>NW_027181837.1:10237438-11528688 GCF_029961685.1 Aristolochia californica
AGATACTTTTTGGAACTATCTCTCTCAGCATTTGTGCATATCCACCTTGTATGCTCAAATTTGTTTTCAGATCCAAACTTGAGTTTTCATTCTCTCATCTTTTCTCGTAAACAAAAAAGATATAAGGCATAACAAAATGAAAATTTTAGAGTTCATGTAAGCATAAAAAAATTTGAAAATTATTTCACGCACTAAAAATGAACTCCATGGTTTTGTTATCCAAGTTTGGGAAATTCCACTAGTACAACCCCTATGAATAAGCTTGGTGGAATTTTATTGGAAAGGGACTTGTAAGTGGTCCTAACATGCTTTAAACGTGGTGGATATGCATGCCAGAAACATGTTGAGGATGCAAGTAAACCTAATGATCCAAAAATTTGGAGGAGTGGAAAAAATCAAATTCTCAAGTTGTTGGATATTTACAAGACCCAAACAACCAACTTTTTACCTATCCTTAAAAATCACAGATACTTTTCGGAATAATCTCTCTCAGCATTTGTGCATTTCCATCTTGGATGCTCAAATTTGTTTTCAGATCCAAACTTGAGTTTTCACTCTCCCATTTTTTCTCGTAAACAAAAAAGATATTAAGGCATAACAAAATGAAAATTTTGGAATTCGTGTATGAAAAAAAAATTTGAAAATTATGTCACGAACAAAAAATGAACTCCAAGGTTTTGTTATCCATGTTTGGGAAATTCCACTAGTACAACCTAATCATAAGCTTGGTGGAATTTTATAGGAAAGGGACTTGTAACTCAACCCAACATGCTTTAAATGTGGTGGATATGCATGCCAGAAACATGTTGAGGATGCAAGTGGACCTAATGATCCAAAAATTTCAAGAAGTGGAAAAAATCAAATTCTGAAGTGGTTGCATATTTACAAGAGCTAAACAACCCACTTTTTGCCTATCCTTAAAATTCACAGATACTTTTTGGAACTATCTGTCTCAGCATTTGAACATTTCCATCTTGGACGCTCAAATTTCTTTTCTGATCCAAATTTGAGTTTTCACTCTTTCTTTTTTTCTCGTAAACATAAAAGATTCAAGGCATAAAAAATAAAAATTTTAGTGTTCATGTATGCAAAAAAAAATTTGAAAATTATTTGACGCAATAAAAATGAACTCCAAGGTTTTGTTATCCATGTTTGGGAAATTCCACTAGTGCAACCCCTAATAATAAGCTTGGTGGAATTTTATTGGAAAGGGACTTCTAACGGATCCTAACATGTTATAAACGTGATGGATATTTGCATGCCAGAAACATGTTGAGGATGCAAGTGGACCTAGTCATCAAAAAATTTCAAGGAGTGGAAAAAATCCAATTCTCAAGTGGTTGGATATTTACCAGAGCCAAACAACCCACTTTTTGGAACCATCTCTCTCAGCATTTGTGCATTTCCATCTTGAATGCTCAAATTTGTTTTCAGATCCAAAGTTGAGTTTTCACTCTCTCATTTTTTCTCGTAAACAAAAAAGATATAAGGCATAACAAAATGAAAATTTTAGAGTTCATGTATGCAAAAAAAAATTTGAAAATTAATTCACGCACGAAAAATGAACTTCAAGGTTTTGTTATCCAAGTTTGGAAATTCCACTAGTACAACCCCTATGAATAAGCTTGGTGGAATTTTATTGGAAAGGGACTTGTAACTGATCCTAACATGCTTTAAATATGGTGGATAAGCATGCCAGAAACATGTTGAGGATGCAAGTAGACCTAATGATCCAAAAATTTCGAGAAGTGGAAAAAATCAAATTCTCAAGTTGTTGGATATTTACCAGAGCCAAACAACTCACTTTTTTCCTATCCATAAAAATCACAGATACTTTTCGGAATTATCTCTCTCAGCATTTGTGCACTTCCATCTTTGATGGTCAAATTTGTTTTCAGATCCAAACTTGAGTTTTCACTCTCCCATTTTTCATGTAAACAAAAAAGATATTAAGGCAAAACAAAATGAAAATTTTAGAATTCATGTATACAAAAAAAAAATTGAAAGTTATTTCACCCACTAAAAATGAATTCCAAGGTTTTTTAATCCATGTTTGTAAAATTCCACTAGTACAACCCCTAATAATATGCTTGGTGGAATTATATAGGAAAGGGACTTGTAGTTGATCCTAACATGGTTTAAATGTGGTGGATATGCATGCCAAAAACATGTTGAGGATGCAAGTGGACCCAATGATCCAAAAAATTTCAAGGAGTGGAAAAAATCAAATTCTCAAGTGGTTGGATATTTACCAGAGCCAAACAACACACTTTTTGCCTAACCTTAAAAATCATAGATAGATTTTTGAACTATCTCTCTCAGCATTTGTGCATTTCAATCTTGGATGCTCAAATTTTTTTTCAAATCCAAACTTGATTTTTCACTCTCCTATTTTTTCTCGTAAACAAAAAAGATAAAAGGCTTTACAAAATGAAAATTATAGAGTTCATGTACGCAAAAAAAAAAAATTAAAATTTTTTTTACGCACAAAAAATGAACTCCACATTGTTGTTATCCATGTTTGGGAAATTCCACTAGTACAACCCCTAATAATAAGCTTGGTGGAATTTTATAGGAAACGGACTTGTAACTGATCCAAATATGCTTTAAATGTTGTGGATATGCATGCCAGAAACATGATGAGCATGCAAGTTGATTTAATGATCCAAAAATTTCAAGGAGTGGAAAAAATCAAATTCTCAAGTGGTTGGATATTTACCATAGCCAAACAAGCCGCTTTTTGCCTATCCTTAAAAATCACGGAAACTTTTTGGTACTATCTCTCTCAGCATTTGTGCATTTCCATCTTGGATGCTCAAATTTGTTTTCAGAACAAAACTTGAGTTTTCACTCTCCCATTTTTTTCGCAAACAAAAATGATGTTAAGGCGTAACAAAATGAAAATTATAGAGTTCAAGTATGCAAAATAAATTTGAAAATTATTTCACGCACGAAAAATGAACTTCAAGGTTTTGTTATCCTTGTTTGGGAAATTCGACTAGTACAACCCCTAATAATAAGCTTGGTGGAATTTTATCGGAAAGGTACTTCTAACGGATTCTAACATGCTTTAAACGTGGTGGATATTTTCCCACCCGAAACATGTTGAGGCTGCAAGTGGACCAAATCATAAAAAATTTTCAAGGAGTGCAAAAAATCAAATTCCATGTTTCAGAAATTCCACCAGTTCAACCCCTAATAATAAGCTTGGCGGAATTTTATAGGAAAGGGACTTGTAACTGATTCCAACATGCTTCAAATGTGGTGGATATGCATGCCAGAAACATGTTGAGCATGCAAGTGGACCTAATGATCCAAAAATTTCAAGGAGTGGAAAAAATCAAATTCTCAAGTGGTTGGATATTTTCCAAAGCAAAACAACCCACGTTTTGCTTATCCTTAAAAATCACAGATACTTTTTGGAACTATCTCTCTCAGCATTTGTGCATTTCCATCTTGGATGCTCAAATTTGTTTTAGGATCCAAACTTGAGTTTTCACTCTCCCATTTTTTCTCGTAAACAAAAAAGATATAAAGGCATAAAAAATGAAAATTTTCGTATATATGTATGCAAAAAAAAATTCAAAAATTACTTCACGCACAAAAAATGAACTCCAAGGTTTTGTTATCCAAGTTTCAGAAATTCCACTTGTACTACCCCTAATAATAAGCTTGGTGGAATTTTATAGGAAATGGACTTGTAACTGATCCCAACAAGCTTTAAATGTGGTGGATATGCATGCCAGAAACATGTTGAGGATCCAAGTGCACCTAATGATCCAAAAATTTCAAGAGTGGAAAAAATCAAATTCTCAAGTGGTTGGATATTTACCAGAGCCAAACAATGCACTCTTTGCCTATCCTTAAAAATCACAGATACTTTTTGGAACTATCACTCTCAAAATTTGTGCATTTCCATCTTGGATGCTCAAATTTGTTTTCACATCCAAACTTGAGTTTTCACACTCCCATTTTTTTTCGTAAACAAAAAAGACTTAAGGCATAACAAAATGAAAATTTTGGAGTTCATGTAGGCAACAAAAAATTTGAAAATTATCTCACGCACAAAAAATGAACTCCAAGGTTTTGTTATCCATGTTTGGGAAATTCCACTAGTACAACCCCTAATTATAGACTTGGTGGAATTTTATAGGAAAGGAACTTGTAACTGATGCCAACATGCTTTAAATGTGGTGGATATGCATGCCAAAAACATGTTGAGGATGGAAGTGGACCTAATGATCCAAAAATTTCAAGGAGTGGAAAAAATTAAATTCTCAAGTGGTTGGATATTAATCAGAACCAAACAACCCACTTTTTGCCTATCCTTAAAAATGACAGATACTTTTTGGAACTATCTCTCTCACCATTTGTGCATTTGCATCTTAGACGCTCAAATTTGTTTTCAGATCCAAACTTGAGTTTTCACTCTCCCATTTTTTCTCGTAAACAAAAAAGATATTAAGGCATAACCAAATGAAAATTTAAGAGTTCAAGAAGGAAAAAAAATTTGAAAATTATTTCACGCTCAAAAAATGAACTCCAAGGTTTTGTTTTCCATGTTTTGGAAGTTCCACGAGTACAACCCCTAATAACAACATTGGTAGAATTTTATTGGAAAGGGACTTCTAACTTATCCAAACATGCTTTAAACGTGGTGGATATATGCATGCCAGAAACATGTTGAGGATGCAAGTGGACCTAATGATCCAAAAATTTCAAGGAGTCGAAAAAATCAAATTCCCAAGTGGTTGGATATTTACCAAAGCCAAACAACCCACTTTTTACCTATCCCTAAAAATCACAGATATTTTTTGGAAATATCTCTCTCAGCATTTGTGCATTTCCATCTTGGATGCTCAAATATGTTTTAGGATCCAAACTTGTTTTTCACTCTCCCATTTTTTTCTCATAAGAAAAAAGATATTAAGGCATAACAAAATGAAAATTTTAGAATTCATGTATGCGAAAAAAATATTTGAAAATTATTTCACGGACAAAAAATGAATTCCAAGGTTTTTTTATCCATGTTTCGGAAATTCCACTAGTTCAACCCCTAATAATAAGCTTGGTGGAATTTTATAGGTAAGGGACTTGTAACTGATCCTAACATGCTTTAAATGTGGTGGATATGCATGCCAGAAACATGTTGAGGACGCAAGGGGACCTAATGATCCAAAAATTTCAATAAGTGGAAAAAATCAAATTCTCAAGTGGTTGGATATTTACAAGAGCTAAACAACCCACTTTTTGCCTATCCTTAAAACTCACAGATTCTTTTTGGAACTATCACTCTCAGCATTTGTGCATTTCCGTCTTGGTTGCTCAAATTTGTTTTCAGATTCAAATTTGAGTTTTCAATCTCTCATTTTTTCTCGTAAACAAAAAAGATATTAAGGCATAAAAAAATAAAAATTTCAGAGTTCAAGTATACAAAAAAAAAATCTGAAAATTATTTCACGCACTAAAAATGAACTCCAAGGTTTTGTTATCAATGTTTTGGAAAGTCCACTTGTACAACCCCAAATAATAAGCTTGGTGGAATTTTACTGGAAAGGGACTTGTAACTGATCCTAACATGCTTTAAATGTCGTGGATATGCATGCCAAAAACATGTTGAGGATGCAAGTGGACCTAATGGTCCAAAAAATTCAAGGAGTGGAAAAAATGAAATTCTCAAGTGGTTGGATATTTACAAGAGCCAAACAACCCACTTTTTGCCTATCCTTCAAAATCATAGATACTTTTTGGAACTATCTTTCTCAGCATTTGTGTATTTCCATCTTGGATGCACAAATTTGTTTTCAGATCCAAACTTGAGTTTTCACTCTCTCATTTTTTCTCATCAGCAAAAAAGATATTAAGGCATAACAAAATAAAAATTTAGAGTTCATGTATGCAAAAAAAAATTTGAAAATTATGTCATGCACAACAACTGAACTCTAAGGTTTCGTTATCCATGTTTGGGAAGTTCCACTAGTGCAACCTCTAATAATAAGCTCGGTGGAATTTTATAGGAAAGGGACTTGTAACTGACCCCAATACGCTTTAAATGTGGTGGATATTCATGCCGGAAACATGTTGAGAATGCAAGTGGACCTAATGATCCAAAAATTTCTAGGAGTGGAAAAAATCAAATTCTCAAGTCGTTGGATATTTACCAAAGCAAAACAACCCACTTTTTTCTTATCCCTAAAAATCACAGATACTTTTTGGAACTATCTCTCTCAGCATTTGTGCATTTCCATCTTGGATTCTCAAAGTGGTTTTAGGATCCAAACTTGAGTTTTCACTCTCCCATTTTTTCTCGTAAACAAAAAAGAGATTAAGGCATAAAAAATGAAAAATTTTAGAATTCATGTATGCAAAAAAAAAATGAAAATTATTTCACCCACTAAAAATGAACTCCAAGGTTTTGTTATCCAAGTTTGGGAAATTCCATTAGTACAACCCTTAATAATAAGCTTGGTGGAATTTTATAGGAAAGGGACTTGTAACTGATCCTAACATGCTGTAAACTTGGTGAATAAGCATGCGAGAAACATGTTGAGGATGCAAGTAGACCTAATGATCCAAAAATTTTAAGGAGTGGAAAAAATCAAATTCTCAAGTGGTTTGATATTTACCAGAGCCAAACAACCCACTTTTTGCCAAACCTTAAAAATCATAGATACTTTTTGGAACTATCTCTCTCAGCATTTGTGCATTTCCATTTTGGATGCTCAAATTTGTTTTCAAATCCAAACTTGAGTTTTCACTCTCCCATTTTTTCTCGTAAACAAAAAAGATAAAAGGCATTACAAAATGAAAATTTCAGTGTTCAAGTATGCAAAAAAAATTTGAAAATTATTTCACGCTCAAAAAATGAATTCCAAGGTTTTGTTATCCATGTTTGGGAAATTCCGCTAGTACAACCCTAATAATAAGCATGGTGGAATTTTATAGGAAAGGGACTTGTACTGATCCTCACATGCTTTAAATGTGGTGGATATGCATGTCAAAAACATGTTGAGCATGCAAGTGGACCTAATGATCCAATAATTTCAAGGAGTGGAAAAAATCAAATTCTCAAGTTGTTGGATATTTACCTTAGCCAAACAAGCCACTTTTTGCCTATCCTTAAAAATCATAGATACTTTTTGGAACTATCTCTCTCAGCATTTGTGTATTTCCATCTTGGATGCTCAAATTTATTTTCAGATCCAAACTTGAGTTTTCACTCTCCCATTTTTCTAGCAAACAAAAAATATATTAAGGCATAACAAAATGAAAATTTTAGAGTTCATGTATGCAAAAAAAATTTGAAAATTATTTCACGCACGAAATATGAACTCCAAGGTTTTGTTATCCATGTTTGGGAAATTACACTAGTACAACCCCTAATAATAAGCTTGGTGGAATTTTATAGGAATGGTACTTCTAACGGATCCTAACATGCTTTAAACATGGTGAATATTTTCATGCCAGAAACATGTTGACGATGGAAGTGGACCTAATCATCAAAAAATTTCAAGCAATGGAAAAAATCAAATTCTCAAGTGGTTGGATATTTACCAGAGCCAAACAACCAACGCTTTGCCTATCCTTAAAATCACAGATACTTTTTGGAACACTCTCTCTCAGCATTTTGTGCATTTCCATCTTGGATGTTCAAATTTGGTTTCAAATCCAAACTTGAGTTTTCACTCTCTCATTTTTTCTCGTAAAAAAAAAGATATAAGGCATAACAAAATGAAAATTTTAGAGTTCATGTATGCAAAAAAAAATTTGAAAATTATTTCACGCACTAAATATGAACTCCAAGGTTTTGTTATCCAAGTTTGGTAAATTCCACGAGTACAACCCCTAATAGTAACCTTGGAGGAATTTTATAGGAAAGGGACTTGTAACTGATCCTAACATGCTTTAAACGTGGTGGATATGCATGCGAGAAACGTGTTGAGGATGCAAGTGGACCTAATGATCCAAAAATTTCAAGGAGTGGAAAAAATCAAATTCTCAAGTGGTTGGATATTTACCAGAGCCAAACAACCAACTTTTTGCCTATCCTTATAAATCACAGATACTTTTTGGAATTATCTCTATCAGCATTTGTGCATTTCCATCTTGGATGCTCTAATTTGTTTTTAGATCCAAACTTGAGTTTTAACTCTCTCATTTTTTTCTCGTAAACAAAAAAGATATAAGGCATAACAAAATGAAAATTCCAGAGTTCAAGTATGCGAAAAAAAAATTGAAAATTATTTCACGCACTTAAAATGAACTCCAAGGTTTTGTTATCCATGTTTGGGAAATTCCACTAGTACAACCCCTAATAATTAGCTTTGTGGAATTTTATAGGAAAGGGACTTGTAACTGATCCTTACATGCTTTAAATGTGGTGGTTATGCATGCCAGAAACATGTTGAGGACGCAAGGGGACCTAATGATCCAAAAATTTCAAGAAGTGGAAAAAAACAAATTGTCAAGTGGTTGGATATTTGCAAGAGCCAAACAACCCAATTTTTGCCTATCCTTAAGAATCACAGATTCTTTTTGGAACTATCTCTCACAGCATTTGTGCATTTCCATCTTGGATGATCAAATTTGTTTTCAGATTCAAACTTGAATTTTCACTCTCTCATTTTTTCTCGTAAAAAAAAAAGATATTAAGGCATAACAAAATGAAAATTTTAGAGATCATGCATGCAAAAAAAAATTTGAAAATTTTTTCACGCACAAAAAATGAACTCCAAGGTTTTGTTATCCATGTTTGGGAAATTTCACAAGTACAACCCCTAATAATAAACTTGGTGGAATTTTATAGGAAAAGGACTTCTAACGGATCCCAACATGCTTTAAATGTGGTGGATATGCATGCCAGAGACATGTTGAGCATGCAAGTGGACCTAATGATCCAAAATTTCAAGGAGTGGAAAAAATCAAATTCTCAAGTGGTTGGATATTTACTAGAGCCAAACAACCCACTTTTTGCCTATCCTTCAAAATCACAGATACTTTTTGGAACTATCTCTCTCAGCATATGTGCATTTCCATCTTGGATTGTCATATTTGTTTTAAAATCCAAACTTGAGTTTTCACTCTCACATTTTTTTTCTCGTAAACAAAAAAGATATTAAGGCATAAAAAAATGATAATTTTAGAGTTCATGTATGCAAAAAAAAATTTGAAAATTATTTCACGCACTAAAAATGAACTCCAAGGTTTTCTTATCCATGTTTGGGAAATTCCACTAGTACAACCCTTAATAATAAGCTTGGTGGAATTTTACAGGAAAGGGACTTGTAACTGATCCTAACATACTTTAAATGTGGTGGATATGCATGCCAAAAACATGTTGAGGATGCAAGTGGACCTAATGATCCAAAAATTTCAAGGAGTGGAAAAAATAATATTCTCAAGTGGTCAGATATTTACCAGAGCCAAACAACACACTTTTTGCCTATCCTTAAAAATCATAGATACTTTTTGGAACGATCTCTCTCAGTATTTGTGCATTTCCATCTTGGATGCTCAAATTAGTTTTCAGATCCAAACTTGAGTTTTCACTCTCCCATTTTTTCTTGTAAACAAAAAAGATATTAAGGCATAATAAAATGAAAATTTAAGAGTTCATATATGCAAAAAAAAAATTGAAAATTATTTCACACACTGAAAATGAACTCCAAGGTTTTGTTATCTATGTTTGGGAAATTGAACTAGTACAACCCCTAATAATAAGCTTGGTGGAATTTTATAGGAAAGGGACTTGTAACTGATCCTAACATGCTTTAAATGTGGTGGATATGCATGCAAGAAACATGATGAGGATGCAAGTGGACCTAATGATGCAAAAATTTCAAGGAGTGGAAAAAGTCAAATTCACAAGTGGTGGGATATTTACCAGAGCCGAACGACACACTTTTTGCCTATCCTTAAAAATGACTGATACTTTTTGCTACTATCTCTTACAGCATTTGTGCATTTCCATCTTGGATGCTCAAACTTGTTTTAAATTCCAAACCTGATTTTCACTCTCCCATTTTTTCTCATAAAAAAAAAGAAATAAAGGCATAACAAAATGATAATTTTAGAGTTCATGTATGCAAAAAAAAAATTTGAATATTATTTGACGCACTAAAAATGAACTCCAAGGTTTTGTTATCCATGTTTGGGAAATTCCACTAGTACAACCCCTAATAATAAGCTTGGTGGAATTTTATAGGAAAGGGACTTGTAACTGATCCTAACATGCTTTGAATGTAGTCGATAGGCATGCCAGAAACTTGTTGAGGATGCAAGTGGACCTAATGATCCAAAAATTTCAAGGAGTGGAAAAAATGCAATTCCCAAGTGGTTGGATACCAGAGCCAAACAACCCACTTTTTGCCTATCCTTAAAAATCACAGATACTTTTTGGAACTATCTCTTTCAGCATTTGTGCAATTCCATCATGGAGGCTCGAATTTGTTTTCAGATCCAAACTTGAGTTTTCACTCGCCAATTTTTTCTCGTTAACAAAAAAGATATTAAGGCAAAACCAAATGAAAATTTTAGAATTCATGAATGCAAAAAAAAATTTAAAAATTATTTCACGCACAAAAAATGAATTCCAAGGTTTTGTTATCCATGTTTCAGAAATTCCACTAGTACAACCCCTAATAATAAGCTTGGTGGAATTTTAGGAAAGGGACTTGTAAATGATCCCAACATGCTTTATATGTGGTGAATATGCATGCCAGAAACATGTTGAGGATGCAAGTGGAGCTAATGATAAAAAAATTTCAACCAGTGGAAAAAATCAAATTATCTAGTGGTCGGATATTTTTACCAGAGCCAAACAACCCACTTTTTGCCTATCGTTAAAAATCACGGATACTATTTGGAACTATCTATCTCAGCTTTTTTGCATTTCCATCTCGGATGCTCAAATTTGTTTTCAGATCCAAACTTGAGTTTTCACTCTCCCAATTTTTCTCGTAAACAAAAAGATATTAAGGCATAACAAAATAAAAATTTTAGAGTACATGTATGCAAAAAAAAATTTGAAAATAATTTCATGCACTAAAAATGAACTCCAAGGTTTTGTTATCCATGTTTGGGAAATTCCACTAGTACAACCCCTAATAATAAGCTTGGTGGAATTTTATAGGAAAGGGACTTGTAACTGATCCTAACATGCTTTAAATGTGGTGGATATGCATGCCAGAAACATGTTGAGGATGCAAGTGGACCTAATGATCCAAAAATTTCAAGGAGTGGAAAAAATCAAATTCTCAAGTGGTTGGAAATTTACCAGAGCCAAACAACCCACTCTTTGCCTAGCCTAAAAATCACAGATACTTTTTGGAACTATCTCTCTCAGCATTTGTGCATTTCCTTCTTAGATGCAAAATTTTTTTTTCAGATCCAAACTTTAATTTTTACACTCTCCCATTTTTCTCGCAAACAAAATAGATATTAATGCATAAAAAAATGAAAATTTTAGAGTTCATGTATGCAAAAAAAATTTAAAGTTATTTCACGCACGAAAAATGAACTCCAAGGTTTTGATATCCATGTTTGGGAAATTCCACTAGTACAACCCCTAATAATAAGCTTGGTGGAATTTTAGAGGAAAGGTACTTCTAACGGATCCTAACATGCTTTAAACGTGGAGGATATTTTCGTGCCAGAAACATGTTGACGATGCATGGGGACCTATTCATCAAAAAATTTCAAGGAGTGGAAAAAATCAAATTCTGTTAAACAACCCACGTTTTGCCTATCCCTAAAATCATAGATACTTTTGGGAACTATCTCTCTCAGCATTTGTGCATTTCCATCTTGGATGTTCAAATTTGGTTTGAGATCCGAACTTGAGTTTTCACTCTCTCATTTTTTCTCGTAAACAAAAAAGATATAGGGCATAACAAAATGAAAATTTTATAGTTCATGTACGAAAAAAAAAATTTATAATTATTTCACGCACTAAAAATGAAGTCCAAGGTTTTGTTATCCAAGTTTGGGAAATTCCACTACTACAACCCCTAAAAATAATCTTGGTGGAATTTTATCGGAAAGGGACTCGTAACTGATCCTGACATACTTTAAACGTGGTGGATATGCATGCCAGAAACATGTAGAAGATGCAAGTGGACCTAATGATCCAAAAATTTCAAGGAGTGGAAAAAATAAAATTCTCAAGTGGTTGGATATTTACCAGAGCCAAACAACCAACTTTTTGCCTATCCATAAAAATCACAGATACATTTTGGAATTATTTCTATGAGCATTTGTGCATTCCCATCTTGGATGCTCTAATTTGTTTTCAGATCCAAACTTGAGTTTTCACTCTCCCATTTTTTCTCGTAAACAAACAAGATATAAGGCATCACAAAATAAAAATTTTAGAGTTCAAGTATGCAAAAAAAAATTTGAAAATTATTTCGTACACTTAAAATAAACTGAAAGGTTTTGTTATCCATGTTAGGGAAATTACACTAGTACAACCCTTAATAATAAGCTTGGTGGAATTTTATAGGAAAGGGACTTGTAACTGATCCTAACATGCTTTAAATGTGGTGGATATGCATGCCAGAAACATGTTGAGGATGCAAGTGGACCTAATGATCCAAAAATTTCAAGAAGTGCAAAAAATCAAATTCTCAAGTGGTTGGATATTTACAAGAGCCAAGCAATACACTTTTTGCCTATCCTTAAAAATCACAGATTCTCTTTGGAACTATCTCTCTCAGCATTTGTGCATTTCCGTCTTGGATGCTCAAATTTGTTTTCAGATCCAAACTTGAGTTTTCACTCTCTCATTTTTTCTCGTAAACAAAAAAGATATTAAGGCATAACAAAATGAAAATTTTAGAGTTCATGTATACGAAAAAAATATGAAAATTATTTCACGCACTAAAAATGAACACCAAGGTTTGGTTGTCCATGTTTGGGAAATTTCACTCGTACAACCCCTAATAATAAGCTTGGTGGAATTTTATAGGAATGGGACATGTAACTGATCCCAATATGCATTAAATGTGGTCGATATGCATGCCAGAAACATGTTGAGGTTGCAAGTGGACCTAATGATCCAAAAATTTCAAGGAGTGGAAAAAATCAAATTCTCAAGTGGTTGGATATTTACCAGAGCCAAACAACACACTTTTTGCCTAACCTTAAAAATCACAGATACTTTTTGGAACTATGTCTCTCAGCATTTGTGCATTTCCATCTTAGATGCTCAAATTTGTTTTCAGATCCAAACTTGAGTCTTCACACTCCCATTTTTCCTCCAAAACAAAAAAGATATTAAGGCAAGACGAAATGAAAATTTTAGAGTTCATGTAAGTAAAAAAAAATTTGAAAATTATTTCACGCTCAAAAAATGTACTCCAAAGTTTTGTTATCCATGTTTGGGAAATTCCACTAATACAACCCCTAAGAATAAGCTTGGTGGAATTTTATAGGAAAGGGACTTGTAACTGATCCCAACATGCTTTAAATGTGGTGGATATGCATGCCAGAAACATGTTGACCATGCAAGTGGACCTAATGATCCAAAAATTTGAAGGAGTGGAAAAAATCAAATTCTCAAGTGGTTGGATATTTACCAGAGCCAAACAACCCACTTTTTGCTTAATCTTAAAAATCACAGATACTTTTTGGAACTATCTCTCTCAAAATTTGTACATTTCCATCTTAGATGCTCAAATTTTTTTTCCGATCCAGACATTAATTTTTACACTCTGCCATTTTTTTCTCGCAAACAAAAAAGACTTTAAGGCATAACAAAATGACAATTTTAGAGTTCATATATGCAAAAAAAAAATTTGAAAATTATTTCACGCACGAAAAAAAAAACTCCTTCGTTTTGTTATCACTGTTTGGGAAATTTTATTAGTACAACCCCTAATAATAAACTTGGTGGAGTTTTATAGGAAAGGGACTTGTAACTGATCCTAACATGCTTTAAATGTGGTGGATATGTATGCCGAAAACAAGTTGAGGATGCAAGTGGACCTAATGATCCAAAAATTTCAAGGAGTGGAAAAAATGAAATTCCCAAGTGGTTGGATATTTACCAAAGCTGAACAACCCACTTTTTGCTTATCCTTAAAAATCATAGATGCTTTTTGGAACTATCTCTCTCAGTATTTGAGCATTTCCATCTTGGATGCTCAAATTTGTTTCCAGATCCAAAATTGAGTTTTCACTCTCCCTTTTTTTCTCGTAAACAAAAAAGATATTACGACAAAAAAAAATGAAAATTTTTGAGTTCATGTATGCAAAAAAATATTTGAAAATTATTTCACGCACAAAAAATGAATTCCAAGGTTTTCTTATCCACGTTTGGGAAATTCCACTAGTACAACCCCTAATAATAAGCTTGGTGGAATTTTAGAGGAAAGGGACTTGTAACTTATCCCAATATGCTTTCAATGTGGTGGATATGCATGCCAGAAACAATATGAGGATGCAAGCGGACCTAATGATCCAAAAATTTCAAGGAGTGGAAAAAATCCAGTTCTCAAGTGGTTGGATATTTACAAAAGCCAAACAACCCACTTTTTGCCTATCCTTAAAAATCACAGATACATTTTGTAACTATCTCTCTCGGCATTTGTGCATTTGCGTCTTGGATGCTCAAATTTGTTTTCAGATCCAAACTTGAGTTTTCTCTCTCTCATTTTTTCTCGGAAAGAAAAAAGATTTTAAGGCATAACAAAATGAAAATTTTAGAGTTCATGTATCAAAAAAAAATTTGAAAATTATTCCACACACTAAAAATGAAGTCCAAGGTTTTGTTATCGATGTTTGGGAAATTGCACTAGTACAACCCCTAATAATAAGCTTGGTGAAATTTTATAGGAAAGGGACTTATAACTGATCACAACATGCTTTAAACGTGGCGGATATGCATGCTTGAAACATGTTGATGGTGCAAGTGGACCTAATGATCCAAAAATTTCAAGGAGTGGAAAAAATCAAATTCTCAAGTAGTTGGATATTTACCAGAACCAAGCAACCAACTTTTTGCCTATCCTTAAAAATCACAGATACATTTTGGAATTATCTCTATCAGCATTTGTGCATTTCCATCTTGGATGCTCTAATTTGTTTTCAGATCCAAACATGAGTTTTCACTCTCCCATTTTTTCTCGTAAACAAAAAAGATATAAGGCATAACAAAATGAAAATTTTAGAGATCAAGTATGCAAAAAAAAAATTTGAAAATTATTTCACACACTTAAAATGAACTCCAAGGTTTTGTTATCCATGTTTGGGAAATTCCACTAGTACAACCCCTAATAATAAGCTTGGTGGAAATTTATCGGAATGGGATTTGTAACTGATCCTAACATGCTTTAAATGTGGTGGATATGCATGCCAGAAACATGTTGAGGATGCAAGGGGACCTAATGATCCAAAAATTTCAAGAAGTGGAAAAAATCAAATTCTCAAGAGGTTGGATATTTACAAGAGGCAAACAACCCACTTTATGCCTATCCTTAAAAATCACAGATTTTGTTTGGAACTATCTCTCTCAGCATTTGTGCATTTTCATCTTGGATGATCAAATTTTTTTTCAGATCCAAACTTGAGTTTTCACTCTTTCATTTTCTCTCGTCAACAAAAATGATATTAAGGCATAACAAAATGAAAATTTTAGAGTTCATGTATGCAAAAAAAAATTTGAAAATTATTTCACGCACTAAAAATGAACTCCAAGGTTTTCTTATCCATGTTTGGGAAATTCCACTAGTACAACCCTTACTAATAAGCTTGGTGGAATTTTATAGGAATGGGACTTCTAATTGATCCTAAATTGTTTTAAATGTGGTGGATATGCATGCCAGAAACATGTTGAGGTTGCAAGTGGACCTAATGATCCAAAAATTTCAAGGTGTGCAAACAATCAAATTCTCAAGTGGTTGGATATTCACCGAAGCCAAACAACCCACTTTTTGCCTATCCTTAAAAATCACACATACTTTTTGGAACTATCTCTCTCAACATTTGTGCAATTCCATCTTAGATGCACAAATTTGTTTTCAGATCCAAACTTGATTTTTGACTCTCCCATTTTTTCTCGTAAACAAAAAAGATATTAAGGCATAACAAAATGAAAATTTTATAGTTCAGGTATGCAAAAAAAAATCTAAAAATTATTTCACGCACTAAAAATGAACTCCAAGGTTTTGTCATCCTAGTTTGGGAAATTCCACTTGTATAATCCCTAATAATAAGCTTGGTGATATTTTATAGGAAAGGGACTTGTAACCGATCCTACCATGCTTTAAATGTGGTGGATATGCATGCCAGAAACATGTTGAGGACACAGGTGGACCTAATGATCCAAAAATTTCAAGGAGTGGAAAAAATCAAATTTTCGAGTGGTTGGATATTTACCAGAGCCAAACGACCCATATTTTGCCTATCCTTAAAAATCACAGATACTTTTTGGAAATATCTCTCTCACCATTTGTGCATTTCTATCTTGGATGCTCAAATTTGTTTTCAGATCCACACTTGAGTTTTCACTCTCCCATTTTTTCTTGTCAACAAAAAAGATATTAAGGCATAACAAAATGAAAATTTTTGAGTACAGGGATGCAAAAAAAAATTTGAAAATTATTTCACGCACTAAAAATGAACTCCAAGGTTTTGTTATCCATGTTTGGGAAATTCCACTAGTACAACCCCTAATAATAAGCTTGGTGGAATTCTATAGGAAAGGGACTTGTAACTGATCCAAACATGTTTTAAATTTGGTGGATATGCATACAAGAAACATGTTGTGGAGGCAAGTTGACCTAATGATCGAAAAATTTCAAGGAGTGGAAAAATTCAAATTCTCATGTGGTCGGATATTTACCAGAGCCAAACAACCCACTTTTTGCCTATCCTTAAAAATGACTGATACTTTTTGGTACTATCTCTCTCAGCATTTGTGCATTTCCATCTTGGAAACATTTTTCAATTCCAAACCTGAGTTTTCACTCTCCCATTTTTTCTCGCAAAAAAAAAGATATAAAGGCATATCGAAATGAATATTTCAGATCATGTATGCAAAAAACAATTTGTAAATTATTTCACGCACTAAAAATAAACTCCATGGTTTTGTTATCCTTGTTTGGGAAATTCCACTAGTACAACCCATAATAATAAGCTTGGTGGAATTTTACAGGAAAAGGACTGGTAACTAATCCTAACATACTTTAAATGTGGTGGATGTGCATGCCAGAAACATATTGAGGATACAAGTGAACCTACTGATCCAAAAATTTGAAGGAGTGGAAAAATTTTTTTTCTCAAGTGGCGGATATTTACTAGAGCCAAACAACGCACTTTTTGCCTATCCTTAAAAATCACAGATACCTTTTGGAACTTTCGCTCTAAGCATTTGTGCATTTCCATCTTGGATGCTCAAATTTGTTTTTAGATCCAAACTTGAGTTTTCACTCTCCCATTTTTTCTCGTAAACAAAAAAGATTTTAAGACATAACAAAATGAAAATTTTAGAGTTGATATATGCAAAAAAAAATTTGACAATTAATTCACGCACTAAAAATGAACTCCAAGGTTTTGTTATCATGTTTGGGAAATTCCACTAGTACAACCCCTAATAATAAGCTTGGTGGAATTTTATAGGAAAGGGACTTGTAACTGATCCTAACATGCTTTCAATGTGGTGGATATGCATGCAAGAAATATGTTGAGGATGCAAGTGGACCTAATGATGCAAAAATTTCAAGGAGTGTAAAAAGTCAAATTCTCAAGTGGTTGGATATTTACCAGAGCCAAACGACCCACTTTTTGCCTATCCTTAAAATCGCATATACTTTTTCCTACTATCTCTCTCAGCATTTGTGCATTTCCATCTTGGATGCTCAAATTTATTTTTAATTACAAACCTGTGTTTTCACTCTCCCATTTTTTCTCGTAAACAAAAAAGATATAAAGGCATAACAAAATGAATATTTTAGAGTTCATGTATGCAAAAAAAATTTGAAAATTATTTAACGCACTAAAAATGAACTCCAAGGTTTTGTTATCCATGTTTCGAAAATTCCACTTGTACAACCCCTAATAATAAGCTTGGTGGAATTTTATAGGAAAGGGACTTGTAACTGATCCTAACATGCTTTAAATGTGGTGGATATGCATGCCAGAAACATGTTGAGGATACAAGTGGACCTAATGATCCAAAAATTTCAATGAGTGGAAAAAATCAAATTCTCGAGTGGTTGGATATTTACCAGAGCCAAACGACCCACTTTTTGCCTTTCCTTAAAAATCACAGATACTTTTTGGAACTACCTCTCTCAGCTTTTGTGCATTTCCATCTTGGATACTTAAATTTGTTTTCAGATCCAAACTTGAGTTTTCACTCTCCCATTTTTTCTTGTAAACAAAAAAGATACAAAGGCATAACAAAATGAATATTTTAGAGTTCATGTATGCAAAAAAAAATTTGAAAATATTTCACGCACTAAAAATGAACTCCAAGGTTCTGTTATCCATGTTTGGGAAATTCCACTAGTACAACCCCTAATAATAAGCATGGTGGAATTTTACAGGAAAGGGACTCTTAAATGATCCTAACATACTTTAAATGTGGTGGATATGCATGCCAAAAACATGTTGAGGATGCAAGTGGACCTAATGATCCAAAAATTTCAAGGAGTGGAAAAAATAATATTCTCAAGTGGTCGGATATTTACTAGAGCCATACAACGCACTTTTTGCCTATCCTTAAAAATCACAAATACTTTTTTGAACTATCTCTCTCTGCATTTTTGTATTTCCATCTTGGATGCTCAAATTTGTTTTCAGATCCACACCTGAGTTTTCACTCTCCCATTTTTTCTCGTAAACAAAAAAGATAATAAGGCATAACAAAAAAAATTTGACATTTAATTCAAGCACTAAAATTGAACTCCAAGGTTTTGTTATCCATGTTTGGGAAATTCCACTAGTACAACCCCTAATAATAAGCTTGGTGGAATTTTATAGGAAAGGGAATTGTATCTCATCCAAACATGCTTTAAATGTGGTGGATATACATGCAAAAAACATGTTGAGGATGAGAGTGGACCTAATGATGCAAAAATTTCAAGGAGTGGAAAAAGTCAAATTCTCAAGTGGTCGGATATTTACCAGAGCCAAGTGACCCACTTTTTGCCTACCCTTAAAAATGACAGATACTTTTTGGAACTATCACTCTCAGCATTTGTGCATTTGCATCTGGGATGCTCAAATTTGTTTTCATTTCCAAACCTGAGTTTTCACTCTCCCATTTTTTCTTGTAAACAAAAAAGATATAAAGGCATAAAAAAATAAAAATTTTAGAGTTCATGTATGCAAAAAAAAAATTTGAAAATTATTTGAGGCACTAAAAATGAACTCCAAGGTTTTGTTATCCATGTTTGGGAAATACCACTAGTACAACCCCTAATAATAAGCTTGGTGGAATTTTACAGGAAAGGGACTCTTAAGTGATCCTAACATACTTTATATGTGGTAGATATGCATGCGAGAAACATATTGAGCATGCAAGTGGACCTAATGAACGAAAAATTTCAAGGAGTAGAAAAAATAATCTTCTCAAGTGGTCAAATATTTACCAGAGCCAAACGACCCACTTTTTGCCTATCCTTAAAAATCACAGATACTTTTTGGAACTATCTCTTTCAGCGTTTCTGCATTTCCATCTTGGATGCTCAAATTTGTTTTCAGATCCAAACTTGAGTTTTCACTCTCCCATATTTTCTCGTAAACAAAAAAGATATTAAGGCATAACAAAATGAAAATTTTAAAATTCATGTAAGCAAAAAAAAATTTGAAAATTATTTCACGCACAAAAAATGAACTTCAAGGTTTTGTTATCCATGTTTCAAAAATTCCACCAGTACAACCCCTAATGATAAGCTTCGTGGAATTTTATAGGATAGGGACTTGTAACTGATCCTAACATGCTTTAAATGTGGTGGATATGCATGCCTGAAACATGGTGAGGATGCAAGTGGACCTAATGATCCAAAAATTTCAAGGAGTGGAAAAAATCAAATTCTCAAGTGGTTGGATATTTACCAGAGCCAAGCAACCCACTTTATTTCTATCGTTAAAAAGCACAGATACTTTTTGGAACTATCTCTCTTAGCATTTGTGCCTTTCCATCTTGGTTGCTCGAATTTGTTTTCAGATCCAAGTTTGATTTTTCACTCTCCCATTTTTTCTCATTAAAAAAGAAGATATTAAGGCATAACAAAATGAAAATATAAGAGTTCGTGTACGCAAAAAAAATCTGAAAATTATTTCATGCATGAAAAATTAACTCCAAGGTTTTGTTATCCATGTTAGGGAAATTCCACTAGTACATCCCCTAATAATAAGCTTGGTGGAATTTTATAGGAAAGGGACTTGTAACTGATCCTAACATGTTTTAAATGTGGTGGATATGCATCCCAGAAATATGTTGAGGATGCAAAGTGACCTAATGATCCAAAAATTTCAAGGAGTGGAAAAAATCAAATTCTCTAATGGTTGGATTTTTATCAGAGCCAAAGAACCCACTTTTTGCCTATCCTTAAAAATCACAGATACTTTTTGGAACTATCTCTCTCAACATTTCTGCATTTCCATCTCGGATGGTCAAATTTTTTTTCAGTTCCAAACTTGAGTTTTCACTCTCCCATTTTTTCTCGTAAAAAAAAATGATATAAAGGCATAACAAAATGAAAATATGAGAGTTCATTTATGCAAAAAAAAATTTGAAAATTATTTCACGCACTAAAAATGAACTCAAAGGTTTTGTTATCCATGTTTGGGATATTCCACTAGTACAACCCCTAATAATAAGCTAGGTGAAATTTTATTGGAACGGGACTTGTAACTGATCCCAACATGTTTTAAATGTGGTGGATATGCATGCCTGTAACATGTTGAGGATGCAAGTAGACCTAATGATCCAAAAATTTTAAGGAGTGGAAAAAATCAAATTATCAAGTGGTTGGATATTTACCAGAGCCAAACAAACCACTTTTTGTCTATCCTTAAAAATCAGAGATACTTTTTGGAACTATCTCTCTCAGCATTTGTGCATTTCCATATTGGATGCTCAAATTTGTTTTTAGATCCAAACTTGAGTCTTCACTCTCCTATTTTTTCTCTTAAAAAAATGATATTAAGGCATAACAAAATGAAAATTTTAGAGTTCATGCAAAAAAAAAATTGAAAATTATTTCACACACTGAAAATGAAATCCAAGGTTTTGTTATCCATGTTTGGGAAATTCGACTAGTACAACCTCTAATAATATGCTTTATCAAATTTTAAAGGAAAGCGACTTCCAACAGATCCCAACATGCTTTAAATGTGGTGGATATGCATGCCAGAAACATGTTGAGGATGCAAGTGGACCAAATGATCCAAAAATTTTAAGGAGTGGAAAAAAATCAGATTCTCAAGTGGTTGGATATTTACCAGAACCAAACAACCCACTTTTTGTCTATCCTTAAAAATGACAAATAATTTTTGGAACTATCTTTCTTAGCATTTATGCATTTCCACCTTGGATGCTCAAATTTGTTTTTAGATCGAAACTTGAGTTTTCACTCTCCCATTTTTTCTCGTAAAAAAAATGATACGAAGGCATAACAAAATGAAAATTTTAGAGTTCATGTATGCAAAAAAAAAACTTGAAAATTATTTCACGCACTAAAAATGAAATCCAATCTTTTGTTATCCATGTTTGGGAAATTACACTAGTACAACCCCCTAATAACAAGCTTGGTGGATTTTTATAGGAAATGGATTTGTAACTGATCCTAACATGCTTTAAATGTGGTGGATATGCATGCCAGAAACAAGTGGAGGATGCGAGTGGACCTAATGATCCAAAAATTTCAAGGAGTGGAAAAAATCAAATTCTCAAGTGGTTGGATATTTACCACAGCCAAACAACCCACTTTTTGTCTATCCTTAAAAATCACACATACTTTTTGGAACTATCTCTCTCGGCATTTATGCATTTCTATCTCGGATGCTCAAATTTGTTTTCAGATCCAAACTTGAGTTTTCACTCTCCCATTTTTTCTCGTAAACAAAAAAGATATTAAGGCATAACAAAATGAAAATTTTAGAGTTCATGTATGCAAAAAACAATTTGAAAATTATTTCACGCATTAAAATTGAACTCCAAGGTTTTGTTATCCATGTTTGGGAAATTCCTCAAGTACAACCCCTTATATTAAGCTTGGTTGAATTTTGTAGGAAAGGGACTTGTAACTGATCCTAACAAGTTTTAAATGTGGTGGATATGCATGCCAGAAACATGTTGAGTATGCAAGTGGACCTAATGATCCAAAAATTTCAAGGAGTGGAAAAAATCAAATTCTCAAGTGGTTGGATATTTACCAGATTCAAACAACCCACTTTTTGTCTAGCCTTAAAAAACACAGATAATTTTTGGAACTATCTCTCTCAGCATTTGTGCATTTCCATCTTGGATGCTCGAATTTTTTTTCAGATCCAAACTTGAGTTTTCACTCTCCCATTTTTTCTCGTAAACAAAAAAGATATTAAGACATAAAAAAATGAAAATTTCAGAGTTCATGTATGCAAAAAACAATTTGAAAATTATTTCACGCACTAAAAATGAACTCCAAGGTTTTGTTATCCACGTTTGGGAGATTCCACTAGTACAACGCCTAATAATAAGTTTGGTGGAATTTTATTGGAAAGGGACTTGTAACTGGTCCTTACATGCTTTAAATGTGGTGGATATGCATGCATGTAACATGTTGAGGATGCAAGTGGACCTAAGGATCCAAAAATTTCAAGGAGTGGAAAAAATCAAATTCTCAAGTGGTTGGATATTTACCAGAGCAAAACAACCCACTTTTTGCCTATCCCTAAAAATCACAGATACTTCTTAGAACTATCTCTCTCAGCATTTATGCATTTCCATCTTGGATGCTCAAATTTGTTTTTAGATCCAAACTTGAGTTTTCACTCACCCATTTTTCTCGTAAACAAAAAAGGTACTAAGGCATAACAAAATGAAAATTTTGGAGTTCATGTACGCAAAGAAAAAAATTGAAAATTATTTCACGCACTAAAAATGAACTCCAAGCTTTTGTTATCCATGTTTGGGAAATTCGACTAGTACAACCCCTAATAATAAGCTTTGTGCAATTTTATAGGAAAGGGACTTCTAACATATCCCAACATGCTTTAAATGTGGAGGATATGCAAGCCAGAAACATGTTGAGGATGCAAGTGGACCTAATGATCCAAAAATTTCAAGGAGTGGAAAAAATCAAATGCTCAAGTGGTTGGATATTTACTAGAGCCAAACAACCCACTTTTTGCCTATCCTTAAAATTCACAGATACTTTTTAGAACTATCTTCCTCAGCATTTGTGCATTTCCATCTTGGAAGCTCAAATTTTTTTTCTGATCCAAACTTGAGTTTTCACTCTCCCAGTTTTTCTCGTAAACAAAACAGATATTAAGGCATAAAAAATAAAAACTTTTAAGTTCATGTGTGCAAAAAAAAAAATCAAAAATTATTTCACGCACTAAAAATTAACTCCAAGGTTTTGTTATCCATGTTTGGGAAATTCCACTAGTACAACCCCTAATAATAAACTTGGTGGAATTTTATAGGAAAGGGACTTGTAACTAATCCTAACATGCTTTAAATGGGGTGGATATGCATGCCAGAAACATGTTGAGGATGCAAGTGGACCTAATGATCCAAAAATTTCAAGGAGTGGAAAAAATCAAATTCTCAAGTGGTTGGATATTTACCAGATCAAAACAACCCACTTTTTTCCCATCCTTAAAAATCACAGATACTTTTTAGAACTATCTCTCTCAGCATTTGTGCATTTCCATCTTGGATGTTCAAATTTGTTTTTAAATCCAAACTTGAGTTTTCACTCTCCCAAATTTTCTCGTAAACCAAAAACATATTAAGGCATAACAAAATGAAAATTTTAGAGTTCATGTATGCAAAGAAAAAAATTGAAACTTATTTCACGCACTAAAAATGAACTCCAAGGTTTTGTTATCCATGTTTGGGAAATTCGACTAGTACAACCCCTAATAATAAGCTTTGTGGAATTTTATAGGAAAGGGACTTCTAACATATCCCAACATGCTTTAAATGTTTTGGATATGCATGCCAGAAACATGTTGAGGATGCAAGTGGACCTAATGATCCAAAAATTTCAAGTGGAAAAAATCAAATTCTTCATTGGGTTGGATAATTACCAGAGCCATACAACCCACTTTTTTCCCATCCTTAAAAATCACAAATACTTTTTGGAACCTTCTCTCTCAGCATTTGTGCATTTCCATCTTGGATGCTCCAATTTGTTTTCAGATCCAAACTTGAGCTTTCACTCTCCCATTTTTTCTCGTAAACAAAAAAGATATTAAGGCATAACAAAATGAAAATTTTAGAGTTCATGCATGCAAAAGAAAATTTTAAAATTATTTCACGCACTAAAAATGAACTCCAAGGTTTTGTTATCCATGTTTGGGAGATTCTACTAGTACAACCCCTAATAATAAGCTTGGTGGAATTTAATAGGAAAGGAACTTGTAACTGATCCTAACATGCTTTAAATGTGGTGGATATGCAAGCCAGAAACATGTTAAGGATGCAAGTGGACCTAATGATCCAAAAATTTCTAGGAGTGGAAAAAAATCAAATTCTCAAGTGGTTGGATTATTACCAAGCCAAACAACCCACTTTTTGCCTATCCTTAAAAATCACAGATACTTTTCGGAACTTTCTCTCTCAGCATTTGTGCAAGTCCATCTTGGATTCTCCAATTTTTTTTCAGATCCCATCTTGCGTTTTCACTCTCCCATTTTTTCTCGTGAAAAAAAAAGATATTAAGGCATAGAAAAACAAAAATTTTAGAGTTCATGTATGGAAAAAAAATTGAAAATGATTCCACGCACTAAAAATTAATTCCAAGGTTTTGCTATCCATGTTTGGGAAATTCCACTAGTACAACCCCTAATAATAAGCTTGGTGGAATTTTACAGGAGAGG
The DNA here is from genome assembly GCF_029961685.1 of Aristolochia californica. Taxonomy (NCBI): domain Eukaryota; kingdom Viridiplantae; phylum Streptophyta; class Magnoliopsida; order Piperales; family Aristolochiaceae; genus Aristolochia; species Aristolochia californica. Next base: position 10,262,480 of record NW_027181837.1, read on the forward strand.
GACTTTTAGCTGATCCTAACATGCTTTAAATGTGGTGGATATGCATGCCAGAAACATGTTGAGGATGCAAGTGGACCTAATGATCGAAAAATTTCAAGTAGTGGAAAAAAATCAAATTCTCAAGTGGTTGGATATTTACATGAGCCAAACAACCCACTTTTTGCCTATCCTTAAACATCACAGATACTTTTTGGAACTATCTCTCTCAGCATTTGTGCATTTCCATCTTGGATGCTCAAATTTGGTTTCAGATCCAAACTTGAGCTTTCACTCTCCCATTTTTTCACGTAAACAAAAAAGATATTAAGGAATAACAAAATGAAAATTTTAGAGTTCATGTATGCAAAAAAAAAAATTGTAAATTATTTCACGCACTAAAAATGAACTCCAATGTTTTGTTATCCATTATTGGGGAATTTCACTAATACAACCCCTAATAATAAGCTTGGTGGAATTTTATAGGAAAGGTACTTATAACTGATCCTAACATGCTTTAAATGTGGTGGATATGCATGCCAGAAACATGTTGAGGATGCAAGTGGACCTAATGATTCAAAAATTTCAAGTGGAAAAACTCAAATTCTCAATTGGGTTGGATATTTACCAGTGCCAAACAACCCACTTTTTGCCTATCCTTAAAAACCACAGATACTTTTTTGAACTATCTCTCTCAGCATTTGTGCTTTTTCATATTGGATGCTAATATTTGTTTTCAGATCCAAACTTGAGTTTTCACTCTCCCATTTTTTCTCGTAAACAAAAAAGATATTAAGGCAAAACAAAATGAAAATTTTAGAGTTCATGTATGCAAAAAATAAATAGAAAATTAATTTACGCACTAAAAATGAACTCCAACGTTTTGTTATCCATGTTTGGGAAATTCCACTAGTACAACCCCTAATAATAAGCTTGGTGGAATTTTATAGAAAAGGGATTTTTAACTGATACTAACATGCTTTAAATGTGGTGGATATGCATGCTAGAAACATGTTGAGGATGCGAGTGGACCTAATGATCCAAAAATTTCAAGGAGTGGAAAAAATCAATTTTTCAAGTGGTTGGATATTTACCAGAGCCAAACAACCCACTTTTTGCCCATCCTTAAAAATCACAGATAATTTTTGGAACTCTCTCTCAGAATTTGTGCATTTCCATCTCGGATGCTGAAATTTGTTTTTAGATCCAAACTTGAGCTTTCACTCTCCCATTTTTGCATGTAAACAAAAAAGATATAAAGGCATAACAAAATGAAAATTTCAGAGTTCATGTATCCAAAAAAAAATTTGAAAATTATTTCACGCACTAAAAATGAACTCCAAGGTTTTGTTATCCATGTTTGGGGGATTCCACTCGTACAACCCCTAATAATAAGCTTGGTGGAATTTTATAGGAAAGGGACTTGAAACTGATCCTAACATGCTTTAAATGTGGTGGATATGCATGCCAGAAACATGTGGAGGATGCAAATGGCCCTAATGATCCAAAAAATTCAAGGAGTGGAAAAAATCAAATTCTCAAGTTGTTGGATATTTACTAGAGCCAAACAACCCACTTTTGGCCTATCCTTAAAAATCACAGATGCTTTTTGGAACTATCTATTTCAGCATTTGTGCATTTCCATCTTAGATGCTCAAATTTGTTTTCAGATCCAAACTTGAGTTTTCACTCTCCCATTTTTTCTCGTAAACAAAAAAGATATTAAGGCATAACATAATGAAAATTTTAGAGTTCATGTAAGCAAAAAAAAATTAAAAATTATTTGACGCACTAAAAATGAACTCCAAGGTTTTGTTATCCATGTTTGGGAGATTCCTCTAGTACAACCCCTAATAATAAGCTTGGTGGAATTTTATAGGAAAGGGACTTGTAACTGATCCTAACATGCTTTAAATGTGGTGGATATTAATGCCAGAAACATGTTGATGATGCAAGTCGACCTAATGATCCAAAAATTTCAACGAGTAGAAAAAATCAAATTCGCAAGTGGTTGCATATTTACTAGAGCCAAACAACCCACTTTTTGCCTATCCTTAAAAATCATAGATACTTTTTGGAACTATCTCTGTCAGCATTTGTTAATTTCAATCTCGTACACAAAAAAGATATTAAGGCATAACAAAATAAAAATTTTAGAGTTCATGTATGCAAAAAAAATATGAAAATTATTTCACGCGCTAAAAATGAACTCCAAGGTTTTGTTATTCATGTCTGGGGAATTCCACTAGTACAACCCCTAATAATAAGTATGGTGGAATTTTATAGGAAAGGGACTTATAACTGATCCTAAGATGCTTTAAATGTGGTGGATTTGCATGCCAGAAACTTGTTGAGGATGCAAGTGGACCTAACGATCCAAAAATTTCAAGTGGAAAAAATCAAATTCTCAATTGGGTTGGATATTTACCAGAGCCAAACAACCCACTTTTTGCCTATCCTTAAAAATCACAGATACGTTTTGGAACTATCTCTCTCAGCATTTGTGCATTTGCATCTTGGATGCTCAAATTTGTTTTCAAATCCAAACTTGAGTTTTCACTCTCCCATTTTTTCTCGTCAACAAAAAAGATATTAAGGCAAAACAAAATGAAAATTTTAGAGTTCATGTATGCAAAAAAAAATTTGAAAATTATTTTACGCACTAAAAATGAACTCCAAGGTTTTGTTATCCATGTGTGGGAAATTCCACTAGTACAACCCCTAATAATAAGCTTGGTAAAATTTTATAGAAAAGGGACTTGTAATTTAGACTAACATGCTTTAAATGTGGTGGATATGCATGCTAGAAACATGTTGAGGATGCAAGTGGACCTACTGATCCAAAAATTTCAAGGAGTGGAAAAAATCAAATTCTCAAGTGGTTGGATATTTACCAGAGCCAAACAACCCACTTTTTGCCTATCCTTAAAAATCACAGATAATTTTTCGAACTTTCTCCCTCAGCATTTGTGCATTTCCATCTTGGATGCTCGAATTTATTTTCAGATCCAAACATGAGTTTTCACTCTCTCATTTTTTTCTTGTAAACAAAAAAGATATTAAGGCATAACAAAATGAAATTTTAGTGTTCATGTTTTCAACAAAAAATCTGAAAATTATTTCACGCATTAAAAATGAACTCCGAGGTTTTGTTATCCATTTTTGGGAAATTCCACTAGTACAACCCCTAATGATAAGCTTGGTGGAATTTTGTTGGAAAGGGACTTGTAACTGATCCAAACATTGTTTAAATGTGGTTGATATGCATGACAGAATCATGTTGAGGATGCAAGTGGACCTAATGATCCAAAAATTTCAAGGAGTGGAAAAAATCAAATTCTCAAATGGTTGGATATTTACCATAGCCAACAACCCACTTTTTGCCTATGCTTAAAAATCACAGATACTTTTTGGAACTATCTCTGTCAGCATTTGTGTATTTCCATCTTGGATGCTCAAATTTTTTTTCAGATCCAAACTTGAGTTTTCACTCTCCCATTTTTTCTCGTAAACAAAAAAGATATTAAGACATAACAAAATGAAAATTTTAGAGTTCAGCTATACAAAAAAAAAATTGAAAATTATTTCACGCACTAAAAATGAACTCCAACATTTTGTTATCCATGTTTGAGAAATTCCACTAGTACAACCCCTAAGAAAAACCTTGGTGGAATTTTATAGGAAAGGGACTTCCAACTGATCCCAACATGCTATAAATGTGGTGGATATGCATGGCCGAAACATGGTGAGGATGCAAGTGGACCTAATGGTCCAAATATTTCAAGGAGCTGGAAAACTCAAATTCTCAAGTGGGTTGATATTTACCAGACCCCTTCAACCAACTTTTGGCTTATCCTTAAAAATCACAAATACTTTTTGGAACTATCTCTCTCAGCATTTGTGCATTTCCAGTTTGGATGCGCCAAATTGTTTTCAGATCCAAACTTGTGTTTTCACTCTCCCATTTTTTCTCATAAACAAAGAAGATATTAAGGCATAACAAAATGAAAATTTTAGAGTTCAGGTATGCAAAAAAAAATCTGAAAATTATTTCCCGCATTAAAAATGAACTCCAAGGTTTTGTTATCCATGTTTAGGGAATTCCACTAGTACAACCCCTAATAATAAGTTTGGTGGAATTTTATAGGAAAGGGACTTGTAACTGATCCTACCATGCTTTAAATGTGGTGGATATGCATGCCAGAAAACATGTTGAGGGTGCAAGTGGACCTAATGATCCAAAAATTTCAAGTGGAAAAAATCAAATTCTCAATCGGGTTGGATATTTACCAGAGCCAAACAACCCACTTTTTGCCTATCCTTAAAAATCATAGATACTTTTTGTAACTATCTCTCTCAGCATTAGTGCATTTCCATCTTGGATGCTCAAATTTGTTTTCATATCCAAACTTGAGTTTTCACTCTCTCATTTTTTCTGGTAAACAAAACAGATTTTTAGGCAAAACAAAATGAAAATTTTACAGTTCATGTAGGTAAAAAAAAAATTAAAAATTATTTTACGCACTAAAAATGAACCCCAAGGTTTTGTTATCCATGTTTGGGAAATTCCACTAGTACAACTCCTAATAATAAGCTTGGTGGAATTTTATAGGAAAGGGACTTGTTAATGATACTAACATGCTCTAAATGTGGTGCAAATGCATGCTAGAAATATGTTGAGGATGCAAGTACACCTAATGATCCAAAAATTTCAAGGAGTGGAAAAAATCAAATTCTCAAGTTGTTGGATATTTACCAGAGCCAAACAACCCACTTTTTGCCTATACATAAAAATCATAGACATTTTTTTGGAACTATCTCTCTCAGCATTTGTGCAATTCCATCTTGGATGCTCAAATTTGTTTTCAGATCCAAACTTGAGTTTTATATCTCCCACTTTTTCTCGTAAACAAAAAAGATGTTAAGGCATAACAAAATGAAATTTTAGAGTTCATGTCTTCAAAAAAAATCTGAAAATTATTTCACGCATTAAAAATGAACTCCGAGGTTTTGTTATCCATGTTTGGGAAATTCCACTACTACAACCCCTAATGGTAAGCTTGGTGGAATTTTGTTGGAAAGGGACTTGTAACTGATCCAAACGTGCTTTAAATGTGGTGGATATGCATGCCAGAAACATGTTGAGGATGCAAGTGGACCTAGTGATCCAAAAATTTCAAGGAGTGGAAAAAATCAAATTCTCAAGTGGTTGGATATTACCCGAGCCAAACAACCCACTTTTTGCCTACCTAAAAAATCACAGATACTTTTTGGAACTATCTCTCTCAGCATTTGGGCATTTCCATCTTGGATCCTCAAATTTGTTTTCATATCCAAACTTGAGTTTTCACTCGCCCAATTTTTCTCGTAAACAAAAAAGATATTAAGACATAACAAAATGAAAATTTTAGAGTTCAGCTATGCAAAAAAAAATCTGAAAATTATTTCACGCACTAAAAATGAACTCCTAGGTTTATTATCCATGTTTGGGAAATTCCACTAGTACAACCCCTAATAAAAAGCTTGGTGGAATTTTATAGGAAAGGGACTTCTATCTAATCCCAGCATGCTTTAAATGTGGTGGATATGCATGGCCGAAACAAGTTGAGGATGCAACCTAATGATCCAAAAATTTCAAGGAGTGGAAAAAATCAAATTCTCTAGTGGTTGGATATTTTCCAGAGCCAATCAACCAACTTTTGGCTTATCCTTAAAAATCACAGATACTTTTTGGAACTATCTCTCTCAGCATTTGCGCATGTCCATCTTCGACGCTCCAATTTGTTTTCAGATCCAAACTTGAGTTTTCAGTCTCCCATTTTTTCTCCTAAACAATGAAGATATTAAGGCATAACAAAATGAAAATTTTAAAGTTCAGGTATGCAAAAAAAATCTGAAAATTATTTCCCGCACTAAAAATGAACTCCAAGGTTTTTTTATCCTTGTTTGGGAAATTCCACTAGTACAACCCCTAATAATAAGCTTGGTGGAATTTTATAGGAAAGGGACTTGTAACTGATCCTAACGTGCTTTAAATGTGGTGGATATGCATGCCAGAAACATGTTGAGGATGCAAGTGAACTTAATTATCCAAAAATTTCTAAGGAGTGGAAAAAATCAAATTCCCAAGTGGTTGGATATTTACCAGAGCCAAACAACCCACTTTTTGCCTATCTGTAAAAATCACAGATACGTTTTGGAACTATCGCTCTCAGCATTTGTGCATTTCCATCTTGGATGCTCCAATTTGTTTTCAGATCCAAACTAGAGCTTTCACTCTCCCATTTTTTCTCGTAAACAAAAAAGATATTAAGGCATAACAAAATGAAACTTTTAGAGTTCAAGTATGCAAAAAAAAATTTGAAAATTATTTCACGCACTAAAAATGAACTCCAAGATTTTGTTATCCATGTTTGGGAAATTCCACTAGTACAACCCCTAATAATATGATTGGTGGAATTTGATAGGAAAGCGACTTGTTAATGATACTAACGTGCTTTAAATGTGGTGGACATGCATGCTAGAAACATGTTGAGGAAGCAAGTAGACCTAATGATCCAAAAATTTCAAGGAGTGGAAAAAATCAAATTCTCAAGTGGTTGGATATTTACCAGAGCCAAACAACCCACTTTTTGCCTATCCTTAATAATCACAGACACTTTTTGGAACTATCTCTCTCAGCATTTGTGCAATTCCATCTTGGATGCTCAAATTTTTTTTCAGATCCAAACTTGAGTTTTCACTCTCCCACTTTTTCTCGTAAACAAAAAACATGTTAAGGCATAACAAAATGAAATTTTCGAGTTCATGTATTCAAAAAAAACTCTGAAAATTATTTCACGCATTAAAAATGAACTCCGAGGTTTTGTTATCCATGTTTGAGAAATTCCACTAGTACGACCCCTAATGATAAGCTTGGTGGAATTTTGTTGGAAAGGGACTTATAACTAATACAAACATGCTTTAAATCTGGTGGATATGTATGCCAGAAACATGTTGACTATGCAAGTGGACCTAATGATCCAAAAATTTCAAGGAGTGGAAAAAATCAAATTCTCAAGTGGTTGGATATTTACCAGAGCCAATCAACCAACTTTTGGCTTATCCTTAAAAATCACAGATACTTTTTGGAACTATCTCTCTCTGCATTTGTGCATTTCCATTTTGGATGCTCCAATTTGTTTTCTGATTCAGACTTGAGTTTTCACTCTCCCATTTTTTCTCATAAACAAAGAAGATATTAAGGCATAACAAAATGAAAATTTTAGAGTTCAGGTATGCAAAAAAAAATTTGAAAATTATTTCCTGCACTAAAAATGAACTCCAAGGTTTTGTTATCCATGTTTGGGAAATTCCACTAGTACAACCCCTAATAATAAGCTTGGTGGAATTTTATAGGAAAGAGACTTGTAACTGATCCTAACATGCTTTAAACGTGGTGGAAATGCATGCCAGAAACATGTTAAGGATTCATGTGGACCTAATGGTCCAAAAATTTCAAGGAGTGGAAAAAATCAAATTCACAATTGGGTTGGAGATTTTCAAGAGCCATACAACCCACTTTTTGCCTATCCTTAAAAATCACAGATACTTTTTGGAACTATCTCTCTCAGCATTTGTGCATTTCCATCTTGGATGCTCAAATTGATTTTCAGATCCAAACTTCTGTTTTCAGTCTCCCTTTTTTTCTCGTAAACAAAAAAGATATTAAGGCAAAACAAAATGAAAAATTTAGAGTTCATGTATGCAAAAAAAATTTGAAAATTATTTTATGCACTAAAAATGAACTCCAAGGTTTTGTTATCCATGTTTGGGAAATTCCACTAGTACAACCCCTAATAATAAGCTTGGTGCAATTTTATAGGAATGGGACTTGTTAATGATACTAACATGCTTTAAATGTGGTGGACATGCATGCTAGAAACATGTTGAGGATGCAAGTGGACCTAATGATCCAAAAATTTCAAGGAGTCAAAAAAATCAAATTCTCAAGTGGTTGGATATTTACTAGAGCCAAACAACCCAATTTTTTTGCCTATCTTTAAAAATTACAGACACTTTTTGGAACTATCTCTCTCAGCATTTGTGCAATTCCATCTTGGATGCTCAAATTTGTTTTCAGATCAAAACTTGCGTTTTCACTCTCCCACTTTTTCTCTTAAACAAAAAAGATGTTAAGGCATAATAAAATGAAATTTTAGAGTTCATCTATTCAAAAAAAAATCTGAAAATTATTTCACGCATTAAAAATGAACTCCGAGGTTTTGTTATCAATGTTTGGGAAATTCCACCCCTAATGAGAAGCTTGGTGAAATTTTGATGGAAAGGGACTTGTAACTGATCCAAACATGCTTTAAATGTGGTGGAAATGCATGCCAAAAACATGTTGATGATGCAAGTGGACCTAATATTCCAAAAACTTCAAGGAGTGGAAAAAATCAAATTCTCAGGTGGTTGGATATTTACTAGAGCCAAACAACCCACTTTTGCCCATTACTTGAAAATCACAGATACTTTTTGGAACTATCTCTCTCAGCATTTGTGTATTTCCATCTTGGATGCTCCAATTTGTTTTCAGATCCAAACTTGAGCTTTCACTCTCCCATTTTTACTCGTAAACAAAAAAGATATTAAGACATAACAAAATGAATATTTTAGAGTTCATGTATGCAAAAAAAATTTGAAAATTATTTCACGCACTAAAAATGAACTCCAGGGTTTTGTTCTCCATGTTTGGGGAATTCCACTAGTACAACCCCTAATAATAAGTATGGTGGAATTTTATTGGAAATGGACTTGTAACTGATCCTAACATGTTTTAAATGTGGTGGATATGCATGCCAGAAACATGTTGAGGATGCAAGTGGACCTAATGATCCAAAAATTTCAAGTGGAAAAAATCAAATTCTCAATTGGGTTGGATATTTACCAGAGCCAAACAACCCACTTTTTGCTTATCCTTAAATATCACAGTTCCTTTTTGGTACTATCTCTCTCAGCATTTGTGCATTTCAATCTTGGATGCTCAAATTTGTTTCCAGATCCAAACTTGAGTTTTCACTCTCCCATTTTTTCTCGTAAACAAAAAGATATTAAGCCATAACAAAATGAAAATTTTTGAGTTCATGTATGGAAAAAGAAATTCGAAAATTATTTTACGCACTAAAAATGAACACCAAGGTTTTGTTATCCATGTTTGGAAAATTCCACAGGTACAACCCCTAATAATAAGCTCAGTGGAATTTTATAGAAAAGGGACTTGTAACTGAACCTAACATGCTTTAAATGTGGTGGATATGCATGCCAAAAACATGTTGAGGATGCAAGTGGAACTAATGATCCAAATATTTAAAAGAATGGAAAAAATCAAATTCTCAAGTGGTTGGATATTTACCAGAGCCAAACAACCCACTTTTTTCCTATCCTTAAAAATCACAGATAGTTTTTGGAACTTTCTCTCTCAGCATTTGTGCATTTCCAACTTGGATGCTCGAATTTGTTTTCAGATCCATACTTGAGTTTTCACTCTCTCATTTTTTTCTCGTAAACAAAAAAGATATTATGGAATAAAAAATATGAAAATTTAAGAGTTCATGTATGCAAAAAAAATTTGAAAATTATTTCATGCACTAAAAATGAACTCCAAGGTTTTTTTACCCATGTTTGGGAAATTCCACAAGTACAAGCCCTAATAATAAGCTTGGTGGAACTTTATAGGAAAGGGACTTGTAATTGATCCTAACATGCTTTAAATGTGGTGGAAATGCATGCCGGAAACATGTTGAGGATGGAAGTGGACCTAATGATCCAAAAATTTCAAGCAGTGGAAAAAATCAAATTCTCAAGCGGTTGGATATTTACCAGGGTCAAACAAACCACTGTTTGCCTATCCTTAAAAATCACATATACTTTTTGGAACTATCTATCTCAGCATTTGTGCATTTCCATCTTGGATGCTCCAATTTGTTTTCAGATCCAAACTTGAGCTTTCACTCTCCCATTTTTTCTCGTAAACAAAAAAGATATTAAGGCATAACAAAATGAAAATTTTAGAGTTCATGTATGCAAAAAAAGATTTGAAAATTATTTCACGCACTAAAAATGAACTCCAAGGTTTTGTTATCCATGTTTGGAAAATTCCACTAGGTCAACCCCTAATAATAAGCTTGGTGGAATTTTATAGGAAAGGGACTTGTAACTGACCCTAACATTCTTTAAATGTGGTGGATATGTTGAGGATGCAAGTGGACCTAATGATCCAAAACTTTCAAGTGGAAAAAATAAGATTCTCAATTGGGTTGGATATTTACCAGAGCCAAACAACCCACTTTTTTCCTATCCTTAAAAATCACAAATATTTTTTGGAACTATCTCTCTCAGCATTTGTGCATTTCCATCTTGGATGCTCAAATTTGATTCCAGATCCAAACTTCAGTTTTCACTCTCCCATTTTTTATCGTAAACAAAAAAGATATTAAGGCATTACAAAATGAAAATTTTAGAGTTCATGTATGCAAAAAAAAATTTGAAAATTATTTTACGATCAAAAAATGAACTCCAAGGTTTTGTTATCCATGTTTGGAAAATTCCACTAGGTCAACCCCTAATAATAAGCTTGGTGGAATTTTATAGGAAAGGGACTTGTAACTGATCCTAACATGCTTTAAATATGGAGGATATGCATGCCATAAGCATGTTGTGGATGCAAGTGGACCTAATGATCCAAAAATTTCAAGGAGTGGAAAAAATCAAATTCTCATGCGGTTGGATATTTACAGAAGCCAAACAACCCACTTTTTGCCTATCCTTAAAAATCATATAATTTTTTGGAACTTTCTATATCAGCACTTGTGCATTTCCATCTTGGATGCTCGAATTTTTTTCAGATCCAAACTTGAGTTTTCACTCTCCCATTTTTTTCTCGTAAAAAAAAAAGATATTAAGTCATAAAAAAATGAAAATTTTAAAGTTCATGTATGCAAAAAAAATTTTGAAAATTATTTCACGCACTAAAAATGAACTCCAAGGTTTTGTTATCCATGTTTGGGAGATTCCACTAGTACAACCCCTAATAATAAGCTAGGTGGAATTTTATAGGAAAGGGACTTTTAACTGATCCTAACAAGCTTTAAATGTGGTGGGTATGCATGCCAGAAACATGTGGTGGATGCAAGTGGACCTAATGATCCTAAAATTTCAAGGTGTGGAAAAAATCAAATTCTCAAGTGGTTGGATATTTACTAGAGCCAAACAACCCACTTTTGGCCTATCTTTAAAAATCACATATACTTTTTGGAACTATCTCTCTCAGCATATGTGCATTTCCATCTCGGATGCTCAAATTTGTTTTCAGATCCAAACTTGAGTTTTCACTCTCCCATTTTTTCTCGTAAACAAAAAAGATATTATGGCATAACAAAATGAAAATTTTAGAGTTCATGTACGCAAAAAAAATTTGAAAATTATTTTACGCACTAAAAATGTACTCCAAGGTTTTGTTATCCATGTTTGGGAAATTCCACTAGTACAACCCCTAATAAAAAGCTTGGTGGAATTTTATAGGAAAGGGACTTTTAACTGATCCTAACATGCTTTAAATGTGGTGGATTTGCATGCCAAAAACATGTTGAGGATGCAAGTGGAACTAATGATCCAAAAATTAAAAGGAATGGAAAAAATCAAATTCTCAAGTGGTTGGATATTTACCTTAGCCAAACAACCCACTTTTTGCCTATCCTTAAAAATCACAGGTAACTTTTGGAACTTTCTCTCCCAGCATTTGTGCATTTCCAACTAGGAAGCTCGAATTTGTTTTCAGATCCAAACTTGAGTTTTCACTCTCTCATTTTTTTCTCATAAACTAAAAAGATATTAAGGCATAAAAAAATGAAAATTTAAGAGTTCATGTATGCAAAAAAAAATTTGAAAATTATTTCACGCACTAAAAATGAACTCCAAGGTTTTTTTACCCTTGTTTGGGAAATTCTTCTAGTACAACCCCTAATAATAAGTTTGCTGGAACTTTATAGGAAAGGGACTTGTAACTGATCCTAACATGCTTTAAATTTTGTGGAAATGCATGCCAGAAACATGTTGAGGATGCAAGTAGACCTAATGATCCAAAAATTTCAAGAAGTGGAAAAAATTCAAATTCTCAAGTGGTTGGTATTTACCAGGGTCAAACAAACCACCTTTTGCCTATCCTTAAAAATCACATATACTTTTTAGAACTATCTCACTCAACATTTGTGCATTTCCATCTTGGACGCCCAAATTTGTTTTCAGATCCAAACTTGAGCTTTCACTCTCCCATTTTTTCCCGAAACGAAAACGATATTAAGGCATAAAAAAATGAAAATTTAAGAGTTCATGTGTGCAAAAAAAACTTTGAAAATTATTTCTCGTACTAAAAATGAACTCCAAGGTTTTGGTATCCATGTTTGGGAAATTCCACTCGTACAAACCCTAATAATAAGCTTGGTGGAATTTTATAGAAAAGGGACTTGTAACTGATCCTAACATGCTTTAAATGTGGTGGATATGCATGCCAGAAACATGTTGAGGATGCAAGTGGACCTAATGATCCAAAAATTTCAAGGAGTGGAAAAAATCAAATTCTCAAGTGGTTCGATATTTACCAGAGCCAAACAACCCACTTTTTGCCTATCCTTAGAAATCACAGATAATTTTTGGAACTTTCTCTCTCAGCATTTGTGCATTTCCATCTTGGATGCTCAAATTTGTTTTTCGATCCAAACTAGAGTTTTCACTTCCCTTTTTTTTTTTGTAAACAGAAAAGATATTAAAGCATAACAAAATGAAAATTTTAGAGTTCATGTATGCAAAAAAAAATTTGAAAATTATTTCACGCACTAAAAATGAACTCCAAGGTTTTGTTATCCATGTTTGGGAGATTCCACTAGTACAACCCCTAATAATAAGCTAGGTGGAATTTTATAGGAAAGGGACTTGTAACTGATCCTAACATGCTTTAAATGTGCTGGATATGCATGCCAGAAACATGTGGAGGATGCAAGTGGACCTAATGATCCAAAAATTTCAAGGTGTGGAAAAAATCAAATTCTCAAGTGGTTGGATATTTACTAGAGCCAAACAACCCACTTTTGGCCTATCTTTAAAAATCACAGATACTTTTTGGAACTATCTCTCTCAGCATTTGTGCATTTCCATCTTGGAAGGTCAAATTTGTGTACTGATCCCAACATGAGTTTTCACTGTCCCATTTTTTCACGTAAACAAAAAAGGTATTAAGACATAACAAAATGAAAATTTTGGAATTCATGTATGCAAAAAAAATTTGAAAATTATTTCACGCACTAAAAATGAACTCCAATGTTTTGCTATCATGTTTGGGAGATTCAGCAAGTACAACCCCTAATAATAAGCTGGGTGGAATTTTATAGGAAAGGGACTTGTAACTGATCCTAACATGCTTTAAATGTGGTGGATATGCATGCCAAAAACATGTTGAGGATGCAAGTGGACCTCATGATCCAAAAATTTCAAGGAGTGGAAAAAATCAAATTCTCAAGTGGTTGGATATTTACCAAAGCTTATATACCCACTTTTTGCCTATCCTTTAAAATCAAAGATATTTTTTGGAACTATCTCTCTCAGCATTTGTGCATTTCCATCTTGGATGCTCAAATTTGTTTTCAGATCCAAACTTGAGTTTTCAGTCTCCCATTTTTTCTCGTAAACAAAAAAGATATTATGGCATCACAAAGTAAAAATTTTGGAGTTCATGTATGCGAAAAAAAATTTGAAAATTATTTCACTCATTAAAAATGAACTCCAAGGTTTTGTTATCCATGTTTGGGAGATTCCACTAGTACAACCCCTAATAATAAGCTTGGTGGAATTTTATAGGAAAGGGACTTGTAACTGATCCTAACATGCTTTAAATGTGGTGGATATGCATGCCAGAAACATGTTGAGGATGCAAGTGGACCTAATGATTCAAAAATTTCAAAGAGTGGAAAAAATCAAATTCTATAGTTATTGGATATTTACCAGAGCCAAACAACCCACTTTTTGCCTATCCTTAAAAATCACAGATACTTTTTGGAACTATCTCAGTCAGCAATTCTACATTTCCATCTTGGATGCCCAAATTTGTTTTCAGATCCAAACTTGAGTTTTCACACTCCCATTTTTTCATGTAAACAAAAAAGATATTAAGGCATAACAAAATGAAAATGTTAAAGTTCATGTATCCAAAAAAAAATTTGAAAATTATTTCATGCACTAAAAATGAACTCCTAGGTTTTATTATCCATGTTTGGGAGATTCCACTAGTACAACCCCTAATAATAAGCTTGGTGTAATTTTAAGGGAAAGGGACTTGTAACGGATCCTAACTTGCTTTAAATGTGGTAGATATGCATGCCAGAAACATGTTGAGGATGCAAGTGGACCTAGTGATCCAAGAATTTCAAGGGGTGGAAAAAATCAAATTCTCAAGTGATTGGATATTTACTAGAGCAAAAAACCCACTTTTTGCCTATCCTTAAAAATCACAGATACTTTTTGGAACTATCTCACTCAGCATTTGTGCATTTCCATCTTGGATGCCCAAATTTGTTTTCAGATCCAAACTTGAGTTTTCACTCTCCCATTTTTTCACGTAAACAAAAAAGATATTAAGGCATAACAAAATGAAAATTTTAGTTTTCATGAATGTAAAAAAAAAATTTGAAAATTATTTATCGTACTACAAATGAACTCCACGGTTTTATTATCAGTGTTTGGGGGATTCCACTAGTACAACCACCCCTAATAATAAGCTAGGTGGAATTTTATAGGAAAGGGTCTTGTAACTGATCCTCACATGCTTTAAATGTGGTGGATATGCATGCCAAAAACATGTTGAGGATGCAAGTAGACCTAATGGTCCACAAATTTCAAGGAGTGGAAAAAATCAAATTATCAAGTGATTGGATATTTACTAGAGCCAAACAACCCACTTTTTGCCTATCCTTAAAAATCACAAATACATTTTGGAACTATCTCTCGCAGCATTTGTGCATTTCCATCTTGGATGCTCAAATTTGTTTTCAGATATAAACTTGAGTTTTTTCTCTCCCATTTTTTCTCGTAAACAAAAAAGATATTAAGGCATAACAAAATGAAAATTTTAGAGGTCGTGTATGCAAAAAAAAAATTTGAAAATTATTTCACGCACTAAAAATGAACTCCAACGTTTTGTTATCCATGTTTGGGAGATTCCACTAGTACAACCCCTAATAATAAGCTTGGTGGAATTTTAAAAGAAAGGGACTTGTAACTGATCCTAACAATGCTTTAAATATGGTGGACATGCATGGCAGAAACATGTTGAGGATGCAAGTGAACCTAATGATCCAAAAATTTCAAAGCGTGGAAAAAATCAAATTCTCAAGTTATTGGATATTTTCTAGAGACAAACAACCCACTTTTTGCCTATCCTTTAAAATCACAGATACTTTTTAGAACTATCTCTCTCAGCATTTGTGCATTTCCATCTTGGATGCTCAAATTTGTTTTCAGATCCAAACTTGAGTTTTCACTCTCCCATTTTTTCACGTAAAAAAAAAAATATTAAGGCATAACCAAATAAAAATTTTAGAGTTCATGTATGCAAAAAAAAATTTGAAAATTATTTCACACACAAAAAATGAACTGCAAGGTTTTGTTATCCATGTTTTGGAGATTCCACTAGTACAAACCCAAATAATAAGCTTGGTCGAATATTAAAGGAAACGGACTTGTAACTGATCCTAACATGCTTTAAATGTGATGGATATGCATGCCAGAAATATGTTGAGGATGGAAGTTAACCTAGTGATCCAAAAATTTCAAGGAGTGGAAAAGTTCAAATGCGCAAGTGGTTCGATATTTTCCAGAGCCAAACAACCCACTTTTTGCCTATCCTTAAAAATCACAAATACTTTTTGGACCTGTCTCTCTCAGCATTTGTGCATTTCCATCTTGGATGGTCAAATTTGTTTTCAGATCCAAACTTGAGTTTTCACTCTCCCATTTTTTGTCGTAAACAAAAAATATATAAAAGCATAACAAAATGAAAATTTTAGAGTTCATGTATGCAAAAAAAAATTTGAAAATTATTTCACGCACTAAAAATGAACTCCAAGGTTTTGTTATCCGTGTTTGGGAGATTCCACTAGTACAACCCCTAATAATAAGCTTGGTGGAATTTTATAGGAAAGGGACTTGTAACTGATCCTAACATGCTTTAAATGTGGTGGATATGCATTGCAGAAACATGTTGAGGATGCAAGTGGACCTATTGATCCAAAAAATTCAAGGAGTGGAAAAAATCAAATTCTTAATTAGGTTTGATATTTATGAGAGCCAAACAACCCACTTTTTGCCTATCCTTAAGAATCACAGATACTTTTTGGAACTATCTCTCTCAGCATTTGTGCATTTCGATCTTGGATGCTCAAATTTTTTTTCAGATCCAAACTTGTGTTTTCACACTCCTTTTTTTTCTCGTAAACAAAAAAGATATTAAGGCGAAACAAAATGAAAATTTTAGAGTATACGTTTACAAAAAAAAATTTGAAAATTATTTTACGCACTATAAATGAACTCCAAGGTTTTGTTATCCATGTTTGGGAAATTCCACTAGTACAACCCCTAATAATAAGCTTGGTGGAATTTTATAGGAAAGGGACTTGTTATTGATACTAACATGCTTTAAATGTGGTGGACATGCATGCTCGAAAGATGTTGAGGATGCAAGTGGTCCTAATGATCCAAAAATTTCAAGGAGTGGAAAAAATCAAATTCTCAAGTGGTTGGATATTTACCAAAACCAAACAACCCACTTTTTGCCTATGCTTAAAAATCACAGACACTTTTTGGAACTATCTCTCTCAGCATTTGTGCAATTCCATCTTGGATGCTCAAATTTTTTTTCAGATCCAAACTTGAGTTTTCACTCTCTCCCTTTTTCTCCTAAATAAAAAAGATGTTAAGGCATAACAAAATGAAATTTTAGTGTTCATCTATTCAAAAAAAAATCTGAAAATTATTTCACGCATTAAAAATGAACTCCGAGGTTTTGTTATCCATGTTTGGGAAATTCCACTAGTACGACCCCTAATGAGAAGCTTCGTGGAATTTTGTTGGAAAGGGACTTGCAACTGATCCAAACATGCTTTGAATGTGGTGGATATAATTGCCAGAAACATGTTGAGGATGCATGTGGACCTAAAGATCCAAAAATTTCAAGGAGTGGAAAAAATCAAATTCTCAAGTGGTTGGATATTTACTAGAGCCAAACAACTCACTTTTGGCCTATCCTTGAAAATCACAGATACTTTCTGGAACTACCTCTCTCAGCATTTGTGTATTTCCATCTTGGATGTTCTAATTTGTTTTCAGATCCAAACTTGAGCTTTCACACTCCCATTTTTTCTCGTAAACAAAAAAGATATTAAGGCATAACAAAATGAATATTTTGGAATTCATGTATGCAAAAAACAATTTGAAAATTATTTCACCCACTAAAAATGAACTCCAAGGTTTTGTTATCCATGTTTGGGGAATTCCACTAGAACAACCCCTAATAATAAGCTTGGTGGAATTTTATAGCAAAGGGACTTGTAACTGACCCTAACATGCTTTAAATGTGGTGGATATGCATGCCAGAAACTTGTTGAGGATGCAAGTGGACCTAATGATCCAAAAATTTCAAGTGGAAAAAATCAAATTCTCAATTGGGTTGGATATTTACTAGAGCCAAACAACCCACTTTTTTCCTATCCTTAAAAATCACAGATACTTTTTGAAACTATCTCTCTCAGCATTTGTGCATTTCCATCTTGGATGCTCAAATTTGATGCCAGATCCAAACTTCAGTTTTCACTCTCCCATTTTTTCTCGTAAACAAAAAAGATATTAAGGCATTACAAAATGAAAATTTTAGATTTCATGTATGCAAAAAAAAATTTGAAAATTATTTTACGAACAAAAAATGAACTCCAAGGTTTTGTTATCCATGTTTGGAAAATTCCACTAGGTCAACCCCTAATAATAAGCTTGGTGGAATTTTATAGGAAAGGGACTTGTAACTGATCCTAACATGCTTTAAATGTGGAGGATATGGATGCCATAAGCATGTTGAGGATGCAAGTGGACCTAATGATCCAAAAATTTTAAGGAGTGGAAAAAATCAAATTCTCATGTGGTTGGATATTTACCAGAGCCAAACAACCCACTTTTTGCCTATCCTTAAAAATCACATAATTTTTGGAACTTTCTATCTCAGCATTTGTGCATTTCCATCTTGGATGCTCAAATTTTTTTCAGATCCAAACTTGAGTTTTTAGTCTCTCATTATTTTCTCGTAAAATAAAAAGATATTAAGCCATAAAAAAATGAAAATTTCAGATTTCATGTATGCAAAAAAAAATTTGAAAATTATTTCACGCACTAAAAATGAACTCCAAGGTTTTGTTATCCATGTTTGGGAGATTCCACTAGTACAACCCCTAATAATAAGCTAGGTCGAATTTTATAGGAAAGGGACTTGTAACTGATCCTAACAAGCTTTAAATGTGGTGGATATGCATGCCAGAAACATGTGGAGGATGCAAGTGGACCTAATGATCCAAAAATTTCAAGGTGTGGAAAAAATCAAATTCTCAAGTGGTTGGATATTTACTAGAGCCAAACAACCCACTTTTGGCCTATCTTTAAAAATCACAGATACTTTTTGGAACTATCTCTCTCAGCATTTGTGCATTTCCATCTCGGATGCTCAAATTTGTTTTCAGATCCAAACTTGAGCTTTCACTCTCCCATTTTTTCTCGTAAACAAAAAAGATATCATGGGATAACAAAATGAAAATTTTAGAGTTCATGTATGCAAAAAAAATTTGAAAATTATTTTACGCATTAAAATTGTACTCCAAGGTTTTGTTATCCATGTTTGGGAAATTCCACTAGTACAACCCCTAATAATAAGCTTGGTGGAATTTTGTAGGAAAGGGACTTGTAACTGATCCTAACATGCTTTAAATGTGGTGGATTTGCATGCCAAAAACATGTTGAGGATGCAAGTGGAACTAATGATCCAAAAATTAAAAGGAATGGAAAAAATCAAATTCTCAAGTGGTTGGATATTTACCTTAGCCAAACAACCCACTTTTTGCCTATCCTTAAAAATCACAGGTAACTTTTGGAACTTTCTCTCCCAGCATTTGTGCATTTCCAACTTGGAAGCTCGAATTTGTTTTCAGATCCAAACTTGAGTTTTCACTCTCTCATTTTTTTCTCGTAAACTAAAAGGATATTAAGGCATAACAAAATGAAAATTTTAGAGTTCATGTATGCAAAAAAAAATTTGAAAATTATTTCACGCACTAAAAATGAACTCCAAGGTTTTGTTATCCATGTTTGGGAGATTCCACTAGTACAACCCCTTAATAGGCTAGGTGGAATTTTATAGGAAAGGGACTTCTAACTGATCCTAACATGCTTTAAATGTGCTGGATATGCATGCCAGAAACATGTGGAGTATGCAAGTGGACCTAATGATCCAAAAATTTCAAGGTGTGGAAAAAATCAAATTCTCAAGTGGTTGGATATTTACTAGAGCCAAACAACCCACTTTTGGCCTATCTTTAAAAATCACAGATACTTTTTGGAACTATCTCTCTCAGCATTTGTGCATTTCCATCTTGGAAGGTCAAATTTGTGTATTGATCCCAACATGAGTTTTCACTGTCCCATTTTTTCACGTAAACAAAAAAGGTATTAAGACATAACAAAATGAAAATTTTGGAATTCATGTATGCAAAAAAAAATTTGAAAATTATTTCACGCACTAAAAATGAACTCCAATGTTTTGCTATCATGTTTGGGAGATTCCACTAGTCCAACCCCTAATAATAAGCTGGGTGGAATTTTATAGGAAAGGGACTTGTAAATGATCCAAACATGCTTTAAATGTGGTGGATATGCATGCCAGAAACATGTTGAGGATGCAAGTGGACCTAATGATCCAAAAATTTCAAGGAGTGGAAAAAATCAAATTCTCAAGTGGTTGGATATTTACCAGAGCTTATATACCCACTTTTTGCCTATCCTTTAAAATCAAAGATATTTTTGGAACTATCTCTCTCAGCATTTGTGCATTTCCATCTTGGATGCTCAAATTTTTTTTCAGATCCAAACTTGAGTTTTCACTCTCCCATTTTTTCACGTAAACAAAAGAGATATTATGGCATCAGAAAATAAAAATTTTAGAGTTCATGTATGCGAAAAAAAATTTGAAAATTATTTCACTCATTAAAAATGAACTCCAAGGTTTTGTTATCCATGTTTGGGAGATTCCACTAGTACAACCCCTAATAATAAGCTTGGTGGAATTTTATAGGAAACGGACTTGTAACTGATCCTAACATGCTTTAAATGTGGTGGATATGCATGCCAGAAACATGTTGAGGATGCAAGTGGACCTAATGATCCAAAAATTTCAAAGAGTGGAAAAAATCAAATTCTATAGTTATTGGATATTTACCAGAGCCAAACAACCCACTTTTTGCCTATCCTTACAAATCACAGATACTTTTTGGAACTATCTGACTCAGCAATTGTGCATTTGCATCTTGGATGCCCAAATTTGTTTTCAGATCCAAACTTGAGTTTTCACACTCCCATTTTTTCACGTAAACAAAAAAGATATAAAGGCATAAAAAAACGAAAATTTTAAAGTTCATGTATGCAAAAAAAAATTTGAAAATTATTTCATGCACTAAAAATGAACTCCTAGGTTTTATTATCCATGTTTGGGAGATCCCACTAGTACAACCCCTAATAATAAGCTTGGTGTAATTTTAAGGGAAAGGGACTTGTAACGGAACCTAACATGCTTTAAATGTGGTAGATATGCATGCCAGAAACATGTTGAGGATGCAAGTCGACCTAGTGATCCAAAAATTTCAAGGAGTGGAAAAAATCAAATTCTCAAGTGATTGGATATTTACGAGAGCAAAAAACCCACTTTTTGCCTCTCCTTAAAAATCACAGATACTTTTTGGAACTATCTCACTCAGCATTTGTGCATTTCCATCTTGGATGCCCAAATTTGTTTTCAGATCCAAACTTGAGTTTTCACTCTCCCATTTTTTCACGTAAACAAAAAAGATATTAAGGCATAACAAAATGAAAATTTGAGAGTTCATGTATCCAAAAAAACAAATTTGAAAATTATTTCACGCACTAAAAATGAACGCCAAGGTTTTATTATCAGTGTTTGGAGGATTCCACTAGTACAACCCCTAATAATAAGCTAGGTGGAATTTTATAGGAAAGGGTCATGTAACTGATCCTAACATGCTTTAAATGTGGTGGATATGCATGCCAAAATATGTTGAGGATACAAGTGGACCTAATGATCCACAAATTTCAAGGAGTGGAAAAAATCAAATTATCAAGTGATTGGATATTTACTAGAGCCAAACAACCCACTTTTTGCCTATCCTTAAAAATCACAAATACATTTTGGAACTATCTCTCGCAGCATTTGTGCATTTCCATCTTGGATGCTCATATTTGTTTTCAGATATAAACTTGAGTTTTTACTCTCCCATTTTTTCTCGTAAACAAAAAAGATATTAAGGTTTAACAAAATGAAAATTTTAGAGTTCATGTATACAAAAAAAAATTTGAAAATTATTTCACGCACTAAAAATGAACTCCAAGGTTTTGTTATCCATGTTTGGGAGATTCCACTAGTTCAACCCCTAATCATAAGCTTGGTGGAATTTTAAAGGACAGGGACTTGTAACTGATCCTAACAATGCTTTAAATGTGGTGGATATGCATGCTAGCAACATGTTGAGGATGCAAGTGGACCTAATGATCCAAAAATTTCAAAGCGTGGAAAAAATCTAATTCTCCAGTTATTGGATATTTTCCAGAGCCAAACAACCCACTTTGTGCCTATCCTTTAAAATCACAGATACTTTTTGGAACTATCTCTCTCAGCATTTGTGCATTTCCATCTTGGATGCTCAAATTTGTTTTCAGATCCAAACTTGAGTTTTCAGTCTCCCATTTTTTCACATAAACAAAAAAAATATTAAGGCATAACCAAATAAAAATTTTAGAGTTCATGTATGCAAAAAAAAATTTAAAAATTATTTCATGCACTAAAAATGAACTGCAAGGTTTTTTTATCCATGTTTTGGAGATTCCACTAGTACAAACCCTAATAATAAGCTTGGTGGAATTTGAAAGGAAACAGACTTGTAACTGATCCTAACATGCTTTAAATGTGATGGATATGCATACCAGAAATATGTTGAGGATGGAAGTTAAGCTAGTGATCCAAAAATTTCAAGGAGTGGAAAAGTTCAAATGCGCAAGTGGTTCGATATTTTCCAGAGCCAAACAACCCACTTTTTGCCTATCCTTAAAAATCACAAATAGTTTTTGGAACTAACTCTCTCAGCATTTGTGCATTTCCATCTTGGTTGCTCAAATTTGTTTTCAGATCCAAACTAGAGTTTTCACTCTCTATTTTTTGTCGTAAACAATAAAGATATAAAGGCATAACAAAATGACAATTTTAGAGTTCATGTATGAAAAAAAAAATTTGAAAATTATTTCACGCACTAAAAATGAACTCCAAGGTTTTGTTATCCGTGTTTGGGAGATTCCACTAGTACAACCCCTAATAATAAGCTAGGTGGAATTTTATAGGAAAGGGACTTGTAACTGATCCTAACATGCTTTAAATGTGGTGGATATGCATTCCAGAAACATGTTGAGGATGCAAGTGGACGTATTGATCCATTAATTTGAAGGAGTGGAAAAAATAAAATTCTCAAGTGGTTGGATAATTACCAGAGCCAAAAACCCACTTTTTACCTATCCTTAAAAATCACAGATACTTTTTGGAACTATCTCACTCAGCATTTGTGCATTTCTATCTTTGATGCCCAAATTTGTTTTCAGATCCAAACTTGGGTTTTCACTCTCCCATTTTTTCACGTAAACAAAAAAGGTATTAAGACATAAGAAAATGAAAATTTTGGAGTTCATGTATGCAAAAAAATATTTCCGAATTATTTCACGCACTAAAAATGAACTCCAAGGTTTTGCTATCCATGTTTGGGAGATTCCACTAGTACAACCCCTAATAATAAGTTGGGTGGAATTTTATAGGAAAGGGACTTGTAACTGATCCTAACATGCTTTAAATGTGGTAGATATGCATGCCAAAAACATGTTGATGATGCAAGTGGACCTAATGATCCAAAAATTTCAAGGATTGGAAAAAATCAAATTCTCAAGTGGTTGGATGTTTACCAGAGCTTATATACCCACTTTTTGCCTATCCTTAAAAATCACAGATACTTTTTGGAACTATCTCTTTCAGCATTTGTGCATTTCCATCTTGGATGCTCAAATTTGTTTTCAGATCCAAACTTCTGTTTTCACTCTCCCATTTTCTCTCGTAAACAAAAAAGATATTAAGGCACAACAAAATAAAAATTGTAGAGTTCATATTTGATAAAAAAAGTTTGGAAATTATTTCACGCACTAAAAATGAACTCCAAGGTTTTGTTATCCATGTTTGGGACATTCCACTCGTACAACCCCTAATAATAAGCTTGGTGGAATTTTATAGGAAAGGGACTTGTAACTGATCCTAACATGCTTTAAAAGTGGTGGATATGCATGCCAGAAACATGTTCAGGATGCAAGTCGACCTAATAATCCAAAAATTTCAGTTGGAAAAAATCAAATTCTCAATTTGGTGGGATATTTACCAGAGCCAAACAACCCACTTTTTGCCTATCCTTAAAAATCACAGATAATTTTTGGAACTATCTCTTTTAGCATTTGTGTATTTCCATCTTGGATGCTCAAATTTGTTTTGAGATTCAAACTTGAGTTTTCACTCTCCCATTTTTTCTCATAAACAAGAAAGATAGAAAGGCAAAACAAAATGATAATTTTAGAGTTCATGTATGCAAAAAAAAATTTGAAAATTATTTTACGCACTAAAAATGAACTCCAAGGTTTTGTTATCCATGTTTGGGAAATTCCACTAGTACAACCTCTAATAATAAGCTTGGTGGAATTTTATAGGAAAGGGACTTGTAACTGATCCTAACATGATTTAAATGTGGTAGATATGCATGCCAGAAACATGTTGAGGATGCAAGTGGACCTAATGATCCAAAAATTTCAAAGAGTGGAAAAAATCAAATTCTCAAGTGGTTCGATTTTTACCAGAGCATAACAACCCAATTTTTGCCTATCCTTAAAAATCACAGATACTTTTTGGAACTATCTCTCTTAGCATTTGTGCATTTCCATCTTGGATGCTCAAATTTGTTTTCAGATCGAAACTTTTGTTTTCACTCTCCCATTTTCTCTCGCAAACAAAAAAGATATTAAGGCATAACAAAATAAAAATTTAGAGTTCATGTTTGATAAAAAAAGTTTGGAAATTATTTCACGCACTAAAAATGAACTCCAAGGTTTTGTTATCCATGTTTGTGAGATTCCACTCGTACAACCCCTAATAATAAGCTTGGTGGAATTTTATAGGAAAGGGACTTGTAACTGATCCTAACATGCTTTAAATGTAGTGGATATGCATGCCAGAAACATGTTGAGGATCCAAGTGGACCTAATGATCCAAAACTTTTAGGTGGAAAAAATCAAATTCCCAATTGGGTTGGATATTTACCAGAGCCAAACAACCCACTTTTTGCCTATCCTTAAAAATCACTGATAATTTTTGGAACTATCTCTTTTAGCATTTGTGAATTTCCATCTTGGATGCTCAAATTTGTTTTCAGATCCAAACTTGAGTTTTCACTCTCCCATTTTTTCTTGTTAACAAAAAAGATAAAGGCAAAACAAAATGAAAATTTTAGAGTTCATGTATGCAAAAAAAATTTGAAAATAATTTTACGCACTAAAAATGAACTCCAAGGTTTTGTTATCCATGTTTGGGAAATTCCACTAGTACAACCCCTAATAATAAGCTTGGTGGAAGTTTATAGGAAAGGGACTTGTTAATGATACTAACATGCTTTAAATGTGGTGGACATGCATGCTTGAAACATGTTGAAGATGCAAGTGGACCTAATGATCCAAAAATTTCAAGGAGTGGAAAAAATCAAATTCTCAAGTGGTTGGATATTTACCAGAGCTAAACAACCCACTTTTTGCCTATCATTAAAAATCACAGACACATTTTGGAACTATCTCTCTCAGCATTTCTGCAATTCCATCTTGGATGCTCAAATTTTTTTTCATATCCAAACTTGAGTTTTCACTCTCCCACATTTTCTCGTAAACAAAAAAGATGTTAAGGCATAACAAAATGGAATTTTAGAGTTCATGCATTCAAAAAACATCTGAAAATTATTTGACGCATTAAAAATGAACTCCAAGGTTTTGTTATCCATGTTTGGGAAATTTCACTAGTACAACCCCTAATGATAAACTTGGTGGAATTTTGTTGGAAAGGGACTTGTAATTGATCCAAACATGCTTTAAATGTGGTGGATATGCATGCCAGAAACATGTTTAGGATGCAAGTGGACCTAATGATCCAAATATTTCAAGGAGTGGAAAAAATCAAATTCTCAAGTGGTTGGATATTTACCTGAGCCAATCAACCAACTTTTGGATTATCCTTAAAAATCACAGATAGTTTTTGGAACTATCTCTCTCAGCATTTGTGCATTTCCATCTTCGATGCTCCAATTTTTTTTCAAATCCAAACTTGAGTTTTCACTCTCCTATTTTTTCTCGTAAACAAAGAAGATATTAAGGCATATTAAAAGGAAAAATTTAGAGTTCACGTATGCAAAAAAAAATCTGAAAAAAATTTCACGCATTAAAAATGAACTCCGAGGTTTTGTTATCTATGTTTGGGAAATTCAACTAGTACAACCCTTAATGATAAGTTTGGTGGAATTTTGTTGGAAAGGGACTTGTAACTGATCCAAACATGCTTTAAATGTGGTGGATAAGCATGCCAGAAACATGTTGAGGATGCAAGTGGACCTAATGATCCAAAAATTTCAAGGAGTGGAAAAAATCAAATTCACAAATGGTTGGATACTTACCAGAGCCAAACAACCCCCTTTTACCAATCCTTAAAAATCACAAATACTTTTTGGAACTATCTCTCTCAGCACTTGTGCATTTCCATCTAGGATGCTCAAATTTGTTTTCAGATCCAAACTTGAGTTTTCACTCTCCCATTTTTTCTCGTAAACAAAAAAGATTTTAAGACATAACAAAATGAAAATTTTAGAGTTCAGCTATGCAAAAACAATTCTGAAAATTATTTCACTCACTAAAAATGAACTCCAAGGTTTTGTTGTGAAATTCCACTAGTACAACCCCTAATAAAAAGCTTGGTGGAATTTTATAGGAAACGGACTTCTAACTGATCCCAACATACTATAAATGTGTTGGATATGCATGGCCGAAACATGTTGAGGATGCAAGTAGACCTAATGATCCAAATATGTCAAGGAGTGGAAAAAATCAAATTCCCAAGTGGTTGGATATTTACCAGAGCCAATCAACCAACTTTTGGCTTATCCTTAAGAATCACAGATAATTTTTGGAACTATCTCTCTCAGGATTTGTGCATTTCCTTCTTGGATGCTCATATTTCTTTTAAGATCCAAACCTGAGTTTTCACTGTCCCATTTTTTCTCGTAAACAAAGAATATATTAAGGCATAACAAAATAAAAATTTTAGAGTTCAGGTATTCAAAAAAAAAAAATCTGAAAATTATTTCCCGCACTAAAAATGAACTCCTAGGTTTTGTTATCCATGTTTGGGAAATTCCACAAGTACAACCCCTAATAAAAAGCTTGGTGGAATTTTATAGGAGAGGGATTTCTAACTGATCCCAACATGCTATAAATGTGGTGGATATGCATGGCCGAAACATGTTGAGGATGCAAGAGGACCTAATGATCCAAAAATTTCAGGGAGTGCAAAAAATCAAATTCTCAAGTGGTTGGATATTTACCAGAGCCAATCAACCATCTTTTGGCCTATCCTTAAAAATCACAGATACTTTCTGGAACTTTCTCTCCCAGCATTTGTGCATTTCCATCTTGGATGCTCAAATTTGTTTACAGATCCCAAGATGAGTTTTCACTCTGCTATTTTTTCACGTGAACAAAAAATGTATTAAGGCATAACAAAATGAAAATTTTAGAGTTTATGTATGCAAAAAAAAATATAGAAACTTAATTCATGCACTAAAAATGAACTCCAAGGTTTTGCTATCCATGTTTGGGAGATTCCACTTGTACAACCCCTAATAATAAGTTTGGTGGAATTTTATAGGAAAGGGGCTTGTAACGGATCCTAACATGCTTTAAATGTGGTAGATATGCATGCTAGAAACATGTTGAGGATCCAAGTCGACCTAATGATCCAAAAATTTAAAGGAGTAGAAAAAATCAAATTCTCAAGTGGTTGGATATTTACCAGAGCCAAACAACCCACTTTTTGCCTATCCTTAAAAATCACAGATACTTTTTGGAACTTTCTCTCTCAGCATTTGGGCATTTCCATCTTGGATACTCAAATTTGTTTACAGATCCCAACTTGAGTTTTCACTCTCCCATTTTTTCACGTAAAACAAAATGGTATTAACGCATTACAAAATGAAAATTTTAGAGTTCACGTATGCAAAAAATAATTTGAAAATTATTTCACGCACTAAAATGAACTCCAAGGTTTTTTTATCCATATTTGGGAGATTCCACTAGTACAACCCCTAATAATAAGCTTGGTGGAATTTTATTGGAAAAGGACTTGTAACTGATCCTAACATGCTTTAAATGTGGTAGATATGCATGCTAGAAACATGTTGAGGATGCAAGTCGACGTAATGATCCAAAAATTTCAAGGAGTAGAAAAAGTCAAATTCTCAAGTGGTTGGATATTTACCAGAGCCAAACAAACCACTTTTTGCCTATCCTTAAAAATCATAGATAATTTTTGGAACTATCTATCTCAGCATCTGTGCATTTCCATCTTGGATGCTCAAATTTGTTTTCAGATCCAAACTTGAGTTTGCACTCTCCCATTTTTTCTCGTATACAAAAAAGATATTAAGGCATAACAAAATGAAAATTATTTCATTCACTAAAAATGAACTCTAAGGTTTTGTTATCCATGTTAGGGAGATTCCACTAGTACAACCCCTAATAATAAGTTGGGGGAATTTCAATGGAAAGGAACTTGTAACTGATCCTAACATGCTTTAAATGTGGTGGATATGCATGCCAGAAACAGGTTAAGGATGCAAGTGGACCGAATGATCCAAAAATTTCAAGGAGTGGAAAAATTCAAATTTTCTAGTTGTTGGATATTCACCAGAGCCAAACAACTCACTTTTTTCCTATCCTTAAAAATCACAGATAATTTTTGGAACTTTCTCCCTCAGCATTTGTGCATTTCAATCTTGGATGCTCGAATTTGTTTTCAGATCAAAACTTGGGTTTTCACTCTCTCATTTTTTTCTCGTAAACAAAAAAGATATTAAGGCATAACAAAATGAAATTTTAGAGTTCATATATTAAAAAAAAATCTGAAAATTATTTCACGCATTAAAAATGAACTCCGAGGTTTTGTTATCCATGTTTGGGAAATTCCAGTAGTACAACTCCTAATGATAAGCTTGGTGGAATTTTGTTGGAAAGGGACTTGTAACTGATCCAATCATGCTTTAAATGTGGTGGATATGCATGCCAGAAACATGTTGAGGATGCAAGTGGACCTAATGATCCAAAAATTTCAAGGAGTAGAAAAAATCAAATTCTCAAGTGGTTGGATATTTACCAAAGCCAAACAACCCACTTTTTTCCTATCCTTAAAAATCACAGATACTTTTTGGAACAATCTCTCTCAGCATTTGTACATTTCCATCTTGGATGCTCAAATTTGTTTTCAGATCCAAACTTGTATTTTCACTCTCCCATTTTTTCTCGTAAACAAAAAAGATATTAAGACATAACAAAATGAAAATTTTAGAGTTCAGCTATGTAAAAAACAATTCTGAAAATTATTTCACTCACTAAAAATGAACTCCAAGGTTTTGTTATCCATGTTTGGGAAATTCCACTAGTACAACCCCTAATAAAAAGCTTGGTGGAATTTTATAGGAAAGGGACTTGTAACTGATACTAGCATGCTTTAAATGTGGTGGATATGCATGCCAGAAACATGTTGACAATGCAAGTGGACCTAATGATCAAAAAATTTCAAGGAGTGGAAAAAATTGAATTCTCAAGTGGTTGGATACTTACCAGAAGCAAACAACCTACTTTTTTCCTATCCTTAAAAATCACAGATAATTTTTGGAACTTTATCTCTCAGCATTTGTGCATTTCCATCTTGGATGCTCGAATTTGTTTTCAAATCCAAACTTGAGCTCTCACTCTCCCATTTTTTCTCGTAAACAAAAAAGATATTAAGGCATAACAAAATGAAAATTTTAGGGTGCATGTGTGCAAAAATAAAATTGTAAAATTATTTCATGTAGTAAAAATGAACTCCAAGGTTTTGTTATCCATGTTTGGGAGATTCCACTAGTACAACCCCTAATAATAAGCTTGGTAGAATTTTATTGGAAAGGGACGTGTAATTGATCCTAACATGCTTTAAATGTGCTGGATATGCATGCCAGAAACAGGTTGAGGATGCAACTGGACCGAATGATCCAAAAATATCAAGGAGTGGAAAAATTCAAATTCCCAAGTTGTTCGATATTTACCAGAGCGAAACAACCCACTTTTTGCCTATCCTTAAAAATCATAGATACTTTTTGGAACTACCTCTCTCAGCATTTGTGTATTTCCATCTTGGATGCTCCAATTTGTTTTCAGATCCAAACTTGAGCTCTCACTCTCCCATTTTTTCTCGTAAACAAAAAAGATATTAAGGCATAAAAAAATGAAAATTTTAGAGTTCATGTATGCAAAAATAATTTGAAAATTATTTCACCCACTAAAAATGAACTCCAAGGTTTTGTTATCCATGTTTGGGTAATTCCACTCGTACAACCCCTAATAATAATCTTGGTGGAGTTTTATTTGAAAGGGACTTGTAACTGATCCTATCATGCTTTAAATATGGTGGATATGCATGCAAGAAACATGTTGAGGATGCAAGTGGACCTAATGATCCAAAAATTTCAAGTGGAAAAAATCAAATTATCAATTGGGTTGGATATTTATCAGAGCCCAACAACCCACTTTTTGCCTTTCCTTAAAAATCACAGATACTTTTTGGAACTATCTCTCTCAGCATTTGTGCATTTCCATCTTGGATGCTCAAATTTGTTTTCAGATCCAATCTTGAGCTTTCACTCTCCCATTTTTTCTCGTAAACAAAAACGATATTAAGGCAAAAAAAAAATGAAAATTTTAGAGAGCATGTATGCAAAAAAAAATTTGAAAATTATTTTACGCACTAAAAATGAACTCCAAGGTTTTGTTATCCATGTTTGGGAAATTCCACTAGTACAACCCCTAATAATAAGCTTGGTGGAATTTTATAGGAAAGGGACTTGTAACTGATACTAACATGCTTTAAATGTGGTGGATATGCATGCTAGAAACATGTTGAGGATGCAAGTGGACCTAATGATCCAAAAATTTCAAGGAGTCGAAAAAATCAAATTCTCAAGTGGTTGGATATTTACGAGAGCCAAACAACCCACTTTTTACCTATCCTAAAAAATTACAGATAATTTTTGGAACTTTCTCTCTCCGCATTTGTGCATTTCCAACTTGGATGCTCGAATTTGTTTTCAGATCCAAACTTGAGTTTTCACTCTCTCATTTTTTTCTCGTAAACAAAAAAGATATTAAGGCTTAACAAAATGAAAATTTTAGAGTTCATGTATGCAAAAAAAAATTTGAAAATTATTTCATGCACTAAAAATGAACTCAAAGGATTTTTTATCCCTGTTTGGAAAATTCTTCTAATACAACCCCTAATAATAAGCTTGGTGGAACTTTATAGGAAAGGGACATGTAACTGATCCTAACATGCTTTAAATATGGTGGAAATGCAGGCCAGAAACATGTTGAGGATGCAAGTGGACCTAATGATCAAAAAATTTCAAGGAGTGGAAAAAATCAATTTCTCAAGTGCTTGGATAATTACCAGAGCCAAACAAACCACTTTTTGCCTATCGTTAAAAATCACATATACTTTTTGGTACTATCTATCTCAGGATTTGTGCATTTCCATCTTGGATGCTCCAATTTGTTTTCAGATCCAAACTTGAGCTTTCACTCTCCTATTTTTTCTCGTAAACAAAAAGGATATTAAGGCATAATAAAATGAAAATTTTAGAGTTCATGTATGCAAAAAAAAATTTGAACATTATTTCACGCACTAAAAATGAACTCCAAGGTTTTGTTATCCATGTTTGGGAAATTCCACAAGTACAACCCCTAATAATAAGCTTGGTAGAATTTTTTAGGAAAGGGACTTGTAACTGATCCTAACATGCTTTAAATGTGGTGGATATGCATACCAGAAACATGTTGAGGATGCAAGTGGACCTAATGATCCAAAAATTTCAAGGAGTGGAAAAAATCAAATTCTTAAGTGGTTGGATATTTACCAGAGCCAAACAACCCACTTTTTGCCTATCCTTAAAAATCACAGATAATTTTTGGAACTTTCTCTCACAGCATTTATGCATTTCCATCTTGGATGCTAAAATTTGTTTTCAGATGGAAACTAGAGTTTTCACTCTCCTATTTTTTTTTGTAAACAAAAAAGATATTAAAGCATAACAAAATGAAATTTTGAGAGTTAATGTACGCAAAAAAATTTGAAAATTATTTCACGCACTAAAAATGAACCCCAAGGTTTTGTTATCCATGTTTGGGAGATTCTCCTCGTACAACCCCTAATAATAAGCTTGGCGGAATTTTATAGGAAAGGGAATTGTAACTGATCCTAACATGCTTTAAATCTGGTGGATATGCATGCCAGAAACATGTGGAGGATGCAAGTGGACCTAATGATCCAAAAATTTCAAGGTGTGGAAAAAATCAAATTCTTAAGTGGTTACGTATTTACTAGAGCCAAACGACTGACTTTTGGCCTATCCTTAATAATCACAGATACTTTTTGGAACTTTCTCTCTCAGCATTTGTGCATTTCCATCTTGGATGCTCAAATTTGTTTACAGATCCCAACTTGAGTTTTCACTCTCCCATTTTTTCACATAAACAAGAAAGGTATTAAGGCATAACAAAATGAAAATTTTAGAGTTCAGGTATGCAAAAAAAAAATGGAAAATTATTTCCCGCACTAAAAATGAACTCCAAGGTTTTGTTATCCATGTTTTGCAAATCCCACTAGTACAACCCCTAATAACAATTTTGGTGGAATTTTATAGTGAAGGGACTTGTAACTGATCCTAACATGCTTTAAATGTGGTAGATATGCATGTCAGAAACATGTTGAGGATGCAAGTGGACCTAATGATCCAAAAATTTCAAGTGGAAAAAATCAAATTCGCAATTGGGTTGGTTATTTACCAGAGCCAAACAACCCACTTTTTGCTTATCCTTAAAAATCACAGATACTTTTTGGAACTATCTCTCTCAGCATTTGTGCATTTCCATCTTGGATGCTCAAATTTGTTTTCAGATCCAAACTTGAGTTTTCACTCTCCCATTTTTCTCATATACAAAAAAGATATTAACGCAAAACAAAATGAAAATTTTAGAGTTCATGTATGCAAAAAAAAAAATTTGCAAATTATTTTATGCACTAAAACTGAACTCCAAGGTTTTGTTATCCATGTTTTGGAAATTCCACTAGTACAACCCCTAACAATAAGCTTGGTGGAATTTTATAGGAAAGGGACTTGTTAATGATACTAACATGCTTTAAATATGGTGGACATGCATGCCAGAAACATGTTGAGGATACAAGTGGACCTAATGATCCAAAAATTTCAAGGAGTGGAAAAAATCAAATTCTCAAGTGGTTGGATATTTACCAGAGCTAAACAACCCACTTTTTGCCTATCCTTAAAAATCACAGACACTTTTTGGAACTATCTCTCTCAGCATTTGTGCAATTCCATCTTGGATGCACAATTTTTTTTTCAGATCTAAACTTGAGTTTTCACTCTTCCACTTTTTCTCGTAAACAAAAAAGATGTTCAGGCATAACAAAATGAAATTTTAGAGTTCATGTATTCAAAAAAAAATCTGAAAATTATTTCACGCATTAAAAATGATCTCCGAGGTTTGGTTATCCATGTTTGGGAAATTCCACTAGTACAACCACTAATGATAAGCTTGGTGAAATTTTGTTGGAAAGGGACTTGTAACTGATTGAAACATGCTTTAAATGTGGTGGATATGCATGCTAGAAACATGTTGAGGATGCAAGTGGACCTAATGACCCAAAAACTTCAAGGAGTGGAAAAATTCAAATTCTCAAGTGGATGGATATTTACCAGAGCCAAACAACCCATTTTTTGCCTATCCTTAAAAATCACAGAAACTTTTTGGAACTATCTCTCTCAGCATTTGTGCATTTCCATCTTGGATGCTCAAATTTGTTTTCAGATCCAAACTTGTGTTTTCACACTCCCAATTTTTTCTCTTAAACAAAAAAGATATTTTGACATAACAAAATGAAAATTTTAGAGTTCAGGTATGCAAAAAAAAAATCTGAAAATTATTTCCCGCTCTAAAAATGAACTCCAAGGTTTTGTTATCCATGTTTTGGAAATTCCACTAGTACAACCCCTAATAAAAAACTTGGTGGAATTTTATTGCAAAGGGACCTGTAACTGATCCCAACATGCTATAAATGTGGTGGATATGCATGGCTGAAACCAGTTGAGGATGCAAGTGGACATAATGATCCAAATATTTCAAGGAGTGGAAAAAAACAAATTCTCAAGTGGTTGGATATTTATCAGAGCCAATCAAGCAACTATTGGCTTATCCTAAAAAATCACAGATACTTTTTGGAACTATCTCTCTCAGCATTTGTGCATTTCCATCTTCGATGCTCCAATTTGTTTTCAGATCCAAACTTGAGTTTTCACTTTCCCATTTTTTCTCATAAACAATGAAGATATAAGGCATAACAAAATGAAAATTTTAGAGTTCAGGTATGCAAAAAAAAATCTGAAAATTATTTCCCGCACTAAAAATGAACTCCAAGGTTTTGTTATCCATGTTTGGGAAATTCCCTTAGTATAACCCCTAATAATAAACTTGGTGGAATTTTATAGGAAAGGGACTTGTAACTAATCCTAACATGCTTTAAATGTGGTGGATGCATGCCAGAAACATGTTGAGGATGAAAGTGGACCTAATGATTTAAAAATTTCAAGGAGTCGAAAAAATCAAATTCTCAAGTGGTTGGATATTTACCAGAGCCAAACAACCCAATTTTTGCCTATCCTTAAAAATCACAGATACGTTTTGGAATTATCTCTCTCAGCATTTGTGCCTTTCCATCATGGATGCTCCAATTTCTTTTCAGATCCAAACTTGAGCTTTCACTCTCCCATTTTTTCTCGTAAACAAAAAAGATATTAAGGCATAACAAAATTAAACTTTTCGAGTTCAAGTATGAAAAAAAAATTTGAAAATTATTTCACGCACTAAAAATGAACTCCAAGGTATTGTTATGTATGTTTGGGAAATTCCACTAGTACAACACCTAATAATAAGCTTGGTGGAATTTTTTAGGAAAGCGACTTTGAACTGATCATAACATGCTTTAAATGTGGTGGATATGCATGCCAGAAATATGTTGAGGATGCAAGTGGACCTAATGATCCAAAAATTTCAAGGACTGGAAAAAATCAAATTCTCAAGTGGTTGGATATTTACCATAGCGAAACAACCCACTTTTTGCCTATCCTTAAAAATCGCAGACACTTTTTGGAACTATCTCTCTCAGCATTTGTGCAATTCCATCTTGGATGCTAAAATTTTTTTTCAGATCGAAACTTGAGTTTTCACTCTCCCACTTTTTCTCGTAAACAGAAAAGATGTTAAGGCATAACAAAATGAAATTTTAGAGTTCATGTATTCAAAAAAAATCTGAAAATTATTTCACGCATTAAAAATGAACTCCGAGGTTTTGTTATCCAAGTTTGGGAAATTCCACTAGTACAACCCCTAACGATAAGCTTTGTGGAATTTTTTTGGAAAGGGACTTGTAACTGATACAAACATGCTTTAAATATGGTGGATATGCATGCCAGAAACATGTTGAGGATGCAAGTGGACCTAATGATCCAAAAATTTCAAGGAGTGGAAAAAATCAAATTCTCAAGTGGTTGGATATTTACTAGAGCCAAACAACCCACTTTTTACCTATCCTTAAAAATCACAGATAATTTTTGGAACTATCTCACTCAGCACTTCTGCATTTCCATCTTGGATACTCAAATTTGTTTTTAGATCCAAACTTGAGTTTTCACTCTCCCATTTTTTCTCGTAAACAAAAAAGATGTTAAGGCATAACAAAATGAAATTTTAGAGTTCATGTATTCAAAAAAAAATCTGAAAATTATTTCACGCTTTAAAAATGAACTCCAAGGTTTTGTTATCCATGTTTGGGAAATTCCACTAGTACAACCCTAACAAAAAGCTTGGTGGAATTTTATTGGAAATGGACTTCTAACTGATCCCAACATGCTATAAATGTGGTGGATATGCATGGCCGAAACATGTTGAGGATGCAAGTGGACCTAATGATCCAAATATTTCAAGGAGTGGAAAAAATCAAATTCTCAAGTGGTTGGATATTTACCAGAGCCAATCAACCAACTTTTGGCTTATCCTTAAAAATCACAAATACTTTTTGGAACAATCTCTCTCAGCATTTGTGCATTTCCATCTTGGATGCTCCAATTTGTTTTCAGGTCCAAACTTGAGTTTTCGCTCTTCCATTTTTTCTCGTAAACAAAGAAGATATTTAGGCATGACAAAATGAAAATTTTAGAGTTCAGGTATGCAAAAAAAATGGGAAAATTATTTCCCGCACTAAAAATGAACTCCATAGTTTTGTTATCAATGTTTGCGAAATTCCACTAGTACAACCCCTAATAAAAAGCTTGGTGGAATTTTATAGGAAAGGGACTTCTAACTGATGCCAACATGTGATAAATGTGGTGGATATGCATGGCTGAAACATGTTGAGGATGCAAGAGGACCTAATGATCCAAAAATTTCAAGGAGTGGAAAAAATCAAATTCTCAAGTGGTTGGATATTTACTAGAGCCAATGAACCAACTTTAGGCCTATCCTTAAAGCTCACAGATACTTTTTGGAACCTCTCAGCATTTGTGCATTTCCATCTTGGATGCTCCAATTTGTTTTCAGATCCAAAGTTGAGTTTTCACTCTCCCATTTTTTCTCGTAAACAAATAAGATATTAAGGCATAACAAAATTAAAATTTTAGAGTTCAGGTATGCAAAAAAAAATCTAAAAATTATTTCCCGCACTAAAAATGAACTCCAAGGTTTTGTTATCCATGTTTGGGAAATTCCCTTACTACAACCCCTAAAAATAAACTTGGTGGAATTTTATAGGAAAGGGACTTGTAACTGATCCGAACGTGCTTTAAATGTGGTGGATATGCATGCCAGAAACATGTTGAGGATGAAAGTGGACCTAATGATCCAAAAATTTCAAGGAGTGGAAAAAATCAAATTCACAAGTGGTTGGATATTTACCAGAGCCAAACAACCCACTTTTTGCCTATCCTTAAAAATCACAGATATGTTTTGGAATTATCTCTCTATGTATTTGTGCATTTCCATCTTGGATGCTCCAATTTCTTTTCAGATCCAAACTTGAGCTTTCACTCTCCTATTTTTTCTCGTAAACAAAAAAGATATTAAGGCATAACAAAATTAAACTTTTAAAATTCAAGTATGGAAAAAAAAATTTGAAAATTATTTCACGCACTAAAAATGAACTCCAAGGTTTTGTTATCCTTGTTTGGGAAATTCCACTAGTACAACCCCTAATAATAATCTGGGTGGAATGTTTTAGGAAAGCCACTTGGAACTGATCATAAAATGCTTTAAATGTGGTGGATATGCATGCCAGAAATATGTTGAGGATGCAAGTGGACCTAATGATCCAAAAATTTCAAGGACTGGAAAAAATCAAATTCTCAAGTGGTTTGATATTTACCATTGCCAAGCAACCCACTTTTTGCCTATCCTTAAAAATCGCAGACACCTTTTGGAACTATCTCTCTCAGCATTTGTGCAATTCCATCTTGGATGCTCAAATTTGTTTTCAAATCCAAACTTGAGTTTTCACTCTCCCACTTTTTCTCGTAAAAAAAAAAGATGTTAAGGCATAACAAAATGAAATTTTAGAGTTCATGTATTCAAAAAAAAATCTGAAAATTATTTCACGCGCAAAAAATGAACTCCAAGGTTTTGTTATCCATGTTTGGAAAATTCCACTAGTACAACCACTAATAAAAAGCTTGGTGGAATTTTATAGGAAAGGGACTTCTAACTGATCCCAACATGCTATAAATGTGGTGGATATGCATGGCCGAAACATGTTGAGGATGCAAGTGGACCTAATGATCCAAATATTTCAAGGAGTGGAAAAAATCAAATTTACTAGAGCCAATCAACCAACTTTTGGCTTATCCTAAAAAATCACAAATACTTTTTGGAACAATCTCTCTCAGCATTTGTGCATTTCCATCTTGGATGCTCCAATTTGTTTTCAGAGCCAAACTTGAGTTTTCACTCTCCGATTTTTTCTTGTAAACAAAGAAGATATTAATGCATAACAAAATGAAAATTTTAGAGTTCAGGTAAGCAAAAAAAAATCTGAAAATTATTTCCCGCACTAAAAATGAACTCCAAGGTTTTGTTATCCATGTTTCTGAAATTCCACTAGTACAACCCCTAATAATAAGCTTGGAGGAATTTTATAGGAAAGGGAGTTGTAACTGATCCCAACATGCTTTAAATGTGGTGGATATGTATGCCAGATACATGTTGAGGATGCAAGTGGACCTAATAATCCAAAAACTTCAAGGAAAGGAGAAAGTCAAATTCTCAAGATATTTGATATTTTACAAGAGCCAAAAGACCCATGTTTTGCCTATCCTTAAAAATCACAGATACTTTTTGGAACTATCTCTCTCAGCATTTGTGCATTTCCATCTTGGATTCTCAAATTTGTTTTCAGATCCAAACTTGAGTTTTCGCTCTCCCATTTTTTCTTGGAAACAAAAAAGATATTAAGGCATAACAAAATGAAAATTTTAGAGAGCAGGTATGCAAAAAAAAAAATCTAAGAATTATTTCACCCACTAAAAATTAACTCCAAGGTTTTGTTATCCAATTGTGGGAAATTCCTCTAGTACAACCGCTAATATTAAGCTAGGTGGAATTTTATAGGAAAGGGGCTTCTAACTGATCCCAACATGCTTTAAATGTGGTGGATATGCAAGCGAGAAACATGTTGAGGATGAAAGTGGACCAAATGATCCAAAAATTTCAAGGAGTGGAAAAAGTGAAATTCTCAAGTGGTAGGATATTTACCAGAACCAAACAACCCAATTTTTGCCTATCCTTAAAAATCACAGATACTTTTTGGAACTATCTCTCTCAGCATTTGTGCATTTCCATCTTGGATTCTCAAATTTGTTTTCAGATCCAAACTTGAGTTTGCGCTCTCCCATTTTTTCTTGGAAACAAAAAAGATATTAAGGCATAACAAAATGAAAATTTTAGAGTTCATGTATGCAAAAAAATATATATAATTATTTCACGCACTAAGATTGCACTGCAAGGTTTTGTTATCCATGTTTGGGAAATTCCACTACTACAACCCCTAATAAGAAGCTTGGTGGAATTTTATAGGAAAGGGACTTGTAATTGATCCTAACATGCTTTAAATGTGGTGGATATGCATGCCAGAAATATGTTCAGGATGCAAGTGGACCTAATGGTCCAAAAATTTCAAGGAGTGGAAAAAATCAAATTCTCAAGTGGTTGGATATTTACCAGAGCCAAACAACCCACTTTTTTCCTATCCTGAAAAATCACTGATACTTTTTGGAACGATCTCTCTCAGCATTTGTGCATTTCCATCTTGGATGCTCAAATTTATTTTCAGATCCAATCTTGAGTTTTCACTCTCCCATTTTTTCTCGTAAACAAAAAAGATATTTAGGCATAACAAAATGAAAATTTTAGAGTTCAGGTATGCAAAAAAAAAAAAATGAAAATTATTTCACGCAGTAAAAATGAACTCCAAGGTTTTGTAATCCCTTTTGGGAAATTCCACTAGGTCAACCCCTAATAATAAGCTTGGTGGAATTTTATAGGAAAGGGACTTGTAACTGATCCTAACATGCTTTAAATGTGGTGGATATGCATGCCAGAAACATGTTGAGGACGCAAGTGGACCTAATGATCCAAAAATTTCAAGGAGTGGAAAAAATCAAATTCTCAATTGGTTGGATATTTACCAGAGTCAAACAACCCACTTTTTGCCTATTCTTAAAAATCACAGATACTTTTCAGAACTATCTCTCTCAGCATTTGTGCAATTCCATCTTGGATGCTAAAATTTGTTTTCAGATCCAAACTTGAGTTTTCACTCTCCCAATTTTTCTCTTAAACAAAAAAGTTATTAACGCATAACAAAATCATAATTTTAGAGTTCGTGTTTGCAAAAAAAAATCTGAAAATTATTTCACGCACTAAAAATGAACTCCATTTTTTGTTATCCATGTTTGGGAAATTCCAGTAGTACAGCCCCTAATAGTAAGTTTGGTGGAATTTTATAGGAAAGAGACTTCTAACTGATCCCAACATGCTTTAAAACTGGTGGATATGCATGCCCGAAACATGTTGAGGATGCAAGTGGACCTAATGATCCAAAAATTTCAAGGAGTGGAAAAAATCGAATTCTCAAGTGGTTGGATATTTACCAGAGCCAAACAACCCACTCTTTGTCTATCCTTAAAAATCACAGATACTTTTTGGAACTATCTCTCTCAGCATTTGTGCATTTCCATCTTGGATGCTCAATTTTGTTTTCAGATCCAAACTTGAGTTTTCACTCTCCCTTTTTTTCTCGTAAACAAAAAAGATATTAAGGCATAACAAAATGAAAATTTTAGAGTTCATGTATGCCAAAAAAAATTTCAAAATTATTTCACGCACATAAAATGAACTCCAGGGTTTTGTTATCCATGTTTGGAAAATTCCACTAGTACATTTCCTAATAATAAGCTTGGAGGAATTTTATAGGAAATGGACTTGTAACTGATCCTAACATGCTTTAAATGTATTGGATATCCATGCCAGAAACATGTCGAGGATGAAAGTGGACCTAATGATCCAAAAATTTGAAGGAGTGGAAAAAATCAAATTCTCAAATGGTTGGATATTTACCAGAGCAAAAAAACCAACTTTTTGCCTATCCCTAAAAACCATAGATACTTTTTGGAACTATCTCTCTCAGCATTTTTGCATTTCCATCTTGGATGCTCATATTTGTTTTCAGATCCAAACTTGTGCTTTCACTCTCCCATTTTTTCTCGTAAACAAAAAAGGTATAAAGGCATAGAAAAATGAAAATTTTAGAGTTCATGTATGAAAAAGAAAATTTGAAAATTATTTCAGGCACTAAAAATGAATTCCAAGGTTTTGTTATCAATGTTTGGGAAATACCAATAGTACAACCCCTAATAATAAGCTTGGTGGAATTTTATAGGAAAGGGACTTGTAACTGATCCCAACATGCTTTAAATGTGGTGGATATGCATGCCAGAAACATGTTGAGGATGCAAGTGCACCTAATGATCCAAAACTTCAAGGAGTGGAAAAAATCAAATTCTCAAGTGGTTGGATATTTACCAGAGCCAAACAACCCACTTTTTGCCAATCCTTAAAAATCACAGATACTTTTAGGAACTATCTCTCTCAGCATTTATGCATTTGCATCTTGGATGCTCGAATTTGTTTTCAGATCCAAACTCCAGATTTCACTCTCCCATTTTTTCTCGTAAACAAAAAAGATATAAGGCATAACAAAATGAAAATTTTAAGGTACATGCATGCGAAAAAAAATTTGAAAATTATTTCACGCACTAAAAATGTACTCCAATAATAAGTTTGGTGGAATTTTATAGGAAATGGACTTGTAACTAATCCTAACATGCTTTAAATGTGGTGGATATGCATGCAAGAAACATGTGGAGGATGCAAGTGGACCTAATGATCCAAAAATTTCAAGGAGTGGACAAAATCAAATTCTCAAGTGGTTGGATATTTACCAGAGCCAAACAACCTCTTTTTGCCTATCCTTAAAAATCACAAATTCTTTTCGGAACTTTCTCTCTCAGCATTTGTGCATTTCCATCTTGGATGCTCCAATTTGTTTTCAGATGCAAACTTGAGCTTTCACTCTCCCATGTTATCTCGTAAACGAAAAAGATATTAAGGCATAACAAAATGAAAAATTAGAGTTCATGTATGCAAAAAATAATTTGAAAATTATTTCACGTACTAAAAATGAACTCCAAGGTTTTATTATCGATGTTTGTGAAATTCCACTAGCACAACCCCTAATAATAAGCTTGGTGGAATTTTAGAGGAAAGGGACTTGTAACTGATCCTAACATGCATTAAATGTGGTGGATATGTATGCCAGAAACATGTTGAGGTAGCAAGGGGTCCTAATGATCCAAAAATTTCAAGGACTGGAAAAAATCAAATTCTCTAGTGGTTGGATATTTACCAGAGCCAAACAACCCACTTTTTGCCTATCCTTAAAAATCACAGATACTTTTTGGAACTGTCTCTCTTAGTATTTGTGCATTTCCATCTTGGAAGCTCCAATTTTTTTTCAGATCCAAACATCAGTTTTCACTCTCCCATGTTTTCTCGTAAACAAAAATGAAATTAAGGCATAACAAAATTAAAATTTAAGAATTCATGTATGCAAAAAAAAAAAAATGGAAAATTATTTCACGCACAAGAAATGAACTCCAAGGTTTTCTTATCCATGTTTGGGAGATTCCACTAGTACAACCCCTAATAATAAGCTTGGTGGAATTTTATAGGAAAGGGATTTGTTACTGATCCTACCATGCTTTAAATGTGGTGGATATGCATGCCAGAAACATGTGGAGGATGCAAGTGGACCGAATGATCCAAAAATTTCATGGTTTGTAAAATATCAAATTCTCAAGCGGTTGGATATTTATTGGAGCCAAACAACCCACTTTTAGCCTATCCTTAAAAATCACAGATACTTTTAGGAACTCTCTCTCAATAATTTTGCATTTCCATCTTGGATACTCAAATTTGTTTTTAGATCCAAACTTGAGCATTCACTCTCCCATTTTTTCTCGTAAACAAAAAATATATTAAGGCATGACAAAATGAAAATGTTAGAGTTCAAGTATGAAAAAAAAATTTGAAAATTATTTCACGCACTAAAAATGAACTCCAAGGTTTTGTCATCATTGTTTGGGAAATTCCACTTGTACAACCCCTAATAATAAGCTTGGTGGAATTTTATAGGAAAGGGACTTGTAACCGATCCTAACATGCTTTAAATGTGGTGGATGTGCATGCCAAAAACATGTTGAGGATGCAAGTGGACCTACTGATCCAAAAATTTCAAGGAGTTGAAAAAATCAAATTCTCAAGTGGTTGGATATTTACCATAGTCAAACCACCCACTTTTTGCCTATCCTTAAAAATCACATATACTTTTTGGAACTATCTCTCTAAGCATTTGTGCATTTCCATCTTTGATGCACAAATTTTTTTTCAGATCCAAACTTGAGTTTTCACACTCCCATTTTTTCTCGTAAACAAAAAAGATATTAAGGTATAAAAAAATAAAAAATTTCGAGTTCGTGCATGGAATAAAAAATTTGAAAATTATTTCACGCACTAAAAATGAACTTCAAGGTTTTGTTATCCATGTTTGGGAAATTCCACTAGTACAACCCCAAATAATAAGCTTGGTGGAATTTTATAGGAAAGGGACTTGTAACTGATCCTAACATGCTTTAAATGTGGT
The DNA here is from genome assembly GCF_029961685.1 of Aristolochia californica. NCBI lineage: Eukaryota > Viridiplantae > Streptophyta > Magnoliopsida > Piperales > Aristolochiaceae > Aristolochia > Aristolochia californica. The sequence continues at coordinate 10,305,603 of NW_027181837.1, forward strand.
GGATATGCATGCCAGAAACATGTTGAGGTTGCAAGTGGACCTAATGATCCAAAAATTTCAAGGAGTGAAAAAAATCAAATTCTCAAGTGATTGGATATTTACTAGAGCCAAACAACCCACTTTTTGCCTATCCCTAAAAATCACAGATACTTTTTGGAACTATCTCTCTTAGCATTTGTGCATTTCCATCTTGGATGCCCAAATTTCTTTTCAGATTCAAACTTGAGCTTTCACTCTTCTATTTTTTGTCGAAAACAAAAAAGATATTTAGGCATAAAAAAATGAAAATTTTAGAGTTCATGTCTGTAGAAAACAATTTGAAAATTATTTCACACACTAAAAATGAACTCCATGGTTTTGTTATCAGTCTTTTGGAAATTCCACTAGTACAACCCCTAATAATAAGTTTGGTGGAATTTTATAGGAAAGGCACTTGTAACTGATCCTAACATGCTTTAAATGTGGTGGATATGCATGCCAGAAACATGTTGAGGATGCAAGTGGACCTAATGATCCAAAAATTTCAAGGAGTGGAAAAAATCAAATTATCAAGTGGTTGGATATTTAGCAGAGCCAAACAACCCACTTTTTGCCTATCCTTAAAAATCACAAACACTTTTTGGAACTATGTCTCTCAGCATTTGTGCATTTCCATCTTGGATGCTCAAATTTGTTTTCAGATCCAAACTTGATTTTTCACTCTCCCATTTTTTCTCGTAAAATAAAAAGATATTAAGGCCTAAAACATTGAAAATTTTAGAGTTCAGGTAAGTAAAAAAAAATTTGAAAATTATTTCACACACTAAAAATGAACTCCAAGGTTTTGTTATCCATGTTTGGGAGATTCCACTAGTACAACCCGAAATAATAAGCTAGGTGGAATTTTATACGAAAGGGACTTGCAACTCATCCTAACATGCTTTAAATGTGGTGGATATGCATGCCAGAAACATGTTGAGGATGCAATTGGACCTAAACATCCAAAAATTTGGAGGGGCAAAAATCAAATTCTCAAGTGGTTGGATATTTACCAGAGCCTAACAACCCACTTTTTGCCTATCCTTAAAAATCACAGATACTTTTTGGAACTATCTCTCTCAGCATTTGTGCATTTCCATATTGGATGCTCATATTTGTTTTCAGATCCAACCTTCAGTTTTCACTCTCCCTGTTTCTCTCGTAAACAAAAAAGATAATAAGGCATAACAAAATAAAAATTTTAGAGTTCATGTATGCAAAAAAAATTTGAAAATTATTTCACGCACTAATAATGAACTCAAAGGTTTTGTTATCCATGTTTGGGAGATTCCACTAGTACAACCCCTAATAATAAGCTTGGTGGAATTTTAAAGGAAAGGGACTTGTAACTGATCCTAACATGCTTTAAATGTGGTGGATATGCATGCCAGAAACATCTGGAGCATGCAAGTGGACCTAGTGATCCAAAAATTTCAAGGAGTGGAAAAAATCAAATTCTCAAGTGATTGGATATTTACAAGAGCCAAACAACCCACCTTTTGCCTAGCCTTAAAAATCACAAATACCTTTTGGAACTATCTCTCTCAGCATTTGTGCATTTCCATCTTGGATGCTCAAATTTGTTTTCAGATCCAAACTTGAGTTTTCACTCTCCCATTTTTTCTCGTTAAAAAAAAGATATTAAGGCATAACAAAATGAAAATTTTAGAGTTCATGTATGCAAAAAAAATTTTAAAATTATTTCACGCACTAAAAATGAACTCCAAGGTTTTGTTATCCATGTTTGGGAGATTCCACTTGTACAACCCCTAATAATAAGATTGGTGGAATTTTATAGGAAAGAGACTTGTAACTAATCCTAACATGCTTTAAATGTGGTGGATATGCATGCCAGAAACATGTTGAGGATGCAAGTGGACCTTATGATCCAAAAGTTTCAAGGAATGGAAAAAATCAAATTCTCAAGTGGTTTTATATTTACCAGAGCCAAAAAACCTACTTTTTGCCTATCCTTAAAAATCACAGATACTTTTTGGAACTATCTCTCTCAGCATTTGTGCATTTCCATCTTGGATGCTCATATTTGTTTTGAGATCCAAACTTCAGTTTTCACTCTCCCATTTTCTGTCGTAAACAAAAAAGATATTAAGCCATAACAAAATGAAAATTTTAGAGTTCATGTATGGAAAAAAAATTTTAAAATTATTTCACGCACTAAAAATGAACTCCAATGTTTTATTATCCATGTTTGGGAGATTCCACTAGTACAACCCCTAATAATAAGGTAGGTGGAATTTTATAGGAAAGGGACTAGTAACTGATCCTAACATGCTTTAAATGTGGTGGATATGCATGCCAGAAACATGTTGAGGATGCAAGTGGACCTAATGATCCAAAAATTTCCAGGAGTGGAAAAAATAATATTCTCATGTGGTTGGATATTTACCTGACCCAAACTCCAATTATTTCACGCACTAAAAATGAACTCAAAGGTATTGTTATCCATGTTTGGGAGATTCCACCAGTATGACCCCTAATAATAAGCTTGGTGGAATTTTAAAGGAAAGGGACTTGTAACTAATCCTAACATGCTTTAAATGTGGTGCATATGCATGCCACAAATAATTTGAGTATGCAAGTGGACCTAGTGTTCTATCTCTCTCAGTATTTGTGCATTTCCATCTTGGATGCTCAAATTTGTTTTCTGAATCAAACTTGAGTTTTCACTCTCCCATTTTTTCACGTAGACCAAAAAGATATTAAGGCATAACAAAATGAAAATTATATAGTTCATGTATGCACAAAAAAATTTGAAAATTATTTCACGAACTGAAAATGAACTCCAAGGTTTTGTTATCCATGTTTGGGATATTCCACTAGTACAACCCCTAATAATAAGCTTGGTGGAATTTGGAAACAAAGGGACTTGTAACTGGTCCTAACATACTTTAAATGTGGTGGATATGCATGCCTGAAACAAGTTGAGGATGCAAGTGGACCTAATGATCCAAAAATTTCAAAGAGTGGAAAAAATCAAATTTTAAAGTTATTGGATATTTACCAGAGCCAAACAACCCACTTTTTGCCAATCCTTTAAAATCACAGATACTTTTTGGAACTATCTCTCTCAGCATTTTTGCATTTCCGTCTTGGATTTTCAAATTTGTTTTAAGATCCAAACTTGAGTTTTCACTCTCCCATTTTTTCTCATAAAAAAAAAGATAATAAGAATTAAGAAATAACAAAATAAAAATTTTAGAGTTCATGTATGGAAAAAAAATTTTGAAAATTATTTCACACACTAAAAATGAACTCCAACGTTTTGTTATCCATGTTTGGGAGATTCCACTAGTACAACCCCTAATAATAAGCTTGGTGAAATTTTATAGGAAAGGGACTTGTAACTGATCCTAACATGCTTTAAATGTGGTGGATATGCCTGCCAGAAACAAGTTGAGGATGCAAGTGGACCTAATGATCCAAAGTGAAGAGTGGAAAAAATCAAATTCTCAAGTGGTTGGATATTTACCAGAGGCAAACAATCCACTTTTTGCCTATCCTTAAAAATCACAGTTACTTGTTGAAACTATCTCTCTCACCATTTGTGCATTTCCATCTTGGATTATCAAATTTATTTTCAGATCCAAACTTGACCTTTCACTCTCCCATTTTTTCACGTAAACAAAAAAGATATTAAGGCATAACAAAATGAAAATTTTAGATGTTCATGTATGCGAAAAAAATTTGAAAATTATTTCACGCATTAAAAATGAACTCCAAGGTTTTTTTATCCATGTTTGGGAAATTCCACTAGTACAACCCCTAATAATAAGCTTGGTGGAATTTTATAGGAAAGGGACTTGTAATTGATCCTAACATGCTTTAAATGTGGTGGATATGCATTCCAGAAACATGTTGAGGATGCATATGGACCTAATGATCCAAAAATTTCATGGAGTGGAAAAAATCAAATTCTCAAGTGGAGGATATTTACGAGCGCCAAACAACCCACTTTTTGCCTATTTGTAAAAATCATAGATACTTTTTGAAACAATCTCTCTCAGCATTTGTGTATTTCCATCTAAGATGCTCAAATTTGTTTTCAGATCGAAACTTGAGTTTTCACTCTCCCATTTCTTCTCGTAAACAAAAAACATAATAAGGCATAACAGAATGAAAAGTTTAGAGTTCATGCAATAAAAAATTTGAAAATTATTTCACGCACTAAAAATGAACTCCTAGGTTTTCTTATCCATGTTTGGGAGATTCCACTAGTACAACCCCTAATAATAAGCTTGGTGGAATTTTATAGGAAAGGGACTTGTAACTGATCCTAACATGCTTTAAATGTAGTGGATATGCATGCCAAAAACATGTTGAGGATGCAAGTGGACCTAATGATCCAAAAATTTCAAGGAGTGGAAAAAATCAAATTCTCAAGTGGTTGGATAGTACCAGAGCCAAACAACCCACTTTTTGCCAATCCTTAAAAATCACAGATAATTTTTGGAACTATCTCTCTCAGCATTTTTGCATTTCCATCCTGGATGCTCAAATTTGTTTTTAGATCCAACCTTGAGTTTTCACTCTCCCATTTTTTGACGTAAACAAAAAAGATATTAAGGCATAAAAAATTAAAATTTTAGAGTTCATGTAGACAAAAGAAATTTTGAAAATTATTTCACGCACTAAAAATGAACTCCAAGGTTTTGTTATCCATGTTTGGGAGATTCCACTAGTAGAACCCCTAATAATAAGCTTGGTGGAATTTTATAGGAAAGGGACTTGTAACTGATCCTAACAAGCTTTAAATGTGGTGGATATGCATGCCAGATACATGTTGAGGACGCAAGTGGACCTAATGATCCAAAAAATTCTAGGAGTTGAAAAAATCAAATTCTCAAGTGGTTGGATATTTACCATAGTCAAACCACCCACTTTTTGCCTATCCTTAAAAATCACATATACTTTTTGGAACTATCTCTCTCAGCATTTGTGCATTTCCATCTTGGATTTATCAAATTTGTTTTCAGATCCACACTTGAGTTTTCACTCTCCCATTTTTTCTCATAAGCAAAAAAGAAATTAAGGCATAATAAAATGAAAATTATAGATTTCATGTATGCAAAAAAAAATTTGAAAATTATTTCACTCACTAAAAATGAACTCCAAGGTTTTGTTATCCATGTTTGGGAAATTCCACTAGTACAACCCCTAATAATAAGCTTTGTGGAATTTTTTAAGAAAGGGACTTGTAACTGATCCTTATATGCTTTAAATGTGGGGGATATGCATGCCAGAAACATGTTCAGGATGCAAGTAGACCTAATGATCCAAAAATTTGAAGGAGTGGAAAAAATCAAATTCTCTAGTGGTCAGATATTTACTAGAGCCAAACAACCCACTTTTTGCCTATCCTTAAAAATCACAGATCATTTTTGGAACTGTCTCTCTCAGTATTTGTGCATTTTCATCTTGGATTGTCAAATTGTTTTCGTTTCCAAACTTGTCTTTTCACTCTTCCATTTTTTCTGGTAAACAAAAATGATATTAAGGCATAACAAAATGAAAATTTCAGAGTTCATGAATACAAAAAAAAAATTGAAAATTATTTCACGTGCTAAAATTGAACTCCAAGGTTTAGTTATCCATGGTTAGGAGATTCCAGTAGTACAACCCCTAATAATAAGCTTGGTGGAATTTTATAGGAAAGGGACTTGTAACTGATCCTAACATGCCTTAAATGTGGTGGATATGCATGCTAGAAACATGTTGAGGATGCAAGTTGACCTAATGATCCAAAAATTTCGAGTGGAAAAATCAAATTCTCAAGTGATTGGATATTTACCAGAGCCAAACAACCCACTTTTTGCCTATCCTTTAAAATCAAAGAAACTTTTTGGAATTATCTTTCTCAACATTTGTGCATTTTCATCTCTGATTATCAATTTTTTTTTCTGATCCAAACTTGATTTTTCACTCTCCCATTTTTTCTCGTAAACAAAAAAGATATTAATGCATAACTAAATAAAATTTTTAGAGTTCATGTATGCAAAAAAAAACTTGAAAATTATTTCAGGCACTAAAAATGAACTCTATGGTTTTGTTATCCATGTTTGGGAGATTGCACTAGTACAACCCCTAATAAAAAGCTTGGTGGAATTTTAAAGGAAAGAGACTTGTAACTGATACTAACATGCTTTAAATGTGGTGGATATGCATGCCAGAAACAATTTGAGGATGCAAGTGGACCTAGTGATCCAAAAATTTCAAGGAGTGGAAAAAATCAAATTCTCAAGTGATTGGATATTTACTAGACCCAAACAACCCACTTTTTTCCAATCCTTAAAAATCACAAATACTTTTTGGAACTATCTCTCTCAGCATTTGTGCATTGCTATCTTGGATGCTGAAATTTGTTTTCAGATCCAAACTTGAGTTTTCACTCTCCCATTTTTTCTTGTAAACAAAAAAGACATTAACAAGTAACAAAATGAAAATTTGATAGTTCATGTATGTAAAACAAAATTTGAAAATTATTTCACGCTCTAAAAATGAACTCCATAGTTTTGTTATCCATGTTTGGGAAATTCCACTATTACAACCCCTAATAATAAGCTTGGTGGAATTTTATAGGAAAGGGACTTGTAACTGATCCTAACATGCTTTAAATGTGGTGGATATGCATGCCAGAAACATGTTGAGGATGCAAGTGGACCTAAAGATTCAAAAATTTCAAGGTGTGGAAAAAATCAAATTCTCAAGTGGTTGGATATTTACTAGAGCCAAACAACCCACTTTTGGCCTATCCTTAAAAATCGCAGATACTTTTTGGAACTATGTCTCTCAGCACTTGTGCATTTCCATCTTGGATGCTCAAATTTGTTGACAGATCCCACCTTGAGTTTTCACTCTTCCATTTTTTCATGTAAACAAAAAAGATATTAAGGCTTACAAAATGAAAATTTTAGAGTTCATGTATGCAAAAGAAATTTGAAAATTATGTCACGCACTAAAAATGAACTCCAAGGTTTTGTTACCCATGTTAGGGAGATTCCACTAGTACAACCCCTAATAATAAGCTTGGTGGAATTTTATGGGAAATGGACTTGTAACTGATCCTCTCATGCTTTAAATCTAGTGGATATGCATGCCTGAAATTTGTTGAGGATGCAAGTGGACCTAATGATACAAAAATTTCAAGGAGTGGAAAAAATTAAATTCTCAAGTGGTTGGATATTTACCAGAGTCAAAAGAACCCACTTTTTGCCTAAACTTAAAAATCACTGATACATTTTGGAACTATCTCTCTCAGCATTTGTGCATTTCCATCTTGGATGCTGAAATTTGTTTTCAGATCCAAACTTGAGCTTTCACTCTCCCATTTTTTTTCGTAAACAAAAAAGATATAAAGGCATAACAAAATGAAAATTTTAGAGTACATGTATGCAAAAAACAATTTGAAAATTATTTTACGCACTAAAAATGAACTCCAAGGTTTTGTTATCCACGTTTGGGAGATTCCCCTAGTACAACCCCTCATAATAAGTTTGGTGGAATTTTATAGGAAAGGGACTTGTAACTGATCCTACCATGCTTTAAATGTGGTGGATATACATGCCAGAAACATGTTGAGGATGCAAGTGGATGATCCAAAAATTTCAAGGAGTGGAAAAAATCAAATTCTCAAGTGGTTGAATATTTACCAGAGTCAAACAACCCACTTTTTGCCTATCCTTAAAAATCACAGATACTTTTTGGAACTATCTCACTCAGCATTTGTGCATTTCCATCTTGGATGCACAAATTTTTTTTTCAGATCCAAAGTTGAGTTCTCACTCTCCCATTTTTTCTCGTAAATAAAAAACATTTTAAGGCATAACAAAATAAAAATTTTAGACTTCATGTATGGAATAAAATATTTGAAAATTATTTCACACACTAAAAATGAACTCCAAGGTTTTGTTATCCATGTTTGAGAGATTCCACTAGTACAACCCCTAATAATAATCTAGGTGGAATGTTATAGGAAAGGGACTTGTAACTCACCCTAACATGCTTTAAATGTGGTGGATATGCATGCCAGAAATATGTTGAGGATGCAAGTGGAACGAATTATCCAAAAATTTCAAGGACTGGAAAAAATAAAATTCTCAAGTGGTTGGATATTTACCAGAGTCAAACAACCCACTTTTTGCTTTTCCATAAAAATCAGAGATACTTTTTGGAACTATCTCTCTAAGCATTGTGCATTTTCATCTTGGATTATCAAATTTGTTTTCAGATCCAAACAAGAGTTTTCACTCTCCCATTTTTTCTCATAAACAAAAAAGTTATTAAGGCATAACAAAATGAAAATTTTAGAGTTCATGTATGCAAAAAAAATTTGAAAATTATTTCACGCACTAAAATTGAACTCCAAGGTTTTGTTATCCATGTTTGGGAAATTCCACTAGTACATGCTTTAAATGTGGTGGATATGCATGTCAAAAACATGTTGAGGATGCATATGGACCTAATGATCCAAAAATTTCAAGGAGTGGAAAAAATCAAATTCTCAAGTGGAGGATATTTACGAGCGCCAAACAACCCACTTTTTGCCTATCCTCAAAAATCATATATACTTTTTGGAACAATCTCTCTCAGCATTTGTGCATTTCCATCTAAGATGCTCAAATTTGTTTTCAGATCCAAACTTGAGTTTTCACTATCCCATTTCTTCACGTAAACAAAAAACATAATAAGGCATAACAGAATGAAAAGTTTAGAGTTCATGTATGCAATAAAAAATTTGAAAATTATTTCACGCACTAAAAATGAACTCCATGGTTTTGTTATCCATGTTTGGTACATTCCAATAGTACAACCCCTAATAATAAGCTTGGTGGAATTATATAGGAAAGGGACTTGTAACTGATCCTAACATGCTCTAAATGTGGCAAAAATGCATGCCAGATACATGTTGAGGATGCAAATGGACCTAATGATCCAAAAATTTCAAGGAGCGGAAAAAATCAAATTCTCAAGTGGTTGGATATTTACCAGAGCCAAACAACCCACTTTTTTCCTATCCTTAAAAATCACATATACTTTTTGGAACTATCTCTCACAGCATTTGTGCATTTCCATCTTGGATGCTCAAATTTGTTTTCAGATCCACACTTGAGTTTTCACTCTCCCATTTTTTCTCTTAAACAAAAAAACTATTAAGGCATAACAAAATGAAAATTTTAGTGTTCATGTATGCAAAAAAATATTTGAAAATTATTTCACGCTCTAAAAATGAACTCCAAGGTTTTGTTATCCATGTTCGGGAGATTTCACTAGTACAACCCCTAATAATAATTTTTGGAGAATTTTATAAGAAAGGGACTTGTAACTGATCCTTACATTCTTTAAATGTGGGGGATATGCATGCCAAAAACATGTTCAGGATGCAAGTGGACCTAATGATCCAAAAATTTCAATGAGTAGAAAAAATCAAATTCTCAAGTGGTTGGATACTTACCAGAGCCAAACAATCCTCTTTTTGCCTATCCTTAAAAATCACAGATACTTTTTGGAACTATCTCTCTCAGCATTTGTGCATTTCCATCTTGGATTGTCAAATTTGTTTTCATTTCCAAACTTGAGTTTTCACTCTCCCATTTTTTCTCGTAAACAAAAAAGATATTAAGGCATAACAAAATGAAAATTTTAGAGTTCATGAATGCAAAAAAAAATTTGAAAATTATTTCACGCGCTAAAAATGAACTCCAAGGTTTAGTTATCCATGGTTGGGAGATTCCACTAGTACAACCCCTAATAATAAGCTTGGTGGAATTTTATAGGAAAGAGACTTCTAACTGATCCTAACATGCCTTAAATGTGGTGGAAACATGTTGAGGATGCAAGTTGACCTAATGATCCAAAAATTTCGAGTGGAAAAAATCAAATTCTCAAGTGATTGGATATTTACCAGAGCCAAACAACCCACTTTTTGCCTATCCTTTAAAATCACAGATACTTTTTGGAACTATCTTTCTCAGCATTTGTGCATTTCCATCTTGGATTATCAAATTTGTTTTCAGATCCAAACTTTATTTTTCACTCTCCCATCTTTTCTCGTAAACAAAAAAGATATAAAGGCAAAACTAAATAAAAATTTTAGAGTTCCTGTATGCAAAAAAAAATTATAAAATCATTTCAGGCACTAAAAATGAACTCTATGGTTTTGTTATCCATGTTTGGGAGATTCCACTAGTACAACCCCTAATAATAAGCTTGGTGGAATTTTAAAGGAAAGAGACTTGTAACTGATACTAACATGCTTTAAATGTGGTGGATATTCATACTAGAAACAATTTGAGGATGCAAGTGGACCTAGTGATCCAAAAATTTCAAGCAGTGGAAAAAATCAAATTCTCAAGTGATTGGATATTTACTAGACCCAAACAACCCACTTTTTGCCAATCCTTAAAAATCACAAATACTTTTTGGAACAATCTCTCTCAGCATTTGTGCATTTCTATCTTGGATGTTGAAATTTGTTTTCAGATCCAAACTTGAGTTTTCACTCTCCCATTTCTTCTCGTAAACTAAAAAGATATTAACGCATAACAAAATGAAAATTTTATAGTTCATGTATGCAAAACAAAATTTGAAAATTATTTCACGCTCTAAAAATGAACTCCAAGGTTTTGTTATCCATGTTTGGGAAATTCCACTAGTACAACCCCTAATAATAAGATTGGTGGAATTTTATAGGAAAGGGACTTGTAACTGATCCTAACATGCTTTAAATGTGGTGGATATGCGTGCTAGAAACATGTTGTGGATGCAAGTGGACCTAATGATTCAAAAATTTCAAGGTGTGGAAAAAATCAAATTCTCAAGTGGTTGGATATTTACTAGAGCCAAACAACTCACTTTTGGCCTATCCTTCAAAATCACAGATAATTTTTGGAACTATCTCTCTCAGCACTTGTGCATTTCCATCTTCGAAGCTCAAATTTGTTTACAGATCCCACCTTGAGTTTTCACTCTCCCATTTTTTCACGTAAACAAAAAAGATATTAAGGCGTACAAAATGAAAATATTTTAGTTCATGTTAGCAAAAAAAAATGGAAATTTATTTCGCGCACTAAAAATGAACTCCAAGGTTTTGTTATCCATGTTAGGGAGATTCCACAAGTACAACCCCAAATAAGAAGCTTGGTGGAATTTTATAGGAAAGGGACTTGGAACTGATCCTAAAATGCTTTAAAAGTTGTGGATATGCATGCTAGAAACATGTTGAGGATGCAAGTGGACCTAATGATCCAAAAATTTCAAGGAGTGGAAAAAATCAAATTCTCAAGTGGTTGGATATTTACCAGAGCCAAACGATCCACTTTTTGCCTATCCTTAAAAATCACAGATACTTTTTGGAACTATCTCTCTCAGCATTTGTGCATTTCCATCTTGGATGCACTAATTTTTTTTCAGATCCAAAGTTGAGTTTTCACTCTCCCATTTTTTGGTAAACAAAAAAGATATTAAGGCATAACAAAATGAAAATTTTAGAGTTCATGTGTGCAAAAAGAAATTTGAAAATTATTTCACGCACTAAAAATGAACTCCAAGGTTTTTTTATCCATGTTTGGATAATAAGCTTGGTGGAATTTAATAGGAAACGGACTTCTAACTGATCCTAACATGATTTAAATGTGGTGGATATGCATGCCAAAACATGTTGAGGAGGCAAGTGGACCTAATGATCCATAAATTTCAAGGAGTGGAGAAAATCAAATTCTCAAGTGGTTGGATATCTACCAGAGCCAAACAACCCACTTTTTGCCTATCCTTAAAAATCACGGATACTTTTTGGAACTTTCTCTCTCAAAATTTTGTTCACTTCCATCTTGGATGCTCAAATTTGTTTTCAGATCCAAACCTGAGCTTTCACTCTCCCATTTTTTCTCGTCAACAAAAAAGATATTAAGGCATAACAAAATGAAAATTTTAAAGTTCATGTATGCAAAACACAATATGAAAATTATTTCACACACTAAAAATGAACTCAAAGATTTTGTTATCCATGTTTGGGAAATTCCACTAGTACAACCCCTAATAATAAGCCTGGTAGAATTTTATAAGAAAGGGACTTGTAACTGATCCTAACATGCTCCAAATGTGGTGGACATGCATGCCAGAAACATGTCGAGGATGCAAGTGGACCTAATGATCCAAAAACTTCAAGGAGTGGAAAAAATCAAATTCCCAAGTGGTTGGATATTTACCAGTGTCAAAGAATCCACTTTTTGCCTATCCCTAAAAATCACAGATACTTTTTGGAACTATCTCTCTCAGCATTTGTGCATTTCCATCTTGGATGCTCAAATTTGTTTTCAGATCCAAACTTGAGCTTTCACTCTTCCATTTTTTGTCGTAAACAAAAAAGATATTTAGGCATAAGAAAATGAAAATTTTACAGTTCATGTTTGTGAAAAACAATTTGAAAATTATTTCACACACTAAAAATGAACTCCATGGTTTTGTTATCAGTGTTTTGGAAATTCCACTAGTACAACCCCTAATAATAAGCTTGGTGGAATTTTATAGGAAAGGTACTTGTAACTGATCCTAACTTGCTTTAAATGTGGTGGATATGCATGCCAGAAACATGTTGAGGATGCAAGTGGACCTAATGATCCAAAAATTTCAAGGAGTGGAAAAAATCAAATTATCAAGTGGTTGGATATTTACCAGAGCCAAACAACCCACTTTTTGCCTACCCTTAAAAATCACAAACACTTTTTGGAACTATCTCTCTCAGCATTTGTGCATTTCCATCTTGGATGCTCAAATTTGTTTTCAGATCCAAACTTGATTTTTCACTCTCCCATTTTTTCTCGAAAATAAAAAGAAATTAAGGCCTAAAACATTGAAAATTTTAGAGTTCATGTAAGTAAAAAAAAATTTGAAAATTATTTCACGCACTAAAAATGAACTCCAAGGTTTTGTTATCCATGTTTGGGAGATTCCACTAGTACAACCCCAAATAATAAGCTAGGTGGAATTTTATAGGAAAGAGACTTGTAACTCATCCTAACATGATTTAAATGTGGTGGATATGCATGCCAGAAACATGTTGAGGATACAATTGGACCTAAAGATCCAAAAATTTGAAGGAGGGGCAAAAATCAAATTCTCAAGTGGTTGGATATTTACCAGAGCCTAACAACCCACTTTTTGCCTATCCTTAAAAATCACAGATACTTTTTGGAACTATCTCTCTCAGCATTTGTGCATTTCCATATTGGATGCTCATATTTATTTTTAGATCCAATCTTCAGTTTTCAATCTCCCTGTTTCTCTCGTAAACAAAAAAGATAATAAGGCATAACAAAATAAAAATTTTAGAGTTCATGTATGCAAAAAAAATTTGAAAATTATTTCACGCACTAATAATGAACTCAAAGGTTTTGTTATCCATGTTTGGGAGAATCCACTAGTACAGCCCCTAATAATAAGCTTGGTGGAATTTTAAAGGAAAGGGACTTTTAACTGATCCTAACATGCTTTAAATGTGGTGGATATGCATGCCAGAAACATCTGGAGCATGCAAGTGGACCTAGTGATCCAAAAATTTCAAGGAGTGGAAAAAATCAAATTCTCAAGTGATTGGATATTTACAAGAGCCAAACAACCCACTTTTTGCCTAGCCTTAAAAATCACAAATACTTTTTGGAACTATCTCTCTTAGCATTTGTGCATTTCCATCTTGGATGCCCAAATTTGTTTTCAGATCCAAACTTGAGTTTTCACTCTCCCATTTTTTCTCGTTAAAAAAAAGATATTAAGGCATAACAAAATGAAAATTTTAGAGTTCATGTATGCAAAAAAAATTTTAAAATTATTTCACACACTAAAAATGAACTCCAAGGTTTTGTTATCCACGTTTGGGAGATTCCACTTGTACAACCCTTAATAATAAGATTGCTGGAATTTTATAGGAAAGAGACTTGTAACAAATCCTAACATGCTTTAAATGTGGTGGATATGCTTGCCAGAAACATGTTAAGGATTCATGTGGACCTAATGGTCCAAAAATTTCAAGGAGTGGAAAAAATCAAATTCACAATTGGGTTGGAGATTTACAAGAGCCATACAACCCACTTTTTGCCTATCCTTAAAAATCACAGATACTTTTTGGAACTATCTCTCTCAGCATTTGTGCATTTCCATCTTGGATGCTCAAATTGATTTTCAGATCCAAACTTCTGTTTTCAGTCTCCCTTTTTTTCTCGTAAACAAAAAAGATATTAAGGCAAAACAAAATGAAAATTTTAGAGTTCATGTATGCAAAAAAAATTTGAAAATTATTTTATGCACTAAAAATGAACTCCAAGGTTTTGTTATCCATGTTTGGGAAATTCCACTAGTACAACCCCTAATAATAAGCTTGGTGGAATTTTATAGGAATGGGACTTGTTAATGATACTAAAATGCTTTAAATGTGGTGGATATGCATACCAGAAACATGTTGACGATGCAAGTGGACCTAAAGATCCAAAAATTTCAAGGAGGGGCAAAAATCAAATTCTCAAGTGGTTGGATATTTACCAGAGCGTAACAACCCACTTTTTGCCTATCCTTAAAAATCAGAGATACTTTTTGGAACTATCTCTCTCAGCATTTGTGTATTTCCATATTGGATGCTCATATTTGTTTTCAGATCCAAACTTCAGCTTTCACTCTCCCTGTTTCTCTCGTACACAAAAAAGATATTAAGGCATAACAAAATAAAAATTTTAGAGTTCATGTATGCAAAAAAAAATTTAAAATTATTTCACTCACTAATAATGAACTCAAAGTTTCTGTTATCCATGTTTGGGAGATTCCACTAGTACAACACCAAATAATAAGCTTGGTGGAATTTTAAAAGAAAGGGACTTGTAACTGATCTTGACATGCTTTAAATGTGGTGGATATGCATGCCAGAAACATCTGGAGCATGCAAGTGGACCTAGTGATCCAAAAATTTCAAGGAGTGGAAAAAATCAAATTCTCAAGTGATTGGATATTTACAAGAGCCAAACAACCCACTTTTTGCCTAGCCTTAAAAATCAAAAATACTTTTTGGAACTATCTCTCTCAGCATTTGTGCATTTCCATCTTGGAAGCTCAAATTTGTTTTCAGATCCAAACTTGAGTTTTCACTCTCCCATTTTTCTTCGTAAAAAAAAAGATATTATGACATAACAAAATGAAAATTTTAGAGATCATGTATGCAAAAAAAAATTTTAAATTATTTCACACACTAAAAATGAACTCCAAGGTTTTGTTATCCATGTTTGGGAGATTCTACTTGTACAACCCCTAATAATAAGATTGGTGGAATTTTATAGGAAAGAGACTTGTAACAAATCCTAACAAGCTTTAAATGTGGTGGATATGCATGCCAGAAACATGTTCAGGATGCAAGTGGACCTTATGATCCAAAAATTTCAAGGAGTGGAAAAAGTCAAATTCTCAAGTGGTTTGATATTTTCCAGAGCCAAAAAACCTACTTTTGCCTATCCTTAAAAATCACAGATACTTTTTGGAACTATCTCTCTCAGCATTTGTGCATTTCCATCTTGGATGCTCATATTTGTTTTGAGATCCAAACTTCAGTTTTCACTCTACCATTTTCTCACGTAAACAAAAAAAGATATTAAGGCATAACAGAATGAAAATTTTAGAGTTCATGTATGCAAAAAAAATTTGAAAATTATTTCACGCTCTAAAAATGAACTCCAATGTTTGGGAGATTCCACTAGTACAACCCCTAATAATAAGGTAGGTGGAATTTTATACGAAAGGGACTAGTAACTGATCCTAACATGCTTTAAATGTGGTGGATATGCATGCCAGAAACATGTTGAGGATGCAAGTGGACCTAATGATCCAAAAATTTCGGGTAGTGGAAAAAATGATATTCTCATGTCGTTGGATATTTACCAGAGCCAAACTCCAATTAGTACACGCTCTAAAAATGAACTCAAAGGTATTGTTATCCATGTTTGGGAGATTCCACCAGTATAACCCCTAATGATAAGCTTGGTGGAATTTTAAAGGAAAGGGACTTGTAACTGATCCTAACATGCTTTAAATGTGGTGGATATGCATGCCACAAACATGTTGAGTAGGCAAATGGACCTAGTGTTCTAAAAGTTTCAAGGAGTGGAAAAAATCAAATTCTCAAGTGATTGGATATTTACTAGAGCAAAACAACCCACTTTTTGCCCATCCTTAAAAATCACAAATACTTTTTGGAACTATCACTCTCAGTACTTGTGCATTTCCATCTTGGATGCTCAAATTTGTTTTCTAATCCAAACTTGAGTTTTCACTCTCCCATTTTTTCACATAAACAAAAAAGATATTAAGGCATAACAAAATGAAAATTATATAGTTCATGTATGCAAAACAAAATTTGAAAATTATTTCACGAACTAAAAATGAACTCCAAGGTTTTGTTATCCAGGTTTGGGAGATTCCACTAGTACAACCCCTAATAATAAGCTTGGTGGAATTTTGAAAGAAAGGGACTTGTAACTGGTCCTAACATACTTTGAATGTGGTGGATATGCATGCCTGAAACATGTTGAGGATGCAAGTGGACCTAATGATCCAAAAATTTCAAAGAGTGGAAAAAATCAAATTCTAAAGTTATTGGATATTTACCAGAGCCAAACAACCCACTTTTTGCCTATCCGTTAAAATCACAGATACTTTTTGGAACTATCTCTCTCACCTTTTTTGCATTTCCGTCTTGGATTTTCAAATTTGGTTTTCAGATCCAAACTTGAGTTTCCACTCTCCCATTTTTTCTCATAAAAAAAAGATATTAAGACATAACAAAATAAAAACTTTAGAGTTCATGTATGCAAAAAAAATTTGAAAATTTTTTCACACACTAAAAATGAACTCCAACGTTTTGTTATCCATGTTTGGGAGATTCCACTAGTACAACCCCTAATAATAAGCTTGGTGAAATTTTATAGGAAAGGGACTTGTAACTGATCCTAACATGCTTTAAATGTGGTGGATATGCATGCCAGAAACAAGTTGAGGACGCAAGTGGACCTAATGATCCAAAAATTGAAGAGTGGAAAAAATCAAATTCTCAAGTGGTTAGATATTTACCAGAGCCAAACAATCCACTTTTTGCCTATCCTTAAAAATCACAGTTACTTGTTGGAACTATCTCTCTCACCATTTGTGCATTTCCATCTTGGATTATCAAATTTGTTTTCAGATCCAAACTTGACCTTTCACTCTCCCATTTTTTCACGTAAACAAAAAACATATAAAGGCATAACAAAATGAAAATTTTAGAGTTCAGTATGCAAAAAAAAATTGAAAATTATTTCACGCATTAAAAATGAACTCCAAGGTTTTCTTATCCATGTTTGGGAGATTCCACTAGTACAACCCCTAATAATAAGCTTGGTGGAATTTTATTGGAAAGGGACTTGTAACTGATCCTAACAAGCTTTAAATGTAGTGGATATACATGCCAGAAACATGTTGAGGATTGAAGTGGACCTAATGATTCAAAAATTTCAAGGAGTGGAAAAAATCAAATGCTCAAGTAGTTGGTTATTTACCAGAGGCAAACAACCCACTTTTTGCCTATCCTTAAAAATCACAGATACTTTTTGGAACTATCTCTCTCAGCATTTGTGCATTTCCATCTTGGATGCTCAAATTTGTTTTCAGATCCAAACATGATTTTTCACTCTCCCATTTTTTCTCGTAAACAAAAAAGATATTAACGCATAACAAAATGAAAATTTAAGAGTTCATGTATGCAAAAAAAAAATTGAAAATTATTTCACGCTACAAAAATGAACTCCTAGGTTTTGTTATCCATGTTTGGGAGATTCCACTAGTACAACCCCTAATAATAAGCTTGGTGGAATTTTAAAGGAAAAGGACTTGTAACTGATTCTAACATGGTTTAAATGTGGTGGATATGCATGCTTGAAACAAGTTGAGGATGCAAGTGGACCTAATGATCCAAAAATTTCAAGGAGTGGAAAAAATCAAATTCTCAAGTGATTGGATATTTACCAGAGCCAAACAACCCACTTTTTGCCTATCCTTTAAAATCACAGATACTTTTTGGACCTATCTCTCTCAGCATTTGTGCATTTCCACCTTGGATTATCAAATTTGTTTTCAGATCCAAACTTGACCTTTCACTCTCCCATTTTTCACGTAAACAAGAAAGATATTAAGGCATAATTAAATGAAAATTTTAGAGTTCATGTAAGATAAAAAAAATTTGAAAATTATTTCATGTTCTAAAAATGAACTCCAAGGTTTTTTTATCCATGTTTGGGAGATTCCACTTGTACAAACCCTAATAATAAGCTTGGTGGAATATTAAGGGAAAGGGACTTCTAACTGATCCTAACATGCTTTAAATGTGGTGGATATGCATGCCAAAAACATGTTGAGGATGCAAGTGGACCTAATGATGAAAAAATTTCAAGGAGTGGAAAAAATCAAATTCCCAAGTGGTTGGATGTTTACCAGAGCCAAACAACCCACTTTTTGCCTATCCTTAAAAATCACAGATACTTTTTGGAACTATCTCTCTCAGCATTTGTGCATTTCCATCTTGGATTGTCAAATTTGTTTTCAGATCCAAACTTGACCTTTCACTCTCCCATTTTTTCACATAAACAAAAAAGATATTAAGGCTTAACAAAATGAAAATTTTAGAGTTCATGTATGCAAAAAAAAGTTTGAAAATTATTTCACGCACTAAAAATGAACTCCAAGGTTTTCTTATCCATGTTTGGGAGATTCTACTAGTACAACCCCTAATAATAAGCTTGGTGGAATTTTATAGGAATGGGACTTGTAACTGATCCTAACATGCTTTAAATGTGGTGGATATGCATACCAGAAACATGTTGAGAATGCAAGTGGACCTAATGATCCAAAAATTTCAAGGAGTGGAAAAAATCAAATTCTCAAGTGGTTGGATATTTACCAGAGCCTAACAACCCACTTTTTGCCAATCCTTAAAAATCATAGATACTTTTTTGAACTATCTCTCTCAGCATTTGTGCATTTCCATCTTGGATGCTCAAATTTGTTTTCAGATCCAACCTTGAGTTTTCACTCTCCCATTTTTTCTCGTAAACAAAAAAGATATTAAGGCATAACAAAATGAAAATTTTAGAGTCCATGAATGCAAAAAAAAAAATTTGCAAATTATTTCACGCACTAAAAATGAACTCCAAAGTTTTGTTATCCATGTTTGGGAGATTCCACTAGTACAACCCCTAATAATAAGCTTGGGGGAATTTTGAAGGAAAGGGACTTGTAACTGATTCTAACATGGTGTAAATGTGGTGGATATGCATACCAAAAACATGTTGAGGATGCAAGTGGACCTAATGATCCAAAAATTTCAAGGAGTGGAAAAAATAATATTCTCATGTGGTTGGATATTTACCAGAGCCAAACAACCTACGTTTTGCCTATCCTTAAAAATCACAAATTCTTTTTGGAACTATCTCTCTCAGCATTTGTGCATTTCCATCTTGGATACTCATATTTCTTTTCAGATCCAAACTTCAGTTTTCACTCTCCCATTTTCTCTCGTAAACGAAAAAGATAGTAAGGCATAAAAAAATAAAAAAATTTAGAGTTCAAGCATGCAAAAAAAAATTTGAAAATTATTTCACGCACTAAAAATAAACTCCAAGGTTTTGTTATCCATGTTTGGGAGATTCCACTAGTACAACCCCTAATAATAAGCTTGGTCGAATTTTAAAGGAAAAGGACTTGTAACTGATTCTAACATGGTTTAAATGTGGTGGATATGCATACCAGAAACAAGTTGAGGATGTAAGTGGACCTAATGATCCAAAAAGTTCAAGGAGTGGAAAAAATCAAATTCTCAAGTGATTGGATATTTACTAGAGCCAAGCAACCCACTTTTTGCCTATCCTTTAAAATCACAGATACTTTTTGGACCTATCTCTCTCAACATTTGTGCATTTCCATCTTGGATTATCAAATTTGTTTTCAGATCCAAACTTGACCTTTCACTCTCCCATTTTTCACGTAAACAAAAAAGATATTAAGGCATAACAAAATGAAAAGTTTAGAATTCATGTAAGCAAAAAAAAATTTGAAAATTATTTCACACACTAAAAATGAATTCCAAGGTTTTTTTATCCATGTTTGGGAGATTCCACTAGTACGACCCCTAATAATAAGCTTGGTGGAATTTTAAAGGAAAGGGACTTCTAACTGATCCTAACATGCTTTAAATGTGGTGGATATGCATGCCAAAAACATGTTGAGGATGCAAGTGGACCTAATGATGAAAAAATTTCAAGGAGTGGAAAAAATAAAATTCTCAAGTGGTTGGATATTTACCAGAGCGAAACAACCCACTTTTTGCCTATCCTTAAAAATCACAGATACTTTTTGAAACTATCTCTCTCAGCATTTGTGCATTTCCATCTTGGATTATCAAATTTGTTTCCAGATCCAAACTTCACCTTTCCCTCTCCCAGTTTTTCACGTAAACAAAAAAGATATTAAGGCATAACAAAATGAAAATTTTAGAGTTCGTGTACGCAAAAAAAAATTTGAAAATTATTTCACGCACTCAAAATGAACTCCATGGTTTTCTTATCCATGTTTGGCAGATTCCACTAGTACAACCCCTAATAATAAGCTTGGTGGAATTTTATAGGAAAGGGACTTGTAACTGATCCTAACATGCTTTAAATGTGATGGATATGCATGCCAGAAACATGTTGAGGATGCAAGTGGACCTAATGATCCAAAAATTTCAAGGAGTGGAAAAAATTCTCAAGTAGTTGGATATTTACCAGAGCCAAACAACCCACTTTTTCCCAATCCTTAAAAATCACAGGTACTTTTCTAAACTATCTCTCTCAGCATTTGTGCATTCCCATCTTGGATGCTCAAATTTGTTTTCAGATCCAACCTTGAGTTTTCACTCTCCCATTTTTTCTCGTAAACAAAAAAAATATTAAGGCATAACAAAATGAAAATTTTAGAGTTCATGTATGCAGAAAAAAATTTGCAAATTATTTCACCCACTAAAAATGAACGCCAAGGTTTTGTTATCCATGTTTGGGAGATTCCACTTGTACAACCCCTAATAATAAGCTTGGTGGAATTTTAAAGGAAAAGGACTTGTAACTGATTCTAACATGGTTTAAATGTGGTGGATATGCATGCCAGAAACATGTTGAGGATGCAAGTAGACCTAATGATCCAAAAATTTCAAGGAGTGGAAAAAATCAAATTCTCAACTGATTGGATATTTACCAGAGCCAAACAACCCACTTTTTGCCTATCCTTTAAAATCACAGATACTTTTTGGACCTATCTCTCTCAGCATTTGTGCATTTCCACCTTGGATTATCAAATTTGTTTTCAGATCCAAACTTGACCTTTCACTCTCCCATTTTTCACGTAAACAAAAAAGATATTAAGGCATAACAAAATGAAAATTTTAGAGTTCATGTAAGCGAAAAAATTTGAAAATTATTTCACGCACTAAAAATGAACTCCAAGGTTTTTTTATCCATGTTTGGGAGATTCCACTAGTACAACCCCTAATAATAAGCTTGGTGGAATTTTAAAGGAAAGGGACTTCTAACTGATCCTAACATGCTTTAAATGTGGTGGATATGCATGCCAAAAACATGTTGAGGATGCAAGTGGACCTAATGATGAAACAATTTCAAGGAGTGGAAAAAATCAAATTCTCAAGTGGTTGGATATTTAGCAGAGCCAAACAACCCACTTTTTGCCTATCCTTAAAAATCACAGATACTTTTTGGAACTATCTCTCTCAGCATTTGTGCATTTCCATCTTGGATTATCAAATTTGTTTTCAGATCCAAACTTGACCTTTCACTCTCCCATTTTTTCACGTAAACGAAAAAGATATTATGGCATAACAAAAAGAAAATTTTAGAGTTCATGTATGCAAGAAAAAGTTTGAAAATTATTTCACGCACTAAAAATGAACTCCAAGGTTTTCTTATCCATGTTTGGGTAATTCCACTAGTACAACCCCTAATAATAAGCTTGGTGGAATTTTATAGGAAAGGGACTTGTAACTGATCCTAACATGCTTTAAATGTGGTGGATATGCATACCAGAAACATGTTGAGGATGCAAGTGGACCTAATGATCCAAAAATTTTAAGGAGTGGAAAAAATAAAATTCTCAAGTGGTTGGATATTTACCAGAGCCAAACAACCGACTTTTTGCCAATCCTTATAAATCACAGATACTTTTTTGAACTATCTCTCTCAGCATTTGTGCATTTCCAGCTTGGATGCTCAAATTTGTTTTCAGATCCAACCTTGAGTTTTCACTCTCCCATTTTTTCTCGTAAACAAAAAAGATATTTAGGCATAACAAAATGAAAATTTTAGAGTTCATGTATGCAAAAAAAAAATTTGCAAATTATTTCACCCACTAAAAATGAACTCCAAGGTTTTGTTATCCATGTTTGGGAGATTCCACTAGTACAACCCCTAATAATAAGTTTGGGGGAATTTTAAAGGAAAGGGGCTTGTAACTGATTCTAACATGGTGAAAATGTGGTGGATATGCATACCAAAAACATGTTGAGGATGAGAGTGGACCTAATGATCCAAAAATTTCAAGGAGTGGAAAAAATAATATTCTCATGTGGTTGGATATTTACCAGAGCCAAACAACCTACGTTTTGCCTATCTTCCAAAATCACAGATTCTTTTAGGAACTATCTCTCTCAGCATTTGTGCATTTCCATCTTGGATGCTCATATTTCTTTTTAGATCCAAACTTCAGTTTTCACTCTCCCATTTTCTCTCGTAAACGAAAAAGATAGTAAGGCATAACAAAATAAAAAATTTAGAGTTCATGCATGCAAAAAAAAATTTGAAAATTATTTCACGCACTAAAAATGAACTCCAAGGTTTTGTTATCCATGTTTGAGAGATTCCACTAGTACAACCCCTAATAATAAGCTTGGTGGAATTTAATTGGAAAGGGACTTGTAACTGATCCTAACATGCTTTAAATGTGGTGGATATACATGCCAGAAACATGTTGAGGATGCAAGTGGACCTAATGATCCAAAAATTTCAAGGAGTGGAAAAAGTAAAATTCCCAAGTAGTTGGATATTTACCAGAGGCAAACAACCCACTTTTTACCTATCCTTAAACATCACAGATACTTTTTGGAACTATCTCTCTCAGCAATTGTGCATTTCCATCTTGGATGCTCAAATTTGTTTTCAGATCCAAACATGAGTTTCCACTCTCCCATTTTTTCTCGTAAACAAAAAAGATATTAAGGCATAACAAAATGAAAATTTTAGAGTTCATGTATGCAAAAAAAAATTTGAAAATTATTTCACGCTCTAAAAATGAACTCCTAGGATTTCTTATCCATGTTTGGGAGATTCCACTAGTACAACCCCTAATAATAAGCTTGGTGGAATTTTAAAGGAAAAGGACTTGTAACTGATTCTAACATGGTTTAATTGTGGTGGATATGCATGCCAGAAACAAGTTGAGGATGCAAGTGGACCTAATGATCCTAAAATTTCAAGGAGTGGAAAAAATCAAATTCCCAACTGATTGGATATTTACCAGAGCCAATCAACCCACTTTTTGCCTATCTTTAAAAATCGCAGATACTTTTTGGAACTATCTCTCTCAGCATTTGTGCATTTCCATCTTGGATTATCAAATTTGTTTTCAGATCCAAACTTGACCTTTCACGCTCCCATTTTTCACGTAAACAAAAAAGAAATTAAGGCATAACAAAATGAAAATTTTAGAGTTCATGAAAGCAAAAAAAAATTTGAAAATTATTTCACACACTAAAAATGAACTCCAAGGTTTTTTTATCCATGTTTGGGAGATTCAACTAGTACAACCCCTAATAATAAGCTTTGTGGAATTTTAAAGGAAAGGGACTTCTAACTGATCCTAACATGCTTTAAATGTGGTGGATATGCATGTCAAAAACATGTTGAGGATGCAAGTGGACCTAATGATCAAAAAATTTCTAGGAGTGGAAAAAATCAAATTCTCAAGTGGTTGGATATTTACCAAAGCCAAACAATCCACTTTTTTCCAATCCTTAAAAATCACAGATACTTTTTGAACTATCTCTCTCAGCATTTGTGCATTTCCATCTTGGATGCTCAAATTTGTTTTCAGATCCAACCTTGAGTTTTCACTCTCCCATTTTTTCTCGTAAACAAAAAAGATATTAAGGCATAACAAAATGAAAATTTTAGAGTTCATGTATGCAAAAAAAAAATTTGCAAATTATTTCACCCAATAAAAATGAACTCCAAAGTTTTGTTATCCATGTTTGGGAGATTCCACTTGTACAACCCCTAATAATAAGTTTGGGGGAATTTTAAAGGAAAGGGACTTGTAACTGATTCTAACATGGTGTACATGTGGTGGATATGCATACCAAAAACATGTTCAGGATGCAAGTGGACCTAATGAACCAAAAATTTCAAGGAGTGGAAAAAATAATATTCTCATGTGGTTGGATATTTACCAGAGCCAAACAACCTATGTTTTGCCTATCCTTAAAAATCACAGATTCTTTTTGGAACTATCTCACTCAGCATTTTTGCATTTCCATCTTGGATGCTCATATTTCTTTTCAGATCCAAACTTCAGTTTTCACTCTCCCATTTTCTCTCGTAAACGAAAAAGATAGTAAGGCATAACAAAATAAAAAATTTAGAGTTCAAGTATGCAAAAAAAAATTTGAAAATTATTTCACGCACTAAAAATGAACTCCAAGGTTTTGTGATCCATTTTTGAGAGATTCCACTAGTACAACCCCTAATAATAAGCTTGGTGGAATTTTATTGGAAAGCGACTTGTAACTGATCCTAACATGCTTTAAATGCGGTGGATATGCATGCCAGAAACATGTTGAGGATGCAAGTGGACCTAATGATCCAAAAATTTCAAGGAGTGGAAAAAATCAAATTCTCAAGTAGTTGGATATTTACCAGAGGCAAACAACCCACTTTTTGCCTATCCTTAAAAATCACAAATACTTTTTGGAACTATCTCTCTCAGCATTTGTGCATTTCCATCTTGGATGCTCAAATTTCTTTTCAGATCCAAACATGAGTTTTCACTCTCCCATTTTTTCTCGTAAACAAAAAAGATATTAAGGCATAACAAAATGAAAATTTTAGAGTTCATGTATGCAAAAAAAAATTTGAAAATTATTTCACGCTCTAAAAATGAACTCCTAGGATTTCTTATCCATGTTTGGGAGATTCCACTAGTACAACCCCTAATAGTAAGCTTGGTGGAATTTTAAAGGAAAAGGACTTGTAACTGATTCTAACATGGTTTAAATGTGGTGGATATGCATGCCAGAACAAGTTGAGGATGCAAGTAGACCTAATGATCCAAAAATTTCAAGGAGTGGAAAAATTCAAATTCTCAAGTGGTTGGATATTTACCAGAGCCAAACAACCCACTTTTTGCCAATCCTTAAAAATCCCAGATACTTTTTTCAACTATCTCTCTCAGTATTTGTGCATTTCAATCTTGGATGCTCAAATTTGTTTTGAGATCCGCCCTTGAGTTTTCACTCTCCCATTTTTTCTCGTAAACAAAAAAGATATTAAGGCATAACAAAATGAAAATTTTAGAGTTCATGTATGCAAAAAAAAAATTTGCAAATTATTTCACCCACTAAAAATGAACTCCAAGGTTTTGTTATCCATGTTTGGGAGATTCCACTAGTACAACCCCTAATAATAAGCTTGGGGGAATTTTAAAGGAAAGGGACTTGTAACTGATTCTAACATGGTGTAAATGTGGAGGATATGCATACCAAAAACATGTTGAGGATGCAAGTGGACCTAATGATCCAAAAATTTCAAGGAGTGGAAAAAATAATATTCTCATGTGGTTGGATATTTACGAGAGCCAAACAACCTACTTTTTACATATCCTTAAAAATCACAGATTCTTTTTGGAACTATCTCTCTCAGCATTTGTGCATTTCCATCTTGGATGCTCAAATTTGTTTTTAGATCCAAACTTGAGTTTTCACTCTCCCATTTTTCTCGTAAACAAAAAAGATATTGGGCATAACAAAATGAAAATTTTAGACTTCATGTATGCAAAAAAAATTGAAAATTATTTCACGCACTAAAAATGAAATGCGAGGTTTTGTTATCCATGTTTGGGAAATTCCACTAGTACAACCCCTAATAATAAGCTTGGTGGAATTTTATAGGAAAGGGACTTCTATCTTATCCTAACATGCTTTAAATGTATTGTATATGCATGCTAGAAACATGTTGAGGATGCAAGTGGACCAACTGATCCAAAAATTTCAAGGAGTGGAAAAAATCAAATTCTCAAGTGGTTGGATATTTACCGGAGCCAAACATCCCACTTTTTGCCTGTCCTTAAAAATCACAGATACTTTTTGGAACTATCTCTCTCAGCATTTGTGCATTTCCATCTTGGATACTGAAATTTGATTTCAGATCCGAACTTGAGTTTTCACTCTCCGATTTTTTCACGTAAACAAAAAAGATATTAACGCATAAAAAATAAAAATTTTAGAGTGAGTATGCAGAAAAAATTTTGAAAATTATTTCACGCACTAAAAATGAACTCCAAGGTTTTGTTATCCATGTTTGGGTGATTCCACTAGTACAACCCCTAATAATAAGCTTGGTGGAATTTTATAGGAAAGGGACTTGTAACTGATCCTAACATGCTTTGTATTTGGTGGATATGCATGCCAGAAACATGTTGAGGATGCAAGTGGACCAAATGATCCAAAAATTTCAAGGAGGGGAAAAAATCAAATTCTGTAGTGGTTGGATATTTACCAGAGCCAAACAACCCACTTTTTGCCTATCCTTAAAAATCATAGATACTTTTTGGAACTATCTCTCTCAGCATTTGTGCATTTCTATCTTGGATGCTCATATTTGTTTTCAGATCCAAACTTGAGTTTTCACTCTCCCATTTTTTCTCGTAAACAAAAAAGATATTAAGGCATAACAAAATGAAAATTTTAGAATTCATGTATGCAAAAAAAAATTGAAAAGTATTTCACGCACTAAAAATGAACTCCAAGGTTTTGTTATCCATGTTTGGGATATTCCACTAGTACAACCCTTAATAAGCTATGTGGAATTTTAATGGAAATGGACTTGTAACTGATCCTGACATGCTTTAAATGTGGTGGATATGCACGCCAGAAACATCTTGAGGATGCAAGTGGACCTAGTGATCAAAAAAATTCAAGGAGTGGAAAAAATCAAATTCTCAAGTGATTGGAAATTACAAGAGCCAAACAACCCACTTTTTGCCTTTCCTTTAAAATCACAAATACTTTTTGGAACTATCTCTCTCAGCATTTGTGCATTTCCATCTTGGATGCTCAAATTTGTTTTCAGATCCAAACTTGAGTTTTTACTCTCCCATTTTTTCTCGTAAGAAAAGAAGATATTATGGCATAACAAAAGGAAAATTTTAGAGTTCATGTATGCAAAAAAAAATTTTAAAATTATTTTACGCACTAAAAATGAACTCCAAGGTTTTGTTATCCGGGTTTGGGAGATTCAACTTGTAGAACCCCTAATAATAAGCTTGGTGGAATTTTATAGGAGAGAGACTTGCAATTGATCCTAACATGCTTTAAAAGTGGTGGATATGCATGCCAAAAACATGTTGAGGATGCAAGTGGACCTAATGATCCAAAAATTTCAAGGAGTGGAAAAAATCTAATTCTCAAGTGGTTTGATATTTACCGGAGCCAAACAACCTACTTTTTGCCTATCCTTAAAAATCACAGATACTTTTTGGAACTATCTCTCTCAGCATTTTTGCATTTCCATCTTGGATGCTCATATTTGTTTTCAAATCCAAACTTGAGTTTTCACTCTCCCATTTTCTCTCGTAAACAAAAAAGATATTAAGGCATAAAAAAATAAAAATTTTGGAGTTCATGTATGCAAAAAAAATTTTGAAAATTATTTCACTCACTAAAAATGAACTCAAAGGTTTTGTTATCCATGATTGGGAGATTCCACTAGTACAACCGCTTGTAATAAGCTTGGTTGAATTTTAAAGGAAAGGGACTTGTAACTGATCCTAACAAGCTTTAAATGTGGTGGATATGCATGCTAGAAACATGTTGTGTATGCAAGTTGACCTAGTGATCTAAAAATTTCATGGAGTGGAAAAAATCGAATTCTCAAGTGATTGGATATTTACAAGAGCCAAACAACCCACTTTTTGCCTATCCTTAAAAATCACAATACTTTTTGGAACTATCTCTCTCAGCATTTGTGCATTTCCATCTTGGATGCTCAAATTTGTTGTCTGATCCAAACTTGAGTTTTCACTCTCCCATTTTTTGACGTAAACAAAAAAGATATTAAGGCATAACAAAATGAAAATTTTGTAGTTCATGTATGCAAAACAAAATTTAAAAATTATTTCACGTACTAAAAATGAACTCCAAGGTTTTGTTCTCCCTGTTTGCGAGATACCACTAGTACAACCCCTAATAATAAGCTTCATGGAATTTTATAGGAAAGGGACTTGTAACTGATCCTAACATGCTTTAAATGTGGTGGATATGCATACCAGAAACATGTTGAGGATGCAAGTGGACCTAATGATCCTAAAATTTCAAGGAGTGGAAAAAATCAAATTCTCAAGTGGTTGGATATTTACCAGAGCCAAACAACCCACTTTTTGCCTATCCTTAAAAATCACAGATACTTTTTGGAACTTTCGTTCTCAGCATTTGTGCATTCCATCTTGATGCCCAAATTTGTTTTAGGATCCAAACTTGAGTTTTCACTTTCCCATTTTCTCTCGTAAACAAAAAAGATATTAAGGCATTACAAAATAAAAAATTTAGAGATCATGTATGCAAAAAAAAATTTGGAAATAATTTCACGCACTAAAAATGAACTCCAAGGTTTTGTTATCTATGTTTGGGTGATTCCACTTGTATAACCCCTAATAAAAAGCTTGGTGGAATTTTATAGGAAAGGGACTTGTAACTGATCCTAACATGCTTTAAATAGGGTGGATATGCATGCTTGAAACATGTTGAGGATGCAAGTGGACCTAATGATCCAAAAATTTCTAGGAGTGGAAAAAATCAAATTCTCAAGTAGTTGGATATTTACCAGAGCATAACAACCCACTTTTTGCCTATTCTTAAAAATCATAGATACTTTTTGGAACTATTTCTCTCAGCATTTGTGCATTACCATCTTGGAAGCTCAAATTTGTCTTCAAATCAAAATTTCAGTTTTCACTCTCCCATTTTCTCTCGTAAACTAAAAAGATATTAAGGCATAAAAAAATAAAAATTTTAGAGATTATGTTTGCAAAAAAAAAATTTGGAAATTATTTCACGCAATAAAAATGAACTCCAAGGTTTTGTTATCTATGTTTGGGTGATTCCACTAGTACAATACCTAATAATAAGCTTGGTGGAATTTTATAGGAAATGGACTTGTAACTGATCTTAACATGCTTTAATGTGGTGGATATGCATGCAAGAAACATGTTGAGGATGCAAGTGGACCTAATGATCCAAAAATTTGAAGGAGCGGAAAAAATCAAATTTTCAATTGGTTCGATATTTACCAGAGCCAAACAACCCACTTTTTCCCTATCCTTAAAAATCATAGACACTTTTTTGAACTATCTCTCTCAGCATTTGTGCATTTCCATCTTGGATGCTCAAATTTGTTTTCAGATCCAAACTTGAGCTTTCACTCTCCCATTTTTTCTCGTAAACAAAGAAGATATTAAGGCATGACAAAATGAAAATTTTAGAGTTCATGGATGCAAAAAAAAATTTGAAAATTATTTCACGCTCTAAAAATGAACTCCAAGGTTTTGTTATCCATGTTTGGGAGATTCCACTGGTACAACCCCTAATAATAAGCTTGGTGGAATTTTAGAGGAAAAGGACTTGTAACTGATTCTAACAAGGTTTAAATGTGGTGGATATGCATGCCTAAAACAAGTTGAGGATGCAAGTGGAGTTGATGATCCAAAAATTCCAAGGAGTGGAAAAAATCAAATTCTAGACTGATTGGATATTTACCAGAGCCAAATAACCCCCTTTTTGCCTATCTTTTAAAATCACATATAGTTTTTGGAACTATCTCTCTCTGCATTTGCGCATTTCCATCTTGGATGCTCTAATTTGTTTTCAAATCCAAACTTTAGTTTTCACTCTCCCATTTTTTCTCGTAAAAAAAAAAGATATTAAGGCATAACAAAATGAAAATATTAGAGTTCATTTATGCAAAAAAAAATTTCAAAATTATTTCACGCACTAAAAATGAACTCCAAGGTTTTGTTATCCATGTTCGGGTGATTCCTCTAGTACAACCCCTAATAATAAGCTTGGTGGAATTTTATAGGAAATGGACATGTAACTGATCCTAACATGCTTTAAATGAGGTGGATATGCATGCCAGAAACATGTTGAGGATGCAACTGGAACCAATGATCCAAATTTTTCAAGGAGTGGAAAAAATCAAATTCTCAAGTGATTGGATATTTACCAGAACCAAACAACCCAATTTTTGCCAATCCTTTAAAATCACAGATACTTTCCGGAACTATCTCTCTCAGCATTTGTGCATTTCCATCTTGGATGATCAAATTTGTTTTCAGATCCAAACTTGAGTTTTCACTCTCCCATTTTTTCTCGTAAAAAAAGATAAAGGCATAAAAAAATGAAAATTTTAGAGTTCATGTATGCAAAAAAAAATTTGAAAATTATTTCACGCACTAAAAATGAACTCCAAGGTTTCGTTAGCCATGTTTGGGAGATTCCACAAGTACAAACCTTAATAATAAGCTTGGTGGAATTTTATAGGAAAGGGACTTGTAACTGATCCTAACATGCTTTAAATGTGGTGGATATGCATGCCAGAAACATGTTGAGGATGCAAGTGGACCTAAGGATTCAAAAATTTCAAGGAGTGGAAAAAATCAAATTCTCAAGTGGTTGGATATTTACCAGAGCATAACAACCCACTTTTTGCCTATCCTTAAAAATTATAGATACTTTTTGGAACTATCTCTCTCAGCATTTGTGCATTTCCATCTTGGATGCTTAAATATGTTTTCAGATCCAAACTTGAGTTTTCACTCTCCCATTTTTTCTCGTTAACAAAAAAGATATTAAGGCATAACAAAATGGAAATTTTAGAGTTCATGTATACAAAAAAAAATTTGAAAATTATTTCACTCGCTAAAAATGAACTCCAAGGTTTTGTTATCCATGTTTGGTAGATTCCACTAGTACAACCCCTAATAATAAGCTTGGTGGAATTTTAAAGAAAAATGACTTGTAACTGATTCTAACATGGTTTAAATGTGGTGGATATGCATGCCTGAAACATGTTGAGGATGCAAGTGGACCTAATGATCCAAAAATTTCAAGGAGTGGAAAAATTCAAATTCTCAAGTGATTGGATATTTACCAGAGCCAAACAACCCACTTTTTGCAGATCCTTTAAAATCACAGATACTTTTTGGAACTATCACTCTAAGCATTTGTGCATTTCCATCTTGGATTATCAAATTTGTTTTCTGATCCAAACTTGAGTTTTCACTCTCCCATTTTTTCACGTAAACAAAAAAGATATTAAGGCATAACAAAATGAAAATTAAAGAGTTCATGGATGCAAAAAAAAATTTGAAAATTATTTCACGCACTAAAAATGAACTCCAAGGTTTTGTTATCCATGTTTGGGAGATTCCACAAGTACAACCCCAAATAATAAGCTTGGTGGAATTTTATAGGAAAGGGACTTGTAACTGATCCTAACATTCTTTAAATGTGGTGGATATGCATGCTAGAAACATGTTGAGGACGCAAGTGGACCTAACGATCCAAAAAATTCAAGGAGTGGAAAAAATCAAATTCTCATGTGGATGGATATTTACCAGAGCATAACAACCCACTTTTTGCCTATCCTTAAAAATCACAGATACTTTTTGGAAATATCTCTCTCAGTATTTGTGCATTTCCATCTAGGATGCTCAAATTTGTTTTCAGATCCAAACTTGAGCTTTCACTCCCTCATTTTTTCTCGTAAACAAAAAAGATATTAAGGCATAACAAAATAAAAATTTTAGAGTTCATGTATGCAAAAAAAAATTTGAAAATTATTTCACGCTCTAAAAATGAACTCCTAGGATTTCTTATCCATGTTTGGGAGATTCCACTAGTACAACCCCTAATAATAAGCTTGGTGGAATTTTAAAGGAAAAGGACTTGTAACTGATTCTAACATGGTTTAATTGTGGTGGATATGCATGCCAGAAACAAGTTGAGGATGCAAGTGGACCTAATGATCCAAAAATTTCAAGGAGTGGAAAAAATCAAATTCCCAACTGATTGGATATTTACCAGAGCCAAACAACCCACCTTTTGCCTATCTTTAAAAATCACAGATACTTTTTGGAACTATCTCTTTCAGCATTTGTGCATTTCCATCTTGGATTATCAAATTTGTTTTCAGATCCAAACTTGACCTTTCACTCTCCCATTTTTCACGTAAACAAAAAATAAATTAAGGCATAACAAAATGAAAATTTTAGAGTTCATGTAAGCAAAAAAAATTTGAAAATTATTTCACACACTAAAAATGAACTCCAAGGTTTTTTTATCCATGTTTGGGAGATTCCACTAGTACAACCCCTAATAATAAGCTTTGTGGAATTTTAAAGGAAAGGGACTTCTAACTGATCCTAACATGCTTTAAATGTGGTGGATATGCATGTCAAAAACATGTTGAGGATGCAAGTGGGCCTAATGATCAAAAAATTTCTAGGAGTGGAAAAAGTCAAATTCTCAAGTGGTTGGATATTTACCAAAGCCAAACAATCCACTTTTTGCCAATCCTTAAAAATCACAGATACTTTTTGAACTATCTCTCTCAGCATTTGTGCATTTCCATCTTGGATGCTCAAATTTGTTTTCAGATCCAACCTTGAGTTTTCACTCCCCCATTTTTTCTCGTAAACAAAAAAGATATTAAGGCATAACAAAATGAAAGTTTTAGAGTTCATGTATGCAAAAAAAAAATTTGCAAATTATTTCACCCAAAGTTTTGTTATCCATGTTTGGGAGATTCCACAAGTACAACCCCTAATAATAAGTTTGGGGGAATTTTAAAGGAAAGGGACTTGTAACTGATTCTAACATGGTGTAAATGTGGTGGATATGCATACCAAAAACATGTTCAGGATGCAAGTGGACCTAATGAGCCAAAATTTTCAAGGAGTGGAAAAAATAATATTCTCATGTGGTTGGATATTTACCAGAGCCAAACAACCTACGTTTTGCCTATCCTTAAAAATCACAGATTCTTTTTGGAACTATCTCTCTCAGCATTTTTGCATTTCCATCTTGGATGCTCATATTTCTTTTCAGATCCAAACTTCAGTTTTCACTCTCCCATTTTCTCTCGTAAACGAAAAAGATAGTAAGGCATAACAAAATAAAAAATTTAGAGTTCATGTATGCAAAAAAAAATTTGAAAATTATTTCACGAACTAAAAATGAACTCCAAGGTTTTGTTATCCATTTTTGAGAGATTCCACTAGTACAACCCCTAATAATAAGCTTGGTGGAATTTTATTGGAAAGCGACTTGTAACTGATCCTAACATGCTTTAAATGCGGTGGATATGCATGCCAGAAACATGTTGAGGATGCAAGTGGACCTAATGATCCAAAAATTTCAAGGAGTGGAAAAAATTAAATTCTCAAGTAGTTGGATATTCACCAGAGGCAAACAACCCACTTTTTGCCGATCCGTAAAAATCACAGATACTTTTTGAACTATCTCTCTCAGCATTTGTGCATTTCCATCTTGGATGCTCAAATTTGTTTTCAGATCCAACCTTGAGTTTTCACTCCCCCATTTTTTCTCGTAAACAAAAAAGATATTAAGGCATAACAAAATGAAAATTTTAGAGTTCATGTATGCAAAAAAAAATTTGAAAATTATTTCACGCTCTAAAAATGAACTCCTAGGATTTCTTATCCATGTTTGGGAGATTCCACTAGTACAACCCCTAATAATAAGCTTGGTGGAATTTTAGAGGAAAAGGACTTGTAACTGATTCTAACAAGGTTTAAATGTGGTGGATATGCATGCCTAAAACAAGTTGAGGATGCAGGTGGACTTGATGATCCAAAAATTCCAAGGAGTGGAAAAAATCAAATTTTCAACTGATTGGATATTTACCAGAGCCAAATAACCCCCTTTTTGCCTATCTTTTAAAATCACATATAGTTTTTGGAACTATATCTCTAAGCATTTGTGCATTTCCATCTTGGATACACAAATTTGTTTTCAGATTCAAACTTGAGTTTTCACTCTCGCATTTTTTCTCGTAAACAAAAAAGATATTAAGGCATAACAAAATAAAAATTTTAGAGTTCATGAATGCAAAAAAAATTTGAAAATTATTTCACGCACTAAAAATGAACTCCAAGGTTTTGTTATCCATGTTTGGGGGATTCCACTAGTACAACCCTTAATAATAAGCTTGCTGTAATTGTAAAGGAAAGGGACTTGTAACTGATCCTAACATGCTGTAAATGTGGTAGATATGCATGCCAGAAACATGTTGAGGATGCAAATGGACCTAGTCATCCAAAAATTTCAAGGAGTGGAAAAAATCAAATTCTCAAGTGGTTGGATATTTACCAGAGCATAACAACCCACTTTTTGCCTATCCTTAAAAATCACGGGTACTTTTTGGAACTATCTCAGCATTTGTGCATTTCCATCTTGGATGCTCAAATTTGTTTTCAGATCCAAACTTCAGTTTTCACTCTCCCATTTTCTCTCGTAAACAAAAAAGATATTAATTCATAACAAAATAAAAATTTCAGAGTTCATGTATGCTCAAAAGAAAATTTGAAATTATTTCACGCTCTAAAAATGAACTCCAAGGTTTTGTTATCCATGTTTGGGAGATTCCACTAGCACAACCCCTAATAATAAACTTGGTGGAATTTTAAAGAAAAAGGACTTGTAACTTATTCTAACATGGTTTAAATGTGGTGGATATGCATGCCAGAAACAAGTTGAGGATGCAAGTGGACCTAATGATCAAAAAATTTCAAGGAGTGTAAAAAATCAAATTCTCAAGTGATTGGATATTGAGAAGAGCCAAACAACCCATTTTTTGCCTATCCTTTAAAATCACAGATACTTTTTGGAACTATCTCTATCAGCATTTGTGCATTTCTATCTTGGATTATCAAATTTGTTTTCACATCCAAACTGGAGTTTTCACTCTCCCATTTTTTCTCGTAAACAAAAAAGATATTAAGGCAAAATAAAATGAAAATTTTAGAGTTCATCTATGCAAAAAAAATTTTGAAAATTATTTCACGTACTAAAAATGAAGTCCAAGGTTTTGTTATCCATGTTTGGGAGATTCCACTAGTACAACCCCTATTAATAAGGTTGGTGGAATTTTATAGGAAAGGGACTTGTAACAGATCCTAACTTGCTTTAAATACGGTAGATATGCATGCCAGAAACACGTTGAGGATGCAAGTGGACCTAATAATCCAAAAATTTCAAGGAGTGGGAAAAATCAGATTCTCAAGTGGTTGGATATTTACCAGAGCCAAACAACCCACTTTTTCCCTATCCTTTAAAATCACAAATACTTTTCTGAACTATCTCTCTCAGCATTTGAGCATTTCCATCTTGGATTATCAAATTTGTTTTCAGATCCAAACTTGAGTTTTCACTCTCCCATTTTTTCATGTAAACAAAAAAGATATTAAGGCATGAAAATTTTAGAGTTCACGTATGCAAAAAAAAATTTGAAAATTATTTCACACACTAAAAATGAACTCCAAGGTTTAGTTAACCATGTTTGGGAGATTCCACTAGTACAACCCCAAATAATAAGCTTGGTGGAATTTTATAGGAAAGGGACTTGTAACTGATCCTAACATGCTTTAAATGTGGTGGATATGCATGCCAGAAACATGTTGAGGATGCAAGAGGACCTAAGGATCCAAAAATTTCAAGGAGTGGAAAAAATCAAATTCTCAAGTGGTTGGATATTTACCAGAGCATACAACCCACTTTTTGCCTATCCTTAAAAATAAAAAATACTTTTTGGAACTATCTCTCTCAGCATTTGTGCATTTCCATCTAGGATGCTCAAATTTGTTTTCAGATCCAAACTTGAGTTTTCACTCTCCCATTTTTTCTCGTAAACAAAAAGCTATTAAGGCGTAACAAAATGAATATTTTAGAGTTCATGTATGCAAAAAAAAATTTGAAAATTATTTCACGGTCTAAAAATGAACTCCAAGGTTTTGTTATCCATGTTTGGGAGATTCCACTAGTACAACCCCTAATAATAAGCTTGGTGGAATTATAAAGGAAGAGGACTTGTAACTGATTCTAACATGGTTTAAATGTGGTGGATATGCATGCCTGAAACAAGTTGAGGATGCAAGTGGACGTAATGATCCAAAAATTTCTAGGAGTGGAAAAAATCAAATATTCAAGTGATTGGATATTTACCTGAGCCAAACAACCCACTTTTTGCCTATCCTTTAAAATCACAGATATTTTTTGGAACTATCTCTCTAAGCATTATTGCATTTCCATCTTGGATACTCAAATTTGTTTTCAGATCCAAACTTGAGTTTTTGCTCTCCAATTTTTTCTCGTAAAAAAAAGATATTAAGGCATTACAAAATGAAAATTTTAGAGTTCATGTAAGCAAAAAAAAAAATTGAAAATTATTTCACGCACTAAAAATGTACTCCAAGGTTTTGTTATCCATGTTTGGGAGATTCCACTAGTACAACCCCTAATAATAACCTTGGTGGAATTTTATCGGAAAGGGACATGTAACTGATCCTAACATGCTTTAAATGTGGTGGTTATGCATGCCAGAATCATGTTGAGGATGCAAGTGGACCTAATGATCCAAAAATTTCGAGTGGAAAAAATCAAATTCTCAAGTGATTGGATATTACCAGAGCCAAACAACCCACTTTTTGCCTATCCTTTAAAATCACAGATACTTTTTGGAACTATCTCTCTCAGCATTTGTGCATTTCCATCTTGGATTATCAAATTTGTTTTCATATCCAAACTTGAGTTTTCACTCTCCCATTTTTTCACGTAAAAAAAACATATATTAAGGCATAACAAAATGAAAATTTTAGAGTTAATGTTTGCAAAAAAAAATTTTGAAAATTATTTCACGCTGTAAAAATGAACTCCACGGTTTTGTTATCCATGTTTTAGAGATTCCACTAGTACAACCCCTAATAATAAGTTTGGTGGATTTTTAAAGGAAAGGGACTTATAACTGATCCTAACAGACTTCAATTGTGGTGGATATGCATGCCAAAAACATGTTGAGGATGCTAGTGGACCTAATGATCCAAAAATTTCAAAGAGTGGAACAAATCAAATTCTCAAGTTTTGGATATTTACTAGAGCCAAGCATCCCACTTTTTGCCTGTCCTTTAAAATCACAGATACTTTTTGGAGCTGTCTCTCTCAGCATTTGTGCATTTCCATCTTGGATTATCAAATTTTTTTTAGATCCAAACTTGAGTTTTCACACTCCCATTTTTTCTCGTAAACAAAAAAGATATTAAGGCATAACAAAATAAAAATTTTAGAGTTCATGTATGCAAAAAAAAATTTGAAAATTATTTCACGCACTAAAAATGAACTCCAAGGTTTTGTTATCCATGTTTGGGAGATTCCACTATTACAACCCCTAATAATAAGCATGGTGGAATTTTATATGAAAGGGACTTCTAACTGATCCTAACATGCTTTAAATGTGTTGGATATGCATGCCAGAAACAAATTGAGGATGCAAGTGGACCTAATGATCAAAAAATTTCAAGGAGTGGAAAAAATCAAATTCTCAAATGGTTGGATATTTACAAGAGCCAAACAACCTACTTTTTCCTATCCTTAAAAATCACAGATACTTTTTGGAACTATCTCTCTCAGCATTTGTGCATTTCCATCTTGGATGCTCAATTTTGTTTTCAGATCTAAACTTGATTTTTCACTCTCCCATTTTTTTCATAAACAAAAAAGACAAAAGGTTTAACAAAATGTAAATTTAAGAGTTCAAATTTGCAAAACAAATTTAAAAATTATTTCACGCACTAAAAATGAACAAGATGGTTTTGTTATCCATGTTAGGGAAATTACACTAGTACAACCCCTAACAATAAGCTTGGTGGAATTTTATAGGAAAGGGACTTCTAACTTATCCTAACATGCTTTAAATGTGTTGTATATCCATGCTAGAAACATTTTGAGGATGCAAGTGGAGCTAATGATCCAAAAATATGAAGGAGTGGAAAAAATCAAATTCTCAAGTGGTTGGATATTTACCGGAGCCAAACAACCCACTTTTTGCCAGTCCTTAAAAATCACAGATACTTTTCAGAACTATCTCTCTCAGTATTTGTGCATTTACATCTTGGATGCTCAAATTTATTTTCAGATCCAAACTTGAGTTTTCACTCTCCCACTTTTCTCGTATACAAAAAAGATATAAGGTATAACAAAATGAAAATTTCAGAGTTCAAGAATGCAAAAAAAATTTTAAAATTATTTTACACACTAAAAATGAACTCGATGGTTTTGTTGTCCATGTGAGGGAAATTACACTAGTACAACCCCTAATAATAAGCTTGATGGAATTTTTACGAAAGGGACTTCTAACTTATCCTAACATGCTTTAAATGTGGTGTATATGCATGCCAGAAACATGTTGAGCATGAAACTGGAGCTAACGATCCAAAAATTTTAAGGAGTGGAAAAAATCAAATTCTCAAGTGGTTGCATATATACTAGAGCCAAACAACCCACTTTTTGTTTGTCCTTAAAAATAAAAGATACTTTTTGGAACTATCTCTCTCAGCATTTGTGCATTTCCATCTTGGATGCTCAAATTTGTTTTCAGATCCAAACTTGATTTTTTACTCTCCCATTTTTCTCGTATACAAAAAAGATATAAGGCATAACAAAACAAAAATTTTAGAGTTCATGTAAGGAAAAAAATTTTAAATTATTTCACGGACAGAAAATGAACTCCATGGTTTTGTTATGCTTGTCTGGGAAATTCCACTAGTACAACCCCTAATAATAAGTTTGGTGGATTTTATAGGAAAGGGACTTCTACATGATCCTAACATGCTTTAAATGTGGTGGATATGCATGCCAGAAACATATGGAGGATGCAAATGGACCTAATGATCCAAAAATTTCAAGGAGTGGAAAAAATCAAATTCTCAAGTGGTTGGATATTTACCAGAGCCAAATAACCCTCTTTTTGTCTGTCCTTAAAAATCACCTATACTTTTTGGAACTATCTCTCTCAGCATTTGTGCATTTCCATCTTGGATGCTCAAATTTGTTTTCAGATCCAAACTTGAGTTTTCACTCTCCCAGTTTTCTCGTAAACAAAAATAAAATAAGGCATAACAAAATGAAATTTTTCGAGTTCATGTATGCAAAAAAAGTTTGAAAATTATTTCACGCACTAAAAATGAACTCCAAGGTTTTGTTATCCATGTTTGGGAAATTCTACTAGTACAACCCCAAATAATGAGCTCGGTGGAGTTTTATAGGTAAGGGAATTCTAACTGATCCTCACTTGCTTTGAATGTGGTGGATATGCATGCCAGAAACATGTTGAGGATGCGAGTGGACCTAATGATCCAAAAATTTCAACGAGAGGAAAAAAATATATTCTCAAGTGGTTGGATATTTACCAGAGCAGAACAACCCACTTTTTGCCTATCCTTCAAATTGTCAGATAATTTTTGGAACTATCTTTCTTAGCATTTGTGCATTTCCATTTTGGATGCTCAAATTTGTTATCAGATCCAAACATGATTTTTCACTCTTCCATTTTTCTCTTAAACAAAAAAGATATAGGGCGTAACAAAATGAAAATTTTAGAGTTCATGTATGCAAAAAAAATTTGAAAATTATTTCACGCTCTAAAAATGAACTCCAAGGTTTTGTTATCCATGTTTGGGAAATTCTACTAGTACAACCCCTAATAATAAGCTTGGAGGAATTTTATAGGAAATGGACTTCTAACTGATCCGAACATGCTTTAAATGTGGTGGATATGCATGTCAGAAACATGTTGGGGATGCAAGTGGACCTAATGATAGAAAAATTTCAAGGAGTGGAAAAAATCAAATTCTCAAGTGTTTGGATATTTACCAGAGCCAACCAACCCACTTTTTGCCTATCCTAAAAAATCACCTATACTTTTTGGAAGTATCTCTCACTCCATTTGTGCATTTCAAACTTGGATGCTCAAATTTCTTTTCAGATCCAAACTTTAGTTTTCACTCTCCCACTTTTCTCGTAAAAAAATTCTAGAGATGTCGGATATTTACCAGAGCCAAAAAACCCACTTTTGGCTTGTCCTTAAAAATCAAATATACTTTCTGGTACTATCTCTTTTAGCATTTGTGCATTTCCATATTGGATGCTCAAATTTGTTTTCAGATCCAAACTTGAGTTTTCACTCTCCCACTTTTCTCGTAAAACAAAATGATATGAGGCATAACAAAACGAAAATTTTAGAATTCATGAAGGCTAAAAAAATTTGTTAATTATTTCACGCACTAAAAATGACCTCCAAGGTTTTGTTATCCATGTTTGGGAAATTCAACTAGTACAACCCCTAATAATAAGCTTGGTGGACCTTTATAGGAAAGGGACTTCTAACTTATCCTAACATGCTTTAAATGTGGTGGATATGCAAGCCAGAAACATGTTGAGGATGCAAGTGGACCTAATGATCCAAAAATTTCAAGGAGAGGAAAAAATCAAATTCTCAAGTGGTTAGATATTTACAATAGCCAAATAGCCCACTTTTTGCCTGTCCTTAAAAATTACATATACTTTTTGGAACTATCTCTCTAAGCATTTTTGCATTTCCATCTTGGATGCTCAAATTGGTTTTCATATCCAAACTTGAGTTTTCACACTCCCACTTTTCTCATAAAGAAAAAAGATATAAGGCATAACAAAATGAAAATTTTAGAGTTCACGTAAGCAAAAAAAATTTGAAAACTATTTCATGCACTAAAAATGAACTCCAAGGTTTTGTTATCCATGTTTGGGAGATTCCACTAGTACAACCTCTAATAATAAGCTTGGTGGAAATTTATTGGAAATGGACATCTAACTGATCCTAACATGCTTTAAATGTGGTGGATATGCATGCCATAAACATGTTGAGGAAGCAAGTGGACCTAATGATCCAAAAATTTCCAGGAGTGGAAAAAATCAAATTTTCAAGTGGTTGGATATTTACAATAGCCAAACAGCCCACTTTTTGCCTGTCCTTAAAAATGACATATACTTTTTGGAACTATCTCTCTTAGCATTTGTGCATTTCCATCTGGGATGCGTAAATTTGTTTTAATATCCAAACTTGAGTTTTCACTCTGCCACTTTTCTCGTAAACAAAAAAGATATAAGGCATAACAATACAAAAATTTTAGAGTTCATGTATGCAAAAAAAAATTGAAAACAATTTCGCGCACTAAAAACGAACTCCAAGGTTTTGTTATCCATGTTTGGGAAATTCCACTAGAACAACCACTAATAATAAGCTTGGTGGAAATTTATAGGAAATGGACTTCTAACTTATCCTGACATGCTTTAAATTTGGTGGATATGCATGCCATAAACATGTTGAGGATGCAAGTGGACCTAATGATCCAAAAATTTCAAGGAGTGGAAAAAATCAAATTCTCAAGTGGTTGGATATTTAACGGAGCCAAACAACCCACTTTTTGCCTGTCCTTAAAAATCACAGATACTATTTGGAACTATCTCTCTCAAAATTTGTGCATTTCCATCTTGGATGCTCAAATTTATTTTAAGATCCAAACTTGGGTTTTCACTCTCCCACTTTTCTCGTATACAAAAAAGATATAAGGCATAACCAAATGAAAATTTTAGAGTTCATGTATGGAAAAAAAATTTAAAAATTATTTCACGCACTAAAATTCGATGGTTTTGTTATCCATGTTAGGGAAATTACACTAGTACAACCCCTAATAATAAGCTTGGGGGAATTTTGTAGGAAAGGGACTTCTTAATGATCCGAACATGCTTTAAATGTGGTTGACATGCATGCCAGAAACATGTGGAGGATGCAAGTGGACCTTATGATCCAATAATTTCAAGGAGTGGAAAAAATCAAATTCTCAAGAAGTTGGATATTTACCATAGCCAAACAACCCACTTTTCGCCTGTCCTTAAAAATCACAGATACTTTTTGGAACTATCTCTCTCAGCATTTTTGCATTTCCATCTTGGATGCTAAAATTTGCTTTCAGATCCAAACTTGAGTTTTCACTCTCCCACTTTTCTCGTAAAAAAAAAAAATAAGGCATCACAAAAAGAAAATTTTAGAATTCAGGCAGGCAAAAAAAATTTTAAAAATTATTTCACGCACTAAAAATGAACTCCAAGGTTTTGTTATCCATGTTTGGGAAATTCCACTAGTACAACACCTAATAATGAGCTTGGCGGAATTTTATAGGAAAGGGACTTCTAACTAATCTTAACATGCTTTAAATGTGGTGGATATGCAAGCCAGAAACATGTTGAGGATGCAAGTGGATCTAATGATCCA
Organism: Aristolochia californica; assembly: GCF_029961685.1. Taxonomy (NCBI): domain Eukaryota; kingdom Viridiplantae; phylum Streptophyta; class Magnoliopsida; order Piperales; family Aristolochiaceae; genus Aristolochia; species Aristolochia californica. The sequence goes on from NW_027181837.1 coordinate 10,348,385, forward strand.
AAAATTTCATGGAGTGGAAAAAATCAAATTCTCAAGTGGTTGGGTATTTAAAATAGCCAAACAGCCCACTTTTTGCCTGTCCTTAAAAATCACATATACCTTTTGGAACTATCTCTTTCAGCATTTGTGCATTTCGATGTTGGATGCGCAAATTTGTTTTCATATCCAAACTTGAGTTTTCAGTTTCCCACTTTTCTCGTAAACAAAAAAGATATAAGGCATATTAAAACGAAAATTTTGGAGTTCATGTAAGCAAAAAAAATTAGAAAACTATTTCACGCACTAAAAAGGAACTCCAAGGTTTTGTTATCCATGTTTGGGAAATTCCACTAGTACAACCACTAATAATAAGCTTGGTGGAAATTTATAGGAAATGGACTTCTAACTGATCCTAACATGCTTTAAATGTGGTGGATATGCATGCCATAAACATGTTGAGGATGCAAGTGGACCTAATGATCCAAAATTTTCCAGGAGTGGAAAAAATCAAATTCTCAAGTGGTTGGATATTTATCAGAGCCAAACAACCCACATTTTTTTGTCCACAAAAATCACAGATACTTTTTTGGAACTATATCTCTCAGCATTTGTGCATTTCCATCTTGGATGCTCAAATTTATTTTCTGATCCAAACTTGAGTTTTCACTCTCCCACTTTTCTCGTAAACAAAAAAGATATTAGGTTTAAAAAAATGAAAATTTTAGAGTTCAAGTATGAAAAAAAATTGAAAAATTATTTCATGCACTAAAAATAAACTCGATGGTTTTGCTATCCATGTTGGGGAAATTACACTAGTTCAACCCCTAATAATAAGCTTGGTGGAATTTTGTAGGAAAGAGACTTCTAACTTATCCTTACATGCTTTAAATGTGGTGTATATGCATGCCAGAAACATGTTGAGGATGCAAGTGGACCTAACGATCCAAAAATTTTAAGGAGTGAAAAAAATCAAATTCTCAAGATGTTGCATATTTACTAGAGCCAAACAACCCACTTTTTGCCTGTCCTTAAAAATCACCGATACTTTTTGGAATTATCTCTCTCAAAATTTGTGCATTTCAATCTTGGATGTTCAAATTTGTTTTCAGATCCAAACTTGAGTTTTGACTCTCCCATTTTTCTCGTATAAAAAAAAGATATAAGCCATAACAAAATGAAAATTTTAGAGTTCATGTATGGGAAAAAAATTTGAAAATTATTTCAAGCACTAAAAATGAACTCCAAGGTTTTGTTGTCCTTGTTTGGGAAATTGCACTAGTACAACCCCTTATAATAAGTTTTGTGGAATTTTATAGGACAGGGACTTCTAACTGATCCTTACATGCTTTAAATGTGGTGGATATGCATCCCAGAAACATATGGAGGATGCAAAAGGACCTAATGATCCAAAAATTTCTAGGAGTGGAAAAAATCAAATTTTCAAGTGGTTGGATATTTACCAGGGCCAAACAACCCGCTTTTTGTTTGTCCTTAAAAATCACATACACTTTTTGGAACTATCTCGCTCAGCATTTGTGCATTTCCATCTTGGATACTCAAATTTGTTTTCAGATCCAAACATCAGTTTTCACTCTCCTAGTTTTCTCGTAAACAAAAATAAAATAAGGCATAACAAAATGAAATTTTTCGAGTTCATATATGCAAAAAAAATTTGAAAATTATTTCACGCACTAAAAATGAACTCCACGGTTTTGTTATCCATGTTTGGGAAATTCCACTAGCACAACCCCTAATAATAAGCTTGGTGGAATTTTATAGGAAAGGGACTTCTAACTGATCCTAACATGCTTTAAATGTGGTGGATATGCCTGCCAGAAACATGTTGACGATGCAAGTGGACTTAATGATCCAAAAATTTCAAGGAGTGGAAAAAATCAAAATATCACATGGTTGGATTTACCAAAGCCAAACAACCTACTTTTTGCCTATCCTTAAAAATCACAAATACTTTTTGGAACTATCTCTCTCAGCTTTTGTGCATTTCCATCTTTGATGCTCAAATTTGTTTTCAGATCCAAACTTCAGTTTTCACTCTCCCACTTTTCTCGTAAACAAAAAAGATATAAGACATAACAAAATGAAAATTTTTGAGTTCATGTATGCAAAAAAAATTTGAAAATTATTTCACGGACTAAAAATGAATTGCAAGGTTTTGTTATCCATGTTTGGAAAATTCCACTAGTACAACCCCTAATAATAAGCTTGGTGGAGTTTTATTGGAAAGGGACTTCTAACTGATCCTTACATGCTTTAAATGTGGTGGATATGCAAGCCAGAAACATGTAGAGGATGCAAGTGGACCTAATGATCCAAAAATTTCCAGAAGTGGAAAAAATCAAATTCTCAAGCGGTTGGATATTTACCAGAGCCAAACAGCCCACTTTTTCCCTGTCCTTAAAAATCACATATACTTTTTGGAACTATCTCTCTCAGCATTTGTGCATTTCCATCTTGGATGCTCAAATTTGTTTTCATATCCAAACTTGAGTTTCCCCTCTCCCACTTTTCTCGTAAAAAAAAAAGATATAAGGCATAACAAAATGAAAATTTTAGAGTTCATGTAAGCAAAAAAAATTTGAAAACTATTTCAGGCACTAAAAATGAATTCCAAGGTTTTGTTATCCATGTTTGGGAAATTCCATTAGTACAATCACTAATAATAAGCTTGGTGGAAATTTATAGGAAATGGACTTCTGACTGATCCGAACATGCTTTAAATGTGGTGGATATGCATGCCACAAACATGTTGAGGATGCAAGTGGACCTAATGATCCAAAAATTTCCAGGAGTGGAAAAAATCAAATTCTCATGTGGTTGGATATTTACCAGAGCCAAACAATCCACTTTCTGTTTGTCCTCAAAAATCACAGATACTTTTTTGGAACTATATCTCTCAGCATTTGTGCATTTCCATCTTGGATGCTCAAATTTGTTTTTAGATCCAAACTTGATTTTTCACTCTCCCATTTTTTTTGTAAACAAAACAGATATAAGGTTTAATAAAATGAAAATTTCAGATTGCAAGTATGCAAAAAAAAAATTAAAAATTATTTCACGCCCTAAAAATGAACTCAATGGTTTTGTTATCCATATTAGGGAAATTACACTAGTACAACCCCTAATAATAAGCTTTTTGGAACTATCTCTCTCAGCATTTGTGCATTTCCATCTTGGATGCTCAAATTTGTTTTCAGATCCAAACTTGAGTTTTCACTCTCCCATTTTTCTCGTAAACAAAAAAGATATAGGGCATAACAAAATGAAAATTTCAGGGTACATGTATGCAAAAAAAATTTGAAAATTATTTCACGCACAAAAAATGAACTCCAAGGTTTTGTTGTCCATGTTTGGGAAATTCCACAAGTACAACCCCTAATAATAAGCTTGGTGGAATTTTATAGGAAAGGGACTTGTAACTAATCCTAACATGCTTTAAATGTGGTGGATATGCATGCCAAAAACATGTTGAGGATGCAAGTGGACCTAAAGATCCAAAAATTTCATGGAGTGGAAAATGCCAAATTTTCAAGTTGTTGGATAATAACTAGATCCAAACAACCCACTTTTTGCATATCCTTAAAAATCACAGATACTTTTTGGAACTATCTCTCTAAGCATTTGTGCATTTCCATCTTGGATGCTCAAATTTGTTTTTAGATCCAAACTTGAGTTTTCACTCTCCCATTTTTCTCGTAAACAAAAAAGATATTGGGCATAACAAAATGAAAATTTTAGACTTCATGTATGCAAAAAAAATTGAAAATTATTTCACGCACTAAAAATGAAATGCGAGGTTTTGTTATCCATGTTTGGGAAATTCCACTAGTACAACCCCTAATAATAAGCTTGGTGGAATTTTATAGGAAAGGGACTTCTATCTTATCCTAACATGCTTTAAATGTATTGTATATGCATGCTAGAAACATGTTGAGGATGCAAGTGGACCAACTGATCCAAAAATTTCAAGGAGTGGAAAAAATCAAATTCTCAAGTGGTTGGATATTTACCGGAGCCAAACATCCCACTTTTTGCCTGTCCTTAAAAATCACAGATACTTTTTGGAACTATCTCTCTCAGCATTTGTGGATTTCCATCTTGGATGCTCAAATTTATTTTCAGATCCAAACTTGACTTTTCACACTCCCACTTTTCTCGTGAACAAAAAAGATATAAGGTTTAACAAAATGAAAATTTCAGAGTTCAAGTATGCAAAAAAAATTTAAAAATTATTGCACACACTAAAAATGAACTCGATGGTTTTGTTATACATGTTAGGGAAATTACACTAGTACAACCCCTAATAATAAGCTTGGTGGAATTTTATAGGAAAGGGACTTCTAACTTATCCTAACATGCTTTAAATGTGTTGTATATGCATGCTAGAAACATGTTGAGGATTCAAGTGGACCTAATGATCCAAAAATTTCAAGGAGTGGTAAAAATCAAATTCTCAAGTGGTTGGATATTTAACGGAGCCAAACAACCAACTTTTTGCCTGTACTTATAAATCACAGATACTTTTTGAAACTATCTCTCTCAGCATTTGTGCATTTCCATCTTGGATGCTCAAATTTATTTTTCAGATCCAAACTTGAGTTTTCACTCTCCCACTTTTCTTGTAAACAAAAAAGATATAAGGTTTAACAAAATGAAAATTTCAGAGTTCAAGTATGCAAAAAAAAATTAAAAATTATTTCACGCACTAAAAATGAACTCGATGGTTTTGTTATCCATGTTAGGGAAATTCCACTAGTACAACCCCTAATAATAAGCTTTGGGGAATTTTATAGGAAAGGAACTTCTTACTGATCCTAACATGCTTTAAATGTGGTTGATATGCATGCCAGAAACATGTGGAGGATGCAAGTGGACCTTATGATCCAAAAATTTCAAGGAGTGGTAAAAATCAAATTCTCAAGAGGTTGGATATTTACCATAGCCAAACAACCCACTTTTCGCCTGTCGATAAAAATCACAGATACTTTTTGGAACTATCTCTCTCAGCATTTTTGCATTTCCATCTTGGATGCTCAAATTTATTTTCAGATCCAAACTTGAGTTTTCACTCTCCCACTTTTCTCATAAACAAATGCTAGATATGTTGGATATTTACCAAAGCCAAAAAACCCACTTTTTGCCTGTCCTTAAAAATCACATATACTTTTGGTACTATCTCTCTTAGCATTTGTGCATTTCCATATTGGATGCTCAAATTTGTTTTCAGATCCAAACTCGAGTTTTCACTCTCCCACTTTTCTCGTAAAAAAAAAGAAATAAGGCATAACAAAATGAAAATTTCAGAATTCATGTAGGCAAAAAAAAATTTAAAAATTACTTCACGCACTAAAAGTGAACTCCAAGGTTTTGTTATCCATGTTTGGGAAATTCCACTAGTACAACACCTAATAATGAGCTTGGCGGAATTTTATCGGAAAGGGACTTCTAACTGATATTCACATGCTTTAAATGTGGTGGATATGCAAGCCAGAAACATGTTCAGGATGCAAGTGGACCTAATGATCCAAAAATTTCATGGAGTGGAAAAAATCAAATTCTCAAGTGGTTGGGTATTTACAATAGCCAAACAGCCCACTTTTGGCCTGTCCTTAAAAATCACATATACTTTTTGGAACTATCTCTCTTAGCATTTGTGCATTTGCATGTTGGATGTGCAAACTTGTTTTCTTATCAAAACTTGAGTTTTCACTCTCCCACTTTTCTTGTAAACAAAAAAGATATAAGGCATAACAAAATGAAAATTTTAGAGTTCATGTAAGCAAAAAAAATTTGAAAACTATTTCACGCACTAAAAATGAACTCCAAGGTTTTGTTATCCATGTTTGGGAAATTCCACTAGTACAACCACTAATAATAAGCTTGGTGGAAATTTATATGAAACGGACTTCTAACTGATCCTAACATGCTTTAAATGTGGTGGATATGCATGCCATAAACATGTTGAGGAAGCAAGTGGACCCAATGATCCAAAAATTTCCAAGAGTGGAAAAAATCAAATTCTCAAGTGGTTGGATATTTACAATAGCCAAACAACCCACTTTTTGCCTGTCCTTAAAAATCACATATACTTTTTGGAACTATCTCTCTCAGCATTTATGCATTTCCATCTTGGATGAGAAAATTTGTTTTCATATCCAAACTTGAGTTTTCAGTCTCCCACTTTTCTCGTAAACAAAAAAGATATAAGGCATAACAAAATGAAAATTTAAGAGTTCATGTAAGCAAAAAAAATTTGAAAACTATTTCACGCACTAAAAATGAACTCCAAGGTTTTGTTATCCATGTTTGGGATATTCCACTAGTACAACCACTAATAATAAGCTTGGTGGAAATTTATAGGAAATGGACTTCTAACTGATCCTAACATGCTTTAAATTTGGTGGATATGCATGCTTTAAATGTATTGTATATGCATGCTAGAAACTTGTTGAGGATGCAAGTGAACCTAATGATACAAAAATTTCAAGGAGTGGAAAAAATCAAATTCTCAAGTGGTTGGATATTTACCGGAGCCAAACAACCCACTTTTTGCCTGTCCTTAAAAATCACAGATAATTTTCGAACTATCTCTCTCAGCATTTGTGGAATTCCATCTTGGATGCTCAAATTTATTTTCAGATCCAAACTTGACTTTTCACTCTCCCACTTTTCTCATAAAGAAAAAGATATAAGGTTTAACAAAATGAAAATTTCAGAGTTCAAGTATGCAAAAAAAATTTAAAAATTATTGAACACTCTAAAAATGAACACGATGGTTTTTTATCCATGTTAGGGAAATTACACTAGTACAACCCCTAATAATAAGCTTGGAGGAATTTTATAGGAAAGGGACTTCTAACTTATCCTAACATGCTTTAAATGTGTTGTATATGCATGCTAGAAACATGATGAGGATACAAGTGGACCTAATAATCCAAAATTTTGAAGGAGTGGAAAAAATCAAATTCTCAAGTGGTTGGATATTTAACGGAGCCAAAAAACCCACTTTTTTCCTGTCCTTAAAAATCACAGATACTTTTTGGAACTATCTCTCTCAGCATTTGTGCATTTCCATCTTGGATGCTCAAATTTATTTTCAGATCCAAACTTGAGTTTTCACTCTCCCACTTTTCTCGTAAACAAAAAAGATATAAGGTTTAGCAAAATGAAAATTTCAGAGTTCAAGTATGCAAAAAAAATTTTAAAATTATTTCACGCACTTAAAATGAACTCGATGGTTTTGTTATCCATGTTAGGGAAATTACACTAGTACAACCCCTAGTAATAAGCTTGGGGGAATTTTATAGGAAAGGGACTTCTAACTTATCCTAACATGCTTTAAATGTGTTGTATATGCATGCTAGAAAAATGTTCAGGATGCAAGTGGACCTAATGATCCAAAAATTTCAAGGAGTGGAAAAAATCAAATTCTCAAGTGGTTGGATATTTACAGGAGCCAAACAACCCACTTTTTGCCTATCCTTAAAAATCACAGATACTTTTTGTAACTATCTCTCTCAGCATTTCTGCATTTACATCTTGGATGCTCAAATTTATTTTCAGATCCGAACTTGAGTTTTCACTCTCCCACTTTTCTCGTAAACAAAAAAGATATAAGGTTTAATAAAATATGAAAATTTCAGAGTTCAAGTATGCAACAAAAATTTAAAAATTATTTCACGCACTAAAAATGAACTCGATGGTTTTGTTATCCATGTTAGGGAAATTACACTAGTACAACCCCTAATAATAAGCTTGTTGGATTTTTATAGGAAAGGGACTTCTAACTGATCCTAACATGCTTGAAATGTGGTGTATATGCATGCCAGAAACATGTTGAGGATGCAAGTGGACCTAACGATCCAAAAATTTTAAGGAGTGGAAAAAATCAAATTCTCAAGTGGTTGCATATTTTCTAGAGCCAAACAACCCACTTTTTGCCTGTCCTTAAAAATCACATATACTTTTTGGAACTATCTCTCTCAGCATTTTTGCATTTCCATCTGGGATGTTCAAATTTGTTTTAAGATCCAAACTTGAGTTTTGGCTCTCCCATTTTTCTCGTATACAAAAAAGATGTAAGGCATAAGAAAATGAAAATTTTCGAGTCCATGTATGGAAAAAAAATTTGAAAATTATTTCACGCACTAAAAATGAACTCCATGGTTTTTGTTATCCTTGTTTGGGAAATTCCACTAGTACAACCCCTAATAATAATTTTGGTGGAATTTTATAGGGAAGGGACTTCTAACTGATCCTAACATGCTTTAAATGTGGTGGATATGCATGCCAGAAACATGTGGAGGATGCAAGTGGTCCTAATGATCCAAAACTTTCAAGGAGTGGAAAAAATAAAATTCTCAAGTGGTTGGATATTTTACTAGAGCCAAACAACCGACTTTTTGTCTGTCCTTAAAAATCACATAGACTTTTTGGAACTATCTCTCTCAGCATTTGTGCATTTCCATCTTGGATGATCAAATTTGTTTTCAGATCCAAACTTGATTTTTCACTTTCCCAGTTTTCTCGTAAACAAAAAAGATATAAGGCATAACAAAATGAAATATTCCGAGTTCATGTCTGCAAAAAAATTTTGAAAATTAATTCACGCACCAAAAATGAACTCCAAGGTTTTGTTACCCATGTTAGGGAAATTCCACTAGTACAACCCCTAATAATAAGCTTGGAGGAATTTTATAGGAAAGGGACTTCTAACTGATCCTAACATGCTTCAAATGTGGTGGATATGCATGCCAGAAACATGTTGAGGATGCAAGTGGACCTAATGATCCAAAAATTTCATGGAGTGGAAAAAATCAAATTCTCAAATGGTTGGATATTTACCAGAGCCAAACTACCTACTTTTTGCCTATCCTTAAAAATCACAGATACTTTTTGGAACTATCTCTCTCAGTATTTGTGCATTTCCATCTTGGATGCTCAAATTTGTTTTCAGATCTAAACTTGATTTTTCACCCTCCCATTTTTTTCGTAAACAAAAAAGATATAAGGTTTAACAAAAAGAAAATTTTGAGAGTTCAAATATGCAAAAAAAATTTAAAAATTATTTCAAGCTCTAAAAATGAACTCGATGGTTTTGTTATCCATGTTTCGGAAATTACACTAGTACAACCCCTAATAATAAGCTTGGTGGAATTTTAAAGAAAAGGGACTTCTAACTTATCCTAACATGCTTTAAATGTGTTGTATATGCATGCTAGAAACATGTTGAGGATCCAAGTGGACCTAATGATTGAAATATTTCAAGGAGTGGAAAAAATCAAATTCTCAAGTGGTTGAATATTTACCGGAACCAAACAACCCACTTTTTGCCTGTCCTTAAAAATCACATTTACTTTTTGGATCTATCTCTCTCAGCATTTGTGAATTTCTATCTTGGATGCTCAAATTTATTTTCAGATCCAAACTTGAGTTTTCACTCTCACACTTTTCTCGTAAACAAAAAAGATATAAGGTTTAACAAAATGAAAATTTCATAGCTCAAGTATGCAAAAAAAAAATTTAAAAATTATTTCACGCACTAAAAATGAACTCGATGGTTTTGTTATCCATGTTAGGGAAATTACACTAGTGCAACCCCTAATAATAAGCTTGGGGGAATTTTATAGGAAAGGGACTTCTAACTTATCCTAACATGCTTTAAATGTGTTGTATATGCATGCTCGAAACATGTTGTGGATGCAAGTGGACCTAATGATCCAAAAATTTCAAGGAGTGGAAAAAATCAAATTCTCAAGCAGTTGGATATTTACCGGAGCCAAACAACCCACTTTTTGCGTGTCCTTAAAAATCACAGATACCTTTTGGAACAATCTCACTCAGCATTTGTGCATTTCCATCTTGGATGCTCAAATTTATTTTCTGATCCAAACTTGAGTTTTCACTCTCCCACTTTTCTCGTAAACAAAAAAGATATTAGGTTTAACAAAATGAAAATTTCAGAGTTCAAGTATGCAAAAAAAATTGAAAAATTATTTCACGCACTAAAAATAAACTCGATGGTTTTGCTATCCATGTTGGGGAAATTACACTAATACAACCCCTAATAATAAGCTTGGTAGAATTTTGTAGGAAAGAGACTTCTAACTTATCCTTACATGCTTTAAATGTGGTGTATATGCATGCCAGAAACATGTTGAGGATGCAAGTGGACCTAACGATCCAAAAATTTTAAGGAGTGAAAAAAATCAAATTCTCAAGATGTTGCATATTTACTAGAGCCAAACAACCCACTTTTTGCCTGTCCTTAAAAATCACCGATACTTTTTGGAATTATCTCTCTCAGCATTTGTGCATTTCAATCTTGGATGTTCAAATTTGTTTTCAGATCCAAACTTGAGTTTTGACTCTCCCATTTTTCTCGTATAAAAAAAAGATATAAGCCATAACAAAATGAAAATTTTAGAGTTCATGTATGGAAAAAAAAATTTGAAAATTATTTCAAGCACTAAAAATGAACTCCAAGGTTTTGTTGTCCTTGTTTGCGAAATTGCACTAGTACAACCCCTTATAATAAGTTTTGTGGAATTTTATAGGACAGGGACTTCTAACTGATCCTTACATGCTTTAACTGTCGTGGATATGCATGCTAGAAACATATGGAGGATGCAAGTGGACCTAATGGTCCAAAAATTTCTAGGAGTAAAAAAAATCAAATTTTCAAGTGGTTGGATATTTACCAGGGCCAAACAACCCGCTTTTTGTTTGTCCTTAAAAATCACATACACTTTTTGGAACTATCTCCCTCAGCATTTGTGCATTTCCATCTTGGATACTCAAATTTATTTTCAGATCCAAACATCAATTTTCACTCTCCCAGTTTTCCTGTAAACAAAAATAAAATAAGACATAACAAAATGAAATATTTCGAGTTCATATATGCAAAAAAAATTAGAAAATTATTTCATGCACTAAAAATGAACTCCAAGGTTTTGTTATCCATGTTTGGGAAATTCCACTAGCACAACCCCTAATAATAAGCTTGGTGGAATTTTATAGGAAAGGGACTTCTAACTGATCCTAACATGCTTTAAATGTGGTGGATATGCATGCCAGAAACATGTTGACGATGCAAGTGGACCTAATGATCCAAAAATTTCAAGGAGTGGAAAAAATCAAAATCTCAAATGGTTGGATTTACCAGAGCCAAACAACCTACTTTTTGCCTATCCTTAAAAATCACAGATACTTTTTGGAACTATCTCTCTCAGCATTTGTGCATTTCCATCTTTGATGCTCAAATTTGTTTTCAGATCCAAACTTCAGTTTCCCCTCTCCCACTTTTCTCGTAAACAAAAAAGATATAAGGCATAACAAAATGAAAATTTTAGAGTTCATGTAAGCAAAAAAAATTTGAAAACTATTTCACGCACTAAAAATGAATTCCAAGGTTTTGTTATCCATGTTTGGGAAATTCCATTAGTACAATCACTAATAATAAGCTTGGTGGAAATTGATAGGAAATGGACTTCTAACTGATCCGAACATGCTTTAAATGTGGTGGATATGCATGCCATAAACATGTTGAGGATGCAAGTGGACCTAATGATCCAATAATTTCCAGGAGTGGAAAAAATCAAATTCTCATATGGTTGGATATTTACCAGAGCCAAACAACCCACTTTCTGTTTGTCCTCAAAAATCACAGATACTTTTTTGGAACTATATCTCTCAGCATTTGTGCATTTCCATCTTGGATGCTCAAATTTGTTTTCAGATCCAAACTTGATTTTTCACTCTCCCATTTTTTTGTAAACAAAATAGATATAAGGTTTAATAAAATGAAAATTTCATATTGCAAGTATGCAAAAAAAAATTAAAAATTATTTCACGCTCTAAAAATGAACTCGATGGTTTTGTTATCCATGTTAGGGAAATTACACTAGTACAACCCCTAATAATAAGCTTTTTGGAACTCTCTCTCTCAGCATTTGTGCATTTCCATCTTGGATGCTCAAATTTGTTTTCAGATCCAAACTTGAGTTTTCACTCTCCCATTTTTCTCGTAAACAAAAAAGATATAGGGCATAACAAAATGAAAATTTCAGTGTACATGTATGCAAAAAAATTTTGAAAATTATTTCACGCACAAAAAATGAACTCCAAGGTTTTGTTGTCCATGTTTGGGAAATTCCACTAGTACAACCCCTAATAATAAGCTTGGTAGAATTTTATAGGAAAGGGACTTGTATCTAATCCTAACATGCTTTAAATGTGGTGGATATGCATGCCAAAAACATGTTGAGGATGCAAGTGGACCTAAAGATCCAAAAATTTCAAGGAGTGGAAAATGCCAAATTTTCAAGTTGTTGGATAGTAACTAGATACAAACAACCCACTTTTTGCCTATCCTTAAAAATCACAGATACTTTTTGGAACTATCTCTCTAAGCATTGGTGCATTTCCATCTTGGATGCTCAAATTTGTTTTTAGATCCAAACTTGAGTTTTCACTCTCCCATTTTTCTCGTAAACAAAAAAGATATTGGGCATAACAAAATGAAAATTTTAGACTTCATGTATGCAAAAAAAAATTGAAAATTATTTCACGCAATAAAAATGAAATGCGAGGTTTTGTTATCCATGTTTGGGAAATTCCACTAGTACAACCCCTAATAAAAAGCTTGGTGAAATTTTATAGGAAAAGGACTTCTAACTGATCCTAACATGCTTTAAATGTGGTGGATATGCTTGCCAAAAAGATGTTCAAGATGCAAGTGGACCTAATGATCCAAAAAGTTCAAGGAGTGGAAAAAATAAAATTCTGAAGTGGTAGGAAATTTACCAGAGCCAAACAACCCACTTTTTGCCTTTCCTGAAAAATCACAGATACTTTTTGGAACTATCTCTCTCAGTATTTGTGCATTTCCATCTTGGATGCTCAAATTTGTTTTCAGATCCAAATTTGAGTTTTCACTCTCCCATTTGTCTCATAAACAAAAAATATAATGAGCATAACAAAATGAAAATTTTAGAGCACATATATGCAAAAAAAAAAAATGAAAATTATTTCACTCACAAAAAATTAACTCCAAGGTTTTGTTATCCTTGTTTGGGAAATTCCACTAGTACAACCCCTAATAAGAAGCTTGGTGGAATTTTATAGGAAAGGGCTTCTAACTAATTCAAACATGCTTTAAATGTGGTGGATATGCATGCCAGAAACATGTTGAGGATGCAAGTGGACCTAATGATCCAAAAATTTCAAGGAGAGGAAAAAATCAAATTCTCAAGTTGTTTGATATTGACTTGAGCCAAACAACCCGCTCTTTGCCTATCCCTAAAAATCACAAATACTTTTTGGAACTATCTCTCTCTGCATTTGTGCATTTCCATCTTGGATGCTCAAATATGTTATCAGATCCAAACATGAGTTTTCACTCTCCCATTTTTCTCGTAAACAAAAAAGATATAGGGCGTAACAAAATCAAAATTTTAGTGTCCATGTATGCAAAAAAAAAGTTGAAAATTATTTCACGCACTAAAAATGAACTCCAAGGTTTTGTTATCCATGTTTGGGAAATTCTACTAGTACAACCCCTAATAATAAGCTTGGTGGAATTTTATAGGAAAGGGACTTCTAACTGATCCTGACAAGCTTTAAATGTGGTGGATATGCAAGCTAGAAACATGTTGAGGATGCAAGTTGACCTAATGATCCAAAAATATCAAGGGGGGGAAAAATTCAAATTCGCAACTGGTTGGATATTTACTAGAGCCAAACAACCCACTTTTTGCCTCTCCTTAAAAATCACAGATACTTTTTGGAACTATCTCTCTCTGCATTTGTGCATTTCCATCTTAGATGCTCAAATTTTTTGTTTTCTAATCCAAACTTGAGTTTTCACTCTACCATTTTTCTCGAAAACAAAAAAGATATAGGGCATAACAAAAAGAAAATTTATGAGTTCATGTATACAAAAAAAATTTGAAAATTATTTTGACTCACTAAAAATGAACTCCAAGGTTTTGTTATCCATGTTTGGGAAATTCCACTAGTGCAACCCTTAATAATAATCTTGGTGGAATTTTATAGGAAAGGGACTTCTAACTGATCCTAACATGCTTTGAATGTGGTGGATATGCATGCCAGAAACTTGTTGAGGATGCAAGAGGACCTAATGATCCAAAAATTCCAAGGAGTGTAAAAAATCATATTCTCAAGTGGTTGGATATTTACCAGAGCCAAACGACCCACTTTTTTCCTATCCTTAAAAATCACGGATACATTTTGGAACTGTCTCTCTCTGCATTTGTAAATTTCCATCTTCGATGCTGAAATTTGTTTTCAGATCCAAACTTGAGTTTTCACTCTCCCATTTTCTTGTAAACAAAAAAGATATAAGGCATAAAAAAATGAAAATTTTAGAGTTCATGTATGCAAAAAAAAATTGAAAATTATTTCACGCACTAAAAATGAACTCCAAGGTTTTGTTATCCATGTTTGGGGAATTCTTCTAGTACAGCCCCTAATGAAAAGCTTGGAGGCATTTTATAGGAAAGGGACTTCTAACTGATCCTAACATGCTTTAAATGTGGTCGATATGCATGCGAGAAACATGTTGAGGATGCAAGTGGACGAAATGATCCAAAAATTTCAAGGAGAGGAAAAAATCAAATTCTCAAAAGGTTGGATATTTACCAGAGCAAAACAACCGACTTTTTGGCTATCCTTAAAAATCACAGATACTTTTTGGAACTATCTCTCTCAGCATTTGTGCATTTCCCTCTTGGATGCTAAAATTTGTTTTCATATCCAAACTTGAGTTTTCACTCTCCCATTTTTCTCGTAAACAAAAAAGATATAGGACATAACAAAATGAAAATTTTAGAGTTCATGTACGCAAAAAAAAATATAAAATTATTTCACGCACTAAGATTGAACTACAAGGTTTTGTTTTCCATGTTTGGGAAATTCCACTAGTACTACCCCTAGTAATAAGCTTGGTGGAATTTTATAGGAAAGGGACTTCTAACTGATCCTAACATGCTTTAAATGTGGTGGATATGCATGCCAGAAACATGTTGCGGATGCAAGTGGACCTAATGATCCAAAATTTCATGGAGTGGAAAAAATCAAATTCTCAATTGGTTGGATATTAACCAGAGCCAAACAACTAACTTCTTGCCTATCCTTAAAAATCACAGATACTTTTTGGAACTATCTCTCTCAGCATTTGTGCATTTCCATCTTGAATGCTCAAATTTGTTTTCAGATCCAAACTTTAGTTTTCACTCTCCCATTTTTCTCGTAAACAAAAAAGATCTAGGGGTTGACATAATAAATATTTTAGAGTTCATGTATGCATAGAAAGTTTGTAAATTATTTCACGCACTAAAAATGAACTTCATGGTTTTGTTATCCATGTTTGGGAAATTCCACTAGTACAACCCCTAATAATAAGCCTTCAGAATTTTAGAGGAAAGGGACTTCTAACTGATCCTAACATGCATTAAATGTGGTAGATATGCATGCCAAAAATATGTTGAGGATGCAAGTGGACCTAATGATCCAAAATTTTCAAGAAGTGGAAATAATAAAATTCTCAAGTGGTTGGATATTTACAAGAGCCAAACAACCCACTTTTTGCCTATCCTAAAAAATCACCTATACTTTTTGCAACTATCTCTCTCAGCATTTGTGCATTTCCATCTTGGATGCTCAAATTTGTTTTCAGAACAAAACTTGAGTTTTCAGTCTCCCATTTTTCTCGTAAACAAAAAAGATATAGGGCATGACAAAATGAAAATTTTAGAGTTCATGTATGCAAAAAAAAATTGAAAATTATTTCACGCTTCAAAAATCAACTCCAAGGTTTTGTTATCCATGTTTGGGAAATTCCACGAGTATAACCCCAATAATAAGCTTGGTGGAATTTTATAGGAAAGGGACTTCTAACTGATCCTAACTTGCTTTAAATGTGGTGGATATGCATGCCAGAAACATGTTGAGGATGAGAGTCGACCTAATGATCCAAAAATTTCATGGAGTGGAAAAAATCAAATTCTCAATTGGTTGGATATTTACTAGAGCCGAAAAACCCACTTTTTGCTTATCCTTAAAAATCACAGATACTTTTAGGAACTATCTCTCTCAACATTTGTGCATTTCCATCTTGGATGCTCAAATTTTTTTTCAGATACCAAACTTGAGTTTTCACTCTCCCATTTTCTTGTAAACAAAAAAGATATAGGGCATAACAAAATCAAAATTTTAGACCTCATGCATGCAAAAAAAAATTTAAAATTATTTCACGGACTAAAAATGAACTCCAAGGTTTTGTTATCCATGTTTGGGGAATTCCACTAGTACAACCCCTACTAATAAGCTTGGTGGAATTTTATAGGAAAGGGACTTCTAACAGATTCTAACATGCTTTAAATGTGGTGGATATGCATGCTACAAACATGTTGAGGATGCAAGTGGACCTAATGATGGAAAAATTTCAAGGAGTGGAAAAAATAAAATTCTCAGGTGGTTGGATATTTACCAGAGCCAAACAACCCACTTTTTGCCTATCCTTAAAAATCACAGATACTTTTTGGAACTATCTCTCTCAGCCTTTGTGCATTTCCCTCTTGGATGCTAAAATTTGTTTTCATATCCAAACTTGAGTTTTCACTGTCCCATTTTTCTCGTAAACAAAAAAGATATAGGGTATAACAAAATGAAAATTTTAGAGTTCATGTATGCAAAAAAATATATATAATTATTTCACGCACTAAGATTGCACTGCAAGGTTTTGTTATCCATGTTTGGGAAATTCCACTACTACAACCCCTAATAAGAAGCTTGGAGGAATTTTATAGGAAAGGGACTTGTAATTGATCCTAACATGCTTTAAATGTGGTGGATATGCATGCCAGAAATATGTTCAGGATGCAAGTGGACCTAATGATCCAAAAATTTCAAGGAGTGGAAAAAATCAAATTCTCAAGTGGTTGGATATTTACCACAGCCAAACAACCCACGTTTTTGCCTATCCTAAAAAATCACCTATACGTTTTGGAACTATCTCTCTCAGCATTTGTGCATTTCCATCTTGGATGCTCAAATTTGTTTTCAGAACGAAACTTCAGTTTTTAGTCTCCCATTTTTCTCGTAAACCAAAAAGATATAGGGCATGAAAAAAAGAAGATTTTGGAGTTCATATATGCAAAAAAAAAATTGAAAATTATTTCACGCATCAAAAATGAACTCCAAGGTTTTGTTATCCATGTTTGGGAAATTCCACGAGTACAACCCCCCAATAATAAGCTTGGTGGAATTTTATAGGAAAGGGACTTCTAACTGATCCTAACATGCTTTAAATGTGGTGGATATGCATGTCAGAAACATGTTGAGGATGCAAGTGCACCTAATGATCGAAAAATTTCAAGGGGTGGAAAAAATCAAATTTGTTGGATATTTACCAGAGCCAAACAACACAGTTTTTGCCTATCCTTCAAAATCACAGATACATTTTGGAACTATCTCTCTCAGCATTTGTGCATTTACATCTTGGATGTTCAAATTTGTTTTCAGATGCAAACCTGAGTTTTCACACTCCCATTTTTATCATAAACAAAAAAGATATAGGACATAACAGAATAAAATTTTAGAGTTCATGTATGCAAAAAAACTAGAAAATTATTTCACGCACTAAGAATGAACTGCATGGTTTTGTTCTGCATGTTTGGGAAATTCCACTAGTACTACCCCTAGTAATAAGCTTGGTGGAAATTTATAGGAAATGGACTTCTAACTGATCCTAACATGCTTTAAATGTGGTGGATATGCAAGCCATAAACATGTTGAGGATGCAAGTCGACCTAATGATCCAAAAATTTCCTGAAGTGGAAAAAATCAAATTCTCAAGTGGTTGGATATTTACCAGAGCCAAACAACCCAGTTTTTGTTTGTCCTCAAAAATCACAGATACTTTTTGGGAACTATATCTCTCAGCATTTGTGCATTTCCATCTTGTATTCTCAAATTTGTTTTCAGATCCAAACTTGATTTTTCACTCACCCATTTTTTTTTAAACAAAAAAGATATAAGGTTTAACAAAATGAAATTTTCAGAGATCAAGTACGCAAAAAAACATTTTAAAATTATTTCACCCACTAAAAATGAACTCGATGGTTTTGTTATCCATGTTAGGGAAATTACACTAGTACAACCCCTAATAATAAGCTTGGTATAATTTTATAGGAAAGGGACTTCTAACTTATCCTAACATGCTTTCAATGTGGTATATGCATGCTAGAAACATGTTGAGGATGCAAGTGAACCTAACGATCCAAAAATTTTAAGGACTGGAAAAAATCAAATTCTCAAGTGGTTGCATATTTACTAGAGCCAAACAACCCATTTTTTGCCTATCCTTAAAAATCACAGATACTTTTTGGAACTATCTCTCTCAGCATTTGTGCATTTCCATCTTGGATGCTCAAATTTATTTTCAAATCCAAACTTGAGTTTTCACTCTCCCATTTTTCTCGTAAACAAATTCTATAGATGTTGGATATTTACTAGAGCCAAAAAACCCACTTTTTGCCTGTCCTTAAAAATCACAGATAATTTTCGGAACTATCTCTTTCAGCATTTGTGCTTTTCCATATTGGATGCTCAATTTTTTTTTTCAGATCCAAACTTGAGTTTTCACTCTCCCACTTTTCTCGTAAACAAAAAAGATATAGGGCATTACAAAATGAAAATTTTTGAATACATGTAGGAAAAAAAAATAGAAAATTATTTCACTCTCTAAAAATGAACTCCAAGGTTCTGTTATCCATGTTTGGGAAATTCCACTAGTACAACCCCTAATAATAAGCTTGGTGGAATTTTATCGGAAAGGGACTTCTAACCGATCCTTACATGCTTTAAATGTGGTGGATATGCATGCCAGAAACATGTTGAGGATGCAAGTGGACCTAATGATCCAAAAATTTCAAGGACTAGAAAAAATTAAATTCTCAAGTGGTTGGATATTTACCAGAGCCAAACAACCCACTTTTTGTCTGTCTTTAAAAATCACATATACTTTTTGGAACTATCTCTCTCAGCATTTGTGCATTTCCATCTTGGATGCTCAAATTTTTTTTCAGATCCAAAGTTGATTTTTCACTCTCCCAGTTTTTTTGTAAACAAAAAAGATATAAGGCATAACAAAATGAAATTTTCCGAGTTCATGAATGCAAAAAAAAATTCAAAATTATTTCATGCACTAAAAATGAACTCCAACGTTTTGTTATCCATGTTTGGGAAATTCCACTAGTACAACCCCTAATAATAAGCTTGGTGGAATTTTATGGGAAAGAGACTTCTAACTGATCCTAACATGCTTTAAATGTGGTGGATATATGCATGCCAGAAACATGTTGAGGATGGAAGTGGACCTAATGATCCAAAAATTTCAAGGAGTGGAAAAAATCAAATTCTAAAATGGTTGGATATTTACCAGAGCCAAACAACCTACTTTTTTCCTATCCTTAAAAGTCACAGATACTTTCTGGAACTATCTCTCTCAGCATTTGTGCATTTCCATCATGGATGCTCAAATTTGTTTTCAGATCCAAACTTCAGTTTTCATTCTCCCACTTTTCTCGTAAACAAAAAAGATATAAGACATAACAAAATAAAAATTTGAAAATTATTTCACGGACTAAAAATGATTTCCAAGGTTTTGTTATCTATGTTTGGGAAATTCCACTAGTACAACCCCTAATAATAAGCTTGGTGGAATTTTATAGGAAAGAGACTTCTAACTGATCCTAACATGCTTTAAATGTGGTGGATATGCAAGCCAGAAACATGTTGAGGATGCAAGTGGACCTCATGATCCAAAAATTTCAAGGAGTGGAAAAAATCAAATTCTCAAGTGGTTGGATATTTACATTAGCCAAACAGCCCACTTTTTGCTTGTCCTTAAAAATCACATTTACTTTTTGGAACTATCTCTCTCAGCTATTGTGGATTTGCATCTTGGATGCTCAAATTTGTTTTCATATCCAAACTTGAGTTTTCACTCTTCCACTTTTCTCGTCAACCAAAAAGATATAAGGCATAACAAAATGAAAATTTAAGAGTTCATATAAGCAAAAAAAAATTGAAAACTATTTCACGCACTAAAAATGAACTCCAAGATTTTGTTATCCATGTTAGAGAAATTCCACTAGTACAACCACTAATAATAAGCTTGGTGGAAATTTATAGGAAATGGACTTCCAACTGATCCTAACATGCTTTAAATGTGGTGGATATGCATGCCATAAACATGTTGAGGATGCAAGTGGACCTAATGATCCAAAAATTTCCAGGAGTGGAAAAAATCAAATTCTCATGTGGTTGGATATTTAGCAGAGCCAAAAAACCCACTTTTTTTTAGTCCTCACTAATAACAGATACTTTTTTGGAACTATATCTCTCAGCATTTGTGCATTTCCATCTTGGATGCTCAAATTTGTTTTCAGATCCAAAATTGATTTTTCACTCTCCCATTTTTTTTGTAAAAAAAAAAAGATATAAGGTTTAATAAAATCAAAATTTCAGAGTTCAAGTATGCAAAAAAAAAATTTTAAATTATTTCACGCACTAAAAATGAACTCAATGGTTTTGTTATCCATGTTAGGTAAATTACACTTAGTACAACCCCTAATAATAAGCTTTTTGGAACTATCTCTCTCAGTATTTGTGCATTTCCATCTTGGATGCTCAAATTTGTTTTCAGATCCAAATTTGAGTTTTCACTCTTCCATTTTTCTCGTAAACAAAAAAGATATAGGGCATAACAAAATGAAAATATTAGTGTACATGTATGCAAAAAAAATTGAAAATTATTTCATGCACTAAAAATGAACTCCAAGATTTTGTTGTTCATGTTTGGGAGATTCCACTATTACAACCCCTAATAATAAGCTTGGTGGAATTTTATAGGAAAGGGACTTGTAACTGATCCTAACATGCTTTAAATGTGGTGGATATACATGCCAGAAACATGTTGAGGACGCAAGTGGACCTAATGATCCAAAAATTTCAAGGAGTGGAAAAAACAAAATTGTCAAGTTGTTGGATAATTATCGGATCCAAACAACCCACTTTTTGCCGATCATTAAAAATCACAGATACTTTTTGGAACTATCTCTCTAAGCATTTGTGGATTTCCATCTTGGATGCTCAAATTTGTGTTTAAATCCAAACTTGAGTTTTCACTCTCCCATTTTTCTCGTAAACAAAAAAGATATAGAGCATAAAAAATGAAAATGTTAGTGTTCATGTATGCAAAAAAGTTTGAAAATTATTTCACGCACTAAAAATGAACTGCGAGGTTTTGTTATCCATGTATGGGAAATTCCACTTGTACAACCCCTAATACAAAGCTTGGTGAAATTTTATAGGAAAAGGACTTCTAACTGATCCTAACATGCTTTAAATGTGGTGGATATGCATGCCAGAAACATGTTGAGGATGCAAGTGGACCTAATGATCCAAAATTTCATGGAGTGGAAAAAATAAAATTCTCAAGTGGTTGGAAATTTACCAGAGCCAAACAACCCACTTTTTACCTATCCTGAAAAATCACAGATACTTTTTGGAACTATCTCTCTCAGCATTTGTGCATTTCCATCTTGGATGCTCAAATTTGTTTTAAGATCCAAACTTGAGTTTTTACTCTCCCATTTTTCGCGTAAACAAAAAAGATATAGGGATAACAAATTGAAAATTTTAGAGTTCATATATGCAAAAAAAATTAAAAATTATTCACGCACATAAAATGAACTCCAAGATTTTGTTATCCTTGTTTTTGAAATTCCACTAGTACAACCCCTAATAATAAGCTTGGTGGAATTTTATAGGTAATGGACTTCTAATTGATCCAAACATGCTTTAAATGAGGTGGATATGCATGCCAGAAACATGTTGAGGATGCGAGCGGACCTAATGATCCAAAAATTTCAACAAGAGGAAAAAAATATATTCTCAAGTGGTTGGATATTTTCCAGAGCAAAAAAACCCACTTTTTGCCTATCCTTAAAAATGACAGATAATTTTTGGAACTATCTTTCTCAGCATTTGTTTTCCATTTTGGATGCTAAAATTTGTTATCAAATCCAAACATGAGTTTTGACTCTCCCATTTTTCTCGTAAACAAAAAAGATATAGGGCATAACAAAATGAAAATTTTAGTGAAGATGTTTGCAAAAAAAAATTTGAAAATTATGTCACGCACTAAAAATAAACTCCAAGGTTTTGTTATCCATGTTTGGGAATTCTACTAGTACAACCCCTAATAATAAGCTTGGTGGAATTTTATAGGAAAAGGGACTTCTAACTGATCCTAACAAGCTTTAAATGTGGTGGATATGTATGCCAGAAACATGTTGAGGATCCAAGTGGACCTAATGATCCAAAAATTTCAGGGAGGGGAAAAAATCAAATTCGCAACTGGTTGGATATTTACCAGAGCCAAACAAACCGCTTTTTGCCTATCCTTAAAAATCACAGATACTTTTCGGAACTATCTCTCTCAGCATTTGTGCATCTCCATCTTGGATGCTCAAATTTGTTTTCTAATCCAAACTTGAATTTTCACTCTCCCATTTTTCTCGAAAACAAAAAAGATATAGGGCATAATAAAATGAAAATTTATGAGTTCACATATGCTAAAAAAAACTGAAAATTATTTTGTCGCACTAAAAATGAACTCCAAGGTTTTGTTATCCATGTTTGGGAAATTCCACTAGTGCAACCCCTAATAATAAGCTTGGTGGAATTTTGTAGGAAAGAGACTTCTAACTTATCCTTACATGCTTTAAATGTGGTGTATATGCATGCCAGAAACATGTTGAGGATGCAAGTGGACCTAACAATCCAAAAATTTTAAGGAGTCAAAAAAATCAAATTCTCAAGATGTTGCATATTTACTAGAGCCAAACAACCCACTTTTTGCCTGTCCTTAAAAATCACCGATACTTTTTGGAATTATCTCTCTCAGCATTTGTGCATTTCAATCTTGGATGTTCAAATTTGTTTTCAGATCCAAACTTGAGTTTTGACTCTCCCATTTTTCTCGTATAAAAAAAAGATATAAGCCATAACAAAATGAAAATTTTAGAGTTCATGTATGGAAAAAAAATTTGAAAATTATTTCAAGCACTAAAAATGAACTCCAAGGTTTTGTTGTCCTTGTTTGGGAAATTGCACTAGTACAACCCCTTATAATAAGTTTTGTGGAATTTTATAGGACAGGGACTTCTAACTGATCCTTACATGCTTTAAATGTGGTCGATATGCATGCTAGAAACATATGGAGGATGCAAGTGGACCTAATGGTCCAAAAATTTCTAGGAGTGAAAAAAATCAAATTTTCAAGTGGTTGGATATTTGCCAGGGCCAAACAACCCTCTTTTTGTTTGTCCTTAAAAATCACATACACTTTTTGGAACTATCTCTCTCAGCATTTGTGCATTTCCATCTTGGATGCTCAAATTTGTTTTCATATCCAAACTTGAGTTTCCCCTCTCCCACTTTTCTCGTAAACAAAAAAGATATTAGGCATAACAAAATGAAAATTTTAGAGTTCATGTAAGCAAAAAAAATTTGAAAACTATTTCACGCACTAAAAATGAATTCCAAGGTTTTGTTATCCATGTTTGGGAAATTCCATTAGTACAATCACTAATAATAAGCTTGGTGGAAATTTATAGGAAATGGACTTCTAACTGATCCGAACATGCTTTAAATGTGGTGGATATGCATGCCATAAACATGTTGAGGATGCAAGTGGACCTAATGATCCAAAAATTTCCAGGAGTGGAAAAAATCAAATTCTCATGTGGTTGGATATTTACCAGAGCCAAACAACCCACTTTCTGTTTGTCCTCAAAAATCACAGATACTTTTTTGGAACTATATCTCTCAGAATTTGTGCATTTCCATCTTGGATGCTCAAATTTGTTTTCAGATCCAAACTTGATTTTTCACTCTCCCATTTTTTTTGTAAACAAAACAGATATAAGGTTTAATAAAATGAAAATTTCAGATAGCAAGTATGCAAAAAAAAATTAAAAATTATTTCACGCCCTAAAAATGAACTCGATGGTTTTGTTATCCATGTTAGGGAAATTACACTAGGACAACCCCTAATAATAAGCTTTTTGGAACTATCTCTCTCAGCATTTGTGCATTTCCATCTTGGATGCTCAAATTTGTTTTCAGATCCAAACTTGAGTTTTCACTCTCCCATTTTTCTCGTAAACAAAAAAGATATAGGGCATAACAAAATGAAAATTTCAGCGTACATGTATGCAAAAAAAATTTGAAAATTATTTCACGCACAAAAAATGAACTCCAAGGTTTTGTTGTCCATGTTTGGGAAATTCCACTAGTACAACCCCTAAAAATAAGCTTGGTAGAATTTTATAGGAAAGGGACTTGTATCTAATCCTAACATGCTTTAAATGTGGTGGATATGCATGCCAAAAACATGTTGAGGATGCAAGTGGACATAAAGATCCAAAAATTTCAAGGAGTGGAAAATGACAAATTTTCAAGTTGTTGGATAATAAATAGATCCAAACAACCCACTTTTTGCCTATCCTTAAAAATCACAGATACTTTTTGGAACTATCTCTCTAAGCAAGTGTGCATTTCCATCTTGGATGCTCAAATTTGTTTTTAGATCCAAACTTGAGTTTTCACTCTCCCATTTTTCTCGTAAACAAAAAAGATATTGGGCATAACAAAATGAAAATTTTAGACTTCATGTATGCAAAAAAAAATTGAAAATTATTTCACGCACTAAAAATGAAATGCGAGGTTTTGTTATCCATGTTTGGGAAATTCCACTAGTACGACCCCTAATAAAAAGCTTGGTGAAATTTTATAGGAAAAGGACTTCTAACTGATCCTAACATGCTTTAAATGTGGTGGATATGCTTGCCAGAAAGATGTTCAGGATGCAAGTGGACCTAATGATCCAAAAATTTCAAGGAGTGGAAAAAATAAAATTCTGAAGTGGTAGGAAATTTACCAGAGCCAAACAACCCACTTTTTGCCTTTCCTGAAAAATCACA
Source organism: Aristolochia californica (assembly GCF_029961685.1). Taxonomy (NCBI): domain Eukaryota; kingdom Viridiplantae; phylum Streptophyta; class Magnoliopsida; order Piperales; family Aristolochiaceae; genus Aristolochia; species Aristolochia californica. Next base: position 10,373,458 of record NW_027181837.1, read on the forward strand.
GATACTTTTTGGAACTATCTCTCTCAGTATTTGTGCATTTCCATCTTGGATGCTCAAATTTGTTTTCAGATCCAAATTTGAGTTTTCACTCTCCCATTTGTCTCGTAAAAAAAAAATATAATGAGCATAACAAAATGAAAATTTTAGAGCACATATATGCAAAAAAAAAAAAAAATGAAAATTATTTCACTCACAAAAAATTAACTCCAAGGTTTTGTTATCCTTGTTTGGGAAATTCCACTAGTACAACCCCTAATAAGAAGCTTGGTGGAAATTTATAGGAAAGGGCTTCTAACTAATTCAAACATGCTTTAAATGTGGTGGATATGCATGCCAGAAACATGTTGAGGATGCAAGTGGACCTAATGATCCAAAAATTTCAAGGAGAGGAAAAAATCAAATTCTCAAGTTGTTTGATATTAACTTTAGCCAAACAACCCGTTCTTTGCCTATACCTAAAAATCACAAATACTTTTTGGAACTATCTCTCTCTGCATTTGCGCATGTCCATCTTGGATGCTCAAATATGTTATCAGATCCAAACATGAGTTTTCACTCTCCCATTTTTCTCGTAAACAAAAAAGATATAGGGCGTAACAAAATCAAAATTTTAGTGTCCATGTATGCAAAAAAAAAGTTGAAAATTATTTCACGCACTAAAAATGAACTCCAAGGTTTTGTTATCCATGTTTGGAAAATTCTACTAGTACAACCCCTAATAATAAGCTTGGTGGAATTTTATAGGAAAGGGACTTCTAACTGATCCTGACAAGCTTTAAATGTGGTGGATATGCAAGCCAGAAACATGTTGAGGATGCAAGTTGACCTAATGATCCAAAAATATCAAGGGGGGGAAAAATTCAAATTCGCAACTGGTTGGATATATACTAGAGCCAAACAACCCACTTTTTGCCTCTCCTTAAAAATCACAGATACTTTTTGGAACTATCTCTCTCTGCATTTGTGCATTTCCATCTTAGATGATCAAATTTGTTTTCTAATCCAAACTTGAGTTTTCACTCTACCATTTTTCTCGAAAACAAAAAAGATATAGGGCATAACAAAAAGAAAATTTATGAGTTCATGTATACAAAAAAAATTTGAAAATTATTTTGACTCACTAAAAATGAACTCCAAGGTTTTGTTATCCAGGTTTGGGAAATTCCACTAGTGCAACCCTTAATAATAATCTTGGTGGAATTTTATAGGAAAGGGACTTCTAACTGATCCTAACATGCTTTGAATGTGGTGGATATGCATGCCAGAAACTTGTTGAGGATGCAAGAGAACCTAATGATCCAAAAATTCCAAGGAGTGTAAAAAATCATATTCTCAAGTGGTTGGATATTTACCAGAGCCAAACGACCCACTTTTTTCCTATCCTTAAAAATCACAGATACATTTTGGAACTATCTCTCTCTGCATTTGTAAATTTCCATCTTCGATGCTGAAATTTGTTTTCAGATCCAAACTTGAGTTTTCACTCTCCCATTTTCTTGTAAACAAAAAAGATTTAAGGCATAAAAAAATGAAAATTTTAGAGTTCATGTATGCAAAAAAAAATTGAAAATTATTTCACGCACTAAAAATGAACTCCAAGGTTTTGTTATCCATGTTTGGGGAATTCTTCTAGTACAGCCCCTAATGAAAAGCTTGGAGGCATTTTATAGGAAAGGGACTTCTAACTGATCCTAATATGCTTTAAATGTGGTCGATATGCATGCGAGAAACATGTTTAGGATGCAAGTGGACGTAATGATCCAAAAATTTCAAGGAGAGGAAAAAATCAAATTCTCAAAAGGTTGGATATTTACCAGAGCAAAACAACCGACTTTTTGGCTATCCTTAAAAATTACAGATACTTTTTGGAACTATCTCTCTCAGCATTTGTGCATTTCCCTCTTGGATGCTAAAATTTGTTTTCATATCCAAACTTGAGTTTTCACTCTCTCATTTTTCTCGTAAACAAAAAAGATATAGGACATAACAAAATGAAAATTTTAGAGTTCATATGCAAAAAAAATATAAAATTATTTCACGCACTAAGATTGAACTGCAAGGTTTTGTTTTCCATGTTTGGGAAATTCCACTAGTACTACCCCTAGTAATAAGCTTGGTGGAATTTTATAGGAAAGGGACTTCTAACTGATCCTAACATGCTTTAAATGTGGTGGATATGCATGCCAGAAACATGTTGAGGATGCAAGAGGACCTAATGATCCAAAATTTCATGGAGTGGAAAAAATCAAATTCTCAATTGGTTGGATATTAACCAGAGCCAAACAACTAACTTCTTGCCTATCCTTAAAAATCACAGATACTTTTTGGAACTATCTCTCTCAGCATTTGTGCATTTCCATCTTGAATGCTCAAATTTGTTTTCAGATCCAAACTTTAGTTTTCACTCTCCCATTTTTCTCGTAAACAAAAAAGATCTAGGGGTTGACAGAATAAATATTTTATAGTTCATGTATGCATAGAAAATTTGTAAATTATTTCACGCACTAAAAATGAACTTCATGGTTTTGTTATCCATGTTTGGGAAATTCCACTAGTACAACCCTTAATAATAAGCCTTCAGAATTTTAGAGGAAAGGGACTTCTAACTGATCCTAACATGCTTTAAATGTGGTAGATATGCATGCCAAAAATATGTTGAGGATGCAAGTGGACCTAATGATCCAAAATTTTCAAGCAGTTGAAAAAATAAAATTCTCAAGTGGTTGGATATTTACAAGAGCCAAACAACCCACTTTTTGCCTATCCTAAAAAATCACCTATACTTTTTGCAACTATCTCATTCAGCATTTGTGCATTTCCATCTTGGATGCTCAAATTTGTTTTCAGGACGAAACTTGAGTTTTCAGTCTCCCATTTTTCTCGTAAACAAAAAAGATATAGGGCATGACAAAATGAAAATTTTAGAGTTCATGTATGCAAAAAAAAAATTGAAAATTATTTGACGCATCAAAAATCAACTCCAAGGTTTTGTTATCCATGTTTGGGAAATTCCACGAGTATAACCCCCAATAATAAGCTTGGTGGAATTTTATAGGAAAGGGACTTCTAACTGATCCTAACTTGCTTTAAATGTGGTGGATATGCATGCCAGAAACATGTTGAGGATGAGAGTCGACCTAATGATCCAAAAATTTCATGGAGTGGAAAAAATCAAATTCTCAATTGGTTGGATATTTACTAGAGCCGAAAAACCCACTTTTTGCTTATCCTTAAAAATCACAGATACTTTTAGGAACTATCTCTCTCAACATTTGTGCATTTCCATCTTGGATGCTCAAATTTTTTTTCAGATACCAAACTTGAGTTTTCACTCTCCCATTTTCTTGTAAACAAAAAAGATATAGGGCATAACAAAATCAAAATTTTAGACCTCATGCATGCAAAAAAAAATTTAAAATTATTTCACGCACTAAAAATGAACTCCAAGGTTTTGTTATCCATGTTTGGGGAATTCCACTAGTACAACCCCTAATAATAAGCTTGGTGGAATTTTATAGGAAAGGGACTTCTAACAGATTCTAACATGCTTTAAATGTGGTGGATATGCATGCTACAAACATGTTGAGGATGCAAGTGGACCTAATGATGGAAAAATTTCAAGGAGTGGAAAAAATAAAATTCTCAGGTGGTTGGATATTTACCAGAGCCAAACAACCCACTTTTTGCCTATCCTTAAAAATCACAGATACTTTTTGGAACTATCTCTCTCAGCCTTTGTGCATTTCCCTCTTGGATGCTAAAATTTGTTTTCATATCCAAACTTGAGTTTTCACTGTCCCATTTTTCTCGTAAACAAAAAAGATATAGGGTATAACAAAATGAAAATTTTAGAGTTCATGTATGCAAAAAAATATATATAATTATTTCACGCACTAAGATTGCACTGCAAGGTTTTGTTATCCATGTTTGGGAAATTCCACTACTACAACCCCTAATAAGAAGCTTGGAGGAATTTTATAGGAAAGGGACTTGTAATTGATCCTAACATGCTTTAAATGTGGTGGATATGCATGCCAGAAATATGTTCAGGATGCAAGTGGACCTAATGATCCAAAAATTTCAAGGAGTGGAAAAAATCAAATTCTCAAGTGGTTGGATATTTACCACAGCCAAACAACCCACGTTTTTGCCTATCCTAAAAAATCACCTATACGTTTTGGAACTATCTCTCTCAGCATTTGTGCATTTCCATCTTGGATGCTCAAATTTGTTTTCAGAACGAAACTTCAGTTTTTAGTCTCCCATTTTTCTCGTAAACCAAAAAGATATAGGGCATGAAAAAAAGAAGATTTTGGAGTTCATATATGCAAAAAAAAAATTGAAAATTATTTCACGCATCAAAAATGAACTCCAAGGTTTTGTTATCCATGTTTGGGAAATTCCACGAGTACAACCCCCCAATAATAAGCTTGGTGGAATTTTATAGGAAAGGGACTTCTAACTGATCCTAACATGCTTTAAATGTGGTGGATATGCATGCCAGAAACATGTTGAGGATGAGAGTGGACCTAATGATCCAAAAATTTCATGGAGTGGAAAAAAATCAAATACTCAATTGGTTGGATATTTACTAGAGCCGAACAACCCACTTTTACGTATCCTTAAAAATCACAGATACTTTTTGGAACTATCTCTCTAAACATTTGTGCATTTCCATCTTGGATGCTCAAATTTCTTTTCAGATACCAAACTTGAGTTTTCACTCTCCCATTTTCTTGTAAACAAAAAAGATATAGGGCGTAACAAAATCAAAATTTTAGACCTCATGTATGCAAAAAAAAATTTAAAATTATTTCACGCACTAAAAATGAACTCCAAGGTTTTGTTATCCATGTTTGGGGAATTCCACTAGTACAACCCCTAATAATAAGCTTGGTGGAATTTTATAGGAAAGGAACTTCTAACAGATTCTAACATGCTTTAAATGCGGTGGATATGCATGCAAACATGTTGAGGATGCAAGTGGACCTAATGATGGAAAAATTTCAAGGAGTGGAAAAAATCAAATTCTCAAGTGGTAGGATATTTACCAGAGCCAAACAACCCACTTTTTGCCTATCCTTAAAAATCACAGATATATTTTGGAACTAACTCTCTCAGCATTTGTGCATTTACATCTTGGATGCTCAAATTTGTTTTCAGATGCAAACCTGAGTTTTCACACTCCCTTTTGTCTCGTAAACAAAAACGATATAGGGCTTAAAAAATAAAAATTTTAGAGTTCATGTATGAAAAATAAATTTGAAAATTATTTCATGCACTAAAAATGAACTCCATGGTTTTGTTATCCATGTTTGGGAAATTCCACTAGTGCAACCCCTAATAATAAGCTTGGCGGAATTTTGTAGGAAATGGACTTCTAACTGATCCTAACATGCTTTAAATGTGGCCGATATGCATGCGAGAAACATGTTGAGGATGCAAGTGGACCTAATGATCCAAATATTTCAAGGTGAGGAAAAAATCAAATTCTCAAGAGGTTGGATATTTACCAGAGCCAAACAACATACTTTTTGCCTATCCTTAAAAATCACAGATACTTTTTGGAACTATCTCTCTCAGCATTTGTGCATTTCCCTCTTGGATGCTCAAATTTGTTTTCAGATACCAAACTTGAGTTTTCACTCTCCCATTTTCTTTTCAACAAAAAAGATATAGGGCATAACAAAATGAAAATTTTAGAGTTAATGTATGCAAAAAAAAAAATTGAAAATTATTTTGCGCACTAAAAATGAACTCCAAGGTTTTGTTATCCATGTTTGGGGAATTCCACTAGTACAACCCCTAATAATAAGCTTGGTGGAATTTTATAGGAAAGGGACTTCTAACTGATCCTAACATGCTTTAAATGTGGTGGATATGCATGTCAGAAACATGTTGAGGATGCAAGTGCACCTAATGATCGAAAAATTTCGAGGGGTGGAAAAAATCAAATTTGTTGGATATTTACCAGAGCCAAACAACACAGTTTTTGCCTATCCTTCAAAATCACAGATACATTTTGGAACTATCTCTCTCAGCATTTGTGCATTTACATCTTGGATGTTCAAATTTGTTTTCAGATGCAAACCTGAGTTTTCACACTCACATTTTTATCGTAAACAAAATAGATATAGGGCATAACAGAATAAAATTTTAGAGTTCATGTATGCAAAAAAACTAGAAAATTATTTCACGCACTAAGAATGAACTGCATGGTTTTGTTCTGCATGTTTGGGAAACTCCACTAGTACTACCCCTAGTAATAAGCTTGGTGGAAATTTATAGGAAATGGACTTCTAACTGATCCTAACATGCTTTAAATGTGGTGGATATGCAAGCCATAAACATGTTGAGGATGCAAGTCGACCTAATGATCCAAAAATTTCCTGAAGTGGAAAAAATCAAATTCTCAAGTGGTTGGATATTTACCAGAGCCAAACAACCCAGTTTTTGTTTGTCCTCAAAAATCACAGATACTTTTTGGGAACTATATCTCTCAGCATTTGTGCATTTCCATCTTGTATTCTCAAATTTGTTTTCAGATCCAAACTTGATTTTTCACTCACCCATTTTTTTTTAAACAAAAAAGATATAAGGTTTAACAAAATGAAATTTTCAGAGATCAAGTACGTAAAAAAACATTTTAAAATTATTTCACCCACTAAAAATGAACTCGATGGTTTTGTTATCCATGTTAGGGAAATTACACTAGTACAACCCCTAATAATAAGCTTGGTGGAATTTTATAGGAAAGGGACTTCTAACTTATCCTAACATGCTTTCAATGTGGTGTGTATGCATGCTAGAAACATGTTGAGGATGCAAGTGAACCTAACGATCCAAAAATTTTAAGGACTGGAAAAAATCAAATTCTCAAGTGGTTGCATATTTACTAGAGCCAAACAACCCATTTTTTGCCTATCCTTAAAAATCACAGATACTTTTTGGAACTATCTCTCTCAGCATTTGTGCATTTCCATCTTGGATGCTCAAATTTATTTTCAGATCCAAACTTGAGTTTTCACTCTCCCATTTTTCTCGTAAACAAATTCTATAGATGTTGGATATTTACTAGAGCCAAAAAACCCACTTTCTGCCTGTCCTTAAAAATCACAGATAATTTTCGGAACTATCTCTTTCAGCATTTGTGCATTTCCATATTGGTTGCTCAAATTTTTTTTTCAGATCCAAACTTGAGTTTTCACTCTCCCACTTTTCTCGTAAACAAAAAAGATATAGGGCATTACAAAATGAAAATTTTAGAATACTTGTAGGAAAAAAAAATAGAAAATTATTTCACGCTCTAAAAATGAACTCCAAGGTTTTGTTATCCATGTTTGGGAAATTCCACTAGTACAACCCCTAATAATAAGCTTGGTGGAATTTTATCGGAAAGGGACTTCTAACCGATCCTTACATGCTTTAAATGTGGTGGATATGCATGCCAGAAACATGTTGAGGATGCAAGTGGACCTAATGATCCAAAAATTTCAAGGACTGGAAAAAATTAAATTCTCAAGTGGTTGGATATTTACCAAAGCCAAACAACCTACTTTTTGTCTGTCTTTAAAAATCACATATACTTTTTGGAACTATCTCTCTCAGCATTTGTGCATTTCCATCTTGGATGCTCAAATTTTTTTTCAGATCCAAAGTTGATTTTTCACTCTCCCAGTTTTTTTGTAAACAAAAAAGATATAAGGCATAACAAAATGAAATTTTCCGAGTACATGAATGCAAAAAAAAATTCAAAATTATTTCACGCACTAAAAATGAACTCCACCGTTTTGTTATCCATGTTTGGGAAATTCCACTAGTACAACCCCTAATAATAAGCTTGGTGGAATTTTATGGGAAAGAGACTTCTAACTGATCCTAACATGCTTTAAATGTGGTGGATATATGCATGCCAGAAACATGTTGAGGATGGAAGTGGACCTAATGATCCAAAAATTTCAAGGAGTGGAAAAAATCAAATTCTAAAATGGATGGATATTTACCAGAGCCAAACAACCTACTTTTTTCCTATCCTTAAAAGTCACAGATACTTTCTGGAACTATCTCTCTCAGCATTTGTGCATTTCCATCATGGTTGCTCAAATTTGTTTTCAGATCCAAACTTCAGTTTTCATTCTCCCACTTTTCTCGTAAACAAAAAAGATATAAGACATAACAAAATAAAAATTTGAAAATTATTTCACGGACTAAAAATGATTTCCAAGGTTTTGTTATCTATGTTTGGGAAATTCCACTAGTACAACCCCTAATAATAAGCTTGGTGGAATTTTATAGGAAAGAGACTTCTAACTGATCCTAACATGCTTTAAATGTGGTGGATATGCAAGCCAGAAACATGTTGAGGATGCAAGTGGACCTAATGATCCAAAAATTTCAAGGAGCGGAAAAAATCAAATTCTCAAGTGGTTGGATATTTACATTAGCCAAACAGCCCACTTTTTGCCTGTCCTTAAAAATCACATTTACTTTTTGGAACAATCTCTCTCAGCTATTGTGCAATTCCATCTTGGATGCTCAAATTTGTTTTCATATCCAAACTTGAGTTTTCACTCTCCCACTTTTCTCGTCAACCAAAAAGATATAAGGCATAACAAAATGAAAATTTAAGAGTTCATATAAGCAAAAAAAAATTGAAAACTATTTCACGCACTAAAAATGAACTCCAAGATTTTGTTATCCATGTTTGGGAGATTGCACAAGTACAACCACTAATAATAAGCTAGGAGGAATTTTATAGGAAAGGGACTTCTAACTGATCCTAACATGCTTTAAATGTGGTGGATATGCATGCCAAAAACATGTTACGGATGCAAGTGGACCTAATGATCCAAAAATTTCAAGGAGTGGAAAAAATCAAATTCTCAAATAGTTGGATATTTTCCAGAGCCAAACAACCCTCTTTAAGCCAATCCGATCCGTAAAAATCACAGATACTTTTTGGAACTATCTCTCTGAACATTTGTGCATTTCCATCTTGGATGCTCAAATTTTTTTTCAGATCCAAACTTGATTTTTCACTCTCCCATTTTTCTCGTAAACAAAATAGATTTAGGGCATAACAGAATGAAAATTTTAGAGTTCTTGTATGCTTAGAAAATTTGAAAATTATTTGACGCACTAAAAATGAACTCCAAGGTTTTGTTATCCATGTTTAGGATATTCCACTAGTACCACCCCTAATAATAAGCTTGGTGGAATTTTATAGGACAGGGACTTCTAACTTATCCTAGTATGCTTTAAATGTGGTGGATATGCATGCCAGAAACATGTTGAGGATGCAAGTGGACCTACTGATCCAAAAATTTCAAGGAGTGGAAAAAATCAAATTCTCAAGTGGTTGGATATTTACCAGAGCCAAACAACCCACTTTTTGCCTATCCTTAAAAATCACGGATACTTTTTGGAACTGTCACTCTCGGCATTTGTTCATTTCCATCTTGGATGCTACAATTTTTTTTCAGATCAAAACTTGAGTTTTCAATCTCCCATTTTTTTAGTAAACAAAAACGATATAGGGCATAACAAAATGAAAATTTTAGAGTTCATGTATGCAAAAATAATTTGAAAATTATTTCACACACCAAAAATGAACTCCAAGGTTTTGTTGTCCATGTTTTGGAAATTCCACTAGTACAACCCCTAATAATAATCTTGGTGGAATTTCATAGGAAAGGGACATCTAACTGATCCTAACATGCTTTAAATGTGGTGGATATGCATGCCACAAACATGTTGAGGATGCAAGTGGACCAAATGATCCAAAAATTTCAACGAGTGGCAAAAATAATTTTCTCAAGTGGTTGGATATTTACTATAGCAAAACAACCCACTTTTTGCCTATCCTTAAAAATCACAGATACTTTTTGGAACTATCTCTCTCAGCATTTTTGCATTTCCATCTTGGATGCTCAAATTTGTTTTTAGATCAAAACTTGAGTTTGCACTCTCCCATTTTTGTCGTAAACAAAGAAGATATAGGGCATAACAAAATGAAAATTTTAGTGTACATGTATGCAAAAAAAAATTGAAAATTATTTTTCGCACAAAAAATGAACTGCAAGGATTTGTTCTCCAATGTTGGGAAATTCCACTAGTACAACCCCTAATAATAAGCTTGGTGGAATTTTGTAGGAAAGGGACTTTTAATTGATCCTAACATGCTTTAAATGTGGTGGATATGCATGCCAAAAACATGTTGAGGATGCAATTGGACCCAATGATCCAAAAATTTCAAGAAGTGGAAAAAATGAAATTCTCAAGTTGTTGGATATTTACCAAATCCAAACAATCCACTTTTTGCCTATCCTTAAAAATCATGTATACTTTCTTGAACTATCTCTCTAAGCATTTGTGCATTTCCATCTTGGATGCTCAAATTTGTTTTTAGATCCAAACATGAGTTTTCAGTCTCCCATTTTTCTCTTAAACAAAAGAGATATAGGGCATAACAAAATTAAAATTTTAGAGTTCATGTATGCAAAAAAAATTGAAAATTATTTCACGCACTAAAAATGTACTGCGAGGTTTTGTTCTCCATGTTCTGGAAATTCCACTAGTACAACCCCTAATAAAAAGCTTGGTGGAATTTTATAGGAAAGGGACTTCTAACTGATCCTAACATGCTTTAAATGTGGTGGATATGCATGCTAGAAAAATGTTGAGGAAGCAAGTGGACCTAATGATCCAAAAATTTGAAGAAGTGGAAAATAAAATTCTCAAGTGGTTGGATATTTACCTGAGCCAAACAACCCACTTTTTGCCTATCCTGAAAAATCACAGATACTTTTTGGAACTATCTCTCTCAACATTTGTCCATTTCCATCTTGGATGCTCAAATTTATTTTCAGATCCAAACTTGAGTTTTCACTCTCCCATTTTTCTCGTAAATAAAAAAGATATAGGGCATAACAAAATGAAAATTTTAGAGTATATGTATGGCAAAAAAAATTGAAAATTATTTCACGCACTTAAAATTAGCTGCAAGGATTTGTTTTCCAATGTTGGGAAATTCCACTAATACTACCCCTAGTAAAAAGCTTGGTCGAATTTTATAGGAAAGGGACTTCTAACTGATCCTAACATGCTATAAATGTGGTGGATATCCATGCCAGAAACATGTTGAGGATGCAAGTGGACCTAATGATCCAAAAATTTCAAGTAGTGGAAAAAATCAAATTCTCAAGTGGTTGGATATTTACAAGATCCAAACAACCTACTTTTTGCCTATCCTTAAAAATCACAGATACTTTTTGGAACTATCTCTCTAAGCATTTTTGCATTTCCATCTTGGATGCTCAAATTTGTTTTTAGATCCAAACTTGAGTTTTCACTCTCCCATTGTTTCTCGTAAACAAAAAAGATATAGGGCATAACAAAATGAACATATTAGAGTACATGTATGCAAAAAAAATTTGAAAATTATTTCATGCACTAAAAATGAACTCCAAGGTTTTGTTATCCTTGTTTGGAAAATTCCACTAGTACAACCCCTAATAATAAGCTTGGTGCAATTTTATAGGAGAGGGACTTCTAACTAATTCAAACATGCTTTAAATGTGGTGGATACGCATGCCAGAAACATGTTGAGGATGCAAGTGGACCTAATGATCCAAAAATTTCAAGGAGTGGAAAAAATTAAATTCTCAAGTTGTTGGATATTTACCAGATCCAAACAACCCACTTTTTGCCTACCCTTAATAATCACAGATACTTTTTGGAACTATCTCTCTAAGCATTTGTGCATTTCCTTCTTGGATGCTCAAATTTCTTTTTATATCCAAACTTGATTTTTCACTCTCCTATTTTTCTCGTAAACAAAAAAGATATAGGGCATAACAAAATGAAAATTTTAGAGTTCATGTTTGCAAAAAAAATTGAAAATTATTTCATGCATTAAAAATGAACTCCGAGGTTTTGTTAGCCATGTTTGGGAAATTCCACTAGTACAACCCCTTATAAAAAGCTTGGTGAAATTTTATAGGAAAATGACTTCTAACTGATCCTAACATGCTTTAAATGTGGTGGATATGCATGCCAGAAACATGTTGAGGATGCAAGTGGACCTAATGATCCAAAAATTTGAAGGAGTGGAAAAAATAAACTTCTCAAGTGGTTGGATATTTACCAGAGCCAAACAACCCACTTTTTTCCTATCTTGAAAAATCACAGATTCTTTTAGGAACTATCTCTCTCAGCATTTGTGCATTACCATCTTCAATGCTCAAATTTGTTTTCAGATCCAAACTTGAGTTTTCACTCTCCCATTTTTCTCGTAAACAAAAAAGATATTGGGCATAACAAAATGAAAATTTTAGAGTTCATATATGCAAAAAAAAAATTGAAAATTATTTCATGTACAAAAAAATAACTCCAAGGTTTTGTTATCCTTGTTTAGGAAATTCCACTAGTACAACCCCTAATAATAAGCTTGGTGGAATTTTATAGGAAAGGGACTTCTAACTAATTCAAACATGCTTTAAATGTGATGGATATGCATGCTAGAAACATGTTGAGGATGCTAGTGGACCTAATGATCCAAAAATATCAAGGAGTGGAAAAAATAAAATTCTCAAGTGGTTGGATATTTACCAGTGCCAAAACTTTTTGCCTATCCTGAAAAATCACAGATACTTTTTGGAACTATCTCTCTCAGCATTTGTGCATTTCCATCTGGGATGCTCAAATTTGTTTTTAGATCAAAACTTGAGTTTTCACTCTCCCATTTTTCTCGTAAACAAAAAAGATATTGGGCATAAAAAAATGAAAATTTTAGAGTTCATATATGCAAAAAAAAATTGAAAATTATTTCACGCACAAAAACGGAACTCCAAGGTTTTTTTATCCTTGTTTGGGAAATTCCACTAGTACAACCCCTATTAATAAGCTTGGTCGAATTTTATAGGAAATGGACTTCTAACTAATTCAAACATGGTTCAAATGTGGTGGATATGCATGCCAGAAACATGTTGAGGATGCAAGTGGACCTAATGATCCAAAAATTTCAAGGAGTGGAAAAAATCAAATTCTCAAGTGGTTGGATATTGACTAGAGCCATACAACTGGCTCTTTGCCTATCCCTAAAAATCACAGATACTTTTTGGATCTATCTCTCTCAGCATTTGTGCATTTCCATCTTGGATGCTCAAATTTGTTTTCAGATCCAAACTTGAGTTTTCACTCTCCCATTTTTCTCGTAAACAAAAAGATATAGGGCATAACAAAATGAAAATTTTAGTGTACATGTGTGCAAAAAAAATTTGAAAATTGGTTACTTGCATCCTCAACAAGTTTCTGGCATGCATATCCACCACATTTAAAGCATGTTAGGATCAGTTAGAAGTCCGTTTCCTAAAAAATTCCACAAGGCTATTATTGGGGGTTGTACACGTGTAATTTCCTAAACATGGTTAACAAAACCTTGGAGTTCATTTTTAGTGCGTGAAATAATTTTCTTCACTTACATTTGTTATGGTTTTCAAATTTTTTTGCATCCAATAACTCTAAAATTTTCATTTTGTTGCGATCTATTTGCCTTATATATTTTTCGCTTACGAGAACAATGGGAGAGAGAAAATTCAAGTGTGGATCTGAAAAAAAATTAGAATGTCCAAAATGCAAATGCAAAAATGCTGAGAGAGATAATTCCAAAAAGTATCTATGATTTTTAAGGATAGGCAAAAAGTAGGATGTTTGGCACTGGTAAAATATCCAACCACTTGAGAATTTGATTTTTTCTACTCTTTGAAACATTTGCATTATTAGATCACTTGCATCCTCAACATGTTTCTGGTATGCATATCCACCACATTTAATGCATGTTAGAATCAGTTAGAAGTCCCTTTCCTATAAAATTCCACCAAGCTATTATTAGGGGTTGTACTAGTGGAATTTCACAAACATGGATAACAAAACCTTGGAGTTCATTTTTAGCATGTGAAATAATTTTCTTCATTTACATTTATTAGAGTTTTGAAATTTTATTGTGTAGATGAACTCTAAAATTTTCATTTTGTTGCGATCTTTTTGCCTAATATCTTTTTTGTTTACGAGAAAAATGGGAGACTGAAAACTCATGTTTGGATCTGAAAAAAAATTTGAACATCCAAAATGGAAATGCACAAATGGTGAGACAGATAATTCCAAAAAGTATCTGTGATTTTTAAGGATTGGCAAAATGTGAGTAATTTGGCGCTGGGAAAATATCCAACCACTTGAGAATTTGATTTTTTTTACTCCTAGAAAATTTTGGATCATTTGGTCACTTGCATCCTCAACATGTTTCTGGCATGCATATCCACCACATTTAATTCGTGTGAGGTTCAGCTAGAAGTCCCTTTCCCATAAAATTCCACCAAGCTATTATTAGGGTTTGTACTGATGGAATTTCCCAAACGTGGAAAACAAAACCTTGGAGTTGACTTTTAGTGCGTGAAATAATTTTCCTCACTTACATTTATTATAGTTTTCAAATTTTTTTGTATACATAAACTCTAAAATTTTCGTTTTGTTTCTATCTTTTTTCCTTATATCTTTTCTATTTTCTAGAAAAATGGGAGAGTGAAAACTCAAATTTGGATCTGAAAAAAACATTTGAACATCCAAAATGGAAATGCACAAATGCTGAGAGAGATAATTCCAAAAAGTATCTATGATTTTTAAAGATAGGCAAAAAGTGGGTTGTTTGGCTCTGGTAAAATATCCAACCACTTGAGAATTTGATTTTCTCTACTCCTTGAAATTTTTGGATCATAGGTCACTTGGATCCTCAAAATGTTTTTGGCATGCATATCCACCACATAAAATAAAACTTGTTAGGATCAGTTAGAAGTCCCTTTAGTAGAAAATTCCACCAAGCTATTATTAGGGGTTGTACTAGTGGAATTTCCCAAACATGGATAACAAAACCTTGGAGTTCATTTTTATCGTGTGAAATAATTTTCTTCACTTACATTTATTATAGTTTTAAATTTTTTTTGCATACATGAACTCTAAAATTGTCATTATGTTGCAATCTATTTGCCTTATATCTTTTTTTTTTACGGGAAAAATAAGAGAGTGAAAACTCAAATTTGGATCTAAAAAAAATTTCAACTTCCAAAATGGAAATGTACAAATGCTGGGAGAGATAATTCCAAAAAGTATATGTGATTTTTATGGATAGGCAAAGAGTGGGTTGTTTGATGCTGGTAAAATATCCAATACTTGAGAATTTGATTTTTTCTTCTCCATGAAATTTTTGGATCATTAGGTCACTTGCATCCTCAACATATATTTTTCATGCATATCCACCACATTTAAAGCATGTTAGGATCAGTTAGAAGTTCCTCTACTATAAAATTCCACCATGCTATTATTAGGGGTTGTGTAGTGGAAATTCCCAAACATGGATAACAAAACCTTGGAGTTCATTTTTAGCGCGTGAAATAATTTTCTTCACTTAAATTTATTATTGTTTTCAAATTTTTTTGCCTACATGAACTCTAAAATTTTCGTTCTGTTTTGATCTATTTTCCTTCTATCTTTTCTATTTTCTAGAAAAATGGGAGAGTGAAAACTCAAGTTTGGATCTAAAAAAAAATTTGAACATCCAAAATGGAAAAGCACAAATACTGAGAGAGATAATTCCAAAAAGTACCTGTGATTTTTAAAGATAGTCAAAAAGTTGGTTGTTTGGCTCTGGTAAAATATCCAACGACTTGAGAATTTGATTTTTTCTACTCGTTGAAATTTTTGGATCATTAGGTGACTTGCATCCTCAAATTTTTTCTGGCATACATATCCACCACATTTAAAGCATGTTAGGATCGGTTAGAAGTCCCATTAGTATAAAATTGCACTTAGCTTTTATTCTGGGGTTGTACTAGTGGAATTTCCCATACATCGATAAAAAAACCTTGGAGTTTATTTTTAGCGCGTGAAATAATTTTCTTCACTTACATTTATTATAGTTTTCAATTTTTTTTTGCATACATGAAATCTAAAATATTTATTTTGTTGCGATCTATTTGCCTTATATCTTTTTTGTTTACAGGAAAAATGGGAGAGTGAAAAATAAACTTTGGATCTGAAAAAAAATTTGAACATCCAAAATGGAAATGCACAAACGCTGAGAGAGATAATTGCAAAATGTATCTGTGATTTTTAAGGATAAACAAAAAGTGGATTGTTTGCCTCTGGTAAATTTCCAACCACTTGAGAATTTTATTTTTTCTACTCCTTGAAATTTTTGGATCATTATTGGGTCACTCGCATCCACCACATGTTTCTGGCATGCATGCATATCCACCACATTTAAAGCCTGTTAGGATCCATTAGAAGTCCCTTTCCTATAAAATTCCACAAATCTTATTATTAGGAGTTGTACTAGTGGACTTTCCCAAACATGGATAACAAAACCTTGGAGTTCATTTTTAGTGCGTGAAATAATTTTCTTCACTTACATTTATTAAAGTTTTCAAATTTTTTTCCATACATGAACTCTAAAATTTTCATTTTGTTGTGCCTTATATCTTTTTTGTTTACGAGAAAAATGGGAGAGTGAGAACTCAAGTTTGGATCTGAAAAAAAATTTGAACATCCAAAATGGAAATGCACAAATGCTGAGAGAGATATTTCCAAAAATTTTCTGTGATTTTTAAGGATAGGAAAAAAGTGGGTTGTTTGGCTCAGGTAAATATCCAACCTCTTCAGAATTTGATTTTTTCTACTCCTTGAAATTTTTGGATCATTATTTGGTCACTTGCATCCTCAACATGTTTCTGGTTTGCATATCCACCACATTTAAAGCATGTTAGGATCAGTTAGAAGTCCCTTTCCTATAAAATTCCCCCAAGGTATTATTAGCGGTTGTACTAGTGAAATTTCACAAACATGGATAAAAAAACCTTGGAGTTCATTTTTAGAGCGTGAAAGAATTTTCTTCACTTACATTTATTATAGTTTTCAAATTTTTTTGCATGCAAGAACGCTAAAATTTTCATTTGGTTGCGATCAATTGGCCTTATATCTATTTTGTTTACGAGAAAAATGGGAGAGTGGAAACTCAATTTTGAATCTTAAAAAAATTTTAAAATCCAAAAAGGAAATGCACAAATGCCGAGAGAGACAATTCCAAAAAGTATATGTGATTTTTAAGGACAGGAAAAAAGTGGGTTGTTTGTCTCTGGTAAAATATCCAACCACTTGAGAATTTAATTTTTTCTACTCCTTGAAATTTTCTGATCATTAGGTCACTTGCATCCTCAACATGTTTCTGGCATGCATATCCACCACATTTAAAGCATGTTAGGGTTAGTTAGAAGTCCCTTTCCTATAAAATTCCACAAAGCTATTTTTAGGGGTTGTACTAGTGGAATTTCCCATACATGGATAAATAAACTTTGGAGATCATTTTTCGTGCATGAAATAATTTTCTTCACTTACATTTATTATTGTTTGTGAAATTTTTTTGCATACATGAACTCGAAAATTTTCATTTTGTTGCAATCTGTATGCCTTATATCTTTTTTGTTTACGAGAAAAATAGGAGAGTGAAAAGTCAAGTTTGAATCTGAAAAAAAATTAGAAGATCCAAAATGGAAATTCACAAATTATAAGAGAGATAATTCCAAAAAAGTATCTATGATTTTAATGGATAGGCAAAAAGTGGGTTGTTTGGTGCAGGTAAATATCCAACCACTTGAGAATTTGATTTTTTCTACTCCTTGAAATTTTTGGAACATTATTAGGTCACTTGCATCATCAATATCTCTCTGGCATGCTTATCTTGCACATTTAAAGCATGTTAGGATCTGTTAGAAGTCCCTTTCCTATAAAAGACCACCAAGTTATTATAAGGGGTTGTACTATTGGAATTTCCCAAACATGGATAACAAAACTTTAGTGTCTTATATCTTTTTGGTTTACGAGAAAAATGGGAGAGTGAAAACTCAAGTTTGGATCTGAAAAAAAATTTGAAGATCCAAAATGGAAATGCAGTAATGCTGAGAGATATAATTCCAAAAAGTATCTGTGATTTTGAAGGATATGCAAAAAGTGGGTTGTATGGCTATAGTAAAATATTTAACCACTTTAGAATTTGATTCTTTCTACTCCTTGAAATTTTTGGATCATTATTAGGTTACTTGCATCCTCAACATGTTTCTGGCAAGCATATCCACCACTTTTATAGCATGTTATGATCAGTTAAAAGTCCCTTTCCTATAAAATTCCACCATGCTATTATTAGGGTTGTACTAGTGGAATTTCCAAAACATGGATAACAAAACCTTGGAGTTCATTTTTAGTGTGTCAAATAATTTTCTTCACTTACTTTTATTATAGTTTTCAAATTTTTTAGCATACAAGAACTCTAAAATTTTCATTTTGTTGTGATCTATTTGCCTTATTTCTTTTTTGTTTACGAGAAAAATGGGAGAGTGAAAACTCAAGTTTGGATCAGAAAAAAAATTTGAACATCCAAAATGGAAATGTACAAATGCTGAGAGAGATAATTTCAAAAAGTATCTGTGATTTTTAAGGATAGACAAAAAGTGGGTTGTTTGACTATGGTAAATATCCAACCACTTGTGAATTTCATTTTTTCTACTCCTTGAAATTTTTGGATCATTAGGTCACTTATATCCTCAACATGTTTCTGGCATGCATATCCACCACATTTAAAGCAAGTTAGGATCGGTTAGAAGTCCCTTTCCTATAAAATTCCACCAAGCTTTATTTAGGGGTTGTACTAGTGGAATTTCCAAAACATTGAAAACAAAACCTTGGAGCTCATTTTTAGTGCATGAAATAATTTTCTTCACTTATATTTATTATAGTTTTAAAAATTTTTTTGCATTCATGAACTCTAAAATTTTCATTTTGTTGTAATCTATTTGCCTTATTTCTTTTTTTTATGAGAAAAATGGGAGAGAGAAAACTCAAGTTTGGATCTGAAAACAAAATTGAACATCCAAAATAGAAATGCATAAATGCTGAGAGAGATAATTCCAAAAAGTATCTGTGATTTTTAAGGACAGGCAAAAAAGTGGGTTGTTTGGCTCTGGTAAAATATCCAACCACTTGAGAATTTAATTTTTTCCACTCCTTCAATATTTTGGATCATTATTAGGTCACTTGCATGCTCAACATGTTTCTGGCAAGCATATCCACCACTTTTATAGCATGTTAGGATCAGTTAGAAGTCCCTTTCCTATAAAATTCCACCATGCTATTATTAGGGTTGTACTAGTGGAATTTCCCAAACATGGATACGAAAACCTTGGAGTTCATTTTTAGTGCGTCAAATAATTTTCTTCACTTACTTTTATTATAGTTTTCAAATTTTTTTGCATACAAGAACTCTAAAATTTTCATTTTGTTGCGATCTCTTTGCCTTACTTCTTTTTTGTTTACGAGAAAAATGGGAGAATGAAAACTCTAGTTTAGATCTGAAAAAAAAATTGAACAACCAAAATGGAAATGCACAAATGCTGAGAGAGAAAATTCCAAAAATTATCTGTGATTTTTAAGGACAGGTAAAAAAGTGTGTTTTTTGGCTCTGATAAAATATCCAACCACTAGAGAATTTGATTTTTTCTACTCCTTGAAATTTTTGGATCATTAGGTCACTCGCATCCTCAACATGATTTTGGCATGCATATCCGCAATTTTTAAAGCATGTTAGGATCTGTTAGAAGTCCCTTTCCTATAAAATTCCACCAAGCTATTATTAGGGGTTGTATTAGTGGAATTTCCCAAACATTGAAAACAAAACATTGGAGTTCATTCTTAGTGCGTGAAATAATTTTCTTCACTTACATTTATAAAAGTTTTTCAATTTTTTTTGCATACAGGTACTCTAAAATTTTCATTTCGTTAAGATCTATTTTCCTTATATTTTTTTTGTTTACGAGAAAAATTGTAGAGTGGAAACTCAAGTTTGGATCTAAAAAAAATTTTGACAATCCAAAATGGAAATGCACAAATGCTGAGAGAGGTAATTCCAAAAAGTATCTGTGATTTTTAAGGATAGAAAAAAGTGGGTTGTTTGGCTCTAGTAAAAATCCAACCACTTGAGAATTTGATTTTATCTACTCCTTGAAATTTTTGGATCATTATGTCAGTTGCATCCTCAACATGTTTCTGGCTTGTATATCCACCACATTTAAAGTATGTTAGGATTAGTTAGAAGTCCCTTTCCTGTAAAATTCCCCCAAGCTATTATTAGGGGTTGTACTAGTGGAATTTCCCAAACATGGATAACAAAACCTTGGTGTTCATTTTTAGTGCGTGAAATAATTTTCTTCACTTACATTTATTATATTTTTCCAATTTTTTTGCACACATGAACTCTAAAATTTTCATTTTGTTGCGATCTATTTGCTTCATTTCTTTTTTTTTTTTGAGAAAAATGGGAGAGTGAAAACTCAAGTTTGGATCGGAAAAAAAATTGAACATCCAAAATGGAAGTGCACAAATGCTGAGAGAGATCATTCCAAAAAGTATCTGTGACTTTTAAGGACAGGCAAAAAGTGTGTAGTTTGGCTCTTGTAAATATCCAACCACTAGAGAATTTAATTTTTTCTACGCCTAGAAATTTTTGGATCATTAGGTCACTTGCATCCTCAATATGTTTCTGGCATACATATCCACCACATATAAAGCATGTTAGGATAATTTAGAAGTCCCTTTCCTATAAAATTCCACCAAGCTATTATTAGGGGTTGTACTAGTGGAATTTCGCAACATGGATAACAAAACCTTGAAGTTCATTTTTAGTTTGTGAAATAGTTTTCTTCACTTACATTTATTATAGTTTTCAAATTTTTTTGCATACATGAACCCTAAAATTTTCATTTTGTTGCGATCTATTTGCCTTATATCTTTTTTGTTTACAAGATAAATGGGAGAGTGAAAACTCAAGATAGATAATTCCAAAAAAAATTTGAAGATCGAAAAAGGAAATGCACAAATGCTGAGAGAGATAATTCCAAAAAGTATCTGTGATTTTTAAGGTAGGCAAAAAGTCGGTTGTTTGGGTCTTGTAAATATCCAACCACTTGAGAATTTGATTTTTTCTACTCCTTGGAATATTTGGATCATTAGGTCACTTGCAACCTCAACATGTTTCTCGCATGCATATCCACCACATTTAAAGCATTTTATGTTCAGTTAGAAGTCCCTTTCATATAAAATTCCACCAACCTATTCTTAGGGGTTTTACTAGTGGATTTTTTCAAACATGGATAGAAAAACCTTGGAGTTCATTTTTAGTGCGTGAAATAATTTTCTTCACTTACATTTATAATAGTTTTCAAATTTTTTTGCATTCATTAACCTAAAATTTCCATTTAGTTGCGTTCTATTTACCTGATATTTTTTTTACTAGAAAAATGGGAGAGTGAAAACTCAAGTATGGATCTGAAAAACAATTTGAACATCCAAAATGGAAATGCACAAATGCTGAGAGAGAAAATTCCCAAAAGTATCTGTGATTTTTTAGGACAGGCTGAAAGTGGGTTGTTTGGCTCTGGTAAAATATCGAACCACTTGAGAATTTGATTTTTCTACTCGAAATTTTTGGATCATTATTAGGTCACTTGCATCCTCAACATGTTTCTGCCATGCATATCCACCACTTATAAAGCATGTTAGGATCAGTTAGAAGTCCCTTCCTATAAAATTCCTGCAAGCTATTATTAGGGGTTGTACTAGTGGAATTTCCCAAACATGGATAACAAAAACTTGGAGTTCATTTTTAGTGCGTGAAATAATTTTCAAATTTTTTTGCATACATGAACTGTAAAATTTTCATTTTGTTATGCCTTATATCTTTTTTGTTTACGAGAAAAATGGGGGAGTGAAAACTCAAGTTTGGATCTAAAAAAAATTTGAACATCCAAAAAGGAAATGAACAAATGCTGAGAGATATAATTCCAAAAAGTATCTATGATTTTTAAGAATAAGCAAAAAGTGGGTTGTTTGGCTCAGGTAAAATATCCAACCACTTGAGAATTTGATTTTTTCTACTCCTTGAAATTTTTGGATCATTAGATCACTCGCATCATGAACATATTTCTGGCAAGCATTTCCCCCACATTTAAAGCAAGTTACGATCAATTAGAAGTCCCTTGCCTATTAAATTCCACCAATCTATTATTAGGGGTGGTACTAGTGGAATTTCCCAAACATGGATCACAAAACCTCTGAGTTCATTTTTAGTGCGTGATATAATTGTCTTCACTTAAATTTATTGTAGTTTTCAAATTTTTTTGCATACATGAACTCTAAAATTTTCATTTTGTTGCAATCTATATACCTTATATCTTTTTTGTTCACGAGAAAAATGGGAGAGTGAAAACTCAAGTTTGGATCTAAAAAAAAATTTGAACATCCAAAATGGAAATGCCCAATACTGAGAGAGATAATTCCAAAAAGTAACTGTGATTTTTAAGGACAGGCAAAAAGTGGGTTGTTTGGCTCTGGTAAAATATCCAACCACTTGAGAATGTGATTTTTTCTATTCCTAGAAATTTTTGGATCATTTGGTCACTTGCATCCTCAACATGTTTCATGGATGCATATCCACCACATTTAAAGCATGTTAGGATCAGTTAGAAGTCTTTTTCCAATAAAATTCCACAAAGCTATTATTAGGGGTTGTACTAGTGGAATTTACCAAAAAAGGAAAACAAAACCTTGGAGTTCATTTTTAGTGCATGAAATAATTTTCTTCACTTACATTTATTTTCTCAGTTTTTTTGCATACATGAACTCTAAAATTTTCATTTTGTTGCGATCTATTTGCCTTATATCTTTTTTGTTTACAAGAAAAATGGGAGAGTGAAATCTCAAGTTTTGATCTGAAAAAAAATTTGAACATCTAAAATGGAAATGCACAAATGCTGAGAGAGATAATTTCAAAAAGTATCTGTGATTTTTAAGGATAGGCAAAAAGTGGGTTGTTTGGCACTGGTAAAATATCCAACCACTTGAGAATTTGATTTTTTCTACTCCTTGAAATTTTTGGATAATTAGGTCACTTGCATCCTCAACTTGTTTCTAGCATGCATATCCCCCACATTTAAAGCATGTTCGGATCGGTTAGAAGTCATTTTCCTATAAAATTGCGCGAAGCAATTATTAGGGTTTGTACTAGTGGAATTTCCATAACATGGATAACAAAACCTTAGAGTTCATTTTTAGTGTGTAAAATAATTTTCTTCACTGACATTTATTATGGTTTTCAAATTTTTTTGCATACTTGAACTCTAAAATTTTCATTTTGTTGTCATCTATTTGCCTTATATCTTTTTTGTTTACAAAAAAAATGGGAGGGTGAAAACTCATGTTTCGATCTGAAATAAAATTTTAACATCCAAAGTGGAATTGCACAAATTTTGAGAGAGATAATTCCAAAAAGTATCTTTAATTTTTATGGATAGGAAGAAAGTGGGTTTTTTTACTCTGGTAAAATATCCAACCACTTGAGAATTTGATTTTTCTAGTCCTTGAAATTTTTTGATCATTAGGTCACTTGCATCCTCAACATGTTTTTGGCTGGCATATCCAACACATTTAAAGCATTTTATGATCAGTTAGAAGTCCTTTTTCAAATAAAATTCCACCAAGCTATTATAAGGGTTTGTACTAGTGGAATTTCCCAAACATGGATAACAAAACCTTGGAGTTCATTTATAGTAAGAGAAATAATTTTCCTCACTTACATATATTATATTATTCAAATTTTCTTGCTTACATAAACTCTAAAATTCTCATTTTGTTGCGATTGATTGCGTTATATCTTTTTCGCTGACGGGAAAAATGGGAGAGTGAAAGCTCAAGTTTGGATCTAAAAAAAAATTGAATATCCAAAATGGAAATGCACAACTGCTAAGAGAGATAATTCCAAAAACTATCTGTGATTTTTAAGGATAGGCAAAAGTTGGGTAGTTTGGCTTTGGTAAAATATCCAACCACTTGAGAATTTGATTTTTTCTACTCCTTGAAATTTTTGGATCATTAAGTCAGTTGCATCCTCAACAAGTTTCTGGCATGCATATCCACCACATTTAAAGCATGTTAGGATCAGTAAGAAGTCCCTTTCCTATAAAATTCCACCAGCTATTATCAGGGTTGTACTAGTGGAATTACCCAAACATGGATAACAAAACCTTGGAGTTAATTTTTAGTGCCTGAAATAATTTTCTTCACTTACATTTATTATTGTTTGTGAATTTTTTTTGCGTACTCTAAAATTTTCATTTTGTTGCAATCTGTATGCCTTATATCTTTTATGTTAACGAGAAAAATGGGAGAGTGAAAGCTCGAGTTGGGATCTAAAAAAAAATTAGAAGATCTAAAATGGAAATGCACAAATGCTGAGAGAGATAATTCCAAAAAAGTATCTGTGATTTTTAAAGATAGGCAAAAAGTGGGTTGTTTGGCTCTGGTAATTATCCAACCACTTGAGAATTTGATTTTTTCTACTCCTTGAAATTTTTGGATCATTATTAGGTCACTTGCATCCGCAATATGTCTCTGCAATGCTTATCTTCCACATTTAAAGCATGTTAGGATCTGTTAGAAGTCCCTTTCCTATAAAAGTCCACCAAGCTATTATAAGGGGTTGTACTAGTGGAATTTCCCAAACATGGATAACAAAACCTTGGTGTTATTTTTTATGCGTGAAATAATTTTTATTCACTTACATTTATTATAGTTTTCAAAATTTTTTGCATACTTGAACTCTAAAATTTTCATTTTTTTGCGATCTATTTGCCTTATATCTTTTTGGTTTACGAGAAAAATGGGAGAGCGAAAAGTGAAGTTTGGATATGAAAAAAAATTTGAAGATCCAAAATGGAAATGCACTAATGCTGAGAGATATACTTCCAAAAAGTATCTGTGAGTTTGAAGGATATGCAAAAAGTGGGTTGTATGGCTATAGTAAAATATTTAACCACTTAAGAATTTGATTTTTTCTACTCGAAATTTTTGGATCATTATTAGGTCACTTGCATCCTCAACATGTTTCTGGCAAAGCATATCCACCACTTTTATAGCATGTTAGGATCAGTTAGAAGTCCATTTCCTATAAAATTCCACCATGCTATTATTAGGGTTGTATTAGTGGAATTTCCCAAACATGGATAACAAAACCTTGGAGTTCATTTTTAGTGCGTCAAATAATTTTCTTCACTTACTTTTATTATAGTTTTCAAATTTTTT
Organism: Aristolochia californica; assembly: GCF_029961685.1. NCBI lineage: Eukaryota > Viridiplantae > Streptophyta > Magnoliopsida > Piperales > Aristolochiaceae > Aristolochia > Aristolochia californica. The sequence continues at coordinate 10,398,688 of NW_027181837.1, forward strand.
TGCATACAAGAACTCTAAAATTTTCATTTTGTTGCGATCTATTTGCCTTAATTCTTTTTTGTTTACGAGAAAAATAGGAGAGAGAAAACTCATGTTTCGATCTGAAAAAAAAAATTGAACATCCAAAATGGAAATTGACAAATGTTGAGAGAGATAATTCCAAAAATAATCTGTGATTTTTAAGGATAGGCTAAAAGTGGGTTGTTTGGCTTTGGTAAAATATCCAACCACTGGAGAATTTGATTTTTTCTACTCCTTGAAATTTTTGGGTCATGGGTCACTTGCATCCTCAACATGTTTCTGACAAGCATATCCACCACATTTAAAGCATGTTAGGATATGTTAGAAGTCCCTTTGCTAAAAAATTCCACCAAGCTATTATTAGGTGTTGTACTAGTGGAATTTTCGAAACATGGATAACAAAACATTGGAGTTGATTTGTAGTGCGTGAAATAATTTTCTTCACATAAATTTATTATAGTTTTCAATTTTTTTTGCTTTCATGAACTCTAAAATTTTCATTATGTTGCGATCTATTTGCCTTATATCTTTTTGTCTACGAGAAAGATGGGAGAGTGAAAACTCAAGTTTGAATCTTAAAAAAATTAATAAATCCAAAATGGAAATGCACAAATGCTGAGAGAGATAATTCCAAAAAGTATATGTGATTTTTAAAGACAAGAAAAAAGTGGGTTGTTTCGCTCTGGTAAAATATCCAACCACATGAGAATTTGATTTTTTCTACTTCTTGAAATTTTTTGATCATTAGGTCACTTGCATCCTCAACATGTTTCTTGCATGCATATCCACCACATTTAAAGCATGTTAGGATCAGTTAGAAGTCGTTTTCCTATAAAATTCCACCAAGCTATTATTAGGGGTTGTACTAGTGGAATTTCCCATACATGGATAACAAAACCATGGAGTTCATTTTTAGTGCGTGAAATAATTTTCTTCACTTATATTTATTATAGTTTTCAAATTTTTTTTGCATGCAATAACTCTAAAATTTTCATTTTGTTGCGACCTATTTGCCTTATATATTTTTCTCTTACGAGAAAAATGGGAGAGAGAAAACACAAGTTTGGATCTGAAAAAAATTTGAACATCCAAAATGGAAATGCACAAATGCTGAGAGAGATAATTCCAAATAGTATCTGTGATTTTTAAGGATAGGCAAAAAGTGGGTTGTTTGGCACTGGTAAAATATCGAACCACTTGAGAATTTGATTTTTTCTACTCCTTGAAATTTTTGGATCATTAGGTCACTTGCATCCTCAACAAGTTTCTGGCATGCATATCTACCACATTTAAAGCATATTAGGATCAGTTAGAAGTCCCTTTCCTTTAAAATTCCACCAGCAATTATTAGGGTTTGTACTAGTGGAATTTTCCAAACATGATATCAAAACGCTTGAGTTCAGTTTTAGTGCGTGAAATAATCTTCTTCATTTACATTTATTATAGGTTTCAAATTTTTGGTATACATGAACTCAAAAATTTTCATTTTGTTGCGATCTATTTGCCTTATATCTTTTTTTCCTACTGGAAAAAATGGAAGAGTGAAAACATTCCACAAATGCTGAGAGAGATAATTCCAAAAAGTATAAGTGATTTTTAAGATTAGGCAAAACTTGGGTTGTTTGGCACTAGTAAAATATCCAACCACTAGAGAATTTGATTATTTCTACTCGTTGAAATTTTTGGATCATTAGGTCACGTGCATCCTCAACAAGTTTCCTGGCATGCATATCACTACATTTAAAGCATGTTAGGTTCAATTAGAAGTCCCTTTCCTAAAAAATTCCACCAAGCTATTATTAGGGGTTGTACTAGTGGAATTTCCCAAACATGGATAACAAAACCTTGAAGTTCATTTTTAGCGCGTGAAATAATTTTCTTCACTTAAATTTATTATAGTTTTAAAATTTTATTGCATACGTGAACTCCAAAATTTTCATTTTGTTGCGATCTATTTGCCTTATATCTTTTTTGTTTACGAGAAAAAATGGGAGAGTGAAAACTCAAGTTTGGATCTGAAAAAAATTTGAACTTCCAAAATGGAAATGCTCAAACGCTGAGAGAGATATTTCCAAAAATTATCTGTGATTTTTAAGGATATGCAAAAAGAGGGTTGTTTGGCTCTTGTAAAATATCCAACCACTTGAGAATTTGATTTTTTCTACTCCTTGAAATTTTTGGATCATTAGGTCACTTGCATGCTCAACATGTTTCTGGCATGCTTCCACCGCATTTAAAGCATGTTAGGATCAATTAGAAGTCTCGTTCCTATAAAATTCCACCAAGCTATTATTAGGGGTTGTCCTAGTGGAATTTCCTAAACATGGATAACAAAACCATGGAGTTCTTTTTTAGTGCATGAAATAATTTTCTTCACTTACATTTATTATAGTTTTTAGTTTTTTTGGCATAAAATAACTCTAAAATTTTCACAAAAGCAGAGAGAAATAATTCCAAAAAGTATAAGTGATTTTAAAGGATAGGCAAAAATTGGGTTGTTTGGCTCTGGTAAAATATCCAACCACTAGAGAATTTGATTTTTTCTACTCGTTGAAATTTTTGGATCATTAGGTCACTTGCTTCCTCAACAAGTTTCCTGGCATGCATATCCACTACATTTAAAGAATGTTAGGATCAGTTAGAAGCCCCTTTCGTAAAAAATTCCACCAAGCTATTAGTACTAGTGGAATTTCCCAAATATGGTTAACAAAACCTTGGAGTTCCTTTTTAGCACATGAAATAATTTTCTTCACTTACATTTATTATAGTTTTCAAATTTTTTTGCATACATGAACTCTAAAATTTTCATTTTGTTGCGATCTATTTGCCTAATATCTTTTTTGTTTAGGAAAAAATTGGTGAGTGAAACCCCAAGTTTGGATCTGAAAAAAAAATTTGAACATCCAAAATGAAAATGCACAAAAGCTGAGAGAGATAATTCCAAAAAGTATCTGTGATTTTTAAGGATAGGCAAAAAGTAGGTTGTTTGGCGCAGGTAAAATATCCAACCACTTGGGAATTTGATTTTTTCTACTCCTTGAAATTTTTGGATCATTAGGTCACTTGCATCCTCAACATGTTTCTCGCATGCATATCCACCACATTTAAAGTGTGTGGGGTTCAGTTAGAAGTCCCTTTTCCTATATAATTCCACCAAGCTATTATTAAGGTTTGTACTGATGGAATTACTAAACATTGATAACAAAACCTTGGAGTTCATTTTTAGTGCATGAAATAATTTTCTTCACTTACTTTTATTATAGTTTTCAAATTTTTTTGCCTACATGAACTATTTAATTGTCATTATGCTGGGATCTATTTGGCTTAAATCTTTTTTGTTTATGAGAAAAATAGGAGAGTGAAAACTCAAGTTTGGATCTGAAAAAAATTTGAACATCCAAAATGGAAATGCACAAATGCTGAGAGAGATAATTCCAAAAAGTATCTGTGATTTTTAAAGATAGGCAAAAAGTAGATTGTTTGGCACTGGTAAAATATCCAACCACTTGAGAATTTTATTTTTTCTACTCCTTGAAATTTTTGGATCATTAGGTCAGTTGCCTCCTCAACATGTTTATGGCATGCATATCCACCACATTTAAAGCATGTTCCGATCAGTTAGAAGTCCCTTTCCTATAAAATTCCACCAAGCTATTATTAGGGTTTGTACTGGTGGAATTTCCCAAACATGGATAACAAAACCTTGGAGTTCATTTTTAGTGAGTGAAATAATTTTCTTCACTTACATTTTTTATATTTTTCAATTTTTTTTGCATACATGAACTCTAAAATTTTCATTTTCTTTTCATCTATTTGCCTTATATCTTTTTTGTTTTCAGGAAAAATAGGAGAGTGAAAACACAAGTTTGGATCTGAAAAAAAAATTGAACATCCAAAAAGGAAATGCACAAATGCTGAGAGAGATAATTCCAAAATGTATCTATGATTTTTTAGGATCGGCAAAAAGTGGGTTGTTTGGCTCTGGTAAAATATCCAACCACTAGAGAATATGATTTTTTCCACTCCTTGAAATTTTTGGATCATTAGGTCACTTGCATCCTCAACATGTTTCTGGCATGCATATCCACCACATTTAAAGCATCTGAGGATCAGTTACAAGTCCCTTTCCTATAAAATTCCACCAAGATATTATTAATGGTTGTACTAGCTGAATTTCAAAAACATGGATAAAAAAACCTTGGAGTTCAAATTTAGCACGTGAAATAATTTTCTTCACTTACATGGACTCTAAAATTTTCATTTTTTTGCGATCTATTTGCCTTATATCTTTTTAGTTAACGAAAAAAATGGGAGAGCGAAAACTCAAGTTTGGATCTGAAAAAAAATTGGAACATCCAAAATGTAAATGCACAAATGGTGAGAGAGATAATTCTGAAAAGTATCTGTGGTTTTTAAGGATAGGTAGAAAGCGGGTTGTTTGGCTCTGGTAAAAATATCCAACCACTTGAGAATTTGATTTTCTCTACCCCCTGAAAATTTTGGATCATTAGGTCACTTGCATCGTCAACATGTTTCTTGCATGCATATGCAGCACATTTAAAGCATCTTAGGATCAGTTAGAAGTCCCTTTCCAATAAAATTCTACCAAGCTAATATTAGGGGTTGTACTAGTGAAATTTCCCAAACATGGATAACAAAATTTTGGAGTTCATTTTTAGTGAGCGAAATAATTTTCTTCACTTACATTTATTATAGTTTTCAATTTTTTTTCATACATGAACTCTAAAATTTTCATTTTGTAGTCATCTATTTGCCTTATATTTTTTTGTTTTTGGGAAAAATGGGAGAGTGAAAACACAAGTTTGGATCTGAAAAAAAATTGAACATCCAAAATGTAAATGCACAATTGGGGAGAGAGATAATTCGAAAAGGTGTCAGTGATTTTTAAGGATAGACAGAAAGTGGGTTGTTTGGCTGTGGTAAAATATCCAACCACTTGAGAATTTGATTTTTTCTACTCGAAAATTTTGAATCCTTAGGTCACTTGCATCCTCAACATGTTTTTGGCATTCATATCCACCACATTTAAAGCAAGTTAGGATCAGTTGGAAGTCCCTTTCCTATAAAATTCCACCAAGCTATTATTAGGGGTTGTACTAGTGGAATTTCCCAAACATGGATAACAAAACCATGAGTTCATTTTTTGTGTGTGAAAAAATTTTCCTCACTTACATTTATTATAGTTTTCAATTTTTTTTGAATACATGAACTCTATAATTTTTATTTTGTTGTGATCTATTTGCCTTACATCTTTTTTGTTTACGGCAAAAATGGGAGAGTGAAATCTCAAGTTTGGATCTGAAAAAAAATTTGAACATCCAAAATGGAAATGCACAAATGCTGAGAGAGATAATTCCAAAAAGTATCTGCGATCTTTAAAGAGAGGCAAAAAGTGGGTTGTTTGGCTCTGGTAAAATATCCAACAACTTGAGAATTTGTTTTTTCTTCTCCTTGAAATTTTTGGATCATTAGGTCACTTGCATCCTCAAAATGTTTCTGGCATGCATATCCACCACATTTAAAGCATGTTAGAATCAGTTAGAAGTCCCTTTAGTATAAAATTCCACCTAGCTATTTTTAGGGGTTGTACTAGTGGAGTTTCCCAACCATGGATAACAAAACCTTGGAGTTCATTTTTAGCGCGTGAAATAATTTTCTTCAGTTACATTTATTATAGTTTTCAAATTTTTTCGCATACATGAACTCTAAAATCTCATTATGTTGCGATCTATTTTCCTGATATATTTTTTTTTTACGGGAAAAACGGGAGAGTGAAAACTCAAGTTTGGATCTAAAAAAAAATTCAACATCCAAAATGGAAATGCACAAATGCTGAGAGAGATAATTCCAAAAAGTATCTGTGATTTTTATGGATAGGCAAAAAGTGGGTTGTTTGACGCTGGTAAAATATCCAACACTTGAGAATTTGTTTTTTTCTACTGCTTGAAATTTTTGGATCATTAGGTCACTTGCATCCTCAACATGTTTTTACCATGCATATCTACCACATTTAAAGTATGTTAGGATTAGTTAGAAGTCCCTTTACTATAAAATTCCACCAAGCTATTATTAGCCGTGGTACTAGTGGAATTTCCCAAACACTAATAACAAAACCTTTGGAGTTCATTTTTACCGCATGAAATAATTTTCTTCACTTACATTTATTATAGTTTTCAAATTTTTTTGCATACATAAACTCTAAAATTTTCGTTTTGTTTCAATCTATTTGCCTTATATGTTTTCTATTTTCTAGAAAAATGGGAGAGTGAAAACTCAAGTTTGGATCTGAAAACAAATTTGAACATCAAAAATGGAAATGCACAAATGATGAGAGTGATAATTCATAAAATTATCTATGATTTTTAAATGTAGGCAAAAACTGGGTTGTTTGGCTCTGGTAAAATATCCAACCACTTGAGAATTTGATTTTTTCTACTTCTTGAAAATTTTGGATCATTAGGTCCACTTGCATCCTCAACATGTTTTTGGCATGCATATCCACCACATTTAAAGCATGTTAGGATCAGTTAGAAGTCCATTTCCCTTAAAATTCCACCTAGCTATTATTAGGGGTTGTACTAGTGGAATTTCCCAAACAAGGATAACAAAACCTTGGAGTTCATGTTTAGTGTGTGAAATAATTTTCTTCACTTACATTTATTATAGTTTTCAAATTTTTTCCATACATGAACTCTAAAATTTTCTTTTTGTTTCGATCTATTTGCCTTATATCTTTTCTATTTTCTAGAAAAATGGGAGAGTGAAAACTCATGTTTGGATCTGAAAACAAATTTGAACATCAAAAATGGAAATGCACAAATGATGAGAGAGATAATTCCAAAAAGTATCTGTGATTTTTAAATGTAGGCAAAAAGTGGCTTGTTTGGCTCTGGTAAAATATCCAACCACTTGAGAATTTGATTTTTTCTACTTCTTGAAAATTTTGGATCATTAGGTCCACTTGCATCCTCAACATGTTTTTGGCATGCATATCCACCACATTTAAAGCATGTTAGGATCAGTTAGAAGTCCATTTCCCTTAAAATTCCACCTAGCTATTATTAGGGGTTGTACTAGTGGAATTTCCCAAACAAGGATAACAAAACCTTGGAGTTCATTTTTAGTGCGTCAAATAATTTTCTTCACGTACATTTATTAAAGTTTTCAAATTTTTTTGCATTGATGAACTGTAAAATTTTCATTTTGATGCGATCTATTTGCCTTATATCTTGTTTGTTGATGAGAAAAATGGGAGAGTCAAATCACAAGTTTGGATCTAAAAAAAAATTTGAACATCCAAAATGGAAATGCACAAATGCCGAGAGAGATAATTCCAAAAAGTATCTGTGATTTTTAAGGATAGGCAAGAAGTGGTTTGTTTGGCTCTCATAAAATATCCAACCACTTGAGAATTTGATTTTTTCAACTCCTTGAAATTTTTGGATCATTAGGTCACTTGCATCCTCAACATGTTTCTGGCATGCATATCCACCACATTTAATGCATGTTAGGATCAATTGGAAGTCCCTTTCCTATATAATTCCACCAAGCATTTATTAGGGGTTGTACTAGTGGAATTTCCCAAACATAGATAACAAAACCTTGGAGTTCATTTTTAGTATAAGAAATATTTTTCTTCACTTACATTTAGTATAGTTTTCAATTTCTTTTGTACACACGAACTCTAAAATTTTAATTTTTTTCCGATCTATTTGCCTTATATCTTTTTCGCTTACAAGAAAAATGGGAGAGAGAAAACTCAAGTTTGAATCTGAAAAAAAATTTGAACATCCGAAATGGAAATGCACAAATGCTGAGAGAGAAAATTCCAAAAAGTATCTAAGATTTTTAAGGATAGGCAAAAAGTGGGTTGTTTTGCTCTGGTAAAATATCTAACCACTTGAGAACTTTATTTTTTGAACCCCTTGAATTTTTTTGATTATTAGGTCACTTGCATCCTCAACATGCTTCTGGCATGCATATCGACCAAATTTAAAGCATGTTTGGATGACTTAGAAGTCCCTTTCCTATAAAATTCCACCAAGCTATTATTAGGGGTTTTACTAGTGGAATTTCCAAAACATGGATAACAAAACCTTGGAATTCATTTTTAGTGAGTGAAATAATTTTTTTCACTTACATTTATTATAGTTTTCAAATTTTTTTTTGAATACATGAACTCTGAAATTTAAATTTTGTTGCGATCTATTTGCCTTATATCTTTTTCACTTACGAAGAAAATAGGAGAGTGAAAGCTAAAGTTTGGATCTGAAAAAAAATTTGAACATCCAAAATGGAAATGCACAAATGCTAAGAGAGATAATTCCAAAAAGTATCTGTTATTTTTAAGGATGGGCAAAATGTGGGTTGTTTGGCTCTGTTAAAATATCACACCACTTGAGAATTTGATTTTTTCTAATCCTAGAAATATTTGGATCATTAGGTCACTTGCATCCTCAACATGTTTCTGGCATGCATATCCACCACATTTAAAGCATGTTAGGATCAGTTAGAAGTCCCTTTCCAATAAAATTCCACCAAGCTACTATTAGGGGTTGTACTAGTGGAATTTCTCAAACATGGATAAAAAAACCTTGGAGTTTATTTTTAGCGCGTGAAATAATTTTATTCACTTACATTTATTGTAGATTTCAATTTTTTTTGCACACATGAACTGTAAAATTTTCATTTTGTTGCGATTATGTGCCTTATATCTTTCTTTTTTTTTGAGAAAAACGGGAGAGTGAAAACTCAAGTTTGGATCTAAAAAAAATTTGAACATCCAAAATGTAGGTGCACAAATGGTGAGAGAGATAATTCCAAAAAGTATCTGTGGTTTTTAAGGATAGGCAGAAAGTGGGTTGTTTGGCTCTGGTAAAATATCCAACAACTTGAGAATTTGATTTTCTCTACTCCTGGAAAATTTTGGATTGTTAGGTCACTTGCATCCTCAACATATTTCTGGCATGCATATGCACCACATTTAAAGCATGTTAGGATCAGTTAGAAGTCCTTTTCCTATAAAATTCCACCAAGCTATTATTAGGGGTTGTACTAGTGGAATTTCCCAAAAAAGGATAACAAAACCTTAGAGTTCATTTTTAGTGCGTGAAAAAATTTTCCTCACTTACATTTATTATAGTTTTCTTATTTTTTTGCATATGTGAACTCCAATATTTTCATTTCGTTGCGATCTGTTTGCCTTATATCTTTTTCGCTAATGAGAAAAATCGGAGAGTGAAAACTCAAGTTTGGATCTGAAAAAAAATTTGAACATCCAAAATGGAAATGCACAAATGCTGAGAGAGATAATTCCAAAAAGTATTTGTGACTTTTAAGGAAAGGTAAAAACTGGGTTGTTTGGCTCTGGTAAAATATCCAACCACTTGAGAATTTGATTTTTTCGACTCCGTGAAATTTTTGGATCATTAGGTCACTTCCATCCTCAACAGGTTTTTGGCAAGCATATCCATCACAATAGAAGCTTGTTAGGATCAATTAGAAGTCCCTTTCCTATAAAATTCCACCAAGCTATTATTAGGGGTTCTACCAGTGGAATTTGCCAAACATGGATAACAAAAACTTGGAGTTCATTTTTAGTTCGTGAAATAATTTTCTTCACTTACATTTATTGTAGTTTTTCAAATTTTTTTGCATGCATGAACTCTAAAATTTTCTTTTTGTTGCGATCTATTTGCCTTATATCTTTTTTTTTACGTGAAAATGGGAGTGTGAAAACTCAAGTTTGGATCTGAAAATAAAATTGAACATTCAAAATGGAAATGCACAAATTCTGAGAGAGATAATTCCAAAAAGTGTCTGTGATTTTTAAGGATAGGCAAAAAGTAGGTTGTTTGGCTCTGGTATTTTTATCCAACCACTTGAGAATTTGAATTTTTCTACTTCTTGAAATTTTTGGATCATTACGTCACTTGCATCCTCAACATGTTTCTAGCATGCATATCCACCACATTTAAAGCATGTTAGGATCAGTTAGAAGTCCATTTCCTATAAAATTCCACCAGCTATTATTAGGGTTTGTACTAGTAGAATTTCACAAACACTGATAACAAAACCTTGGAGTTCATTTTTAGCGCGTGAAATAATTTTCTTCACTTACATTTATTATTGTTTTCAAATTTTTTTGGGTACATGAACTCAAAAATTTTCATTTTGTTGCAATCTATTTGCCTTATATCTTTTTTGTCAACAGGAAAAATGGAAGATTGAAAACTCAAATTTGGATTTGAAAAAAAATTTGAACATCCAGAATGGAAATGCACAAATGCTGATAGAGATAATTCCAAAAAATATATGTCATTTTTAAGGATAGGCAAAAATTGAGTTGTTTGGCTCTGGTAAAATATTCAACCACTTGAGAATTTGATTTTTTCTACTCGTTGAAATTTTAGGATCAGTAGGTCACTTGCATCCTCAAAGAGTTTCTGGCATGCATATCCACCACATTTAAAGCGTGTTAGGATCAGTTAGAAGTCTCATTCCTAAAAAATTCCACAAGGCTATTATTAGGGGTTGTACTAGTGGAAACTCCCAAACATGGATAACAAAACCTTGGAGTTCATTTTTAGCGCGTGAAATTTTCAAATTTTATTGCGTAAATGAACTCTAAAATTTTCATTTTATTGCGATCTACTTGCCTTATATCATTCTTGTTTACAAGAAAAATGGGAGTGTGAAAACTCAAGTTTGGATCTGAAAATAAAATTGAACATTCAAAATGGAAATGCACAAATTCTGAGAGAGATAATTCCAAAAAGTGTCTGTGATTTTTAAGGATAGGCAAAAAGTAGGTTGTTTGGCTCTGGTATTTTTATCCAACCACTTGAGAATTTGAATTTTTCTACTTCTTGAAATTTTTGGATCATTAGGTAACTTGCTTGCTCAACATGTTTCTGGCATGCTTCCACCACATTTAAAGCATGTTAGGATCAGTTAGAAGTCCCTTTCCTATAAAATTCCACCAAGCTATTATTAGGGGTTCTACTAGTGGAATTTCCTAAACATGGATAACAAAATCTTGGAGTTCATTTTTAGTGCGTGAAATAATTTTCTTCACTTACATTTATTATAGTTTTCAAATTTTTTTGCATACAATAACTCTAAAATTTTTATTTTGTTACGATCTATTTGCCTTATATATTTTTCGCTTACGAGAAAAAAGGGAGAGAGAAGACACAAGTTTGGATCTGAAAAAAAATTTGAACGTCCAAAATGGAAATGCACAAATGCTAAGAGAGATAATTCCAAAAAGTATCTGTGGTTTTTAAGGATAGGCAAAAAGTCGGTTGTTTGGCACTGGTAAAATATCCAAGCACTTGAGAATATGATTTTTTCTACTCTTTGAAATTTTTGGATCGTTAGGTAACTTGCATCCTCAACCTGTTTCTGGCAAGCATATCCACCACTTTTAAAGCTTGTTAGGATCAGTTACAAGTCCTTTTCCTATAAAATTCTACCAGGCCATTATTAAGGGTTGTACTAGTGGAATTTCCCAAACATGGACAACAAAACCTTGGAGTTCCTTTTTAGAGTGTGAAATAATTTTCTTTACTTACATTGATTGTAGTTTCAAATTTTTTTGCACACATGAACTCTAAAATTTTCATTTTGTTGCGATCTATTTGCCTTATATCTTTTTTTTTTACAAGAAAAATGGGAGAGTGAAAATTCAAGTTTGGATCTGAAAAAAAATTGGAACATCCAAAAAGTAAATGCACAAATGGTGAGAGAGATAATTCCAAACAGTATCTGTGGGTTTTAGGGATAGGCAGAAAGTGGGTTGTTTGGCTATGGTAAAATATCCAACCACTTGAGAATTTGATTTTCTTTACTCCTGGAAAATTTTGGATCATTAGGTCACTAGCATCCTCAACATGTTTCTGGCATGCATATGCACCACATTTAAAGCATGTTTGGATCAGTTAGAAGTCCCTTTCCTATAAAATTCCACCAAGCTATTATTAGGGGTTGTAGTAGTGGAATTTCCAAAACATGGATGACAAAACCTTGGAGTTCATTTTTAGTGCGTGAAATAATTTTCTTCACTTACATTTATTATAGTTTTCAATTTTTTTTGCATGCATGAACTCTAAAATTTTCATTTTGTTGTGATCTATTTGCCGTATATCTTTTTCGCTTATGAGAAAAATCGGAGAGTGAAAAGTCAAGTTTGGATCTGAAAAAAAATTTGAACATCCAAAAAGGAAATGCACAAATGCTGAGAGAGTTAATTCCAAAAATTATCTGTGATTTCTAACGATTGGAAAAAAGTTGGTTGTTTGGCGCTGGTAAAATATCCAATACTTGAGAATTTGATTTTTCTACTCCTTGAAATTTTTGGATCATTAGGTCACTTGCATCCTCAACATGTTTTTGGCATGCATATCCACCACATTTAAAGCATGTTAGGATCAGTTAGAAGTTCCTTTACTATAAAATTCCACCAAGCTATTATTAGGGCTTGTACTAGTGGAATTTCCCAAACATGGATAACAAAACCTTGGAGTTCATTTTTAGCGTGAGAAATTATTTTCTTCACTTACATTTATTATAGTTTTATAGTTTTTTTTTCATACATGAAGTCTAAAATTTTCGTTTTGTTTCGATCTATTTGCCTTATATCTTTTCTATTTAATAGAAAAATGGGAGAGTGAAAACTCAAGTTTCAATCTGAAAAAAAATTTGAACATCCAAAATTGAAATGCACAAATACTGAGAGAGATAATTCCAAAAAGTATCTGTGATTTTTAAGGATAGGTAAAAAGTGGGTTGTTTGGCTCTGGTAAATATCCAACCACACATTACTTGAGAATTTAATTTTTTCTGCACCTTGAAATTTTTTTATCATTAGGTCACTTGCATCTTCAACATGTTTTTGGCATGCATATCCACCACATTTAAGGCATGTTAGGATCAGTTAGAAGTCCCTTTCCTATAAAAATCTACCTAGCTATTATTAGGGGTTGTACTAGTGGAATTTCCGAAACATGGATAACAAAACCTTGAAGTTCATATTTAGTGTGTGAAATAATTTTCTTCACTTACATTCATGAACTGTAAAATTTTCATTTTGTTCCGATCGATTTGCCTTATATCATTTTTGTTTACGAGAAAAATGGGAGAGTGAAAACTCAAGTTTGGATCTGAAAACAAATTTGAACATCCAAAATGGAAATGCACAAATGCTGAGAGAGATAATTAAAAAATGTATCTGCGTTTTTTAAGGATAGGCCAAGAGTGGATTATTTGACTCTGGTAAATTATCCAACGAATTGAGAATTTGATATTTTCTTCTCCTTGAAATTTATGGATCATTAGGTCTCTTGCACCCTCAACAAGTTTCTGGCATGCATGTCCACCACATTCAAACCAAGTTTGGATCAGTTAGAAGTCCCTTTCCAATAAAATTCCACCAAGCTATTATGAGGGTTTGTGTTGGTGGAATTTCCCAAACGTGAATAGTAAAACCTTGGAGTTTATTTTTAGTGCGTGAAATAATTTTCTTCACTTACATTTATAGTAGTTATCAAATTTTTTTGCATACAAGAACTCTAAAATTTTCATCTTGTTGCGATCTATTTGGCTTATATCTTTTTTGTTTACGAGAAAAATGGGAGAGTGTAATCTCAAGTTTGGATCTAAAAAAAAATTTGAACATCCAAAATGGAAATGCACAAATGCTGAGAGAGATAATTCCAAAAAGTATCTGTGATTTTTAAGGATAGGCAAAAAATGGTTTGTTTGGCTCTCGTAAAATATCCAACCACTTGAGAATTTGATTTTTTCAACTTCTTGAAATTTTTGGATCATTATGTTACTAGCATCCTCAACATGTTTCTGGCATGCATATCCACCACATTTAAAGCATGTTGGGATCAGTTACAAGTCCCTTTCCTATAAAATTCCACCAAGCTATTATTAGGGGTTGTACTAGTGGAATTTCCCAAACATGGATAACAAAACCTTGGAGTTCATTTTTAGCGTGTGAAATAATTTTGTTAACTTACATTTATTATTGTTTTCAAAGTTTTTTGCCTACATGAACATTAAATTTTTCATTTTGTTGCGATCTACTTTCCTTATATCTTTTTTGTTTACGAGAAAAATGGGAGACTGAAAACTCAAGTTTTGATCTCATAAAAAATTTGAACATCCAAAATGGAAATCCAAAAATGCTGAGAGAGTTAATTCCAAAAAGTATCTATGATTTTTCAGGATAAGCAAAAAGTGGGTTGTTTGGCTCTGGTAAATTTCCAACCACTTGAGAATATTATTTAAACCATGTTAGGATTGTTAAAAGTCCCCTTTCTATAAATTTTCACCTAGCTATTATTAGGGGTATTACTAATGCAATTTCCCAAAAATAGATAACAAAACCTTGGAGTTCATTTTTAGTGCGTGAAATAATTATCTTCATTTACATTTATTGTAGTTTTCAAATTTTTTTGCACACTTGAATTCTATAATTTTAATTTTGTTGCGATCTATTTGCCTTATATCTTTTTTGTTTACGAGAAAAATGGGAGTGTGAAAAGTCAAGTTTGGATCTGAAAAAAAATTTGATCATCCAAAATGAAAATGCACAAATGCTGAAAGAGATAATTCAAAAAAAGTATGTGTGATTTTTAAGGATAAGCATAAAGTGGGTTGTTATGTTCTGTTAAAGTATCCAACCATTAGAGAATTTGATTTTTTTTACTCAAAATTTTTTGATCATTAGGACACTCGCATATTTACCACATTTAAAGCTTGTTTTGATCAGTTAGAAATCGCTTGGCTATAAAATTCCACCAAGCTATTATTAGGGTTTGACTAGTGGAATTTCCCAAACATGGATAACAAAACCTTGGAGTTCATTTTTAGTCTGTGAAATAATTTTCTTCATTTACATTTATTTCAGTTTTCAAATTTTTTTGCATACATGAACTCTAAAATTCTTTTTTGTTGCGATTTATTTGCCTTATATCTTTTTCTCTTAGGGGAAAAATTGGAGAGTGAAAACTCAAGTTTGGATCTGAAAGAAAAATTTGAACATCTAAAATGGAAATGCACAAATTCTGAGAGAGATAATTCCAAAAAGTATCTGTGATTTTTAAAGATAGGCAAAAAGTAGGTTGTTTGGCTCTGGTAACATATCCAACCACTTGAGAATTTGATCTTTTCTACTGCTTGAAATTTTTGGATCATTAGGTCACTTGCATTCTCAACATGTTTCAGGCATGTATATCCAACACATTTAAAGCATGTTAGGATCAGTTAGAGGTCCCTTTCCTATAAAATTCAAGCAAGCTATTATTAGGGGTTGTAGTAGTGGAATTTCGTAAACATGGATAACAAAACCTTGGAGTTCACTTTCAGTGCATGAAATAATTTTGTTCACTTACATGTATTATAGTTTTAAATTTTTTTTGCATACATACCTCAAAAATTTTCATTTTGTTGCGGTCTATTTGCCTTATATCTTTTTTGTGTACTGGAAAATGGGAGAGGGAAAACTGAAATTTGGATTTGAAAAAAAAATTGAACATCCAAATGGAAATGCACAAATTCTGAGAGAGATAATTCCAAAAAGTATATGTGATTTTTAAGGGTAGGCAAAAATTGGGTTGTTTGGCTCTAGTAAAATATTCAACCACTAAAGAATTTGATTTTTTCTACTCGTTGAAATTTTTGGATCATTAGGTCACTTTCATCCTCAATAAGTTTCTGGCATGCATATCCACCACATTTAAAGCATGTTAGAATCATTTAGAAGTGCCTTTCCTATAAAATTCCACCAAGCAATTATTAGGGGTTGTACTAGTAGAATTTCACACACTCGATAACAAAACCTTGGAGTTCCTTTCTAGGGCATTAAATAATTTTCTCCACATACATTTATTATAGTTTTCAAATTTGATTGCGTACATGAACTCTAAAATTTTTATTTTGTTGCAATCTATTTGCCTAATATCTTTTTTGTTTACGAAAAAAATGGGAGAGTAAAACCTCAAGTTTGGATCTGAAAAAAATTTGAACATCCAAAATGGAAATGCACAAATGCTGAGAGAGATAATTCCAAAAATTATCTGTGTTTTTTAAGGATTGGCAAAAAGTGGTTTGTTTGGCGTTGGTAAAATATTCAACCTCTTGAGAATTTGATTTTTTCTACTCGAAATTTTTGGATCAATAAGTCACTTGCATCCTCAACATGTTTCTGGCATGCATATCCACCACATTTAATGCGTGTGAGGTGCAGTTAGAAGTCCCTTTCCTATAAAATTCCACCAAGCTACTGTTAGGGTTTGTACTGATGGAATTTCCCAAACATCGATAACAAAACCATAGAGTTCACTTTTAGTGCGTGAAATAATTTTTTTCACTTACATTTATTATAGTTTTCAAATTTTTTTGCATACATTAACTCTAAAATTTTCATTTTGTTGGGATCTATTTGCCTTATATCTTTTTTGTTTTCGGGAAAAATGGGAGAGTGAAAACTCAAGTTTGGATCTGAAAAAAAATTTGAAAATACAAAAAGGAAATGCACAAATGCTGAGAGATATAATTCCAAAATGTATCGGTGATTTTTTATGATAGGCATTAAGTGGGTTGTTTGGCTCTGCTAAAATATCCAACCACTAGAGAATATGATTTTTTCTACTCCTTGAATTTTTTTGATCATTAGGTCACTTGCATCGTCAACATGTTTCTGGCATGCATATCCACCACATTTAAAGCATTTGAGGATCAGTTAGAAGTCCACTTCCTATAAAATTCCACCAAGATATTATTAGGGGTTGAACTAGTTCAATTTCCCAAATATGGATAAAAAAACCTTGGAGTTCATTTTTAGCCCGTGAAATAATTTTCTACACTTACATTTATTATAGTTTTAAATTTTTTTTGCAAACATGAACTCTAAAATTTTCATTTTTTTACGATCTATTTGCCTTATATCTTTTTTGTTAACGAGAAAAATGGGAGAGTGAAAACTCAAGTTTGGATCTGAAAAAAAATTTGAACATCCAAAATGTAAATGCACAAATGGTGAGAGAGATAATTCCAAAAAGTATTTGTGATTTTTGAGGATAGGCAGAAAGTGGGTTGTTTGGCTCTGGTAAAATATCCAACCACATGAGAATTTGATTTTTTCTACTCCTTGAAAATTTTGGATCATTAGGTCGCTTGCATACTCAACATGTTTTTGGCATGCATATCCACCAGATTTAAAACATGTTAGGATATGTTAGAAGTCCCTTTACTATAAAATTCCACCAAGCTATTGTTAGGGGTTGTACTAGTGGAATTTCCCAAACATGGATAACAAAACTTGGAGTTCATTTTTAGCGTGTGAAATAATTTTTTTTACTTACATTTATTATAGTTTTCAAATTTTTAAGCATACATGAACTCTAAAATTTTTGTTTTGTTTCGATCTTTTTGCCTTATATCTTTTTTATTTTCTAGAAAAATGGGAGAGTGAAAACTGAAGTTTGGATCTTTAAAAGAATTCGAACATCCAAAATGGAAATGCACAAATGCTGAGAGAAATAATTCCAAAAGTATCAGTGATTTTTAAAGATAGGCAAAAAGTGGGTTGTTTGGCTCAGGTAAAATATCCAACCACTTGAGAATTTGATTTTTTCTACACCTTGAAGTTTTTGGATCATTAGGTCACTTGCATCCTCAAAATGTTTCTGGCATGCATATCCACCACATTTAAATAATTTTAGGATCAGTTAGAAGTCCCTTTAGTACAAAATTCCACCTAGCTATTATAAGGGGTTGTACTAGTGGAATTTCCCAAACATGCATAACCTTGGAGTTCATTTTTAGCGCGTGAAATAATTTTCTTCACTTACATTTATTATAGTTTTAAAATATTTTTGCATACATAAACCCTAAAATTGTCATTATCTTGCAATCTATTTTGCCTTATATTTTTTTTTATGGGAAAAACGGGAGAGTGAAAACTTAAGTTCGGATCTAAATAAAAATTTCAACATCCAAAATGGAAATGCACAAATGCTGAGAGAGATAATTCCAAAAAGTATCTGTGATTTTTAAGGATAGGCAAAAAGAAGGTTGTTTGGCGCTTGTAAAATATCCAATACTTGACAATTTGATTTTTTCTACTCCTTGAAATTTTTGGATCATTAGATCACTTGCATCCTCAACATGTTTTTGGCATGCATATCCACCACATTTAAAGCATGTTAGGATCAGTTAGAAGTCCCTTTACTATAAAATTCCACTAAGCTATTATTAGGGGTTGTACTAGTGGAATTTCCCAAACATGGATAACAAAACCTTGGAGTTCATTTTTAGCGCCTGAAATAATTTTCTTCACTTACATTTATTATAGTTTTATAATTTTTTTGCATACTTGAACTCAAGAAATTTCGTTTTGTTTCGATCTATTTGCCTTATATCTTTTCAATTTACTAGAAAAATGGGTGAGTGAAAACTCAAGTTTGGATCTGAAAAAAAATTTGAACATCCAAAATGGAAATGAAAAAATACTGAGAGAGATAATTTCATAAAGTATCTGTGATTTTTAAGGATAGGCAAAAAGTGGGTTGTTTGGCTCTGGTAAAATATCCAACCACTTGAGAACTTGATTTTTTCTACTCGAATTTTTTGTGTCATTAGGCCACTTACATCTTCAACATGTTTCTGGCATGCATATCCACCACATTTAAAGCATGTTAGGATCAGTTAGAAGTCCCTTTCCTATAAAATTCCACCAAGCTATTATTAGGGGTTTTATTAGTAGAATTTCCCAAACATGGATAACAAAACCTTGGAGTTCATTTTTAGTGAGTGAAATAATGTTCTTCACTTACATTTATTATATTTTGCAAATTTTTTTGAATACATGAACTCTAAAATTTTAATTTTGTTTCGATCTATTTGCCTTATATCTTTTTCGCTTACGAGAAAAATGGGAGAGTAAAACCTCAAGTTTGGATCTGAAAAATAAATTGAACATCCAAAATGGAAATGCACAAATGCAAAGAGAGATAATTCAAAAAAGTATCTGTTATTTTTAAGGATGGGCAAAAAGTGGGTTGTTTGGCTCTGGTAAAATATCACACCCCTTGAGAATTTGATTTTTTCTACTCCTACAAATTTTTGGATCATTAGGTCACTTGCATCCTCAACATGTTTCTGGCATGCATATCCACCACATTTAAAGCATGTTTGGATCAGTTAGAAATCCCTTTCCAATAAAATTCCAGCAAGCTACTATTAGGGGTAGTACTAGTGGAATCTCCCATACAAGGATAACAAAATCTTGGAGTTCATTTTTAGCGCATGAAATACTTTTCTTCACTTACATTTATTATAGTTTTCAAATTTTTTTGCCTACATGAAATTTAAAATTTTCATTTTGTTGCGATCTACTTTCCTTATATCTTTTTTTTTACGAGAAAAATGGGAGAGTGAAAACTCAAGTTTTGATCTGAAAAAAAATTTGAACATCCAAAATGGAAATGCAAAAATGCTGAGAGAATTAATTCCAAAAAGTATATGTGATTTTTAAGGAAAAGAAAAAGTGGGGGTTTTTGGCTATGTTAAATTTCCAACCACTTGAGAATTTGATTTTTTCTACTCCTTGAAATTTTAGGATCATTAGGTTACTTGCATCCTCAACATGTTTCTGGCATGCATATCCACCACATTTAAAGCATGTTAGGATCCGTTAGAAGTCCCCTTTCTATAAATTTCCACCTAGCTATTATTAGGGGTAGTACTAGTGAAATTTCCATAACATGGATAACAAAACCTTGGAGTTCATTTTTAGTGCGTGAAATAATTTTTTTCACTTTCATTTTTTGTAGTTTTCAAATTTTTTTCCATAAATGAACTCTAAAAGTTTTATATTGTTGTGATCTATTTTCCTTATATCTTTTATGTTTAGGAGAAAAATGGGAGAGTGAAAACTCAAGTTTGGATCTGAAAAAAAATTTGAACATCCAAAATGAAAATGCACAATTGCTGAGAGAGATTATTCCAAAAAGTATCTGTGATTTTTAAGGATAAGCAAAAAGTGGATTGTTATGCTCTGGTAAAATATCCAACCACTTGAGAATTTGATTTTTTTCAACTCCTTGAAATTTTTGGATCATTAGGTCACTTGCATCCTCAACATGTTTCTTTCTTGCATATCCACCACATTTAAAGCATGTTTTGACCAGTTAGAAGTCCCTTTGCTATTAAATTCAACCAAGCTATTATTGGGGTTTGACTAGAAAAATTTCCCAAACATGGATAACAAAACCTTGGAGTTCATTTTTAGTCTGTGAAATAATTTTCTTCATTTACATTTATTTTAGTTTTCAAATTTTTTTGCATACATGAACTCTAAAATTCATTTTTGTTGCGATTTATTTGCCTTATATCTTTTCCGCTTAGGGGAAAAATTGGGGAGTGAAAACTCAAGTTTGGATTTGAAAAAAAATTTGACAATCTAAAATGGAAAAGCACAAATGCTGAGCGAGATAATTCCAAAAAGTATCTGTGATTTTTAAGGATAGGCAAAAAGTGGGTTGTTTGGCTCTAGTACAATATCCAACCACTTGAGAATTTGATTTTTTCTACTCCTTGAAATTTTTGGATCATTAGGTCACTTGCATCTTCAATATGTTTAAGGCATGCATATCCAGCACATTTAAAGCATGTTAGGATTAGTTAGAAGTCCCTTTCCTATAAAATTCATGCAAGCTATTATTTGGGGTTGTACTAGTGGAATTTCCAAAACATGGATAAAAAAACCTTGGAGTTCATTTTTAGTGGGTGAAATAATTTTCTTCACTTACATTTATTATAGTTTTCAAATTTTTTTGCATACATGAACTCTAAAATTTTCATTTTGTTGCGATCTATTTGCCTTATATCTTTTTCGCTTACGAGAAAAATGGGAGAGTGAAAACTCAAGTTTGGATCTGAAAAAAAAATCAACTTCCAAAATGGAAATGCACAAATGCTGAGAGAGATAATTTAAAAAAGTATCTGTGATTTTTAAGCATAGGCAGAAAGTGGGTTTTTTTTGCTCTGGTAAAATATCCAACCACTTGAGAATTTGATTTTTTCTATTCCTTGAAATTTTTGGATCATTAGGTCACTGGCATCCTCAACATGTTTATTTCTTGCATATTCACCACATTTAAAGGATGTTATGATCAGTTAGAAGTCCCTTTCCTATGAAATTCCGCCAAGCTATTATTGTGGTTTGTACTAGTAGAATTTCCCAAACACGGATAACAAAACCTTGGAGTTCATATTTAGAGCTTGAAATAATTTTCTTCACTTACATTTATTATAGTTTTCAAATTTTCTGGCGTACATGAACTCTAAAATTTTCATTTTGTTGCGATCTATTTGCCTAATATCTTTTTTTTTTTACGAGAAAAATGGGAGAGTGAAAACCCAAGTTTGGATCTGAAAAAAAATTTGAACATCCAAAATCGAAATGCAAAAATACTGAGGGAGATAATTCCAAAAAGTATCTGTAATTTTTAAGGATAGGAAAAAAGTGGGTTGTTTGCCGCTGGTAAAATATCCAATCACTTGAGATTTTGATTTTTTCTACTCCTTGAAATTTTGGGATCATTAGGGTTTGTACTGATGAAATTACCAAACATTGATAGCAAAACCTTGGAGTTCATTTTAAGTGCGTGAAATAATTTTCTTCACTTACATTTATTATAGTTTTCAAATTTTTTTGCCTACATGAACTCTTAAATTTTCATTTTGTTGGGATCTATTTGGCTTATATCTTTTTTGTTTATGAGAAAAACGGGAGGGTGAAAACTCAAGTTTGGATCTGAAAACAATTTGAACATCCAGAATGGAAATGAACAAATGCTGAAAGAGATAATTCCAAAAAGTATCTGTGATTTTTAAACATAGGCAAAAAGTGGATTGTTTGGCACTGGTAAAATATCCAACCACTTGAGAATTTGATTTTTTCAACTCCTTGAAATTTTTCGATCATTAGGTCACTTGCATCCTCAAATTATTTATGGCATACATATCCACCACATTTAAAGCATGTTCATATTAGTTAGAAGTCCCTTTTGCAATAAAATTCCATGAAGCTATTATTAGGGTTTGTACTAGTGGAATTTCCCAAACATGGATAACAAAACCTTGGAGTTCATTTTCAGTGCGTGAAATAATTTTCTTCACTTACATTTATTATTGTTTCCAATTTTTTTTGCATACATGAAATCTAAAATTTTCATTTTGATGCCATCTATTTGCCTTATAGGTTTTTTTTTTTCGGGAAAAATGGGAGAGTGAAAACACAAGTTTGGATCTGAAAAAAAAAAATTGAACATCCAAAAATTAAATCCTCAAATGCCGAGAGAGACAATTGCAAAATGTATCCGTGATTTTTTAGGATAGGCAAAAAGTGGGTTGTTTGGCTCTGGTAAAATATCAAACCACTAGAGAATATGATTTTTTCTACTCCTTGAAATTTTTGGTTCATTTGGTCACTTGCATCCTCAACATGTTTCTGGCATGCATATCCACCAAATTTAAAGCATGTGAGGATCAGTTAGAAGTCCCTTTCCTATAACATTCAACCAAGATATTATTAGGGGTTGTACTAGTTGAATTTCCCAAACATGGATAAAAAAACCTTGGAGTTCATTTTTAGCGCGTGAAATAATTTTCTTCACTTACATTTATTATAGTTTTCAAATTTTTTTGCATACATGAACTCTAAAATTTTTATTTTTTTGCGATCTATTTGGCTTATATCTTTTTTGTTAACAAGAAAAATGGGAGAGAGAAAACTCAAGTTTGGATATGAAAAAAATTTTGAACATCCAAAATGTAAATGCATAAATGGGGAGAGAGATAATTCCAAAAAGTATGTGTGATTTTTAAGGATAGGCAGAAAGTGAGTTGTTTGGCTCTGGCAAAATATCCAACCACTTGAGAATTTGATTTTTTCTACTCCTTGAAAATATTGGATCATTAGGTCACTTGCATCCTCAAAATGTTTCTGGCATGCATATCCACCACATTTAAAGCATGTTTGGATCAGTTAGAAGTCCATTTCCTATAAAATTCCACGAAGCTATTATTAGGGGTTGTACTAGTGGAATTTCCCAAACATGGATAACAAAACCTTGGAGTTCATTTTTTGTGCGTGAAACAATTTTCTTCATATACATTTATTATAGTTTTCAAATTTTTTTGCATACATGAACTCTATAATTTTCATTTTGTTGTGATCTATTTGCCTTATATATTTTTTGTTTAGGGCAAAAATAGAAGAGTGAAAACTTAAGTTTGGATCTGAAAAAAAATTTGAACATCCAAAATGGAAATGCACAAATGCTGAGAGAGATAATTCCAAAAAGTATCTGTGATTTTTAAAGAAAGGCAAAAAGTGGGTTGTTTGGCTCTGGTAAAATATCCAACCACTAGAGAATTTGATTTTTTCAACTCGAAATTTTTGGATCATTAGGTAACTTGCATCCTCAAAATGTTTTTGGCATGCATATCCACCACATTTAAAGCATGTTAGGATCAGTTAGAAGTCCCTTTAGTATAAAATTCCACCTAGCTATTATTAGGGGTTCTACTAGTGGAATTTCCCAAACATGGATAATAAGACTTGGAGTTCATTTTTAGTGCGTGAAATAATTTTCTTCACTTACATTTATTATAGTTTTAAATTTTTTTTGCATGCATGAACTCTAAAATTTTCATTATGTTGCGATCTATTTGCCTTATATCTTTTTTTTAGGGAAAGACGGGAGAGTGAAAATTCAAGATTGGATCTAAAAAAAAATTTCAACATCCAAGATGGAAATGCAGAAATGCTGATAGAGGTAATTCCAAAAAGTATCTGTGATTTTTATGGATAGGCAAAAAGTAGGTTGTTTCACGCTGGTAAAATATCCAATACTTGAGAATTTGATTTTTTCTTCTCCTTGAATTTTTTGGATCATTAGGTCACTTGCATCCTCAACATGTTTTTGGCATGCATATCTACCACATTTAAAGCATGTTAGGATCAGTTAGAAGTCCCTTTACTATAAAATTCCACCATGCTATTATTAAGGGTTGTACTAGTGGAATTTCCCAAACATGGATAACAAAACCTTGGAGTTCATTTTTAGCGCATGAAATAATTTTCTTCACTTTTATTATATCTTGCAATTTTTTTTGCATACATGAACTCTAAAATTTCGTTTTGTTTCAATCTATTTGCCTGAAATCTTTTCTACTTTCTTGAAAAATGGGAGAGTGAAAACTCAAATTTGGATCTGAAAAAAATTTTGAACATCCAAAATGGAAATGCACAAATGCTGAGAGAGATAATTCCAAATAGTATCTGTGATTTTTAAAGATAAGCAAAAAGTGGGTTCTTTGGCTCTGGTAAAATATTCAACCACTTGAGAATTTGATTTTTTCTACTCCTTGAAATTTGTGGATCATTAGGTCACTTGCATCCTCAAAATTTTTCTAGCATGCATATCCGCCACATTTAAAGCATGTTAGGATCAGTTAGAAGTCCCTTTACTATAAAATTCCGCCAAGCTATTATTAGGGGTTGTACTAGTGGAATTTCCCAAACATGGAGAACAAAACCTTGGAGTTCATTTTTAGCGCGTGAAATAATTTTCGTCACTTACATTTATTATAGTTTAATAATTTTTTTGCATACATGATTTCTAAAATTTTCGTTTTGTTTTGATCTATTTGCCTTATATCTTTTCAATTTACTAGAAAAATGGGAGAGTGAAAACTCAAGTTTGGATCTGAAAAAAACTTAGAACATCCAAAATGGAAATGCACGAATACTGTGAGAGATAATTTCAAAAAGTATCTTTGATTTTTAAGGATAGGGAAAAAGTGGGTTGTTTGGCTCTGGTAAATATCCAACCACACGTTACTTGAGAATTTAATTTTTTCTACACCTTGAAATTTTTGGATCATTAGGTCACTTGCATCCTGAACATGCTTCTGGCATGCATATCCACCATATTTAAAGCATGTTAGGATCAGTTAGAAGTCCATTTCCTATAAAATTCCACCTAGCTATTATTAGGGGTTCTACTAGAGCAATTTCCCAAACATGGATAACAAAACCTTGGAGATCATTTTTAGTGTGTGAAATAATTTTCTTCACTTACATTGATTATAGTTTTCAATTTTTTTTGCATTCATGAACTGTAAAATTTTCATTTTGTTGCTATCTATTTGCCTTATATCTTTTTTGTTTATGAGAAAAAAGGGAGAGTGAAAACTCAACTTTGGATCTGAAAAACATTTGAACATCCAAAATGGAAATTCACAAATGTTGAGAGAGATAATTAAAAAAAGTATCTGTGATTTTTAAGGATTGGCAAAGAGTGGGTTATTTGACTCTGTTAAATTATCCAACGAATTGAGAATTTGAAATTTTCTTGTCCTTGAAATTTTTGGATCATTAGGTCACTTGGACCCTCAACAAGTTTCTGGCATGGATATCCACCACATTGAAAGCAAGTTTGGATCAGTTAGAAGTCCATTTCCTATAAAATTCCACCAAGCTATTATTAGGGGTTGTACTGGTGGAATTTCCCAAATGTGGATAACAAAACCTTGGAGTTAATTTTTAGTGCGTGATATAATTTTCTTCAGTTACATTTATTATATTTTTCAAAATTTTTTTGCATACCTGACTCTAAAATTTTAATTTTGTTCGATGTATTTGCCTTATATCTTTTTTGCTTACGAGAAAAATGGGAGTGTGAAAGCTCAAGTTTGGATCTAAAAAAAACTTTGAACATCCAAAATGGAAATGCACAAATGCTAAGAGAGATAATTCCAAAAAGTATAAGTTATTTTTAAGGATGGGCAAAAAGTGGGTTATTTGGCTCTGGTAAAATATCACACCACTTGAGAATTTGATTTTTTCTAATCCAAGAAATTTTTGGATCATTAGGTCACTTGCATCGTCAACATGTTTCTGGCATGCATATCCACCACATTTAAAACATGTTAGGATCAGTTAGAAGTCCCTTTCCAATGAAATTCCACCAAGCTACTATTAGGGGTTTTACTAGTGGAATTTCCCAAACCTGGATAACAAAACCTTGGAGTTTATTTTTAGTGCGTGAAATAATTTTCTTCACTTACATTTATTATAGTTTTCAATATTTTTTGCCGGCATGAACTTTAAAATTTTCATTTTGTTGAGATCTTCTTTCCTTATATCTTTTTTGTTTACGAGAAAGATGGGAGAGTGAAAACTCAAGTTTTGATATGAAAAAAATTTGAACATCCAAAATGGAAATGCAAAAATTCTGAGAGACTTAATTCAAAAAAATATCAGGGATGTTTAAGGATAAGCAAAAAGTGGCTTGTTTGCCTCTGGTAAATTTCCAACCACTTGAGAATTTTATTTTTTCTACTCCATGAAATTTTAGGATCATTAGGTCACTTGCATCCTGAACTTCTTTCTGGCATGCATATCCACCACATTTAAAGCATGTTAGGATCAGTTAGAAGTCCTCATCCTATAAATTTCCACCCAACTATTATTCGAGGTAGTACTAGTGGAATTTTCTAAACGTGGATAACAAAACCTTGGAGTTCTTTTTAGTGCGTGAAATAATTTTCTTCACTCACATTTATTGTAGTTTTCAAATTTATTTGTATACATGAACTCTAAAATTTTCATTTTGTTGCGATCTACTTGCCTTATATCTTTTTTGTTTACGAGAAAAATGGGAGTGTGAAAACTCAAGTTTGGATCTGAAAAAAAATTTGAACATCCAAAATGAAAATGCACAAATGTTGAGAGAGATAATTCCAAAAGGTATCTGTGATTTTTAAGGATAAGCAAAAAGTGGGTTGTTATGCTCTGGTAAAATATCCAACCACATGAGAATTTGATTTTTTCAACTCCATGAAATTTTTGGATCATTAGATCACTTGTATCCTCAACATGTTTCTTTCTTGCATATCCACCACATCTAAAGCATGTTTTGATCAGTTAGATCTCCCTTCGCTATAAAATTCCACCAAGCTATTATTAGGGTTTGACTAGTGGAATTTCCCAAACATGGATAACAAAACCTTGGAGTTCATTTTTAGTCTGTCAAATAATTTTCTTCATTTACATTTATTTTAGTTTTCAAATTTTTTTGCATACATGAACTCTAAAATTCTCTTTTTGTTGCGATTTATTTGCCTTATATCTTTTTCGCTTAGGGGAAAAATTGGAGAGTGAAAACTGAAGTTTAGATCCGAAAAAACATTTTGAACATCTAAAATGGAAATGCACTAATGCTGAGAGAGATAATTCAAAAAAGTATCTGGGATTTTTAAGGATAGGCAAAAAGTTGGTTGTATGGCACTGGTAAAATATCTAACCACTTGAGAATTTGATTTTTTCTACTCCTTGAAATGTTTGGATTATTAGGTCACTTGCATCCTCAACATGTTTCAGGCATGCATATCCACCACATTTAAAGCATGTTAGGATCAGTTAGAAGTCCCGTACCTATAAAATTCAAGCATGCTATTATTAGGGGTTGTACTAGTGGAATTTCATAAACAAGGATAACAAAACCCTTGAGTTCATTTTTAGTGCGTGAAATAATTTTCTTCACGTACATTTATTATAGTTTTCAAATTTTTTTGCATACATGAACTCAAAAATTTTCATTTTGTTGCGATCTATTTGCCTTATATCTATTTTGTCTACTGGAAAAATGGGAGAGTGAAAACTCATGTTTGGATTTAAAAAAATATTTGAACATCTAAAATGGAAATGCAGAAATGCTGAGAGAGATAATTCCAAAAAGTATATGTGATTTTTAAGGATAGGCAAAAATTGGGTTGTTTCGCTCTGGTAAAATATTCAACCACTTGAGAATTTAATTTTTTCCACTCGTTGAAATTTTTGGATCATTAGGTCACTTGCATCCTCAAAAAGTATCTGGCATGCATATCCACCACATTTAAAGCATGTTAGGATCAGTTAGAAGTCACTTTCCTAAAAAATTCCACAACGCTATTATTATGGGTTGTACTAGTGGAATTTCCCAAACATGGATAACAAAACCTTGGAGTTCATTTTTAGCGCGTGAAATAATTTTCTTCACATACATTTATTATAGTTTTCAAATTTTATTGCGTACATGAACTCTAAAGTTTTCATTTTATTGTGATCTATTTGCCTTATATCTTCGATGTTTACGAGAAAAATGGGAGAGTAAAAACTCAAGTTTGGATCTGAAAAAAAATTTGAACATCCAAAATGGAAATGCTCAAATGCTTAGAGAGATAATTCCAAAAAGTATTTGTGATTTTAAGGATAGGTAGAAAGTGGGTTGTTTGGCTTTAGTAAAATATCCAACCACTTGAGAATTTGATTTTTTCTACTCCTTGAAATTTTTGGATCATTATGTAACTTGCATGCTCAACATGTTTCTGGCATGCTTCCGCCACATTTAAAGAATGTTAGGATAAGTTAGAAGTCCCTTTCCTATAAAATCCCACCAAGCTATTAATGGATAACAAAACCTTGGAATTCGTTTTTAGTGCGTGAAATAATTTTATCCACTTACATTTATTATAGTTTTCAAATTTTTTTTCATACATGAACTCTTAAATTTTCATTTTGTTATGCCTTTTATCTTTTTTGTTTACGAGAAAAATGGGAGGGTGAAAACTCAAATTTGGATCTGAAAAAAAAATTTGAACATCCAAAATGGAATTGCACAAATGCTGAGAGAGATAATTCCAAAAAGTATCTATGATTTTTAAGGATATGCAAAAAGTGGGTTGTTGGCTTTGGTAAATATCCAACCACTTGACAATTTGATTTTTTCTACTCTTTGAAATTTTTAGATCATTAGGTCACTTGCATCCTCAACATGTTTCTGCAATGCATATCCATCAAATTTAAAGCATGTTAGGAGCAGTTAGAACTCCCTTTCCTATCAACTTCCACCAAGCTTATTATTAGGGGTTGTACTAGTGGAATTTCCCGAACATGGATAACAATACCTTGGAGTTCATTTTTAGTGCGTGAAATAATTTTCTTCACTTACATTTATTATAGATTTCAAAAAATTTTGCATACAATAACTCTAAAATTTTCATTTTGTTGCAATCTATTTGCCTTATATATTTTCGCTTACGAGAAAAATGGGACGAGAAAACTCAAGTTTGGATCTGAAAAAAAATTTGAACTTCCAAAATGGAAATGGACAAATGCTGAGAGAGATAATTCCAAAATGTATCTGTGATTTTTGAGGATTGGCAAAAAGTGGGTTGTTTGGCGCTGGTAGAATATCCAACCACTTGAGAATTTGATTTTTTCTACTCCTTGAAAGTTTTGGATCACTAGGTCAATTGCTTCCTCAACATGTTTCTGGCATGCATATCCACCACATTTAAAGCATGTTAGAATCAGTTAGAAGTCCCTTTCCTATAAAATTCCACCAACCTATTATTAGGGGTTGAACTAGTGGAATTTCACAAACTTGGATAACAAAACCTTAGTGTTCCTTTTTAGCGCGTGAAATAATTTTCTTCATTTACATTTATTATAGTTTCAAATTTTAATGCATACATGAACTCTAAAATTTTCATTTTGTTGCGATCTATTTGCCTAATATCTTTATTGTTTACGAGAAAAATGGGAGAGTGAAAACTCAAGTTTGGATTTGAAAGAAATTTGAACATCCAAAATGGAAATGCACAAATGCTGAGTGAGATAATTCCAAAAAGTATGTGTGATTTTTAAGGATTGGCAAAAAGTGGCTTGTTTGGCGCTGGTAAAATATCCAACCACTTGAGAATTTGATTTTTTCAACTCCTTGAAAGTATTGGATCCCTAGGTCACTTGCATCCTCAACATGTTTCTGGCATGCATATCCACCACATTTAATGCGTTTGAGGTTCAGTTAGAAGTCCCTTTCCTATAAAATTTCACTATGTTATTATTAGGGTTTGTACTGATGGAATTTCCCAAACAAGGATAACAGAACCTTGGAGTTCACTTTTAGTGCGTGAAATAATTTTCTTCATTTACATTTATTCTAGTTTTCAATTTTTTTTGCATACATTAACTCTAAAATTTTCATTTAGTTGGGATCTATTTGCCTTATATCTTTTTTGTTTTGGGGAAAAAAGTGAGAGTGAAAACTCAAGTTTGGATTTGAAAAAAAATTTGATCATCCAAAAAGAAAATGCATAAATGCTGAGAGTGATAATTCCATAATGTATCTGTGATTTTTTAGGATAGGCAAAAAGTGGGTTGTTTGGCTCTGGTAAAATATCCAACCACTAGAGAATATGATTTTTTCTACTCCTTGAAATTTTTTGGTCATTAGGTCACTTGCATCCTCAACATGTTTCTGGCATGCATATCCACCACATTTAAAGCATGTGAGGTTCAGTTAGAAGTCCCTTTCCTATATAATTCCACATAGATATTATTAGGGGTTGTACTAGTTGAATTTCCCAAACATGGATAAAAAAACATTGGAGTTCATTTTTAGCGCGTGAAATAATTTTCTTCACTTATATTTATTATAGTTTTAAAATTTTTTTGCATACATGAACTCAAAAATTTTTATTTTTTTGCGATCTATTTGCCTTATACTTTTTTGTTAACGAGAAAAATGAGAGAGAGAAAACTCAAGTTTGGATCTGAAAAAAATTTGAACATCCAAAATGTAAATGCATAAATGGGGAGAGCGATAATTCCATAAAGTATATGTGATTTTTAAGGATAGGGAGAAAGTGGGTTGTTTGGCTCTGGCAATATATCCAACCACTTGAGAATTTTATTTTTCCTACTCTTTGAAAATTTTGGATCATTAGGTCACTTGCATCCTGAATATGTTTCTGGCATGCATATCCACCACATTTAAAGCTTGTTAGGATCAGTTAGAAGTAATTTTCCAATAAAATTCCACCAAGCTATTATTAGGGGTTGTACAAGTGGAATTTCCCAAACATGGATAACAAAACCTTGGAGTTCATTTTTTGTGCGTGAAAAAATTTTCTTCACTTACATTTATTATAGTTTTTAAATTTTTTTGCATACATGAACTCTATAATTTTCATTTTGTTCTGATATATTTGCCTTATATATTTTTTGTTTAGGGCAAAAATGGGAGAGTGAAAACTCAAAGTTTGGATCTGAAAATAAATTTGAACATCCAAAGTGGAAATCCACAAAAGCTGAGAGAGATAATTCCAAAAGTATCTGTGATTTTTAATAAACGGCAAAAAGTGGGTTGTTTCTCTCTAGTAAAATATCCAACCACTTGAGAATTTGATTTTTTCTACTCCTTGAATTTTTTTGATCATTGGGTCACTTGCATCCTCAAAATGTTTCTGGCAAGCATATCCACCACATTTAAAGCATGTTAGGATCAATTAGAAGTCCCTTTAGTATAAAATTCCTCCTAGCTATTATTAAGGGTTGTACTAGTGGAATTTCCCATACATGGATAACAAAGCCTTGGAGTTCATTTTTAGCGCGTGAAATAATTTTCTTCACTTACTTTTATTATAGTTTTAAATTTTATTTGCATGCATGAACTCTAAAATTGTCATTATCTTGTGATCTATTTTCCTTATATCTTTTTTTTTTACGGTAAAAACGGGAGACTGAAAATTCAAATTTGGATCTAAAAAAATTCAACATCCAAAATGGAAATGGACAAATGCTAAGAGAGATAACTTTAAAAAGTATCTGTGATTTTTATGGATAGGCAAAAAGTAGGTTGTTTGACGCTGGTAAAATATCCAATACTTGAGAATTTGATTTTTTCTTCTCCTTGAATTTTTTGGATCATTAGGTCACTTGCATCCTCAACATGTTTTTGGCATGCATATCTACCACATTTAAAGCATGTTAGGATCACTTAAAAGTCCCTTTACTATAAAATTTCACCAAGCTATTATTATGGGTTGTACTAGTGGAATTTCCCAAACATGGATAACAAAACATTGGAGTTCATTTTTAGCGCGTGATATAATTTTTTTCACTTACATTTATTATAGTTTTTAAATTTTTTTGCATACATGAACTCCAAAATTTTGTTTTGTTTCAATCTATTTGTCTTATAACTTTTCTATTTTCTAGAAAAATGGGAGAGTGAAAACTCAAGTTTGGATCTGAAAAAAATTTTGAACATCCAAAATGGAAATGCACAAATGCTGAGAGAGATAACTCCAAAAAGTATCTGTGATTTTTAAGGATAGGCAAAAAGTGGGTTGTTTGCTCTGGTAAAATATACAACCACTTCAGAATTTGATTTTTTCTACTCCTTGAAATTTTTCGATCATTAGGTCACTTGCATCCTCAAAATTTTTCTGGCATGCATATCCACTACATTTAAAGCATGTTAGGATCAGTTAGAAGCCCCTTTAGTATAAAATTCCACCTAGCTATTATTAGGGGTTGTACTAGTGAATTTCCCGAACATGGATAATAAAACCTTGGAGTTCATTTTTAGCGCGTGAAATAATTTTCTTCACTTACATTTATTATAGTTTTAATTTTTTTTTCCTTACATGAACTCTAAAATTTCATTATGTTGAGATCTATTTGCCTTATATCTTTTTTGTTTACGGGAAAAACAGGAGGGTGAAAACTCAAGTTTGGATCTAAAAAAAAATTTGACATCCAAAATGGAAATGCACAAATGCTGAGAGAGATAATTCCAAAAAGTATCTATGATTTTTAACGATAGGAAAAAAGTGGGTTGTTTGGCGTTGGTAAAATATCCAATACTTGAGAATTTGATTTTTTCTACTCCTTGAAATTTTTTGATCATTAGGTCACTTGCATCCTCAACATGTTTTATGCATGCATATCCACCACATTTAAAGCATGTTAGGATCAGTTAGAAGTCCCTTTACTATAAAATTCCACCAAGCTATTATTAGGGGTTGTACTAGCGGAATTTCCCAAACATGGAGAACAAAACCTTGGAGTTCATTTTTAGCGCGTGAAATAATTTTCTTCACTTACATTTATTATAGTTTAATAATTTTTTTGCATACATGAACTCTAAAATTCTCGTTTTGTTTTGATCTATTTGCCTTATATCTTTTCTATTTACTAGAAAAATGGGAGAGTGAAAACTCAAGTTTGGATCTGAAAAAAAATTTGAACATCCAAAATGGAAATGCACGAATACTGAGAGAGATAATTCCAAAAAGTACCTTTGATTTTTAAGGATAAGCAAAAAGTGCGTTGTTTGGCTCTGGTAAGTATCCACCCACACGTTACTTGAGAATTTAATTTTTTCTACACCTTGAAATTTTTTGATCAATAGGTCACTTGCATCCTCAACATGTTTCTGGCATGCATATCCACCATACTTAAAGCATGTTAGGATCAGTTAGAAGTCCCTTTCCTATAAAACTCCACCTAGCTATTATTAGGGGTTGTACTAGTGGAATTTCCCTAACATGGATAACAAAACCTTGGAGATCATTTTTAGTGCGTGAAATACTTTTCTTCACTTACATTTATTATAATTTTCAAATTTTTTTGCATTCATGAACTGTAAAATTTTCATTTTGTTGCGATCTATTTGCCTTGTATCTTTTTTGTTTATGAGAAAATGGGAGTGTTAAAACTCAAGTTTGGATCTGAAAAAAATTTGAACTTCCAAAATGGAAATGCACAAATGCTGAGAGAGATAATTACAAAAAGTATCTGTGATTTTTAAGGATAGACAAAGAGTGGGTTATTTGACTTAGGTAAATTATCCAACGAATTGAGAATTTGATATGTTCTGCTCCTTGAAATTTTTGGATCACTAGGTCACTTGCACCCTCAACAAGTTTCTGGCATGCATATCCACCACATTCAAAGCAAGTTTGGATCAGTTAGAAGTCCATTTCCTATAAAATTCCACCAAGCTATTATTAGGGGTTGTACTTGTGGAATTTCCCATACGTGGATAACAAAACCTTATAGTTCATTTTTCGTGCGTGATATAATTTTCTTCAGTTACATTTATTATATTTTTCAAATTTTTTTGCATACCTGAACTCTAAAATTTTAATTTTGTTGCGATGTATTTTCCTTATAACTTTTTCGCTTACGAGAAAAATGGGAGGGTGAAAGCTCAAGTTTGGATCTAAAAAAAAATTTGAACATCCAAAATGGAAATGCACAAATGCTCAGAGAGATAATTCGAAAAAGTATATGTTATTTTTAACAATGGGCAAAATAGTGGGTTGTTTGGCTCTGGTAAAATATCACACCACTTGAGAATTTGATTTTTTCTAATCCTAGAAATTTTTGGATCATTAGGTCACTTGCATCCTCAACATGTTTCTGGCATGCATATCCACCACATTTAAAGCATGTTAGGATCAGTTAGCAGTCCCTTTCCAATAAAATTCCACCAAGCTACTATTAGGGGTTGTACTAGTGGAATTTCCCAAACATGGATAACAAAACCTTGGAGTTCATTTTTAGCGCGTGAAATAATTTTCTTCACTTACATTTATTATAGTTTTCAATTTTTTTTGCCGACATGAACTTTAAAATTTTCATTTTGTTGCGATCTACTTTCCTTATATCTTTTTTGTTTACGAGAAAGATGGGAGAGTGAAAACTCAAGTTTTGATCTAAAAAAGAATTTGAACATCCAAAATGGAAATGCAAAAATTCTGAGAGACTTAATTCCAAAAAATATCTGGGATTTTTAAGGATAAGCAAATGTGGGTTGTTTGGCTCTGGTAAGCTTCCAACCACTTGAGAATTTTATTTTTTCTACTCATCGAAATTTTAGGATCATTAGGTCACTTGCATCATGAACATCTTTCTGGCATGCATATCCACCACATTTAAAGCATGTTAAGATCAGTTGGAAGTCCCCTTCCTATAAATTTCCACCCAGCTATTATAAGGGGTAGTACTTATGGAATTTTTGAAACATGGATAACAAAACCTTGGAGTTCTTTTTTAGTGCGTGAAATAATTTTCTTCACTTACATTTATTGTAGTTTTCATATTTTTTTGTATACAAGAACTCTAAAATTTTCATTTTGTTGCGATCTATTTGCCTTATATCTTTTTTGTTTACGAGAAAAATGGGAGTGTGAAAACTCAAGTTGGGATCTGAAAAAAAATTTGAACATCCAAAATGAAAATGCACAAATGCTGAGAGAGATAATTCCAAAAAGTATCTGTGATTTTTATTGATAAGCAAAAAGTGGGTTGTTATGCTCATGTAAAATATCCAACCACATGAGAATTTGATTTTTTCAACTCCATGAAATTTTTGGATCAGTAGATCACTTGTATCCTCAACATGTTTCTTTCTTGAATATCCACCACATTTAAAGCTTGTTTTGATCAGTTAGAAGTCCCTTCGCTATAAAATTCCACCTGTCTTTTCTGTTTGTGACGTCATGATGATGACGTGCAGGAATCTTTTTTAGCCATCTTTGTTGACTTGTGTAGTCGTCATTGATGACTTTTTGTAGCCGCCATGGCGGACTTTTGAGCCGCCTTTGCTGACTTTGTTTTCGTCGTGGGCCTAGTCTGCTGACGTGGCTGCTGACTACTCATTCGGACAGCTGCCTTTCTGTGCAAGCTATTATTAGGGTTTGACTAGTGGAATTTCCCAAACATAGATAACAAAACCTTGAAGTTCATTTTTAGTATGCAAATAATTTTCTTCATTTACATTTATTTTAGTTTTCAATTTTTTTCGCATACATGAACTCTAAAATTCTCTTTTTGTTACGATTTATTTGCCTTATATCTTTTTCGCTTAGGGAAAAAATTGGAGAGTGAAAACTCAAGTTTAGATCTGAAAAAAAAATTTGAACATCTAAAATGGAAATGCACAAATGCTGAGAGAGATAATTCCAAAAAGTATCTGGTATTTTTAAGGATAGGCAAAAAGTGGGTTGTTTGGCACTGGTAAAATATCCAACCACTTGAGAATTTGATTTTTTCTACTCCTTGAAATGTTTGGATTATTAGGTCACTTGCATCCTCAACATGTCTCAGGCATGCATATCCACCACATTTAGAGCATGTTAGGATCAGTTAGAAGTCCCATTCCTATAAAATTCAAGCAAGCTATTATTAGGGGTTGTACTAGTGGAATTTCATAAACAAGGATAACAAAACCTTTGAGTTCATTTTTAGTGCATGAAATAATTTTCTTCACATACATTTATTATAGTTTTCAAATTTTTTTGCATACAAGAACTCAAAAATTTTCATTTTGTTGCGATCTATTTGCCTTATATCTTTTTTGACTACTGGAAAAATGGGAGAGTGAAAACTCAAGTTTGGATCTGAAAAAAAATTTGAACATCCAAAATGGAAATGCACAAATGCTGAGAGAGATAATTCCAAAAAGTATTTGTGATTTTTAAGGATAGGCAAAAATTTGGTTGTTTGGCTCTAGTAAAATATTCATCCAATTGAGAATTTGATTTTTTCTACTCGTTGAAATTTTTGGATCATTAGGTCACTTGCATCCTCAACAAGTATCTGACATGCATTACCACCACATTTAAAGCATGTTAGGATCGGTTAGAAGTCACTTTCCTAAAAAATTCCACAAGGTTATTATTTGGGGTTGTACGTGTCGAATTTGCCAAACATGGATAACAAAACCTTGGAGTTCATTTTTAGCGCGTGAAATAATTTTCTTCATTTATATTTATTATAGTTTTCAAATTTTATTGCATACATGAACTCCAAAATTTTCATTTTATTGCGATCAATTTACCTTATTTCTTTTTGGTTTACGAGAAAAATGGGAGAGTAAAAACTCAAGTTTGGATCTGAAAAAAAATTTGAACATCCAAAATAGAAATGCTCAAATGCTGAGAGAGATAATTCCAAAAAGTATCTGTGATTTTTAAGGATAGACAGAAAGTGGGTTGTTTGACTTTAGTAAAATATCCAACAACTTGAAAATTTGATTTTTTCTACTCCTCGAAATTTTTGGATCATTAGGTAACTTGCATGCTCAACATATTTCTGCATTGCTTCCACCACATTTAAAGCATGTTAGTATAAGTTAGAAGTCCATTTCCTATTAAATTCCACCAAGCTATTATTAGGGGTTGTAGTAGTGGAATTTCCTAAACATGGGTAACAAAACCTTGGAGTTCATTTTTAGTCCGTGAAATAATTTTCTTCACTTACATTTATTATAGTTTTCAAAAATTTTTGCATACAATAACTCTAAAATTTTCATTTTGTTGCGATCTACTTGCCTTATATATTTTTCACTAACAAGAAAAATGGGAGGGATAAAACACAAGTTTGGATCTGAAAAAAAATTTGAACATCCAAAATGGAAATGCACAAATGCTGAGAGAGATAATTCCAAAAAGTATCTGTGATTTTTAAGGATAGGAAAAAAGTGGGTTGTTTGGCGTTGGTAAAATATCCAACCACTTCAGAATTTGATTTTTTCTACTCCTTGAAATTTTTGGATCATTAGGTCACTTGCATCCTCAACATGTTTCTGGCATACATATCCACCACATTTAAAGCGTGTGAGGTTCATTTAGAAGTCCCTTTCCTATAAAATTCCATAAACCTATTATTAGGGTTTGTACTGATGGAATTTCCCAAACATGGATAACAAAACCTTGGAGTTCACATTTAGTGCATTAAATAATTTTCTTCACTTACATTTATTATAGTTTTCAAATTTTTTTGCACACATTAACTCTAAAATTTTCATTTTGTTAGGATCTATTTGCCTTATATCTTTTTTGTTTTCGGGAAAAATGGGAGAGTGAAAACTCAAGTTTGGATCTGAAAAAATTTGAACAACCAAAAAGGAAATGGAGAAATGCTGAGAGAGATAATTCCAAAATGTATCAGTGATTTTTTAGGATAGGCAAAAAGTGGGTTGTTTGGCTCTACAAAAATATCCAACCACTTGAGAATATGAATTTTTCTACTCCTTGAAATTTTTGGATCATTAGGTCACTTGCATCCTCAACATGTTTCTGGCATGCATATCCACCACTTTTAAAGCAAGTGAGGATCAGTCAGAAGTCCCTTTCCTATAAAATTCCACCAAGATATTATTAGGGGTTGTACTAATTGAATTTCCAAAACATGGATAAAAAAACCTTGGAGTTCATTTTTAGCCAGTGAAATAATTTTTTTCACTTACATTTATTATAGTTTTAAATTTTTTTTGCATACACGAACTCTAAAATTTTAATTTTTTTGCGATCAATTTGCCTTATATCTTTTTTGGTAACGAGAAAATTGGGAGAGTGAAAACTCAAGTTTGGATCTGAAAAAGTAAATGCCCAAATGGTGAGAGAGATAATTCCAAAAAGTATCTGGGATTTTTACGGATAGGCAGAAAGTGGGTTGTTTGGGTCTGGTAAAATATCCAACCACTTGAGAATTTGATTTTTTCTACTCCTTGAAAATTTTGGAGCATTAGGTCACTTGCATCCTCAACATGTTTCTGGCATGCATATCCTCCACATTTAAAGCATGTTATGGTCAGTTAGAAGTCCCTTTCCTATAAAATTCCACCAAGCTATTATTAGGGGTTGTACTAGTGGAATTTCCCAAACATGGATAACAAAAGCTTGCAGTTCATTTTTTGTGCGTGA
Organism: Aristolochia californica; assembly: GCF_029961685.1. Taxonomy (NCBI): domain Eukaryota; kingdom Viridiplantae; phylum Streptophyta; class Magnoliopsida; order Piperales; family Aristolochiaceae; genus Aristolochia; species Aristolochia californica. The sequence continues at coordinate 10,437,361 of NW_027181837.1, forward strand.
AAAAATTTTCTTCACTTACATTTATTATAGTTTTCAAATTTTTTTGCATACATGAACTCTATAATTTTCATTTTGTTGCAATTTATTTGCCTTATATCTTTTTTGTTTACGGGAAAAATGGGAGAGGGAAAACTTAAGTTTGGATCTGAAAAAAAATTTGAACATCCAAAATGGAAATGCACAAAAGCTGAGATAGATAATTCCACCAAGCTATTATTAGGGGTTCTACTAGTGGAATTTCCCAAACAAGGATAACAAAACCTTGGAATTCATTTTTTGTGCGTGAAATTTTTTTCTTCACTTACATTTATTATAGTTTTCAAATTTTTTTGCACATATGAACTCTATAATTTTCATTTTGTTGTGATCTATTTGCCTTATATCATTTTTGTTTACGGGAAAAATGGGAGAGTGAAAACTCAAGTTTCGATCTGAAAAAAAAATTTGAACATCCAAAATGGAAATGCACAAAAGCTGAGAGAGATAATTCCAAAAAGTATCGGTGATTTTTAAATGCAGGCAAAAAGTGGGTTGTTTGGCTCTAGTAATATATCCAACCACTTGAGAATATGATTTTTTCTACTCCTTGAAATTTTTGGATCGATAGGTCACTTGCATCCTCAAAATGTTTCTGGCTTGGATATCCACCACATTTAAAAGCATGTTAGGATCAGTTAGAAGTCCCTTTAGTATAAAATTCCACCAAGCTATTATTAGGGGTTGTACTAGTGGAATTTCCCAACCATGGATAACAAAACCTTGGAGTTCATTTTTAGCTCGTGAAATAATTTTCTTCACTTACATTTATTATAGTTTTGAAATTTTTTTGCATACATGAATTCTAAAATTGTCATTATGTTGCGATCTATTTGCCTTATATCTTATTTTTTACGGGAAAAACGGGAGAGTAAAAACTCAAACTTGGATCTAAACAAAAATTTCAACAGCCAAAATAGAAATGCACAAATGCTGAGAGTGATAATTCCAAAAAGTATCTGTGATTTTTAAGGATTGGCAAAAAATGGGTTGTTTGACGCTGGTAAAATATCCAATACTTGAGAATTTGATTTTTTCTACTCCTTGAAATTTTTGGATCATTAGGTCACTTGCATCCTCAACATGTTTTTGGCATGCATATCCACCACATTTAAACCATGTTTGGATCAGTTAGAAGTCGCTTTACTATAAAATTCCACAAAGCTATTATTAGGGGTTGTACTATTGGAATTTCCCAAACAAGGATAACAAAACCTTGGACTTCATTTTAAACGCGTGAAATAATTTTCTTCACTTAAATTTATTGTACTTTTCAAATTTTTTTGCATACATGAACTTTAAAATTTTCGTTTTGTTTCAATGTATTTGCCTTATATCTTTTCTATTTTCTAGAAAAATGGGAGAGTTAAAACTCAAGTTTGGATCTGAAAAAAAATTTGAACATCCAAAATGGAAATGCACAAATGCTGAGAGAGTCAATTCCAAAAAGTATCTGTGATTTCTAAAGATGGGCAAAAAGTGGGTTGTTTGGCTCTGGTAAAATATCCAAGCACTTGAGGATTTGATTTTTTCTACTCCTTGAAATATTGGATCATTAGGTCACTTGCATCCTCAAAATGTTTTTGACATGCATATCCACCAAATTTTAAAGCATGTTACGATCAGTTAGAAGTCCCTTTAGTATAAAATTCCACCAAGCTATTATTAGGGGTTGTACTAGTGGAATTTCCCAAACATGGATAACAAAATCTTGGAGTTCATTTTTAGTGAGTGAAATAATTTTCTTCACTTACATTTATTATAGTTTTAATTTTTTTTTCGTACATGAACTCTAAAATTGTCATTATGTTGCGATCTATTTGCCTTATATCTTTTTTTTTTACGGGAAAAACGGGAGAGTGAAAACTCAAGTTTGGGTCTAAAAAAAATTTCAACATCCAAAATGGAAATGTAGAAAAGCTGAGAGAGATAATTCCAAAAAGTATCTGTGATTTTTTAGGATAGGCAAAGAGTGTGTTAATTGACTCTGATAAATTATCCAACGAATTGAGAATTAGATATTTTCTCCTCCTTGAAATTTTTGGATCATTAGGTCACTTGCATCCTCAACAAGTTTTTGGCATGCATATCCACCACATTTAAAGCACGTTAGGATCAGTTAGAAGTTCCTTTACTATAAAATTCCACCAAGCTATTATTAGGGGTTGTACTAGTGGAATTTCCCAAACATGGATAACAAAACCTTGAAGTTCATTTTTTGTGCGTGAAAGTTTTTTTTCACCTACATTTATAGTAGTTTTCAAATTTTTTTGCATACATGAACTCTAAAATTTTCATTTTGTTGCGATCTATTTGCCTTATATCTTTTTTGTTGATGAGAAAAATGGGAGAGTGAAATCTCAAGTTTGGATTTAAAAAAAAATTTGAACATCATAAATGGAAATGCACAAATACTAAGAGAGATAATTCCAAAAAGTATCTGTGATTTTTAAGGATAGGCAAAAAGTGGCTTGTTTGGCTCTTGCAAAATATCCAACCACTTGAGAATTTGATTTTTTCAACTCCTTGAAATTTTTGGATCATTAGGTCACTTGCATCCTCAACATGTTTTTGGCATGCATATCCACCACATTTAATGCATGTTAGGATCAGTTGGAAGTCCCTTTCCTATATAATTCCACCAAGCTATTATTAGGGGTTGTACTAGTGGAATTTCCCAAACAGAGATAACAAAACCTTGGAGTTCATTTTTAGTGCGAGAAATAACTTTCTTCACTAACATTTACTATAGTTTTCAAATTTTTTTTGCATAGATGAACTCTAAAATTTTAATTTTTTTCCGATCTATTTGCCTCATATCTTTTTCGCTTACGAGAAAAATGGGAGAGTGAAAACTCAAGTTTGGATCTAAAAAAAAATTGAACATCCAAAATGGAAATGCCAAATGCTGAGAGAGATAATTCCAAAAAGTTTCTAAGATTTTTAACCATACGCAAAAAGTGGGTTGTTTGGCTCTGGTAAAATGTCAAACCACTTGAGAACTGGATTTTTTCTACTCCTTAAATTTTTGGGATCATTAGGTCACTTGCATCCACAACATGTTTCTGGCATGCATATCCACCACATTTAAAGCATGTTAGGATGTGTTAGAAGTCCGTTTCCTATAAAATTCCACCAAGTTATTATTCGGGGTTTCACTAGTGGAATTTCTGTAACATGGATAACAACACCATGGAGTTCATTTTTAGTGAGTGAAATAATTTTCTTCACTTACATTTATTATAGCTTTCAAATTTTTTTGTATATATGAACTCTAAAATTTTAATTTTATTTCGATCTATTTGCCTTATATCTTTTTCGCTTACGAGAAAAGTGGGAGAGTGAAAGCTCAAGTTTGGATCTGAAAAAAAATTTGAACATCCAAAATGGAAATGCGCAAATGCGAAGAGAGATAATTCCAAAAAGTATCTGTTATTTTTAAGGATGGGCAAAAAGTGGGTTGTTTGGTTCTGGTAAAATATCACCCCACTTGAGAATTTGATTGTTACTAATCCTAGAAATTTTATGATCATTAGGTCCTTTGCATCCTCAACATGTTTCAGGCATGCATATCCACCATATTTAAAGCATGTTTTGATCAGTTAGAAGTCCCTTTCCTATAAAATTCCACCAAGCGACAATTAGGGGTTGTACTAGTGCAATTTCCAAAACATGCATAACTAAACCTTGGACTTCATTTTAAGCGCGAGAAATAATTTTCTTCACTAACATTTATTGTACTTTTCAAATTTTTTTGCATACATGAACTTTAAAATTTTCATTTTGTTTCGATGTATTTGAATTATATCTTTTCTATTTTCTAGAAAAATGGGAGAGTGAAAACTCAAGTTTGGATCTGAAAAAAAATTTGAACATCCAAAATGGAAATGCACAAATGCTAAGAGAGTCAATTCCAAAAAGTATCTGTGATTTTTAAAGATGGGCAAAAAGTGGGTAGTTTGGCTCTGGTAAAATATCCAACCACTTGAGGATTTGATTTTTTCTACTCCTTGAAATTTTTGGATCATTAGGTCACTTGCATCCTCAAAATGTTTTTGACATGCATCTCCACCAAATTTTAAAGCATGTTAGGATCAGTTAGAAGTCCCTTTAGTATAAAATTCCACCAAGCTATTATTAGGGGTTGTACTAGTGGAATTTCCCAAACATGGATAACAAAACCTTGAAGTTCATTTTTTGTGCGTGAAAATTTTTTTTCACCTACATTTATAGTAGTTTTCAAATTTTTTTGCATACATGAACTCTAAAATTTTCATTTTGTTGCAATCTATTTGCCTTATATCTTTTTTGTTGATGAAAAAAATGGGAGAGTGAAATCTCAAGTTTGGATTAAAAAAAAAAATTGAACATCATAAATGGAAATGCACAAATACTGAGAGAGATAATTCCAAAAAGTATCTGTGATTTTTAAGGATAGGCAAAAAGTGGCTTGTTTGGCTCTTGCAAAATATCCAACCACTTGAGAATTTGATTTTTTCAACTCCTTGAAATTTTTGGATCATTATGTCACTTGCATCCTCAACATGTTTTTGGCATGCATATCCACCACAGTTAATGCATGTTAGGATCAGTTGGAAGTCCCTTTCCTATATAATTCCACCAAGCTATTATTAGGGGTTGTACTAGTGGAATTTCCCAAACAGAGATAACAAAACCTTGGAGTTCATTTTTAGTGCGAGAAATAATTTTCTTCACTAACATTTACTATAGTTTTCAAATTTTTTTTGCATAGATGAACTCTAAAATTTTAATTTTTTTCCGATCTATTTGCCTTATATCTTTTTCGCTTACGAGAAAAATGGGAGAGTGAAAACTCAAGTTTGGATCTGAAAAAAAATTGAACATCCAAAATGGAAATGCACAAATGCTGAGAGAGATAATTCCAAAAAGTTTCTATGATTTTTAAGCATAGGCAAAAAGTGGGTTGTTTCGCTCTGGTAAAATGTCTAACCACTTGAGAACTGGATTTTTTCTACTCCTTGAATTTTTGGGATCATTAGGTCACTTGCATCCACAACATGTTTCTGGCATGCATATCCACCACATTTAAAGCATGTTAGGATGTGTTAGAAGTCCGTTTCCTATAAAAATTCCACCAAGTTATTATTCGAGGTTTTACTAGTGGAATTTCTGTAACATGGATAACAACACCATGGAGTTCATTTTTAGTGAGTGAAATAATTTTCTTCACTTACATTTATAGTAGTTTTCAAATTTTTTTGCATACATGAACTCTAAAATTTTCATTTTGTTGCAATCTATTTGCCTTATATCTTTTTTGTTGATGAGAAAAATGGGAGAGTGAAATCTCAAGTTTGGATTAAAAAAAAAAATTGAACATCATAAATGGAAATGCACAAATACTGAGAGAGATAATTCCAAAAAGTATCTGTGATTTTTAAGGATAGGCAAAAAGTGGCTTGTTTGGCTCTTGCAAAATATCCAACCACTTGAGAATTTGATTTTTTCAACTCCTTGAAATTTTTGGATCATTATGTCACTTGCATCCTCAACATGTTTTTGGCATGCATATCCACCACAGTTAATGCATGTTAGGATCAGTTGGAAGTCCCTTTCCTATATAATTCCACCAAGCTATTATTAGGGGTTGTACTAGTGGAATTTCCCAAACAGAGATAACAAAACCTTGGAGTTCATTTTTAGTGCGAGAAATAATTTTCTTCACTAACATTTACTATAGTTTTCAAATTTTTTTTGCATAGATGAACTCTAAAATTTTAATTTTTTTCCGATCTATTTGCCTTATATCTTTTTCGCTTACGAGAAAAATGGGAGAGTGAAAACTCAAGTTTGGATCTAAAAAAAAATTGAACATCCAAAATGGAAATGCACAAATGCTGAGAGAGATAATTCCAAAAAGTTTCTATGATTTTTAAGCATAGGCAAAAAGTGGGTTGTTTCGCTCTGGTAAAATGTCTAACCACTTGAGAACTAGATTTTTTCTACTCGAATTTTTGGGATCATTAGGTCACTTGCATCCACAACATGTTTCTGGCATGCATATCCACCACATTTAAAGCATGTTAGGATGTGTTAGAAGTCCGTTTCCTATAAAAATTCCACCAAGTTATTATTCGGGGTTTTACTAGTGGAATTTCTGTAACATGGATAACAACACCATGGAGTTCATTTTTATTGAGTGAAATAATTTTCTTCACTTACATTTATTATAGCTTTCAAATTTTTTTTGTATATATGAACTCTAAAATTTTAATTTTATTTCGATCTATTTGCCTTATATCTTTTTCGCTTACGAGAAAAGTGGGAGAGTGAAAGCTCAAGTTTGGATCTGAAAAAAAATTTGAACATCCAAAATGGAAATGCGCAAATGCGAAGAGAGATAATTCCAAAAAGTATCTGTTATTTTTAAGGATGGGCAAAAAGTGGGTTGTTTGGTTCTGGTAAAATATCACCCCACTTGAGAATTTGATTTTTACTAATCCTAGAAATTTTATGATCATTAGGTCCTTTGCATACTCAACATGTTTCAGGCATGCATATCCACCATATTTAAAGCATGTTTTGATCAGTTAGAAGTCCCTTTCCTATAAAATTCCACGAAGCGACTATTAGGGGTTGTACTAGTGGAATTTCCCAAACATGCATAACAAAACCTTGGACTTCATTTTAAGCGCGAGAAATAATTTTCTTCACTTACATTTATTGTACTTTTCAAATTTTTTTGCATACATGAACTTTAAAATTTTCATTTTGTTTCGATGTATTTGAATTATATCTTTTCTATTTTCTAGAAAAATGGGAGAGTGAAAACTCAAGTTTGGATCTGAAAAAAAATTTGAACATCCAAAATGGAAATGCACAAATGCTAAGAGAGTCAATTCCAAAAAGTATCTGTGATTTTTAAAGATGGGCAAAAAGTGGGTAGTTTGGCTCTGGTAAAATATCCAACCACTTGAGGATTTGATTTTTTCTACTCCTTGAAATTTTTGGATCATTAGGTCACTTGCATCCTCAAAATGTTTTTGACATGCATCTCCACCAAATTTTAAAGCATGTTAGGATCAGTTAGAAGTCCCTTTAGTATAAAATTCCACCAAGCTATTATTAGGGGTTGTACTAGTGGAATTTCCCAAACATGGATAACAAAACCTTGAAGTTCATTTTTTGTGCGTGAAAATTTTTTTTCACCTACATTTATAGTAGTTTTCAAATGTTTTTGCATACATGAACTCTAAAATTTTCATTTTGTTGCGATCTATTTGCCTTATATCTTTTTTGTTGATGAGAAAAATGGGAGAGTGAAATCTCAAGTTTGGATTAAAAAAAAAATTTGAACATCATAAATGGAAATGCACAAATACTGAGAGAGATAATTCCAAAAAGTATCTGTGATTTTTAAGGATAGGCAAAAAGTGGCTTGTTTGGCTCTTGCAAAATATCCAACCACTTGAGAATTTGATTTTTACAACTCCTTGAAATTTTTGGATCATTAGGTCACTTGCATCCTCAACATGTTTTTGGCATGCATATCCACCACATTTAATGCATGTTAGGATCAGTTGGAAGTCCCTTTCCTATATAATTCCACCAAGCTATTATTAGGGGTTGTACTAGTGGAATTTCCCAAACAGAGATAACAAAACCTTGGAGTTCATTTTTAGTGCGAGAAATAATTTTCTTCACTAACATTTACTATAGTTTTCAAATTTTTTTTGCATAGATGAACTCTAAAATTTTAATTTTTTTTGGGTCTATTTTCCTTATATCTTTTTCGCTTATGAGAAAAATGGGAGAGTGAAAACTCAAGTTTGGATCTAAAAAAAAATTGAACATCCAAAATGGAAATGCACAAATGCTGAGAGAGATAATTCCAAAAAGTTTCTATGATTTTTAAGCATAGGCAAAAAGTGGGTTGTTTGGCTCTGGTAAAATGTCTAACCACTTGAGAACTGGATTTTTTCTACTCCTTGAATTTTTGGGATCATTAGGTCACTTGCATCCACAACATGTTTCTGGCATGCATATCCACCACATTTAAAGCATGTTAGGATGTGTTAGAAGTCCGTTTCCTATAAAAATTCCACCAAGTTATTATTCGAGGTTTTACTAGTGGAATTTCTGTAACATGGATAACAACACCATGGAGTTCATTTTTAGTGAGTGAAATAATTTTCTTCACTTACATTTATTATAGCTTTCAAATTTTTTTGTGTATATGAACTCTAAAATTTTAATTTTATTTCGATCTATTTGCCTTATTCTTTTTCGCTTACGAGAAAAGTGGGAGAGTGAAATCTCAAGTTTGGATCTGAAAAAAAATTTGAACATCCAAAATGGAAATGCACAAATGCGAAGAGAGATAATTCCAAAAAGTATCTGTTATTTTTAAGGATGGGGAAAAAGTGGGTTGTTTGGTTCTGGTAAAATATCACCCCACTTGAGAATTTGATTTTTACTAATCCTAGAAATTTTATGATCATTAGGTCCTTTGCATCTTCAACATGTTTCAGGCATGCATATCCACCATATTTAAAGCATGTTTTGATCAGTTAGAAGTCCCTTTCCTATAAAATTCCACGAAGCGACTATTAGGGGTTGTACTAGTGGAATTTCCCAAACATGCATAACAAAACCTTGGACTTCATTTTAAGCGCGAGAAATAATTTTCTTCACTTACATTTATTGTACTTTTCAAATTTTTTTGCATACATGAACTTTAAAATTTTCATCTTGTTTCGATGTATTTGAATTATATCTTTTCTATTTTCTAGAAAAATGGGAGAGTGAAAACTCAAGTTTGGATCTGAAAAAAAATTTTAACATCCAAAATGGAAATGCACAAATGCTAAGAGAGTCAATTCCAAAAAGTATCTGTGATTTTTAAAGATGGGCAAAAAGTGGGTTGTTTGGCTCTGGTAAAATATCCAACCACTTGAGGATTTGATTTTTTCTACTCCTTGAAATTTTTGGATCATTAGGTCACTTGCATCCTCAAAATGTTTTTGACATGCATCTCCACCAAATTTTAAAGCATGTTAGGATCAGTTAGAAGTCCCTTTAGTATAAAATTCCACCAAGCTATTATTAGGGGTTGTACTAGTGGAATTTCCCAAACATGGATAACAAGATCTTGGAGTTCATTTTTAGTGCGTGAAATAATTTTCTTCACTTACATTTATTATATTTTTAAATTTTTTTTGCATACATGAACTCTAAAATTGTCATTATGTTGCGATCTATTTGCCTTACATCTTTTTTTTTATGGGAAAAACAGGAGAGTGAAAACTCATGTTTGGATCTAAAAAAAATTTCAACATCCAAAATGGAAATGAAGAAAAGCTGAGAGAGATAATTCCAAAAAGTATCTGTGATTTTTAAGGATAGGCAAAGAGCTTGTTAATTGGCTCTGATAAATTATCCAATGAATTGAGAATTAGATATTTTCTTCTCCTTGAAATTTTTGGATCAATAGGTCACTTGCATCCTCAACATGTTTTTGGCATGCATATCCACCACATTTAAAGCATGTTAGGATCAGTTAGAAATTCCTTTACTATAAAATTCCACCAATATGTTATTAGGGGTTGTACTAGTGGAATTTCCCAAACATGGATAACAAAACCTTGAAGTTCATTTTTTGTGCGTGAAATAATTTTTTTACTTACATTATAGTAGTTTTCAAATTTTTTTGCATACATGAACTCTAAAATTTTCATTTTGTTGCGATCTATTTGCCTTATATCTTTTTTGTTGATGAGAAAAATTGGACAGTGAAATCTCAAGTTTGGATCTGAAAAAAATTTGAACATCCAAAATGGAAATGCATAAATGCTAAGAGAGATAATTCCAAAAAGTATCTGTTATTTTTAAGGATGGGCAAAAAGTGGGTTGTTTGGCTCTGGTAAAATATCACACCAGTTGAGAATTTGATTTTTACTAATCCTAGAAATATTTGGATCATTAGGTCCCATGCATCCTCAAAATGTTTCAGGCATGCATATACACCACATTTAAAGCTTGTTTTGATCAGTTAGAAGTCCCTTTCCTATAAAATTCCACCAAGCTACTGTTTGGGGTTGTACTAGTGGAATTTCCCAAACATGGATAATGAAACCTTGGAGTTCATTTTTAGCGCGTGAAATAATTTTATTCCCTTAAATTTATTATAGTTTTCAAGTTTTTTTGCCTACATGAACTTTAAAATTTTCATTTTGTTGCGATCTACTTGCCTTATATCTTTTTTGTTTATGAGGAAAATGGGAGAGTGGAAACTCAAGTTTTGATTTGAAAAAAAATTTGAATATCCAAAATGGAAATTCAAAAATGCTGAGAGAGTTAATTCCAAAAAGTATCTGTGATTTTTAAGGATAAGCAAAAAGTGGGTTGTTTGGCTCTAGTAAATTTCCAACCGCTTGAGAAATTGATTTTTTCTACTCTTTGAAATTTTAGGATCATTAGGTCACTAGCCTACTCAACATGTTTTTGGCATGCATATCCACCACATTTAAAGCATGTTAGGATCCGTTAGAAGTCCCCTTCCTATAAATTTACACCCAGCTATTATTAGCGGTACTAGAAGTGGAATTTCCCAAACATGGACAACAAAACCTTGGAGTTCTTTTTTAGTGCGTGAAATAATTTTCTTCACTTACATTTTTTTGTAGTTTTCAAATTTTTTTGCATACATGAACTCTAAAATTTTCATTTTGTTGCGATCTATTGCCTTATATCTTTTTTGTTTGTGAGAAAAATGGGAGAGTGAAAACTCTAAGTTTGTTTCTGAAAGAAAATTGAAACATCCAAAATGAAAATGCACAAATGCTAAGAGAGATATTTCTGAAAAGTATCTGTGATTTTTAAAGATGAGCAAAAAGTGGGTTGTTATGCTCTGGTAAAATTTCCAACCACTTGAGAATTTGATTTTTTCTACTCCTTGAAATTTTTGAATCATTTGGTCACTTGCATCCTCAACATGCTTCTTTCTTGCATATCCACCACATTTAAAGCATGTTTTGACCAGTTAGAAGTCCCTTTGCTATAGAATTCCACCAAGCTATTATTAGGGTTTGACTTGAGGAATTTGATAAACATGGATAACAAAACCTTGGAGTTCATTTTTAGTCAGTGAAATAATTTTTTCATTTACATTTATTTTAGTTTTCAAATTTTTTTGCATACATGAACTCTAAAATTTTCATTTTGTTATTCCTTATATATTTTTTGTTTACGAGAAAAATGGGAGAGTGAAAACTCAAGTTTGGATTTGAAAAAAAATTTGAACATCTAAAATGGAAATGCACAAATGCTGAGAGAGATAATTCCAAAAAGTATCTGTCATTTTTAAGGATAGGCAAAAAATGGCTTGTTTGGCTCTGGTAAAATATCCAACCAGTTGAGAATTTGATTTATTCTACTCGAAATTTTTGATCATTAGGTCACTTGCATCCTCAACATGTTTCAGGCTTGCATATCCTCCACATTTAAAGCATGTTAGGATCTGTTAGAAGTCCCTTTCCTATAACATTTAGGCTAGCTATTATTAGGGGTTGTACTAGCGGAATTTCCAAAACATGGATAACAAAACCTTGGAGTTCATTTTTAGTGCTGAAATAATTTTCTTCACTTACATTTATTATAGTTTTCAAATTTTTTTGCATACATGAACTCTAAAATTTTCATTTTGTTGCAATCTATTTGCCTTATATCTTTTTCGCTTACGAGAAAAATGGGAGAGTGAAAACTCACGTTTGGATCTGAAAAAAAAATTGAACACAAAAAATGGAAATGCACAAATGCTGAGAGAAATAATTTCAAAAAGTATCTATGATTTATAAGTATAGGCAAAAAGTGGGTTTTTTGGCTCTGTATCCAACCACTTGAGAATTTGATTTTTTCTATTCCTTGAAATTTTTGGATCATTAGGTCACTGGCATCCTCAACTTGTTTATTGCTTGCATATTCACCTCATTTAAAGCATGTTATGATCAGTTAAAAGTCCCGTTCCTATGAAATTCCACCAAGCAATTATTGTCGTTTGTACTTGTGGAATTTGCCAAGCACGAATAACCAAACCTTGGTGTTCATTTTTAGTGCGTGAAATAATTTTCTTCATTTACAATTATTATAGTTTAAAATTTTTTTTCCATTCATGAACTCTTAAATTCTTATTTTGTGGCGATTTATTTGCCTTTTATCTTTTTTACTTACTGGAAATATGGGAGAGTGAAAACTCACATTTGGATCTGAAATAAAATTTGAACATTCAAAATGGGAAAGCACAAATGCTTAGAGAGATAATTCCAAAACGTATCTGTGATTTTTAAGGATAGGCAAAAAGTGGGTTGTTTGGCTCCGGTAAATATCCAACCACACGTTACTTGTGAATTTAATTTTTTCTACTGTCAGAGTGGTTCCATCCACTCTTATTAGAGTTTGTGTTCTAAGTTCGGTACTTGGCTTTCCGCACCTTAAACGGCTAGTCTTTTCAGGTTGTATTGGCTAGGTATCTGACTCAGAACTCCGAAGTTAAGTGTGCCTAGGCGAGAATAATTCTAGGATGGGTTCCCTCTTGGGAAGTACTCTTTCCAAGGACTTTGACATGGTATCAGAGCTAGGCACGCCACGGCCCGCGTTCGTATCCTATGAGAAGCGGCTCCAGAATGGGCGGGGTGGGTGTCAGAGTGGTTCCATCCACTCTTATTAGAGTTTGTGTTCTGAGTTAGGTACTTGGCTTTCCGCACCTTAAACGGCTAGTCTTTTCAGGTTGTATTGGCTAGGTATCTGACTCAGAACTCCGAAGTTAAGTGAGCCTGGGCGAGAGTAATTCTAGGATGAGTTCCCTCCTGGGAAGTACTCTTGCCTAGGACTTTGACATCTACTACATGAAAATTTTGGATCATTTGGTCACTTGCATCCTCAACATGTTTCTTACATGCATATCCACCACATTTAAAGCATGTTAGGATTAGTTAGAAGTCCCCTAACTATAAAATTCCACCAAGCTATTATTAGGGGTTGTACTAGTTGAATTTCCCAAACATGGATAACAAAACCTTGGAGTTCATTTTGAGTGCGTGAAAAAAAAATTTTCACTTACATTTATTATAGTTTTCAAATTTTTTTGAATACATGAACTCTAAAATTTTCATTTTGTTGCGATCTATTTGCCTTATATCTTTTTTGTTTACGAGAAAAATGGGAGAGTGAAAACTCAAGTTTGGATCTGAAAAAAAATTTGAACATCCAAAATGGAAAAGCACAAATGCTGAGAGTGATAATTCTAAGAAGTATCTATGATTTTTAAGGATAGGCAAAAAGTTGGTTGTTTGGCTCTGGTTAAAAATCCAACCACTTGAGAATTTGATTTTTTCTACTCCTTGAAATTTTTGGGCCATTAGGTCACTTGCATCCTCAACATGTTTCTTGCTTACCTATCCACCACATTTAAAGCATGTTATCAGTTAGAAGTCCCTTTCCTATAAATTCCACAGAGCAATTATTAGGGTTTGTAGTAGTGGAATTTCCCAAACATGGATAACAAAACCTTGGAGTTCATTTTTAGTGCGTGAAATAATTTTCTTCACTTACATTTGTTATAGTTTTCAAATTTTTTTGCATACATGAACTCTAAAATTTTCATTTTGTTTCGATCTATTTGCCTTATATCTTTTTTGTTTACAAGAAAAATGGGAGAGTGAAAACTCAAGTTTGGATTTGAAAAAAAATTTTAACATCCAAAATGGAAATGCACAAAAGCTGAGAGAGATAATTTCAAAAAGTATCTGTGATTTTTAAGGATTGGAAAAAGTGGGTTGTTTGGCTCTGGTAAAATATCCAAGCACTTGAGAATTTTATTTTTTCTACTCCATGAAATTTTTGGATCATTAGCTCACTTGCATCCTCAACATGTTTCTTGCTTGCATATCCACCACATTTAAAGTATGTAATGATCAGTTAGAAGTCCCTTTCCTTTAAAATTCCACCAAGCTATTATTAGGGTTTGTACTAGTGGAATTTCCCAAACATGGATAAAAAAACCTTGGAGTTCATTTTTAGTGCGTGAAATAATTTTCTTCACTTACATTTATTATAGTTTTCAAATTTTTTTGCATACAGGAACTCTAAAATTTTCATTTTGTTGCAATTTATTAGCTTTATATCTTTTTCGCTTACAGGAAAAATGGGAGAGTGAAAATTTAAGTTTGGAACTGATAAAAAATTTGAACATCTAAAATTGAAATGCACAAATGTGAGAGAGATAATTCCAAAAATCTCTGTGATTTTTAAGGATAGACAAAAAGTGGGTTGTTTGGCTCTGGTAAAATATCCAACCACTTGAGAATTTGATTTTTTTCTACTCCTTGAAATTTTTGGATCATTAGGTCACTTGCATCCTCAACATGTTTCAGGCATGCATATCGCCCACATTTAAAGCATGTTAGGATCAGTTAGAAGTCCCTTTCCTATAAAATTCCACCAAGCTATTATTAGGGGTTGTACTAGTGTAATTTCCCAAACATGGATAACAAAACCTTGGAGTTCTTTTTTTGTGAGTGAAAATTTTTTCTTCACTTACTTTTATTATAGTTTTCAAATTTTTTTGCATACATGAACTCTAAAATTTTCATTTTGTTGCGATCTATTTGCCTTATATCTTTTTCGCTTACAAGAAAAATGGGAGAGTGAAAACTAAAGTTTGGATCTGAAAAAAATTTTGAACATCCAAAATGGAAATGCACAAATGCTGATAGAGATAATTCCAAAAAGTATCTGTGATTTTTAAGGATAGATAAAAAGTGGGTTGTTTGGCTCTTGTAAAATATACAACCACTTGAGAATTTGATTTTTCCTTTTCCATGAAATTTTATGAACATTAGGTTACTTGCATCCTTAACATGTTTCATGCATGCATATCCACCAAATTTAAAGCATGTTAGGAACAGTTAGAAGTCTCTTTCCAATAAAATTCCACCAAGCTATTAATAGAGGTTGTACTAGTGGAATTTACCAAACAAGGAAAACAAAACCATGGAGTTCATTTTTAGCGTGTGAAATAATTTTCTTCACTTACATTTCTTATAGTTTTAAATTTTCAATTTGTTGCGATCTATTTGCCTTATATATTTTCTTTTTACGAGAAAAGTGGGAGACTGAAAACTCAAGTTTCGATCTGAAAAAAAAAATTAGAACTTCCAAAATGGAAATGCAAAAAAGCTGAGAGAGATAGTTCCAACAAGTATCTGTGATTTTTAAGGATAGGCAAAAAGTGGGTTGTTTGGCTCTCGTAAAATATCCAACCACTTGAGAATTTTATTTTTTCTACTCCTCGAAATTTTTGGATCATTAGGTCACTTGCATCCTCAAAATGTTTCTGGCATGCATATACCACATTTAAAGCATGTTAGGATCAGTTAGAAGTCCCTTTCCTATTAAATTCCACCCAGCTATTATTTGGGGTTGTATTAGTGTAATTTTCCAAACATGGATAAAAAAACCTTGGAGTTCATTTTTAGCGCGTGAAATAATTTTCTTCACTTACATTTATTGTAGTTTTCAAATTTTTTTGCATTCATCAACTCTAAAATTTTCATTTTGTAGCGATGTATTTTTCTTTTAACTTTTTTGTTTACCAGAAAAATAGGAGAGTGAAAACTCAAGTTTGGATCTGAAAAAAAAAATTAACATCCAAAATGGAAAAGCACAAATGCTGAGAGAGATAATTCCAAAAAGTATCAGTGATTTTAAAGGATAGGAATTAGTGGGTTGATTGGCTCTGGTAAAATATCCAACCACTTGAGAATTTGATTTTTTCTACTCCTTGAAATTTTGGGATCATTAGGTCACTTGCATCCTCAACATGTTTCTTGCTTGCATATCCACCATATTTAAAGCATGTTATGATCAGTTAGAAGTCCATTTCCTTTAAAATTCCACCAAGCTATTATTAGGGTTTGTACTAGTGGAATTTTCGAAACATGGATAACAAAACCTTGGAGTTCATTTTTAATGCATGAAATAATTTTCTTCACTTACATTTATTATAGTTTTCAAAATTTTTTGAATACATGAACTCTAAAATTCTCATTTTGTACCGATTTATTCGCTTTATATCTTTTTCGCTTACGGGAAAAATGGGAGGGAGAAAATTTAAGTTTGGATGTGATAAAAAATTTGAACATCTGAAATGGAAAGGCACAAATGCTGAGAGAGATAATTCAAAAAATTATCTGTGGTTTCTAAGCATAGACAAAAAGTGGGTTGTTTTGCTCTGGTAAAATATCTAACCACTTGAGAATTTTATTTTTTCTACTCCTTGAAATTTTTGGATTATTAGGTCACTTGCATCCTCAACATGTTTCAGGCTTGCATATCCGCCACATTTAAAGCATGTTAGGATCAGTTAGAAGTCCCTTTCCTATAAAATTCCACCAAGCTATTATAGGGGTTGTACTAGTGGATTTCCAAAACATGGGTAACAAAACCTTAGAGTTCATTTTTAGTGCGTGAAAAAATTTTCTTCCTTACTTTTGTTATAGTTTTCAAATTTTTTACCATACATGAACTCTAAAATTTTCATTTGGTTGGAATTTATTTGCCTTATATCTTTTTCGCTTACGAGAAAAATGAGAGAGTGAAAACTCAAGTTTGGATCTGAAAAAAAATTTGAACATCCAAAATGGAAATGCACAAAAACTGAGAGAGATAATTTCAAAAAGAATCTATGATTTTTAAGGATTGGAAAAAGTGGGTTGTTTGGCTCTGGTAAAATATCCAACCACTTGAGAATTTGATTTTCTCCACTCCTTGAAATTTTTGGATCATTAGGTCACTTGCATCCTAAAAATGTTTCTTGCTTGCATATCCACCACATTTAAAGCATGTTATGATCAGTTAGAAGTCCCTTTCCTATAAAATTGCACCAAGCTATTATTAGGGTTTGTACTAGTGGAAATTCGTAAACATGGATAACAAAACCCCTGAGTTCATTTTTAGTGGGGGAAATAATTTTCTTTACTTACATTTATTATAGTTTTCAAATTTTTTTGCATACATGAACTCTAAAATTTTCTTTTTGTTGTGATTTATTTGCCTAATATCTTCTTCGCTTACGGGAAAAATGGGAGAGGGAAAATTCAAGTTTGGATCTGAAAAAAAATTTGAACATCTGAAATGGAAATGCACAAATGCTGAGAGAGATAATTCCAAAAACTATTTGTGATTTTTAAGGATAGGCAAAAAGTGGGTTGTTTGACTCTGGTAAAATATCCAACCACTTGAGAATTTGTTTTTTCCTACTCCATGAAATTTTTGGATCATTAGGTCTCTAGCATCCTCAACATGTTTCAGACTTGCATATCCACCACATTTAAAGCTTGTTAGGATCAGTTAGAAGTCCCTTTCCTATAAAATTCCACCAAGCCAATATTAGGGGTTGTACTAGTGGAATTTCCCAAACATGGATAACAAAACCTTGGGGATCATTTTTAGCACGTGAGATTATTTTCTTCACTTACATTTATTTTAGTTTTCAAATTTTTTTGCATACATGAACTCTAAAGTTTTCATTTTGTTGTGATCTATCTACCTTATATCTTTTTTGTTTCCGAGAAAAATGGGAGAGTGAAAACTCAAGCTTGGATCTGGAAAAAAAATTGAAAATCCAAAATGGAAATGTACAAATGCTGAGAGAGATAATTCCAAAAACTCTATGTGGTCTTGACGGATAGGCAAAAACTGGGTTGTTAGGCACTAGTAAATATCCAACCACTTGAGAATTTGATTTTTTCTACTTGAAAATTTTTGATCATTTGGTCACTTGCATCCTCAACATGTTTATGGCATGCCTATCCACCACATTTAAAGTACGTTAGGATCAGTTAGAAGTCCCTTTCCTATAAAATTCCACCCAGCTTTTATTAGGGGTTGTACTAGTGGAATTTCCCAAACATGGATAACAAAACCTTGGAGTTCATTTTTAGTGCGGGAAATAATTTTCTTCACTTACATTTGTAATAGTTTTCAAATTATTTTGCATACTTGAACTCTGAAATTTTCATTTTGTTGCGATCTATTTGCCTTTTATCTTTTTAGTTTACAAGAAAAATGGCAGAGTGAAAACTCAAGTTTGGATCTTAAAAAAAATTTGAACATCCAAAATAGAAATGCACAAATGCTTGGAGAGATAATTCCAAAAAGTATCGATGATTTTTAAGGATAGGAAAAAAGTGGGTTGTTTGGCTCTGGTAAATATCCAACCACACGTTACTAGCGAATTTAATTTTTTCTACTCCTTGAAATGTTTTGATCATTAGGTCACTTGCATCCTCAACATGTTTCTGGTATTCATATCCACCACATTTAAAGCATGTTAGGATCAGTTAGAAGTCCCTTTCCAATAAAATTCCCCCATGCTATTATTAGGGGTGGTACTAGTGGAATTTCCAAAACATAGATAACAAAACTTTCGAGTTAATTTTTAGTGTGTGAAATAATTTTCTTCACTTACATTTATTATAGTTTAAAATTTTTTTTTGCATACATGAACTCCAAAATTTTGATTTTGTTGCGATCTATTTGCCTTATATCTTGTTTTTTAAGAGAAAAATGGGAGGGTGAAAACTCAGGTTTGGATCTGAAAAAAAATTTGAACATCCAAAATGGAAATACACAAATGCTGAGAGAGATAATTCCAAAAAGTATTTGTGATTTTTAAGGATAAGAAAAAAGTTGGTTGTTTAGCTCCGGTAAAATATCCAACCCTTGAGAATTTTATTTTTTCTACTCGAAATTTTGGGATCATTAGGTCACTTGCATTGTCCACATGTTTCTGGCATGCATATCCACCACATTTAAAGCATGTTTGGATCAATTAGAAGTCCCTTTCATGTATAATTCCAGCAAGCTATTATTAGGAGTTGTACTAGTGGAATTCCCCAAACTTGGATAACAAAACCTTGGAGTTCATTTTTAGCGTGTGAAATAATTTTCTTCACTTACATTTATTATAGTTTTCTAATTTTTTTGCATACATGAACTCTTAAATTTTTATTTTGTTGCAATCTATTTGCCTTATCTTTTTTTTGTTTACGAGAAAAAAGAGAGAGTGAAAACTCAAGTTTGGATCTGAAAAAAAATTGAACATCCAAAATTGAAATGCAAAAGTGCTGAGAGAGATAATTCCCAAAAGTATCTGTTATTTTTAAGGATAGGCAAAAAGTAGGTTCTGTGGTTCTGGTAAATATCCAATCACTTGAGAATTTGATTTTTTCTACTCCTTGAAACTTTTTGATCATTAGGTCACTTGCATCCTCAACATGTTTCTGCCATGCATATCCACCACATTTAAACCAATATAGGATCAGTTAGAAGTCCCTTTCCTATCAAATTCCACCCAGCTATTATTAGGGGTTGTACTAGTGGAATTTCCCAAACATGGATAACAAAACCTTGGAGTTCATTTTTAGTGCGTGAAATAATTTTCTTCACTGACATTTATTATAGTTTTCAAATTTTTTTGATACATGAACTCTAAAATTTTCATTTTGTTGCGATCTATTTGCCTTGTATCTTTTTTGTTTCCGAAAAAAATGGGAGAGTGAAAACTCAAGTTTGGATCTGAAAGAAAAATTGACCATCCAAAATGGAAAGCACAAATGATGAGAGAGATCATTCCAAAAAGTATATGTGATCTTTTGGGATAGGCAAAATGTGGGTTGTTGGGCACTAGTAAATATCCAATCACTTGAGAATTTGATTTTTTCTACTCCTTGAAATTTTTTGATCATTAGGTCAGTTGCATCTTCAACATATTTTTGGCACGCATATCCACCATATTTAAAGCATGTTAGGATCAGTTAGAAGTCCCTTTCCTATAAAATTCCACCCAACTTTTATTAGGGGTTGTACTAGCGGAATTTCCCAAACATGGATAACAAAACCTTGGAGTTCATTTTTAGTGCGGGAAATAATTTTCTTCACTTACATTTCTTATAGTTTTCAAATTATTTTGCATACATGAACTCTAAAATTTTCGTTTTGTTGCGTTCTATTTGCCTTTTATCTTTTTTGTTTACAAGAAAAATGGGAGAGTGAAAACTAAAGTTTGGATCTTAAAAAAAAATTGAACATCCAAAATGGAAATGCACAAATGCTTAGAGAGATAATTCCAAAAAGTATCTACGATTTTTAAGGAAAGGTAAAAAGTGGGTTGTTTGGGTCTGGTAAATATCCAACCACACGTTACTTGAGAATTTAATTTTTTCTACTCCTTGAAATTTTTCGATCATTAGGTCACTTGCATCCTCAACATGTTTTTGGCATGCATATCCACCACATTTAAAGCATGTTAGGATCAGTTAGAAGTCCCTTTACAATAAAATTCCCCCAAGCTATTATTAGGGGTTGTACTAATGGAATTTCCCAAACATAGATAACAAAACTTTGGAGTTCATTTTTAGTGCGTGAAATAATTTTCTTCACTTACATTTATTATAGTATTCAAATTTTTTTTGCATACATGAACTCCAAAATTTTCATTTTGTTGCCGTCTATTTGCTTTATATATTTTTTTAAGAGAAAAACTGGAGAGTGAAAACTCAAGTTTGGATCTGAAAAAAAATTTGAACATCCAAAATGGAATTGCACAAATGCTGAAAGAGTTATCCAAAAGGTATCTGTGATTTTTAAGGATAGGCAAAAAGTGGGTTGTTTGGCTCTCGTAAAATATCCAACCACTTGAGAATTTGATTTTTTCTACTCAAAATTTTGGGATCATTAGGTCACTTACATCCTCCACATGTTTCTAGCATGCATATCCACCATATTTAAAGCATTGTTTGGATCAGTTAGAAGTCCCTTTCCTATATAATTCCAGCAAGCTATTATTAGGGGTTGTACTAGTGGAATTCCCCAAACATGGATTACAAAACCTTGGAGTTTATTTTTAGCGGGTGAAATAATTTTCTTCACTTATATTTATTATAATTTTCTAATTTTTTTGCACACATGAACTCTTAAATTTTCATTTTGTTGCAGTCTATTTGCCTTATATCTTTTTTGATTACGAGAAAAATGAGAGAGTGAAAACTCAGGTTTGGATCTGAAAAAAAATTTGAACAACCAAAATGGAAATGCAAAAATGCTGACAGAGATAATTCCAAAAAGTATCTATGATTTTTAAGGATAGGCAAAAAGTGGGTTGTTTGGCTCTGGTAAATATCCAACCGCTTGAGAATTTGATTTTTTCCACTCCTTGAAATTTTTGGATCATTAGGTCACTTGCATCCTCAACATGTTTCTTGCTTGCATATCCACCACATTTAAAGCATGTTAAGATCAGTTAGAAGTCCCTTTCGTATAAAATTTCACCAAGCTATTATTAGGGGTTTACTAGTGGAATTTCCCAAACATGGATAACAAAACCTTGGAGTTCATTTTTAGTGCGTGAAATAATTTTCTTCACTTACATTTGATATAGTTTTCAATTTTTTTTTCATACATGAACTCTAAAATTTTCATTTTATTTCGATCTATTTGCCTTATATCTTTTTCGCTTACGACAAAAATGTGAGAGCGAAATCTCAAGTTTGGATTTGAAAAAAAATTTGAACATCCAAAATGGAAATGCTCAAATGCTTGGAGAGATAATTCCAAAAAGTATCTGTGATTTTTAAGGATAGGCAAAAACTGGGTTGTTTGGCACTAGTAAAATATCCAACCACTTGAGAATTTATTTTATCTAATCCTTAAAATTTTTGGATCTTTCGGTCACTTGCACCCTCTACATGTTTCTGGCATGCATATCCACAACATTTAAACCATGTTAGGATCAGTTAGAAGTCCCTTTCTAATAAAATTCCACCAAGCCATTATTAGGGGTTGTACTAGTGGAATTTCCCAAAGATGGATAACAAAACCTTGTAGTTCATTTTTAGCGCATGAAATAATTTTCTTCTCTTACGTTTATTACAGTTTTCAATTTTTTTTGCATACATGAAGTTTACAATTTTCATTTTGTTGTGATCTATTTGCCTTATATCTTTTTGTTTACGAGAAAAATGGGAGAGTGAAAACTCAAGTTTGGATTTGAAAAAAAATTTCAACATCCAAAATGGAAATGCAAAAATGTTGAGAGAGATAATTCACAAAACAATCTGTGATTTATAAGGATTGGCAAAAAGTGGTTTGTTTGGCTCTGGTAAGTATCCAACCACTTGAGAATTTGATTTTGTCTACTCCTTGAAATTTTTTGGATCATTAGCTCACTTGCATCCTAAACATATTTCTGGCACGCTTATCCACCACATTTAGTGCATGTTTGGATCAGTTAGAAGTCCATTTCCTATATAATTCCACCAAGCTATTTAGGGATTGTACTAGTGAAATTTCCCAAACATGGATAACAATTTTTAGTGCGTGAAATAATTTTCTTCACTTACATTTATTATAGATTTCAAATTTTCATTTTGTTGAGATCTATTTGCCTTATTTCGTTTTTGTTTCCTAGAAAAATGGGAGAGTGAAAACTCTAATTTGGATCTGAAAAAAAAATGAACATCCAAAATGGAAATGCACAAATGCTGAGAGAGATAATTCCAAAAAGTTTTTGTGATTTTTAGGGATAGGAAAAAGTGGGTTGTTGGGCACTGGTAAATATCCAACCACTTGAGAATTTGATTTTTTCTACTCCTTGAAATTTTTTGATCATTAGGTCACTTGCATCCTCAACATGTTTCTGGCACGCATATCCACCCCATTTAAAGCATGTTAGGATCAGTTAGAAGTCCATTTCCTATAAAATTTCACCCAGCTTTTACTAGGGGTTGTACCAGTGGAATTTCCCAAACATGGATAACAAAACATTGCAGTTCATTTTTAGTGCAGGAAATAATTTTCTTCAATTACATTTATTGTAGTTTTCAATTTTTTTTGCATACATGAACTCTAAAATTTTCATTTTGTTGCGATCTATTTGCCTTATATCTTTTTTGTTTACGAGAAAAATGGGAGAGTGAAAACTCTTGTTTGGATTTGAAAAAAAATTTTAATATCCAAAATGGAAATGCACAAATGCTGAGAGAGATCATTCCAAAAAGTATCTGTGATTTTTACGGATTGGAAAAAGTGGTTTGTTTGGCTCTGGTAAAATATCCAACCACTTGAGAATTTGATTTTTCTACTCCTTGAAATTTTTGGATCTTTAGGTCACTTGCATCCTCAACATTTTTCTTGCTTGTATATCCACCACATTTAAAGCATGTTATGATCAATTAGAAGTCCCTTTCCTTTAAAATTCCACCATGCTATTATTAGGGTTTGTACTGGTGGAATTTCCCAAACATGGATAACAAAACCATGGAGTTCATTTTTAGTGTGTGAAATAATATTCTTCACTTACATTTATTATAGTTTTCAAATTTTTTTGCATACATGAACTCTAAAATTTTCATTTTGTTGCGATCTATTTGCCTTAAATCTTTTTTGTTTCCGAGAAAAATGGGAGAGTAATAACTCAAGTTAGGATCTGAAAAAAAATTTGAACATCCAAAATGGAAATGCACAAATGCTAAGAGAGATAATTCCAAAAAGTATCTGTGATTTTTAGGGATAGGAAAAAAGTGGGTTGTTGGGTACTGGTAAATATCCAACCACTTGAGAATTTGATTTTTTCTACTCCTTGAAAGTTTTTGATCATTAGGTCACTTGCATCCTCAACATGTTTCTGGCACGCATATCCACCACATTTAAAGCATGTTAGGATCAGTTAGAAGTCCCTTTCCAATAAAATTCCCCCATGCTATTATTAGGGGTGGTACTAGTGGAATTTCCAAAACATAGATAACAAAACTTTCGAGTTAATTTTTAGTGTGTGAAATAATTTTCTTCACTTACATTTATTATAGTTTTCAATTTTTTTGCATACATGAATTGTAAAATTTTCATTTTGTTGCGATCTATTTGCCTTATATCTTTTTTGTTTGCAAGAAAAATGGGAGAGTGAATACTCTAGTTTGGATTTGAAAAAAAAATTTAACATCCAAAATGGAAATGCACAAATGCTGAGAGAGATAATTCCAAAAAGTTTATGTGATTTTTAAGGATTGGAAAAAGTGGGTTGTTTGGCGCTAGTAAAATATCCAACCACTTGAGAATTTGATTTTTTATACTCCTTGAAAATTTTGGATCATAAGGTCACTTGCATCCTCAACATGTTTCTTGCTAGCATATCCACCACATTTAAAGCATGTTATGATCAGTTAGAAGTCCCTTTCCTTTAAATTTCCACCATGCTATTATTAGGGTTTGTACTGGTGGAATTTCCCAAACAAGGATAACAAAACCATGGAGTTCATTTTTAGTACGTTAACTAATATTCTTCACTTACATTTATTATAGTTTTCAAATTTTTTGCATACATGAACTCTAAAATTTTCATTTGTTGCGATCTACTTTCCTTATATCTTTTTTGTTTACATGAAAAATGGGAGAGTGAAAACTCAAGTTTAGATCTGAAATAAAATTTGAACATCCAAAATGAGAATGCATAAATGCTTAGAGAGATAATTCCAAAACGTATCTGTGATTTTTAAGGATAGGCAAAAAGTGGGCTGTTTGGCTCAGGTAAATATCCAACCACACGTTACTTGAGAATTTAATTTTTTCTACTCCTTGAAATTTTTGAATCATTTGGTTACTTGCATCCTCAACATGTTTCTGGCATGCATATCCACCACATTTAAAGCATGTTAGGATCAGTTACAAGTCCCTTTACTATAAAATTCCACCAAGCTATTATTAGGGGTTGAACTAGTTTAATTTCCCAAACATGGATAACAAAACCTTGGAGTTCATTTTTAGTGCGTGAAATAATTTTCTTCACTTACATTTATTATAGTTTTCAAATTTTTTTGCATATATGAACTCTAAAATTTTCATTTTGTTGCAATCTATTTGCCTTATATCTTTTTCGCTTATGAGAAAATGTGAGAGTGAAATCTCAAGATTGGATTTCAAAAAAAAAATTAAACATCCAAAATGGAAATGCTCAAATGCTGAGAGAGATAATTCCAAAAATTATCTGTGATTTTAAGGATAGGCAAAAAGTGGGTCGTTTGGCTCTAGTAAAATATCCAACAACTTGAGAATATTATTTTATTTAATCCTTGAAATTTTTGGATCATTCGATCACTTGCATCCTCAACATGTTTCTGGCATGCATATCCACAATATTTAAACCATGTTAGGATCAGTTAGAAGTCCCTTTCCAGAAAAATTCCACCAAGCTATTATTAGGGGTTGTACTAGTGGAATATCCCAAACATGGATAACAAAACCTTGTAGTTCATTTTTAGCGCGTGAAATAATTTTCATCTCTTACATTTATTAAAATTTTTAAACTTTTTTGCATACACAAACTCTAAAATTTTTATTTTGTTGCGATCTGTTAGCCTTATATCTTTTTTGTTTACAAGAAAAATGGGAGCGTTAAAACTCAAGTTTGGATCTGAAAAAAAACTTGAACATCCAAAACGGAAATGCGCAAATGCTGAGAGAGATAATTCTAAAAATTATCTGTGATTTTTAATGGTAGGCAAAAAGTAGGTGGTTTGACTCTGGTAAAAGAACTAACCACTTAAGAATTTGATTTTTTCTACTTCTTGAAATTTTTGGATCGTTAGGTTACTTGCATCCTCAACGTGTTTCAGGCATGCATATCCTCCACATTTAAAGCATGTTCGGATCAGTTAGAAGTCCCTTTCCTATAAAATTCCACCAAGCTATTATTGGGAGTTTTACAAGTGGAATTTCCCGAACATGGATAACAAAACCTTGGAATTCATTTCTAGCGCGTGAAATAATTTTCTTCACTTACATTTATTATAGTTTTCAAATTTTTTTGCATACATGAACTCTAAAATTTTCATTTTGTTGTGATCTATTTGCCTTATATCGATTTCGCTTACGAGAAAAATGTGAGAGTGAAACTCAAGTTTGGATTTGAAAAAAAATTTGAACATCCACAATGGAAATGCTCAAATGCTGAGAGGGATAATTCCAAAAAGTATCTGTGATTTTTAAGGATAGGCAAAAAGTGGGTT
Source organism: Aristolochia californica (assembly GCF_029961685.1). Lineage (NCBI taxonomy): Eukaryota > Viridiplantae > Streptophyta > Magnoliopsida > Piperales > Aristolochiaceae > Aristolochia > Aristolochia californica. Next base: position 10,463,496 of record NW_027181837.1, read on the forward strand.
GTTTGTCTCAAGTAAAATATCCAACCACTTGAGAATTTAATTTTATTTAATCCTTGAAATTTTTGGATCATTCGATCTCTTGCATCCTCAACATGTTTCTGGCATGCATATCAACAATATTTAAACCATGTTAGGATCAGTTAGAAGTCCCTTTCCAAAAAAATTCCACCAAGCTATTATTAGGGGTTGTACTAGTGGAATTTCCCAAACATGGATAACAAAACCTTGTAGTTTATTTTTAGCGTGTGAAATAATTTTCTTCTCTTACATTTATTTTAGTTATCAAATTTTTTTGCATACATGAACTCTAAAATTTTTATTTTGTTGCGATCTATTTGCCTGATATCTTTTTTGTTTACAAGAAAAATGGGAGCGTGAAAACTCAAGTTTGGATCTGGAAAAAAATTTGAACATCCAAAAGGGAATTGCCCAAATGCTGAGAGAGATAATTCCAAAAATTATCTATGATTTTTTATGATAGGCAAAAAGTGGGTGGTTTGACTCTGGTAAAATATCCAACCACTTGAGAATTTGATTTTTTCTACTTCTTAAAATTTTTGGATCATTAGGTCACTTGCATCCTCAACGTGTTTCTGGCATGCATATCCTCCACATTTAAAGCATGTTTGGATCAGTTAGAAGTCCATTTCCTATAAAATTCCTCCAAGCTATTATTGGGGGTTTTCCTAGTGGAATTTCCCAAACATGGATAACAAAACCATGGAGTTCATTTTTAGCGCGTGAAATATTTTTCTTCACTTACTTTTATTATAGTTTTCAAATTCTTTTGCATACATGAACTCTAAAATTTTCATTTTGTTGCGATCTATTTGCCTTACATCTTTTTTATTTCCGAGAAAAATGTGAGAGTGAAAACTCAAGTTTGGAGCTGAAAAAAAAATTGAACATCCAAAATGGAAATGCACAAATGCTGAGAGATATCATTCCAAAAAGTATATGTGATCTTTAGGGATAGGCAAAAACTGGGTTGTTGGGCACTAGTAAATATCCAACCACTTGAGAATTTTATTTTTTCTACTCCTTGAAATTTTTTGATCATTAGGTCACTTGCATCCTCAACATGTTTCTGGCACACATATCCACCACATTTAAAGCATGTTAGGATCAGTTAGAAGTTCCTTTCCAATAAAATTCCCCCAAGCTATTAATAGGGGTTATACTAGTGGAATTTTCGTTTTGTTGTGATCTATTTGCCTTTTATCTTTTTTGTTTACAAGAAAAATGGGAGAGTGAAAACTCAAGTTTGGATCTTAAAAAAAAATTGAACTTCCAAAATGGAAATGCACAAATGCTTAGAGAGATAACTCCAAAAATTATCTGTGATTTTTAAGAATAGGAAAAAAGTGGGTTGTTTGGCTGTGGTAAATATCCAACCACTCGTTAATTGAGAATTTAATTTTTTCTACTCCATCAAATTTTTTGATCATTAGGTCACTAGCATCCTCAAAATGTTTCTGGCATGTATATCCACCACATTTAAAGCATGTTACGATCAGTTAAAAGTCCCTTTCCAATAAAATTCCCCCAAGCTAATTATTAGAGGTTGTACTAGTGGAATTTCTCAAACATAGATAAGAAAACTTTGGAGTTCATTTTTAGTGCGTGAAATAATTTTCTTCACTTACATTTATTATAGTTTTCAAATTTTTTTCGCATACATGAACTCCAAATTTTTCATTTTGTTGCGATCTGAAAAAAAATTTGAACATCCAAAATGGAAATGCACAAATGCTGAGAGAGATAATTCCAAAAATTATCTATGATTTTTAAGGATAGGCAAAAAGTGGGTTGTTCGGCTCTGGTAAAATATCCAACCACTTGAGAATTTGATTTTTTCTACTCGAAATTTTGGGATCATTAGGTCACTTGCATCCTCAACATGTTTCTGGCATGCATATCCACCACATTTAAAGCATGTTAGGATCAGTTAGAAGTCCCTTTCCAATAAAATTCCCCCAAGCTGTTATTAGGGGTTGTACTAGTGGAATTTCCCAAACATAGATAACAAAACTTTGGAGTTCATTTTTAGTGCGTGAAATAATTTTCCTCACTTACATTTATTATAGTTTTCAAATTTTTTTTGCATACATGAACTCCAAAATTTTCATTTTGTTGCGATCTATTTGCTTTATATATTTTTTTAAGAGAAAAATGGGAGAGTGAAAACTCAAGTTTAGATCTGAAAAAAAATTTGAACATCCAAAATGGAATTGCACAAATGCTGAAAGAGATAATTCCAAAAGGTATCTGTGATTTTTAAGGATAGGCAAAAAGTGGGTTGTTTGGATCATTAGGTCACTTGCATCCTCCACATGTTTTTTGGCATGCATATCCACCACATTTAAAGCATTGTTTGGATCAGTTAGAAGTCCCTTTCCTATATAATTCCAGCAAGCTATTATTAGGGGTTGTACTAGTGGAATTCCCCAAACATGGATAAAAAAACCTTGGAGTTTATTTTTAGCGTGTGAAATAATTTTCTTCACTTATATTTATTATAGTTTTCTAATTTTTTTGCACACATGAACTCTTAAATTTTCATTTTGTTGCATTCTATTTGCCGTATATCTTTTTTGTTTACGAGAAAAATGAGAGAGTGAAAACTCAAGTTTGGATCTGAAAAATAATTTGAACAACCAAATTAGAAATGCAAAAATGCTAACAAAGATAATTCCAAAAAGTATCTGTGATTTTTAAGGATAGGCAAAAAGTGGGTTGTTTGGCTCTGGTAAATATCCAACCACTTGAGAATTTGATTTTTTCCACTCCTTGAAATTTTTGGATCATTAGGTCACTTGCATCCTCAACATGTTTCTTGCTTGCATATCCACCACATTTAAAGCATGTTAAGATCAGTTAGAAGTTCATTTCCTATAAAATTTCATCAAACTATTATTAGGGGTTTTACTAGTAGAATTTCCCAAACGTGGATAACAAAACCTTGGAGTTCATTTTTAGTGCGTGAAATAATTTTCTTCACTTACATTTATTATTGTTTTCAATTTTTTTGTATACATGAACTCTAAAATTTTCATTTTGTTTCGATCTATTTACTTTATATCTTTTTCGCTTACGACAAAAATGTGAGAGCGAAATCTCAAGTTTGGATTTGAAAAAAATTTTGAACATCCAAAATGGAAATGCTCAAATGCTGGAAGAGATAATTCCAAAAAGTATCTGTGATTTTTAAGGATAGACAAAAACTGGGTTGTTTGGCTCTAGTAAAATATCCAACCACTTGAGAAATTATTTTTATCTAATCCTTAAACTTTTTGGATCATTCGGTCACTTGCATCCTCTACATGTTTCTGGCATGCATATCCACAACATTTAAACCATGTTAGGATCAGTTAGAAGTCCCTTTCTAATAAAATTCCACCAAGCCATTATTAGGGGTTGTACTAGTGGAATTTCCCAAAGATGGATAACAAAACCTTGTAGTTCATTTTTAGCACGTGAAATAATTTTCTTCTCTTACATTTATTACAGTTTTCAATTTTTTTTGCATATATGAAGTTTAAAATTTTCATTTTGTTGTGATCTATTTGCCTTATATTTTTTTGTTTACGAGAAAAATGGGAGAGTGAAAACTCAAGTTTGGTTCTAAAAAAAAATTTGAACATCCAAAATGGAAATGCACAAATGGTGAGAGAGATAATTCCAAAAAGTATCTATGATTTTTAAGGATAGGCAAAAAGTGGGTTGTTTGGCTCTGGAAAAATATCCAACGCTGGAGAATTTGATTTTTTCTACTCGAAATTTTGGGATAATTAGGTCACTTGCATCCTCCACATGTTTCTGGCATGCATATCTACCACATTTGAAGCTTGTTTGGATCAGTTAGAAGTCCCTTTCCTATATAATTCCAGCAAGCTATTATTAGGGGTTGTACTAGTGGAATTCCAAAAACATGGATAACAAAACCTCAGAGTTTATTTTTAGCGCGTGAAATAATTTTCTTCACTTACATTTATTATAGTTTTCTAATTTTTTTCCACACATGAACTCTAAAATTTTCATTTTGTTGTAGTCTATTTGCCTTATATTTTTTTTGTTTACGAGAAAAATGAGAGAGTGAAAACTCAAGTTTGGATCTGAAAAAAAATTTGAACAACCAAAATGGAAATGCAAAAATGCTAACAGAGATAATTCCAAAAAGTATCTGTGATTTTTTAGGTTAGGATAAAAATGGGTTGTTTGACTCTGATAAATATCCAACCACTTGAGAATTTGATTTTTTCTACTCCTTGAAATTTTTGGATCATTAGGTAACTTGCATCCTCAACATGTTTCTTGCTTGCATATCCACCACATTTAAAGCATGTTATGATCAGTTAGAAGTCCCTTTCCTATAAAATTTCACCAAGCTATTATTAACGGTTTTACTAGTGGAATTTCCCAAGCATGGATAACAAAACCTTGGAGTTTACTTTTAGAGCGTGAAATAATTTTCTTCACTTACCTTGAATATAATTTTCAAATTTTTTTTCATACATGAACTCTAAAATTTTCATTTTGTTTCGATCTATTTGCCTTATATCTTTTTCGCATACGACAAAAATGTGAGAGCGAAATCTCAAGTTTGGATTTGAAAAAAAAATTGAACATCCAAAATGGAAATGCTCAAATGCTGAGAGAGATAATTCCAAAAAGTATCTGTGATTTTTAAGGATAGTCAAAAAGTTGGTTGTTTGGCTCTAGTAAAATATCCAACCACTTGAGAATTTAATTTTATCAAATCCTTGAAATATTTGGATCATTCGGTCACTTGCATCCTCAACATGTTTCTGGCAATCATATCTACAACATTTAAACCATGTTAGGATCAGTTAGAAGTCCCTTTCCAATAAAATTCCACCAAGCTATTATTAGGGGTCGTACTAGTGGAATTTCCAAAACATGGATAACAAAACCTTGTAGTTCATTTTTAGCGCGTGAAATAATTTTCTACTCCTACATTTATTATAGTTTTCAATTTTTTTTGCTTACATGAACTATAAAATTTTCATTTTGTTGTGATCTATTTGCCTTATATCTTTTTAGTTTAGGAGAAAAATGGGAGAGTGAAAACTCAAGTTTGGATCTGAAAAAAAATTTGAACATCCAAAATGGAAATGAAAAAATGTTGAGAGAGATAATTCCAAAAACTATCTGTGATTTATAAGGATAGGCAAAAAGTGGGTTGTTTGGCTCTGGTAAATATCCAACAACTTGAGAATTTGATTTTTTCCACTCCTTGAAATTTTTGGATCATTAGGTCACATGCATCCTCAACATGTTTCTTGCTTGCATATCCACCACTTTTAAAGCATGTTAGGATTAGTTAGAAGTCCCTTTCCTATAAAATTCCACCCAGCTTTTATTAGGGGTTGTACTAGTGGAATTTCCCAAACATGGATAACAAAACCATGGAGTTCATTTTTAGTGTGTGAAATATTATTCTTCACTTACATTTACTATAGTTTTCAAATATTTTTGCATACATGAACTCTAAAATTTTCATTTTGTTGCGATCTATTTGCCTTATATCTTTTTTGTTTCCGAGAAAAATGGGAGCGTAATAACTCAAGTTTGGATCTGAAAAAAATTTTGAACATCCAAAATGGAAATGCACAAATGCTAAGAGAGATAATTCCAAAAAGTATCTGAGATTTTTAGGGATAGGAAAAAAGTGGGTTGTTGGGTACTGGTAAATATCCAACCACTTGAGAATTTGATTTTTTCTACTCCTTGAAAGTTTTTTATCATTAGGTCACTTGCATCCTCAACATGTTTCTGGCACGCATATCTACCACATTTAAAGCATGTTAGGATCAGTTAAAAGTCCCTTTCCATTAAAATTCCACCCAACTTTTATTAGGGGTTGTACTAGTGGAACTTCCCAAATATGGATAACAAAACCTTGCAGTCCATTTTTAGTGCGGGAAATAATTTTCTTCACTTAAATTTATTATAGTTTTCAATTTTTTTTGCATACATGAACTCTAAAATTTTCATTTTGTTGTGATCTATTTGCCTTATCTCTTTTTTGTTTACGAGAAAAATGGGAGAGTGAAAACGTTTGGATATTAAAAAAATTTGAACATCCAAAATGGAAATGCACAAATGCTTAGAGAGATAATTCCAAAAAGTTTATGTGATTTTTACGGATAGGCAAAAAGTGGGTTGTTTGGCGCAGGTAAATCTCCAAGCACATGTTACTTGAGAATTTAATTTTTTCTACACCTTAAAATTTTTTCTAATCATTGAAATTTTTTGACCATTAGGTCACTTGCATCCTCAACATGTTTCTGGCATGCATATCCACCACATTTAAAGCATCTTAGGATCAGTTAGAAGTCCCTTTCCTATAAAATTCCACCAAGCTATTATAAGGGGTTGTACTAGTGGAATTTCCTAAACATAGATAAAAAAACTTTATAGTTCATTTTCAGTGCGTGAAATAATTTTCTTCACTTACATTTATTATAGTTTTCAAATTTTTTCGCATATACGAACTCAAAAATTTTCATTTTGTTGCGATCTATTTGCCTTATATCTTTTTTTTTACGAGAAAAATGGGAGCTCAAGTTTGGATCGGAAAAAAATTTCAACATCCAAAATGGAAATACACAAATGCTGAGAGAGATAATTTCGAAAAGTATTTGTGATTTTTAATGATAAGCAAAAAGTGGGTGGTTTGACTCTGGTAAAATATCTAACCACTTAAAAATTTTATGTCTCCTACTCCTTGAAATTTTTAGATCATTAGGTCACTTGCAACCTCAACGTGTTTCTGGCATGCATATCCTCCACATTTAAAGCATGTTTGGATCAGTTAGAAGTCCCTTTCCTATAAAATTCCACCAAGCTATTAGTGGGGGTTGTACTAGTGGAATTTCCCAAACATGGATAACAAAACCTTGGAGTTCATTTTTAGCGTTCTTCACTTACATTTATTATAGTTTTCAATTTTTTTTGGAACTGTAAAATTTTCATTTTGTTGCAATCTATTTGCCTTATATCCTTTTTTTTTACAAGAAAAATGGGAGAGCGAAAACTCAAGTTTGGATCTGAAAAAAAAATTTGAACATCCAAAATGGAAATGCAAAAATGCTGAGAGAGATAATTCTGAAAAGTCTGTGATTTTTAAAGATAGGCAAAAAGTGGGATGTTTGCTTCTGGTAAATATCCAACCACTTGAGAATTTGATTTTTTCTTTTCCTTGAAATTTTTTTATCATTGGGTCACTTGCATCCTCAACTTGTTTCATGCATGCATATCCACCACATTTAAAGCATGTTAGGATCAGTAAGAAGCCCCTTTCCAATTAAATTCCACCCAACTATTATTAGGGGTTGTACTAGTGGAATTTCCCAAACATGGATAACAAAACCTTGGAGTTCATTTTTAGTGAGGGAAATAATTTTCTTCACTTACATTTATAGTAGTTTTCAAATTTTTTTGCATACATGAACTCTAAAATTTTAATTTTTTTGCGATCTATTTGCCTTATATCTTTTTTTTTATCAGTAAAATGGGAGAGTGAAAACTCAAGTTTGGATCTGAAAAACAATTTTAACATCCAAAATGAAAATGCACAAATGCTGAGAGAGATAATTCCATAAAGTATCTATGATTTTTAAGGATTGGAAAAAGTCGGTTGTTTGGCTCTGGTAAAATATGCAACCACTTGAGAATTTGATTTTTTCTGCTCCTTGAAATTTTTGGATCATTAGGTCACTTGCATCCTATACATGTTTCTTGCTTGCATATCCACCACATTTAAAGCATGTTATGATCAGTTAGAAGTACCTTTCCTTTAAAATTTCACCAAGCTATTATTAGGGTTTGTACTGGTAGAATTTCCCTAACATAGATAACAAAACCTTGGAGTTCATTTTTAGTGCGTGAAATAATTTTCTTCACTTACATTTATTATAGTTTTCTAATTTTTTTTTCATCCATGAACTCTAAAATTCTCATTTTGTTGCGATCTATTTGCGATATTTCTTTTTTTTTTACGAGAAATATGGGAGAGTAAAAATTCAAGTTTGGAACTGAAAAAACAATTTGAACATCCAAAATGGAAATGTAAAAATTCTGAGAGAGATAATTTCAAAAATTATATGTGATTTTTAAGGATAGGCAAAAAGTGGGTTGTTTGGCTCTGGTAAATATCCAACCACTTCAGAATTTGATTTTTTCTAGTCCTTGAAATTTTTGGATCATTAGGTCACTTGCATCATCAAAATATTTATGGCATGCATATCCACCACATTTAATGCATGTTAGGATCAGTTAGAAGTCCTTTTCCAATTAAATTCCACCCAGCTATTATTAGGGGTTGTATTAGTGGAATTTCCCAAACATGGATAACAAAACCTTGGAGTTCATTTTTAGTGCGTGAAATAATTTTCTTCACTTACATTTATTGTATTTTTCCAATTTTTTTGCATTAATGAAGTCTAAAATTTTCATTTTGTTGCGATCTATTTGCCTTATATCTTTTTTGTTTACCAGAAAAATTGGAGAGTGAAAACTCAAGTTTGGATCTGAAAAAAAATTTGAACATCCAAAATGGAAATGCACAAATGCTGAGAGAGATAATTCCAAAAAGTATCCGTGATTTTTAAGGATAGGAATTACTGGGTTGTTTGGCTCTGGTAAAATATCCAACCACTTGAGAATTTGATTTTTTCTACTCCTTGACATTTTTGGATCATTAGGTCACTTGCATCCTCAATATGTTTCTTGCTCGCATATCCACCACATTTAAAGCATGTTATGACCAGTTAGAAGTCCCTTTCCTTTAAAATTCCGCCAAGCTATTATTAGGGTTTGTACTAGTAGGATTTCCCAAACATGGATAACAAAACCTTGGAGTTCATTTTTAGTGCGTGAAATAATTTTCTTCACTTACATTTATTATAGTTTTCAATTTTTTTTGCATACTTGAACTCTATAATTCTAATTTTGTTGCGATTTATTTGCTTTATATCTTTTTCACTTTCGAGAAAAATCGGAGAGTGAAAACTCAAGTTTGGATCTGAAAAAAAATTTGAACATCCAAATTGGAAATGCACAAATGCTGAGAGAGATAATTCCAAAAAGTATCTGTGATTTTTAAGGATAGGCAAAAAGTGGGTTGTTTGGCTCTAGTAAAATATCCAAAGACTTGAGAATTTGATTTTTTCTTTTCCATGAAATTTTATGATCATTAGGTCACTTGCATCCTTAACATGTTTCATGCATGCATATCCACTAAATTTAAAGCATGTTAGAATCAGTTAAAAGTCTCTTTCCAATAAAATTCCATCAAGCTATTTTTAGGGGTTGTACTAGTGGAATTTCCCAAACAAGGATAACAAAACCATGGAGTTCAATTTTAGCGCATGAAATAATTTTCTTCACTAACATTTATTATAGTTTTAAAATTTTTTTGCATACATGAACTCTAAAATTTTCATTTTGTTGCGATCTATTTGCGTTATATCTTTTTTGTTTTCGAGAAAAATGGAGAGGGAAAACTCAAGTTTGGATCTGAAAAAAAAATTTGAACATCCAAAATGGAAATGTAAAAATGCTGAGAGAGATAATTCCCAAAACTATATGTGACTTTTAAGGATAGGCATAAAGTGGGTTGTTTGGATCTGGTAAATATACAACCACTTGAGAATTTGTTTCTTTCTACTCCATGAAATTTTTGGATCATTAGGTCACTTGCATCCTCAAAATGTTTCTTGCATGCAGATCCACCGCATTTATAGCATGTTAGGATCAGTTAGAAGTCCCTTTCCTATTAAATTTCATCCAGCTATTATTAGGGGTTGTATTAGTGGAATTTCCCAAACATGGATAACAAAACCTTGGAGTTCATTTTTAGTGCATGAAATAATTTTCTTCACTGACATTTATTGTAGTTTTCAAATTTTTTTGCATTCATGAACTCTAAAATTTTCATTTTTGTAGCGATCTATTTGCCTTATAACTTTTTTGTTTACCAGAAAAATAGGAGAGCGAAATGGACAAATGCTGAGAGAGATTACTCCAAAAAGTATTTGTGATTTTAAAGAATAGGCATAAAGTGGGTTGTTTGGCTCTTGTAAAATATCCAACCACTTGAGAATTTGATTTTTTCCATTCTTTGAAATTTGATGATCATTAGGTCACTTGCATCCTTAACAAGTTTTTGGAACACATATCCACCACATTTAAAGAATGTGAAGATTAGTTAGAAGTCTCTTTCCAATAAAGTTCAACCGAGCTATTATTAGGGGTTGTACTAGTGGAATTTCCCAAACATGGATAACAAAACCTTAGAGTTCATTTTTAGCGCGTGAAATAATTTTCTTCAGTTACATTTATTATAGTTTTCAAATTTTTTTGCATACATGAACTCTTAAATTTTCATTTTGTTGCTCTCTATTTGCCTTATATCTTTTTTTGTTAAAGACAAAAATGGGAGAGTGAAAACTCAAGTTTGGATCTGAAAAAAATTCGAAAAACCAAAATGGAAATGCACAAATGCTGAGAGAGATAATTCCAAAAAGTAGCTGTGATTTTTAAGGATAGGCAAAAAGTTGATTGTTTGGCTCAGGTAAATATCCAACCACACGTTACTTGAGAATTTAATTTTTTTTACTCCTTGAAATTTTTTGATCATTAGGTCACTTGCATCCTCAACATGTTTCTAGCATGCATATCCACCACATTTATAACATGTTAGGATAAGTTAGAAGTCCCTTTCCTATAAAATTCCACTAAGCTATTATTAGGGGTTGTATTAGTGGAATTTCCCAAACATGCATAACAAAACTTCTGAGTTCATTTTTAGTGCGTGAAATAATTTTCTTCACTTACATTTATTGTAGTTTTCAAATTTTTTTGCATACATAAACTCCAAAATTATATAAACCACTTGAGAATTTGATTTTCTCTACTCCTTGAAATTTTTTGATCATTAGGTCACTTGCATCCTCAAAATGTTGCTCACTTGCATATCCACCAGATTTAAAGCATGTTATGATCAGTTACAAGTCCCTTTCCTATAAAATTACACCAAGCTATTATTAGGGTTTGTACTAGTGGAAATTCGCAAACATGGATAATAAAACCTTGGAGTTCATTTTTAGTGCGTGAAATAATTTTATTCACTTGCATCCTCAACATGTTTCTGGCATGCATATCCACCACATTTAAAGCATGTTAGCATCAGTTAGAAGTCCCTTTCCAATAAAATTCCTCCAAGCTATTATTACGATTGTACTAGTGCAATTTAACAAACATGGATAACAAAACCTTGGACTTCATTTTTAGTGGGTGAAAAAATTTTCTTCACTTAGTTTTAGTATAGTTTTCAATTTTTTTGCATACATGAACTCTAAAATTTTTATTTTGTTGCGATCTATTTGACTTATATCTTTTTCGCTTACGAGAAAAATGGGAGAGTGAAAACTCAAGTTTGGATCGGAAAAAAAATTAAACATCCAAAATGGAAATGCACAAATGCTAAGAGAGATAATTTCCAAAAGTATTTGTGATTTTTAATGATAGGCAAAAAGTGGGTGGTTTGACTCTAGTAAAATATCTAACCACATGAGAATTTTATGTCTTCTACTCCTTGAAACTCTAGTTTGGATCATTAGGTCACTTCCATCCTCAACGTGTTTCTGGCATGCATATCCTCCACATTTAAAGCATGTTTGGATCAGTTAGAAGTCCCTTTCCTATAAAATTCCACCAAGCTATTATTGGGGGTTGTTCTAGTGGAATTTCCCAAACATGGATAACAAAACCTTGGAGTTCATTTTTAGTGCGTGAAATAATTTTCTTCACTAACATTTATTATAGTTTTCAATTTTTTTTGCATACATGTCCTCTAAAATTTTCATTTTGTTGCCATCTATTTCCCTTATATCTTTTTTTTTTCTGAGAAAAATGGGAGAGTGAAAACTCAATTTTGGATCTGAAAAAAAATTTAAACATCTAAAATGGAAATGCAGAAATGCTGAGAGAGATAATTCCAAAAAGTATCGGTGATTTTTTGGGATAGGCAAAAAGTGGGTTGTTGGGCGCTGGTAAATATCTAACCACTTGAGAATTTGATTTTTTCTACTGCTTGAAATTTTTTGATCGTTTGGTCACTTGCATCCTCAACATGTTTTTGGCACGCAAATCCACCACATTTAAAGCATGTTAGGATCAGTTAGAAGTCCTTTCCTATAAAATTCCACGAAGCTATTATTAGGGGTTGTAATAGTGGAATTTCCCAAACATGGATGACAAAACCTTGGAGCTCAATATTTAGTGCGTGAAATAATTTTCTTCACTTACATTTATTGGAGCTTTCAAATTTTTTTGCATATATCAACACTAAAATTTTCATTTTGTTGCGATCTATCTTCGCTTACATTTATTGTAGTTTTCAATTTTTTTTGCAAACACGAATTCTTAAATTTTCATTTTGTTGTGATCTTTTTGCCTTTTATCTTTTTTGTTTACGAGAAAAATGGGAGAGTGAAAACACAAGTTTGAATCTGAAAAAAAAATTGAGCATCCAAAATAGAAATGCATTCAAAAAAGTATCTGTGATTTTTATGGAAAAGCAAAAATTGGGTTGTTTGGCTCTGGTAAATATCAAACCACTTGAGAATTTAATTTTTTCTACTCTTTGAAATTTTTGGATCATTATGTGACTTGCATCCTCAACATGTTTCTGGCATGCATATCCATCACATTTAAAGCATGTTAGCATAAGTTAGAAGTCCTTTTCCTTTAAAATTCGACCAAGCTATTATTAGGGGTTTTACTAGTGGAATTTCCCAAACATGGATAACAAAACCTTGGAGTTCATTTTTAGTACGTGAAATAATTTTCTTCACTTACATTTATTATAGTTTTCAAATTTTTTTGCATACATGAACTCTAAAATTTTCATTTTGTTGACATCTATTTGACTGATATCTTTTTCGCATACAAGAAAAATGGGAGAGTGAAAACTCAAGTTTGGATCTGTAAAAAAATTTGTACATCCAAAATGGAAAAACACAATTGTTGAGAGAGATAATTCCAGAAAGTATCTGTGATTTTTAAGGATAGGCAAAAAGTGGGTTGTTTTGGTTTGGTAAAATATCCAACCACTTGAGAATTTGACTTTTTCTATTCCTTGAAATTTTTGGATCATTAGGTCACTTGGATACTCAACATGTTTCTGGCATGCATATCCTCCACATTTAAAGCATGCTAGGATCAGTTAGAAGTCCCTTTCCAATAAAATTCCACCAAGCTATTATTATGGGTTGTACTAGTGGAATTTCCCAAACGTGGATAACAAAACCTAGGAGTTCATTTTTAGTGCGTGAAATAATTTTCTTCACTTACATTTATTGTAGTTTTCAAATTTTTTTGCATACATGAACTCTTAAATTTTCAATTTGTTGCGATCTATTGCCTTATGTCATTTTTGTTTACGAGAAAAATGGGAGAGTGAAAACTCAAGTTTGGATCTGAAAAAAAATTCAAACATCCAAAATAGAAATGCACAAATGCTGAGAGAGATAATTCCAAAAAGTATCTGTGATTTTTAAGGATAGGCAAAAAGTGGGTTGTTTGGCTCTGGTGAATATCCAACCACTTGACAATTTGATTTTTTGTATTCCTTGAAATTTTAGGATCATTAGGTCACTTGCATTTCAACAAGTTTGTGGAATGCATATCCACCACATTTAAAGCAAGTTAGGATCAGTTAGAAGTCTCTTTCCTATAAAATTCCACCAAGCTATTATTAGGGGTTGTACTAGTGGAATTTCGCAAACATGGATAACAAAACCTTGGAGTTCATTTTTAGTGAGTGAAAAAATTTTCTTCACTTAAATTTTTTATAGTTTTGAAATTTTTTTGCATATATGAACTCAAAAATTTTAATTTTGTTTTGATCTATTTGCCTGAAATCTTTTTCGCTAATGAGAAAAATGGGAGAGTGAAAGCTCAAGTTTGGATCTGAAAAAAAATTGAACATCCAAAATGGAATTGTACAAATGCAGAGAGAGATAATTCCAAAAAGTATCTGTGACTTTTATGGTTAGGGAAAAGGTGGGTTGTTTGGCTCAGGTAAAATATCCAACCACTTGAGAATTTGATTTTTCTCTTCCTTGAAATTATTGGATCATTAGGTCACATGCATCCTCAACATGTTTCATGCATGCATATCGACCACATTTAAAGCATGTTAGGATCAGTTAAAAGTCCTTTTCCAATAAAATTCCACCAAGCTATCATTAGGGGTTGTACTAGTGGAATTTCCCAAACATGGATAACAAAACCCTGGAGTTAATATTTAGTACTTGAAATAATTTTCTTCACTTACATTTATTATAGTTTTCAAAATTTTTTGCATACATGAACTCTAATATTTTCATTTTCTTGCGATCTATTTGTCATAAATCTTTTTCCCATACGAGAAAAATTGGAGAGTGAAAACTCAAGTTTGGATTAGAAAAAGAATTTGAACATCCAAAATGGAAATGCTCAAATTCTAAGAGAGATAATTCCAAAAAGTATCTGTGATTTTTAAGGATAGGCAAAAAGTCCGTTGTTTGGCTCCGGTGAATATCCAACCACTTGAGAATTTGATTTTTTCTTCTCCTTGAAATTTTTGGATCATTAGGTCACTTGCATTTCAACAAGTTTCTAGAATGCATATCCACCACATTTAAAGTATGTTAGGATCAGTTAGAAGTCCCTTTCTTACAAAATTCCACCAAGCTATTATTAGGGGTTGTACTAGTGGAATTTCCCAAACGTGGATAACAAAACCTTGGAGTTGATTTTTAGTGGGTGAAATAATTTTCTACACTTACATTTATTATAGTTTTCAAATTTTTTTGCTTACATGAACTCTAAAATTTTCATTTTGTTGCGATCTATTTGCCTTATATCTTTTTTGTTTACGTGAAAAATGGGAGAGTGAAAACACAAGTTTGCATTTGAAAAAAAATTTGAACATCCAAAATGGAAATGCACAAATGCTGAGAGAGATAATTCCAAAAATTATCTGTGATTTTTAAGGATAGGCAAAAAATGGGTGGTTTGGCTCTGGTAAAATATTCAACCACTTTAGAATTTGATTTTTTCTACTCCTTGAAAGTTTTGGATCATTAGGTCACTTGCATCCTCTATGTTTCTGGAATGAATATCCACCACATTTAAAGCATGTTAGGATAAGTTAGAAGTCCCTTTACTATAAAATTCCAACAAGCTATTATTAGGGGTTGTACTAGAGGAATTTCCCAAACATGGATAACAAAACCTTGGAGTTCATTTTTAGCGCATGAAATAATTTTCTTCACCTACATTTATTATAGTTTTTAAATTTTTTTGCATACATGAACTCTAAAATTTTCTTTTTGTTTCGATCTATTTGCCTTATATCTTTTTTGTTTATGAGAAAAATGGGATAGTGAAAAATCAAGTTTTGATCTGAAAAAAAATTTGTACATCCAAAATGGAAATGCAAAAATGCTGAGAGAGATAATTCCAAAAAGTATCGGTGATTTTTAAGGATAGGCAAAAAGTGGGTTGTTTGGCTCTGGTGAATATCCAACCACTTGAGAATTTGATTTTTTCTTCTCCTTGAAATTTATGGATCATTAGGTCACTTGCATTTCAACATGTTTCTTGAATGCATATCCACCACATTTAAAGCATGTTAGGATCAGTTAGAAGTCTCGTTCCTATAAAATTCCACCAAGCTATTATTAGGGGTTGTACTAGTGGAATTTCCCAAACAGGGATAACAAAACCTTGGAGTTCATTTTTAGTACGTGAAATAATTTTCTTCACTTACATTTATTATAGTTTTCAAATTTTTTTGTATACATGAACTCTCATATTTTCATTTTGTTGCGATCTTTTTGCCTTATATCTTTTTTGTTAACGAGAAAAATGGGAGAGTGAAAGCTCAAGTTTGGATCTAAAAAAAAAATGAACATCCAAAATGGAAGTGCACAAAATGCTGAGAGAGATTATTCCCAAAAGTATCTATGATTTTTAAGGATAGCCAAAAAGTGGGTGGTTTGACTCTGGTAAAATATCCAACCACTTGAGAATTTGATTTTTTCTACTCCTTGAAAGTTTTGGATCATTAGGTCTCTTGCATCCTGAACTTGTTTCTGGCTTGCATATTCATCACATTTAAAGCATGTTATGGTCAGTTAGAAGTCCCTTTACTAAAAAATTCCACCTAGCTATTATTAGGGGTTGTACTAGTGGAATTTCCCAAACATGGATACCAAAACCTTGGAGTTCATTTTTAGCGCATGAAATAATTTTCTTCACATACATTTATTATAGTTTTTAAATTTTTTTGCATACATGAACTCTAAAATTTTCATTTTGTTTCGATCTATTTGCCGTATATCTTTTTTGTTTACGAGAAAAATGGGAGAGTGAAAAATCAAGTTTGGATCTGAAAAAAAATTTGAACATCCAAAATGGAAATGCCCAAATGCATAGAGAAATAATTCCAGAAAGTAGTTGATATTTTTAAGGATAGGCAAAAAGTGGGTTGTTTGGCTCCGGTAAATATCCAACCACACGTTACATGAGAATTTAATTTTTTCTACTCCTTGAAATTTTTGGATCATTAGGTCACTTGCATCCTCAACATGTTTCAGGCATGCATATCCACCACATTTAAAGCAAGTTAGGATAGGTTAGAAGTCTCTTTCCTATAAAATTCCTCCAAGCTATTATTAGGGGTTGTACTAGTGGAATTTCCCAAACATGGATTACAAAACCTTGGAGTTCATTTTTTGTGCGTGAAATAATTTTCTTCACTTACATTTATTGTTGTTTTCAATTTTTTTTGCATACATGAACTCTAAAATTTTCATTTTGTTGCGATCTATCTTGGCATACATTTATTGAATTTTTCACATTTTTTTGCACACATAAATTCTTAAATTTTCATTTTGTTGCGATCTATTTGCCATATATCTTTTTTGTTTACAAGAAAATCGGAGAGTGAAAATTCAAGTTTGGATATGGAAAAAAATTTGAACAACCAAAATAAAAATGCACAAACGCTGAGAGAGATAATTCAATAAACTATCTGTGATTTTTAAGGAAAGGCAAAAAGTGGGTTGTTTAGCTCTGGTAAATATTCAACCACTCGAGAATTTGATTTTTTCTATTCCTTCAAATTTTTGGATCATTATGTCACTTGCACCCTCAACATATTTCTGGCATGCATATCCACCACATTTAAAGCATGTTAGGATCAGTTAGAAGCCCCTTTCCTATAAAATTCCACCAAGCTATTATTAGGGGTCTACTAGTGGAATTTCCCAAACATGGATATCAAAACCTTGGAGTTCATTTTTTGTACGTGAAATAATTTTCTTCACTTACAATTATTATAGTTTTCAAATTTTTTTGCATACATGAACACTAAAATTTTCATTTTGTTCCAATCTATTTGACTGATATCTTTTTCGAATACAAGAAAAAAGGGAGAGTGAAAACTCAAGTTTGGATCTGAAAAAAAATTTGAACATCCAAAATGGAAATGCACAAATGCTGAGAGAGATTATTCCAAAAAGTATCTGTGATTCTTAAGGAAAGGCAAAAAGTGGGTTGTTTGGCTGTGGTAAAATATCCAACCACTTGAGAATTTGATTTTTTCTACTCCTTCAATATTTGAATCATTAGGTCACTTGCATCCTCAACATGTTTCTGGCATTCAAATCCACCACATTTAAAGCATGTTATGATCAGTTAGAAGTCCCTTTCCTATAAAATTCCACCTAGCTATTATTAGGGTTTATACTAGTGGAATTTCCCAAACATGGATAACACAACCGTAGAGTTCATTTTAACTGCGTGAAATAATTTTCTTCACTTACATTTATTCTAGTTTTCAAATTTTTTTGCATACATGAATTCTAAATTGTTCATTTTCTTGCGATCTATTTGCCTTATATCTTTTTCGCTTAAGAGAAAAATGGGAGAGTGAAAACTCAAGTTTGGATCTGAAAAAAAATTTTGAACATCCAAAATGGAAATGTACAAATGCTGAGAAAGATAATTCCAAAAAGTTTCTGTGATTTTTAAGGATAGGCAAAAAGTGGGCTTTTTGGCTCTGGTAAAATATCCAACCAGTGGAGAATTTGGTTTTTTCTATTCCTTGAAATTTTTGGATCATTAGGTCACTTGGATCCTCAAAATGTTTCATTGATGCATATCCACCAAATTTACGGCATGTAAGGATCACTTAGAAGTCACTTTCATACAAAACTGCAGCAAGCTATTATTAGGGGTTGTACTAGTGGAATTTCCCAAACATGGATAACAAAACCTTGGAGTTCAGTTTTAGTGCGAAAAATAATTTTCTTCACTTACATTTAGTATATTTTCAAAATTTTTTGCATACATGAACTCTAAAATTTTCATTTTGTTGCGATCTATTTGCCTTATATCTTTTTTGTTTACGAGAAAAATGGGAGAGTGAAAAATCAAGTTTGGATCTGAAAAAAAATTTGAACATCCAAAATAGAAATGCAAAATGCTGAGAGAGATAATTCAAAAAAGTACCTGTGATTTTTAAGGATAGGCAAAAAAGTGGGTTGTTTGGCTCTGGTAAAATATCCAACCTCTTGAGAATTTGATTTTTTCTACTCTCTGAATTTTTTGATCATTAGGTCACTTGAATCCTCAACATGTTTCTGGAATGCATATCCACCAGATTTAAAGAATGTTAGGATCAGTTAGAAGTCCATTTCCTATAAAATTCCACCAAGCTATTATAAGGGTTTGTACTAGTGGAATTTCCTAAACATGGATAACAAAACCTTGGAGTTCATTTTTAGCGCATGAAATAATTTTCTTCACTTACATTTATTATAGTTTTAAAATTTTTTTGCATACATGAACTCTAAAATTTTCTTTTTGTTTCGATCTATTTGCCTTATATCTTTTTTGTTTATGAGAAAAATGGGAGAGTGAAAAATCAAGTTTGGATCTGAAAAAAAATTTGAACATCCAAAATAGAAATGTGCAAATGCTGAGAGAGATAATTCCAAAAAGTATCAATGATTTTTAAGGATAGGCAAAAAGAGGGTTGCTTGTCTCTGGTGAATATCCAACCACTTGAGAATTTGATTTTTTCTTCTCCTTGAAATTTTTGGATCATTAGGTCATTTGCATTTCAACATGTTTCTAGAATGCATATCCACCACATTTAAAGCATGTTAGGATCAGTTAGAAGTCACTTTCCTATAAAATTCCACCAAGCTATTATTAGGGGTTGTACTAGTCGAATTTCCCAAACATGGATAACAAAACCTTGGAGTTCATTTTTAGTACGTGAAATAATTTTCTTCACTTACATTTATTATATTTTTCAATTTTTTTTTCACATATAAACTCTAAAATTTTCATTTTGATGCAATCTAATTTCCTTATATCTTTTTTGTTCACGTGAAAAATGGGAGAATGAAAATTAGAGTTTGGATCTGAAAAAAAAATTTGAACATCCAAAAATGAAATGCACAAATGCTGAACATCCAAAATGGAAATGTAAAAATGCAGAGAGAGATAATTCCAAAAAGTATCTGTGATTTTTAAGGATAAGCAAAAAGTGGGTTGTTTGGCTATGGTGTATATCCAACCACTTGAGAATTTGATTTTTTCTTCTCCTTGAAATTTTTGGATCATTAGGTCATTTCATTTCAACATGTTTCTAGAATGCATATCCACCACATTTAAAGCATATTAGGATCAGTTAGAAGTCCCTTTCCTATAAAATTCGACCAAGCTTATTATTAGGGGTTGTACTAGTGGAATTTCCAAAACATGGATAAACAAAACCTTGGAGTTAATTTTTAGTACGTGAAATAATTTTCTTCACTTACATTTATTATAGTTTTCAATTTTTTTTGCATACATGAACTCTAAAATTTTCATTTTGATGCAATCTAATTGCGTTATATCTTTTTTGTTCATGTGAAAAATGGGAGAATGAAAGTTAGAGTTTGGATCTGAAAAAAATTTTGAACATCCAAAACAGAAATGCACAAATGCTGAACATCCAAAATGGAAATGTACAAATACTGAGAGAGATAATTCCAAAACGTTTCTGTGATTTTTAAGGATAGGCAAAAAGTGGGTTGTTTGGCTCTGGTAAAATATCCAACCACTTAAGAATTTGGCTTTTTCTATTCCTAGAAATTTTTGGATCATTAGGTCACTTGCAACCTCAAAATGTTTCATTGATGCATATCCACCACATTTAAGGCATGTAAGGATCAGTTAGAAGTCTCTTTCACACAAAACTCCAGCAAGCTATTATTAGGGGTTGTTGTACTAGTGGAATTTCCCACACATGGAGAACAAAACCTTGGGGTTCAGTTTTAGTGCGAAAAATAATTTTGTTCACTTACATTTATTATAGTTTTCAAAATTTTTTGCGTACATGAACTCTAAAATTTTCATTTTGTTGCAATCTATTTCCCTTATATCTTTTTTGTTTACGAGAAAATGGGAGAGTGAAAACTCAAGTTTGGATCTAAAAAAAAATTTGAACATCCAAAATAGAAATGCAAAATGCTGAGAGAGATAATTCCAAAAAGTATCTGTGATTTTTAAGGATAGGCAAAAAGTGGGTTGTTTGGCTCTGGTAAAATGTCCAACCTCTTGGGAATTTGATTTTTTCTACTTTTTGAAATTTTTTGATCATTAGGTTACTTGCATCCTCAACATGTTTCTGAAATGCATATCCACCACATTTAAAGCATGTTAGGATCAGTTAGAAGTCCATTTCCTATAAAATTCCACCAAGCGCATGAAATAATTTTCTTCACTTACATCTATTATAGTTTTTAATTTTTGTTGCATACATGAACTCTAAAATTTTCTTTTTGTTTCGATCTATTTGCCTTATATCTTTTTTGTTTATGAGAAAAATGGGAGAGTGAAAAATCAAGTTTTGATCTGACAAAAAATTTGTACATCCAAAATGGAAATGCACAAATGCTGAGAGAGATAATTCCAAAAAGTATCGGTAATTTTTTAAGGATAGGAAAAAAGTGGGTTGTTTGCCTCTGGTGAATATCCAACCACTTGAGAATTTGATTTTTTCTTCTCCATGAAATTTTAGGATCATTAGGTCACTTGCATTTTAACATGTTTCTAGAATGCATATCCACCACATTTAAAGCATGTTAGGATCAGTTAGAAGTCCCTGTCCTATAAAATTTCTCCAAGCTATTGTTAGGGATTGTACTAGTGGAATTTCCGAAACATGGATAACAAAACCTTGGAGTTCATTTTTAGTCGTGAAATAATTTTCTTCACTTACATTTATTATAGTTTTCAATTTTTTTTGCATACATGAACTCTAAAATTTTCATTTTCATGCAACCAAATTGCCTTATATCTTGTTTGTTCATGTGAAAAATGGGATAATGTAAATTAGAGTTTGGATCTAAAAAAAAATTTGTACATCCAAACCAGAAATGCTCAAATGCGGAACATCCAAAAAGGAAATGTACAAATGCTGAGAGAGATAATTCCAAAATGTATCTGTGATTATTAAGAATTGGCAAAAAGTGGGTGGTTTGGCTCTGGTAAATATCCAACCACCTGAGAATTTGATTTTTTCTACTCCTTGAAAATTTTGGATCATTAAGTCACTTGCATCCTCAACATGTTTCTGGCATGCATATCCACCACATTTAAAGCATGTTAGGATCAGTTAGAAGTCCTTTTCCTATAAAATTCCACCAAGCTTATTATTGGGGGTTGTACTTGTGGAATTTCCCAAACATGGATCACAAAACCTTGGAGTTCATTTTTATTGCCTGAAATAGTTTTCTTCACTTACATTTATTATAGTTTTCAAATTTTTTTGTATACATGAACTCTAATACTTTCATTTTGTTGCTATCTTTTTGCCCTAAATCGTTTTTGTTAACCAGAAAAATGGGAGAGTGAAAACTCAAGTTTGGATCTGAAAAAAAAATTGAACATCCTAAATGGAAATGCACAAATGCTGAGAGAGATTATTCCCAAAAGTATCTATGATTTTTAAAGATCGGCAAAAAGTGGGTTGTTTGACTCTGGTAAAATATCCAACCAATTGAGAATTTGATTTTTTCTACTCCTTGAAATATTTGGATCATTAGGTCAGTTGCATCCTCAACTCTTTTCTGGCTTGCATATTCATCACATTTAATGCATGTTATGATCAGTTAGAAGTCCCTTTACTAAAAAATTCCACATAGCTATTATTAGGGGTTGTACTAGTGGAATTTCCCTAACATGCATAACAAAACCTTGGAGTTCATTTTTAGCGCATGAAATAATTTTCTTCACATACATTTATTAAAGTTTTTAAATTTTTTTGCATGCATGACCTCTAAAATTTTCATTTTGTTTCGATCTATTTGTCGTATATCTTTTTTGTTTACGAGAAAAATGGGAGAGTGAAAAATCAAGTTTGGATCTGAAAAAAAAATTGAACATCCAAAATGGAAATGCACAAATGCTTAGAGAAATAATTCCAAAAAGTATCTGTGATTTTTAAGGATAGGCAAAAAGTGGGTTGTTTGGCTCTGGTAAATATCCAACCACACGTTACTTGAGAATTTAATTTTTTCTACTCCTTGAAATTTTTGGATCATTAGGTCACTTGCATCCTCAACATGTTTCAGGCATGCATATCCACCACATTTAAAGCAAGTTAGGATAGGTTAGAAGTCCCTTTCCTAAAAAATTCCTCCAAGCTATTATTAGGGGTTGTACTAGTGGAATTTCCCAAACATGGATTACAAAACCTTGGAGTTCATTTTTTGTGTGTGAAATAGTTTTCTTCACTTAAATTTATTGTAGTTTTCAATTTTTTTTTCATACATGAACTCAAAAATTTTCATTTTGTTGCGATCTTTCTTCGTTTACATTTATTGAAGTTTTCAAATTGTTTTGCACACATGAATTCTTAAATTTTCATTTTGTTGCGATCTATTTCCCATATATCTTTTTTGTATACAAGAAAATCGGAGAGTGAAAATTCAAGTTTGGATAAGGAAAAAAATTTGAACAACCAAAATAGAAATGCACAAATGCTTAGAGAGATAATTCAAAAAAGTATCTGTGATTTTTAAGGACAGGCAAAAAGTGGGTTGTTTGGCTCTTGTAAATATCCAACCACTTGAGAATTTGATTTTTTCTATTCCTTCAATTTTTTGGATCATTATGTCACTTGCATCCTCAACATGTTTCTGACATGCATATCCACCACATTTAAAGCATGTTAGGATCAGTTAGAAGTCCCTTTCCTATAAAATTCCACCAAGCTATTATTAGGGGTCTACTAGTGGAATTTCCCAAACGTGGATAACAAAACCTTGGAGTTCATTTTTTGTACGTGAAATAATTTTCTTCACTTACAATTATTATAGTTTTCAAATTTCTTTGCATACATGAACTCTAAAATTTTCATTTTGTTGCGATCTATTTGACTGATATCTTTTTCGCATACAAGAAAAAAGGGAGAGTGAAAACTCAAGTTTGGATCTGAAAAAAAATTTGAACATCCAAAATGGAAATGCACAAATGCTGAGAGAGATTATTCCAAAAAGTATCTGTGATTTTTAAGGAAAGGCAAAAATGGGTTGTTTGGCTCTGGTAAAATATCCAACCACTTGAGAATTTGATTTTTTCTACTCCTTCAAATTTTTGAATCATTAGGTCACTTGCATCCTCAACATGTTTCTGGCATTCAAATCCACCACATTTAAAGCATGTTATGATCAGTTAGAAGTCCCTTTCCTATAAAATTCCACCTAGCTATTCTTAGGGTTTGTGCTAGTGGAATTTCCCAAACATGGATAACAAAACCGTAGAGTTCATTTTAACTGCGTGAAATAATTTTCTTCACTTACATTTATTCTAGTTTTCAAATTTTTTTGCATACATGAATTCTAAATTGTTCATTTTCTTGCGATCTATTAGCCTTATATCTTTTTCGCTTACGAGAGAAATGGGAGAGAGAAAACTCAAGTTTGGATTTGAAAAAAAAATTTGAACATCCAAAATGGAAATGTACAAAATGCTGAGAGAGATAATTCCAAAAAGTTTCTGTGATTTTTAACGATAGGCAAAAAGTGCGTTGTTTGGCTCTGGTAAAATATCCAACCACTTAAGAATTTGGTTTTTTCTATTCCTTGAAATTTTTGGATCATTAGGTCACTAGCATCCTCAAAATATTTCATTGATGCATATCCACCACATTTAAGACATGTAAGGATCAGTTAGAAGTCTCTTTCATACAAAACTCCAGCAAGCTATTATTAGGAATTGAACTAGTGGAACTTCCCAAACATGGATAACAAAACCTTGGAGTTCAGTTCTAGTGCGAAAAATAATTTTCTTCACTTACATTTAGTATAGTTTTCAAAATTTTTTCATACATGAACTCTAAAATTTTCATTTTGTTGCGATCTATTTGCCTTATATCGTTTTTGTTTACGAGAAAAATGGGAGAGTGAAAACTCAAGTTTGGATCTGAAAAAAAATTTGAACATCCAAAATAGAAATGTAAAATGCTGAGAGAGATAATTCCAAAAAGTATCTGTGATTTTTAAGGATAGGCAAAAAGTGGGTTATTTGGCTCTGGTAAAATGTCCAACCTCTTGAGAATTTGATTTTTTCTACTCTTTGAAATTTTTTGATCATTAGGTCACTTGCATCCTCAACATGTTTCTGGAATGCATATCCACCACATTTAAAGCATGTTCGGATCAGTTAGAAGTCCATTTCCTATAAAATTCCACCAATCTATTATAAGGGTTTGTACTAGTGGAATTTCCTAAACATGGATAACAAAACCTTGGAGTTCATTTTTAGTGCACGAAATAATTTTCTTCACTTGCATTTATTATAGTTTTTAATTTGTTTTACATACATGAACTCTAAAATTTTCCTTTTGTTTCGATCTATTTGCCTTATATGTTTTTTGTTTATGAGAAAAATGGGAGAGTGAAAAATCAAGTTTAGATCTGAAAAAAAATTTGAACATCCAAAATGGAAACGGACAAATGCTTAGAGAGATAATTCCAAAAAGTATCGGTGATTTTTAAGGATAGGCAAAAAGTGGGTTGTTTGGTTCTGGTGATTATCCAACCACTTTAGAATTTGATTGTTTCTTCTCCTTGAAATTTTTGGATCATTAGGTCACTTGCATTTGAACATGTTTCTGGAATGCATATCTACCACATTTAAAGCATGTTAGGATCAGTTAGAAGTCCATTTCCTATAAAATTCCACCAAGCTATTATAAGGGTTTGTACTAGTGGAATTTCCTAAACATGGATTGCAAAACCTTGGAGTTCATTTTCAGTGCGTGAAATAATTTTCTTCACTTAAATTTATTATAGTTTTCAAACTTTTTTGGATACATGAACTGTAATATTTTCATTTTGTTGCGATCTAATTGCCTTAAATATTTTTCGCTAACGAGAAAAATGGGAGAGTGAAAACTCAAGTTTGTATTTGAAAAAAAATTTGAACATCCAAAAAGGAAATGCACAAATACTGAGAGATTTAATTCCAAAAAGTGTCTACGATTTTTTAGAATTGGCAAAAAGTGGGTTCTTTGGCTCTGGTAAAAATCCAACCACTTGAGAATTTGATTTTTTCTACTCCTTCAAATTTTTGGATCATTAAGTCACTTGCATCCTCAACATGTTTCTGGCATGCATATCCACCACATTTAAAGCATGTTAAGATCAGTTAGAAGTCCCTTTCCTATAAAATTCGACCAAGCTATTATTAGGGGTTGTACTTGTGGAATTTCCTAAACATGGATAACAAAACCTTGGAGTTCATTTATAGTGCATGAAATAATTTTAAATTTTTTTTGCCTACATGAACTCTAAAATTTTCATATTGTGATGCCTTATATCTTTTTTGTTTATGAGAAAAATGGGAGAGTGAAAACTCAAATTTGGATCTGAAAAAAATTTGAAAATCCAAAATGGAAATGCACAAATGCTGACAGAGATAGTTCATAAAATTATCTGTGATTTTTAAGGAAAGGTAAAAGGTGGGTTGTTTGGCTCTGGTAAATATCCAACCACTTGAGAATATGATTTTTTCTACTCCTTGAAATTTTTGGATCATTAGGTCACTTGCATGCTGAACTTGTTTCTGGCATGTATATCCACCACATTTAAAGCATGTTAGGACCAGTGAGAAATCCCTTTCCTATAAAATTCCACCAAGCTATTATTAGGGGTTGCACTAGTGGAATTTATAAAATATGGATAACAAAACCTTGGAGTTCATTTTTAGTACGTGAAATAATTTTCTTCACTTAAACTTATTATATAGTTTTCAAATTTTTTTCTTACATGAACTCAAAAATTTTCATTTTGTTGCGATCTATTTGACTTATATCATTTTCGCTTACAAGAGAAATGGGTTAGTGAAAACTAAAGTTTGGATCTGAAAAAAAAATTGAGCATCCAAAATGGAAATGCACAAATGCTGAGAGAGATAATTCCAAAAAGAATATGTGATTTTTAGGGATAGGCAAAAAGTGGGTTGTTTGGCTCTGGTAAAATATCCAACCACTTGAGAATTTGATTTTTTCTACTCCTTCAAATTTTTGAATCATTAGGTAACTTGCATCCTCAACATGTTTCGGGCATTCATATCCACCACATTTAAAGCAAGTTATGATCAGTTAGAAGTCCCTTTCCTATAAAATTCCACCTAGCTATTATTAGGGTTTGTACTTGTGGAATTTCCCAAACATGGATAACAAAACCTTAGAGTTCATTTTAAGTGCGTGAAATAATTTTCTTCACTTACATTTATTACAGGTTTCAAATTTTTTTGCATACCTGAACTCTAAAATTTTCATTTTCTAACGATCTATTTGCCTTATATCTTTTTCACTTACGAGAAAAATGGGAACTGAAAACTCATGTTTGGATCTGAAAAAAAAATTGGACATCCAAAATGGAAAAGTACTAATGCTGAGAGAGATAATTCCAAAAACTTCTGTGTTTTTTAAGGATAGGCAAAAAGTGGGTTGTTTGGCTCTGGTAAAATATCCAACCACTTGAAAATTTTGTTATTTCTATTCCTTGAAATTTTTGGATCATTAGGTCACTTGCATCCTCAAAATGTTTCATGCATGCATATCCACCACATTTAGGGCATGTTAGGATCAGTTAGAAGTCCCATTCATATAAAATTCCAGCATGCTATTATTAGGGGTGTCACTAGTAGAATTTCCCAAAAATGGATAACAAAACCATAGAGTTCTGTTTTAGGGTGAAAAATACTTTTCTTCACTTACATTTATTATAGTTTTCTAAAATTTTAATTTTGTTGTGATCTATTTGACTTATATCTTTTTTGTTTACGAGAAAAATGGGAGAGTGAAAACTCAAGTTTGGATCTTAAAAAAAATTTGAACATCGAAAATAGAAATGCAAAATACTGAAAGAGATAATTACAAAAACTATCTGTGATTTTTATGGATAGGCAAAAAGAGGGTTGTTTGGCTCTCGTAAAATATCCAACCACTTGAGAATTTGATTTTTTCGACTCCTTGAAATTTTTGGATCATTAGGTCACTTGCATCCTCAACATGTTTCTGGAATGCATATCCACCACATAGGATCAGTTAGAAGTCCCTTTCCTATTAAATTCCACCAAGCTATTATAAGGGTTTTTACTAGTGGAATTTCCCAAACATGGATAACAAAACCTTGGAGTTCTTTTTTAGTGCATGAAATAATTTTCTTCACTTATATTTATTATAGTTTTCAAAATTTTTTGCATACTTGAACTCTAATATTTTCATTTTGTTGCGATCTATTTGCATTAAATGTTTTTCGCGTCCGAGAAAAATGGGAGAGTGAAAACTCAAGTTTGTATTTGAAAAAAATTTTGTGCATCCAAAATGGAATTGCACAAATGCTGAGAGATTTAATTCCAAAAAGTATCTGTGATTTTTAATGACAGGCAAAAAGTGGGTTGTTTGGCTCTGGTAAAATATACAACCACTTGAGAATTTGATTTTTTCTACTCCTTTAAATTTTTGGATCATTAGGTCACTTGCATCCTCAACATGTTTCATGCATGCTTATCCACAACATTTAAAGCATGTTAGGATCAGTCAGAAGTCCCTTTCCTATAAAATTCCACATAGCTATTATTAGGGTTTGTACTAATGGAATTTCCATAACATGGATAACAAAACCTGGGAGTTCATTTTTTGTGCGTGAAATAATTTTCTTCACTTACATTTATGATAGTTTTCAAATTTTTTTTCTAACATGAACTCTAAAATTTTCATGTTCTTGTAGTCTATTTGCGTTATATCTTTTTTGTTTTCGGGAAAAATGGGAGAGTTAAAACTCTAGTCTGAAAAAAAATTTGAACATCCAAAATGGAAATGCACAAATGCTGAGAGAGATAATTCCAAAAAGTATTTGTGATTTTTAAGGATAGGCAGAAAGTGGGTTGTTTCACTCTGGTAAAATATCCAACCACTTGAGAATTTGATTTTTTCTACTCCTTAAAATTTTTGGATCATTAGGTCACTGGTATCCTCAACATTTTTCCTGCATGCATATCCATCACTTTTAAAGCATATTAGGATCAGTTAGAAGTCCTTTTCCTATAAAATTCTACCAAGCTATTATTAGGGGTTGTACTAGTGGAATTTCTTAAACATGGATAGCAAAACCTTGGAGTTCATTTTTAGTGTGTGAAATAGTTTTCTTCCCTTGCATTTATTATACTTTTCAAATTTTTTTGCATACATGAACTCTAAAATTTTCATTTTGTTGCGATCTATTTGCCTTATATCTTTTTGTTTGCGAAAAAGAATGGGAGAGAGAAAACTCAAGCTTAGAACTAAAATAAATTTAGTGCATCCAAAATGCAGATGCACAAATGCTGAGAGAGTTAATTCCAAAAAGTATCTGTGATTTTTAAGGATAGGCAAAAAGTGGGTTGTTTGGCTCTGGTAAAATATCCAACCCCTTGAGAATTTGATTTTTTCTACTCTAAATTTTTGGATCATTAGGTCACTTGCATCCTCAACATGTTTCATGTATGCTTATCCACAACATTTAAAGCATGTTAGGATCAATTAGAAGTCCTTTTCCTATAAAATTCCACATAGCTATTATTAGGGTTTGTACTAATGGAATTTCCATAACATGGATAACAAAACCTGGGAGTTCATTTTTTGTGCGTGTAATAATTTTCTTCACTTACATTTATTATAGTTTTGAAATTTTTTTGCATACATGAACTTGCTTACATTTATTATAGTTTACAAATTTTTTTGCATACATGAACTCTAAAATTTTCATTTTGTTGCAATCTATTTGCCTTATATCTTTTTTGCTTATGGGAAAAATGGGAGAGTTAAAACTCTAGTTTGGATCTGAAAAAAAATTGAACATCCAAAATGGAAATGCACAAATGCGGAGAGAGATAATTACAAAAAGTATTTGTGATTTTTAAGGATAGGCAGAAAGTGGGTTGTTTCGCTCTCGTAAAATATCCAACCACTTGAGAATTTGATTTTTTCTACTCGAAATTTTTGGATCATTAGGTCACTGGTATCCTCAACATGTTTCCTGCATGCATATCCATCACATTTAAACCATGTTAGGATCAGTTAGAAGTCCCTTTCCCATAAAATTCCACCAAGCTATTATTAGGGGTTGTACTAGTGGAATTTCCTAAACATGGATAGCAAAACCTTGGAGTTCATTTTTAGTGCGTGAAATAGTTTTCTTCCCTTACATTTATTATAGTTTTCTAATTTTTTTGCATACATGAACTCTAAAATTTTCATTTTGTTGCGATCTATTTGCCTTATATCTTTTTTGTTTGTGAAAAAATGGGAGAGAGAAAACTCAAGTTTAGATCTGAAAAAAATTTTGAACATCCAAAATGCAATTGCACAAATGCTGAGAGAGTTAATTCCAAAAAGTATTTGTGATTTTTAAGGATAGGCAAAAAGTGGGTTGTTTGGCTCTGGTAAAATATCCAACTACTTGAGAATTTGATTTTTTCTACTCCTTCAATTTTTTGGATCATTATGTCACTTGCATCCTCAACATGTTTCTGACATGCATATCCACCACATTTAAAGCATGTTAGGATCAGTTAGAAGTCCCTTTCCTATAAAATTCCACCAAGCTATTATTAGGGGTCTACTAGTGGAATTTCCCAAACGTGGATAACAAAACCTTGGAGTTCATTTTTTGTACGTGAAATAATTTTCTTCACTTACAATTATTATAGTTTTCAAATTTCTTTGCATACATGAACTCTAAAATTTTCATTTTGTTGCGATCTATTTGACTGATATCTTTTTCGCATACAAGAAAAAAGGGAGAGTGAAAACTCAAGTTTGGATCTGAAAAAAAATTTGAACATCCAAAATGGAAATGCACAAATGCTGAGAGAGATTATTCCAAAAAGTATCTGTGATTTTTAAGGAAAGGCAAAAATGGGTTGTTTGGCTCTGGTAAAATATCCAACCACTTGAGAATTTGATTTTTTCTACTCCTTCAAATTTTTGAATCATTAGGTCACTTGCATCCTCAACATGTTTCTGGCATTCAAATCCACCACATTTAAAGCATGTTATGATCAGTTAGAAGTCCCTTTCCTATAAAATTCCACCTAGCTATTCTTAGGGTTTGTGCTAGTGGAATTTCCCAAACATGGATAACAAAACCGTAGAGTTCATTTTAACTGCGTGAAATAATTTTCTTCACTTACATTTATTCTAGTTTTCAAATTTTTTTGCATACATGAATTCTAAATTGTTCATTTTCTTGCGATCTATTAGCCTTATATCTTTTTCGCTTACGAGAGAAATGGGAGAGAGAAAACTCAAGTTTGGATTTGAAAAAAAAATTTGAACATCCAAAATGGAAATGTACAAAATGCTGAGAGAGATAATTCCAAAAAGTTTCTGTGATTTTTAACGATAGGCAAAAAGTGCGTTGTTTGGCTCTGGTAAAATATCCAACCACTTAAGAATTTGGTTTTTTCTATTCCTTGAAATTTTTGGATCATTAGGTCACTAGCATCCTCAAAATATTTCATTGATGCATATCCACCACATTTAAGACATGTAAGGATCAGTTAGAAGTCTCTTTCATACAAAACTCCAGCAAGCTATTATTAGGAATTGAACTAGTGGAACTTCCCAAACATGGATAACAAAACCTTGGAGTTCAGTTCTAGTGCGAAAAATAATTTTCTTCACTTACATTTAGTATAGTTTTCAAAATTTTTTCATACATGAACTCTAAAATTTTCATTTTGTTGCGATCTATTTGCCTTATATCGTTTTTGTTTACGAGAAAAATGGGAGAGTGAAAACTCAAGTTTGGATCTGAAAAAAAATTTGAACATCCAAAATAGAAATGTAAAATGCTGAGAGAGATAATTCCAAAAAGTATCTGTGATTTTTAAGGATAGGCAAAAAGTGGGTTATTTGGCTCTGGTAAAATGTCCAACCTCTTGAGAATTTGATTTTTTCTACTCTTTGAAATTTTTTGATCATTAGGTCACTTGCATCCTCAACATGTTTCTGGAATGCATATCCACCACATTTAAAGCATGTTCGGATCAGTTAGAAGTCCATTTCCTATAAAATTCCACCAATCTATTATAAGGGTTTGTACTAGTGGAATTTCCTAAACATGGATAACAAAACCTTGGAGTTCATTTTTAGTGCACGAAATAATTTTCTTCACTTGCATTTATTATAGTTTTTAATTTGTTTTACATACATGAACTCTAAAATTTTCCTTTTGTTTCGATCTATTTGCCTTATATGTTTTTTGTTTATGAGAAAAATGGGAGAGTGAAAAATCAAGTTTAGATCTGAAAAAAAATTTGAACATCCAAAATGGAAACGGACAAATGCTTAGAGAGATAATTCCAAAAAGTATCGGTGATTTTTAAGGATAGGCAAAAAGTGGGTTGTTTGGTTCTGGTGATTATCCAACCACTTTAGAATTTGATTGTTTCTTCTCCTTGAAATTTTTGGATCATTAGGTCACTTGCATTTGAACATGTTTCTGGAATGCATATCTACCACATTTAAAGCATGTTAGGATCAGTTAGAAGTCCATTTCCTATAAAATTCCACCAAGCTATTATAAGGGTTTGTACTAGTGGAATTTCCTAAACATGGATTGCAAAACCTTGGAGTTCATTTTCAGTGCGTGAAATAATTTTCTTCACTTAAATTTATTATAGTTTTCAAACTTTTTTGGATACATGAACTGTAATATTTTCATTTTGTTGCGATCTAATTGCCTTAAATATTTTTCGCTAACGAGAAAAATGGGAGAGTGAAAACTCAAGTTTGTATTTGAAAAAAAATTTGAACATCCAAAAAGGAAATGCACAAATACTGAGAGATTTAATTCCAAAAAGTGTCTACGATTTTTTAGAATTGGCAAAAAGTGGGTTCTTTGGCTCTGGTAAAAATCCAACCACTTGAGAATTTGATTTTTTCTACTCCTTCAAATTTTTGGATCATTAAGTCACTTGCATCCTCAACATGTTTCTGGCATGCATATCCACCACATTTAAAGCATGTTAAGATCAGTTAGAAGTCCCTTTCCTATAAAATTCGACCAAGCTATTATTAGGGGTTGTACTTGTGGAATTTCCTAAACATGGATAACAAAACCTTGGAGTTCATTTATAGTGCATGAAATAATTTTAAATTTTTTTTGCCTACATGAACTCTAAAATTTTCATATTGTGATGCCTTATATCTTTTTTGTTTATGAGAAAAATGGGAGAGTGAAAACTCAAATTTGGATCTGAAAAAAATTTGAAAATCCAAAATGGAAATGCACAAATGCTGACAGAGATAGTTCATAAAATTATCTGTGATTTTTAAGGAAAGGTAAAAGGTGGGTTGTTTGGCTCTGGTAAATATCCAACCACTTGAGAATATGATTTTTTCTACTCCTTGAAATTTTTGGATCATTAGGTCACTTGCATGCTGAACTTGTTTCTGGCATGTATATCCACCACATTTAAAGCATGTTAGGACCAGTGAGAAATCCCTTTCCTATAAAATTCCACCAAGCTATTATTAGGGGTTGCACTAGTGGAATTTACAAAATATGGATAACAAAACCTTGGAGTTCATTTTTAGTACGTGAAATAATTTTCTTCACTTAAACTTATTATATAGTTTTCAAATTTTTTTCTTACATGAACTCAAAAATTTTCATTTTGTTGCGATCTATTTGACTTATATCATTTTCGCTTACAAGAGAAATGGGTTAGTGAAAACTAAAGTTTGGATCTGAAAAAAAAATTGAGCATCCAAAATGGAAATGCACAAATGCTGAGAGAGATAATTCCAAAAAGAATATGTGATTTTTAGGGATAGGCAAAAAGTGGGTTGTTTGGCTCTGGTAAAATATCCAACCACTTGAGAATTTGATTTTTTCTACTCCTTCAAATTTTTGAATCATTAGGTAACTTGCATCCTCAACATGTTTCGGGCATTCATATCCACCACATTTAAAGCAAGTTATGATCAGTTAGAAGTCCCTTTCCTATAAAATTCCACCTAGCTATTATTAGGGTTTGTACTTGTGGAATTTCCCAAACATGGATAACAAAACCTTAGAGTTCATTTTAAGTGCGTGAAATAATTTTCTTCACTTACATTTATTACAGGTTTCAAATTTTTTTGCATACCTGAACTCTAAAATTTTCATTTTCTAACGATCTATTTGCCTTATATCTTTTTCACTTACGAGAAAAATGGGAACTGAAAACTCATGTTTGGATCTGAAAAAAAAATTGGACATCCAAAATGGAAAAGTACTAATGCTGAGAGAGATAATTCCAAAAACTTCTGTGTTTTTTAAGGATAGGCAAAAAGTGGGTTGTTTGGCTCTGGTAAAATATCCAACCACTTGAAAATTTTGTTATTTCTATTCCTTGAAATTTTTGGATCATTAGGTCACTTGCATCCTCAAAATGTTTCATGCATGCATATCCACCACATTTAGGGCATGTTAGGATCAGTTAGAAGTCCCATTCATATAAAATTCCAGCATGCTATTATTAGGGGTGTCACTAGTAGAATTTCCCAAAAATGGATAACAAAACCATAGAGTTCTGTTTTAGGGTGAAAAATACTTTTCTTCACTTACATTTATTATAGTTTTCTAAAATTTTAATTTTGTTGTGATCTATTTGACTTATATCTTTTTTGTTTACGAGAAAAATGGGAGAGTGAAAACTCAAGTTTGGATCTTAAAAAAAATTTGAACATCGAAAATAGAAATGCAAAATACTGAAAGAGATAATTACAAAAACTATCTGTGATTTTTATGGATAGGCAAAAAGAGGGTTGTTTGGCTCTCGTAAAATATCCAACCACTTGAGAATTTGATTTTTTCGACTCCTTGAAATTTTTGGATCATTAGGTCACTTGCATCCTCAACATGTTTCTGGAATGCATATCCACCACATAGGATCAGTTAGAAGTCCCTTTCCTATTAAATTCCACCAAGCTATTATAAGGGTTTTTACTAGTGGAATTTCCCAAACATGGATAACAAAACCTTGGAGTTCTTTTTTAGTGCATGAAATAATTTTCTTCACTTATATTTATTATAGTTTTCAAAATTTTTTGCATACTTGAACTCTAATATTTTCATTTTGTTGCGATCTATTTGCATTAAATGTTTTTCGCGTCCGAGAAAAATGGGAGAGTGAAAACTCAAGTTTGTATTTGAAAAAAATTTTGTGCATCCAAAATGGAATTGCACAAATGCTGAGAGATTTAATTCCAAAAAGTATCTGTGATTTTTAATGACAGGCAAAAAGTGGGTTGTTTGGCTCTGGTAAAATATACAACCACTTGAGAATTTGATTTTTTCTACTCCTTTAAATTTTTGGATCATTAGGTCACTTGCATCCTCAACATGTTTCATGCATGCTTATCCACAACATTTAAAGCATGTTAGGATCAGTCAGAAGTCCCTTTCCTATAAAATTCCACATAGCTATTATTAGGGTTTGTACTAATGGAATTTCCATAACATGGATAACAAAACCTGGGAGTTCATTTTTTGTGCGTGAAATAATTTTCTTCACTTACATTTATGATAGTTTTCAAATTTTTTTTCTAACATGAACTCTAAAATTTTCATGTTCTTGTAGTCTATTTGCGTTATATCTTTTTTGTTTTCGGGAAAAATGGGAGAGTTAAAACTCTAGTCTGAAAAAAAATTTGAACATCCAAAATGGAAATGCACAAATGCTGAGAGAGATAATTCCAAAAAGTATTTGTGATTTTTAAGGATAGGCAGAAAGTGGGTTGTTTCACTCTGGTAAAATATCCAACCACTTGAGAATTTGATTTTTTCTACTCCTTAAAATTTTTGGATCATTAGGTCACTGGTATCCTCAACATTTTTCCTGCATGCATATCCATCACTTTTAAAGCATATTAGGATCAGTTAGAAGTCCTTTTCCTATAAAATTCTACCAAGCTATTATTAGGGGTTGTACTAGTGGAATTTCTTAAACATGGATAGCAAAACCTTGGAGTTCATTTTTAGTGTGTGAAATAGTTTTCTTCCCTTGCATTTATTATACTTTTCAAATTTTTTTGCATACATGAACTCTAAAATTTTCATTTTGTTGCGATCTATTTGCCTTATATCTTTTTGTTTGCGAAAAAGAATGGGAGAGAGAAAACTCAAGCTTAGAACTAAAAAAAATTTAGTGCATCCAAAATGCAGATGCACAAATGCTGAGAGAGTTAATTCCAAAAAGTATCTGTGATTTTTAAGGATAGGCAAAAAGTGGGTTGTTTGGCTCTGGTAAAATATCCAACCCCTTGAGAATTTGATTTTTTCTACTCTAAATTTTTGGATCATTAGGTCACTTGCATCCTCAACATGTTTCATGTATGCTTATCCACAACATTTAAAGCATGTTAGGATCAATTAGAAGTCCTTTTCCTATAAAATTCCACATAGCTATTATTAGGGTTTGTACTAATGGAATTTCCATAACATGGATAACAAAACCTGGGAGTTCATTTTTTGTGCGTGTAATAATTTTCTTCACTTACATTTATTATAGTTTTGAAATTTTTTTGCATACATGAACTTGCTTACATTTATTATAGTTTACAAATTTTTTTGCATACATGAACTCTAAAATTTTCATTTTGTTGCAATCTATTTGCCTTATATCTTTTTTGCTTATGGGAAAAATGGGAGAGTTAAAACTCTAGTTTGGATCTGAAAAAAAATTGAACATCCAAAATGGAAATGCACAAATGCGGAGAGAGATAATTACAAAAAGTATTTGTGATTTTTAAGGATAGGCAGAAAGTGGGTTGTTTCGCTCTCGTAAAATATCCAACCACTTGAGAATTTGATTTTTTCTACTCGAAATTTTTGGATCATTAGGTCACTGGTATCCTCAACATGTTTCCTGCATGCATATCCATCACATTTAAACCATGTTAGGATCAGTTAGAAGTCCCTTTCCCATAAAATTCCACCAAGCTATTATTAGGGGTTGTACTAGTGGAATTTCCTAAACATGGATAGCAAAACCTTGGAGTTCATTTTTAGTGCGTGAAATAGTTTTCTTCCCTTACATTTATTATAGTTTTCTAATTTTTTTGCATACATGAACTCTAAAATTTTCATTTTGTTGCGATCTATTTGCCTTATATCTTTTTTGTTTGTGAAAAAATGGGAGAGAGAAAACTCAAGTTTAGATCTGAAAAAAATTTTGAACATCCAAAATGCAATTGCACAAATGCTGAGAGAGTTAATTCCAAAAAGTATTTGTGATTTTTAAGGATAGGCAAAAAGTGGGTTGTTTGGCTCTGGTAAAATATCCAACTACTTGAGAATTTGATTTTTTCTACTCCTTTAAATTTTTGGATCGTTACGTCACATACATCCTCAACATGTTTCTGGCATGCATATTGATGTAGAATTTTAGTTACATCGACTTTTATACCTCGCAAGCGTACAAATCGTTCATGTAATCTAGCAGTAAGCTAGGGTCATATCCACAGGGAGGATTGAATTTCGTGTATTCTTCAGTCAACTAGCCTAACCACATATGATGAATTAATCTGAACTAAACACTAATTATATCCTAAATTATCAAGCAATAATTTAATTAACTACTTGCACAACAGGAAACATCAAATCTGGATTTTACCGTGATTCGTGCCTCTCTCGAGCGCCACGTAACCACGAATCCGGATTCTCAATCCTTGCGTCTAGCCCCTCTCGGGCGCCTAGAGTTAATGACAAAGATCGGATTACAATAGAATGCAGAGAATCAATTTCCTATTGTGATGATGCTAAAATTATCAACTTTGGATTTTACCGTGATTCGTGCCTCTCGAGTGCCACGTAACCACGAATCCGGATTCTCAATCCTTGCGCCTAGAGTTAAAGACAGAAATCGGATTAAAATACCATAATCCAACCTCAATTATAATATTACCCTAATTAGCTAATTTAATCAAATATCAAGAAAACAAATCTTAAATAAACCTTAATTATCAAATCAGATTCAATTAACATTCAAAACCTAAGTTCAAACCATATGAAAAATTAAATTCAATAATGATGAATTACTCCCCTTCTTCCTCCTCTCGCTCGGGCAGCAACTCGTTCTCACGGGTGCTGCGATTTCCGGAAATTGGTGGCGTCGGGTAGCAATAGTGAGTGGCCGGAGGTAGAGACGACGCCGGCGACAACAGTTAGAAGCCGACGGACGGAGGTAACGTCCAGCGAAGAGTGAAACAGAGCTGACGTTCTCTAACCGGCTCTCTCGAGTCTCGGTTGGAGTCGGAATGGCTCCGGGACTGGTCGGAATATGTAAACGACGCCGGAGGATGGTCGGAAAGCGGAAGTGGCACCGGAGAAGCCCTCTCGGATCACTTCTCGGCCTGGCGAGCGACTGTCGAACTCACCTCGACGGAGACTCTCTCGAGCTCTCCTCGGGTTTGTTCTCAGTTGCTGGACGGCGGTGGACGGTGGTGGACGACGGTGGCGTGGCGAAAGGTATTGGCTGGCGAACAGCGGTGGGGAACTCCTCTCGGGTCCTCCCCTGTTTTCGGTCAAAGTCCTCTCTTTTGGTCTTTGTTTCTCTTCTCTTCACGCTCCCCCTCCTCGGGTTTTCCCTCTCGGGTCCCCTTTCGACCCCCTCTTTGGATGCCCCCATTTTGCTTTAAATAATCTTATTTATTTTAAAACGATTTGACCTAAAAATCATCTCCATTTCACTAAGGGTATTTTGGTAAATATCTCCTTCTCCACCATAATTCTCCTGAAATTCCATAATTAAATCTATAAAAAGCATTTCAGGAAGAAATAAACCTTAAAAACAATAAAATATAATTCAGGAGAGAAAAATATGCAATATCGACAGTGATTAATGCCAAATTCAATAAATGCTCATTTCATTTGAAAACCGATAAATAACCACCTATAACACAATTATAAAGGTTATTCTATTATAATTAACTTAGTTCTCATGTCAGAATATAGCATCTATCACATATCCACCACATTTTAAGCATGTTAGGATCAGTTAGAAGTCCCTTTCCCATAAAATTCCACCAAGCTATTATAATGGGTTGTAATGGACGAATTTCCCAAACATGGATAACAAAATCTTGGAGTTCATATTTAGTGCATGAAATAATTTTTTTCACTTAAATTTATTATAGTTTTCAAATGTTTTTGCATTCATGAACTCTAAAATTTTCATTTTGTTGCGATCTATTTGCCTTACATCTTTTTTTGTTTATGAGAAAAATGAGAGAGTGGAAACTCAGATTTGGATCTGAAAAAAAATTTTAACATCCAAAATGGAAATGCCCAAATGCTGAGAGAGATAATTCCAAAAAGTATATGTGATTTTTAAGGATAGGCAAAAAGTGGGTTGTTTGGGTTTGGTAAAATATGCAACCACTTGAGAATTTGATTTCTTCTACTCCTTGAATTTTTTGGATCATTAGGTCACTTGCATCCTCAACATATTTTTCGCATGCATATCCACCACATTTAAAGCTCTTGTGGATGAGTTAGAAGTCCCTTTCCTATCAAATTTCACCAAGCTATTATTAGGGGTGTTACTAGTGGAATTTTCCAAACATGGATAACAAAACCTAGGAGATGATTTTTAGTGCGTGAAAAAATTTTCTTCACTTAAATTTCTTTAATTTTTTCTCATACAGGAACTCTAAAATTTTCATTTTGATGGAAATTGTTTGCCGTATATCTTTTATGTTTACGAGAAAAATGGGAGAGTGAAAACTCAAGTTTAAATCTGAAAAAAAATTTGAACAACCAAAATAGAAATGCACAAATGCTGAGAGAGATAATTAAAAAAAGTAATTGTGATTTTTAAGGAAAGGCAAAAAGTGGGTTGTTTGGCTCTCGTAATTATCCAACCACTTGAGAATTTGATTTTTTCTACTCCTTCAAATATTTGAATCATTAGGTGACTTGCATCCTCAACATGTTTCTGACATGCATATCCACCACATTTAAAGCATGTTAGGATCAGTTAGAAGTCCCTTTCCTATAAAATTCCACCAAGCTATTATTAGGGGTCGTACTAGTGGAATTTCCCAAACATGGATAACAAAACCTTGGAGTTCATTATTAATACCTGAAATAATTTTTTTCACTTACAATTATTATAGTTTTCAATTTTTTTTGCATACATGAACTCTAAAATTTTTATTTTGTTGCGATCTATTAGACTGATATCTTTTTCGCATACAAGAAAAATGGGAGAGTGAAAACTCCAGTTTGGATCTGAAAAATAATTTTAACATCAAAAATGGAAATGCAAAAATGCCGAAAGAGATAACTCCAAAAAGTATCTGTGATTTTTAAGGATAGGCAAAAAGTGGGTTGTTTGGGTCTGGCATAATATCCAACCATTTGAGAATTTGATTTTTTCTACTCCTTCAAAATTTTGAATCATTAGGTCACTTGCATCCTCAACATGTTTCTGGCATTCATATCCACCACAATTAAAGCATGTTATGATCCGTTAGAAGTCCCTTTCCTCTAAAATTCCACCTAGCTATTATTAGAGTTTGTACTAGTGGAATTTCCCAAACATGGATATAAAAACCGTAGAGTTCAGTTTTAGTACAAAAAATAATTTTCTTCAGTTACATTTATTATAGTTTTCAAATCTTTTTGCATACGTGAACTCTAAAAATTTAATTTTGTTGCGATCTTTTTTGTTTACGAGAAAAATGAGAGACTGAAAACTCAAGTTTGAATCTAAAAAAAAATTTGAACATCCAAAATAGAAATGCAAAATGCTGAGAGAGATAATTCCAAAAAGTATCTGTGATTTTTAAGGATAAGCAAAAAGTGGGTTGTTTCGCTCTGGTAAAATATCCAACCACTTGAGAATTTGATTTTTTCTACTCCTTGAAATTTTTGGACCATTTGGTCACTTGCATCCTCAACATGTTTCTGGAATCCATATCCACCACATTTAAAGCATGTTAAGATCAGTTAGAAGTCCATTTCCTATAAAATTCCACCAAGCTATTATAAGGGTTTGTACTAGTGGAATTTCCTAAACATGGATAACAAAACCTTGGAGTTCATTTTTAGTGCGTGAAATAATTTTCTTCACTTAAATTTATTATAGTTTTCAAACTTTTTGGCATACATGAACTCTAATATTTTCATTTTGTTGCGATCTATTTGCCTTAAATCTTTTTCGCTTACGAGAAAAGTGGGAGAGTGAAAACTCAAGTTTGGATTTGAAAAAAAGATTGAACATCCAAAATGGAAATGCACAAATGCTGAGAGAGATAATTCCAAAATGTATCTGTGATTTTTAAGAATTGGCAAAAAGTGGGTTGTTTGGCTCTGGTAAATATCACACCACTTGAGAATTTGAATTTTTCTACTCCTTCAAATTTTTGGATCATTAAGTCACTTGCATCCTCAACATGTTTCTGGCATGCATATCCACCACATTTAAAGCATGTTAGGATCAGTTAGAAGTCCCTTTCCTATAAAATTCGACTAAGCTATTATTAGGGGTTGTACTTGTGGAAATTCCTAAACATGGATAACAAAACCTTGGAGTTCATTTATAGTGCGTGAAATAATTTTAAATTTTTTTTGCCTACATGAACTCTAAAATTTTCATATTGTGATGCCTTATATCTTTTTTGTTTATGAGAAAAATGGGAGAGTGAAAACTCAAATTTGGATCTGAAAAAAAATTTGAAAATCCAAAATGGAAATGCACAAATGCTGACAGAGATAGTTCATAAAAGTATCTGTGATTTTTAAGGAAAGGTAAAAGGTGGGTTGCTTGGCTCTGGTAAATATCCAACCACTTGAGAATTTGATTTTTTCTACTCCTTGAAATTTTTGGATCATTTGGTCACTTGCTTCCTAAACATGTTTCTGGCATGTATATCCACCACATTTAAAGCATGTTAGGATCAGTTAGAAGTCCTTTTCCTATAAAATTCCACCAAGCTATTATTAGGGGTTGTACTAGTGGAATTTCCCAAACATGGATAACAAAACATTGGAGTTCATTTTTAGTATGTGAAATAATTTTCTTCACTTAAATTTAGTATAGTTTTCAAATTTTTTGAAACATGAACTCAAAATTTTTCATTATGTTGCGATCTATTTGTTTGATATCATTTTCACATACTAGAAAAATGGGTTAGTGAAAACTCAAGTTTGGTTCTGAAAAAAAATTTGAACTTCCAAAATGGAAATACACAAATACTGAGAGAGATAATTCCAAAAAGTATCTGTGATTTTTAAGAATAGGAAAAAGTGGGTTTTTGGCTCTGGTAAAATATCCAACCACTTGAGAATTTCATTTTTTCAACTCCTTCAAAATTTTGAATTATTAGGTCACTTGCATCCTCAACATGTTTCTGGATTTCGTATCCACCACATTTAAAGCATGTTATGATCGGTTTGAAGTTCCTTTCCTATAAAATTCCACCTAGCTATTATTAGGGTTTGTACTTGTGGAATTTCCCAAACATGGATAACAAAACCTTAGAGTTCATTTTAAGCGCGTGAAATAATTTTCTTCACTTACATTTATTATAGTTTTCAAATTTGTTTACATACCTAAACTCTAAAATTATCATTTTCTTTCGATCTATTTGCCTTATATCTTTTTCGCTTACGAGAAAAATGGGAAGTGAAAACTCAAGTTTGGATTTGAAAAAAAATTTGAACATCCAAAATGGAAATGTACAAATGCTGAGAGAGATAATTCCAAAATTTTTTTGTAATTTTTAAGGATAGGAAAAAAGTGGGTTGTTTGGCTCTGGTAAAATATGCAACCACTTGAGAATTTGGTTTTTTCTATTCCTTGAAATTTTTGGATCATTAGGTCACTTGCATCCTCAAAATGTTTCATGCATGCACATCCACCAAATTTAAGGCATGTTAGGATCAGTTACAAGTCCCATTCATATAAAATTCTAGCATGCTATTATTAGGGGTTGCACTAGTGGAATTTGACAAACATGGATAACAAAACCTGAGAGTTCAGTTTTAGTGCGAGAAATACTTTTCTTCACTTACATTTATTATAGTTTTCAAATTTTTTTGCTTACATGAACTCTAAAAATTTAATTTTGTTGCAATCTATTTGACTTCTATCTTTTTTGTTTATGAGAAAAATGGGAGAGTGAAAACTCAAATTTGGATCTGAAA
Source organism: Aristolochia californica (assembly GCF_029961685.1). Lineage (NCBI taxonomy): Eukaryota > Viridiplantae > Streptophyta > Magnoliopsida > Piperales > Aristolochiaceae > Aristolochia > Aristolochia californica. Next base: position 10,506,332 of record NW_027181837.1, read on the forward strand.
AAAAAATTGAACATCCAAAAACGTATTTGTGATTTTTAAGGATAGGCAAAAAGTGGGTTGTTTGGCTCTCGTAAAATATCCAACCACTTGAGAATTTGATTTTTTGTACTCCTAGAAATTTTAGGATCATTAGGTCACTTGCATCTTCAACATGTTTCTGGAGTGCATATCCACCACATTTAAAGCATGTTAGGATCAGTTAGAAGTCCCTTTCCAATTAAATTCCACCAAGCTATTAAAGGGGTTTGTACTAGTGGAATTTCCCAAACATGGATAACAAAACCTTGGAGTTATTTTTTAGTGCGTGAAATAATCTTCTTCACTGAAATTTATTATAGTTTTCAAATTTTTTTTCATACTTGAACTCTAATATTTTCATTTTGCTGCGATCTATTTGCCTTAAATCTTTTTCGCTTACGAGAAAAATAAGAGAGTGAAAACTCAATTTTGTATTTGAAAAAAAAATTGAACATCTAAAATGGAAATGCCCAAATGCTGAGTGATTTAAGTCCAAAAAGTATCTGTGATATTTAAGGATAGGCAAAAAGTGAGTTGTTTGGCTCTGGTAAAATATCCAACCACTTGAGATATTGGTTTTTTCTACTCCTTGAAATTTTTGGATCACTAGGTGACTTGCATCCTTAACATGTTTCATGCCCGCATATCCGCCACACTTAAAGCATGTTAGAATCAGTTAGAAGTCCCTTTACAATAAAATTCCTCAAAGCTATTTTTACGGGTTGTACTTGCGGAATTTCCCAAACATGGATAACAAAACCATGGAGTTCATTTTTAGCACGTGAAATTTTTTTTTTCCCTTATATTTATTATAGTTTTCAAATACTTTTGCATATATGAACTCTAAAATTTTCATTTGGTTGCAATCTATTCACCTTATATATTTTTTGTTTACGAGAAAAATGGCAGAGTGAAAACTCAAGTTTGGATCTGAAAAGAATTTGAACATCCAAAATGGAAATGCACAAAAGCTGAGAGAGATAATTCCAAAAAGTATATGGGATTTTTAAGGATAGGCAAAAAGTGTATTCTTTGGCTCTGATAAATATCCAATCACTTGGGAATTTGATTTTTTCTACTCCTTGAAATTTTTGGATCATTAAGTCACTTGCATCCTCTACATGTTTCTGGCATGCATATCCACCACATTTGAAGCTTGTTAGGATAAGTTAGAAGTCCCTTTCCTATAAATTCCACCAAGCTATTATTAGGGGTTGTACTAGTGGAATTTCCCAAACATGGATAACAAAACCTTGAGTTCATTTTTTGTGCGTGAAATAATTTTCTTCACTTACATTTGTTGTAGTTTTCAAATTTTTTTGTATACATGAACTCTAAAATTTTCATTTTGATGGGAAATTTTTGCCTTATATCTTTTTTGTTTACGAGAAAAATGGGAGAGTGAAAACTCAAGTTTGGATTTGAAAAAAAAATTGAACATCCAAAATGTAAATGCACAAATGCTGAGAGAGATAATTCCAAAAAAAATCTGTCATTTTTAAGGATAGGCAAAAAGTGGGTTGTTTGGCACTCGTAAAATATCCAATCACTTGAAAATTATATTTTTTCTACTCCTTAAAATTTTTGGATCATTAGGTCACTTGCCTTCTCATCATGTTTCTGGCATGCATATGCACAACATTTAAAGCATGATAGGATCAGTTGGAAGTCCCTTTCCTATAAAATTCCACATAGCTATTATTAGGGTTTGTACTAATGGAATTTTCATAACATGGATAACAAAACCTGGGAGTTCATTTTTTGTGCGTGAAATAATTTTCTTCACTTACATTTATTATTGGTTTCAAATTTTTTTGCATACATGAACTCTAAAATTTTCATTTTGTTGCAATCTATTTGCCTTATATCTTTTTTGTATACGGGAAAAATGGGAGAGTGAAAACTAGAGTTTGGATCTGAAAAAAAATTTCAACATCCAAAATGGAAATGCACAAATGCTGAGAGAGATAATTCCAAAAAGTATCTATGATTTTTAAGGATAGGCAGAAAGTGGGTTGTTTCGCTCTGGTAAAATATCCAACCACTTGAGAATTTGCTTTTTTCTACTCCTTGAAATTTTTGGATCATAGGGTCACCTGCATCCTCAACATGTTTCATGCATGCATATCCACCATATTTAAAGCATGTTAGGATATGTTAGAAGTCCCTTTGCTATAAAATTCCACCAAGCTATTATTAGGGGTTGTACTAGTGGAATTTCCCAAACATGGATAACAAAACCTTGGAGTTCACTTTTACTACGTGAAATAATTTTCTTCACTTAGATTTATTATAGTTTTAAATTTTTTTTGCATACATTAACTCTAAAATTTTCATTTTGTTGCGATCAATTTGCCTTATATCCTATCTGGTTATGAGAAAAATGGGAGAGTGAAAACACAAGTTTGGATTTGAAAAAAAATTTGAACATCCAAAATGGAATGGCACAAATGCTATGAGTAATAATTCCAAAATGTATCAGTGATTTTTAAGGATAGGGAAAAATTAGGTTGTTGGGCTCTTGTAAAATATCCAACCACTTTAGAATTTGATTTTTTCTACTCGAAATTTTTGGATCATTAGGTCACTTGCTTCCTCAACATGTTTCTGGCTTGCATATCCACCACATATTAAGCACGTTATGATCAGTTAGAAGTCCCTTTCCTATAAAATTCCACCAAGCCATTATAAGGGTTTGTACTTGTGGAATTTCCCAACATGGATAACAAAACCTTTGAGTTCATTTTTAGTGCGTGAAATAATTTTCTTCACTTACATTTATTATAGTTTTCAAATTTTTTTCCATACATGAACTCTAAAATTTTCATTTTGTTCCGATCTATTTGCCTTATGTCGTTTTTGTTTACCAGAAAAATTGGAGAGTGAAAACTCAAGTTTGGATCTAAAAAAAAAAATAGAACATCAAAAATGGAAATGCACAAATGCTGAGAGAGATAATTCCAAAAATTATCTGTGATTTTTCAGGATAGGCAAAAAATGGGTTGTTTGGCTCTGGTAAAATATCCAACCACTTGAGAATTTGATTTTTCCTACTTCTCAAAATTTTTGAATCATTAGGTGACTTGCATGCTCAACATGTTTCATGCATGCATATCCACCATATTTAAAGCTTGTTAGGATCAGTTAGATGTCCATTTCCAATAAAAATCCACCAAGCAATTATTAGAGGTTGTACTAGTGGAATTTCCTAAACATGGATAGCAAAACATTGGAGTTAATTTTTCGTGCGTGAAATAATTTTCTTAACTTACATTTATTATAGTTTTCGAATTTTTTTGCATACTTGAACTCTAAAATTTTCATTTTGTTGCGATCTATTTGCCATATATCTTTTTTGTTTAGGAGAAAAATGGGAGAGTGAAAACTCAAGTTTGGATCTGAAAAAAATTTGAACATCCAAAATGGAAATGCATAAATGGTGAGAGAGATAATTCCAAATAGTATTTGTGATTTTTAAGGACATGCAAAAAGTGGGTTGTTTGGCTCTGGTAAATATCCAACCACTTGAGAATTTGATTTTTTCTACTGCTTGAAATTTTTGGATCATTAGGTCACTTGCATCCTCAACATGTTTCTGGCATGCATATCCACCACTTTTAAAGGATGTTAGGATAAGTTAGAAGTCCATTTCCTATAAAATTCCACCAAGCTATTATTAGGGGTTGTACTAGTGGAATTTCCCAAACATGGATAACAAAACCTTGGAGTTTCTTTTTTAGTGCTTGAAAAAAGTTTCTTCACTTAAATTTATTGTAGTTTTCCAATTTTTTCTCATACATGAACTCTAAAATTTTCATTTTGATGGGAATTGTTTGCCTTATATCCTTTTTTATTACGAGAAAAATGGGAGAGTGAAAACTCAAGTTTCGATCTGAAAAAAAATTTGAACATCCAAAATGTAAATGCACAAATGCTTAGAGAGATAATTCCAAAAAGTTTTTGTGAGTTTTAAAGATAGGCAAAAAGTGTGTTGTTTGGCTCTGGTAAAATAAGCAACCACTAGAGAATTTGGTTTTTTCTATTCCTTGAAATTTTTGGATCATTAGGTCACTTACATCCTCAAAATGTTTCATGCATGCATATCCACCAAATTTAAGGCATGTTAGGATCAGTTACAAGTCCGATTCATATAAAATTCCAGCATGCTATTATTAGGGGATGCACTAGTGGAATTTGCCAAACATGGATAACAAAACCTAAGAGTTCAGTTTTAGTGCGAGAAATACTTTTCTTCACTTACATTTATTATTGTTTTCAAAATTTTTTGCTCACATGAACTCTAAATTTTTAATTTTGTTGCGATCTATTTGACTTATATCTTTTTTGTTTACGAGAAAAATGGGAGAGTGAAAACTCATGTTTGGATCTGAAAAAAAATTTGAACATCCAAAATAGAAATTCAAAATGCTGAGAGAGATAATTCCAAAAAGTATCTGTGATTTTTAAGGATAGGCAAAAAGTGGGTTGTTTGGCTCTCGTAAATATCCAACGACTTGAGAATTTGATTTTTTCTACTCCTAGAAATTTTTGGATCATTAGGTCACTTGCATCCTCAACATGTTTCTGGAGTGCATATCCACCACATTTAAAGCATGTTCGGATCAGTTAGAAGTCCCTTTCCAGTTAAATTCCACCAAGCTATTATAAGGGTTTGTACTAGTGGAATTTCCTAAACATGGATAACAAAACCTTGGAGTTCTTTTTTAGTGCGTGAAATAATTTTCCTCACTTAAATTTATTATAGTTTTCAAACTTTTTTGGATACTTGAACTCTAATATTTTCATTATGTTGCGATCTATTTGTCTTAAATCTTTTTCGCTTACGAGAAAAATGGGAGAGTGAAAACTCAATTTTGTATTTGAAAAAAAATTTGAACATCCAAAATGGAAATGCACAAATGCTGAGTGAATTAATTCAAAAAAGAATCTGTGATTTTTAAGGATAGGCAAAAAGTGGGTTGTTTGGCTCTGGTAAAATATCCAACCACTTGAGAATTTGATTTTTTCTACTCCTTGAAATTTTTGGATCATTAGGTCACTTGCATCCTCAACATGTTTCATGCATGCATATCCACCATATTTAATGCTTGTTAGGATCAGTTAGAAGTCCAATTCCAATAAAATTCCACCAAGCAATTATTAGGGGTTGTACTAGTGGAATTTCCTAAACATGGATAGCAAAACCTTGGAGTTAATTTTTCGAGCGTGAAATCATTTTCTTCACTTACATTTATTATAGTTTTCAAATTTTTTTGCATACATGAACTCTAAAATTTTCATTTTGTTGCGATCTATTTGCCATATATCTTTTTTGTTTCGGAGAAAAATGGGAGAGTGAAAACTCAAGTTTGGATCTGAAAAGAAATTTGAACATCCAAAATGGAAATGCACAAATGGTGAGAGATATCATTCCAAAAAGTATATGTCATTTTTAAGGACAGGATAAAAGTGGGTTGTTTGGCTCTGGTAAATATCCAACCACTTGAGAATTTGATTTTTTCTACTGCTTGAAATTTTTGGATCATTAGGTCACTTGCATCCTCAACATGTTTCTGGCTTGCATATCCACCACATGTAAAACATGTTAGGATCAGTTAGAAGTCCCACTTATATAAAATTTCACCAAGCTATTATAAGGGGTTGTAATAGTGGAATTTCTCAAACACGGATAAAAAGTTCTTGGAGTTAATTTTTAGTGCATGAAATAATTTTCTTCTCTTACATTTATTATAGTTTTCAAAATTTTTAGCATACATGAACTCTAAAATTTTCATGTTGTTGCTATCTATTTTCCTTATATCTTTTTTGTTTACGAGAAAAACGGGAGAGCGAAAACTCAAGTTTGGATCTGAAAAAAAATTTGAACATCGAAAATAGAAATGCACAAATGCTGAGAGATATAATTCCATAAAGTATTTGTGATTTTTAGGGATTGGCAAAAAGTGGGTTGTTTGGCTTTGGTAAATATCCAACCACTTGAAAATTTGATTTTTTCTACTCTTTGAAATTTTTGGATCTTTAAGTCACTTGCATACTCAACATGTTTCTTGCATGCATATCCACCACTTTTAAAGGAAGTTAGAATCAGTTAGAAGTCCATTTCCTATAAAATTCCACCAAGGTATTATTAGGGTTGTACTAGTGAAATTTCCCAAACATGGATAACAAAACCTTGGAGTTCATTTTTAGTGCGTGAAATAAATTCCTTCACATAAATTTATTATAATTTTCAAATTTTTTTGCATACATGAACTCTAAAATTTTTCTTTTGTTGCAATCTATTTGCCATATATCTTTTTGGTTTACGAGAAAAATGGGTGAGTGAAAACTCAAGTTTGAATAGGAAAAAAATTTTGAACATCAAAAAAGGAAATGCACAAATATTGAGAGAGATAATTCCAAAAATTATCTGAGATTTTTAAGGATAGGAAAAAAGTGGGTTGTTTGGCTTTGGTAAATATCCAACCACTTGAGAATTTAATTCTTTCTACTCCTAGAATTTTTTGGATCATTAGGTCACTTGCATCATCAACTTGTTTCTGGCACGCATATCCACCACATTTAAAGCATGTTAGGATCAGTTAGAAGTCTCTTTCCTTTAAAATTCCACCAAGCTATTATTAGGGGTTGGACTAGTGGAATTTCCCAAACATGGATAACAAAACCTTGGATTTCATTTTTAGTGCGTGAAATAATTTTCTTCACTTACATTTATTAAAGTTTTCAAATTTTTTTGCATACTTAAACTCTAAAATTTTCATTTTGTTACGATGTTTTTGCCTTATATCTTTTTTGTTTACGGGAAAAATGGAAGAGTGAAAACTCAAATTTGGATCTGAAAAATAATTTGAACATGCAAAATGGCAAAGCACAAATGCTAAGAGAGATAATTCCAAAAAGTGTTTGTGATTTTTAAGGATAGGCAAAAAGTAGGTGGTTTGGCTCTGGTAAAATAACCAAGCACTTGAGAATTTGATTTTTTCTACTCCTTGAAAATTTTGGATCATTAGGTCACTTGCCTCCTCAACATGTTTCTGGAATGCATATCCACCACATTTAAAGCATGTTAGGATCAGTTAGAAGTCCCTTTGCTATAAAATTCCACCAAGCTATTATTAGGGGTTGTACTAGCTGAATTTCGCAAACATGGATAACAAAACTTTGATGTTATTTTTTAGCGCATTAAATAATTTTCTTCCCTTACATTCATTATAGTTTTCAAATTTTTTTGCATACATGAACTCTAAAATTTTTATTTTGTTTCGATCTATTTGCCATATGTCTTTTTTGTTTACGAAAAAAATGGGAGAGTGAAAACTCAAGTTTGGATCTGAAAAAAAATTTGAACATCCAAAATGGAAAGGCACAAATGCATAGAGAGATAATTCCAAAAATTATCTATGATTTTTAAGGATAGGCAAAAAGTGGGTTGTTTGGCTCTGTAAAATATCCAACCATACGTTACTTGAGAATTTAATTTTTTCTTCTCCTTGAAATTTTTGGATCATCAGGTCACTTACATCCTCAACATGTTTTAGGCATGCATATCCACCACATTTATTGTAACGTAGGATCAGTTAGAAGTCCTTTTCCTATAAAATTTCACCATTCTAATATTAGGGTTGTTTTAGTGGAATTTCCCAAACATGGATAAAAAAATCGTGGAGTTCATTTTTAGTGTGTGAAATAATTTTCATCACATACATTTATTGTAGTTTTAATTTTTTTTTGCATACAAGAACACTAAAATTTTAATTTTGTTGCGATCTATTTGCCTTATTTCTTTTTTGGGAGAGTGAAAACTCAAGTTTGCATCTAGAAAAAAATTTGAACATCCAAAAGGGAAATGCACAAATGCTGAGAAAGATAATTCCAAAAAGTATCTGTGATTTTTAAGGATAGGCAAAAAGTGGGTTGTTTGGCTCTGGTAAATATCCAACCACTTGAGAATTTAATTTTTTCTACTCCTAGAATTTTTATGATCATTAGGTCACTTGCATCCTCAACATGTTTCTGGCATGCATATCCACCACGTTTAAAGGAAGTTAGGATCAGTTAGAAGTCCATTTCCTATAAAATTCCACCATGGTATTATTAGTGGTTGTACTAGTGGAATTTCCCAAACATGGATAACAAAACCCTGGAGTTTATTTTTAGTGCGTGAAATAATTTCCTTCACTTAAATTTATTATAGTTTTCAATTTTTTTGCATACATGAACTCTAAATTTTTCATTTTGTTGCGATCTATTTGGCTTATATATTTTTAGTTTACGAGTAAAATGGGAGAGTGAAAACTCAAGCTTGGATCTGAAAAAAAATACAACATCCAAAATGGAAATGCACAAATGCTAAGAGTGATAACTCCAAAATGTATCTGTGATTTTTATGGATAGGAAAAAATTGGGTTGTTTGGCTCTGTTAAAATATCCCACCATTTGAGAATTTGATTTTTTCTACTCCTTGAAATTTTTGGATCATTAGGTCACTTGCATCCTCAACAAGTTTCTGGCATGCATATCCACCACATTTAAAGCATGTTAGGATAAGTTAGAAGTCCCTTTCCTATAAAATTCCACTAAGCTATTATAAGGGGTTGTAATAGTGGGATTTCCAAAACATGGATAACAAAACTTGGAGTTAATTTTTAGTGGATGAAAGAAAATTTTCACTTTGTTGCGATCTATTTGTGTTATATCTTTTTCGTTTACAAGAAAAATGGGAGAGTGAAAACTCAAGTTTGGATCTGAAAAAAAATTTGATCATCCAAAATGGAAATGCACAAATGCTGAGAGTGATGATTCCAAAAAGTATCTGTGATTTTTATGCATAGGAAAAAAGTGGATTGTTTGGCTCTGGTAAAATATCCAACCACTTGAGAATTTGATTTTTTCTACTCCTTGAAATTTTTGGATCATTAGCTCAATTGCATCCTCAACATGTTTCTGGCATGCATATCTACCACATTTAAAGCATGTTAGGATGAGTTAGAAGTCCATTTCCTATCAAATTCCACCAAGCTATTATTAGGGGTTGTATTAGTGGAATTTCCCAAACATGGATAACAAAACCTTGGAGTTCAGTTTTAGTGCGTGAAATAATTTTCTTCACTTACATTTATTATAGTTTTCAAATTTTTTTGCATACATGAACTCTAAAATTTTCATTTTGTTGCGTTGTATTTGCCTTATATCTTTTTTGTTTAAGGGAAAAATGGAAGAGTGAAAACTCAAGTTTGGATCTGAAAAACATTTGAACATGCAAAAATGAAATGCACAAATGCTGCGAGAGATAATTCCAAAAAGTATCTGTGATTTTTAAGGATAGGCAAAAAGTGGGTGGTATGTCTTGGGTAAAATGTCCAACCACTTGAGAATTTGATTTTTTCCACTCCTTGAAAATTTTGGATCATTGGGTCACTTGCCTCCTCAACATGTTTCTGGAATGCATATCCACCACATTTCTAGCATGTTAGGATCAGTTAGAAGTCCAATTACTATAAAATTCCACCAAGCTATTATTAGGGGTTGTACTAGTCGAATTTCCCAAACATGGATAAAAAAACCTTGGTGTTATTTTTTAGCGCGTGAAATAATTTTCTTCCTTTACATTCATTATAGTTTTGAAATTTTTTTGCAAGCATGAACTCTAAATTTTTTTTTTGTTTCGATCTATTTGCCTTATGTTATATTTGTTTACGAAAAAAATGGGAGAGTGAAAACTCAAGTTTGGATCTGAAAAAAAATTTGAACATGCAAAATGGAAAGGCACAAATGCATAGAGAGATAATTCCAAAAAGTATCTATGATTTTTAAGGATAGGCAAATAGTGGGTGGTTTGGCACTGGTAAATATCCAACCACACGTTACTTGAGAATTTAATTTTCTCTTCTCCTTGAAATTTTTGGATCATTAGGTCACTTACATCCTGAACATGTTTCAGGCATGCATATCCACCACATTTATAGTAAGGTAGGATCAGTTAGAAGTCCTTTTTCCTATAAAATTTCACCATTCTAATATTAGGGGTTGTTTTAGTGGAATTTCCCAAACATCGATAAAAAAACCATGGAGTTCATTTTTTAGTGCGTGAAATAATTTTCTTCACTTACATTTATTATAGTTTTCAAATTTTTTTGCATACATGAACACTAAAATTTTAATTTTGTTGCGATCTATATGCCTTATTTCTTTTTTGTTTACGAAAAAAATGGAACAGTGAAAACTCAAGTTTGCATCTGGAAAAAAATTTGAACATCCAAAATGGAAATGCACAAATGCTGAGAAAGATTATTCCAAAAAGTATCTGTGATTTTTAAGGATAGGCAAAAAGTGGGCTGTTTCGCACTGGTAAATATCCAACCACTTGAGAATTTAATTTTTTCTACTCCTAGAATTTTTTGGATCGTTAGGTCACTTGCATCCTCAACATGTTTCTGGCATGCATATCCACCACTTTTAAACGAAGTTAGGATCAGTGAGAAGTCCATTTCTATAAAATTCCACTAAGGTATTATTAGGGGTTGTACTAGTGGAATTTCCCAAACATGGATAACAAAACCATGGAGTTCATTTTTAGCGCGTGAAATAATTTTCTTCACTTACATTTATTGTAGTTTTCAATTTTTTTTGCATACATGAACTCTAAAATTTTCATTTTGGTGCGATCTATTTGCCTTATATCTTTTTCGCATTCAAGAAAAATGGGAGAGTGAAAACGCAAGTTTGGATCTAAAAAAAAATTGAATATCCAAAGTAAAAATGCACAAATGCTGAGAGCGATATTTCCAAAAAGTATCTGTGATTTTTAAGGATAGTTAAAAAGTGTGTTGTTTGGCTCTGGTAAAATATCCAACCACTTGAGAATTTGATTTTTTCTTCTCCTTGAATATTTTGAATCATTAGGTCACTTGCATCCTAAACATGTTTTTGGCATGCATATCCACCACATTTAAAGCATGTTAAGATCAGTTAGAATTCCTTTTTCTATAAAATTCCACCAAGCTATTATTAGGGTTGTACTAGTGGAATTTCCCAAACTTGGATAACAAAACCTTGGAGTTCATTTTTAATGTGTGAAATGATTTTCTTCACTTGCATTTATGATAGTTTTCCATTTTTTTTGCATACATGAACTCTAAAATTTTCATTTTGTTGGGATCTATTTGCCTAATATCTTTTTCGCTTACACAAAAATTGGGAGAGTGAACACTCAAGTTTCGATATGAAAAAAAATTTGAACATCCAAAATGGAAATGCACAAAAGTTGAGAGAAATAATTCCAAAAAGTATCTGTGATTTTTATGGGTAGGCAAAAAGTGGGTTGTTTGGCTCCGGTAAAATATCCAACCACTTGAGAATTTGATTTTTTCTATTATATGAAATTTTTGGAACATTAGGTCACTTGCATCCTCAATCTGTTTCTGGCTTGCATATCCACCACATTTAAAGCATGTTATGATCAGTTAGAAGTCTCATTCCTATAAAATTCCACCAAGCTATTATTAGGGTTTGTACTAGTGGAATTTCCAAAACATTGATAAAAAAACCTTGGAGTTCATTTTTAATGAGTGAAATAATTTCTTTCTCTTACATTTATTATAGTTTTCAATTTTTTTGCATACATGATCTCTAAAATTTTCATTTCGTTGCGATCTATTTGGCTTATATCTTTTTAGTTTAGGACAAAAATGGGAGAGTGAAAACTCAAGTTTGGATATGAAAAAAAAGATAACATCCAAAATGGAAATGCACAAATGCTAAGAGTGATAACTCCAAAATGAATCTGTGATTTTTATGGATAGGAAAAAATTGGATTGTTTGGCCCTGTTAAAATATCCCACCATTTGAGAGTTTGATTTTTTCTACTCCTTCAAATTTTTGGATCATTAGGTCACTTGCATCCTCAACAAGTTTCTAGCATGCATATCCACCACATTTAAAGTTTGTTAGGATAAGTTAGAAGTCCCTTTCCTATAAAATTCCACTAAGCTATTATAAGGGGTTGTAAGAGTGGGATTTCCAAAACATGGATAACAAAACTTGGAGTTAATTTTTAGTGCATGAAAAAATTTTCTTCACTTACATTTATTATAGTTTTCAATTTTTTTTTTTTGCATACATGAACTCTAAAATTTTCATTTTGTTGCAATCTATTTGCCTTATATCTTTTTAGTTTACGAGAAAAATGGGAGAGTGAAAACTCAAGTTTGGATCTGAAAAAAAATTTGAACATCCAAAATGGAAATGCACAAATGCTTAGAGTGATGATTCCAAAAAGTATCTGTGATTTTTATGCATAGGAAAATTGTGGGTTGTTTGGCTCTGGTAAAATATCCAACCACTTGAGAATTTGATTTTTTCTACTCCTTGAAGTTTTTGGATCATTAGGTCACTTGCATCCTCAACATGTTTCTGGCATGCACATCCACCACATTTAAAGCATGTTAGGATGAGTTAGAAGTCCCTTTCCTCTAAAATTCGACCAAAGCTATTATTAGGGGTTGTACTAGTGGAATTTCCCAAACATGGATAACAAAAGCTTGGAGTTCATTTTTAGTGCGTGAAATAATTTTCTTCACTTACATTTATTATAGTTTTCAAATTTTTTTGTATACATGAACTCTAAAATTTTCATTTTGTTACAATGTATTTGCCTTATATCTTTTTTGTTTACGGGAAAAATGGAAGAGTGAAAACTCAAGTTTGGATCTGAAAAAAAAAATTGAACATGCAAAAACGAAATGCACAAATGTTGAGAAAGATAATTCCAAAAAGTATCAGTGATTTTTAAGGATAGGCAAAAAGTGGGTGGTTTGGCTCTGGTAAAATATCCAACCACTTGAGAATTTGATTTTTTCTATTCCTTGAAAATTTTGGATCATTGGGTCACTTGCCTTCTCAACATGTTTTTGGAATGCATATCCACCACATTTCTAGCATGTTAGGATCAGTTAGAAGTCCAATTACTATAATATTCCACCAAGCTATTATTAGGGGTTGTACTAGTCGAATTTCCCAAACATGGATAAAAAAACCTTGGTGTTATTTTTTAGCGCTTGAAATAATTTTATTCCCTTACATTCATTATAGTTTTGAAATTTTTTTGCAAACATGAACTCTAATTTTTTTTTTTTTTTCTATCTTTTTGCCCTATGTCTTTTTTGTTTACGAAAAAAATGGGAGAGTGAAAACTCAAGTTTGGATCTGAAAAAAAATTTGAACATCCAAAATGGAAAGGCACAAATGCATAGAGAGATAATTCCAAAAAGTATCTATGATTTTTAAGGATAGGCAAAAAGTGGGTTGTTTGGCTCTGGTAAATATCCAACCACATGTTACTTGAGAATTTAATTTTTTTTTCTCCTTGATATTTTTGGATCATTAGGTCACTTACATCCTCAACATGTTTCAGGCATGCATATCCACCACATTAATAGAAAGGTAGGATCAGTTAGAAGCCCTTTTCCTATAAAATTTCACCATTCTAATATTTGGGGTTGTTTTAGTTGTATTTCCAAAACATGGATAAAATAACTGTGGAGTTCATTTTTAGTGCGTAAAATAATTTTCTTCACTTACATATATTATAGTTTTCAAATTTTTTTGCATACATGAACACTAAAATTTTAATTTTGTTGCGATCTATTTGCCTTATTTCTTTTTTGTTTACGAGAAAAATGGAACAGTGAAAACTCAACTTTGGATCTGGAAAAAAATTTGAACATCCAAAATGGAAATGCACAAATGCTGAGAAAGATAATTCCAAAAGTATCTGTCATTTTTAAGGATAGGCAAAAAGTGGGCTATTTGGCTCTCGAAAATATCCAACCACTTGAGAATTTAATTTTTTCTACTCCTAGAATTTTTTGGATCATTAGGTCACTTGCATCCTCAACATGTTTCTGGCATGCATATCCACCACTTTTGAAGGAAGTTAGGATCAGTTAGAAGTCCATTTCCTATAAAATTCCACCAAGGTATTATTAGGGGTTGTACTAGTGGAATTTCCCAAACATGGATAACAAAACCATGGAGTTCATTTTTAGCGCGTGAAATAATTTTCTTCACTTACATTTATTGTAGTTTTCAAATTTTTTTGCATACATGAACTCTAAAATTTTCATTTTGGTGCGATCTATTTGCCTTATATCTTTTTCGCATTCAAGAAAAAAGGGAGAGTGAAAACACAAGTTTGGATCTGAAAAAAAAATTGAACATCCAAAGTGAAAATGTACACATGCTGAGAGAGATAATTCCAAAAAGTATCTGTGATTTTTAAGGATACGCAAAAAGTGGGTTGTTTGGCTCTGGTAAAATATCCAACCACTTGAGAATTTGATTTTTTCTACTCCTTGAATATTTTGAATCATTAGGTCACTTGCATCCTAAACATGTTTCTGGCATGCATATCCACCACATTTAAAGCATGTTAAGATCAGTTAGAAGTCCCTATCCTATAAAATTCCACCAAGCTATTATTAGGGTTGTAGTTGTGGAATTTCTGAAACATGGATAACAAAACCCTGGAGTTCATTTTTAATGCGTGAAATAATTTTCTTCACTTACATTTATTATAGTTTTCAATTTTATTTGCATACATGAACTCTAAAATTTTCATTTTGTTGGGATCTATTTGCCTAATATCTTTTTCTCTTACGAGAAAATTGGGAGAGTGAAAACTCAAGTTTCGATCTAAAAAAAAATTTGAACATCAAAAATGGAAATGCAAAAACGCTGAGGGAGGTAATTCCAAAAAGTATCTGTGATTTTTATGGGTAGGCAAAAAGTGGGTTGTTTGGCTCTGGTAAAATATCTAACCACTTGAGAATTTGATTTTTTCTATTATATGAAATTTTTGGAACATTAGGTCACTTGCATCCTCAATTTGTTTCTAGCTTGCACATCCACCTCATTTAAAGAATGTTAGGATAAGTTAGAAGTCTCTTTCCTATAAAATTCCACCAAGCTTATTACTAGGGGTAGTAGTAGTGGAATTTCCCAACATTGGAGAACAAAACCTTGCAGTTCATTTTAATGCATGAAATA
Organism: Aristolochia californica; assembly: GCF_029961685.1. Taxonomy (NCBI): domain Eukaryota; kingdom Viridiplantae; phylum Streptophyta; class Magnoliopsida; order Piperales; family Aristolochiaceae; genus Aristolochia; species Aristolochia californica. The sequence continues at coordinate 10,521,416 of NW_027181837.1, forward strand.
ATTTTCTTCACTAACATTTATTATAGTTTTCAAATTTTTTTGCATAGATAAACTCTAAAATTTTTATTTTGTTGCGATATATTTTCCTTATATCTTTTTTGTTTACGAGAAAAATGGGAGAGTGAAAACACAAGTTTGGATCTGAAAAAAATTTTGAACATCCAAAAGGGAAATGTACAAATGCTGAGAGTGATAATTCCAAAAAGTAGCCGTGATTTTTATGGATAGGAAAAAAGTGGGTTGTTTGGCTCTAGTAAAATATCCAACCTCTTGAAAATTTGATTTTTTCTACTCCTAGAAATTTTTGGATCATTAGGTCACTTGCATCTTCAACATGTTTCTGGCATGCATATCCACCACATTTCAAGCATGTTAGGATAAGTTAGAAGTCCCTTTCCTATAAAATTCCACCAAGCTATTATAAGGGGTTGTAATAGTGGAATTTCCAAAACATGGATAACAAAACTTGGAGTTCATTTTTTGTGCATGAAAAAATTTTCTTCACTTGCAGTTATTATAGTTTTCATTTTTTTTTAATACATGAACTCTAAACTTTTTCATTTAGTTACGATCTATTTGCCTCATATCTTTTTTGTTCACGGGAAAAATGGAAGAGAGAAAACTCATGTTTTGATCTGAAAAAAAATTTGAACATCCAAAATGGAAATGCAAAATTTCTGAGAGAGATAATTCCAAAAAGTATCTGTGATTTTTAAGGATAGGTAGAAAGTGGGTTGTTTTGCTCTTGTAAAATATCCAACCTCTTGAGAATTTGATTTTTTCTACTCCTTGAAATTTTTTGATCATTAGGTCACTTGTATCCTTAACATGTTTCAGGCATGCATATCCACCACATTTAAAGCATGTTAGGATGAGTTAGAAGTCCCTTTCCTATAAAATTCCACCAAACTCTTAATAGGGGTTGCACTAGTGGAATTTCCCAAACATAGATAACGAAACATTGGAGTTCATTTTTAGTGCGTGAAATAATTTTCTTCACTTACATTTATTATAGTTTTCAAATTTTTTTTCATACATGAACTCTAAAATTTTTATTTTGTTGCGATCTATTCGCATTATATCTTTTTTGTTTACGAGAAAAATGGGAGAGTGAAAACTCAAGTTTGGATCTGAAAAAAAATTTGAACATCCAAAATGGAAATGCAGAAATGCTGAGAGAGATAATTCCAAAAAGAATCTGTGATTTTTAAGGATAGGCAAAAAGTGGGTGGTTTGGCTCTGGTAAAATATCCAACGACTTGAGAATTTGATTTTTTCTACTCCATAAAAATTTTGGATCATTAGGTCACTTGCATCCTCAACATGTTTCTGGGATGCATATCCACCACATTTAAAGCATGTTAGGATCAGTTAGAAGTCCCTTTACTATAAATTCCTCGAAGCTATTATTAGGGGTTGTACTAGTGGAATTTCCCAAACATGGATAACAAAACCTTGGAGTTCATTTTTAGTGCGTGAAATAATTTTCTTCAATTACATTTCTTAAAGTTTTTAAATTTTTTTGTATACAAGAACTCTAAAATTTTCATTTTGTTTCGATCTATTTGCCTTATATCTTTTTTGTTTACGAGAAAAATGGGAGAGTGAAAACTCAAGTTTGGATCTAAAAAAACATTTGAACATCCAAAATGGAAATGCACAAATGCTTAGATTGATAATTCCAAAAAGTATCTGTGATTTTTATGGATAGGCAAAAAGTGGGTGGTTTGGCTCTTGTAAAATATTCAACCACTTGAGAATTTGATTTTTTCTACTCCTTGAAATTTTTTGATCATTAGGTCACTTGCATCCTCAACATGTTTCTCGAATGCATATCCACCACATTTAAAGCATGTGAGGATCAGTTAGAAGTCCCTTTACTATAAAATTCCACCAAGCTATTATTAGGGGCTGTAATAGTGGAATTTCCCAAACATGGATAACAAAACCTTGCAGTTCATTTTTAGCTCGTGAAATAATTTTCTTCAATTACGTTTATTATAGTTTTCAAATTTTTTTGCGTACAAGAGTTCTAAAATTTTCATTTTGTTTCGATCTATTTGCTTTATATCTTTTTTCTTTACGTGAAAAATGGAAGAGTGAAAACTCAAGTTAAGATTTGAAAAAAAATTTGAACATCCAAAAGGAGAAGTCACAAATGCTGAGAGACATAATTCCAAAAAGTATCTGTGATTTTTAAGGATAGGAAAAAAGTGGGTTGTTTGGCTCAGGTAAAATATCCAACCACTTGACAATTTGATTTTTCCTACTCCTTGAAATCGTTGGATCATTAGGTCATTTGCATCCTCAACATGTTTCTGGCATCCATATCCACCACATTTAAAGCATGTTAGGATCAGTTATAAGTCCCTTTCCTATAAAATTCCACTAAGCTAGTATTAGGGGTTGTACTAGTGGAATTTCCCAAACATGGATAACAAAACTTTGGAGTTCTTTTTTAGTGCGTGAAATAATTTTCTTCACTTACATTTATTATAGTTTTCATTTTTTTGCATACATGAACTCTAAAATTTTCATTTTGTTGCGATCTATTTGCCTTATATCTTTTTTTTTACGAGAAAAATGGGAGAGTGAAAACTTAAGTTTGGATCTGAAAAAAAAATTCGAACATCCAAAATGGAAATGTACAAATGCTGAGAGTGATAATTCCATAAAGTATCTGTGCTTTTTAAGGATAGGCAAAAAATGGGTTGTTTGGTTTGGTAAATATCCATCCACACGTTAACTTGAGAATTTGAGTTTTTCTACTGCTTGAAATTTTTGGATAATTAGGTCACTTCCATCCTCAACATGTTTCTGGCGTGCATATCCACCACATTTAAAACATGTTAGGATCAATTAGAAGTCTCTTTCCTATAAAATTCCACTAAGCTATTATTAAGGGGGTTACTAGTGGAATTTCGTAAACATTGACAACAAAGCTTTGGAGTTCATTTTTAGTGCATGACATAATTTTCTTCACATACATTTATTATAGTTTTCAATTTTTTTTTTGCATACATGAACTCTAAAATTTTCTTTTTGTTGCGATCTATTAGCCTTATATCTTTTTTGTTTATGAGAAAAATGGGAGAGTGAAAACTCAAGTTTGGATCTGAAAAAAGATTTGAACATGCAAAATGGAAATGGAGAAATGCTGAGAGAGATCATTCCAAAATGTATCTGTGATTTTTAAGGATAGGCAAAAAGTGGGTTGTTTGGCTCTTGTAAATATCCAACCCCATGTTAACTTGAAAATTTGATTTTTTTCTACTCCTTGAAATTTTTGAATCATTAGGTCACTTGCATCCTCAACATGTTTTTGGCAAGTATATCCACCACATTTAAAAGGTGTTAGGATTAGGTAGAAGTCTCTTTCCTATAAAATTCTTTGAAGCTATTATTAAGGGTTGTACTAGTGGAATTTCCCAAACATGGATAACAGAACTTTGGAGTTCACTTTTAGTGCGTGAAATAATTATCTTCACTTCCATTTATTATAGTTTTCAATTTTTTTCCATACATGAACTCTAAAATTTTCATTTTGTTGCGATCTATTTGCCTTATATCTTTTTTGTTTACGAGAAAAATGGGAGAGAGAAAACTCAAGTTTGGATCTGAAAAAAAAATTCGAACATCCAAAATGGAAATGCACAAATACTGAGAGAGATAATTCCAAAAAGTATCTATGATTTTAAAGGATAGGCAAAAAGTGGGTTGTTTGTCTTTGGTAAATATCCAACCACACATTAACTTGAGAATTTGATTTTTTCTACTCCTTGAAATTTTTGGATAATTAGGTCACCTGCATCCTCAACATGTTTCTGGCGTGCATATCCACCATATTTAAAACATGCTATGATACGTTAGAAATCACTTTCCTATAAAATTCCACCAAGCTATTATTAAGGGTGGTACTAGTGGAATTTCGTAAACATGGATAACAAAACTTTGGAGTTCATTTTTAGGGCGTGAAATAATTTTTTTCCCTTACATTTATTATAGATTTCAATTTTTTGTGCATACATGAACTCTAAATTTTCATTTTGTTGCGATCTGTTTGCCCTATATCGTTTCTGTTTATGAGAAAAATGGATGAGTAAAAACTCAAGTTTGGATCTGAAAATAAATTTGAACATCCAAAATGGAAATGCACAAATGCTGAGATAGATAATTCCAAAAAGTATATGTGATTTTTATGGATTGGCAAAAAGTGTGTTGTTTGGCTCTGGTAAATATCCAACAACACGTTAACTTGAGAATTTGATTTTTTGTACTCCTTCAAATTTTTGGATCATTAGGTCACTTGCATCCTCAACTTGTTTCTGGCATGCATATCCACCACATTTAAAAACATGTTAGGATCAGTTAGAAGTCCCCTTCCTGTAAAACTCCACCAAGCTAATAATTAGGGGTTGTACTAGTGAAGTTTCCCAAACATGGATAACAAAACTTTGGAGTTCATTTTTAGTGCATGAAATAATTTTCTTCACTTACATTTATTATAGTTTTCAGTTTTTTTGCATAGATGAACTCTAAAATTTTCATTTTGTTGCGATCTAATTACCTTATATCTTTTTTGTTTACGAGAAAAATGGTAGAGTGAAATCTGAGATTTGGATCTAAAAAAAAATTTGAATATCCAAAATGGAAATGCACAATTGCTGAGAGAGATAATTCCAAAAAGTATCTGTGATTTTTAAGGAAAGGTAAAAAGTGGGTTGTTTGGCTCTGGTAAATATCCAACCACACGTTAACTTGAGAATTTGATTTTTTCTACTCGAAATTTTTTGATCATTAGGTCACTTGCATCCTCAACATATTTCTAACACGCATATCCACCACATTTAAAACGTGTTAGGAGCAGTTAGAAATCTCTTTCCTATAAAATTCCACCAAGCTATTACAAGGGGGTGTACAAGTGGAATTTTCCAAACATGGATAACAAAACTTTGTAGTTCACTTTTAGTCTATGAAATAATTTTCTTCATTTACATTTATTATAGTTTTCAAATTTTTTTGCATACTTGAACTCTAAAATTTTCATTTTGTTGCGATCTAATTGCCTTATATCTTTTTTGTTTACGAGAAAAATGGGAGAGAGAAAACTCAAGTTTGGATCTGAAAAAAAAAATTCGAACATCCAAAATGGAAATGCACAAATACTGAGAGAGATAATTCCAAAAAGTATCTATGATTTTAAAGGATAGGCAAAAAGTGGGTTGTTTGTCTTTGGTAAATATCCAACCACACATTAACTTGAGAATTTGATTTTTTCTACTCCTTGAAATTTTTGGATAATTAGGTCACCTGCATCCTCAACATGTTTCTGGCGTGCATATCCTCCATATTTAAAACTTGCTATGATACGTTAGAAATCACTTTCCTATAAAATTCCACCAAGCTATTATTAAGGGTGGTACTAGTGGAATTTCGTAAACATGGATAACAAAACTTTGGAGTTCATTTTTAGGGCGTGAAATAATTTTTTTCCCTTACATTTATTATAGATTTCAATTTTTTGTGCATACATGAACTCTAAATTTTCATTTTGTTGCGATCTGTTTGCCCTATATCGTTTCTGTTTATGAGAAAAATGGATGAGTAAAAACTCAAGTTTGGATCTGAAAATAAATTTGAACATCCAAAATGGAAATGCACAAATGCTGAGATAGATAATTCCAAAAAGTATATGTGATTTTTATGGATTGGCAAAAAGTGTGTTGTTTGGCTCTAGTAAATATCCAACAACACGTTAACTTGAGAATTTGATTTTTTGTACTCCTTCAAATTTTTGGATCATTAGGTCACTTGCATCCTCAACTTGTTTCTGGCATGCATATCCACCACATTTAAAAACATGTTAGGATCAGTTAGAAGTCCCCTTCCTGTAAAACTCCACCAAGCTAATAATTAGGGGTTGTACTAGTGAAGTTTCCCAAACATGGATAACAAAACTTTGGAGTTCATTTTTAGTGCATGAAATAATTTTCTTCACTTACATTTATTATAGTTTTCAGTTTTTTTGCATAGATGAACTCTAAAATTTTCATTTTGTTGCGATCTAATTACCTTATATCTTTTTTGTTTACGAGAAAAATGGTAGAGTGAAATCTGAGATTTGGATCTAAAAAAAAATTTGAATATCCAAAATGGAAATGCACAATTGCTGAGAGAGATAATTCCAAAAAGTATCTGTGATTTTTAAGGAAAGGTAAAAAGTGGGTTGTTTGGCTCTGGTAAATATCCAACCACACGTTAACTTGAGAATTTGATTTTTTCTACTCGAAATTTTTTGATCATTAGGTCACTTGCATCCTCAACATATTTCTAACACGCATATCCACCACATTTAAAACGTGTTAGGAGCAGTTAGAAATCTCTTTCCTATAAAATTCCACCAAGCTATTACAAGGGGGTGTACAAGTGGAATTTTCCAAACATGGATAACAAAACTTTGTAGTTCACTTTTAGTCTATGAAATAATTTTCTTCATTTACATTTATTATAGTTTTCAAATTTTTTTGCATACTTGAACTCTAAAATTTTCATTTTGTTGCGATCTAATTGCCTTATATCTTTTTTGTTTACGAGAAAAATGGGAGAGTGAAAACTCAAGTTTGGATCTGAAAAGAAATTAGAACATCCAAAATGGAAATGCACAAATGCTGAGAATGATAATACCAAAAAGTATCTGTGATTTTTAAGGAAAGGCAAAAAGTGTGTTGTTTGGTTATGGTAAAAATCCAACCACACGTTAACTTGAGAATTTCATTTTTTTTTCTCCTTCAAATTTTTGGATCATTAGGTCACTTGCATCCTGAACATGTTTCTAGCATGCATATCCACCACATTTTAAACATGTTAGGATCAATTGGAAGTCTCATTCCTATAAAATTTCACCAAGCTATTATTAGGGGTTGTACTTGTGAAATTTCCCAAGCATGGATAACAAAACATTGTAGTTCATTTTTAGTGCGTGAAATAATTTTCTTCACTTACATTTATTACAGTTTTCAAATTGTTTTGCTTACATGAACTCTAAAATTTTCATTTAAAACGTGTTACGATTAGGTAGAAGTCTCTTTCCTACAAAATTCCACCAAACTATTATTAGGGGTTGTACTAGTGGAATTTCCCAAACATGGATAACAAAACTTAGGAGTTCACTTTTAGTGCGTGAAATAATTTACTTCACATTCATTTATTTTAGTTTCAAATTTTTTTGCATCCATGAATTCTAAAATTTTCATTTTGTTATGCCCTTTATCTTTTTTGTTTACAAGAAAAATGGGAGAGTGAAAACTCAAGTTTGGATCTGAAAAAAATTTTGAACATCCAAAATGGAAATGTACAAATGCACAGAGAGATAATTCGAAAAAGTATCTGTGATTTCTAAGGATAGGCAAAAAATGGGTTGTTTGGCTCTGGTAAATATCCAACTACACGTTAACTTGAGAATTTAATTTTTTCTACACGCAATTTTTGGATCATTAGGTCACTTTCAACCTCAACTTGTTTTTGGCACGCATATCCACCATATTTAAAATGTGTTAGGATCAGTTAGAAGTCTCTTTCCAATAAAATTCTTCCAAGCTATTATTAGGGGTTGTACTAGTGGAATTTTGCAAACATGGATAACAAAACTTTGGAGTTCATTTTTAGTGCATCAAAATAATTTTCTCCACATACATTTATTATAGTTTTCAATTTTTTTTGCACACATGTACTCTAAAATTTTCATTTTGTTGTGATCTATTTGCCTTATATCTTTTCTCTTAATGAGAAAAATTGTCGAGTGAAAACTCAAGTTTGGACCTGAAAAAAATTTTGAACATCCAAAAGGGAAATGCACAAATGCTGAGAGATATAATTCCAAAAAGTATCTGTGATTTTTAAGGATAGGCAAAAAGTGGGTTGTTTGGCTCTGGTATATATCCATCCACACGTTAACTTGAGAATTTGATTTTTTCTACTCTTTGAAATTTTTGGATCATTAGGTCACTTGCATCCTCAAGATGTTTTTGGCACACATATCCACCTCATTTAAGACATGGTGGGATTAGTTAGAAGTCTCTCTCCTATAAAATTCCACCATGCTATTATTAGGGGTTGTACTAGTGGAATTTCCCAAAAATGGATAACAAAACTTTGGAGTTCATTTTTAGTGCGTGAAATAATTTTCATCACTTACATTTATTATAGTTTTCAAATTTTTATGCATTCATGAACTCTAAAATTTTCATTTTGTTGCGTTCTATTTGCCTTATATGTTTTTTGTTTACAAGAATAATGGGAGTGTGAAAACTCAAGTTTGGATATGAAAAAGCCTTTGAACATCCAAAATGGAAATGCACAAATGCTGAGATAGATAGTTCCAAAAATTATCTGTGATTTTTAAGGTAAGGTAAAAAGTGGGATGTTTGGCTCTGTAAATATCCAACCACACATTAACTTGACAATTTAATTTTTTCTACTCAAAATTTTTGGATCATTAGGTCACTTGCATCCTGAACACGTTTCTGGCATGCATATCCAGCTCATTTAAAACGTGTTAGGATCAGTTAGAAGTCGCTTTCCTATAAAATTCCACCAACCTATTATTAGGGGTTGTACTAGTGGAATTTCGTAAACATGGATAACATAACTTTGGAGTTCATTTTTAGTGCGTGAAATAATTTTCTTTACTTACATTTGTTATAGTTTTCAATTGTTTTTTGCATACATGAACTCTAAAATCTTTTTTGTTTACGAGAAAAATGGGAGAGTGAAAAGTCAAGATTGGATCTAAAAACAAATTTGAACATCCAAAATGGAAATTGACAAATTCTAATAAAGATAATTCCAAAAAGTATCTATGATTTTTAAGGATAGGCAAAAAGTGGGTTGTTTGGCTCTGGTAAATATATAACCACCCGTTAACTTGAGAATTTAATTTTTCTACTCCTTGAAATTTTAGGATCATTAGGTCACTTGCATCCTCAACATGTTTCTAGCACGCATATCCACCACATTTAAAATGTGGTAGGATCAGTTAGAAGTCTCTCTCCTATAAAATTCCACCATGCTATTATTAGGGGTTGTACTAGTGGAATTTCCTAAACATGGATAAAAAAACTTTGGAGTTCATTTTTAGTGCGTGAAATAATTTTCTTCACTTACATTTATTATAGTTTTCAAATTTTTTTGCATACATGAACTCTAAAATTTTTATTTTGTTGCGATCTATTTGCCTTATATATTTTTTGTTTACGAGAAAAATGGGAGAGCAAAAACTCAAGTTTGGATCTGACAAAAAATTTAAACATCCAAAATGGAAATGCACAAATGCTGAGAGAGATAATTCCAAAAAGTATCTGTGATTTTTATGGATAGGCAAAAATTTGGTTGTTTGGCTCTGGTAAATATCCAACCACACGTTAACTTGAGAATTTGATTTTTTCTACTCCTTGAAATTTTTGGATCATTACGTCACTTGCATCCTCAACATGTGTATTGCCTGCATATCCATCACATTTAAAACATGTTAGGATCTGTTAGAAGTCCCTTTCCTATAAAATTCCACCAAGCTATTATTAGGGGTACAACAAGTGCAATTTCCCTAACATGTATAACAAAAATTTGGAGTTTATTTTTAGTGCGTGAAATAATTTTCATCTCTTACATTTATTATAGTTTCCTATTTTTTTTCCATACATGAACTATAAAATTTTCATTTTTTTGCGATCTATTTGCCTTATATATTTTTTGCTTACGTGAAAAATGGGAGAGTGAAAATCAAGTTTGGATCTGAAAAAAAAATTGAAAATCCAAAATGGAAATGCACAAATGTTGAGAGAGATAATTCCAAAAAGTATCTGTGATTTTTAAGGATAGCCAAAAAGTTGGTTGTTTGGCTCTCGTAAATATCCAACCACACGTTAACTTGAGAATTTAATTTTTTCTACTCAAAATTTTTGGATCATTAGGTAACTTGCATCATCAACTTGTTTCTGTCATGGATATCCACCTCATTTAAAAGATGTTTGGATTAGTTAGAAGTCTCTTTCTTATAAAATTCCATCACGCTTATTTTTGGGGTTGTACTAGTGGAATTTTCCAAACATGGATAAAACAAAACTTTGGAGTTCATTTTTAGTGCGAGAAATAATTTTATTCACTTACATTTATTATAGTTTTCAATTTTTTTTGCATACATGAACTCTAAAATTTTCATTTTGTGGCGATGTATTTGCCTTATATCTTTTTTGTTTATGTGAAAAATGGTAGAGTGAAAACAAATGTTTAGATCTGAAAAAAAAAACTTTGAACATCCAAAATGGAAATGCACAAATGTTGAGAGAGATAATTCCAAAAAGTATTTGTGATTTTTAAGGATAGGCAAAAAGTGAGTTGTTTGGCTCTGGTATATATCCAACCACACTTTAACTTGAGAATTTGATGTTTTCTACTCCTTGAAATTTTTGGATCATTAGGTCACTTGCTTCCTCAACATGTTTCTGGCATGCATATCCACCACATTTTAAAAATGTTAGGATAAGTTAGAAGTCCCTTTCCTATAAAATTCCACCAGGCTATTATTAGGGGTTGTACTACTGCAATTTCTCAAACATGGATAACAAAACTTTGGAGTTCACTTTTAGTGCATGAAATAATTTTCTTCACTTACATTTATTATAGGTTTCAAATGTTTTTGCATACATGAACTCTAAAATTTTCATTTTGTTGCTATCTATTTACCTTATATCTTTTTTGTTTACTAGAAAAATGGGAGAGTGAAAGTCAAGTTTGGATCTGAAAAAAAAATTGAAAATCCAAAATGGAAATGCACAAATGTTGAGAGAGATAATTCCAAAAAGTATCTGTGATTTTTAAGGATAGGCAAAAAGTTGGTTGTTTGGCTTTCTTAAATATCCAACCACACGTTAACTTGAGAATTTAGCTTTTTCTATTCAAAATTTTTGGATCATAAGGTAACTTGCATCCTCAACTTGTTTCTGTCATGCATATCCACCACATTTAAAACATGTTAGGATCAGTTAGAAGTCACTTTCTTATAAAATTCCATCAAGCTTATTTTTGGGGTTGTACTAGTGGAATTTTCCAAACTTGGATAAAACAAAACTTTGGAGTTCATTTTTAGTGCGTGAAATAATTTTCTTCACTTACATTTATTATAGTTTTCAAATTTTTTTGCATACTTGAACTCTAAAATTTTCATTTTGTTGTGATCTAATTGCCATATATCTGTTTTATTTACGAGAAAAATGGGAGAGCGAAAACTCAAGTTTGGATCTGAAAAAGAATTGGACCTCCAAAATGGAAATGCACAAATGCTGAGAGGGATAATTCCAAAAAGTATCTGTGATTTTTAAAGATAGGCAAAAAGTGGGTTGTTTGGCTCTGGTAAACATCCAACCACACGTTAACTTGAAAATTTAATTTTTTCTACTCCTTGAAATTTTTGGATCATTAGGTCACTTGCATCCTCATCATGTCTCTAGTATGCATATCCATCACATTAAAAACGTGTTAGGATCAGTTAGAAGTCTCTTTCCTATAAAATTCCACCAAGCAATTATTAGGGGTTATACTAGTGGAATTTCCAAAACATGGATAACAAAACTTTGGAGTTCACTTTTAGTCCGTGAAATAATTTTCTTCAATTCCAGTTAATGAAGTTTTCAATTTTTTTTTGCATACACGAACTCTAAAATATTCATTTTGTTGCGATCTATTTGCCTTATATCTTTTTTGTTTAAGAGAAAAATGGGAGAGTGAAAACTCAAGTTTGGATCTGAAAAAAATTTGAACATCCAAAATGGAAAAGCACAAATGTTGAGAGAGATAATTCCAAAAAGTATCGGTGATTTTGAAGGATAGGCAAAAAGTAGGATGTTTGGCTTTGGTAAATATCCAACAAAACTTTAACTTGAGGGTTTGATTTTTTCTACTCCTAGAAATTTTTGGTTCATTAGGTCACTTGCATTGTCAACAAGTTTTTGGCATGCATATCCACCACATTTAAAACATGTTAGGACCAATTAGAAGTCTCTTTCTTATAAAATTCCATCAAGCTATTATTTGGGGTTCTACTAGTGGAATTTTCCAAACATGAATAAAACAAAACATTGGAGTTCATTTTTAGTGCGTGAAATAATTTTCTTCACTTACATTTATTATAGTTTTCAATTTTTTTTGCAGACTTGAACTCTAAAATTTTAATTTTGTTGCGATCTAATTGCCTTATATCTTTTTTGTATACGAGAAAAATGGGAGAGTAAAAACTCAAGTTTGGATCTGAAAAAAAATTGGACATCCAAAATGGAAATGCACAAATGCTGAGAGGGATAATTCCAAAAAGTATCTGTGATTTTTGAGAATAGGCAAAAAGTGGGTTGTTTGGCTCTGGTAAATATCCAACCACACATTAACTTGAAAATTTAATTTTTTCTACTCCTTGAAATTTTGGGATCATTAGGCCACATGCATCCTCAACATGTTTCTGGCATGCATATCCACCACATTTAAAACGTGTTAGGATCGTTAGAAGTCTCTTTCCTATAAAATTCCACCAAGCGATTATTAGGGGTTATACTAGTGGAATTTTCAAAACATGGATAACATAACTTTGGAGTTGACTTTTAGTCCCGGAAATAAATTTTTTCACTTACATTTAATAAAGTTTTCAATTTCTTTTGCAAACACGAAGTCTAAAATATTCTTTTTGTTGCAATCTGTTTGCCCTATATCTTTTTTGTTCATGAGAAAAATTGTAAGGTGAAAACTAAAGTTTGGATCTGAAAAAAAAAATTTGAACATCCAAAAGGGAAATGCACAAATGATGAGAGATATAATTCCAAAAAGTATCTGTGATTTTTAAGGATACACAAAAAGTGGGTTGTTTGGGTCCAGTAAATATCCAACCACACGTTAACTTGAGATTATTATTTTTTCTACTCAATGACATTTTTGGATCATTAGGTCACTTGCATCCTCAACATGTTTCTGGCACCCCTATCGACTGCATTTAAAACGTGTTAAGATCAGTTAGAAGTCTCATTCCTATAAAATTCCACCAATCTATTATTAGGGGTTGTACTAGTGGAATTTCCCAAGCATGGATAACAAAACTTTGGTCTTCACTTTTAGGGCGTGAAATAAATTTCATCACTTACATTTGTTATAGTTTTCAATTTTTTTTTGCTTACATGAACTCTAAAATTTTCATTTTGTTGCAATCTAATTGCCTTATATCCTTTTTGTTTACGAGAAAAATGGGAGAGTGAAAGATCAAGTTTGGATCTAAAAAAAAAATTGAACATCCAAAATGGAAATGCACAAATGCTGAGAGAGATAATTCTGAAAAGTATATGTGATTTTTTGGGATAGGCAAAAGTGGGTTGTTTGCCTCTGGTAAATATCAAACCACATGTTAACATGAGAATTTAATTTTTTCAACTCGTTGAAATTTTTGGATCATTACATTACTTCCATCCTCAACATTTTTTTGGCACAGATATCCACCACATTTAATTCGTGTTAGGATTAGTTAGAAGTCTCTGTCCTACAAAATTCCTCCAAGCTATTATTAGGGGTTGTATTAGTGGAATTTCCCAAACATGGATAACAAAACTTTGGAGTTCACTTTTAGTGCATGAAATAATTTTCTTCACTTACATTTATTATAGTTTTCAATTTTTTTTGCTTACATGAACTCTAAAATTTTTATTTTGTTGCGATCTACTTGCCTTAAATATTTTTTGTTTACGAGAAAAATGGGACAGTTAAAACTCAAGTTTGGATTTGAAAAAAAATTTGAACATCCAAAATGGAAATGCACAAAAGCTAAGACAAATAATTCCAAAAAGTATCTGTGATTTTTAAGGATAGGCAAAAAGTGGGTTGTTTGGCTCTGGTAAATATCCAACCACACGTTTACTTGAGAATTTAATTTTTTTTTTCTCCTTGAAATTTCTGGATCATTAGGTCACTTGCATCCTCAACATGTTTTTGGCATGCATATCCACCACATTTAAAACGTGTTAGGATCAGTTAGAAGTCTCTTTCCTTTTAAATTCCACCATGCTATTATTAGGGGTTGTACTAGTGGAATTTCCCAAACATGGATAACAAAACCTTGGAGTTCATTTTTAGTGAGTGAAATAATTTTCTTCACTTACATTTATTAAATTTTTCAATTTTTTTTGAATACATGAACTCTAAAATTTTCATTTTGTTGCGATGTATTTGCCTTATATCTTTTTTGTTTATGAGAAAAATGGTACAGTGAAAACTCATGTTTGGATCTGAAAAAAAAATTGAACATTCAAATTGGAAATGCTCAAATTTTGAGAGAGATAATTCCAAAAAGTATTTTTGATTTTTTAGGATAGGCAAAAAGTGGGTTGTTTGCCTCTGGTATATATCCAACCACACATGAACTTGAGAATTTGATGTTTTCTACTCCTTGCAATTTTTGGATCATTAGGTCACTTGCATCCTCAACATTTTTTTGGCAAGCATATCCACCACATTTAAAACATGTTCGGATTAGTTAGAAGTCCCTTTCCTCTAAAATTCCACCAAGCTATTATTAGGGGTTGTACTAGTGCAATTTCTCAAACATGGAGAACGAAACTTTGGAGTTCACTTTTAGTGCGTGAAATAATTTTCTTCACTTACATTTATTATAGTTTTTTATTTTTTTTCATACATGAACTCTAAAATTTTCCTTTTGTTGCGATCTGTTTTCCTTATATCTTTTTTGTTTACGAGAAAAATGGGAGAGTGAAAACTCAAGTTTGGATCTGGAAACAAATTTGAATATCCAAAATGGAAATGCACAAATACTGAGCGAGATAGTTCCAAAAAGTATCTGTGATATTTCAGGATAGGCAAAAAGTGGGTTGTTTGGCTCTGGTAGATATCCAACCACTTGAGAATTTGACTTTTCTATTCCTTGAAATTTTTGGATCCTTAGGTCACTTGCATCCTCAACATGTTTCTGGCATGCATATCCACCACATTTAAAGCATGTTAGGATCAGTTCGAAGTCCCTTTCCTATAAAATTCTACCAAGCTTATTATTAGGGGTTGTACTATTGGAATTTCCCAAACATGGATAACAAAACCTTGGAGTTCATTTTTAGTGCGTGAAATAATTTTCATCACTTACATATATTATACTTTTCAATTTTTTTTGCAAACATGAACTTTATAATTTTTATTTTGTTTTGCTTTATATCTTTTTTGTTTAAGAGAAAAATGGGAGAGTGAAAACTCAATTTTTTATATGAAAACAAATTTGAACATCCAAAATGGAAATGCACAAATGCTGAGAGAGATAGTTCCAAAAACTATCTGTGATTTTTATGGAGAGGCAAAAATTGCGTTGTTTGGCCCAGGTAAATATCCAACGACTTGAGAATTTGATTTTTTCTACTCCTTCAAATTTTTGGGTCATTAGGTTCACTTACATCCTCAACATGTTTCTGGCATGCATATCCCCCACATTAAAAGCATGTTAGGGTCAGGTAGAAGTCCCTTTCCTATAAAATTCCACCAAGCTTATCATTAGGGGTTGTACTAGTGGAATTTCCCAAACATGGATAAAAAAACCTTGGAGTTCATTTTTATTGCGAGAAATAATTTTCTTCACTTATATTTATTATTGTTTTAAAATTTTTTGCATACATGAACTCTAAAATTTTCATATTGTTATGCCTTATATCTTTTTTGTTTACGAGAAAAATGGGCGTGTGAAAATTCATGTTTGGATCTGAAAAAAAATTTGAACATCCAAAATGGAAATGCACAAATGCTGAGGGAGATAATTCCAAAAAGTATATGTGATTTTATGGTTAGGCAAAAATTGGGTTGTTTGGCTCCGGTAAATATCCAACCACTTGAGAATTTGATTTTTTCTACTCTTTGAAATATTTGGATCATTAGGTCATTTGCAACCTCAACATGTTTCCACCATGCATATCCACCACATTTAAAGCATGTTAGGATCAGTTAGAAATCCCTTTCCTAAAAAATTCCACCAAGCTTATTATAAGGGGTTGTACTAGTGGAATTTCCCATACATGGATAACAAAACATTGGAGTTCGTTTTTTGTGCATGAAATAATTTTCTTCACTTACATTTATTATAGTTTTGAATTTTTTTGCATACATGAACTTTAAAATTTTAATTTTGTTATGCCTTATATTTTTTACTTACAAGAAAAATGGGAGAGTGAAAACTCAAGCTTGGATCTGAAAAAAAAATTGAAGATCCAAAATGGAAATGCACAAATGCTGAGAGAGATAATTCCAAAAAGTCTCTGTGATTTTGAAGGATACGCAAAAGTGGGTTTTTGGCTCTAGTAAATATCCAACAACTTGAAAATTTGATTTTTTCTACTCCTTGAAATTTATGGATCATTAGGACCACTTGCATCCTCAACATGTTTCTGGCATGCATATCCACCACATTTAAAGCAAGTTAGGATCAGTTAGAAGTCCCTTTCCTATAAAATTCCACCACGCTTATTATTGGGGGTTGTACTAGTGGAATTTCCCAAACATGGATAACAAAACCTTGGAGTTCATTTTTAGTGCGTGAAATAATTTACAATTTTTTTGCATTCATGAACTCTAAAATTTTCATTTTGTTATACCTGTTATCTTTTTTGTTTACGAGAACAATGGGAGAGTGAAAACTCAAGTTTGGATCTGAAAACAAATTTGAACATCCAAAATGGAAAGGCACAAATGTTTAGAGAGATAGTTCCAAAAAGTATCTTTGGTTTTATGGATAGGCAAAAAGTGGGTTGTTTGGCTCTGGTGAATATCCAACCACTTGAGAATTTGATTTTTTCTACTCCTTGAAATTTTTGGATCATTAGGTCCACTTGCATCCTCAACATGTTTCTGGCAAGCATATCCACCACATTTAAAGCATGTTAGGATCAGTTAGAAGTCCCTTTCCTATAAAATTCCACATTGCTTATTATTGGGTGTTGTACTAGTGGAATTTCCCAAACTTGGATAACAAAACAGTGGAGTTCATTTTTAGTGCGTGAAAAATTTTCTTCACTTAAATTTATCATAGTTCCAAAAGGTATCTGTGATTTTTAAGGATAGGCAAAAAGTGGGTTCTTTGGCACTGGTATATTTATCTCCAACCACTTGAGAATTTGATTTTTTCTACTCCTCGAAATTTCTGGACCTTTAGGTCCATTTGCATCCTCAGCACGTTTCTAGCATGCATATCCACCACCTTTAAAGCATGTTAGGATCAGTTAGAAGTGCCTTTCCTATAAAATTCCACCAAGCTTATTATTAGGGGTTGTAATTGTGGAATTTCCAAAACATGGATAACAAAACCTTTGAATTCATTTTTTCTGTGTGAAATAATTTTGAAATTTTTTTGCATACATGAACTCTAAAATTTTCATTTTGTTATGCCTTATATCTTTTTTGTTTACGAGAAAAATCGGAGAGTGAAAACTCAAGTTTGGATCTAAAATAAAATTTGAACATCCAAAATGGAAATGCACAAATGCTGAGTGAAATAGTTCCAAAAAGTACGTATGATTTTTAAGCATAGGAAAAAAGTGGGTTGTTTGGCTCTGGTAAATATCCAACCACTTGAGAATTTGATTTTTTCTACACCTTGAAATTTTTGGATCATTAGGTCCACTTGCATCCTCAACATGTTTTTGGCATGCATATCCACCACATTTAAAGCACGTTAGAATCAGTTAGAAGTCCCTTGCCTATAAAATTCCACCAAGCTTATTATTAAGGGTTGTACTAGTGGAATTTCCCAGACATGGATAACAAAACCTTGGAGTTCATTTTTAGTGCGTGAAATAATTTTCTTCACATAAATTTATTATCGTTTTCAAATTTTTTTGCATACATGAACTCTTAAATTTTCATTTTTTTATGCCTTATATCTTTTTTGTTTACGATAAAAATGGGATAGTGAAAACTAAAGTTTGGATCTGGAAACAAATTTAAACATCCAAAATGGAAATACACAAATATTGAGAGAGATAGTTCCAAAAAGTTTCTGTGTTTTTTAAGAACAGGCAAAAAGTGGGTTGTTTGGCTCTGTAAAATATCAAACTACTTGAGAATTTTATTTTTTCTACTCTTTGAAATTTTTGGAACATTAGGTCACTTGCGTATTCAGGATGTTTCTAGCATGCATATCCACCACATTTAAAGCATGTTAGGATCAGTTAGATGTCCCTTTCCTTTAAAATTCCACCAAGCTTATTATTAGGGGTTGTACTATGAAATTTCCCAAACTTGGATAACAAAACCTTGGAGTTCATTTTTAGTGCGTCAAATAATTTTCATATTTTTTTTGCATACACAAACTCTAAAATTTTCTTTTTGTTAGACCTTCTATCTTTTTTGTATATGAAAAAAATGGCAGAGTGATAACTCAAGTTTGGATTTGAAAAAAAAAATTGAACATAAAAAATGGAAAAGCACAAATGCTGAGAGAGATAATTCCAAAAAGTATCTGTGATTTTTAAGGATAGGCAAAAAGTGGGTTGTTTGGCTCTGATATTTCCAACCACTTGAGAATTTGATTTTTTCTACTCCTTGAAATTACTGGATCATTAGGACATTTGCATCCTCAACATGTATCTGGCATGCATATCCACCACATTTAAAGTATGTTAGGATCCGTTAGAAGTCCCTTTCCTGAAAAATTCCACCAAGCTTATTATTAAGGGTTGTACTAGTGGAATTTCCCAAACATGGATAACAAAACCTTGGAGTTCATTTTAAGTGCACGAAATAATTTTCTTCACTTACATTTATTATAGTTTTCAATTTTTTTTGCATTCATGAACTCTAAATTTTTTAGTTATTTATACCTTATATCTTTTTGGTTAACGAGAAAAACGAGAGAGTGAAAACTCAGTTTGGATATGAAAACTAATTTGAACATCCAAAATGGAAATGCACAAATGCTGAGAGAAATAATTCCAAAAAGTATCTGTGATTTTTAAGGATAGGCAAAAAGTGGGTTGTTTGGCTTTGGTAATATATCCATCCACTTGAGAATTTGATTTTTTGTTCTCCTTGAAATTTTTGGATCATTAGGTGCACTTTCATCCTCAACATGTTTCTGGCATGCATATCCACCACATTTTAAGCATGTTAGGATCTGTTAGAAGTCCCTTTCCTTTAAAATTCCACCAAGCTTATTATTAGGGGTTGTACTAGTGGAATTTCCCAAATATGGATAACAAAACCTTGGAGTTCATTTTTAGTGCGTGAAACAATTTTCAAATTTTTTTTCATACTTGAACTCTAAAATTTTTATTTTGTTATGCCTTCTTTTTTGTTTACGAGAAACATGGCAGAGTCAAAATTCAAGTTTGGATCAGAAAACAAATTTGAACATCCAAAATGGAAATGCACAAATGCTGAGAGAGATAGTTCCAAAAAGTATCTGTCATTTTTAAGGAGAGGCAAAAATTGGGTTGTTTAGCTTTCGTAAATATCCAACCACTTGAGAATTGATTTTTTCTACTCCTTGAAATTTTTGGGTCATTAGGTCCACTAACATCCTCAACATGTTTCTAGCATGCATATCCACCACATTAAAAGCATGTTAGGTTCAGTCTGAAGTCTCTTTCCTATAAAATTCCACCAAGCTTATTATTAGGGGTTGTACGAGTGGAATTCCCCACTCATGGATAAACAAACCTTGGAGTTCATTTTTAGTGCGAGAAATAGATTTCGTCACTTACATTTATTATTGTTTTAAAATTTTGTGCATACATGGACTCTAAAATTTTCATATTGTTAAGCCTTATAACTTTTATGTTTATGAGAAAAATGGGAGAGTGAAAATTCATGTTTGGATCTGAAAAAAATTTGAACATCAAAAATGGAAATGCACAAATGCTGAGAGAGATGATTTAAAGTATATGTGATATTTATGGTTAGGCAAAAGTTGGGTGGTTTGGCTCTGGTAAAAATTCAACCACTTGAGAATTTGATTTTTCCTACTCCTTGAAATTTTTGGATCATTAGGTCTACTTGCATCCTCAACATGTTTCTGGCATGCATATCCACCACATTTAAAACATGTTAGGATCAGTTAGAAGTCTCTTTCTTATAAAATTCCACCAAGCTTATTATTAGGGGTTGTACTAGTGGAATTTCCCAAACATGGATAACAAAACCTTGGAGTTCAGTTTTAGTGCGTGAAATAATTTTCTTCACTTACATTTATTATAGTTTTCAAATTTGTTTTCAAATAATTTTCTTCACTTACAAAATTTTCATTTTGTTATGCTCTATATCTTTTGTGTTTACGAGAAAAATGAGAGAGTGAAAACTCAAGTTTGGATCAGAAAACAAATATGATCATCCAAAATGGAAATGCACAAATGCAGAGAGAGAAAGTTCCAAAAACTATCAGTGATTTTTAAGGATAGGACAAAAGTGGGTTGTTTGGCTCTGGTATATGTCCAACCACTTGAGAATTTGATTTTTTCTACTCCTCGAAATTTTTGGATCTTTAGGTCCATTTGCATCCTCAACATGTTTATGGCATGCAAATCCACCACATTTAAAGCATGTTAGGGTCAGTTAGAAGTCCCTTTCCTATAAAATTCCACCAATTTTATTATTAGGGATTGTACTAGAGGAATTTCCCAAACTTGGATAACAAAACCTTGGAGTTCATTTTTTTTGCATTAAATAATTTTCAAATTTTTTTGCATACATGAACCCTAAAATTTTCATTTTGTTATGCCTCATATCTTTTTTGTTTACGAGAAATATCGGAGAGTGAAAACTCAAGTTTGGATCTAAAAAAAATTTCAACATCCAAAATGGAAATGCACAAATGCTGAGAGAGATAGTTCCAAAAAGTATCTATGGTTTTATGGAATTGAAAAAAGTGGGTTGTTTGGCTCTGGTAATTATCCAACCACTCCTTGAAATTTTTGGATCATTAGGTCCACTTGCATCCTCAACATGTTTCTGGCAAGCATATCCACCACATTTAAAGCATGTTAGGATTAGTTAGAAGTCCCTTTCCTATAAAATTCCACCAAGTGTATTATTAGAGGTTGTACTAGTGGAATTTCCCAAACATGGATAACAAAACCCTGGAGTTAATTTTTAGTGTGTGTAATAATTTTTTGCACTGACATTTATTATAGTTTTCAATTTTTTTTGCATACATGAACTCTAAAATTTTCATTTTGTTATGCCTTATATATTTTTTATTTACGAGAAAAATGGGAGAGTGAAAACTCAAGTTTGGATCTGAAAAAAAATTGAAGATCCAAAATGGAAATGCACAAATGCTGAGAGAGATAATTCCAAAAAGTCTCTGTGATTTTTAAGGATAGGCAAAAACTGGGATTTTGGCTCTAGTAAATATCCAACAACTTCAGAATTTGATTTTTTCTACTCCTTGAAATTTTTTTATCATTAGGTCCACTTGCATCCCCAACATGTTTTTGGCATGCATATCCAACACATTTAAAGAATGTTAGGATCAGTTAGAAGTCCCTTTCCTATAAAATTCTACCAAGCTTATTATTAGGGGTTGTATTAGTGGAATTTCCAAAACATGGGTAACAAAACTTTGGAGGTCATTTTTAGTGCGTGAAATAATTTTCATTTTTTTGCATTCATGAACTCTAAAATTTTCATTTTGTTATACCTTTTATCTTTTTTGTTTACGAGAAAAACTGGAGAGTGAAAACTTAAGTTTGGATCTGAAAACAAATTTGAACATCCAAAATGGAAATGCTCAAATGTTCAGAGAGATAGTTTCAAAAAGTATCTTTTGTTTTATGGATAGGCAAGAAGTGGGTTGTGTTGGCTCTAGTGAATATCCAACCACTTGAGAATTTGATTTTTTCTACTCCTTGAAATTTTTGGATCATTAGGTCCACTTGCATCCTGAACATGTTTCTGGCTTGCATATCCACCACATTTAAAGCATGTTAGGATCAGTTAGACGTCCCTTTCCTATAAAATTCGACCAAGCTTATTATAAGGGGTTGTACTAGTGGAATTTCCCAATCATGGATAACAAAACATTGGTGTTTTTTTTTTGTGCATGAAATAATTTTCTTCACTTACATTTATTATAGTTTTCAAATTTTTTTGCATACATGAACTCTAAAATTTTCATTTTGTTACGCCTTATATCTTTTTCGTTTCCGAGAAAAATGGGATAGCGAAATCTCAAGTTTGGATATAAAAAGAAATATGAACCTCCAAAATGGAAATGCACAAATGCTGAGAGAGATACTTCCAAAACTATGTGTGATTTTGAAGGATACCCAAAAAGTGAGTTTTTGGCTCTGGTAAATATCGAACAATTTGAGAATTTTATTTTTTGAACTCCTTGAATTTTTTGGATCATTAGGTCCACTTGCTTCCTCATCATTAGGTCCACTTGCATTCATGAACTCTAAAATTTTCATTTTGTTATACCTTTTATCTTTTTTGTTTACGAGAAAAATGGGAGAGTGAAAACTCAAGTTTGGATCTGAAAAAAAATTTGAACATCCAAAATGGAAATGCACAAATCTTGAGAGAAATAATTCCATAAAGTATGTGTGATTTTTAAGGATAGGCAAAAATTGGGTTGTTTGGGTCTGGTGAATATCCAACCACTTGAGAATTTGATTTTTTCTACTCCTTGAAATTTTTGGATCATTAGGTCCACTTGCATTCTCAACATGTTTCTGGCTTGCATATCCACCACATTTAAAGCATGTTAGGATCAATTAGAAGTCCCCTTCCTATAAAATTCCACCAAGCTTATTATTAGGGGTTGTACTAGTGGAATTTCCCAAACATGGATAACAAAACCTTTGAGTGCATTTTTAGTGTGTTAAATAATTTTCTTCACTTACATTTATTATAGTTTTAATTTTTTTTGCATACATGAACTCTAAAATTTTCATTTTGTTATGCCTTATATCTTATTTGTTTACGAGAAAAATGGGAGAGTGAAAACTCAAGTTTGGAGCTAAAAAAAAATTTGAATATCCAAAATGGATATGCACAAATGCTGAGAGAAATAGTTCCAAAAAGTACCAATGACTTTTAAGGATAGGCAAAAAGTGGGTTGTTCGGCTCTGGTAAATATCCAACCACTTGAGAATTTGATTTTTTCTGCACCTTGAAATTTTTGGATCATTAGGTCCACTTGCATCCTCAACATGTTTTTGGCATGCATATCCACCACATTTAAAGCATGTTAGGATCAATTAGAAGTCTGTTTCCTATAAAATTTCACCAAGCTTATTATTAAGGGTTGTACTAGTGGAATTTCCCAACATGGATAACAAAACCCTGCAGTTCATTTATATTTCCTGAAATAATTTTCTTCACTTATATATATTATAGTTTTAAAATTTTTTTGCATACATGAACTCTAAAATTTTTATTTTGTTATGCCTTTTATCTTTTTAGTTTACGAGAAAAATGGGAGAGTGAAAACTCAAGTTTGTATCTGAAAAAAAATTGAACATCCAAATTGGAAATGCACAAAGGCTTAGAGAAATAGTTCAGAAAAGTATTTATGATATTTAAGGATAGGCAAAAACTGGGTTGTTTGGCTCTGGTAAATATCCTACCACTTGAGAATTTGATTTTTTCTCCTCCTTGAAATTTTTGGATCATTAGGTCAGCTTGTATCCTCAACATGTTTTTGGCATGCATATCCACCTTTTTTAAAGCATGTTAGGATCAGTTAGAAGTCCCTTTCCTTTAAAATTACACCAAGCTTATTATTATTGATTGTACAAGGGAATTTCCCAAGCAAGGATAACAAAACCTTGGAGTTCGTTTTTAGTGTGTGAAATAATTTTCTTGACTTACATTTATTATAGTTTTCAAATTTTTTGCATACATGAACTCTAAAATTTTCTTTTTGATATGCCTTATACCTTTTTTGTTTACTAGAAAAATGGGAGAGTAAAAACTCAAGTTTGGATCCGAAAAAAATTTGAACACCCAAAATGGAAATGCACAAATGCTGAGAGAGATAATTCCAAAAAGTATCTGTGATTTTTAAGGATAGGCAAAAAGTGGGTTGTTTGGCTCTGGTAAATATCCAACCACTTGAGAATTGGATTTTTTCTACTCCTAGAATTTTCTGGATCATTAGGTCACTTGCATCCTCAACATGTTTCTGGCATGCATATCCACCACATTTAAAGCATGTTACAATCAGTTAGAAGTCCCTTTCCTATAAAATTCCGCCAAGCTTATTATTAGGGGTCGTACTAGTGGAATTTTCCGAACATGGATAACAAAACCTTGGAGTTCTTTTTTAGTGCGTGAAATAATTTTCTCTTTTTACTTTTATTTTAGTTTTCAAATTTTTTTGCATACTTGAACTTTAAAATTTTCATTTTGTTATTCCCTATATCTTTTTTTTCACGAGAAAAATCGGAGAGTGAAGACTCAAGTTTGTATTTGAAAAAAATTTGAACATCAAAAATGGAAATGCGCAAATGCTGAGAGAGATAGTTCCAAAAAGTATCTACGATTTTAAAGGATAGGAAAAAATTGGGTTGTTTGGCTCTGGTAAATATCCAACCACTTGAGAATTTGATTTTTTCTACTCCTTGAAATTTTTGGATCATTAGGTCCACTAGCCTCCACAACATGTTTCTTGCATGCATATCCACCATATTTCAACCATGTTAGGATCAGTTAGAAGTTCCTTTCCTATAAAATTCCTCCAATCTTATTATTAGGGGTTGTTCTAGTGGAATTTCCCAAACATGGATAACAAAACCTTGGAGTTCATTTTTAGTGCGTGAAATAATTTTCTTCACTTACATTTATTATAGTATCCAAATTTTTTTGCATACATGAACTCTAAAATTTTCATTTCGTTATGCCTTATATCTTTTTTGTTTACGAGAACAATGGGATAGTGAAAACTCAAGTTTGGATCTGAAAACAAATATGAACATCCAAAATGGAATTGCACAATTGCTTAGAGATATAGTTCCAAAAAGAATCTGTGATTTTTAAGGATAGGCAAAAAGTGGGTTGTTTGGCTTTGGTAAATATCCAACCACTTGAGAATTTAATTTTTTCCACACCTTGAAATTTTTGGATCATTAGGTCCTCTTGCATCCTCAACATGTTTATGGCATGCCTATCCACCACATTTAAACATGTTTGGATCAGTTAGAAGTTCCTTTCCTATAAAATTCCACCAAGCTTATTATTGGGGGTTGTACAAGTGGAATTTCTCAAACATGGATAACAAAAACTTGGAGTTCATTTTTAGTGCGTGAAATAATTTTCTCCGCTTACATTTATTATAGTTTTCAAATTTTTTTGCATACATGAACACTAAAATTTTCATTTTGTTATACCTTAAATCTTTTTTTTACGAGAAAAATGAGAGATTAAAAATTTAAGTTTGGATCTGAAAACAAATTTGAACATCCAAAATAGAAATGCACAAATGCTGAGAGAGATAGTTCCAAAAAGTATCTGTGATTTTTAAGGATAGGCAAAAAGTGGGTTGTTTGGCTATGGTAAATATCCAACCACTTGAGAATTTTATTTTTTCTACACCTTGAAATTTTTGGATCATTAGGTCCTTTTGCATCCTCAACATGTTTCTGGCATGCATACCCACCACATTTAAAACATGTTAGGATCAGTTAAAAGTCCATTTCCCATAAAATTCCAGCAACCTTATTATTAGGGTTTGTTCTAGTGGAATTTCCCAAACATGGATAACAAAACCTTGGAGTTCATTTTTAGTGCTTGAAATATTTTTCATCACTTACATTTATTATAGTTTTCTAATTTTTTTGCATACATGAACTCGAAAATTTTCATTTTGTTATGCCTGATATCTTTTTTTTTTACGAGAAAAATGGTAGAGTGAAAACTCACGTTTGGATCTGAAAAAAAATTTGAACATCCAATATGGAAATGCACAAATGCTTAGTGAGATAATTCCAAAAATCTTTGTGATTTTGAACGATAGGCAAAAAGTGGGTTGTTTGGCTCTGGAAAATATCCAACCACTTGAGAATTTGATTTTTTTACTCCTTGAAATTTTTGGATCATTAGGTCCAATTGCATCCTCAACATGTTTCTGGCATGCATATCAACCACATTTAAAGCATATTAGGATCAGTTAGAACTCCCTTTCCTATAAAATTCCACCAAGCTTATTAATAGGGCTTGTATTAGTGGAATTTCCCAAACATGGATAACAAAACCTTGGCGTTCATTTTTAGCTTTTGAAATAATTTTTTTCACTTAAATTTATTGTAGTTTTCAATTTTTTTGGCATACATGAACTCTAATATTTTCATTTTGTTATGCCTTTTATCTTTTTTTCTTACGATAAAAATGGGAGAGTGAAAACTCAACTTTGGATCTGAAATCAAATTTAAACATCCAAAATGTAAATGTACAAATGCTGAGAGAGATAGTTCCAAAAAGTATCTTTGATTTTTAAGGACAGGCAAAAAGTGGGTTGTTTGGCTCTCGTAAATATCCAACCACTTGAGAATTTGATTTTTTCTTCTCCTTGAAATTTTTGGATCATTAGGTGCACTTGCATCCTAAACATGTTTCTGGCATGCATATCCACCACATTTAAAGCATGTTAGGATCAGTTAGAAGTCCCTTTCCTATAAAATTCCTCCAAGCTTATTATTAGGGGTTGTACTACTAGAATTTCCAAACTAAGGATAACATAACCTTGGAGTTCATTTTTAGTGCGTGAATTAATTTTCTTCACTTACATTAATTATAGTTTTCAAATTTTTTTGCATACATGAAGTCTAAAATTTTCCTTTTGTTATGCCTTATATCATTTTTGTTTACGAGAAAAATAAGAGAGTGAAAACTAAAGTTTGGATCTGAAAACAAATATGAACATCCAAAATGGAAATGCGCAAATGCTGAGAGAGATAATTCCAAAAAGTATCTATTATTTTTTAAGATTGGTAAAAAGTGGGTTGTTTGGCTCTGGTAAATATCCAACCACTTGAGAATTTGATTTTTTCGAAATCCTTGAAATTTTTGGATCATTTGGTCACTTGCATCCTCATCATGTTTCTGGAATGCATATCTATCACATTTAAAGCATGTTAGGATCTGTTAGAAATCACTTTCCCATAAAATTCCACCAAGCTTATTATTAGGGGTTGTACAAGTGGAATTTCTCAAACATGGATAACAAAACCTTGGAGTTCATTTTTAGTGCGTGAAATATTTTTCTTCACTTACATTTGTTATAGTTTTCAAATTTTTTTGCATACATGAACTCTAAAATTGGGAATTTTGCCCGCATCCGATCCCCAATTCTTGTTCACCCCGGATGATCGTGTTGGGTGAATTGTGACCTCGTGCGATCGTGTCGGGTGAGAGACAGTTCATTTTGTTATGGCTTATATCTTTTTTGCTTACTAGAAAAATGAGAGATTAAAAACTCAAGTTTGGATCTGAAAACAAATTTGAACATCCAAAATGGAAATGCACAAATGCTGAGAGAGATAGTTCCAAAAAGTATCTGTGATTTTTAAGAATAGGCAAAAAGTGGGTTGTTTGGCTTTGGTAAATATCCAACCACTTGAGAATTTGATTTTTTCTACACTTTGAAACTTTTTGATCATTAGGTCCACTTGCATCCTCAACATGTTTCTGGCATCCCTATCCACCCCATTTAAAGCATGTTAGGATCAGTTAGAAGTCCCTTTGATCTAAAATTTCACCAAGCTTATTATTAGGGGTTGTACTAGTGGTATTTCCCAAAGATGGATAACAAAACCTTCGAGTTCATATTTAGTGCGTGAAATAATTTTGAATTTTTTTTCCATTCATGAACTCTAAAATTTTCATTTTGTTATGCCTTATATCTTTTTTGTTTACGAGAAAAATGGGAGAGTGAAAACTCAAGCTTGGATATGAAAACAAATTTGAACATCCAAAATGGAAATGCATAAATGTTGAGAGAGATAGTTTCAAAAAGTATTTTTGGTTTTATGGATAGGCAAAAAGTGGGTTGTTTGGCTTTGGTAAATATTCAAGCACTTGAGAATTTGATTTTTTCTACTCCAAATTTTTGGATCATTAGGTCCACTTGCATCCTCAACATGTTTCTGGGATGCATATCCACCATATTTAAAGCATGTTAGGATCAGTTAGAAGTCCCTTTCCTATAAAATTCCACCAAGCTTATTATTAGCGGTTGTACTAGTGGAATTTTCGCTTACATGGATAACAAAACCTTGGAGTTCATTTTTGGCGCGTGAAATAATTTTCTTCCCTTACATTTATTATAGTTTTCAAATTTTTTTGGATACATGAATCTAAAATTTTCATTTTGTTATGCTCTATATCTTTTTTGTTTACGAGAAAAATAAAGAGGGTGAAAACTCAAGTTTGGTAATGATTATTTAGAGAGATAGTTCCAAACAGTATCTATGATTATTTAGGATGGGCAAAAAGTGGGTTGTTTGGCTCTGGTAAATATCCTACCACATGAGAATTTGATTTTTTCTACTCCTTGAAATTTTTGGATCGTTAGGTCCACTTGCATCCACAACATGTTTCTGGCATGCATATCAACCACATTTAAAGCATGTTAGGATCAGTTAGAAGTCCCTTTCCTACAGAATTCCACCAAGCTTAATAATAGGGCTTGTACTAGTGGAATTTCCCAAACATGAATAACAAAACCTTGGCGTTCATTTTTAGCGTGTGAAATAATTTTTTTCACTTAAATTTATTATCATTTTCAAATTTTTTTGCATACATGAACTCTAATATTTTCATTTTTCTATGCCTTATATCTTTTTTGTTTACGATAAAAATGCGAGAGTGAAAACTCAACTTTGGATCTGAAATCAAATTTAAACATCCAAAATGTAAATGCACAAATGCTGAGAGAGATAGTTCCAAAAAGTATCTATGATTTTTAAGGACAGGGAAAAAGTGGGTTGTTTGGCTCTCGTAAATATCCAACCACTTGAGAATTTGATTTTTTCTTCTCCTTGAAATTTTTGGATCATTAGGTCCACTTGCATCCTCAACATGTTTCTGGCATGCATATCCACCACATTTAAAGCATGTTAGGATCAGTTAGAAGTCCCTTTCCTATAAATTCCTCCAAGCCTATTATTAGGGGTTGTACTAGTGGAATTTCCAAAACAAGGATAACATAACCTTGGAGTTCATTTTTAGTGCGTGAAATAAATTTCTTCACTTACATTAATTATAGTTTTCAAATTTTTTTGCTTACATGAAGTCTAAAATTTTCGTTTTGTTATGGCTTATATCGTTTTTGTTTACGAGGAAAATAAGAGAGTGAAAACTAAAGTTTTGATCTGAAAAGAAATATGAACATCCGAAATGGAAATGCGCAAATGCTGAGTGAGATAATTCCAAAAAGTATCTGTAATTTTTTAAGAATGGTAAAAAGTGGGTTGTTTGGCTTTGGTAAATATCCAACCACTTGAGAATTTGATTTTTTCGAAATCCTTGAAATTTTTGGATCATTTGGTCACTTGCATTCTCATCATGTTTCTGGCATGCATATCCACCACATTTAAAGCATGTTAGGATCAGTTAGAAATCCCTTTCCTATAAAATTCCACCAAGCTTATTATTAGGGGTTGTACAAGTGGAGTTTCTCAAACATGGATAACAAAACCTTGGAGTTCATTTTTAGTGCATGAAATATTTTTCTTCACTTACATTTATTATAGTTTTCAAACTTTTTTGCATACGTGAACTCTAAAATTGGGAATTTTGCCCGTATCCCATCCCCAATTCTTGTTCATCGCGAATGATCGTGTTGGGTGAATTGTGACCTCGTACGATCATGTCGGGTGAGCAACAGTTTATTTTTTTATGCCTTATATCTTTTTTATTTACAAGAAAAATGAGAGAGTGACAACTCAAGTTTGGATCCGAAAAAAAATTTGAACATCCAAAATGGAAATGCACAAATGCTGAGAGAGATAGTTCCAAAAAGCATATGTGATTTTTAAGGATAGGCAAAAAGTGGGTTATTTGGCTCTGGTAAATATCCAACCGCTTGAGAATTTGATTTTTTCTATACTTTGAAATTTTTGGATCATTAGGTCCACTTGCATCCTCAACATGTTTCTGGCATCCCTATTCACCACATTTAAAGCATGTTAGGATCAGTTAGAAGTCCCTTTGATCTACAATTTCACCAAGCTTATTATTTGGGGTTGTACTAGTGGTATTTCCCAAAGATGGATAACAAAACCTTGGAGTTCATTTTTAGTGCGTGAAATAATTTTCTTCACTTAAATTTATTATTGTTTTCAAATTTTTTTGCATACATGAACTCTAAAATTTTCATTTTGTTATGCCTCTCATATCTTTTTTGTTTACGTTATAAATGGGAGAGTGAAAACTCAAGTTTGGATCTGAAAACAAATTTAAACATCAAAAATGGAAATGCACAAATGCTGAGAGAGATAGTTCCAAAAAGTATCGGTGATTTTTAAGGATAGGCAAAAAGTCGATTGTTTCGCTCTAGTAAATATCAAAGCACTTGAGAATTTAATCTTTTCTACTCCTTGAAATTTTTGGAACATTAGGTCACTTGCATATTGAAGATGCTTCTGGCATGCATATCCACCACATTTAAAGCATGTTAGGATCAGTTAGATGTCCCTTTCCTTTAAAATTCCACCAGGTTTATTATTAGGGGTTGTACTAGTGGAATTTCTCAAACTTGGATAACAAAACCTTGGAGTTCATTTTTAGTGCGTGAAATAATTTCCAATTTTTTTTCTGTACATAAACTCTAAAATTTTATTTTTATTATACCTTTTTTTTTGTTTACGAGAAAAATGGCAGAGTGAAAACTCAAGTTTGGATTTAAAAAGAAAATTTGAACATAAAAAATGGAAAAGCACAAATGCTGAGAGGTATAATTCCAAAAACTATCTGTGATTTTTAAGGATAGGCAAAAAGTGGGTGGTTTGGCTCTGATACATGTCCAACCACTTGAGAATTTGATTTTTTCTACTCGAAATTATTGGATCATTAGGACACTTGCATCCTCAACATGTATCTGACATGCATATCCACCACATTTAAAGCATGTTAGGATCAATTAGAAGTCCCTTTCCTGAAAAATTCCACCAAGCTTATTATTAGGGGTTGTACTAGTGGAATTCCCAAACATGGATAACAAAACCTTGGAGTTCTTTTTTAGTGCGTGAAATAATTTTCAAATTTTTTTGCATACATGAACTATAAAATTTTTATTTTGTTATGCCTTATATCTTTTTTGTTTACGAGAAAAATGGGAGAGTGAAAACTCATGTTTGGATCTGAAGAAAAATTGAACATCCAAAATGGAAATGCACAAATACTGAGAGAGCTAGTTCCAAAAAGTATCTTTGATTTTTAAGGATAGGAAAAAAGTGGGTTGTTTGGCTCTTACATATCCAACCACTTGAGAATTTGATTTTTCAACTCCTTGAAATTTTTGGATCATTAGGTCCTCTTGCATCTTCAAGATGTTTCTGGCATGCATATCCACCACATTTAGAGCATGTTAGGATCAGTTAGAAGTCCCTTTCCTATAAAATTCTACCAAGCTTATTATTAAGGGTTGGACTAGTGAGATTTCCCAAACATGGATGACAAAACCTTGGAGTTCATTTTTAGTGCGTGAAATAATTTTCTTCACTTACATTGATTATAGTTTTCAAATTTGTTTGCATAATTGAACTCTAAAATTTTCATTTTGTTATGCCTCATATCTTTTTTGTTTACGAGAAAAATGGGAGAGTGAAAACTCAAGTTTGGATATGAAAAAAAAATTTGAACATCCAACATGGAAATGCACAAAAATGGGTTGTTTTGCTCTAGTAAATATCCTACCACTTGAGAATTTGATTTTTTCTACTGCTTGAAATTTTTGGGTCATTAGGTCAGCTTGCCTCCTCAACATGTTTCTGGCATGCATATCCACCACATTTAAAGCATGGTAGGATCAGTTAGAAGTCCCTTTCCAATAAATTTCCACCAATCTTATTATTAGGGGTTGTACAAGTTGAATTTCCCAAACATGAATAACCTCGGAGTTCATTTTTTGTGTGTGAAATAATTTTCTTCTCTTACATTTATTATAGTTTTCAAATTTTTTTGCATACATGAACTCTAAAATTTTCATTTTGTTATGCCTTATATTTTTTTGTTTACGAGAAAAGTGGGAGAATGAAAACTAAAGTTTGGATCCGAAAACCAATTTGAACATCGAAAATGCTAATGCACAAATGCTGAGGGAGATAATTCCAAAAAGTATCTGTGATTTTTAAGTATAGGCAAAAAGTGGGTTGTTTGGCTCAGGTAAATATCCAACCAGTTGAGAATTTGATTTTTTCTGCTCCTAGAATGTTTTTTATCTTTAGGTCACTTGCATCCTCAACATGTTTCTGGCATGCATATCCTCGTCATTTAAAGCATTTTAGGATCAATTAGAAGTCCCTTTCCTATAAAATTCCACAAAGCTTATTATTCGGGGTTGTACTAGTGGAATTTTCCAAACATGGAAAACAAAACTTTGAAGTTCATTTTTAGTGCGTGAAATAATTTTCTTTTCTTACATTTTTTTTAGTTTTCAAATTTCTTTGCACACATGAACTCTCAAATTTTCATTTTGTTATACCTTATATCTTTTTTTTACACGAAAAATCGGGGAATGAAAACTCAAGTTTGGGTCTGAAAAAAAATTTGAACAACAAAAATGAAAATGTACAAATGCTGAGAGAGATAATTCCAAAAAGTATCTGTGATTTTTAAGGATAGGTCAAAAGTGGGTTGTTTGGCTATGGTAATATCCAACCACTTGAGAATTTAATTTTTTCTACTCCTAGAATTTTTTGGATCATTAAGTCACTTGCATCCTCAACATTTTTCTGCCATGCATATCATCCACATTTAAAGCATGTTAGGATCAGTTAGAAGTCCCTTTCCCATAAAATTCCACCAAGCTTATTATTAGGGGTTGTACTAGTGGAATTTCCCAAACATGGATAATAAAAACCTTGGAGTTCATTTTTAGTGAGTGAAATAATTTTCTTCACTTACATTTATTATAGTTTTCAATTTTTTTTGCATACATGAACTCTAAAATTTTCATTTTGTACTGCCTTTTATCTTTTTTGTTTACGACAAAAATGGGAGAGTGAAAACTCAAGTTTGGATCTGAAAAAAAAATTGAACATCCAAATTGGAAATGCACAAATGCTTAGAGAAATAGTTCAGAAAAGTATTTATGATTTTTAAGGAAAGGCAAAAAGTGGGTTGTTTGGCTCTAGTAAATATCCTACCACTTGAGAATTTTTTTTTTTTTACTCCTTGAAATTTTTGGATCATTAGGTGAGCTTGTATCCTCAACATGTTTTTGGCATGCATATCCACCACTTTTAAAGCATGTTAGGATCAGTTAGAAGTCTCTTTCCTTTAAAATTACATCAAGCTTATTATTAGGGATAGTACAAATGGAATTTCCCAAGCAAGGATAACAATACCTTGGAGTTCATTTTTAGTGTGTGAAATAATTTTCTAGACTTTCATTTATTATAGTTTTAAAATTTTTTGCATGCCTGAACTCTCAAATTTTCTTTTTGATATGCCTTATATCTTTTTTTTTTACAAGAGAAATGGGAGAGTAAAAACTCAAGTTTGGATCCGAAAACAAATTTGAACATCCAAAATAGAATTGCACAGATGTTGAGAGAGATAATTCCAAAAAGTATCTGTGATTATTAAGGATAGGCAAAAAGTGGGTTGTTTGGCTCTAGTAAATATCCAACCACTTGAGAATTTTATTTTTTCTACTCCTTGAATTTTTTGGATCATTGGTCACTTGCAACGTCAACATGTTTCTGGCATGCATATCCACCACATTTAAAGCATGTTACGATCAATTACAAGTCCCTTTCCTATAAAATTCCACCAAGCTTATTATTAGGGGTTGTAGTAGTGGAATTTTCCGAACATGGATAACAAAACCTTGGAGTTTGTTTATAGTGAGTGAAATAATTTTCTTTTCTTCATTTTATTTTAGTTTTCAAATTTTTTTGCATACATGAACTCTAAAATTTTCTTTTTTTTATGCCCTATATCTTTTTTTTTACAAGAAAAATCGGAGAGAGAAGACTCTAATTTGGATTTGAAAAAAATTTGAACATGAAAAATGGAAATGCGCAAATGCTGAGAGAGATAATTCCAAAAAGGATCTGTGATTTTTAACGATAGGCAAAAAGTGGGTTGTTTGGCTTTGGTAAATATCCAACCACTTGAGAATTTGATTTTTTCTACTCCTAGAAAATTTTTGATCATTAGGTCACTTGCAGCCTCAACATGTTTTTGGCATGAATATCTACCAAATTTAAAGCATGTTAGGATCAGTTAGAAGTCCCATTCCTACAAAATACAACCAAGCTTATTAGTAGGGGTTGTACTAGTGGAATTTCCCAAACACGGATAACAAAACCTTGGAGTTCATTTTTAGTGCGTGATATAATTTTCAATTTTTTTTACATACCTAAACTCTAAAATTTTCATTTTGTTATGCCTTTTATCTTTTTTGTTTTCGAGGAAACTGGCTACGTGAAAACTCATGTTTTGATATGAAAAAAAAATTGAACATCCAAAATGGAAATGCAAAAATGCTGAGAAAGATTGTGATTTTTAAGGATAGGCAAAAAGTGGGTTGTTTGGCTCTAGTAAATATCCTACGACTTGAGAATTTGATTTTTTCTACTCCGAGAAATATTTTGATCATTAGGTCAGTTGCATCCTCAACATGTTTCTGGCTTGCATATCCACCACATTTAAAGCATGTTAGGATCAGTTAGAAGTCCCATTCCTACAAAATTCCACCAAGTTATTAGTAGGGGTTGTACTAGTGGAAGTTCCCAAACATGGATAAGAAAACCTTGGAGTTCATTTTTAGTGCGTGATATAATTTTCAAATTTTTTTGCACACCTAAACTCTAAAATTTACATTTTTTTATTGCCTTTTATCTTTTTTGTTTACAAGAAAAATGGCAGAGTGAAAACTCAAGTTTTGATCTGAAAAAAAAATTGAACATCCAAAATGGAAATGCACAAAGTTTGAGAGAGATAATTCCAAAAAGTATCTGTGATTTTTTAGGATAGGCAAAAAGTGGGTTGATTGGCACTGATAAATATCCAACCACTTGAGAATTTGTTTTTTTCTACTCCTTGAAATTATTGGATCATGAGGACAGTTGTATCCTCAACATGTATCTGGCATGCATATTCACCACATTTAAAGGATCTTAGGATTAGTTAGAAGTCCCTTTCCTAAAAAATTCCACCAAGCTTATTATTATAGGTTGTACTAGTAGAATTTCCCAAACATGGATAACAAAACCTTGGAGTTCATTTTTAGTGCATGAAATAATTTTCTTCACTTACATTTATTATAGTTTTCTATTTTTTTTTGCATACTTGAACTCCAAAATTTTCATTTTGTTATGCCATATATCTTTTTTGTTTACAAGAAAAATGGGAAAGTGAAAACTCAAGTTTGGATCTGAAACAAAATTTGAACATCCAAAATGGAAATGTACAAATGCTGAGAGAGATAGTTCCAAAAAGTATCTACGATTTTTAAGGATAGGCAAAAATTGGGTTGTTTGGCTCTGGTAAAAATCCAACCACTTGAGAATTTGATTTTTTCTACTCCTTGAAATTTTTGGATCATTGGGTCCACTTGCATCCACAACATGTTTCTGGCATGCATATCCACCACATTTCAAGCATGTTTGGATCAATTAGAAGGCCCTTTCCTATAAAATTCCACCAAGCTTATTATTTGTGGTTGTTCTAGTGGAATTTCCCAAACATGGATAACAAAACCTTGCTGTTCATTTTTTGTGCGTGAAATAATTTTCTTCACTTACATTTATTATAGTATCCAAATTTTTTTGAATACAAGAACTCTAAAATTTTCATTTTGTTATACCTTAAATATTTTTTTTTTACGAGAAAAATGAGAGAGTGAAAACTGAAGTTTGGATCTGAAAACAAATTTGAACATCCAAAATGGAAATGCACAAATGTTGAGAGAGATAGTTCCAAAAAGTATCTGTGATTTTTAAGGATAAGCAAAAAGTGGGTTGTTTGGCTTTGGTAAATATCCAACCACTTGAGAATTTGATTTTTTCTACACCTTGAAGTTTTTGGATCATTAGGTCCTCTTGCATCCTCAACATGTTTCTTGCATGCATACCCACCACATTTAAAACATGTTAGGATTAGTTAAAAGTCCATTTCCCATAAAATTCCACCAACCTTATTATTAGGGGTTGTTCTAGTGGAATTTCCCAAACATGGATAACAAAACCTAGGAGTTTATTTTTAGTGCTTGAAATAATTTTCATCACTTACATTTATTATAGTTTTCTAATTTTTTAACATACATGAACTCGAAAATTTTCATTTTTTTAAGCCTGATATCTTTTTTTTTACGAAAAAAATGGCAGAGTGAAAACTCAAGTTTGGATCTGAAAAAAAATTTGAACATCCAAAATGGAAATGCACAAATGCTTAGTGAGATAATTCCAAAAATCTTTGTGATTTTGAAGGATAGGCAAAAACTGGGTTGTTTGGCTCTGGAAAATATCCAACCACTTGAGAATTTGATTTTTTTACTCCTTGAAATTTTTGGATCATTAAGTCC
Source organism: Aristolochia californica (assembly GCF_029961685.1). NCBI lineage: Eukaryota > Viridiplantae > Streptophyta > Magnoliopsida > Piperales > Aristolochiaceae > Aristolochia > Aristolochia californica. Next base: position 10,558,179 of record NW_027181837.1, read on the forward strand.
AATTGCATCCTCAACATGTTTCTGGCATGCATATCAACCACATTTAAAGCATGTTAGGATCAGTTACAAGTCCCTTTCCTACAAAATTCCACCAAGCTTAATAATAGAGCTTGTACTAGTGAAATTTCCCAAACATGGATAACAAAACCTTGGCGTTCATTTTTAGCGTGTGAAATAATTTTTTTCACTTAAATTTATTATCGTTTTCAAATTTTTTTACATACATGAACTCTAATATTTTCATTTTGTTATGCCTTATATCTTTTTTGTTTACGATAAAAATGGGAGAGTGAAAACTCAACTTTGGATCTGAAATCAAATTTAAACATCCAAAATGGAAATGCACAAATGCTGAGAGAGAAAGTTCCAAAAAGTATCTGTGATTTTTAAGGACAGGCAAAAAGTGGGCTGTTTGGCTCTTGTAAATATCCAACCACTTGAGAATTTGATTTTTTCTACTCCTCTTGCATCCTCAACATATTTTTGGGATGCATATCCACCATATTTAAAGCATGTTAGCATCAGTTAGAAGTCCTTTTCCTATAAAATTCCTCCAAGCTTATTATTAGGGGTTGTACTAGTGGAATTTTCGCAGACATGGATAACAAAACCTTGGAGTTTATTTTTAGCGCGTCAAATAATTTTCTTCCCTTACATTTATTATAGTTTTCAAATTTTTTGCATACATGAATCTAAAATTTTCATTTTGTTATGGCCTATATCTTTTTTGCTTACGAGAAAAATAAAGAGAGTGAAAACTCAAGTTTGGTTTTGAAAAAAAATATGAATATCCAAAATGGAAATGCACAAATGCTGAGAGAGATAGTTCCAAACAGTATCCATGATTTTTTAGGATAGGTAAAAAGTGGGTAGTTTGGCTCTGGTAAATATCCTACCACATGAGAATTTAATTTTTTCTAGTCCTTGAAATTTTTGGATCATTAGGTCCACTTGCATCCACAACATTAAAAACATGTTAGGATCAGCTAGAAGTCCCTTTCTTATAAAATTCCACCAAGCTTATTATTAGGGGTTGTGCTAGTGAAATTTCCCAAACATTGATAAAAAACCATGGAGTTCTTTTTATTGCGTGAAATAATTTTCAAATTTTTTGCATACATGAACTCTATTATTTTCATTTTTTTATGCCTTATATCGTTTTTGTTTACGAGAAAAATGGGAGAGTAAAAACACAACTTTGGATCAGAAAATAATTTGAACAACCAAAATGGAAATGGACAAATGCCGACGGAGATTGTTCAGAATAATATCTGTGATTTTTAAGGAATGGCAAAATGGGGGTTGTTTGGCTCTGGTAAATATTCAACCACTTGAGAATTTGATTTTTCGTACTCATTGAAAATTTTGGATCATTAGGTCACTTGCATCCTCAACATGTTTCTGGCATGCATATCCACTCCATTTAAAGCGTGTTAGGATCAGTTAGGAGTCACTTTCCTATAAAATTCCACCAAGCTTATTATTAGGGGTTGTACAAGTGGAATTTCCCAAACATGGATAACAAAATTTGGAGTTCATTTTAAGTGCGTGAAATATTTTCCAAAATTTTTTGCGTACATGAACTCTAAAATTTTATTTTTTTATGCCTTTTATCTTTTTAGTTTACGAGAAAAATGGGAGAGTGAAAACTCAAGTTTGGATCTGAAAATGAATTTGAACATCCAAAATGGAAATGCACAAATGCTAAAAGAGATAGTTCCAAAACCTATCTGTGATTTTTGTGGTTAGGAGAAAAGTGGGCTGTTTGGCTCTGGTAAATATCCAACCATATGAGAATTTGATTTTTTCACTCCTTGAAATTTTTGGAGCATTAGGTCCACTTGCATCCTTAACATGTTTCTGGCATGCATATCCACTGGATATAAAGCATGTTAGGATCAGTTAGAAGTCCCTTTCCTAAGAAATTCCACCAATTTTTTTATTAGGAGTTGTACCAGTTGAATTTTCCAAACATGGGTAACAAAACCTTGGAGTTCGTTTTAAGTGCGTGAAATAATTTTCTTCACTTACATTTATTTTAGATTTGAAATTTTTTTGCATACATGAACTCTAAAATTTTCATTTTGTTATGTCTTATATCTTTTTTGTTTACGAGAAAAATGGGAGAGTGAAAACTCAAGTTTGGATCTGAAAAATAATTTGAACATCCAAAATGGAAATGCACAAATGCTGAGAGAGATAATTCAAAAAGTATTTGAGACTTTTAGGGATTGGAAAAAATTGGGTTGTTTGGCTCAGGTAAATATCCAACCACTTGAGAATTTGATTTTTTCTACTCCTTTAAATTTTTGGATCATTAGGTCACTTGAATCCTCAAATTTTTTGGCAAGCATATCCAATACGTTTAAAGCATGTTAGGATCAGTTAGAAATCCCTTTCCTATAAAATTCCACCAAGCTTATTATTAAGGGTTGTACTAGTGGAATTTCCCAAACTTGGATAACAACACCATGGAGTTCCTTTTTAGTGCGTGAAATAATTTTCTTCACTTACATTTATTATATTTTTCAAATTTTTTAGCATACTTGAAGTCTAAAATTTTCATTTTGTTATGCATTATATCTTTTTTGTTTACGAGAAAAATGGGAGAGTGAACACTCAAGTTTGGATCTGAAACTAAATTTGAACATCCAAAATGGAAATGCACAAATGCTGAGAGAGATAGTTCCAAAAAGTTTCTGTGATTTTTACGGATTGGCAAAAACTGGGTTGTTTGGCTCTGGTAAATATCCAACCACTTGAGAATTTGATTTTTTCTACTCCTCTAAATTTTTTTATCACTAGGTCCACTTGCGTCCTCAACATGTTTCTACCAAGCAAGTCCATCAGTTAGAAGTCTCTTTCGTATAAAATTTCACCAAGCTTATTTTTAGGGGTTGTACTAGTGGAATTTCCCAAACATGGATAACAAAACCCTGGAGTTCATTTTTAGTGCGTGAAATAATTTTCTTCACTTACATTTAATATAGTTTTCAATTTTTTTTTGCATACATGAACTCTAAAATTTTCATTTTGTTATGCCTTATATCTTTTTTGTTTACGACAGAAAATAGGAGAGTGAAAACTCATGTTTGGATGTGAAATCAAATTTGAGCATCCAAGATGGAAATGCACAAATGCAAAGAGAGATAGTTCCAGAAAGTATCTGTGATTTTTAAGGTTAGGCAAAAAGTGGGTGGTTTAGCTATGGTAAATATCGACAACTTGAGAATTTGATTTTTTCTACTCCTTGAAATTTTTGAATCATTTGGTCCACTTGCATCCTCAACATGTTTCTGGCATGTCTATCTATCCACCACATTTAAAGCATGTTAGGATCAGTTAGAAGTCCCTTTCCTATAAAATTCCACCAAGCTTATTATTAGTGGTTGTACTAGTAGAATTTCCCAAACATGGATGACAAAACCTTGGAGTTCATTTTTAGTGCATCAAATAATTTTCTCCACTTACATTTATTATAGTTTTCAAATTTTTTTGCATACCTGAACTCTAAAATTTTCATTTTTTTATGCCTTATATCTTTTTTGATTACGAGATAAATGGGAGAGTGAAAACTCAAGTTTTGATCTAAAACTAAATTTGAACTTCCAAAAATGAAATGTACAAATGCTGAGAGAGATAGTTCCAAAAAGTATCCACGATTTTTAAGGATGGGCAAAAATTGGGTTGTTTGGCTCTGGTAAATATCCAACCACTTGAGAATTTCAATTCATCTACACCTTGAAATTTTTGGATCATTAGGTCCACTTTTCTGCAAGCATATCCAACATATTTAAAGCATGTTAGGATCAGTTATAAGACTCTTTCCTATAAAATTTCACCAAGCTTATTATTAGGGGTTGTACTAGTTGAATTTCCCAAACATGGAAAACAAAACCTTGGAGTTCAATTTTTGTGCGTGAAAAATTTTTCATCACTTACATTTATTATAGTTTTCAAATTTTTTTGCATACAAGAACTCTAAAATTTTCATTTTGTTATGCCTTATATCTTTTTTGTTTACGAGAAAAATGGGATAGAAAAAACTCAAGTTTGGATCTGAAAATAAATATGAAAATCCAAAATGGAAATGCACAAATGCTTAGAGAGATAATTCCAGAAAGTATCTGTGATTTTTAAGGATAGGCAGCAAGTGGGTTGTTTGACTCTGGTAAATATCCAACCACTTTAGAATTTGATTTTTTCTACTCCTTGAAATTTTTGGATCATTAGGTCTACTTGCGTCCTCAACATGTTTCTGGCATGCATATCCACCACATTTAAAGCATGTTAGGATCAGTTAGAAGTCCCCTTCCTATAAAATTCCACCAAGCTTATTATTAGGGGTTGTACAAGTGGAATTCCCAAACATGGATAACGAAACCTTGGAGTTCATTTTTAGTGCTTGAAATAATTTTCATCACTTACATTTATTATATTTTTCTAATTATTTTGCATACATGAACTCAAAAATTTTCATTTTGATATGCCTTATATCTTTTTTGTTTACAAGAAAAATGGCAGAGTGAAAAATCAAGTTTGTATCTGAAAAAAAATTTGAACATCCAAAATGGAAATGCAAAAATGCTGAGAGAGATATTTCCAAAAAGTCTCTGTGATTTTGAAGGATAGGCAAAAAGTGAGGTATTTGGCTCTGGAAAATATCCAACCACTTGAGAATTTGAGTTTTTTACTCCTTGAAATTTTTGGATCATTTGGTGCAATTGCATCCTCAACATGTTTCTGGCATGCATATCCACCACATTTAAAGCATGTTAGGATCAATTAGAAGTCCCTTTCCTATAAAATTCCACCAAGCTTAATAATAGGGCTTGTACTAGTGGAATTTCCCAAACATGGATAACAAAACCTTGGCGTTCATTTTTAGTGTGTGAAATAATTTTCTTCACTTAAATTTATTATCGTTTTCAAATTTTTTTGCATACATGAACTCTAAAATTTTCATTTTGTTATGCCTTATATCTTTTTTGTTTACGAGAGAAAATGGGAGAGTGAAAACTCAAGTTTGGATCTGAAATCAAATTTGAGCATCCAAGATGGAAATGCACAAATGTAGAGAGAGATAGTTCCAGAATGTATCTGTGATTTTTAAGGATAGGCAAAAAGTGGGTGGTTTGGCTCTAGTAAATATTGACAACTTGAGATTTTGATTTTTTCTACTCCTCGAAATTTTTGAATCATTAGGTCCACTTGCATCCTCAACATGTTTCTAGCATGTCTATCCACCACATTTAAAGCATGTTAAGATCAGTTAGAAGTCCCCTTCCTATAAAATTCCACCAAGCCTATTATTAGTGGTTGTACTAGTAGAATTTCCAAAACATGGATGACAAAACCTTGGAGTTCATTTTTAGTGGATCAAATAATTTTCTTCACTTACATTTATTATAGTTTTCAAATTTTTTTGCATACTTGAACTCTAAAATTTTCATTTTGTTATGCCTTATATTTTTTTTGATTACGAGAATAATGGGAGAGTGAAAACTCAAGTTTCTATCTAAAACTAAATTTGAACCTCCAAAAATGAAATGTGCAAATGCTGAGAGAGATAGTTCCAAAAAGTATCTACGATTTTAAGGATAGGCAAAAATTGGGTTGTTTGGCTCTGGTAAATATCCAACCACTTGAGAATTTCATTTCTTCTCCACCTTGAAATTTTTGGATCATTAGGTCCACTTCAATCCTCAGCATGTTCCTGCATGCATATCCAACATATTTAAAGCATGTTAGGATCAGTTAGAAGACCCTTTCCTATAAAATTTCACCAAGCTTATTATTAGGGGTTGTACTAGTTGAATTTCCCAAACAAGGAAAACAAAACCATGGAGTTCATTTTTTGTGCGTGAAATATTTTTCATCAATTACATTTATTATAGTTTTTAAATTTTTTTGCATACATTAACTCTAAAATTTTCATTTTGTTATGCCTTATATCTTTTTTGTTTACGAGAAAAATGGGATAGTGAAAACTCAAGTTTGGATCCGAAAACAAATATGAACATACAAAATGGAAATGCACAAATGCTTAGAGAGATAGTTCCAAAAAGTATCTGTGATTTTTAAGGATAGGAAAAAAGTGGGTTGTTTGACTCTGTTAAATATCCAACCACTTTAGAATTTTATTTTTCTACTCCTTGAAATTTTTGGATCATTAGGTCCACTTGCGTCCTCAACATGTTTTTGGCATGCATATCCACCACATTTAAAGCATGTTAGGATCAGTTAGAAGTCCCCTTCCTATAAAATTCCACCAAGCTTATTATTAGGGGTTGTACAAGTGGAATTCCCAAACATGGATAACATAACCTTGGAGTTCATTTTTAGTGCTTGAAATAATTTTCATCACTTACATTTATTATAGTTTTCTAATTATTTTGCATACATGAACTCAAAAATTTTCATTTTGTTATACCTTATATCTTTTCTGTTTACAAGAAAAATGGCAGAGTGAAAACTCAAGTTTCGATCTGAAAAAAAATTTGAACATCCAAAATGGAAATGCAAAAATGCTGAGAGAGATAATTCCAAAAAGTCTCTGTGATTTTGAAGGATAGACAAAAAGTGGGGTATTTGGCTCTGGAAAATATCCAACCACTTAAGAATTTGATGTTTTTACTCCTTGAAATTTTTGGATCATTTGGTGCAATTGCATCCTCAACATGTTTCTGGCATGCATATCCACCACATTTAAAGCATGTTAGGATCAGTTAGAAGTCCCTTTCCAATAAAATTCCTCCAAGCTTAATAATAGGGCTTGTACTAGTGGAATTTCCCAAACATGGATAACAAAACCTGGGTGTTCATTTTTAGTGTGTGAAATAATTTTCTTCTCTTAAATTTATTATCGTTTTCAAATTTTTTTGCGTACATGAACTCTAAAATGTTCATTTTGTTATGCCTTATATCTTTTTTGTTTACGATAAAAATGGGAGAGTGAAAACTCAACTTTGGATCTGAAAACAAATTTAAACATCCAAAATGGAAATGCACAAATGCTGAGAGAGATAGTTCCAAAAAGTATCCGTGATTTTTAAGGAGAGGTAAAAAGTGGGTTGTTTGGCTCAAGTAAATATCTAACCACTTCAGAATTTGATTTTTTCTTCTCCTTGAAATTTTTGGATCATTAGGTCCACTTGCATCTTCAACATGTTTCTGGCATGCATATCCACCACATTTAAAGCGTGTTAGGATCAGTTAGAAGTCCCTTTCCTATAAAATTCCTCCAAGCTTATTATTAGGGGTTGTACAAGTGGAATTTCAAAAACAAGGATAACATAACCTTGGAGTTCATTTTTTGTGTGTGAAATAATTTTCTTCACTTACATTAATTATAGTTTTCTAATTTTTTTGTATACATGAACTCTAAAATTTTCATTTTGTTATGCCTTATTTCATTTTTGTTTACGAGAAAAATAAGAGAGTGAAAACTAAAGTTTGGATCTGAAAAGAAATATATGAACATCCAAAATGGAAATCACAAATGCTGAGAGAGATAATTCCAAAAAGTATCTGTGATTTTTAAAGATAGGCAAAAAGTGGGTTGTTTGGCTCTGGTAAATATCCAACCACTTGAGAATTTGATTTTTTCTAATCCATGAAATTCTTGGATCATTAGGTCACTTGCTTCCTCATCATGTTTCCGGGGTGCATATCCACCACATTTAAAGCATGTTAGCATCAGTTAGAAGTCCCTTTTACTATAAAATTCCACCAAGCTTATTATTAGGGGTTGTACAAGTGGAATTTCACAAACATGGATAACAAAACGTTGGAGTTCATTTTTAGTGCGTGAAATATTTTTCTTCATTTACATTTATTATAGTTTTCAAATTTTTTTGCATACATGAAATCTAAAATTTTCATTTTGTTATGCCTTATATGTTTTTTGTTGACGAGAAAAATGAGAGAGTGAAAACTCAAGTTTGGATCTGAAATCAAATTTGAACATCCAAAATAGAAATGCACAAATGCTGAGAGAGATAGTTCCAAAAAGTATCTGTGATTTTCAAGGATAGGCAAAAAGTGGGTTGTTTGGCTCTGGTAAATATCCAACCACTTGAGAATTTGATTTTTTCTACACTTTGAAATTTTTGGATCATTAGGTCCACTTGCATCCTCAACATGTTTCTTGCACGCATATCCACCACCTTTAAAGCATGTTAGGATCAGTTAAAAGTCTCTTTCCTATAAAATTCCAACAAGCTTATTATTAGGGGTTGTACTAGTGGAATTTCCCAAACATAGATAACAAAACCTAGGAGTTCATTTTTCATGTGTGAAATAATTTTCTTCACTTTCATTTATTATAGTTTTCAAAATTTTTAGCATACATGAACTATAAAATTTTCATTTTGTTATGCATTATATCTTTTTTGTTTACGAGAAAAATGAGAGAGTGAAAACTCAAATTTGGATCTGAAAAAAAATATGATCTTCAAAAATGGAAATGCACAAATGCTGATAGAGATAGTTCCAAAAAGTATCTATGATTTTTAAGGATAGGAAAAAAGTGGGTTGTTTGGCTCTGGTAAATCTCCAACCACTTGAGAATTTGATTTTTTCTACTCCTTGAAATTTTTTTAACATTAGGTCGCTTGCATCCTCAACACATTTCTAGCATGCATATCCAGCACATTCAAAGAATGTTCAGATCAGTTAGAAGTCCCTTTCCTATAAAATTCCTCCAAGCTTATTATTAGGGGTTGTACAAGTGAAATTTCCCATACATGATAACAAAACCTTGGAGTTCCTTTTTAGTGCTTTAAATACTTTTCTTCACTTACATTTATTACAGTTTTCAAATTTTTTTGCATACATAAACTCTAAAATTTTCATTTTGTTATGCCATTTATCTTTTTTTGTTTACGAGAAAAATTGGAGAGTGAAAACTCAAGTTTGGATCGGAAAAAATATTTGAACATCCAATATGGAAATGCACAAATGCTGAGAGAGATAATTCCAAAAAGTCTCTGTGATTTTTAAGGATAGGCAAAAAGTGGGTTGGTTGGCTTTGGTAAATATCCAACCACTTGAGAATTTGATTTTCTCTACTCCTTGAAATTTTTGGATCATTAGGTGCACTTGCAACCTCAACATGTTTCTGGCATGTATTTCCACCACATTTAAAACATGTTAGGATCAATTAGAAGTCCCTTTCCAATAAAATTTCACAAAACTTTTTATTAGGGTTTGTACTAGTGGAATTTCCCAAATGTGGATAACAAAACCTTGGAGTTCATTTTTTGTGCGTGAAATAATTTTCTTCACTTACATTTATTAGAATTTTTAATTTTTTTGCATACATGAACTCTAAAACTTTTATTTTGTTATGCCTTATATCTTTTTTGTTTACGAGAAAAAATGGGACTATGAAAACTCAAGTTTGGATCTGAAAACAAATTTGAACATCCAAAATGGAAATGCACAAATGCTGAGAGAGATAGTTCCAAAGGGCATTTGTGATTTTTAAGGATAAGCAAAAAGTGGGTTGTTTGGCTATGGTAAATATCCAACCACTTGAGAATTTGATTTTTTCTTCTCCTTGAAAATTTTGGATCATTAGGTCCACTTGCATCCACAACATGTTTCTGGCATGCATGTCTACCGCATTTAAAGCATGTTAGGATCAGTTAGAAGTCCCTTTTTTATAAAATTCCACCAGGCTTATTATTTGAGGTTGTACTAGTGGAATTTCTCAAACATGGATAACAAAACCTTGGAGTTCATTTTTAGTGCGTGAAATAATTTTCTACACGTACATTTATTTTAGTTTTCAAATTTTTTTGCTTACATGAACTCTAAAATTTTCATTTTTTTCTGCCTTATATCATTTTTGTTTACGAGAAAAATGGGAGACAGAAAACTCATGTTTGGATCTAAAAAAAAATTGAATATCCAAAATGGAAATGCACAAATGCTTAGAGAAATTGTTCCAAAAAGTATCTATGATTTTTAAGAACAGACAAAAAGTGGGTTGTTTCGCTCTGGTAAATATCCAACCACTTGAGAATTTGATTTTTTCAACTCCTTGAAATTTTTGGATCATTAGGTCCACTTACTTCCTCAACATGTTTCTGGCATGCATATCCACCACATCTAAAGCATGTTAGGATCAGTTAGAAGTCCCTTCCTATGAGATTCCACCAAGCTTATTATTAAGGGTTGTACTAGTGGAATTTCCAAAACATGGATAAGAAAACCATGGAGTTCATTTATACTTTGTGAAATAATATTCTTCACTTACATTTATTGTAGTTTTCAATTTTTTTTGCATACATGAACTCTAAAATTTTTATTTTGTTATGCCTTTTATCTTTATAGTTTAAGAGAAAAATGGGAGAGTAAAAAGTCAAATTTGGATTTGAAAACAAATTTGAACATCCAAAATGGAAATGCACAAATGCTGAGAGAGATAGTTCCAAAAAGTATCTGTGATCTTTAGGGTTAGGAGAAAAGTGTTGTTTGGCTCTGGTAAATATCAAACCACTTGAGAATTTGATTTTTTCCACTCCTTGAAATTTTTTGATCATTAGGTCCACTTGCATGCATATCCCCCACATTTAAAGCATGTTAGGATCAATTAGAAGTGCATTTCCTACAAAATTCCACCAAGCTTTTTATTAGGGATTCTACTAGTGGAATTTCCCAAACTTGGATAACAAAACCATGGAGTTCATTTTTAGTGCATGTAATTTTCAATTTTTTTTGCGTACCTAAACTCTAAAATTTTCATTTTGTTATGCCTTTTATCCTTTTTGTTTACGAGAAAAATGGCAGAGTGAAAACTCAAGTTTGGAATTGAAAAAAAAATTGAACATCCAAAATGGAAATGCAAAAAGTATCTGTGATTTTTAAGGATAGGAAAAAAGTGGGTTGTTTGGCTCTGGTAAATATCCAACCACTTGAGAATTTGATTTTTTGTACTCCTAGAAATTTTTGGATCATTAGGTCCGCTTGCGTCCTCTACATGTTTCTGGCATGCATATCCACCACATTTAAAGCATGTTAGGATCAGTTAGAAGTCCCTTTCCTATCAAAATCCACCAAGCTTATTATTAAGGGTTGTACTAGTGGAATTTCCCAAACAGGGATAACAAAACCTTAGAGTTCATTTTTAGTGCATGAAATAATTTTCAAATTTTTTTGTATACATGAAATCTAAAATTTTCATTCTGTTATGCCTTATATTTTTTTTGTTTACGAGAAAAATGGGACAGTGAAAACTCAAGTTTGGATTGAAAACAAATTTGAATATCCAAAATTGAAATGCACAAATGCTGAGAGAGATAGTTCCAAAAAGTATCTGTGATTTTTAAGGATAGGCAAAAAGTGGGTTGTTTGGCTCTTACACATCCAACCACTTGAGAATTTGATTTTTTCTACTCCTTGAAATTTTTGGATCTTTAGGTCCTCTTGCATCCTCAACATGTTTCTGTCATGCATATCTACTACATTTAAAGCATGTGAGGATCAATTAGAAGTCCCTTTCCTATAAAATTCCACCAAGCTTATTATTAGGGGTTGTACAAGTGGAATTTCCCAAACATGGATAACAAAACCTTGGAGTTCATTTTTACTGCGTGAAATATTTTTCTTCTTTTACATTTATTATAGTTTTATAATTTTTTTGTATACATGAAGTCTAAAATTTTCATTTTGTTATGCTTATATCTTTTTTGTTTACGACAAAAATGAGAGAGTGAAAACTCAAGTGTAGATATGAAAACAAATTTGAACATCCAAAATGGAAATGCAAAAATGCTGAGAGAGATAGTTCCAAAAAGTATCTGTGATTTTTAAGGATAGGCAAAAAGTGGGTTGTTTGGGTCTGGTAAATATTCAACCACTTGAGAATTTGATTTTTTCTACACTTTAAAATTTTTGGATCATTAGGTCCACTTGCATCCTGAACATGTTTCTGGCATGCATATCCACCACATTTAAAGCGTGTTAGGATCAGTTAGAAGTCCCTTTCCTATAAAATTCCACCAAGCTTATTATTAGGGGTTGTAGTAGTGGAATTTTTCAAACATGGATAACAAAAACTTGGAGTTCATTCTTAGTGCGTGAAATAATTTTCAAATTTTTTTGCATACATGAACTCTAAAATTTTCATTTTATTATGCCTTTTATCTTTTTTGTTTACGAGAAAAATGGGAGAGTGAAAACACAAGTTTGGATTTGAAAACAAATTTGAACATCCAAAATGGAAATGCACAAATGTTGAGAGAGATATTTCCAAAATGTATCTATGGTTTTATGGAAAGGCAACAAGTGGGTTGTTTGGGTCTGGTAAATATCCAACCACTTGGGAATTTAATTTTTTCTACTCCTTGAAATTTTTGGATCATTAGGTCCACTTGCATCCTCAACATGTTTCTGGCATGCATATCCACCATATTTAAAGCATTCTAGGATCAGTTAGAAGTCCCTTTCTTATAAAATTCCACCAAGCTTATTACTAGGGGTTGTTCTAGTGGAATTTCCCAAACAAGGATAACAAAACCTTCGAGTTTATTTTTAGTGGGTGAAATAATTTTCTTCACTTACATTTATTATTGTTTTCAAATTTTTTTTCCATACATGAACTCTAAAATTTTCATTTCTTTATGCCTTATGTCTTTTTTTTTACGGGAAAAATGGGAGATTGAAAACTCAAGTTTGGATCTGAAACCAAATTTAAACCTCCAAAATGGAAATACACAAATGCTTAGAGAGATAGTTCCAAAAAGTATCTGTGATTTTAAAGGATAGGCTAAAAGTGGGTTGTTTGGCTCTGGTAAATATCCAACCACTTGAGAATTTGATTTTTTGTACTCCTTGAAAATTTGGGATCATTAGGTCCACTTGAATCCTCAGCATGTTTCTGCATGCATATCTAACATATTTAAAGCATGTTAGGATCAGTTAGAAGACCTTTTCCTATAAAATTTCACCAAGCTTATTATTAGGGGTTGTACTAGTTGAATTTTGCCAAACATGGAAAACAAAACCTTGGATTTCATTTTTAGTGCGTGAAATATTTTTCATCACTTACATTTATTATAGTTTTCAATTTTTTTTGCATACATCAACTCTAAAATTTTCATTTTATTATGCCTTATATCTTTTTTGTTTACGAGAAAAATGCGATAGTGAAAACTCAATTTTGGATCTGAAAACAAATTTAAAGATCCAAAATGGAAATGCACAAATGTTGAGAGATATAGTTCCAAAACGTATCTGTGATTTTTAGGGTTAGGAGAAAAGTGGGTTGTTTGGCTCAGGTAAATATCCAACCACTTGAGAATTTGATTTTTTTACTCCTTGAAATTTTTGGATCATTAGGTCCACTTGCATCCTCAACATGTTTCTGCCATGCATATCCACCACATTTAAAGCACGTTAGGATCAGTTAGAAGTCCATTTCCTATAAAATTCCACCAAGCTTAATAATACTGCTTGTACTAGTGGAATTTCCTAAACCTAGATAACAAAATCTTGGAGTTCATTTTTAGCACATGAAATAATTATCTTCACTTAAATTTATTACCGTTTTCAAATTTTTTTGCATACATGAACTCTAAAATTTTCTTTTTGTTATGCCTTATATGTTTTTTTTACGATAAAATGGGAGAATGAAAACTCAAGTTTGGATTAGAAAACAAATTTAAACATCCAAAATGGAAATGCACAAATGCTGAGAGAGATAGTTCCAAAAAGTATCTGTGATTTTATAAGGATAGGTGAAAAGTGGGTTGTTTGGCTCTGGTAAATATCAAACCACTTGAGAATTTAATTTTTTCCACTCCTTGAAATTTTTGTATCATTAGGTCACTTGCATATTCAAGATGTTTCTGGCATGCATATCCACCACATATAAAGCATGTTAGGATCAGTTAGAAGTCCATTTCATACAAAATTCCACCAAACTTATTATTAGGGATTGTACTAGTGGAATTTCCCAAACTTGGATAACAAAATCTCTGAGTTCATTTTTAGTGCATGAAATAATTTTCAAATTTTTTTGCGTACATAAACTCTAAAATTTTCATCTTGTTATGGCTTTTATCTTTTTTTTTTTACTAAAAAAATGACATAGTGAAAACTCAAGTTTGGGTCTGAAAAAAAAATTGAACATCCAAAATGGAAATGCACAAATGCTGAGAGAGAGTTCCAAAAAGTATCTGTGATTTTTAAGGATCGGCAAAAAGTGGGTTATTTGGCTGTGGTAAATATCCAACCACTTGCGAATTTGATATTTTCTACTCCTTGAAATTTTTGGATCATTAGGTCACTTGCATCCTCAACATGTTTTTTGTATGCATATCCATCAGATTTAAAGCATGTTAGGATCAGTTAGAAGTCACTTTCCTAAAAAATTCCACCAAGCTTAATATTAGGGGTTGTACAAGTGGAATTTCCCAAACATGGATAACAAAATTTGGAGTTCATTTATAGTGCGTGAAATATTTTTCAAAATTTTATGCATACATGAACTCTAAAAATTTTGTTTTGTTATGCCTTTTATCTTTTTAGTTTACAAGAAAAATGGGAGAATGAAAAATCAAGTTTGAATCTGAAACAAAATTTGAACCTCCAAAATGGAAATACACAAATGCTTAGAAAGATAGTTCCAAAAAGTATCTGTGATTTTTAAGGATAGGCAAAAAGTGGGGTATTTGGCTCTGGAAAATATCCAACCACTTGAGAATTTGATTTTTTACTCCTTGAAAATTTTGGATCATTAGGTCAAATTGCATCCTCAACATGTTTCTGGCATGCATATCCACCACATTTAAAGCATGTTAGGATCAGTTAGAAGTCCCTTTCCTATAAAATTCCACCAAGCTTAATAATAGGGCTTGTACTAGTGGAATTTCCCAAATATGGATAACAAAACCATGGCGTTCATTTTTAGAGTGTGAAATAATTTTCTTCACTTAAATTTATTATCATTTTCAAATTTTTTTGCTTACATGAACTATAAAATTTTCCTTTTCTTATGCCTTATATCTTTTTTGTTTACGATAAAAATGGGAGAGTGAAAATCAACTTTGGATCTGGAAACAAATTTAAACATCCAAAATGGAAATGCACAAATGCTGAGAGTGATAGTTCCAAAAAGTATCTGTAATTTTTAAGGACAGGCAAAAAGTGGGTTGTTTGGCTCTGGTAAATATCCAACCACTTGAGAATTTGATTTTTTCTTCTCCTTGAAATTTTTGGATCATTAGTTCCACTTGCAACCTCAACATGTTTCTGGCATGCATATCCACCACATTTAAAGCATGTTAGGATCAGTTAGAAGGCCATTTCCTATAAAATTCCTCCAAGCTTATTCTTAGGGGTTGTACTAGTGGAATTTCCAAAACAAGGATAACATAACCTTGGAGTTCATTTTTAGTGCGTTAAATATTTTTCTTCACTTACATTAATTATAGTTTTCTAATTTTTTTGCATACATGAACTCTAAAATTTTCATTTTGTTATGCCTTATATCGTTTTTGTTTACGAGAAAAATAAGAGAGTGAAGACTAAAGTTTGCATATGAAAAGAAATATGAACATCCAAAATGGAAATGCCCAAATGCTGAGAGAGATAATTCCAAAAAGTATTTGAGATTTTTTTTAAAGGCAAAAAGTGGGTTGTTTGGCTTTGGTAAATATCCAACCACTTGAGAATTTGATTTTTTCTAATCCTTGAAATTTTTGGATCATTAGGTCACTTGCATCCTCATCATGCTTCTGGCATGCATATCTACCACATTTAATGCATATTAGGATTAGTTAGAAGTCTCTTTCCTATAAAATTCCACTTAGCTTATTATTAGGGGTTCTACAAGTGAAATTTCCCAAACATGGATAACAAAACCTAGGAGTTCATTTTTAGTGCGTGAAATAATTTTCTTCAATTACATTTATTATAGTTTTCAAATTTTTTTGCATACATGAACTCTAAAATTTTCATTTTGTTATTCCTTATATCTTTTTTGTTTTCGAGAAAAAATGAGAGAGTGAAAACTCTAGTTTGGATCTGAAAACAAATTTGAACATCAAAAATGGAAATGCACAAATGCTGAGATTGATAGTTCCAAAAAGTATTTGTGATTTTTAAGGATAGGCAAGAAGTGGGTTGTTTGGCTCTGGTAAATATCCAACCACTTCAGAATTTAATTTTTTCTACACTTTGAAATTTTTGGATCATTAGGTCCACTTGCATCCTCAACATGTTTCTGGCATGCATATCCAACATATTTAAAGCATGTTAGGATTAGTTAGAAGACCCCTTCCTATAAAATTTCACCAAGCTTATTATTTGGGGTTGTGCTAGTGGAATTTCCCAAACATGGATAACAAAACCTTGGAGTTCATTTTTAGTGAGTGAAATAATTTTCAATTTTTTTTTTGCATTCATGAACTGTAAAATTTACATTTTGTTAAGCGTTGTATCTTTTTTGTTTACGAGAAAAATGGGAGAGTGAAAACTCAGGTTTCGATCTGAAAAAAAATTTGAACATCTAAAATGGAAATGCATAGATGTTGAGAGAGATAGTTCCAAAAAGTATTTATGGTTTTATGGATAGGCAAAAACTGGGTTGTTTGGCTCTCATAAATATCCAACCACTTGAGAATTTGATGTTTTCTAATCCTTGAAATTTTTGGAACATTAGGTCCACTTGCATCCTCAACATGTTTCTGGCATGCATATCCACCACATTTAAAGCATGTTAGGATCAGTTGGAAGTCCCTTTCCTATAAAATTCCAACAAGCTTATTATTAGGGGTTGTACTAGTGGAATTTCCCAAACATAGATAACAAAACCTAGGAGTTCAATTTTAGTGCGTGAAATAATTTTCTTCACTTTCATTTATTATAGTTTTCAAATTTTTTAGCATACAAGAACTCTAAAATTTTCATTTTGTTATGCCTTATATTTTTTTTTTATGAGAAAAATGAGAGAGTGAAAACTCAAGTTTGGATCTGAAAACAAATATGATCATAAAAAATGGAAATGCACAAATACTGAGAGAGATAGTTCCAAAAAGTATATGTGATTTTTAAGGATAGGCAAAAAGTGGGTTGTTTGGCTCTAGTAAATATCCAACCACTTGAGAATTTGATGTTTTTACTCCTTGAAATTTTTGGATCATTTGGTGCAATTGCATCCTCAACATGTTTCTGGCATGAATATCCACCACATTTAAAGCATGTTAGGATCAGTTAGAAGTCCCTTTTCCTAAAAAATACCACCAAGCTTATTATTAGGGGCTATACTTGTGGAATTTCCCTAACATGGATAACAAAACCTTGGAGTTCATTTTTAGTGCGTGAAATATTTTTCAATTTTTTTTGCCAACATAAAGTCTAAATTTTTCTTTTTGTTATGCCTTATATCTTTTTTGTTTGCGAAAAAAATCGGAGAGTGAAAACTCAAGCTTGGATCTGAAAAAATATTTGAACATCCAAAATGGAAATGCACAAATGGTGAGTGAGATAATTCCAAAAAGTCTCTGTGATTTTTAAGGATAGGCAAAAAGTGGGTTGGTTGGCTTTGGTAAATATCCAACTACTTGAGAATTTGATTTTTTCTACTCCTTGAAATTTTTGGATCATTAGGTCCACTTGTAACCTCAACATGTTTCTAGCATGCACATCCACCACATTTAAAACATGTTAGGATCAGTTAGAAGTCCCTTTCCAATTAAATTCCACCAAGCTTTTTATTAGGGTTTGTACTAGTGGAATTTCCCAAATGTGGATAACAAAACCTTGGAGTTCATTTTTAGTGCGTGAAATAATTTTCTTCACATACATTTATTATAGTTTTTGATTTTTTTGCATACAAGAACTCTAAAATTTTTATTTTGTTTTGCCTTATATCTTTTTTGTTTACGAGAAAAATGGGAGTGTGAAAACTCAAGTTTGGATCTGAAAACAAATTTTAACATCCAAAATGGAAATGCACAAATGCTGAGGGAGATAGTTCCAAAGAGTATCTGTGATTTTTAAGGATAAGCAAAAAGTGGGTTGTTTGGCTCTGGAAAATATCCAACCACTTGAGAATTTGATTTTTTCTACTCCTCGATTTTTTCTGGCATGCATATCAACCATATTTAAAGCATGTTAGGATCAGTTAGAAATCCCTTTCTTATAAAATTCCACCATGCTTATTATTAAAGGTTGTACTAGTGGAATTTCCCAAACCTGGATAACAAAACCTTATAGTTCATTTTTAGTGCATGAAATAATTTTCTTCACTTACATTTATTTTAGTTTTCAAATTTTTTTGGTTACATGAACTCTAAAATTTTCATTTTGTTTCTGCCTGATATCATTTTGGTTTACGAGAAAACTGGGAGAGTGAAAACTCATGTTAGGATCTGAAAACAAAATTGAATATCCAAAATGGAAATGCACAAATTCTTAGAGAAATAGTTCCTAAAAGTATCTATGATTTTTAAGAATAGAAAAAAAGTGGGTTGTTTGGCTCTAGTAAATATCCAACCACTTGAGAATTTCATTTTTTCTACTCCTTGAAATGTTTGGATCATTAGGTCCACTTGCATCCTCAACATGTTTCTGGCATTCATGTCCTCCACATTTAAAGCGTGTTAGGATCAGTTAGAAGTCCATTTCCTATAAAATTCCACCAAGCTTATTATTAAGGGTTGTACTAGTGGAATTTCCCAAACATGGATAACAAAACCTTGGAGTTCATTTTTAGTGAGTGAATTAATTTTCTTCACTTAAATTTATTATTGTTTTCATATTTTTTTGCATACATGAACTCTAATATTTTCTTTTTGTTATGCCTTATATCTTTTTTGTTTACGATAAAAATGGGAGAAAGAAAACTCAAGTTAGGATCAAAAAACAAATTTAAACATCCAAAACGGAAATGCACAAATGCTGAGAGAGATAGTTCCAAAAAGTATCTGTGATTTTTAAGGATAGGCAAAAAGTGGGTTGTTTGGCTCTGGTAAATATCAAACCACTTGAGAATTTAATTTTTTCCACTCCTTGAAATTTTTCGAACATTAGGTCCCTTGCATGTTCAAGATGTTTCTGGCATGCATATCCACCACATTTAAAGCATGTTAGGATCAGTTAGAAGTCCATTTCCTACAAAATTCCACCAAGATTTTTATTAGGGATTGTACTAGTGGAATTTCCCAAACTTGGATAACAAAACCTTGGAGTTCATTTTTAGTGCGTTAAATAATTTTCAAATTTTTTTGCGTACATAAACTCTTAAATTTTCATTTTTTTACGCCTTTTATCTTTTTTGTTTACGAGAAAAATGGCAGAGTGAAAACTCAAATATGGATTTGAAAAAAAATTGAACATCCAAAATAGAAATGCACAAATGCTGAGAGAGATAGTTTCAAAAAGAATCTGTGATTTTTTAGGATCGGCAAAAAGTGGGTTGTTTGGTTCTGGTAAATATCCAACCACTTGAGAATTTGATTTTTTCTACTCCTTGAAATTTTTGGATCATTAGGTCCACTTGCGTCCTCTACATGTTTCTGGCATGCATATCCACCACATTTAAAGCATGTTAGGATCAGTTAGAAGTCCATTTCCTACAAAATTCCACCAAGCTTATTATTAGGGATTGTACTAGTGGAATTTCCCAAACAGGGATAACAAAACCATGGAGTTCATTTTTAGTGCGTGAAATAATTTTCAAACTTTTTTGCATACATGAACTCTTAAATTTTTATTTTGTTATGTCTTATATCTTTTTTTTTTTTACGAGAAAAATGGGAGAGTGAAAACTCAAGTTTGGATTTGAAAACAAATTTGAATATCCAAAATTGAAATGCACAAATGCTGAGAGAGATAGTTCCAAAAAGTATCTGTGATTTTTAAGGATAGGCAAAAAGTGGGTTGTTTGGCTCTTACATATCCAACCACTTGAGAATTTTATTTTTTCTACTGCTTGAAATTTTTGGATCATTAGGTCCTCTTGCATCCTCAACATGTTTCTGTCATGCATATCCACCACATTTAAAGCATGTTATGATCAGTTAGAACTCCCTATCCTATAAAATTCCACCAAGCTTATTATTAGGGGTTGTTCAAGTGGAGTTTCCCAAACATGGACAACCAAACCTTAGAGTTCATTTTTAGTGCGTGAAATATTTTTCTTCACTTACATTTATTATAGTTTTACTATTTTTTTGCATACATGAAATCTAAAATTTTCATTTTGTTATGCCTTATATCTTTTTTGTTTACGAGAAAAATGAGAGAGTGAAAACTCAAGTGTGGATCTGAAAACAAATTTGAACATCCAAAATGGAAATTCACAAAGGCTGAGAGAGATAGTTCCAAAAAGTATCTGTGATTTTTAAGGATAGGCAAAAAGTGGGTTGTTTGGCTCTGGTAAATATCCAACCACTTGAGAATTTAATTTTTTCTACACTTTGAAATTTTTGGACCATTAGGTCCACTTGCATCCTCAACATGTTTTTGGCATGCATATCCACCACATTTAAAGCATGTTAGGATCAGTTAGAAGATCATTTACTATAAAATTCCACCAAGCTTATTATTAGGGGTTGTACTAGTGGAATTTTTCAAACATGGATAACAAAAACTTGGAGTTCATTCTTAGTGCGAAATAATTTTGAAGTTTTTCTGCATACATGAACTCTAAAATTTTCATTATGTTATGCCATATATCTTTTTTGCTTACGAGAAAAATGGGAGAGTTAAAACTCAAGTTTGGATCTGAATAAAAATTTGAAAATCCAAAATGGAAATGCACAAATGCTGAGATAGATACTTCCAAAAAGTATCTATGGTTTTATGGAAATGCAAATAGTGGGTTGTTTGGCTCTAGTAAATATCCAACCACTTGAGAATTATATTTTTTCTACTCCTTGAAAAATTTGGATCTTTAGGTCCACATGCATCCTCAACATGTTTCTGGCATGCATATCCACCATATTTAAAGCATGTTAGGATCAGTTGGAAGTCCCTTTCCTATAAAATTCCACCAAGCTCATTATTAGGAGTTGTACTAGTGGAATTTCCCAAACAAGGATGACAAAACCTTGGAGTTCATTTTTAGCGCGTGAAATAATTTTCTTCCCTTACATTTATTATAGTTTTCAATTTTTTTTGCAGACATGAATCTAAAATTTTCATTTTGTTATGCCTTATATCTTTTTGGTTTATGAGAAAAATGAGAGAGTGAAAACTCAAGTTTGGTTCTGAAAAAAAATATGAATATCCAAAATGGAAATGCACAAATGCTGAGATAGATAGTTCCAAACAGTGTCTATGATTTTTTAGGTTAGGCAAAAAGTGGGTTGGTTGGCTCTGGTAAACATCCTACCACATGAGAATTTGATTTTTTCTACTCCCTGAAATTTTTGGATCATTAGGTCGACTTGCATCCACAACATGTTTCTGGCATGCATAACAAAAATGAAAATTGAAGGCATAACAAAATGAAAACATGTTAGGATCAGCTAACATGTTTTCATTAAAAACATGTTAGGATCAGCTAACATGTTTTCATTAAAAACATGTTAGGATCAGCTAGAAGTCCCTTTCCTATAAAATTCCACCAAGCTTATTATTAGGGGTTGTACTAGTGAAATTTCCCAAACATTGATAACAAAACCTTGGAGTTTGTTTTTACAGCATGAAATAATTTTCAAATTTTTTTGCATACATGAACTCCAAAATTTTCATTTTTTTATGCCTTATATCTTTTTTGTTTACGAGAAAAATGGGAGAGTGAAAACTCATGTTTGGATCTGAAAAAAAAATTGAACAACCAACATGGAAATGTACAAATGCCGAGTGAGATAGTTTCAAAAAGTATCTGTGATTTTTAAGCATAGGCAAAAAGTGGAGTGTTTGGCTCTGGTAAGTATCCAACCACTTGAGAATTTGATTTTTTCTACTCCTTGAAATTTTTGGATCATTAGGTCACTTGCATCCTCAACATGTTTCTGGCCCGCATATCCATCACATTTAAAGCATGTTAGGATCAGTTAGAGGTCACTTTCCTAAAAAATTCCACCAAGCTTATTATTAGGGGTTGTACAAGTGGCATTTCCCAAACAAGGATAACAAAATTCGGAGTTCAATTTTAGTGCGTAAAATATTTTTCAAAATTTTATGCATACATGAACTCTAAACTTTTTGGTTTTGTTATGCCTTTTATCTTTTTAGTTTACGAGAAAAATGGGAGAGTGAAAGCTCAAGTTTGGATCTGAAAACAAATTTGAACATCCAAAACGGAAATGCACAAATGCTGAGAGAGGTAGTTCCAAAAAGTCTCTGTGATTTTTGTGGTTAGGAGAAAAGTGGGCTGTTTTGCTCTAGTAAATATCCAACCATATGAGAATTTGATTTTTTTACTCCTCTAAATTTTTGGATCATTAGGTCCACTTGCATCCTTAACATGTTTCTGGCATGCATATCCACCGGATTTAAAGTATGCTAGGATCAGTTAGAAGTCCCTTTCCTAAGAAATTCCACCAATTTTATTATTAGGGGTTGTATTAGCGGAATTTCCCAAACATGGATAACAAAACCTTGGAGTTCGTTTTAAGTACGTGAAATAATTTTCTTCACTTACATTTATTTTAGCTTTCAAATTTTTTTGCATACATGAACTCTAAATTTTCATTTTGTTATATCTTATATCTTTTTTGTTTACGAGAAAATGGGTGAATGAAAACTCAAGTTTGGATCTGAAAAATAATTTGAACATCGAAAATGGAAACGCACAAATGCTGTCAGAGATAATTCCAAAAAGTATTTGTGACTTTTAGGGATTAGAAAAAAGTGGGTTGTTTGGCTAAGGTAAATATCCAATCACTTGAGAATTTGATTTTTTCTACTCCTTTAAATTTTTGGATCATTAGGTCACTTGCATCCTCAACTTGTTTCTGGCAAGCATTTCCACCACGTTTAAAGCATCTTAGGATCAGTTAGAAATCCCTTTCTTATAAAATTCGACCAAGCTTATTATTAGGGGTTGTACTAATGGAATTTCCCAAACATGGATAACAACACCATGTAGTTCATTTTTTGTGCCTGAAATAATTTTCTTCACTTACATTTATTATAGTTTTCAAATTTTTTTGCATACATGAACTTTAAAATTTTAATTTTGTAATGCCTTATATCTTTTTTCTTTACGAGAAAAATGGGAGAATAACAACTCAAGTTTGGATCGTACAAATAATTTGAACATCCAAAATGGAAATACATAAATGCTGAGAGTGATAATTCCAAAAAGAATATGTGATTTTTAAGGATAGGCAAAAAGTGGGTTGTTTGGCTCTGGTAAATATCCAACCACCTGAGAATTCGATTTTTTCTACTCCTTGAAATTTTTGGATCATTAGGTCACTCGCATCCTCAACATGTTTCTGACATGCATATCCACGACATTTAAAACATGTTAGGATCATTTAGAAATCCCTTTCCTATAAAATTCCACCAAGCTTACTATTAGGGGTTGTACTAGTGGAATTTCCCAAACTTGGATAACAAAACCTTGGAGTTCATTTTGAGTGCGTGAAATAATTTTCTTCTCTTACATTTATTATAGTTTGCAAATTTTTTTGCATACATGAACTCTAAAATTTTCATTTCTTTATGCCTTATATCTTTTTTGTTTACGAGGAAAATGGAAGAGTGAAAACTCAAGTTTGGATCTGAAAAAAATTTGAACATACAAAATGGAAATGGACAAATTTGAGAGAGATAATTCCAAAAAGTATTTGTGATTTTTAAGGATACGTAAAAAGTGGGTTGTTTGGCTCTCGTAAAAATCCAACCACTTGAGAATTTAATTTTTTCTACTCCTTGAAATTTTGGATCATTAGGTCACTTGCATCCTCAACATGTTTTTGGGATGCATATCCACCACATTTAAAGCATGTTGGGATCAGTTAGAACTCCATTTCCTATAAAATTCAACCAGGCTTAATATTAGGGGATGTACAAGTGGAATTTCGCAAACATGGATAACAAAACTTTTGAGTTCGTTTTTCGTGCGTGAAATAATTTTTTTAACTTACATTTAATTTATTTTTCAAATTTTTTTGCATACATGAACTCTAAAATTTTTATTTTGTTATGCCTTTTATATTTTTTATTTACGAGAAAAATGGGAGAGTGAAAAAACTCAAGTTTGGATTTGAAAAAGAATTTGATCTTCCAAAATGGAAACGCACAAAAGCTGAGAGAGATAATTGCTAAAAGTATCTGTGATTTTTATGGTATGCAAAAAGTGGGTGTTTTGACTCTGGTAAATATCCAACCACTTGAGAATTTGATTTTTTCTACACTTTGAAAATTTTGGATCATTAGGTCCACTTGCATCCTCAACATGTTTCTGGCATGCATATCCACCACATTTAAAGCATGTTAGGATCAGTTACAAGTCCCTTTCCTAGAAAATTCCACCAAGCTTATTATTAGGGGTTGTACTAGTGGAATTTTCAAACATGAATAACAAAAACTTGGAGTTGATTCTTAGTGCGTGAAATAATTTTCAATTTTTTTTGCATACATGAACTCTAAAATTTTCATTCTGTTATGTCTTATATCTTTTTTGTTTACGAGAAAAATGAGAGAGTGAAAACTCAAGTTTGGATCTGAAAGCAAATTTGAACATCCAAAATGGAAATGCACAAATGCTGAGAGAGATACTTCCAAAAAGTATCTATGGTTTTATGGAAATGAAAAAAGTGGGTTGTTTGGCTCCAGTAAATATCCAACCACTTGAGAATTTGATTTTTTCTACTCCTTGAAATTTTTGGATCATTAGGTCCACTTGCATCCTCAACATATTTCTGGCATGCATATCCACCATATTTAAAGCATGTTATGATCAGTTAGAAGTCCCTTTCCTATAAAATTCCACCAAGCTTATTATTAGGGGTTGTACTAGTGGAATTTCCCAAACATGGATAACAAAATCTTGGAGTTCATTTTTAGCGCATGAAATAATTTTCTTCCCTTACATTTATTATAGTTTTCAATTTTTTTTGCATACATGAATCTAAAATTTTCATTTTGTTATGCCCAATATCTTTTTTGTTTACGAGAAAAATGAGAGAGTGAAAACTCAAGTTTGGTTCTGAAAAAAAATATGAATATCAGAAATTGAAATGCACAAATGCTGAGACAGATAGTTCCAAACAGTATCTATGATTTTTTAGGATAGTTAAAAAGTGGATTGTTTGGCTCTGGTAAATATCCTACCACATGAGAATTTGATTTTTTCTACTCCTAGAAATTTTTGGATCATTAGGTCCACTTGCATCCACAACATGTTTTTCTACTCCTAGAAATTTTTTCTACTCCTAGAAATGCATCCACAACATGTTTCTGGCATGCATTTCCACGACATTAAAAACTTGTTAGGATAAGCTAGAAGTCCCTTTCCTATAAAATTCCACCAAGCTTATTATTAGGGGTTGTACTAGTGGTCTTTCCCAAACATTGGTAACAAAACCTTGGAGTTTATTTTTACTGTGTGAAGTAATTTTCAGAGTTTTTTGCATACATGAACTCTAGAATTTTCATTTTTTTTATGCCTTATATCTTTTTTGTTTACTAGAAAAATGGGAGAGTGAAAACTCAAGTTTGGATCTGAAAAAAAATTTGAACAACCAAAATGGAAATGCACAAATGTCGAGAGAGATAGTTCCAAAAAGTATCTGTGATTTTTCAGGATAGGCAGAAAGTGGGTTGGTTGGCTCTGGTAAATATCCAACCAATTGAGAATTTGATTTTTTCTACTCCTTTAAATTTTTGGATCATTACGTCACGTGCATCCTCAACATGTTTTTGGCAAGCATTTCCACCACGTTTAATGCATCTTAGGATCAATTAGAAATACCTTTCCTATAAAATTCCACTAAGCTTATTATTAGGGTTTGTACTAGTGGAATTTCCCAAACATGGATAACAACACCATGTAGTTCGTTTTTAGTGCCTGAAATAATTTTCTTCACTTACATTTATTATAGTTTTCAAATTTTTTTGCATACATGAACTTTAAAATTTTAATTTTGTTATGCCTTATATCTTTTTTCTTTACGAGAAAAATGGGAGAGTGAAAACTCAAGTTTGGATCGTAAAAACAATTTGAACATCCAAAATGGAAATGCATAAATGTTGAGAGTGATAATTCCAAAAAGTATATGTGATTTTTAAGGATAGGCAAAAAGTGGTT
The DNA here is from genome assembly GCF_029961685.1 of Aristolochia californica. Taxonomy (NCBI): domain Eukaryota; kingdom Viridiplantae; phylum Streptophyta; class Magnoliopsida; order Piperales; family Aristolochiaceae; genus Aristolochia; species Aristolochia californica. Next base: position 10,584,403 of record NW_027181837.1, read on the forward strand.
TGTTTGGCTCTAGTAAATATCCAACCACCTGAGAATTTGATTTTTTCTACTCCTTGAAATTTTTGGATCATTAGGTCACTCGCATCCTCAACATTTTTCTGACATGCATATCCACGACATTGAAAACATGTTAGGATCATTTAGAAGTCCCTTTCCTATAAAATTCCACCAAGCTTATCATTAGGAGTTCGTACTAGTGGAATTTCCCAAATTTGGATAACAAAACCTTGGAGTACGTTTTAAGTGCGTGAAATAATTTTCTTCTCCAACATTTATTATAGTTTGCAAACTTTTTTGCATACATGAACTCTAAAATTTTCACTTTGTTATGCCTTATATCTTTTTTGTATACCGAGAAAAATGGGAGAGTGAAAACTCAAGTTTGGATCTGAAAATAATTTTGAACATACAAATTGGAAATGGACAAATGTGAGAGAGATAATTCCAAAAAGTATCTGTGATTTTTAAGGATAGGCAAAAAGTGTGTTGTTTGGCTCTCGTAAAAATCCAACCACTTGAGAATTTGATTTTTTCTACTCCTTGAAATTTTGGATCATTAGGTCACTTACATCCTCAACATGTTTTTGGCATGCATATCCACCACATTTAAAGCATGTTAGGATCAGTTAGAACTCCCTTTCCCATAAAATTCCACCAAGCTTATTATTAGGGGTTGTACAAGTGGAATTTCCCAAATATGGATAACAATACCTTGGAGTTCGTTTTTCGTGCGTGAAATAATTTTCTTCACTTACATTTAATATATTTTTCAATTTTTTTGCATACATGAACTCTAAAATTTTCATTTTGTTATGCCATTTATATTTATTATCTACGAGAAAAATGGGAGTGTGAAAAGTCAAATTTGGATTAGAAAAAATATTTGATCTTCCAAAATTGAAACGTACAAATGTTGAGAGAGATAATTCCTAAAAGTATCTGTGATTTTTATGGTAGGCAAAAAGTGGGTGTTTTGACTCTTGTAAATATCCAACCACTTGAGAATATTATTTTTTCTACTCCTTGAAATTTTTGGATCTTTAGGTCACTTGCATCCTCAACATGTTTCTGGCATGCATATCCACCACATTTTAAGCATGTTAGGATCAATTAGAAGTCCCTTTCCTATAAAATTCCACCCAGCTTATTTTAAGGGGTTGTACTAGTTGAATTTCCCAAACATGCATAACAAAACCTTGGAGTTCGTTTTTAGTGCGTGAAATAATTTTCTTCACTTACATTTATTATAGTTTTCAAATGTTTTTCATACTTGAACAAAAAAATTTTCATTTTGTTATGCCTTATACTTTTTTGTTTACGAGAAAAATGGGAGAGTGAAAACTCAAGTTTTTATCTGAAAAAAAATTTGAATATCCAAAATGGAAATGGACAAATACTGAGAGAGATAATTCCAAAAAGTATCTGTGATTTTTGAAGGATAGGTAAAAAGTGGGTTGTTTGGCTCTGGTAAATATCCAACCACATGAGAATTTGATTTTTTCCACTCCTTGAAATTTTTGGGTCATTAGGTCACTTGCATCCTCAACATGTTTTTGGCATGCATATCCACCACATTTTAAGCATGTTAGGATCAGTTAGATCTCCCTTTCCTATAAAATTCCACCCAGCTTATTTTAAGGGGTTGTACTAGTGAAATTTCCCAAACATGGATAACAAAACCATGGAGTTCGTTTTTAGTGCGTGAAATAATTTTCTTCACTTACATTTATTATAGTTTTCAAATGTTTTTGCAAACTAGAACTAAAAAATTTTCATTTTGTTACACCTTATGTCTTTTTTGTTTACGAAAAAAATGGGAGAGTGAAAACTCAACTTGGGATCTGAAAAAAAAAATTGAACATCCAAAATGGAAATGCACAAATGCCGAGAGAGATAATTCCAAAAAGTATCTGTGATTTTTATGGTAGGCAAAAAGTTGGTGTTTTGACTCTGGTAAATATCCAACCGCTTAAGAATTTGATTTTTTCTACTCCTTGAAAGTTTTGGATCATTAGGTCACTTGCATCCTCAACATCTTTCTGGCATGCATATCCACCACTTTTTAAGCATGTTAGGATCAGTTAGAAGTCCCTTTCTTATAAAATTCCACGCAGCTTATTTTAAGGGGTTGTACTAGTGGAATTTCCCAAACATGGATAACAAAACCTTGGAGTTCATTTTTAGTTCGTGAAATAATTTTCTTCACATACATTTAATATTGTTTTCAAAATTTTTTTGCATACATTAACTCTAAAATTTTCATTTTGTTATGCCTTTTTTCTTTTTTTTTTACAAAAAAAATGGGAGAGTGAAAACTCAAGTTTGGATCTGTAAAAAAATTTGAACATCCAAAATGGAAATGCACAAATGCCGAGAGAGATAATTCCAAAAAGTATCTGTGATTTTTAAGAATAGGCAAAAAGTGGGTTGTTTGGCTTTGGTAAATATCCAACCACTTGAGAATTTGATTTTTTCTACCCCTTAAAATTTTTTGATCATTAGGTCACTTGCATCCTCAACATGTTTCTGGCATGCATATCCACCACATTTAAAGCATGTCAGGATCAGTTAGAAGTCCCTTTCCAATAAAATTCCAGCAAGCTTTTTATTAGGGGTTGTAATAGTGGCATTTCACAAACTTGGATAACAAAACCCCGGAGTTTATTTTTAGTGCGTGAAATAATTTTCTTCACTTACATTTATTATAGTTTTCAAATTTTTTTGCATAAATGAATCTATAATTTTCATTTTGACATGCCTGATATCTTTTTTGTTTACGAGAAAAATGAGAGAGTGAAAACTCAAGTTTGGATCTGAAAACAAATATGAACATCCAAAATGGAAATGCACAAAAGCTGAGAGAGATAGTTCCAAAAAGTATCTATTATTTTTAAGGATAGGCAAAAAGTGGGTTGTTTTGCTCTGGTAAATATCCAACCACTTGAGAATTTGATTTTTTCTACTCCTTGAAATTTTTGGATCATTAGGTCCACTTGCATGCCCAACATGTTTCTGGCATGCATATCCACCACATTTAAAGCATGTTACGATCAGCTAGAAGTCCCTTTCCTATAAAATTCCACCAAGCTTATTATTAGGGGTTGTACTAGTGGAATTTCTCAAACTTGGATGGCAAAACCTTTGAGTTCATTTTTAGTCATCAAAATAATTTTCAAATTTTTTTGCATACATGAACTCAAAAATTTTCATTTTGTTATGCCTTAATTCTCAAGTTTGGATCTGAAAACAAATTTGAACTACCAAAATGGAAATGCACAAATACGGAGAGAGATAGTTCCAAAAAGTATCTATGATTTTTAAGGATAGGCAAAAAGTGGGTTGTTTGGCTCAGGTAAATTTCCAGCCAATTGAGAATTTGATTTTTTCTACTCCTTGAAATTTTTGGATCATTAGGTCCACTTGCATCCTCAACATGAATCTGGCATGCATATCCACCACTTTTAAAGCATGTTAGGATCAGTTAGAAGTCCCTTTCCATTAAAATTCCACGAACCTTTTTATTAGGGGTTGCACTAGTGGAATTTCCCAAACATGAATAACAAAACCTTGGAGTTTATTTTTTGTGCATGAAATAATTTTCTTCACTTACATTGATTATAGGTTTCGAATATTTTTGCATAAATCTACTCTAAAATTATCATTTTGATATGCCTTAAATCTTTTTTGTTTACGAGAAAAATGGGAGAGTGAAAACTAAAATTTGGATTTGAAAAAAAATTTGAACATCCAACATGGAAATGCACAAATGCTGAGAGAAATAGTTTAGAAAAGTATCTATGATTTTTAAAGATAGGCAAAACGTGGGTTGTTTTGCTCTGGTAAATATCCTACCACTTTTGAATTTGATTTTTTCTACTCCTTGAAATTTTTGGATCATTAGGTCAGGTTGCATCCTCAACATGCTTCTGGCAAGCATATCCACCACATTTAAAGCATGTTAGGATCAGTTAGAAGTCCATTTCCAATAAAATTCCACCAATCTTATTATTAGGGGTTATACAAGTGGAATTTCCCAAACATGAATAACAAAACCTTGGAGTTCGTTTTTAGTGTGTGAAATAATTTTCTTCACTTACATTTATTATAATTTTCAAATTTTTTTGCATACATGAACTCTAAAATTTTCTTTTTGTTATGCCTTATATTTTTTTGTATTCGAGAAAAGTGGGAGAGTGAAAACTTAAATTTGGATCCGAAAACAAATTTGAACAACGAAAATGCAAATGGACAAATGCTGAGAGAGATAATTCCAAAAAGTATCTGTGATTTTTAAGGATAGGCAAACAGTGGGTTGTTTGGCTCTGGTAAATATCCAACCAGTTGAGAATTTGATTTTTTCTACTCCTAGAATTTTTTGGATCATTAGGTCACTTGCATCCTCAACATGTTTCTGGCATGCATATCCACCACATTTAAAGCATTTTCGGATCAGTTAGAAGTCCCTTTCCAATAAAATTCCACCAAGCTTATTATTAGGCGTTGTACTAGTGGAATTTTCCAAATATGGAAAGCAAAACTTTGGAGTTCGTTTTTAGAGAGTGAAATAATTTTCTTCTCTTAATTTTTTTTAGTTTTCAAATTTTTTTGCATACATGAACTCTAAAATTTTCATTTTGTTAAGCCTTATTTCTTTTTTTTTCACATGAAAAATCAGGGAGTGAAAACTCAAGTTTGGATCTGAAAAAAAAATTGAACAACAAAAATGGAAATGCACAAATGCTGAGAGAGATAATTCCAAAAAGTATCTGTGATTTTTAAGGATAGGCAAAAAGTGGGTTGTTTGGCTCTGGTAAATATCCAACCACCCGAGAATTTAATTTTTTCTACTCCTAGAATGTTTTGGATCATTAGGTCACTTGCATCCTCAACATTTTCTAGCATGCATATCCATCACATTTAAAGCATGTTAGGATCAGTTAAAAGTCCCTTTCCTAAAAAATTCTACCAAGCTTATTATTAGGGGTTGTACTAGGGGAATTTCCAAACATGGATAATAAAACCTTGGAGTTCAATTTTATTGGATGAAATAATTTTCTTCACTTACATTTATTATAGTTTTCAAATTTTTTTGCACACATGAACTCTAAAATTTTGATTTTGTTCTTCGTTATATCTTTTTCTTTACGAGAAAAATGGGAGAGTGAAAACTCAAGTTTGGATCTGAAAAAAAATTTGAACATCCAAAACGGAAATGCACAAATGCTTAGAGAAATAGTTCAAAAAAGTATCTATGATTTTTAAGGATAGGCAAAAAGTGGGTTGTTTGGCTCTGGTAAATATCCTACCACTTGAGAATTTGATTTTTTCTACTCCTTGAAATTTTTGGATCATTAGGTCAGCTTGCATCCTCAACATGTTTCTGGCATGCATATCCACCACATTTAAAGCATATGAGGATCAGTTAGACGTCCCTTTCCTTTAAAATTACACCAAGCTTATTATTAGGGATTGTACAAGTGGAATTTCCCAAGCATGGATAACAAAACCTTGGAGTTCGTTTTTAGTGCGTGAAATAATTTTCTTCACTTACATTTATTATAGTTTTCAAATTTTTTGCATACACAAACTCTAAAATTTTCAATTTGATTTGCCTTATATCTTTTTTGTTTACAAGAAAAATGGGACAGTGAAAACTCAAGTTTGGATCCGAAAACAAATTTGAACATCCAAAATGGAAATGCACAAATGCTGAGAGAGATAATTCCGAAAAGTATCTGTGATTTTTAAGGAAAGGCAAAAAGTGGGTTGTTTGGCTAATGTAAATATCCAACCACTTGAGAATTTGATTTTTTCTACTCCTATAATTTTTTGGATCATTAGGTCACTTGCCTCCTCAACATGTTTCTGGCATGCATATCCACTACATTTAATGCATGTTAGGATCAATTAGAAGTCCCATTCCTGTAAAATTCCACCAAGCTTATTATTATGGGTTGTACTAGTGGAATTTTCCAAACATGGATAACAAAACCTTCGAGTTCGGTTTTAGTGCGTGAAATAATTTTCTTTTCTTACTTTTATTTTAGTTTTCAAATTTTTTTGCATACATGAACTCTAAAATTTTCATTTTGTTATGCCCTATATCTTTTTTTTTTTACGAGAAATTTCAGAGAGTGAAAAATAAAGTTTGGATTTGAAAAAAAAATTGAACATAAAAAATGGAAATGCACAAATGCTGAGAGAGATAATTCCAAAAGCATCTGTGATTTTTAAGGATAGGCAAAAGTGGGTTTTTTGGCTTTGGTAAATATCTAACCACTTGAGAATTTGATTTTTTCTAGTCCTAGAAATTTTTTTATCATTAGGTCACTTGCATCCTCAACATGTTTCTGGCATGCATATCCACCACATTTAAAGCATGTCAGGATCAGTTAGATGTCCCTTTCCTACAAAATTCCACCAAGTTTATTAGTAGGGGTTGTACTAGTGGAATTTCCCAAACATGGATAACAAAACCTTGGAGTTCATTTTTAGTGCGTGATATAATTTTCAAATTTTGTTGCACACCTAAACTCTAAAATTTTCATTTTGTTATGCCTTTTATCATTTTAGTTTACGAGAAAAATGGGAGAGTGAAAACTCAAGTTTGGATTTGAAAACAAAATTGAACATCGAAAATGGAAATGCAAAAATGCAGAGAGAGATAATTCTAAAAAGTATTTGTGATTTTTAAGGATAGGCAAAAGTGGGTTGTTTGGCACTGATAAATATTGAATCACTTGAGAATTTGATTTTTTCTACTCCATGAAATTATTGAATCATTAGGACAGTTCCATCCTCAACATGTATCTGGCATGCATATCTACCACATTTAAAGCATGTTAGGATCAGTTAGAAGTCCCTTTCCTAAAAAATTCCACCAAGCTTATTATTAGGGGTTGTACTAGTGGAATTTCCCAAACATGGATAACTAAATCTTGGAGTTCATTTTTAGTGCGGGAAATAATTTTTAAATTTATTTGCGTACATGAACTCGAAAATTTTCATTTTATTATGCCTTATATCTTTTTTGTTTAAGAGAAAAATGGGAGAGTGAAAACTCAAGTTTGGATCTGAAAACAAATTTGAACATCCAAAATGGAAAAGCACAAATGTTGAGAGAGATAGTTCCAAAAAATATCTATGGTTTTATGGATAGGCAAAAAGTGGGTTGTTTGGCTCTAGTTAATATCACACCACTTGAGAATTTGATTTTTTCTACTCGAAATTTTGGATCATTAGGTCCACTTGCATCCTCTACATGTTTCTGGCATGCATGTCCATCACATTTAAAGCATGTTAGGATCATTTAGAAGTCCCTTTCCAATCAAAATCCACCAAGCTTATTATTAGGGGTTTTACTAGTGGAATTTCCCAAACATAGATAACAAAACCCTGAAATTCCTTTTTAGTGAGTGAAATAATTTTCTTCACTTACATTTAATATAGTCTTCAAATTTTTTTGCATACATGAACTCTAGAATTTTCATTTTTTTATGCCCTATATATTTTTTGTTTACAAGAAAAATGGGAGAGTGAAAACTCAATATTGGATCTGAAAACAAATTTGAACATCCAAAATGGAAATGCCCAAATGCTGAGAGAGATAGTTGCAAAATGTATCTGTGATTTTTAAGGATCTGTAAAAAGTGGGTTGTTTGGCTCTGGTAAATATCCAACCACTTGAGAATTTGATTTTTTCTACTCCTTGAAATTTTTGGATCATTAGGTCCACTTGCATCCTCAACATGTTTCTGGCATGCATATCGACCACATTTAAAGCATGCTAGGATCAGTTAGAAGTCCCTTTTCTATAAAATTCCACCAAGCTTATTATTAGGGGTTGTACTAGTGGAATTTCCCAAACAAGGATAAAAAAACCCTGGAGTTCATTTTTAGTGCATGAAATAATTTTCTTCACTTACATTTAATATAGTTTTCAAATTTTCACATTTGGATCTGAAAACAAATTTGAACATCCAAATTGGAAATGCACAAATGGTGAGAGACATAGTTCCAAAAAGTATCTGTTATTTATAAGGATACGAAACAAGTGGGTTGTTTGGCTCTGGTAAATATCGACTACTTGAGAATTTGATTTTTTCTACTCCTTGAAATTTTTGGATCATTAGCTCCACTCGCATCCACAACATGTTTCTGGCATGCATATCCACCACATTTAAAGCATGTTAGGATCAGTTAGAAGTCCCTTTCCTATAAAATTCCACCAAGCTTATTATTAGGGGTTGTTCTAGTGGAATTTCCCAAACATGGAGAACAAAACCTTGGCGTTCATTTTTAGTGGGTGAAATAATTTTCTTCACTTACATTTATTATTGTTTTCAAATTTTTTTCCATACATGAACTCTAAAATTTTCACTTCGTTATGCCATATATCTTTTTTTTTACGAGAAAAATGGGAGAGTGAAAACTCAAGTTAGGCTCTGAAACCAAATTTGAACCTCCAAGATGGAAATACACAAATGCTTAGAGAGATAGTTCCAAAAAGTATGTGTGATTTTTAAGGATAGGCTAAAAGTGGGTTGTTTGGCTCTGGTAAATATCCAACCACTTGAGAATTTCATTTCATCTACTCCTTGAAATTTTTGGATCATTAGGTCCACTTGAATCCTTAGCATGTTTCTGCATGCATATCCAACATATTTAAAGCATGTTAGGATCAGTTAGAAGACCCTTTCCTATAAAATTTCACCAAGCTTATTATTAGGGGTTGTACTAGTTGAATTTCCCAAACATGGAAAACATAACCTTGGAGTTCATTTTAGTGCGTGAAATAGTTTTCATCACTTACATTTATTATAGTTTTCAAATTTTTTTGCATACATGAACTCTAAAATTTTCATTTTGTTATGCCTTATATCTTTTTTGTTTACGAGAAAAATGGGATAGTGAAAAATCAACTTTGGATCTGAAAACAAATATGAACATCCAAAATGGAAATGCACAAATGCTTAGATAGATAGTACCAAAAAGTATCTGTGATTTTTAAGGATAGGCAAAAAGTGGGTTGTTTGAATCTCATAAATATCCAACCACTTTAGAATTTGATTTTTTCTCCTCGAAATTTTTAGAACATTAGGTCCACTTGCGTCCTCAACATGTTTCTGGCATGCATATCCACCACATTTAAAGCATGTTAGGATTAGTTAGAAGTCCCTTTCCTATAAAATTCCACCAAGCTTATTATTAGGGGTTGTACTAGTGGAATTCCCAAAGATGGATAAAAAAACCTTGGAGTTCATTTTTAGTGCTTGAAATAATTTTCATCACTCACATTTATTACAATTTTCTATTTTTTTTGCGTACATGAAATCAAAAATTTTCATTTGGTTATGCCATATAGATTTTTTGTTTACGAGAAAAATGGTAGAGTGAAAACTCAAGTTTGGATCTGAAAAAAAATTTGAACATCCAAAATGGAAATGCACAAACGTTGAGAGAGATAATTCTAAAAAGTCTCTGTGATTTTGAAGGATAGGCAAAAAGTGGGTTGTTTGGCTCTAGAAAATATCCAACCACTTGAGAATTTGATTTTTTTACTCCTTGAAACTTTTGGATCATTTGGTCCAATTGCATCCTCAACATGTTTCTGGCATGCATATCCACCACATTTAAAGCATGTTAGGATCAGTTAGAAGTCCCTTTCCTATAAAATTCCACCAAGCTTAATAATAGGGCTTGTACTAGTGGAGTTTCCCAAACATGGATAACAAAACCTTGGCATTCATTTTTAGTGTGTGAAATAATTTTTTTCACTTACATTTATTATCATTTTCAAATTTTTTTGCATACATGAACTCTAAAATTTTCATTTTCTTATGCCTTATATCTTTTTTGTTTATGATAAAACTGGGAGAGTGAAAACTCAACTTTTGATCTAAAAACAAATTTAAATATCCAAAATGGAAATGCATAATTGCTGAGAGAGATAGTTCCAAAAAGTATCTTTGATTTTTAAGGATAGGCAAAAAGTGGGTTGTTTGGCTCAGATAAATATCCAACCACTTGAGAATTTGATTTTTTCTTCTCCTTGAAATTTTTGGATCATTTGGTCCACTACATCCTTAGCATGTTTCTGGCATGCATATCCACCACATTTAAAGCATGTTAGGATCAGTTAGAAATCATTTTCCGATAAAATTCCTCTAAGCTTATTATTAGGGTTTGTACTAGTGGAATTTCAAAAACAAGGATAACATAACCTTGGAGTTCATTTTTAGTGCGTGAAATAATTTTCTTCACTTACATTAATTATAGTTTTCAATTTTTTTTGCATATGTGAAATCTTAAATTTTCATTTTATTATGCCTTATACCGTTTTTGTTTACAAGAAAAATAAGAGAGTGAAAACTAAAGTTTGGATCTGAAAAGAAATATGAACATCCAAAATGGAAATGCACAAATGCTGGGAGAGATAATTCCAAAAAGTATTTGTGATTTTGAAAGATAGGCAAAAAGTGGGTTGTTTGGCTTTGGTAAATATCCAACCACTTGAGAATTTGATTTTTTCTACTCCTTGAAATTTTTGGATCATTAGGTCCACTTGCAACCTCAACATGTTTCTGGCATGCATATCCACCACATTTAAAGCATGTTAGGATCAGTTAGAAGTCCATTTCCTATAAAATTCCACCAAGCTTTTTATTAAGGGTTGTACTAGTGGAATTTATCCAAACAAGGATAACAAAACCTTGGAGTTCATTTATACTTCGCGAAATAATTTTCTTCACTTACATTTATTGTAGTTTTCAAATTTTTTTGCAAACATGAACTCAAAAATTTTTATTTTGTTATGCCTTTTATCTTTTTAGTTTAAGAGAAAAATGGGAGAGTGAAAACTCAAGTTTGGATCTGAAAACAAATTTGAACATCCAAAAGGGAAATGCACAAATGCTGAGAGAGATAGTTCAAAAAAGTATCTATGATTTTTAGGGTTAGGAGAAAAGTGGGTTGTTTTGCTCAGGTAAAAATACAACCACTTGAGAATTTGATTTTTTTACTTCTTGAAATTTTTGGATCATTAGGTTCACTTGCATCCTCAACAAGTTTCTGGAATGCATACCCACCACATTTAAAGCATGTTAGGATCAGTTAGAAGTCCCTTTCCTATAAAATTCCACCAAGATTATTATTAGGGGTTGTACAAGTGGAATTTCCCAAACATGGATAACAAAACCTTGGAATTCATTTTTAGTGCGTGAAATATTTTTCTTCACTTACATTTATTATAGTTTTACAATTTTTTTGCATACATGAACTCTAAAATTTTCATTTTGTTATGCCTTATATACTTTTTGTTTACGAGAAAAATGAGAGAGTGAAAATTCAAGTGTGGATCTGAAAACAAATTTGAACATCCAAAATGGAAATGCACAAATTCTGAGAGAGATCGTTCCAAAAAGTATCTGTGATTTTTAAGGATAGGCAAAAAGTGGGTTGTTTGCCTCTGGTAAATATCCAACCACTTGAGGATTTGATTTTTTCTACACTATGAAATTTTTTGATCATTAGGTCAACTTGCGTCTTCAACTTGTTTCTGGCATGCATATCCACCACATTTAAAGCATGTTAGGATCAGTTAGAAGTCCCTTTCCTATAAAATTCCACCAAGCTTATTATTAGGGGTTGTACTAGTGGAAGTTTTTCAAACATGGATAACAAAAACTTGGAGTTCATTCTTAGTACGTGAAATAAGTTTCAAATTTTTTTGCATACTTGGACTCTAAAATTTTATTTTTTTTATGCCTTATAAATTTTTTGCTTATGAGAAAAATGGGAGAGTGAAAACTCAAGTTTGGATCTGAATACAAATTGGAAGATCCAAAATGGAAATGCACAAATGCTGAGAGAGATATTTCCAAAAAGTATCTATGGTTTTATGGAAAGGCAAAAAGTGGGTTGTTTGGCTCTGGTAAATATCCAACCACTTGAGAATTTGATTTTTTCTACTGCTTGACATTTTTGGATCATTAGGTCCACTTGCATCCTCAACATGTTTCTGGCATGCATATGCACCATATTTAAAGCATGTTAGGATCAGTTAGAAGTCCCTTTCCTATAAAATTCCACAGAGCTTATCATTAGGGGTTGTACTAGTGGAATTTCCCAAACGTGGAGAACAAAATCTTGGAGTTCATTTTTAGCGCGTGAAATATTTTTCTTCCCTTACATTTATTATAGTTTTCAGTTTTTTTTTGCATACATTAATCCAAAATTTTCATTTTGTTATGCCTTATATCTTTTTTGTTTACGTGAAAAATGAGAGAGTGAAAACTCAAGTTTGGTTTTGAAAAAAAATATGAATATCCAAAATGGATATGCACAAATGCTGAGAGAGATAGTTCCAAACAGTATCTATTATTTTTTAGGATAGGCAAAAAGTGGGTTGTTTGGCTTTGGTAAATATCCTACCACATGAGAATTTGATTTTTTCTACTCCTTGAAATTTTTGGATCATTAGGTCCACTTGCATCCCAACAAGTTTCTTCCATGCATATCCACCACATTAAAAACATGTTAGGATTAGCTATAAGTCCCTTTCCTATAAAATTCCATCAAGCTTATTATTAGGGGTTGTACTAGTGGAGAATTTCCCAAACATTGATAACAAAACCTTGGAGTTCGTTTTTACTGCGTGAAATAATTTTCAAATTTTTTTGCATACATGAACTCTAAAATTTTCATTTTTTTATGCCTTATATCTTTTTTGTTTAAGAGAAAAATGGGAGAGTGAAAACTCAAGTTTTGATTTGAAAACAAATTTGAACAACCAAAACGGAAATGCACAAATGCCGAGAGAGTTAGTTCCAAAAAGTATCTGTGATTTTTAAGGATAGGGAAACAGAGGGTTGTTTGGCTCTAGCAAATATCCAACCACTTGAGAATTTTATTTTTTCTACTCCTTGAAAGTTTTGGATCATTAGGTCACTTGCATCCTCAACATGTTTCTGGCATGCATATCCACCACATTTAAAGCATGTTAGGATCAGTTAGAAGTCACTTTCCTAAAAAATTCCACCAAGCTTATTAGGGGTTGTACAAGTGGAATTTCCCAAACGTGGATAACAAAATCTTGGAGTTCATTTTTAGCGCGTGAAATATTTTTCTTCCCTTAAATTATTATAATTTTCAATTTTTTTTGCATACATGAATCTAAAATTTTCATTTTGTTATGCCTTATATATTTTTTGTTTACGAGAAAAATGAGAGAGTGAAAACTCAAGTTTGGTTCTGAAAAAAATATGAATATCCAAAAGAGAAATGCAAAAATGCTGAGAGAAATAGTTCCAAATAGTATCTATGATTTTTTAGGATAGGCAAAAAGTGGGTTGTTTGGCTTTGGTAAATATCCTACCACATGAGAATTTGATTTTCTCTACTCGAAATTTGTGGATCATTAGGTCCACTTGCATCCACAACAAGTTTCTTGCATGCATATCCACCACATTAAAAACATGTTAGGATCAGCTATAAGTCCCTTTCCTACAAAATTCCACCAAGCTTATTATTAGGGGTTGTACTAGTGGAATTTCCCAAACATTGATAACAAAACCTTGGAGTTCATTTTTACATAGTGAAATAATTTTCAAATTTTTTTGCATACATGAGCTCTAAAATTTTCATTTTTTTATGCCTTATATCTTTTTAGTTTACGAGAAAAATGGGAGAGTGAAGACTCAAGTTTGGATCTGAAAACAATTTGAACATCCAAAATGGAAATGCACAAATGCTGAGAGAGATAGTTCCAAAAAGTATCTGTGATTTTTAAGGATAGGCAAAAAGTGGGTTGTTTGGCTCTGGTAAATATCTAACCATATGAGAATTTGATTCTTTCCACTCCTTGAAATTTTTGGATCATTAGGTCCACTTGCATCCACAACAAGTTTCTTGCATGCATATCCACCACATTAAAAACATGTTAGGATCAGCTACAAGTCCCATTCCTATAAAATTCCACCAAGCTTATTATTAGGGGTTGTACTAGTGGAATTTCCCAAACATTGATAACAAAACCTTGGAGTTCATTTTTACGGCGTGAAATAATTTTCAAATTTTTTTGCATACATGAACACTAAAATTTTCATTTTTTTATGCCTTATATCTTTTTTGTTTACGAGAAAAATGGGAGAGTGAAAACTCAAGTTTGGATTTGAAAAAAAATTTGAACAACCAAAATGGAAATGCACAAATGCTGAGAGAGATAGTTCCAAAAAGTATTTGTGATTTTTAAGGATAGGCAAACAGTGGTTTGTTTGGCTCTGGTAAATATCCAACCACTTGAGAATTTGATTTTTTCTACTCCTTGAAAGTTTTGGATCATTAGGTCACTTGCATCCTCAACATGTTTCTGGCATCCATATCCACCACATTTAAAGTATGTTAGGATCAGTTAGAAGTCACTTTCCTAAAAAATTCCACCAATCTTATTATTAGGGGTTGTACAAGTGAAATTTCCCAAATGTGGATAACAAAATCTTGGAGTTCATTTTTAGCGCGTGAAATATTTTTCTTCCCTTACATTTATTATAGTTTTCAATTTTTTTAGCATACATGAATCCAAAATTTTTATTTTGTTATGCCTTATATCTTTTTTGTTTACGAGAAAAATGAGAGAGTAAACACTCAAGTTTGGTTCTGAAAAAAAAATGAATATCCAAAATGGAAATGCACAAATGCTGTGAGAGATAGTTCCAAACAGTATCTATGATTTTTTACGATAGGCAAAAAGTGGGTTGTTTGGCTTTGGTAAATATCCTACCACATTAGAACTTGATTTTTCTACTCCTTGAAATTTTTGGATCATTAGGTCCACTTGCATCCACAACAAGTTTCTTGCATGCATATCCACCACATTAAAAACATGTTAGGATCAGGTATAAGTCCCTTTTCTATAAAATTCCACAAAGCTTATTATTAGGGGTTGTACTTGTGGAATTTCCCAAACATTGATAGCAAAACCTTGGAGTTCGTTTTTACTGCGTGAAATAATTTTCAAATTTTTGTGCATACATGAACTCTAAAATTTTCATTTTTTTATGCCTTACATCTTTTTAGTTTACGAGAAAAATGGGAAAGTGAAGACTCAAGTTTGGATCTGAAAACAAATTTGAACATCCAAAATGGAAATGCACAAATGTTGAGAGAGATAGTTCCAAAAAGTATCTGTGACTTTTGTGGTTAGGAGAAAATTGGGCTGTTTGGCTCTGGTAAATATCCAACCATATGAGAATTTGATTTTTTTACTCTAAATTTTTGGATCATTAGGTCCATTTGCATCCTTAACATGTTTCTGGCATGCATATCCACCGGATTTAAAGCATGCTAGGATTAGTTAGAAGTCCCTTTCCTAAGAAATTCCACCAATTTTATTATTAGGGGTTGTATTAGCGGAATTTCCCAAACATGGATAACAAAACCTTGGAGTTCATTTTAAGTGCGCAAAATAATTTTCTTCACTTACATTTATTTTAGCTTTCAAATTTTTTTGCATACATGAACTCTAAATTTTCATTTTGTTATATCTTATATCTTTTTTGTTTACGAGAAAAATGGGAGAGTTAAAACACAAGTTTGGATCTGAAAAATAATTTGAACATCCAAAATGGAAACGCACAAATGCTGAGAGAGATAATTCCAAAAAGTATCTGTGACTTTTAGGGATTGGAATAAAGTGGGTTGTTTGGCTCAGGTAAATATCCAACCACTTGAGAATTTGATTTTTTCTACTCCTTTAAATTTTTGGATCATCAGGTCACTCGCATCCTCAACAAGTTTCTGACATGCATATCCACCACATTTAAAGCATGTTAGGATCATTTAGAAGTCCCTTTCCTATAAAATTCCACCAGCTTATTATTGGGGGTTGTACTAGTGCTGAGAGGGATAGTTGCAAAAAGTATCTGTGATTTTTAAGGATAGGCAAAAAGTGCATTGTTTGGCTCAGGTGAATATCCAACCACTTGAGAATTTGATTTTTTCTACTCCAGGAAATTTTTGGATCATTAGGTCACTTGCATCCTCAACATGTTTCTTACATGCATATCCACTACATTTAAAGCATGTTAGGATCAGTTAGAAGTCTCTTTCCTATAAAATTCCTCCAAGCTTAATATTAGGGGTTGTTCTAGTGGAATTTCCAAAACATGGATAACAAAACCTCGGAGTTCGCTTTTAATTCGTGAAATAATTTTCTTCAGTGACATTTATTATAGTTTTCAAATTTTTTTCCATACATGAACTCTAAGATTTTTATTTTGTTTTGCCTTATATCTTTTTTGTTGACTAGAAAAATGGGAGCGTGAAAACTCAAGTTTGGATCTAAAAAAAACTTTGAACTTCCCAAATGGAAATGCACAAATGCTGAGAGAGATAATTCCAAAAAGAATATGTGATTTTTAAGGATTGCAAAAAGTGGGTTGTTTGGCTCTGGTAAATATCCAACCACTTGAGAATTTGATTTTTTATACTCCTTGAAATTTTTTGATCAATAGGTCACTTGCGTCCTCAACATATTTCAGGCATGCATATCCACCACATTTAAAGCATGTTAGGATCAGATAGAAGTCCCTTTCCTATAAAATTCCACCAACCTTAGTATTAGGGGTTGTACTAGTGGAATTTCCCAAATATGGATAACTAAACCCTGGAGTTCGCTTTTAGTGCACGAAATAATTTTCATCATTTACATTTATTATACTTTTAGAATTTTTTTGGACACATGAACTCTAAAATTTTCATTTTGCAATGCCTTATATCTTTTTTGTTTACGAAAAAAATGGGTGAGTGAAAACTCGAGTTTGGATCTGAAAAAAAATTTGAACATCCAAAATGGAAATGCGCAAATGCTGAGAGAGATAATTCCAAAAAGAATCTGTTATTTTTAAGCAGAGGCAAAAAGTGGGTTGTTTGGCTCTAGTAAATATCCAACCACTTGAGAATTTGATTTTTCCTACTCCTTGAAATTTTGGGATCATTAGGTGACTTTCATCTCAACATGTTTCTGTCATGCATATCCACCACATTTAAAGCATGTTAGGATTAGTAAGCAGTCCCTTTCCTATAAAATTCCACCGAGCTTATTATTAGGGGTTGTAGTAGTTGAATTTCCAAAACATGGATAACAAAACCTCGGAGTTCATTTTTAGTGCGTGAAATAATTTTCTTCACTTACTTTTATTATAGTTTTCAAATGTCTTTTGCAAACATGAATTCTAAAATTTTCTTTTTGTTATACCTTTTATCTTTTTTGTTTACGAGAGAAATGGGAGAGTGAAAACTCAAGTTTGGATCTGAAATAAAATTTGAACATCCAAAATGGAAATGCACAAATGCTGAGAGAGATAATTCCAAAAAGTATCTGTGATTTTTTAGGATAGGCAAAAAGTGGGTTGTTTTTCTCTGGTAAAAATCCAACCACTTGAGAATTTGATTTTTTCTACTCCTTGAAATTTTTGGATCATTAGGTAACTTGCATCCCGAACATGTTTCTGGCATGCATATCCACCACATTTAATGCATGTTAGGATTAGTTAGAAGTCCATTTCCAATAAAATTCCCCCAAGCTTATTATAAGGGGTTGTACTAGTGGAATTTCCCAAACATGGTTAACAAAATCTTGGAGTTCATTTTTAGTGCATGAAATAATTATCTTCACTTACATTTATTATAGTTTTCAATTTTTTTTTCATACATGAACTCTAAAATTTTCTTTTTGTCATGCCTTATATCTTTTTTTTTACGAGAAAAATGGGAGAGTGAAAACTCAAGTTTGGATATGAAAAAAAATTTCAACATCCAAAATGGAAATGCATAAATGCTGAGAAAGATAGTTGCAAAAACTATCTGTGATTTTTAAGGATAGGCAAATAGTGGGTTGTTTGGTTATGGTAAATATCCAACCACTTGAGAATTTGATTTTTTCTGCTCTGTGAAATTTTTGAATCATTAGGTTACATACATCCTCAACATGTTTCTGGCATGCATATCCACCACATTTAAAGCATGTTATGATCAGTTAGAAGTCCCTTTCCTAAAAAATTCCACCAAGCTCATTATAAGGGGTTGTAGTAGTGGAATTTCCCAAACATGGATAACCAAACCTTGGATTTCGTTTTTAGTGCGTGAAATAATTTTCTTCACTTACCTTTATTATAGTTTTCAAATTTTCTTGCATACATGAACTCTAAAATTTTCATTTTCTTATGCCTTATATCTTTTTTGTTTACGAGAGAAAATGGGAGAGTGAAAACTCAAGTTTGGATCTGAAAAAGAATTTGAAGATCCAAAATGGAAATGCACAAATGTTGAGATAGATAATTCCACAAAGTATCTGTGAATTTTAAGGATAGGCAAAAAGTGAGTTGTTTGGCTCTGGTAAATATCCAACCACTTGAGAATTTTATTTTTCCTATTTCTTGAAATTTTCAAATCATTAGGTCACTTGCATCCTTAACATGTTTCTGGCATGCATGTCCACCACATTTAAAGCATGTTAGGATCAGTTAGAAGCCCCTTCCCTATAAAATTCCACCAAGTTTCTTTTAAGGGGTTGTAGTAGTGGAATTTCCCAAATATGGATAACAAAACGTTGGAGTTCGTTTTTAGTGCGTGAAATAATTTTCTTCTCTTACATTGATTATAGTTTTCAATTTTTTTTGCATACACTAACTCCAAATATTTCATTTTTTTAGCCTTATATCTTTTTTGTTAACGAGAAAAATGGGAGAGTGAAAACTCAAGTTTCGATCTGAAAAAAAATTTGAACATCCAAAATGAAAATGCACAAATGCTGAGAGTGATAGTTCTAAAACGTATCTGTGATTTTTAAGGATCGGCAAAAAGTATGTTGTTTGGCTCTAGTGAATATCTAACATCTTGAGAATTTGATTTTTTCTACTCGAAATTTTTTGATCATTAGGTCACTTGCATCCTCAACATGGTTCTGGCATGAATATCCACTACATTTAAAGCATGTTAGGACCAATTAGAACTCCCTTTCCTATAAAATTCCTCCAAGCTTATTATTAGGGGTTGTTCTAGTGGAATTTCCCAAACATGGATAACAAAACCTCGGAGTTCGCTTTTAGTGCGTGAAATAATTTTCTTCACTTACATTTATTATAGTTTTCAAATTTTTTTGCATACATGAACTCTAAAATTTTCATTTTGTTATTTCTTATATCTTTTTTGTTTACGAGAAAAATGGGAGAGTGAAAACTCAAGTTTGGATCTGAAAAAAAATTTGAACATCCAAAATGGAAATGCACAAATGCAGAGAGAGATAATTCCAAAAAGAATCTGTGATTTTTAGGGATAGGCAAAAAGTGAATTGTTTGGCTCTAGTAAATATCCAGCCACTTGAGAATTTGATTTTTTCCACTCGAAATTTTTGTATCATTAGGTCACATGCATCCTCAACATGTTTCTCGCATGCATATCCACCACATTTAAAGCATGTTAGGATCAGATAGAAGTCCCTTTCCTATAAAATTCCACCAAGCTTATTATTAGGGGTTGTACTAGTTGAATTTCCCAAACATGGATAACAAAACCATGGAGTTCACTTTTAGTGCGTGAAATAATTTTCTTCACTTACATTTATTATAGTTTTCAAATTTTTTTGCATAGATGAACTCCAAAATTTTCATTTTGTAATGCCTTATATCTTTTTAGTTTACTAGAAAAATGGGAGAGTGAAAACTCAAGTTTGGATCTAAAAAAAAATTTGAATATCCAAAATGGAAATGCCCAAATGCTGAGAGAGATAATTCCAACAAGAATCTGTTATTTTTAAGCATAGGCAAAAAGTGGGTTGTTTGGCTCTGGTAAACATCCAACCACTTGAGAATTTGATTTTTTCTACTGCTTGAAATTTTTGGATCATTAGATAACTTGCATCCTTAACATGTTTCTGTCATGCATATCCACCACATTTAAAGCATGTTAGGATCAGTTAGAAGTCCCTTTCCAATAAAATTCCACCAAGCTTATTATTAGGGGTTGTACTAGTGGAATTTCCCAAAAAGGGATAACAAAACAATTGAGTTCCTTTTTAGTGCGTGAAATAATTTTCTTCAGTTACATTTATTGTAGTTTTCAAATTTTTTTGCATACATTAACTCTAAAATTTTAATTTTGTTATGCCTTATATCTTTTTTGTTTACGAGAAAATTGGGAGAGTGAAAACTCAAGTTTGGATCTGTAAAAAAATTTGAAAATCCAAAATGGAAATGCACAAATGCTAAGAGAGATAATTCCAAAAAGTATCTGTGAGTTTTAAGAATAGGCAAAAAGTGGGTTGTTTGGCTCTGGTATATTATCCAACCACTTGAGAATTTGATTTTTCCACTCCTAAAATTTTTTGGATCATTAGGTCACTTGCATCCTCAACAAGTTTCTGCATGCATATACACCACATTTAAAGCATGTTAGGATCAGTTAGAAGTCCTTTTCCTATAAAATTCCACCAAGCTTTTTATTAGGGGTTGTACTTGTGTATTTTCCCAAACATGGATAACAAAACGTTGGAGTTCGCTTTTAGTGCGTGAAATAATTTTCTTCACTTCCATTTATTATAGTTTTCAAATTTTTTTGCATAGATGAACTCTAAAATTTTCATTTTGTTATGCTTTATATCTTTTTTGCAAACAAGAAAAATGGGAGAGTGAAAACTCAAGTTTGGATCTGAAAAAAAATTTGATCTTCCAAAATGGAAATGCACAAATGCTGAGAGAGATAATTCCAAAAAGTATAAGTGATTTTTAAGGATAGGCAAAAATTGGGTTGTTTGGCTCTAGTAAATAACCAACCACTGAAGAATTTCATTTTTTCTACTGCTTGAAATTTTCATCTTCAACATGCTTCTGGCGTGCATATCCACCACATTTAATGCATGATAGGATCAGTTAGAATTCCATTTCCTTTAAAATTCCACCAGGCTTATTATAAGGGGTTGTACTAGGGGAATTTCCTAAACATGGATAACAAAACCTTGGAGTTCGTTTTTAGTGCATGAAATAATTATCTTCACTTACTTTTATTATAGTTTTCAAATTTTTTTGCATACATGAACTCTAAAATTTTCATTTTGTCAAGCCTTATATCTTTTTTGTTTATGAGAAAAATGGGAGAGTGAAAACTCAAGTTTTGATCTGAAAAAAAATTTGAACAACCAAAATGGAAATGCATAAATGCTGTGTGATAGTTCAAAAAAATATCTTTGATTTTTAAGGAGAGGCAAAAAGTGGGTTGTTTGGCACTGGTAAATATCCGACCACTTGAGAATTTGATTTTTTCTAGTCCTTGAAATTTTTGGATCATTTGGTCACTTTCATCCCTAACATGTTTTTGGCATGCATATCCACCACATTTAAAGCATGTTAGGATTAGTTAGAAGTCCCTTTCCTATAAAATTCCACCAAGCTTATTATAAGGGGTTATACTAATGGAATTTCCAAAACATGGATAACAAAACCTAGGAGTTTGTTTTTAGTGCGTGAAATAACTTTCTTCACTTACATTTCTTATAGTTTTCAAATTTTTTTACATACATGAACTTTAAAATTTTCATTTTTTTATGCCTTATATCTTTTTTGTTTACGAGAAAAATGGGAGAGTGAAAACTCAAGTTTGGATCTGAAAAAAAATTTGAACTTCCAAAATGGTTACACACAAATGCTGAGAGAGGTAATTCCAAAAATTATCTGTGATTTTTAAGGATAGGAAAAAAGTGGGTTGTTTGGCTCAGGTAAATATCCAACCACTTGAGAAATTGATGTTTTCTACTCCTTGATGTTTTTGGTTTATTAGGTCCCTTGCATCCTCAACATGTTTTTGGCATGCATATCCACCACATTTAAAGAATGTTAGGATCAGTTAGAAGTGCTTTTCCTATAATATTCCTCCAAGCTTATTATGAGGGGTTGTACTAGTCAAATTTCCCAAACATGGATAACAAAACCTTGGAGTTCGTTTTTGGCGTGTGAAATAATTTTCTTCACGTACATTTATTATAGTTTTTAATTTTTTTTGCATACATTAACTCTAAAATTTTCTTTTTATTATGTATTATATATTTTTTTCTTACGAGAAAATTGGGAGAGTGAAAACTCAAGTGTGGATCTGAAAAGAAATTTGAATATCCAAAATGGAAACGCACAAATGCTGAAAGATAATTCCAAAAAGAATCTGTGATTTTTAAGGATAGGCAAAAAGTTGGTAGTTTGGCTCTGGTAAATATCCAACCTCTTGAGAATAATATTTTTTCTACTCATTGAAATTTATGGATCATTAGGTCACTTGCGTCCTCAACATGTTTCTGGCATGCATATCCACCACATTTAAAGCATGTTAGGATCAGTTAGAAGTCCCTCCTATAAAATACAACCAAGCTTATTATTAGGGGTTGTACTAGTGGAATTTCCCAAACATGGATAAGAAAACCACGGAGTTCGCTTTTAGTGCGTGAAATAGTTTTCTTCACTTACTTTTATTATAGTTTTCAATTTTTTTTGCATACATGAAAACTAAAATTTTCATTTTTTTATGCCTTATTCTTTTTTGTTTATGAGAAAAAAAGGAGAGAGAAACCTCAAGTTTGGATCTGTAAAAAAATTTGAACATCCAAAATGGAAATGCACCAATGCTAAGAGAGATAATTCGAAAAATTATCTGTGATTTTTAAGGATAGGCAGAAAATGGGTTGTTTGGCTCAAGTAAATATCCAACCAGTTGAGAATTTGATTTTTTCTACTCCTTAAAATTTTTTGATCATTTGGTCACTTGCACCCTCAACATGTTTCTGGCATGCATTTCCACCACATTTAAAGCATGTTAGGATTAGTTAGAAGTCCCTTTCCAATAAAATTTCACCATGCTTATAATTACGGGTTGTACTAGTGGAATTTCCCAAACATGGATAACAAAACCTTGGGGTACGCTTTTAGTGTGTGAAATAATTTTCATCACTTACAATTTTTTTAGTTTTCAAATTTTTTTGCATATATTAACCCTAAAATTTTCATTTTGTTATGCTTTATATCTATTTTTTTCAAGAAAAATGGGAGAGTGAAAACTCAAGTTTGGATCTGTAAAAAAATTTAAAGATCCAAAATGGAAATGTACAAATGCTGAGAGAGATAATTCCAAATAGTATCTGTGATCTTTAAGGATAGGCAAAAAGTGGGTTGTTAGGCACTGGTAAATATCCAACCACTTGAGAATTTGATTTTTTCTACTCGAATTTTTTTCATCATTAGGTCACTTGCATCCTCAACATGTTTCTGGCATTCATATCCACCACATTTAACGCATGTTATGATCAGTTAGAAGTCCCTTTCCTATAAAATTCCATCAAGCTTATTATTAGGGGTTGTACTAGTGGAATTTCCCAAACATGGATAGCAAAACCTTGGAGTTCATTTTTAGTGCATGAAATAATTTTCTTCACTTACGTTTATTATTGTTTTAAAATTTTTTTGCATACATGAACTCTAAAATTTTCATTTTGTTATGCCGTATATCTTTTTTGTTTACCAGAAAATTTGGAGAGAGATAACTCAGGTTTGGATCTGAAAAAAACTTTGAACATCCAAAATGAAAATGCACAAAGGGTTAGAGAGTTAATTCCAGAAAGTATCTGTATTTTTAAGGATAAGCAAAAAGTGTGTTGTTTGGCTCTGGTAATATCCAACCACTTGAGAATTTTATTTTTTCTGCTCTGTGAAATTTTTGGATAATTAGGTCACTTGCATCCTCAACATGTTTCTAGCATGCATATCCACCACATTTAAAGCATGTTAGGATTAGTTAGCAGTCCCTTTCCTTTAAAATTCCACCAAGCTTATTATAATGGGATGTACTAGTGGAATTTCCCAAACATTGATAACAAATCCTTGGAGTTCGTTTTTAGTGCATGAAATAATTATCTTCACTTATATTTATTTTTGTTTTCAAATATTATTGCATACATGAACTCTAAAATTTTCATTTTGTTATGCCTTATATCTTCTTTGTTTACGATAATAATAGGAGAGAGAAAACTCAGGTTTGGATCCGAAAAAATTTGAACATCCAAAATTTTAATGCACAAATGTTTAGAGAGATAATTCCAAAAGTGGGTTGTTTGGCTCTCGTAAATATCCAACCATTTGAGAATTTGATTTTTTCTTCTCCTAAAAATTTTTGGATCATTAGGTCACTTGCATCCTCAACATGTTTCTGGCATGCATATCCACCACATTTAAAGCATGTTAGGATCAATTAGAAGTCCCATTCCTATAAAATTCCACCAAGCTTTTTATTGGGGGTTGTACGAGTGGAATTTCCCTAACATGGATAACAAAACCTTGGAGTTCGTTTTTAGTGCGTGAAATAATTTTCTTCACTTACATTTATTATAGTTTTCAATTTTTTTTGCATTCATGAACTCTAAAATTTTCATTTTGTTATGCGTTATATCTTTTTTGTTTACGAGAAAAATGGTAGTGTGAAAACTCAAGTTTGGATATGAAAAAGAAATTGAACTTCGAAAATGGAAACAAACAAATGCTGAGAGAGATAATTCCAAAAAGTATCTGTGATTTTTAAACATACGCAAAATGTGGGTTGTTTGGCTTTGGTAAATATCCAACTACTTGAGAATTTGATTTTTTCTACTTGAAAATTTTGGATCATTAGGTCACTTGCATCCTCAACATGTTTCTGGCATGAATATCCACCACATTTGAAGCATGTTGGGATCAGTTAGAAGTCCCATTCCTATAAAATTCCACCAAGCTCATTATTAGGGGTTGTATGTGTGGAACTTCCCAAACATGGATAACAATACCTTGGAGTTCATTTTTAGTGCGTGAAATATTTTTCTTCACTTACATTTATTATAGTTTTCAATTTATTTTGCATACGTGAACTCTAAAATTTTCATTTTCAAATTTTTTTCCATTCGTGAACTCTAAAATTTTCATTTTGTTATGCCATATATCTTTTTTGTTTATGAGAAAAATGGGAGAGTGAAAACTAATGTTTGGATCTGAAAAGAAATTTGAACATCCAAAATGGAAACGCACAAATGCTGAGAGAGATAGTTCCAAAAAGTATCTACGATTTTTAAGGATAGGCAAAAAGTGGCTTGTTTGGCTCTGGTAAATATCCAACCACTTGAGAATTGGATTTTTTCTACTCCTTGAAATTTTTGGATCATTAGGTCAATTGCAACCAAACATGTTTTGGCATGCATATCAACCACTTTTAAAGCATGTTAGGATCAGTTAGAAGTCCCTTTCCTATAAAATTCCACCAAGCTTATTATAAGGGGTTGTACTAGTGGAATTTCCCAAACATGGAGAACAAAACCTTGTAGTTTGTTTTTAGTGCATGAAATAATTTTCTTCACTTACATTTATTATAGTTTTCAAATTTTTTTGCATACATGAACTCTAAAATTTTCATTTTGTAATGCCTTATATCTTTTTTTTACGAGAAAAATGGGAGAGTCCAAACTCAAGTTCTGATCAGAAAAAAAATTTGAACATCCAAAATGGAAATGCACAAATGCTGAGAGAGATAATTCCGAAAAGAATCTTAGATTTTTAACTCTGGTAAATATCATACCACATGAGAATTTGATTTTTTCTTCTCCTTGAAATTTTGGCATCATAGGTCACTTGCATCCTCAACATGTTTCTGGTATGCATACCCACCACATTTAAATCATGTTAGGATCAGTTAGAAGTCCCATTCCTATAAAATTCCACCAAGCTCATTAATAGGGGTTGTACGAGTGGAATTTCCCAAACATGGATAACAAAACCTTGGAGTTCGTTTTTAGTGCGTGATACAAATTTCTTCACTTACATTTATTTTATTTTTGAAATTTTTTTTGCATACATGAACTCCAAAATTTTCATTTTGTAATGCCTTATATCTTTTTAGTTTACGAGAAAAATGGGAGAGTGAAAACTCAAGTTTTGATCTGAAAAAAAATTTGAACATCCAAAATGGAAACGCACAAATGCTGAGTAAGATACTTCCAAAAAGTATTTTTGATTTTTAAGGATAGGCAAAAAGTGGGTTGTTTGGCTCTAGTAAAATATCCAACTACTTGAGAATTTGATTTTCTCTACTCCTTGAAATTTTTGGATCATTATTAGGTCAGTTGCTTCCTCAACATGTTTCTGGCATGCATATCCCCCATATTTAAAGCATGTTAGGATCAGTTAGAAGTGCATTTCCTATAAAATTCCACCAAATTATTATTAGGGGTTGTACTAGTGGAATTTCCCAAACATGGATAACAAAACCATGGGGTTCATTTTTAGTGCGTGAAATAATTTTCTTCACTTTCATTTATTATAGTTTTCAATTTTTTTTTGCATACGTGAACTCTAAAATTTTTATTTTGTTATGCCTTATATCTTTTTTGTTTACGAGAAAAATGGGAGAGTAAAAACTCAAGTTTGGATCTGAAAAAAAAAATTGAACATCCAAAAGGAAATGCACAAATGCTGAGAGAGATAGTTCCAAAAAG
The DNA here is from genome assembly GCF_029961685.1 of Aristolochia californica. Lineage (NCBI taxonomy): Eukaryota > Viridiplantae > Streptophyta > Magnoliopsida > Piperales > Aristolochiaceae > Aristolochia > Aristolochia californica. Next base: position 10,610,948 of record NW_027181837.1, read on the forward strand.
TATCTGTGATTTTTAAGGATAGGCAAAATTGGGTTGTTTGGCTCAAGTAAATATCCACCCACTTGAGAATTTGATTTTTTCTACTCCTTGAAATTTTTGGATCATTTGGTCACTTGCATCCTCAACATGTTTCTTGCATGCATATCCACCACATTTAAGGCAAATTAGGATCAGTTAGAAGTCCATTTCCTATAAAATTTCACCAAGCTTATTATAAGGGGTTGTACTTGTGGAATTTACCAAACATGGATAACAAAACCTAGGAGTTCGTTTTTAGTGCATGAAATAATTATCTTCACTTACATTTATTATAGTTTTCCATTTTTTTGCATACATGTACGCTAAAATTTTCATTTTGTGCGCCTTATATCTTTTTTGTTTATGAGAGAAAATGGGAGAGTGAAAACTCAAGTTTGGATCTGAAAAAAATTTTCAACATTCAAAATGGAAATGCACAAATGCTGGGAGAGATATTTCTGAAAAGTAACAATGATTTTTAAGGATCGGCAAAAAGTGGGTTGCTTGGCTCTGGTAAATATCCAACCACTTGAGAATTTGATTTTTTTTACTCCTTGAAATTTTTGGATCATTAGGTCACTTGCATCCTCAACATGTTCTGGGATACATATCCACCAAATTTAAAGCATGTTAGGATCAGTTAGAAGTCCCTTTCCTATAAAATTCCACCTAGCTTATTATAAGGGGTTGTACTAGTGGAATTTCCCAAACATGGAGAACAAAACCTTGGAGTTCGTTTTGAGTGAGTTAAATAATTTTCTTCACTTACATTTATTATAGTTTTCAAATTTTTTTGTGTACATGAACTCTAAAATTTTCATTTTGTTATGCCGTATATCTTTTTTGTTTGCGAAAAAAATAGGAGACAGATAACTCAGGTTCTGATCTGAAAAAACTTTGAACATCCAAAACGGAAATGCACAAACGGTTAGAGAGATAATTCTAAAAAGTATTTGTATTTTTAAGGATAGGCAAAAAGTGGGTTGTTTGGCTCTTGTAAATATCCAACCACTTGAGAATTTGATTTTTTCTACTCTGTGAAATTTTTGGATCATTAGGTCACTTGCATCCTCAACATGTTTCTAGAATGCATATCCACCACATTTAAAGCATGATCAGTTAGAAGTCCCTTTCCTTTAAAATTCCACCAAGCTTATTATTATGGGTTGTACTAGTGGAATTTCCCAAACATGGATAACAAAACCCTAGAGTTCGATTTTAGGGCATGAAATAATTTTCTTCACTTATATTTATTATAGTTTCCAAATATTTTTGCATACATGAACTCTAAAATTTTCATTTTTTTATGCCTTATATCTTTTTTGTTTAGAAGAAAAATAGGAGAGAGAAAACTCAGGTTTGGATCCGGAAAAAAATTTGAACATCCAAAATTTTAATGCACAATTGTTTAGAGAGATAATTCTAAAAGTAAATGTGATTTTTAAGTATAGGCAAAAAGTGGGTTGTTTGGCTCTCGTAAATATCCAACAACTTGAGAATTTGATTTTTTCTTCTCCTTGAAATTTTTGGATCATTAGGTCACTTGCATCCTCAACATGTTTCTGGCATGCATATCCACCATATTTAAAGCATGTTAGGATCAATTAGAAGTCCCATTCCTATAAAATTCCACCAAGCTTAATATTAGGGGTTGTACGAGTGGAATTTCCTAAACATGGATAAAAAAACCTAGAAGTTCGTTTTTAGTGCATGAAATGATTATCTTCACTTACATTTATTATAGTTTTCAATTTTTTTGCATACATGAACTCTAAAATTTACATTTTGTACGCCTTATATCTTTTTTGTTTGTGAGAGAAAATGGGAGAGTGAAAACTCAAGTTTGGATCTGAAAAAAAATTTGAAAATTCAAAATGGATTTGCACAAATGCTGAGAGAGATAATTCAGAAAAGTAACTGTGATTTTTATGGATAGGAAAATAGTGGGTTGCTTGGCTCTGGTAAATATCCAACCACTTGAGAATTTGATTTTTTCTACTCCTTGAAATTTTTTCGATCATTAGGTCACTTGCATCCTCAACATGTTCTGGGATACATATCCACCAAATTTAAAGCATGTTAGGATCAGTTAGAAGTCAATTTCCTATAAAATTCCACCAAGCGTATTATATGGGGTTGCACTAGTGGAATTTCCCAAACATAGAGAACAAAACCTTGGAGTTCGTTTATAGTGAGTTAATAATTTTCTTCACTTACATTTATTATAGTTTTCAAATTTTTTTGTGTACATGAACTCTAAAATTTCATTTTGTTATGCCTTATATCTTTTTTGTTTACAAGAAAAATAAGAGAGCGGTAACTTAGGTTCGGATCTGAAAAAAACTTTGAACATCCAAAATGGAAATGCACAAACGGTTAGAGAGATAATTCCAAAAAGTATCTGTATTTTTAAGGATAGGCAAAAAGTGGGTTGTTTGGCTCTTGTAAATATCCAACCACTTGAGAATTTGATTTTTCCACTCCTTGAAATTTTTGGATCATTACGTCCACTTGCATCCTCAACATGTTCTGGGATACATATCCACGAAATTTAAAGCATGTTAGGATCAGTTAGAAGTCCATTTCCTATAAAATTCCACCAAGCTTATTATATGGGGTTGCACTAGTGGAATTTCCCAAACATAGAGAACAAAACCTTGGAGTTCGTTTTTAGTGAGTTAATAATTTTCTTCACTTACATTTATTATAGTTTTCAAATTTTTTTGTGTACATGAACTCTAAAATTTTCATTTTGTTATGCCTTATATCTTTTTTGTTTACAAGAAAAATAAGAGAGAGATAACTTAGGTTCGGATCTGAAAAAAACTTTGAACATCCAAAATGGAAATGCACAAACGGTTAGAGAGATAATTCCAAAAAGTATCTGTATTTTTAAAGATAGGCAAAAAGTGGTTGTTTGGCTCTTGTAAATATCCAACCACTTGAGAATTTGATTTTTCTACTCTATGAATTTTTTGGATCATTAGGTCACTTGCATCCTCAACATGTTTCTAGCATGCATATCCACCACATTTAAACCATGTTAGGATCAGTTAAAAGTCTCATTCTTATAAAATTCCACCAAGCTTATTATTAGGGGTTGTACGAGTGGAATTTTCTAAACATGGATAAAAAAACCTTGGAGTACGTTTTTAGTGCCTGAAATAATTTTCTTCACTTACATTTATTATAGTTTTCAAGTTTTTTTGCAAACATGAACTCTAAAATTTTCATTTTATTATGCCTTATATCTTTTTTGTTTAGGAGAAAAAAGGGAGAGTGAAAACTCAAGTTTGGAAATAAAAAAAAAATTGAACATCGAAAATTGAAACGCACAAATGCTGAGAGAGATAATTCCAAAAAGTATCTATGATTTTTAAGGATACGCAAAAAGTGGGTTGTTTGGCTCTGCTAAATATCCAACCACTTGAGAATTTGATTTTTTCTACTCGAAATTTTTGGATCATTAGGTCACTTGCATCCTCAACATGTTTCTGACATGTATATCCACCACATTTAAAGCATGTTAGGATCAGTTAATAGTCCCATTCCTATAAAATTCCCAAAAATGGATAACAAAACCTTGGAGTTCATTTTTAGTGCGTGAAATAGTTTTTCTTCACTTACATTTATTATAATTTTCATTTTTTTTGCATATGTGAACCCTAAAATTTTCATTTTCAATTTTTTTTGCATGCGTGAACTCTAAAATTTTCATTTTGTTATGCCATATATCTTTTTTGTTTACGAGAAAATTGGGAGAGTGAAAACTCAAGTTTGGATCTGAAAAAAAATTTGAACATCCAAAATGGAAACCTCAACATGTTTTTGGATGCATATCGACCACATTTAAAGCATGTTAGGATCAGTTAGAAGTCCCTTTCCTATAAAATTCCACCAAGCTTATTATAAGGGGTTGTATTAGTGGAATTTCCCAAACATGGAGAACAAAACCTTGGAGTTTGTTTTTAGCGCAAGAAATAATTTTCTTCAATTACATTTATTATAGTTTTCAAATTTTTTTGCATACATGAACTCTAAAATTTTCATTTTGTTATGCCTTATATCTTTTTTTTTACGAAAAAAGTGGGAGAGTGAAAACTCAAGTTCTGATCTAAAAAAAAATTTGAACATCCAAAATGGAAATGCACAAATGCTGAGAGAGATAATTCCAAAAAGAATTTTTGATTTTTAAGGATAGGCAAAAAGGGGGTTGTTTGGCTCTGGTAAATATCCAACCATATGAGAATTTGATTTTTTCTTCTCCTTGAATTTTTTTGATCATTAGGTCACTTGCATCCTCGACATGTTTCTGGCATGCATATCCACCACATTTAAAGCATGTTAGGATCACTTAGAAGTCCCATTCCTATAAAATTACACCACTCTCATTATTAGGGTTGTACGAGTGGAATTTCCCAAACATGGATAACAAAACCTTGGAGTTCATTTTTAGCGCGTGATATAATTTTCTTCACTTACGTTTATTATAGTTTTAAAATTTTTTTGCATACATGAACCCTAGAATTTTCATTTTGTTATGCCTTATTTCTTTTTTGTTGTAGAAAAATGGGAGAGTGAAAACTCAAGTTTGGATCTGAAAAAAAATTTGAACATCCAAAATGGAAATGCACAAATGCTGAGAGAGATACTTCCAAAAAGTATCTGTGAATTTTAAGGGTAGGCAAAAAGTGGATTGTTTGGCTCTGGTAAATATCCAACTACTTGAGAATTTGATTTTTTCTACTCCTTGAAAATTTTGGATCATTATTAGGTCAGTTGCATCCTCAACATGTTTCTGGCATGCATATCCCCCATATTTAAAGCATGTTCGGATCAGTTAGAAGTGCCTTTCCAATAAAATTCCACCATGCTATTATTAGGGGTTGTACGAGTGGAATTTCCCAAACATGGATAACAAAGCCATGGGGTTCATTTTTAGTGCATGAAATAATTTTCTTCCTTTTCATTTATTATAGTTTCAATTTTTTTTGCATGCATGAACTCTAAAATTTTCATTTTGTTATGCCTTATATCTTTTTTGTTTACGAAAAAAAAGGGAGATTGAAAACTCAACTTTGGTTCCGAAAAAAAAATTGAACATCCAAAATGGAAATGCACAAATGCTGAGAGAGATAATTCCAAAAAGTATCTGGGATTTTTAAGGATAGGGAAAAAGTGGGTTGTTTGGCTCTTGTAAATTTCCAACCACTTGAGAATTTGAATTTTGCTACTCCATGAATTTTTTGGATCATTATTAGGTCACTTGCATCCTCAACTATTTTCCAGCAAGCATATCCACCACATTTAAAGCATGTTAGGATCAGTTAGAAGTCCCATTCTTATAAAATTCCACCGAGCTTATTATTAGGGGTTGTACTAGTAGAATTTCCCAAACATGGATAACAAAACCTCAGTGTTCGCTTTTACAATGTGAAATAATTTTCTTCACTTACATTTATTATTGTTTTCGAATTTTTTTGTATAAATTTACTCTAAAATTTTCATTTTGTTTTGCCTTATTTCTTTTTTGTTTACGAGAAAAATGGGAGAGTGAAAGCTCAAGTTTGGATCTGTAAAAAAATTTGAACATCCAAAATGGAAATGCACAAATGCTGAGTGAGATAATTCCAAAAAGTATCTGTGATTTTTAAGAATAGGCAAAAAGTGGGTTGTTTGGCTCTGGTAAAATATCCAACCACTTGAGAATTTGATTTTTTCTACTCCTTAAAATTTTTGGATCATTAGGTCATTTGCATCCTCAACATATTTCTGGCATGCATATCCACCACATTTAAAGCATGTTAGGATCAGTTAGAATTCCCTTTCCAATAAAACTTCACCAAGCTTTTTATTAGGGGTTGTACTTGTGGAAATTCCCAAACATGGATAACAAAACCTTGGAGTTCTCTTTTAGTGCGTGAAATAATTTTCTTCACTTCCATTTATTATAGTTTTCAAATTTTTTTGCATAGATGAACTCTAAAATTATCATTTTTTTTGCCCTATATCTTTTTTGTTTATGTGAAAAATGGGAGAGTAAAAACTCAAGTTTGGATCTGAAAAAAGATTTGAACTTCCAAAATATAACGCACAAATGCTGAGAAAGATAATTCCAAAAAAGTATCTGTGATTTTTAAGGATAGGCAAAAAGTGGGTTGTTTGGCTCAGGTAAATATCCAACCAATTGAGAATTTGATTTTTTCTACTCGAAATTTTTGGATCATTTGGTCACTTGCATCCTCAACATGTTTCTTGCATGCGTATGCACCTCATTTAAAAAAAATTAGGATCAGTTAGAACTCCATTTCCTATAAAATTCCACCAAGCTTATTATAAGGGGTTGTACTAGTGGAATTTCCCAAACATGAATGACAAAACCTTGGAGTTCGTTTTTAGTGCATGAAAAAATTATCCTCACATACATTTACTATAGTTTTCATTTTTTTTTGCATACATGAACTCTAAATTTTTTATTTTGTACGCCTTATATCCTTTTTGTTTACCAGAGAAAATGGGAGAGTGAAAACTCAAGTTTGGATCTGAAGAAAATTTTGAACATCCAAAATGGAAATGTACAACTGTTGAGAGAGATAATTCCAAATTGAATCTTTGAATTTTAAGGATAGGCAAAAACTGGGTTGGTTGGCTCTGGTAAATATCCAACCACATGAGCATTTGATTTTTTCTTCTCCTTGAAAGTTTTGGATCATTAGGTCACTTGCATCCTCAACATGTTTCTGGCATGCATATCCACCACATTTAAAGCATGTTAGGATCAGTTACAAGTCCCATTCCTATAAAATTCCACCAAGCTCATTATTTGGGGTTGTACGAGTGGAATTTCCCAAACATGGATAGCAAAACCTTGGAGTTCATTTTTAGTGCGTGATATAATTTTCTTCACTTACATTTATTATAATTTTGAAATATTTTTGCATACATGAACTCTAAAATTTTCATTTTGTTATGCCATATATCTTTTTTGTTGACGAGAAAAATGGGCGAGTGAAAACTCAAGTTTGGATATGAAAAAAAATTTAAACGTCCATCAATGGAAATGTACAAATGCTGAGAGAGATAATTCCAAAAAGTACCTGTGATTTTAAGGATAGGAAAAAAGTGGGTTGTTTGGCTCTGGTAAATTTCCAACCACTTGAGAATTTGATTTTTTCTACACCTTAAAATTTTTGGATCATTATTAATGTCACTTGCGTCCTCAACATGTTTCTGGCATGCATTTCCACCGCATTTAAAGCATGTTAGGATCAGTTAGAAGTCCCTTTCGTATAAAATTCCACCAAGCTATTATTAGGGGTTGAACTAGTGGAATTTCCCAAACTTGGATAACAAAACCTTGGAGTTCATTTTTATAGCGTGAAATAATTTTCCTCACTTGCATTTATTATAGTTTTCAAAGTTTTTTGCATACATGAACTCCAATATTTTCATTTTGTTGCGATCTATTTGCCTTGTATCTTTTTTGTTTAAGAGAAAAATGGGAGATTGAAAACTCAAGCTTGGATATGAAAAAAAATTTGAACATCCAAAATCGAAATTCACAAATGCTGAGAGAGATAATTCCAAAAAGTATCTGTGATTTTTTAGGATATGCAAAAAGTGGGTTGTTTGGCTCTGGTCAATATCCAACCACTTGAGAATTTTATTTTTTCTACTCCTTCAAATTTTTGCATCATTATTAGGTGACTTGCGTCCTCAACATGTTTCTAGCATGCATATCCACCACATTTAAAACATGTTAAGATCTGTTAGAAGTCCCATTCCTATAAAATTCCACCAAGCTATTATTAGGGGTTGTACTAGTTGAATTTCCCAAACATGGATAACAAAACCTTGGAGTTCATTTTTAGTGCGTCAAATAATTTTCTTCACTTACATTTATTATTGTTTTCAATTTTTTTTGCATACATGAACTCTAAAATTTTCATTTTGTTCCAATCTATTTGGCTTATATCTTTATTGTTTACCAGAAAAATGGGAGAGTGAAAACTCAAGTTCGGATCAGAATAAAAATTAAACATCCAAAATCTAAATGCACAATTGCTGAGAGAGATAATTCCAAAAAGTATCTTTGATTTTTATGAATAGGCAAAAAGTGGGTTGTTTGGCTCTGGTAAAATATCCAACCACTTGAGAATTTCATTTTTTCTACTCCATGAAATTTATGGATCATTAGGTCACTTGTATCCTCAACATGTTTGTGGCATGTATATCCACTACATTTAAAGTATGTTAGGATGAATTAGAAGATCCTTTACTATAAAATTCAACCAAGCTATTATTTGGGGTTGTACTTGTGGAATTTCCCATAAATGCATAACAAGACCTTGGAGTTCATTTTTAGTGCGTGAAATAATTTTCTTCACTTACATTTATTATAGTTTTCAATTTTGTTTGCATGCTAGAAATCTATAATTTTCATCATCTTGCGATCTATTTGCCTTCTATCTTTTCTTTTTTACGAGAAAAATGGGTGAGTGAAAATTAAAATTTCGATCTGAAAAAAAAAAATTGAACATCCAAAATGGAAATGCACAAATGATGCGAGAGATAATTCCAAAAAGTATCAGTGATTTTTAAGGATAGGCAAAAAGTGGGTTGTTTGGCTGTGATCAAATATCCAACCACTTGAGAATTTGATTTTTTCTACACCTTGAAATTTTTCTATCATTATTAGGTCACTTGCATCCTCAACATGTTTCTGGCATGCATATCCACCACATTTAAAGCATGTTAGGATCAGTTAGAAGTGCCTTTCCTATAAAATTCCACCAAGCTATTATTTAGTGGTTGTACCAGTGGAATTTCCCAAACATGGATAACAGAACCTTGGATTTCATTTTTAGTGTATGAAATACTTTTCTTCACTTACATTTAGTTTTCAATTTTTTGTGCATACATGAACTCTAAAATTTTCATTTTGTTGCAATCTATTTGTTTTATATCTTTTTTGCTTACGAGAAAAATAGGAGAGTGAAAACTCAAGTTTAGTTCTGAAAAAAAATTTGATCATCCAAAATGGAAATGCACAAATGCTGAGACAGATAATTCAAAAAAGCATATGTGATTTTTAAGGATTGGCAAAATGTGGGTTGTTTGGCTCTGGTAAATATCTAACCACATAAGAATTTGAATTTTTGTACTCCTTGAAATTTTTGGATCATTAGGTCACTTGCATCCTCAACATGTTTCTGGTATGCATATCCACCACATTTAAATCATGTTAGGATCAGTTAGAAGTCCCTTTCCTATAAAATTCCACGAAGCGATTATTAGGGGTTGTACTAGTGGAACTTCCAAAACATGGATAACAAAACCTTGGAGTTCATTTTTAGTTCGTGAAATAATTTTCTTCACGTTCATTTATTATAGTTGTCAATTTTTTTTGCATTCATTATCTCTAAAATTTTCATTTCGTTTTGCCTTATTTCTTTTTTGTTTACGAAAAAAATGGGAGAGTGAAAACTCAAGTTTGGATCTGAAAAAAAATTTGAACATCAAAAATGGAAATGCACAGATGCTGAGAGCGATAATTCAAAAAAGTATCAGTGATTATTAAGGATAGGCAAAAAAGTGGGTTGTTTGGCTCTTTTAATTATCCAACCACATGAGAATTTGATTTTTTCTACTCCTTGAAATTTTGGATCATTATTAGGTCACTTGCATCCTCAACATGTTTTTCGCATGCATATCCACCGCATTTAAAGCATGTTAGGATAAGTTAAAAGTCCCTTTCGTATAAAATTCCACCATGCTATTATTAGGGGTTGTACTAGTGGAATTTCGCAAACTTAGATAACAAAACCTTGGAGTGCATTTTTAGTGCATGAAATAATTTTCTTCACATATATTTATTACAGTTTTCAAATTTTTTTGCATACAAGAACTCTAAAATTTTCATTTTGTTGTGATCTTTTTAGCTTATATCTTTTTTGTTTACGAGAAAAATGGGAGAGTGAAAAATCAAGTTTGGATCTGAAAAAAATCAGTTCATCCAAAATGGAAATGCACAAATGTTGAGAGAGATAATTCTAAAAAGTATCAGTGATTTTTTAGGATAGGCAAAAAGTGGGTTGTTTGGCTCTGGTAAAATATCCAACCACTTGAGAGTTTGATTTTTTCTTTTATATGAAATTTTTGGAACATTAAGTCACTTGCATCCTCAATCTGTTTCTGGCATGCATATCCACCACATTTAAAGCATGCTAGGATCAGTTAGAAGACCCTTTCCTATAAAATTCCACCAAGCTATTATTATTAGGGGTTGTACCAGTGGAATTTCCCAAAAAAGGATAATAGAACCTTGGATTTCATTTTTAGTATTTGAAATACTTTTCTTCACTTACATTTATTATAGTTTTGAATTTTTTGTGCATACATGAACTCTAAAATTTTCATTTTGTTGCAATTTATTTGTTTTATATCTTTTTTGTTTACGAGAAAAATGGGAGAGTGAAAACTCAAGTTTAGATCTGAAAAAAAATTTGATCATCCAAAATGGAAATGCACAAATGCTGAGACTGATAATTCAAAAAAGCATATGTGATTTTTAAGGATTGGTAAAATGTGGGTTGTTTGGCTCTGGTAAATATCTAACCACATGAGAATTTGAATTTTTGTACTCCTTGAAATTTTTGGATCATTAGGTCACTTGCAACCACAACATGTTTCTGGCATGCATATCCACCACATTTAAATCATGTTAGGATCAGTTAGAAGTCCCTTTCCTATAAAATTCCACGAAGCGATTATTAAGGGTTGTACTAGTGGAACTTCAAAAACATGGATAACAAAACCTTGGAGTTCATTTTTAGTTCGTGAAATAATTTTCTTCACATTCATTTATTATAGTTGTCAATTTTTTTTGCATTCATTAACTCTAAAATTTTCCTTTTTTTTTGCCTTATTTCTTTTTTTTTTCGAAAAAAATGGGAGAGTGAAAACTCAAGTTTGGATCTAAGAAAAAATTTGAACATCGAAAATGGCAATGCACAAATGCTGAGAGTGATAATTCAAAAAAGTATCAGTGATTTTTAAGGATAGGCAAAAAGTGGGTTGTTTGGCTCTTTTAATTATCCAACCACTTGAGAATTTGATTTTTTCTACTCCTTGAAATTTTGGATCATTATTAGGTCACTTGCATCCTCAACATGTTTTTTGCATGCATATCTACCACATTTAAAGCATATTAGGATAAGTTAAAAGTCCCTTTCGTATAAAATTCCACCAAGCTATTATTAGGGGTTGTACTAGTGGAATTTCGCAAACATGGATAACAAAACCTTGGAGTGCATTTTTAGTGCAAGAAATAATTTTCTTCACTTACATTTATTATAGTTTTCAAAAATATTTGCATACAAGAACTCTAAATTTTTCATTTTGTTGCGATCTTTTTAGCATATATCTTTTTTGTTTACGAGAAAAATGGGAGAGGGAAAACTCAAGTTTGGATCTGAAAAAAATTAGTTCATCCAAAATGGAAATGCACAAATGTTGAGAGAGATAATTCTAAAAAGTATCAGTGATTTTTAAGGACAGGCAAAAAGTGGGTTGTTTGGCTCTGGTAAATATCAAACCACTTGAGAATTTGATATTTTCTACTCCTTGAAATTTTTGGATCTTTATTAGGTCACTTGCATCCTCAGCATATTTTTTGCATGCATATCCATCACATTTAAAGCTTGTTAGGATAAGTTAGAAGTCCCTTTCCTCTAAAATTCCACCAAGCTATTATTAGGGATTGTACTAGTGGAATTTTCCAAACATGGATAACAAAACCTTGGAGTTCATTTTTAGTGCATTAAATAATTTTCTTCACTTACATTTATTATAGTTTTCAATTTTTTTTGCATTCATGAACTCTTAAATTTTCATTTTGTTGCGAACTATTTGCCTTTTGTCTTTGTTGTTAACAAGAAAAATAGGAGAGTGAAAACTATGGTTTGGATCAGAAAAAAAAATTGAACTTCCAATATGGAAATGCACAAATGCTGAGAGAGATAATTCCAAAAAGTATCTGTGATTTTTAAGGATTGGCAAAAAGTGGGTTGTTTGCTCAGGTAATTTAACCAACCAGTTGAGAATTTGATTTTTTCTACTCCTTGAAATTTTGGATCATTATTAGGTGTCTTGCATCCTGAACATATTTTTCGCATGCATATCCTCCACACTTAAAGCATGTTGGGATTAGTTAGAAGTCCCTTTCCTATAAAATACCACCAAGCTTATTATTAGGGGTTGTACTAGTGGAATTTCCCAAACATGGATAACAAAACCTTGGAGTTCGTTTTTAGTGCGTGAAATAATTTTCTTCACTTACATTTATTAGAGTTTTCAAATTTTTATGCATACGTGAACTCTAAAATTTTCATTTTTTTATGCCTTATATCTTTTTTGTTTACGAGAAAAATGGGAGCGTGAAAACTCAAGTTTGGATTTGAAAAAAAATTTGAACATCCAAAATGAAAATGCACAAATTCTGAGAGAGATAATTCCAAAAAGTATCTGTGATTTTGAAGGTTAGGCAAAAAGTGAGTTGTTTGGCTCTTGTAAATATCCAACCACTTGAGAATTTGATTTTTTCTACTCCTTGAAATTTTTGGATCATTAGGGCCCTTGCATCCTCAACAATTTTCTGGCATGCATATCCACAACATTTAATGCATGTTAGGATCAGTTAGAAGTCCCTTTCCTATAAAATTCCACCAATCTTATTATTAGGGGTTGTACTAGTGGTATTTCCAAAACATGGATAACAAAACCTTGGAGTTCGTTTTTAGTGCGTGAAATAATTTGCTTCACTTACATTTATTATAGTTTTCAAATTTTTTTTCGTACATGAACTCTAAAATTTTCATTTTGTTATGCCTTATATCTTTTTTGTTTACGAGAAAAATGGGAGATTGAAAACTCAAGTTTGGATCTGAAAAAAAATTTGAACATCCAAAATGGAAATGCACAAATGCTGAGAGAGATAATTCCAAAAAGTATCTGTGATTTTTAAGGATATGCAAAAAGTGGGTTGTTTGGCTATGGTCAATATCCAACCACTTGAGAATTTGATTTTTTCTACTCCTTCAAATTTTTCCATCATTATTAGGTCACTTGCATCCTCAACAATTTTCTAGCAAGCATATCCACCACATTTAAAACATGTTAAGATCAGTTAGAAGTCCCTTTCCTATAACCATGCTATTATTAGGTGTTGTACTAGTGGAATTTCCCAAACATGGATAACAAAACCTTAGAGTTTATATTTAGTGCGTGAAATAATTTTCTTCACTTACATTTATTATAGCTTTCAAATTTTATTGCAAACATGAACTCTAAAATTTTCATTTTGTTGCGATCAATTTGCCATATATCTTTTTTATTTACGAGAAAAATTGGAGTGTGAATGCTCAAGTTTGGATCTGAAAAAAAATTTGAACATTAAAAAAGGAAATGCACAAACGCTGAGAAAGATAATTCCAAAAAGTATCTGTGATTTTGAAGGATAGGCAAAAAGTGGGTTGTTTGACTCTGGTAAATATCCAACCACTTGGGAATTTGATTTTTTCTACTCCTTGAAATTTTTGGATCATTAGGTCACTTGCATCCTCAACATTTTTCTGGCATGCATATCCACCACCTTTAATGCATGTTAGGATCAGTTAGAAGTCCCTTTCCTATAAAATTCCACCAAACTTATTATCAGGGGTTGTACTAGTGGTATTTCCCAAACATAGATAACAAAACCTTGGAGTTCGTTTTTAGTGCGTGAAATAATTTGCTTCACTTACATTTTATAATAGTTTTCAATTTTTTTTGCATACGTGAACTCTAAAATTTTCATTTTGTTATGCCTTACATCTTTTTTGTTGACGAGAAAAATGGGAGAGTGAAAACTTAATTTTGGATCTGAAAAAAAATTTGAACATCGAAAATGGATATGCAAAAATGCTGAGACAGGTAATTCCAAAAAGTACCTGTGATTTTTAAGGATAGGAAAAAAATGGGTTGTTTGGCTCTGGTAAATTTACAACCACTTGAGAATTTTTTTTTTCTACTCCTTTAAATTTTTGGATCATTATTAGGTCACTTGCATCCTCAACATGTTTTTGGCATGCATCAATTGGAAGTCTCTTTCCTATAAAATTTCACCAAGCTATTATTAGGGGTTGTACTAGTGGAAGTTCCAAAACATGGAGAACAAAACCTTGGAGTTCTTTTTTAGTGCGAGGAATAATTTTCTTCACTTACATTTATTATAGTTTTCAAATTTTTTTGCATACATGAACTCCAAAATTTTCATTTTGTTGTGATCTATTTGCCTTATATCGTTTTTGTTTACGAGAAAAATGGGAGAGTGAAAATTCAAGTTTGGATTTGAAAAAAAATTTGAACATCAAAAATGGAAATGCACTAATGCTGACAAAGATAACTCCAAAAAGAATCTGTGATTTTTAAGGATAGGCAAAAACAGGGTTGTTCCGCTCTGGGTAATATCCAACCACTGGGGAATTTGATTTTTTCGACTCCTTGAAATTTTTGGATCATTATTAGGTCACTTGCATCCTCAACATGTTTCTGGCATGCATATTTACCGCATTTAAAGCATATTAGGATAAGTTAGAAGTCCCTTTCCTATAAAATTCCACCAATTTGTTATTAGGGGTTGTACTAGTGAAATTTCCAAAACATTGATAACAAAACCTTGGAGTTCATTTTTAGTGCGTGAAATAATTTTCTTCACTTAGATTTATGATAGATTTCAAATTTTTTTGCATACATGAACTCTAAAATTTTCATTTTGCTGCGATCTATTTGCCTTATATCATATTTGTTTACTAGAAAAATGGGAGAGTAAAAACTCGAGTTTTGATCTGAAAAATAATTTGAACGTCCAAAATAGAAATGCACAAATGCTGAGAGAGATAATTCCAAAAAGTATCTGTGATTTTATCTACTCCATGAAATTTTATGGTCATTAGGTCACTTGCATCCTCAACATGTTTCTGGCATGCATATCCACCACATTTAAAGCATGTTAGGATCAGTTAGAAGTCTATTTCCTATAAAATTCCACAAAGCTATTATTAGGGGTTGTACTAGTGGAATTTCCCAAATGTGGAAAATAAAACCTTGGAGTTCATTTTTAGTGCATGAAATAATTTTCTTCACTGCCATTTCCTATAGTTTTCAATTTTTTTTGCAAACATGAACACTAAAATTTTCATTTTGTTCCGATATATTTGCCTTATATCTTTTTAGTTTACGAGAAAAATGGGAGAGTGAAAACTCAAGTTTGGATCTGAAAAAAAAATGAACCTCCAAAATCGAAATGAACAAATGCTGAGAGAGATAATTCCAAAAAGTATCCTTGATTTTTATGGATAGGCAAAAAGTGGGTTGTTTGGCTGTGGTAAATATCCAACCACTTGAGAATTTGATTTTTTCTTCTCCTTGAACTTTTTTGATCATTAGGTCACTTGCATCCTCAATATGTTTCTTGCATGCATATCCACCACATTTAAAGCATGTTAGGATAAGTTAGAAGTCCCTTTCCTATAAAATTCCACCAATTTGTTATTAGGGGTTGTACTAGTGAAATTTCCAAAACATTGATAACAAAACCTTGGAGTTCATTTTTAGTGCGTGAAAAAATTTTCTTCACTTACATTTATGATAGATTTCAAATTTTTTTGCATACATGAACTCTAAAATAATCATTTTGTTGCGATCTATTTGCCTTATATCTTTTTTGTTTACGAGAAAAATAGGAGAGTGAAAACTCAAGTTTGGATCTGAAAAAAAATTTCAACATCCAAAATGGAAATGCACAAATGCTGAGAGAGATAATTCCAAAAAGTATCTGTGATTTTTTAGGATATGCAAAAAATGGGTTGTTTGGCTCTGGTCAATATCCAACCACTTGATAATTTGATTTTTTCTACTCCTTCAAATTTTTGCATCATTATTAGGTCACTGCATCCTCAACATGTTTCTAGCATGCATATCCACCAGATTTAAAACATGTTAAGATCATTTAGAAGTCCCATTCCTATAAAATTCCACCAAGCTATTTATTAGGGGGGGTATTAGTGGAATTTCCCAAACTTGGATAACAAAACCTTGGAGTTCATTTTTAGTGCGTCAAATAATTTTCTTCACTTACATTTATTATTGTTTTCAATTTTTTTTGCATACATGAACTCTAAAATTTTCATTTTGTTGCGATCTATTTGGCTTATATATTTATTGTGTACGAGAAAAATGGGAGAGTGAAAACACAAGTTTGGATCTGAAAAAAAAATTAAACATCTAAAATCTAAATGCACAAATGCTGAGAGCGATAATTCCAAAAAGTATCTTTGATTTTTATGAATAGGCAAAAAGTGGGTTGTTTGGCTCTGGTAAAATATCCAACCACTTGAGAATTTCATTTTTTTTACTCCAAGAAATTTTTGGATCATTAGGTCACTTGTATCCTCAACATGTTTGTGGCATGCATATCCACTACATTTAAAGTATGTTAGGATGAATTAGAAGTACCTTTACTATAAAATTCAACCAAGCTATTATTAGGGGTTGTACTAGTGGAATTTCCCAAACATGGATAACAAGACCTTGAAGTTCATTTTTAGTGTGTGAAATAATTTTCTTCACTTACATTTATTATAGTTTTCAAATTTTTTTGCATGCTTGAAATCTAACATTTTCATTTTGTTGCGATCTATTTGCCTTATATCTTTTTTTTTTACGAGAAAAATGGGAGAGTGAAAATTAAAGTTTCGATCTGAAAAAAAAAATTGAACATCAAAAATGGAAATGCACAAATGATGCGAGAGATATTTCCAAAAAGTATCACTGATTTTTAAGGATAGGCAAAAAGTGGGTTGTTTGGCTGTGATAAAATATCCAACCACTTGTGGATTTGATTTTTTCTGCACCTTGAAATTTTTGGATCATTATTAGGTCACTTGTATCCTAAACTTGTTTCTGGCATGCATATCCACCACATTTAAAGCATTTTAGAATTAGTTAGAAGTCCCTTTCCTATAAAATTCCACCAAGCTATTATTAGGGGTTGTACCAGTGGAATTTCCCAAATATGGATAACAGAACCTAGGATTTCATTTTTAGTGCATGAAATACTTTTCTTCACTTACATTTATTATAGTTTTCATTTTTTTTTGCATACATGAACTCTAAAATTTTCTTTTTGTTGCAATCTATTTGCCTTATATCTTTTTTGTTTACGAGAAAAATGGGAGAGTGAAAACTCAAGTTTAGATCTGAAAAAAAATTTGATCATCCAAAATGGAAATGCACAAATGCTGGGAAGATAATTCAAAAAAGAATATGTGATTTTTATGGAGAGGCAAAATGTGGGTTGTTTGGCTCTGGTAAATATCTAACCACATGAGAATTTGAATTTTTCTACTCCTTGAAATTTTTGGATCATTAGGTCACTTGCATCCTCAACATGTTTCTGGCATGCATATCCACCACATTTAAAGCATGTTAGGATCAGTTAGAAGTCCCTTTTCTATAAAATTCCCCAAGCTAATATTAGGGGTTGTACTAGTGGTATTTCCTAAACATGGATAACAAAACCTTGGAGTTCATTTTTAGTGCGTGAAATAATTTTTTTCACTTACATTTATTATTGTTTTTAAATTTTTTTGCATACATGAACTCTAAAATTTTCATTTTGTTGCGATCAATTTGCCTTATATCTTTTTTGTTTACGAGAAAAATGGGAGAGTGAAAACTCAAGTTTGGATCTGAAAAAAAAATTGAACATAAAAAATGGAAATGCACTAATGTTGACAGAGATAACTCCAAAAAGTATCTGTGATTTTATCTACTCCATGAAATTTTATGATCAGTAGGTCACTTGCATCCTCAACATGTTTCTGGCATGCATATCCACCACATTTAAAGCATGTTAGGATCAGTTAGAAGTCCATTTCCTATAAAATTCCACAAAGCTATTATTAGGGGTCCTACTAGTGGAATTTCCCAAATGTGAAAAACAAAACCTTGGAGTTCATTTTTAGTGCATGAAATAATTTTCTTCACTGCCATTTCCTATAGTGTTCAATTTTCTTTGCAAACATGAACTCTAAAATTTTCATTTTGTGGCGATATATTTGCCTTATATCTTTTTTGTTGACGAGAAAAATGGGAGAGTGAAAACACAAGTTTGGATCTGAAAAAAAAATGAACATCCAAAATCGAAATGAACAAATGCTGAGAGAGATAATTCCAAAAAGTGTCTTTGATTTTTATGGATACGCAAAAAGTGGGTTGTTTTGCTCTGGTAAATATCCAACCACTTGAAAATTTGATTTTTTCTTCTCCTTGAACTTTTTTTATCATTAGGTCACTTGCATCCTCAACATGTGTCGTGCATGCATATCCACCACATTTAAAGCATGTTAGGATCAGTTAGACGTCCCTTTCCTATAAAGTTCCACCAACCTATTATTAGGGGTTGTACTAGTGGATTTTCCCAAATATGGATAACAATACCTTGGAGTTCATTTTTAATGAGTGAAATAATTTTCTTCACTTACATTTATTATAGATTTCAAATTATTTTGCATACATGAACTCTAAAATTTTCATTTTGTTGCGATCTATTTGCCTTATATCTTTTTTGTTTACGAGAAAAATAGGAGAGTGAAAACTCAAGTTTGGATTGAAAAAAAATTTCAACATCCAAAATGGAAATGCACAAATGCTGAGAGAGATGATTCCAAAAAGTATTTGTGATTTTTAAGGATAAGCAAAAAGTGGGTTGTTTGGCTCTGGTAAATATCCAACCACTTGAGAATTTGATTTTTTCTTCTCCTTGAAATTTTTGGATCATTATTAGGTCAATTGCATCCTCAACAAGTTTCTGGCATGCATATCCACCATATTTGAAGCATGTTCGGATCACTTAGAAGTCCTTTTCCTATAAAATTCCACCAAGCTATTATTATGGGTTGTACTAGTGGAATTTCCAAAACATGGATAACAAAACCTTGGAGTTAATTTTTAGCGCGTGAAATAATTTTCTTCACTTACATTTATGATAGATTTCCAATTTTTTTGCATACTTGAACTCTAAAATTTTCATTTTGCTGCGATCTATTTGCCTTATATAACTTTTGTTTACGAGAAAAATAGGAGAGTAAAAACTCAAGTTTTGATCTAAAAGTAATTTGAAGGTCCAAAATGGAAATGCACAAATGCTGAGAGAGATAATTCCAAAAAGTATCTGTGATTTTTAAGGATAGGCAAAAAGTGAGTTGTTTGGCTCTGGTAAATATCCATCCACTTGAGAATTTGATTTTTTCTACTTATTGAAATTTTTGGATCATTATTAGGTCACTTGCATCCTCAACAAGTTTCTGGCATGCATATCCACCATATTTGAAGCATGTTAGGATCAGTTAGAAGTCCCTTTCCTATAAAATTCCACCAAGCTATTATTATGGGTTGTACTAGCGAAATTTCCAAAACATGGATAACAAAACCTTGGATTTCATTTTTAGTGCATGAAATACAATTCTTCACTAACATTTATTATAGTTTTCAATTTTTTTGGCATACATGAACTCTAAAATTTTCATTTTGTTGCAATCTATTTGCCTTATATCTTTTTTTTTACGTGAAAAATGGGAAAGTGAAAACTCAAGTTTAGATCTAAAAAAAATTTGGCCATCCAAAATGGAAATGCACAAATGCTGAGACAGATTATTAAAAAAAGCATATGTGATTTTTATGGATAGGCAAAATGTGGGTTGTTTGGGTCTGGTAAATATCTAACCACATGAGAATTTGAATTTTTCTACTCCTTAAAATTTTGGGATCATTAGGTCACTTGCATCCTCAACATGTTTCTTGCATGCATATATCCACCACATTTAAAGCATGTTAGGATCAGTTGGAAGTCCCTTTCCTTTAAAATTCCACCAAGCTATTATTATGGGTTGTACTAGCGGAATTTCCAAAACATGGATAACAAAACCTTGGAGTTCATTTTTAATGCATGAAATAATTTTCTTCACTTACATTTATGATAGATTTCAATTTTTTTTGCATACATGAACTCTAAAATTTTCATTTTGCTGCGATCTATTTGCCTTATATCATTTTTGTTTACGAGAAAAATGGGAGAGTAAAAACTCAAGTTTTGATCTGAAAAATAATTTAAACGTCCAAAATGGAAATACACAAATGCTGAGAGAGATAATTCCAAAAAGTATCTGTTATTTTTAAGGATAGGCAAAAAGTGGGTTGTTTTTCTCTGATAAATATCCAACCACTTGAGAATTTGATTTTTTTTACTCCTTGAAAGTTTTGGATCATTATTAGGTCACTTGCATCCTCAACAAGTTTCTGGCATGCATATCTACCATATTTGAAGCATGTTAGGATCAGTTAGAAGTCCCTTTCCTATAAAATTCCACCAAGATATTATTATGGGTTGTACTAGTGGATTTCTAAAACATGGATAACAAAACCTTGGATTTCATTTTTAATGCGTGAAATACTTTTCTTCACTAACCTTTATTATAGTTTTAAATTTTTTTTGCATACATGAACTCTAAAATTTTCATTTTTTTGCAATCTATTTGCCTTATATCTTTTTTGTTTACGAGAAAAATGGGAGAGTGAAAACTCAAGTTTAGATCTGGAAAAAAATTAGATCATCCAAAATGGAAATGCGCAAATGCTGAGACAGATAATTCAAAAAAGCATATGTGATTTTTAAGGATAGGCAAAATGTGGGTTGTTTGGCTCTGGTAAATATCTAACCACATGAGAATTAAAATTTTTCTTCTCCTTGAAATTTTTTGATCAGTAGGTCACTTGCATCCTCAACATGTTTCTGGCATGCATATCCACCACATTTAAAGCATATTAGGATCAGTTAGAAGTCCCTTTCCTATAAAATTCCCCAACCTAATATTAGGGGTTGTACTAGTGGAATTTCCTAAACATGGATAATAAAACCTTGGAGTTCTTTTTTAGTTTGTAAAATAATTTTTTTCACTTACATTTATTATTTTTTTTAAATTTTTTTGCATACATGAACTCTAAAATTTTCATTTTTTTGCGATCAATTTGCCTTATATCTTTTTTGTTTACGAGAAAAATGGGAGAGCGAAAACTCAAGTTTGGATCTAAAAAAAAATTTTAACATAAAAAATGGAAATGCACTAATGCTGAGAGAGATAATTCCAAAAAGTATCTGTGATTTTTAAGGATAGGAAAAAAGTGGGTTGTTTGGCTTTGGTTAATATCCAACCACTTGAGAATTTGATTTTTTCTACTCCTTGATTTTTTTTATCATTATTAGGTCACTTGCATCCTCAACATGTTTCTGTCTTGCATATCCACAACATTTCAAGCATGTTAGGATCAGTTTGAAGTCCCTTTCCTATAAAATACCACGAAGCTATTAATAGGGGTTGTACTAGTGGAACTTCCATACCATGGATAGTTTTCTTCACTTACATTTATTAGTTCGTGAAATAATTTTCTTCACTTACATTTATTATACTTGTCAATTTTTTTTCATACATGAACTCTAAAATTTTCATTTTGTTATGCCTGATATATTTTTTTTTTATGAGAAAAATGGGAGAGTGAAAACTCAAGTTTGGATATGAAAAAAAATTTGAACATCGAAAATGGAAATGCACAAATGCTGAGAACGATAATTCAAAAAAGTATTAGTGATTTTAAGGATAGGCAAAAAGTGGGTTGTTTGGCTCTTTTAATTATCCAACCACTTGAGAATTTGATTTTTTCTACTCCTTGAAATTTTGAATCATTATGAGGTCACTTGCATCCTCAACATGTTTTTCGCATGCATATCCACCACATTTAAAGCATGTTAGGATAAGTTAAAAGTCCCTTTCGTATAAAATTCCACCAAGCTATTATTAGGGGTTGTACTAGTGGAATTTCGTAAACTTGGATAACAAAACCTTGGAGTGCATTTTTAGTGCATGAAATAATTTTCTTCACTTACATTTATTACAGTTTTCAAATTTTTTTACAAACAAGAACTCTAAAATTTTTTTTTTGTTGCGATCTTTTTAGCTTATATCTTTTTTTTTTACGAGAAAAATGGGAGAGTGAAAAATCAAGTTTGGATCTGAAAAAAATTAGTTCATCCAAAATGGAAATGCACAAATTTTCAGAGAGATAATTCTAAAATGTATCAGTGATTTTTAAGGACTGGCAAAAAGTGGGTTGTTTGGGTCTGGCAAAATATCCAACCACTTGAGAATTTGATTTTTTCTATTATATGAAATTTTTGGAACATTAGGTCACTTGCATCCTCAATCTATTTCTGGCATGCATATCCACCACATATAAAGCATGTTAGGATCAGTTAGAAGTCCCTTTCCTTTCAAATTCCTCCAAGCTATTATTAGGGGTTGTACCAGTGGAATTTCCCAAACATGGATAACAGAACCTTGGATTTCATTTTTATTGTATGAAATACTTTTCTTCACTTACATTTATTATAGTTTTCAATTTTTTGTGCATACATGAACTCTAAAATTTTCATTTTGTTGCAATCTTTTTGTTTTATATCTTTTTTGTTTACGAGAAAATTGGGAGAGTGAAAACTCAAGTTTAGATCTGAAAAAAATTTTGATCATCCAAAATGGAAATGCACAAATGTTGAGACAGATATTTCAAAAAAGCATATGTGATTTTTAAGGATTGGAAAAATGTGGGTTCTTTGGCTTTGGTAAATATCTAACCACATGAGAATTTGAATTTTTTTACTCTTTGAAATTTTTGGATCATTAGGTCACTTGCATCCTCAACATGTTTCTGGCATGCATATCCACCACATTTAAATCATGTTAGGATCAGTTAGAAGTCCCTTTCCTATAAAATTCCACGAAGTGATTATTAGGGGTTGTACTAGTGGAACTTCCAAAACATGGATAACAAAACCTTGGAGTTCATTTTTAGTTCGTGAAATAATTTTCTTCACGAACATTTATTATAGTTGTCAATTTTTTTTTCATTCATTAACTCTAAAATTTTCATTTTGTTTTGCCTTATATCTTTTTTGTTTACGAAAAAAATGAGGGAGTGAATACTCAAGTTTGGATCAGAAAAAAAATTTGAACATCAAAAATTGAAATGCACAAATGCTGAGAACGATAATTCAAAAAAGTATAAGTGATTTTTAAGGATAGGCAAAACGTGGGTTGTTTGGCTCTTTTAATTATCCAACCACTTGAGAATTTGATTTTTTCTACTCCTTGAAATTTTGGATCATTATTAGGTCACTTGCATCCTCAACATATTTTTCGCATGCATATCCTCCACATTTAAAGCATGCTAGAATAAGTTAAAAGTCCCTTTCGTATAAAATTCCACCAAGCTATTATTAGGGGTTGTACTAGTGGAATTTCGCAAACTTGGAAAACAACACCTAGGAGTTCATTTTTAGTGCATGAAATAATTTTCTTCTCTTACATTTATTATAGTTTTCAATTTTTTTTGCATACAAGAACTCCAAAATTTTCATTTTGTTGCGATCTTTTTAGCTTATATCTTTTTTGTTTACGAGAAAAATGGGAGAGTGAAAACTCAAGTTTGGATCTGAAAAAAATGAGTTCATCCAAAAAGGAAATGCACAAATGTTGAGAGAGATAATTCTAAAAAGTATCTGTGATTTTTAAGGACAGGCAAAAAGTGGGTTGTTTGGCTCTGGTAAATATCCAACCACTTGAGAATTTGATATTTTCTACTCCTTGAGATTTTTGGATCATTATTAGGTCACTTGCATCCTCAACATGTTTTTCGCATGCATATCCACCACATTTAAAGCATGTTAGGATAAGTTAGAAGTTCCTTTCCTATAAAATTCCACCAAGCTATTATTAGGGATTGTACTAGTGGAATTTCCCAAACATGGATAACAAAACCTTGGAGTTCATTTTTAGTGCATGAAATAATTTTCTTCACTTACATTTATGTAATTTTTCAAAATTTTTTGCATTCATGAACTCTAAAATTTTCATTTTGTTGCGAACTATTTGCCTTTTATCATTTTTGTTTACGAGAAAAATGGAAAAGTGAAAACTCAAGTTTGGATCTGAAAAAAATTTGAACATCCAATATGGAAATGCACAAATGCTGAGAGAGATAGCTCCAAAAAGTATCTGTAATTTTTAAGGATTGGCAAAAAGTGGGTTGTTTGGCCCAGGTAATTTAACCAACCACTTGAGAATTTGATTTTTTCTACTCCTTGAAATTTTTGGATCATAATTAGGTCACTTGCATCCTCAACATGTTCTTCCATTGCATATCCACCACATTTCAAGCATGTTAGGATCAGTTAGAAGTGCCTTTCCTATAAAATTCCACCAAGCTTATTATTAGGGGTTGTACTAGTGGATTTTCCAAAACATCGATAACAAAACCCTGGTGTTTGTTTTTAGTGCGTGAAATAATTTTCTTCACTTACATTTATTAGAGTTTTCAAATTTTTATGCATACGTGAACTCCAAAATTTTCATTTTGTTATGCTTTATATCTTTTTTGTTTACGAGAAAAATGGGAGATTGAAAACTCAAGTTTGGATCTGAAAAAAAAATTGAACATCCAAAATGGAAATGCACATATGCTAAGAGAGATAATTCCAAAAAGTATCTGTGATTTTTAAGGATATGCAAAAAGTGGGTTGTTTGGCTCTGGTCAATATCCAACCACTTGAGAATTTGATTTTTTCTACTCCTTCGAATTTTTGCATCATTATTAGGTCACTTGCGTCCTCAACATGTTTCTAGCATGCATATCCACCACATTTAAAACATGTTAAGATCAGTTAGAAGTCCCTTTCCTATAAAATTCCACCAAGCTATTATTAGGGGTTGTACTAGTGGAATTTCCCAAACATGGATAACAAAACATTAGAGTTCATTTTTAGTTCGTGAAATAATTTTCTTCACTTACATTTATTATAGTTTTCAAATTTTATTGCAATCAAGAACTCTAAAATTTTCATTCTACTGTGATCAATTTGCCATATATCTTTTTTGTTTACGAGAAAAATGGGAGTGCGAAAACTCAATTTTGGATCTGAAAAAAATTTTGAACATTATAAATGGAAATGCACAAATGCTGAGAAAGATATTTCCAAAAAGTATCTATGATTTTGAAGGATAGGCAAAAAGTCGGTTGTTTGGCTCTGGTAAATATCCAACCACTTGAGCATTTGATTTTTCTACACCTTGAAATTTTTGGATCATTATTAGGTCACTTGCATCCTCAACAAGTTTCTGGCATGCATATCCACCATATTTGAAGCATGTTAGGATCAGTTAGAAGTCCCTTTCCTATAAAATTCCACCAAGCTATTATTATGGGTTGTACTTGCGGAATTTCCAAAAAATGGATAACAAAACCTTGGAATTCATTTTTAGTGCGTGAAATAATTTTCTTCACTTACATTTATGATAGATTTCAAATTTTTTTGCATACATGAACTCTAAAATTTTTATTTTGCGGCGATCTATTTGCCTTATATCATTTTTGTTTACGAGAAAAGTGGGAGAGTAAAAACTCAAGTTTTGATCTGAAAAATAATTTAAACGTCCAAAATGGAAATGCATAAATGTTGAGAGAGATAATTCCAAAAAGTATCTGTGATTTTTAAGGATAGGCAAAAAGCGGATTGTTTTTCTCTGATAAATATCCAACCACTTGAGAATTTGATTTTTTCTACTCCTTGAAATTTTTGGATCATTATTAGGTCACTTGCATCCTCAACAAGTTTCTGGCATGCATATCCACCATATTTGAAGCGTGTTAGGATCAGTTAGAAGTCCCTTTCCTATAAAATTCCACCAAGATATTATTATGGGTTGTACTAGTGGAATTTCTAAAACATGGATAACAAAACCTTGGATTTCATTTTTAGTGCGTGAAATACTTTTCTTCACTAACCTTTATTATAGTTTTCAATTTTTTTTGCATACATGAACTCTAAAATTTTCATTTTGTTGCAATCTATTTGTCTTATATCTTTTTTGTTTACGAGAAAAATGGGAGAGTGAAAACTCAAGTTTAGATCTGGAAAAAAATTAGATCATCCAAAATGGAAATGCGCAAATGCTGAGACAGATAATTCAAAAAAGCATATGTGATTTTTAAGGATAGGCAAAATGTGGGTTGTTTGGCTCTGGTATATATCTAACCACATGAGAATTTAAATTTTTCTACTCCTTGAAATTTTTGGATCATTAGGTCACTTGCATCCTCAACATGTTTCTGGCATGCATATCCACCACATTTAAAGCATATTAGGATCAGTTAGAAGTCTCTTTCCTATAAAATTCCCCAACCTAATATTAGGGGTTGTACTAGTGGAATTTCCTAAACATGGATACAAAACCTTGGAGTTCATTTTTAGTGGGTGAAATAATTTTTTTCACTTACATTTATTATTGTTTTTAAATTTTTTTGCATACATGAACTCTAAAATGTTCATTTTGTTGCGATCAATTTGCCTTATATCTATTTTGTTTACGAGAAAAATGGGAGAGTGAAAACTCGAGTTTGGATCAGAAAAACAATTTTAACATAAAAAATGGAAATGCACAAATGCTGAGAGAGATAATTCCAAAAAGTATCTGTGATTTTTAAGGATAGGAAAAAAGTCGGTTGTTTGGCTCTCGTTAATATCCAACCACTTGAGAATTTGATTTTTTATACTCCTTGATTTTTTTTATCATTATTAGGTAACATGCATCGTCAACATGTTTCTGTCCTGCATATCCACAACATTTAAAGCATGTTAGGATAAGTTTGAAGTCCCTTTCCTATAAAATACCACGAAGCTATTAATAGGGGTTGTACGAGTGGAACTTCCTTAACATGGATAACAAAACCTTGGAGTTCATTTTTAGTTCGTGAAATAATTTTCTTCACTTACATTTATCATACTTGTCAATTTTTTTTGCATACATGAACTCTAAAATTTTCATTTTGTTATGCCTTATATCTTTTTTGTTTACGAGAAAAATGGGAGAGTGAAAACTCAAGTTTGGATCTGAAAAAAAATTTGAACATCGAAAATGGAAATGCACAAATGTTGAGCACGATAATACAAAAAAGTATCAGTGATTTTTAAGGATAGGCAAAAAGTGGGTTGTTTGGCTATTTTAATTATCCAACCACTTGAGATTTTGATTTTTTCTACTCCTTGAAATTTTGGATCATTATTAGGTCACTTGCATCCTCAACATGTTTTTCGCATTCATATCCTCCACATTTAAAGCATGTTAGGATAAGTTAAAAGTCCCTTTCGTATAAAATTCCACCAAGCTATTAATAGGGATTGTACTAGTGGAATTTCACAAACTTGGATAACAAAACCTAGGATTTCATTTTTAGTGCATGAAATAATTTTCTTCGCTTACATTTATTATAGTTTTCAAATTTTTTTGCATACAAGAACTCTAAAATTTTCATTTTGTTGCGATCTTTTCAGTTTATATCTTTTTTTTTACGAGAAAAATGTGAGAGTGAAAATTCAAGTTTGGATCTGAAAAAAATTAGTTCATCCAAAATGGAAATGCACAAATGTTGAGAGAGATAATTCTAAAAAGTATCTGTGATTTTTAAGGACAGGCAAAAAGTGCGTTGTTTGGCTCTAGTAAATATCCAACTACTTGAGAATTTGATATTTTCTAGTCCTTGAAATTTTTGGATCATTATTAGGTCACTTGCATCCTCAACATGTTTTTCGCATGCATATCCACCACATTTAAAGCATTTTAGGATAAGTTAGAAGTCCCTTTCCTATAAAATTCCACCGAGCTATTATTAGGGATTGTACTAGTGGAATTTCCCAAACATGGATAACAAAACCTTGGTCATTTTTAGTGCATGAAATAATTTTCTTCACTTACATTTATTATAGTTTTCAAATTTTTTTTTATTCATGAACTCTAAAATTTTCATTTCGTTGCGAACGATTTGCCTTTTATCTTTTTTGTTTACGAGAAAAATGCGAAAGTGAAAACTCAAGTTTGGATCTGAAAAAAATTTGAACATCCAATATGGAAATGCACAAATGCTGAGAGAGATAACTCCAAAAAGTATCTGTGATTTTTAAGGATTGGCAAAAAGTGGGTTGTTTGGCTCAGGTAATTTAACCAACCACTTGAGAATTTGATTTTTTCTACTCCTTGAAACTTTTGGATCATTATTAGGTCACCTGCATCCTGAACATTTTCTTCGCATGCATATCCACCACATTTCAAGCATGTTAGGATCAGTTAGAAGTGCCTTTCCTATAAAATTCCACCAAGCTTATTATTAGGGGTTGTACTAGTGGATTTTCCAAAACATCGATAACAAAACCCTGGTGTTTGTTTTTAGTGCGTGAAATAATTTTCTTCACTTACATTTATTAGAGTTTTCAAATTTTTATGCATACGTGAACTCCAAAATTTTCATTTTGTTATGCTTTATATCTTTTTTGTTTACGAGAAAAATGGGAGATTGAAAACTCAAGTTTGGATCTGAAAAAAAAATTGAACATCCAAAATGGAAATGCACATATGCTAAGAGAGATAATTCCAAAAAGTATCTGTGATTTTTAAGGATATGCAAAAAGTGGGTTGTTTGGCTCTGGTCAATATCCAACCACTTGAGAATTTGATTTTTTCTACTCCTTCGAATTTTTGCATCATTATTAGGTCACTTGCGTCCTCAACATGTTTCTAGCATGCATATCCACCACATTTAAAACATGTTAAGATCAGTTAGAAGTCCCTTTCCTATAAAATTCCACCAAGCTATTATTAGGGGTTGTACTAGTGGAGTTTCCCAAACATGGATAACAAAACATTACAGTTCATTTTTAGTTCGTGAAATAATTTTCTTCACTAACATTTTTTATAGTTTTCAAATTTTATTGTAAACATGAACTCTAAAATTTTCATTCTGCTGCGGTCAATTTGCCATATATCTTTTTTGTTTACGAGAAAAATGGGAGCGTGAAAACTCAAGTTTGGATCTGAAAAAAAATTGGAACATTAGAAATGGAAATGCACAAATGCTGAGAAAGATAATTCCAAAAACTATCTGTGATTTTGAAGGATAGAAAAAAAGTGGGTTGTTTGGCTCTGGTAAATATCCAACCACTTGAGAATTTTACTTTTTCTACACCTTGAAATTTTTGGATCATTATTACGTCAGTCGCATCCTCAACATGTTTCTGGCATGCATATCCACCACATTTAAACCATGTTAGGATAAGTTAGAAGTCCCTTTCCTATAAAATTCCACCAAGCTATTATTAGGGATTGCACTAGTGGAATTTCCCAAACATGGATAACAAAACCTTGGAGTTCATTTTTACTGCATGAAATAATTTTCTTCACTTACATTTATTATAGTTTTCAAATTTTTTTTGCATTCTTGAACTCTAAAATTTTCATTTTGTTGCGAACTATTTGCCTTTTATCTTTTTTGTTTACGAGAAAAATGGGAGAGTGAAAAACTAAGTTTGGATCTGAAAAAAAATTTGAACATCCAATATGGAAATGCACAAATGCTGAGAGAGATCATTCCAAAAAGTATCTGTGATTTATAAGGATAGGCAAAAAGTGGGTTGTTTGGCTCAGGTAATTTAACCAACCACTTGAGAATTTGATTTTTTCTTCTCCATGAAATTTTTGGATCATTATTAGGTCACTTGCTTCCTGAACATGTTCTTCGCATGCATATCTGCCACATTTAAAGCTTGTTGGGATCAGTTAGAAATCCCTTTCCTATAAAATTCCACCAAGCTATTATTAGGGGTTGTACTAGTGGAATTTCCCAAACATGGATAACAAAACCTTAGAGTTCATTTTTAGTGCGTGAAATAATTTTCTTCACTTACATTTATTATAGTTTTCAAATTTTATTGCAAACATGAACTCTAAAATTTTCATTTTGCTGCGATCAATTTGCCATATATCTTTTTTGTTTACGAGAAAAATGGGAGTGAAAACTCAAGTTTGGATCTGAAAAAAATAATTGAACA
Source organism: Aristolochia californica (assembly GCF_029961685.1). Taxonomy (NCBI): domain Eukaryota; kingdom Viridiplantae; phylum Streptophyta; class Magnoliopsida; order Piperales; family Aristolochiaceae; genus Aristolochia; species Aristolochia californica. The sequence continues at coordinate 10,641,048 of NW_027181837.1, forward strand.
TCCAAAATGGTAATGCACAAATGCTGAGAGAGATATTTCCAAAAAATATCTGTGATTTTTAAGGATTGGAAAAAAGTGGGTTGTTTGGCTCTAGTAAATATCCAACCACATGTGAATTTGATTTTTTCTACTCCTTGAAATTTTTGGATCATTAAGTCACTAGCATCCTCAACATGTTTCTAGCATCCATTTCCACCACATTTAAGGCATGTTAGGATCAGTTATAAGTCCCTTTCCTATAAAATTCCACCAAGCTATTATTAGGTGTTGTACTCGTGGAATTTCCCAAACATGGATAAAAAAACCTTGGAGTTCATTTTTAGTGCGTGAAATAATTTTCTTTACTTATATTTATTATAGTTTTCAAATTTTTTTACCTTCATGAATTCTAAAATTTTCATTTTGCTGCGAGAAAAATGGGAAAGTGAAAACTCTGGTTTGGATCTGAAAAAAAAAATTGATCATCCAAAATGGAAATGCACAAATGCTGAGAGAGATAATTCCAAAAAGTATTTGAGATTTTTAAGGTTAGGCAAAAAGTGGGTTGTTTGGCACTGGTAAAATATCCAACCACTTGAGAATTTGATTTTCTCTACACCTTGAAATTTTTGGATCATTAGGTCACTTGCATCCTCAACATGTTTCTAGCATGCATATCCACAACATTTAAAGGTCTTCAGATTAGTTAAAAGTCATTTTCCTATAAAATTCCACCAAGCTATTGTTAGGGTTTGTACTAGTGGAATTTCCCAAACATGGATAACAAAAACTTGGAGTTCATTTTTAGTGCCTGAAATAATTTTCTTCACGTACATTTATTATAGTTTTAAATTTTTTTTCCATACATGAACTCTAAAATTTTCATTTTGTTGTCATCTATTTGCCTTATATCTTTTTTGTTTACGGGAAAAATGGGAGAGTAAAAACTCAAGTTTGGATCTGAAAAAAAATTTGAACATCCAAAATGGAAATGCACAAATGCTGAGAGAGATAATTCCAAAAAGAATCTCTAATTTTTAAGGATAGGCAAAAAGTGGGTTTTTTGGCTCTGTTAAAATATCCAACCACTTGAGAATTTTATTTTTTCTACTGTTTGAAATTTTTGGATCATTAGGTCACTTGCATCCTCAACATGTTTTTGGCTTGCATATCCACAACATTTAAAGCATGTTATGATCAGTTAGAAGTCCCTATCCAATAAAATTCCACCAAGCTATTATACAGGTTTGTACTAGTGGAATTTCCCAAACAAGGATAACCAAACCCTGGAGTTCTTTTTTAGTGCGTGAAATAACTTTCCTCACTTTCATGTATTCTAGTTTTCAAATTTTTTTCCATACATAAACTCAAAAATTCTGATTCTTTTGAGATCTATTTGCCTTATATCTTTTTCCTTTACGGGAAAAATGGGAGAGTGAAAACTCAAGTTTGGATCTGAAAAAAAATTTGAACATCTAAAATGGAAATGCACAAATGCTGAGAGAGATAATTCCACAAAGTATCTGTGATTTTAAAGGATAGGCCAAAAGTGGGTTGTTTGGCTCTGGTAAAATATCCAACAACTTGATAATTTGATTTTTTCTACTCCAAATTTTGGATCATTAGGTCACTTGCATCCTCAACATGTTTCTGGCATGCATATCCACCACATTTTAAGCATGTTAGGATAAGTTAGAACTCCCTTTCTTATAAAATTCCACCAAGCTATTATTAGGGGTTCTACTAGTGGAATTTCCCAAACATGGATAACAAAATCTTGGAATTCATTTTTTGTTTTCTTCACTTACATTAATTATAGTTTTCAAATTTTTTTGCATACATGAACTGTAAAATTTTCATTTTGTTGCGAACTATTTGCCTTATATCTTTTTTGTCTATGGGAAAAATGGGAGAGTGAAAGCTCAAGTTTGGATCGGAAAAAAAAATTGAACATCCAAAATGGAAATGTATAAATGCTGAGAGAGATAATTCCAAAAAGTTTCTGTGATTTTTAAAGATTGTCAAAAAGTGGGCTATTTGGCTCTGGTAAAATATCCAACCACTTGAGAATTTGATTTTATCATCTCCTTAAAATTTTTGGATTAGTAGGTCACTTGCATCCTCAAAATATTTCTGGCATGCATATCCACTACATTTAAAGCATGTTAGGATGAGTTCGAGGTCCCTTTACTACAAAATTCCACCTAGCTATTATTAGGCGTTGTACTAGTTGAATTTCCCAAACATGGATAACAAAACCTTTGAGTTCATTTTTAGCATGTGAAATAATTTTCTTCACTTACATTTATGATAGTTTTAATTTTTTTTTGCATACATGAACTCTAAAATTTTCATTATGTTGCGAACTATTTGCCTTATATCTTTTTTGTTTACGGGAAAAACAAGAGAGTGAAAACCCAAGTTTGGATCTGAAAAAAAATTTGAACATCCAATATGGAAATGCCCAAATGCTGATAGAGATAATTCCAAAAAGTATCTCTGATTTTTAAGGATATGCAAAAAGTGGGTTGTTATGCGCTGGTAAAATATCCAACCACTTCAGAATTTGATTTTTTCTACTCCTTGAAATTTTTGGATCATTAGGTCACTTGCATCTTCTTCATGTTTCTTGCTAGCATATCCAGCACATTTAAAGCATGTTATGATCAGTTAGACGTTCTTTCCTATAAAATTCCACCAAGCTATTATTAGGGTTTGACTAGTGGAATTTCCCAAACATGGATAAAAAAACCTTGGAGTTCATTTTTAGTGGGTGAAATAATTTTCTTTACTTACATTTATTGTAGTTTAAAATTTTTTTTGCATTCATGAACTCAAAAATTTTCATTTTGTTGCGATCTATTTGCCTTATATCTTATTTGTCTATGGGAAAAATGGGAGAGAGAAAACTCAAGTTTGGATTTGAAAAAATAATTGAATATCCAAAATGGAAATGCACAAATGCTGAGAGAGATAATACAAAAAATTATCTGTGATTTTTAAGGATAAGAAAAAATTGGGTTGTTTGGCTCTGGTAAATTATCCAACCACTTGAGAATTTGATTTTTTCTACTCCTTGTAATTTTAGGATCATTAGGCCACCGACATCCGCAACATGTTTCTGGCATGCATATCCACCACATTTAAAGCATGTTAGGATCAGTTAGAAGTCCCTTTCCTATAAATTTCCACCCAGCTATTATTAGGGGTTGTACTAGTGGAATTTCCCAAACATGGATGACAAAACGTTGGAGTTCATTTTTAGTGCGTGAAATATTTTTCTTCACTTACATTTATTGTAGTTTTCAAAATTTTTTGCATACATGAACTCTAAACTTTTCATTTTGTTGCGATCTATTTGCCTTATATCTTTTTTGTTTTCGAGAAAAATGGGAGAGTGAAAGCACAAGTTTGGATATGAAAAAAAATTTGAACATCCAAAATGGAAATGCACAAATGCTGAGAGAGATAATTTCAAAAAGTATCTCTGATTTTTAAGGATAGGCCAAAAGTGGGTTGTTATGCTCCGGTAAAATATCCAACCACTTGAAATTTGATTTTTTCTACTCCTTGAAATTTTTGGATCATTAGGTCACTTGCATCCTCAACATGTTTCAGGCATGCATATCCACCACATTTAAAGCTTGTTAGGATCAGTTAGAAGTCCCTTTCCTAAATAATTCCACGAAGCTATTATTAGGGGTTGTACTAGTGGAATTTCTCAAACATGGATAACAAAACCATGGAGTTCATTTTTTGCGCGTGAAATAATTTTCTTCACTTACATTTATTATAGTTTTCAAATTTTATTGCATAAATGAACTCTAAAATTAACATTTTTTTGTTATCTATTTGCCTTAAATCTTTTAGGTTTACGAGAAAAATGGGAGAGTGAAAACTCAAGTTTGGGACTGAAAAAAAATTTGAACATCCAAAATGGAAATGCTCAAATGCTGAGAGAGGTAATTCCAAAAAGTATCTGTGATTTTTAAGGATAGACAGAAAGTTGGTTGTTTGGCTCTGGTAAAATATCCAACCACTAGAGAATTTGATTTTTTCTACTTCTTGAAATATTTGGATCATTAGGTCACATGCATGCTCAACATGTTTTTGGCATGCTTCCGCCACATTTAAAGCATGTTAGGATTAGTTAGAAGTCCCTTTCCTATAAAATTCCACCAAGCTATTGTTAGGGGTTGTACTTTTGAAATTTCCTAAACATGGATAACAAAACCTTGGGGTTCATTTTTAGTGCGTGAAAAAAATTTCTTCACTTAAATTTATTTTAGTTTTCAAATTGTTTTGCCTACAATAACTCAAAAATTTACATTTTGTTGCGATCTATTTGCCTTACATATTTTTCGGTTACGAGAAAAATGGGAGGGAGAAAACTCAAGTTTGGATCTGAAAAAAAATTTATACATCCAAAATGGAAATGCACAAATGCTGAGAGAGATAATTCCAAAAAGTGTCTTTGATTTTTAAGGATAGGCAAAAAGTGGGTTGTTTGGCACTGGTAAAATAACCAACCACTTGAGAATTTGACTTTTTCTACTCCTTGAAATTTTTGGATTTTTAGGTCACTTGCCTCCTCTACATGTTTCTGGCATGCATATCCACCACATTTAAAGCGTGTTAGGTTCAGTTAGAAGTCCCTTTCCTATAAAATTCCACCAAGCTATTATTAGGGTTTGTACTGATGGAATTTCCCAAACATGGATAACAAAACCTTGGAGTCCATATTTAGTACATGAAATAATTTTCTTCACTGACATTTATTATAGTTTTCAAAATTTTTTGCATACATTAACTCTAAAATTTTCATTTTGTTGGGATCTATTTGCCTAATATCTTTTTTGTTTACGTGAAAAATGTGAGAGCGAAAACTCAAGTTTGGATCTGAAAAAAAAAATTGAACATCCAAAATGGAAATGGACAAATGCTGAGAGAGATAATTCCAAAATGTATCTGTGATTTTTTAGGATAGGCAAAAAGTGGGTTGTTTGGTTCAGGTAAAATATACAACCACTAGAGAATAAGATTTTTTCTACTGCATGAAAGTTTTGGATCACTACGTCAATTGCATCCTCAACATGTGTCTGGCATGCATATCCACCACATTTAAAGCATGTGAGCATCAGTTAGAAGTCCCATTCCTTTAAAATTCCACCAAAATATTATTAGGGGTTGTACTAGTTGAATTTCCCAAACATGGATAAAAAAACCTTGGAGTTCATTTTTAGCGCGTGAAATAATTTTTTTCACTTACATTTATTATAGTTTTAAATTTTTTTTGCATACACGAACTCTAAAATTTTTATTTTGTTGCGATCTATTTGGCTTATATCTTTTTTGTTAACGAGAAAAATGGGAGAGTGAAATCTAGAGTTTGGATCTCAAAAAAAAATTGAACATCCAAAATGTAAATGCACAAATGGTGAGAGAGATAATTCCAAAAAGTATCTGTGATTTTTAAGGATAGGCAGAAAATGGGTTGTTTGGCTATGGTAAAATATCCAACCACTTGAGAATTTGATTTTTTCTACTCCTTGAAAATGTTGGATCAATAGGTCACTTGCATCCTCAACATGTTTCTGGCATGCATATCCACCACATTTAAAGCATGTTAGGATAATTTAGAAGTCCCTTTCCAATAAAATTCCACCAAGCTATTATTCGGGGTTGTACTAGTGGCATTTCCCAAACATTGATAACAAAACCGTGGAGTTCATTTTTAGTGCGTGAAAATTTTTTCTTTACTAATATTTGTTACAGTTTTCAAATTTTTTTCCATGCATGAACTCTATAATTTTCATTTTGTTGTGATTTATTTGCCTTTTATCTCTTTTGTTTACAGGAAAAATGGGAGAGTTAAAACTCAAGTTTGGATATGAAAAAAAATTTGAACATCCAAAATGGAAATGCACAAATGCTGAGACAGATAATTCCCAAAAGTATCTGTGATTTTTAAAGATAGGCAAAAAGTGGGTTGTTTGGGTATGGTAAAATATACAACCACTTGAGAATTTGATTTTTTCTACTCCAAATTTTGGATCATTAGGTCACTTGCGTCCTCAAAATGTTTCTGGCATGCATATCCACCACATTTAAAGCATGTTAGAATCAGTTAGAAGTCCCTTTCCTATAAAATTCCACCAAGCTTTTATTAGGGGTTGTACTAGTGGAATTTCCCAAACATGGATAACAAAACCTTGGAGTTCATTTTTTGTGCGTGAAATAATTTTCTTCACTTACATTTATTATTGTTTTCAAATTTTTTTGCATACATGAACTCTAAAATTTTCATTTTGTTGCGATCTATTTGCCTTATTTCTTTTTTGTGTACGAGAAAAATGGGACAGTGAAAACTCAAGTTTCTATCTGAAAAAAAATTTGAAGATCCAAAATGGAAATACACAAATGCTCAGAGAGATAATTCCAAAAGTATCTGTGATTTTTAAGGATAAGCAAAAAGTTGGTTGTTTGGCTCTGGTTAAAAATCCAACCACTTGAGAATTTTATTTTTTCTACTCGAAATTTTTGGATCATTATGTCACTTGCATCCTCAACATGTTTCTTGCTTGCATATCCACCAGATTTAAAGCATGTTACGATCAGTTAGAAGTCCCTTTCCTATAAAATTCCACCAAGCTATTATTAGGGTTTGTAGTAGTGGAATTTCCCAAACATGGATAACAAAACCTTGGAGTTCATTTTTAGTGCGTGTAATAATTTTCTTCACTTACATTTATTATAGTTTTCAATTTTTTTTGCATACATGAACTTTAAAATTTTTATTTTGTTGCGATCCATTTGCCTTATATCTTTTTCGCTTACGAGAAAAATGCGAAAGTGAAATCTCAAGTTTGGTTCTGAAAAAAAATTTGAACATCCAAAATGGAAATGCTCAAATGCTGAGAGAGATAATTCCAAAAAGTATCTGTGAGTTTTTAGGATAAGCAAAAAGTGGGTTGTTTGGTTCAGGTACAATATCCAACCACTAGAGAATAAGATTTTTTCTACTGCATGAAAGTTTTGGATCATTAGGTCACTTGCATCCTCAACATGTGTCTGGCATGCATATCCACCACATTTAAAGCATGTGAGCATCAGTTAGAAGTCCCATTCCTTTAAAATTGCACCAAAATATTATTAGGGGTTGTACTAGTTGAATTTCCCAAACATGGATAAAAAAACCTTGGAGTTCATTTTTAGCGCGTGAAATAATTTTTTTCACTTACATTTATTATAGTTTTAAAATTTTTTTGCATACACGAACTCTAAAATTTTTATTTTGTTACGATCTATTTGCCTTATATCTTTTTTGTTAACGAGAAAAATTGGAGAGTGAAATCTAGAGTTTGGATTTGAAAAAAAATTTGAACATCCAAAATGTAAACGCACAAATGGTGAGAGAGATAATTCCAAAAAGTATCTGTGATTTTTAAGGATAAGCAGAAAATGGGTTGTTTGGCTATGGTAAAATATCCAACCACTTGAGAATTTGATTTTTTCTACTCCTTGAAAATGTTGGATCAATAGGTCACATGCATTCTCAACATGTTTCTAGCATGCATATCCACCACATTTAAAGCATGTTAGGATCAGTTAGAAGTCCCTTTCCTATAAAATTCCACCAAGCTATTATTAGTGGTTGTACTAGTGTAATTTCCCTAACATGGATAACAAAACCTTGGAGTTCATTTGTAGTGCGTTAAAAAATTTTCTTCCCTTACATTTGTTACAGTTTTCAAATTTTTTTCCATGCATGAACTCTATAATTTTCATTTTGTTGCGATTTATTTGCCTTATATCTCTTTTGTTTACGGGAAAATTGCGAGAGTTAAAACTCAAGTTTGGATCTGAAAAAAAATTTGATCATCCAAACTGGAAATGGACAAATGCTGAGAGAGATAATTCCCAAACGTATTTGTGATTTTTGAAGATAGACAAAAAGTGGGTTGTTTGGCTCTGGTAAAATTTACAACCACTTGAGAATTTGATTTTTTCTACTCCTTGAAATTTTTGCATCTTTAGGTCACTTGCGTCCTCAAAATGTTTCCGGCATGCATATCCACCACATTTAAAACATGTTAGGATCAGTTAGAAGTCCCGTTCCTATAAAATTCCACCAAGCTTTTATTTGGGGTTGTACAAGTCGAATTTCAGAAACATGGATAACAAAATCTTGGAATTCATTTTTTGTTTTCTTCACTTACATTTATTATAGTTTTCAAATTTTTTTGCATACATGGAACTCTAAAATTTGCATTTTGTTGCCATCTATTTATCTTATATCTTTTTTGTCTACGGGAAAAATGGGAGAGTGAAAGCCCAAGTTTGGATCTGAAAAAAAAATTGAACATCCAAAATGGAAATGTATAAATGCTGTGAGAGATAATTCCAAAAAGTTTCTGTGATTTTTGAAGATTGGCAAAAAGTGGGTTGTTTGGCTCTGGTAAAATATCCAACCACTTGAGATTTGATTTTTTCTACTGCTTGAAATTTTTGGATCAGTAGGTCACTTGCATCCTCAAAATGTTTCTAGCATGCATATCCACCACATTTAAAGCATGTTAGGATCAGTTCGAGGTCCCTTGACTACAAAATTCCACCTAGCTATTATTAGGGGTTGTACTAGTTGAATTTCCCAAACATGGATAACAAAACCTTGGAGTTCTTTTTTAGCGCGTGAAATAATTTTCTTCACTTACATTTATTACAGTTTTAAATTTTTTTTTGCATACATGAACTCTAAAATTTTTATTATGTTGCGAACTATTTGCCTTATATCTTTTTTGTTTACGGGAATAACGGGAGAGTGAAAACCCAAGTTTGGATCTGAAAAAAAATTTGAACATCCAAAATGGAAATGCCCAAATGCTGAAAGAGATAATTCCAAAAAGTATCTCTGATTTTTAAGGATAGGCAAAAAGTGGGTTGTTATGCTCTGGTAAAATATCCAACCACTTGAGAATTTGATTTTTTCCGCTCCTTGAAATTTTTGGATCATTAGGTCACTTGCATCCTCAACTTGTTTCTTGCTAGCATATCCACCACATTTAAAGCATGTTATGATCAATTAGAAGTCCCTTTCCTAGAAAATTCCACCAAGCTATTATTAGGGTTTGACTAGTGGAATTTCCCAAACATGGATAACAAAACCTTGGAGTTCATTTTTAGTGGGTGAAATAATTTTCTTCTCTTATATTTATTATAGTTTTCAAATTTTTTTGCATTCTTGAAGTCAAAAATTTTCATTTTGTCGAGATCTATTTGCCTTATATCTTTTTTGTCTACGGGAAAAATGGAAGAGTGAAAACTCAAGTTTGGATTTGAAAAAAAATTTGAACATCCAAAATGGAAATGCACAATTGCTGAGAGAGATAATTCCAAAAAGTATATGTGATTTTTAAGGATAAGCAAAAATTTTGTTGTTTGGCTCTGGTAAATTATCCAACCACTTGAGAATTTGATTTTTTCTAATCCTTGAAATTTCAGGATTATTAGGTCACTTGCATCCTCAACATGTTTCTGGCATGCATATCCACCACATTTAAAGCGTGTTAGGATCAATTAGAAGTCCCTTTCCTATAAATTTCCACCAAGCTATTATTAGGGGTTGTACTAGTGGAATTTTCCAAACATGGATGACAAAACGTTGGAGTTCATTTTTAGTGCTTGAAACAATTTTCTTCACTTACATTTATTTTAGTTTTCAAATTTTTTTGCATACATGAACTCTAAAATTTTCATTTTGTTGCGATCTATTTGCCTTATATCTTTTTTGTTTACGAGAAAAATGGGAGAGTGAAAACACAAGTTTGGATATGAAAAAAATTTGAACATCCAAAATGGAAATGTAGAAATACAGAGAGAGATAATTCCAAAAAGTATATGTGATTTTTAAGGATAGGCAAAAAGTGGGTTGTTATGCCCTGGTAAAATATCCAACCACTTGAGAATTTGATTTTTTCTACTCCTTGAAATTTTGGGATCATTAGGTCACTTTGATCCTCAACAAGTTTCAGGCATGCACATCCACCACATTTAAAGCATGTTAGGATCAGTTAGAAGTCCCTTTCCTAAAAAATTCCACCAAGCTATTATTAGGGGTTGTACTAGTGGCATTTCCCAAACATGGATAACAAAACCTTGGAGTTCATTTTTTGCAGGTGAAATAATTTTCTTCACTTACATTTATTATATTTTTCAAATTTTATTGCATACATGAACTCTAAAATTTTCATTTTGTTGTGATCTATTTGCCTTATATCTTTTTGGATTACGAGAAAAATGGGACAGTGAAAAGTCAAGTTTGGGACTGAAAGAAAATTTGAACATCCAAAATGGAAATGCTCAAATGCTGAGAGAGGTAATTCCAAAAAGTATCTGTGATTTTTAAGGATAGGTAGAAAGTGGGTTGTTTGGCTCTGGTAAAATATCCAACCACTTGAGAATTTGATTTTTTCTACTCCTTGAAATTTTTGGATCATTAGGTCACATGCATGCTCAACATATTTCTAGCATGCATATCCACCACATTTAAAGCATGTTAGGATCAGTTATAAGTCCCTTTCCTATAAAATTCCACCAAGCTATTATTAGTGGTTGTACTAGTGGAATTTCCCAAACATGGATAACAAAACCTTGGAGTTCATTTTTAGTGTGTTAAAAAAAAAATTTCACTTACATTTGTTACAGTTTTCAAATTTTTTTCCATGCATGAACTCTATAATTTTCATTTTGTTGCAATTTATTTGCCTTATATCTTTTTTGTTTATGGGAAAATTGGGAGGGTTAAAACTCAAGTTTGGATCTGAAAAAAAATTTGATCATCCAAACTGGAAATGCACAAATGCTGAGAGAGATAATTCCCAAACGTATTTGTGATTTTTGAAGATAGGCAAAAAGTGGGTTGTTTGGCTCTGGTAAAATTTACAACCACTTGAGAATTTGATTTTTTCTACTCCTTGAAATTTTTACATCATTAGGTCACTTGCGTCCTCAAAATGTTTATGGCATGCATATCCACCACATTTAAAACATGTTAGGATCAGTTAGAAGTCCCTTTACTATAAAATTCCACCAAGCTTTTATTTGGGGTTGTACTAGTGGAATTTCCCAAACATGGATAAAAAAACCTTGGTGTTCATTTTTAGTGCGTGAAATAATTTTCTTCACTTACATTTATTATAGTTTTCAAATTTTTTTGCATACATGAACTCTAAAATTTTCATTTTGTTGCGATCTATTTGCCTTATATCTTTTTCGCTTACGAGACAATTGCGAGAGTGAAAGCTCAAGTTTGAATCTGAAAAAAAATATGAACATCCAAAATGGTAATGCTCAAATGCTGAGAGAGATAATTCCAAAATGTTTATGTGATTTTTAAGGATAGGCAAAAAGTGGGTTGTTTGGCTTCAGTAAAATATCCAACCACTTGAGAATTTGATTTTTTCGAATCCTTGAAATTGTTGGATCTTTAGGTCACTTGCATCCTCACCATGTTTCTGGCATGCATATCCACCACATTTAAACCATGTTAGGATCAGTTAGAAGTCCCTTTCCAATAAAAGTCCACCAAGCTATTATTAGGGGTTGTACTAGTGGAATTTCCCAAACATGGATAACAAAACCTTATATTTCATTTTAAGCGCGTGAAATAATTTACTTCTCTTACATTTATTATAGTTTTCAAATTGTTTTCCATACATGAACTATAAAATTTTCATTTTGCTGTGATTTATTTGCCTTATATCTTTATTGTTTACGAGAAAAATGGGAGAGTGAAAACTCAATTTTCGAACTGAAAAAAAATTTGAACATCCAAAATGGAAAAGTAAAAATGCCGAGAGAGATAATTCAAAAAAGTATCTGTGATTTTTAAGGATAGGCAAAAAGTTGGTTGTTTGGCTCTAGTTAAAAATCCAACCACTTGAGAATTTGATTTTTTCTACTCCTTGAAATTTTTGGATCATTAGGTCACTTGCATCCTCAACATGTTTCTTGCTTGCATATCCACCACATTTAAAAGATGTTATGATCAGTTAGGAGTCCCTTTCCTATAAAATTCCACCAAGCTATTATTAGGGTTTGTAGTAGTGGAATTTTCCAAACATGGATAACAAAACCTTGGAGTTCATTTTTAGTGCGTGAAATAATTTTCTTCACTTACATTTATTATAGTTTTCAAATTTTTTTGTATACATGAACTCTAAAATTGTCATTTTCTTGCGATCTATTTACCTTATATCTTTTTCGCTTACGAGAAAAATGTGAGAGTGAAAGCTCAAGTTTGGATCTGAAAAAAAATTTGAACATCCAAAATGGAAATGCACAAATGCTGAGAGAGATATTTCCAAAAAGTATCTGTGATTTTTAAGGATAGGCAAAAAGTGGGTTGTTTGGCTCTAGTAAAATATCCAACCACTTGAGAATTTGATTTTTTCTAATCCTTGAAATTTTCGCATCATTAGGTCACTTGCATCCTCAACATGTTTTTGGCATGCATATCCACCACATTTAAACCATGTTTGGATCAGTTAGAAGTCCCTTTCCAATACAATTCCACCAAGCTATTATTAGGGGTTGTGCTAGTGGAATTTCCCAAACATGGATAACAAAACCTTGTAGTTCATTTTGGCGTGTGAAATAATTTTCATCTCTTACATTTATTAGAGTTTTCAAATTTTTTTGCATACATGAACTAAAAAATTTTCATTTTGTTGCGATCTATCTGCCTTTTAACTTTTTTGTTTACAAGAAAAATGGGAGAGTGAAAACTCAAGTTTGGATCTGAAAAAAAATTTTAACATCCAAAATGAAAATGTAAAAATGGTAAGAGAGATAATTCCAAAAAGTATCTGTAATTTTTAAGAATAGGTAAAAAGTGGGTTGTTTGGCTCTGGTAACCATTCAGAATTTGATTTTTTCTACTCCTTGAAATTTTTGGGCCATTAGGTCACTTGCATCCTCAACATGTTTTTGGCACGCATATCCACCACATTTAAAGCATGTTAGGATCCGTTAGAAGTCCTTTTCCTATAAAATTCTACCAAGCTATTATTAGGATTTTTACTAGAGGAATTTCCCATACACGGATAACAAAACCTTGGTGTTCATTTTTAGCGCAAGAAATAATTTTATTCACTTACATTTATTATAGTTTTCAATTTTTTTTGCATACATGAACTCTAAAATTCTCATTTTGTTTCGATTTATTTGCCATATATCTTTTTCGCTTACGGGAAAAATGGAGAGTGAAAACTTATGTTTGAATCTGAAAAAAAATTTGAACATCTAAAATGGACATGCACAAATACAAAGAGAGATAATTCAAAAAAGTATATGTGATTTTTAAGGAAAGGCAAAAAGTGGGTTGTTTGGCTCTGGTAAAATATTCAACCACTTCAACATTTGATTTTTTCTACTCCTTGAAATTTTATAATCATTAGTTCACTTGCATCCTCATATGTTTCAGGCATGCATATCCACCACATTTAAAGCATGTTAGAATCAGTTAGAAGTCCCTTACCTAAAAAATTCATCCTAGCTATTATTAGGCTTGTACTAGTGGAATTTCCCAAACATGGATAACAAAGCCTTGGAGTTTATTTTTAAAGCGTGAAATAATTTTCTTCACTTACATTTATTATAGTTTTCAATTTTTTTTGCATACATGTACTCTAAAATTTTCATTTTGTTGTCATCTATTTGCCTTATATCTTTTTCGGTTACGAGAAAAATGGGAGAGTGAAAATCAAGTTTGGAACTGAAAAAAAATTTGAACATCCAAAATGGAAATGCACAAATGCTGAGAGGGAAAATTCCAAAAAGTATCTGTGATTTTGAAGGATAGGCAAAAAGTGGGTTGATTGGCTCTGGTAAATATCCAACCACTTGAGAATTTGATTTTTTGTACTCCCTGAAATTTTGTGATCATTAGGTCACTTGCATCCTCAACATGTTTCTGGTATGCATATCCACCACATTTTAAACAAGTCAGGATCAGTTAGAAGTCCCTTTCATATAAAATTCCACCCAGCTATTATTAGAGGTTGTTCTAGTGGAATTTCCTGAACATAGATAACAAAACCTTGGAATTCATTTTTAGTGCATGAAATAATTTTCTTCACTTACATTTATAGTAGTTTTTCAAATTTATTTGCATACATGAACCCTAAAATTTTCATTTTGGTGCGATCTATTTGCCTTATATCTCTTTTGTCAACGAGAAAAATGGGAGAGTGAAAACTAAAGTTTGGATCTGAAAAAAAATTTGAACATAAAAAATGGAAATGCACAAATGCTGAGAGAGATAATTCCAAAATGTATCTATGATTTTTAAGGATATGCAAAAAGTGGGTTGTTATGCTCTGGTAAAATATCCAACCACTTGAGAATTTGATTTTTTCTACTTCTTGAAATTTTTGGATGATTAGGTCACTTGAATCCTCAACATGTTTCTTGTTAGCATATCCACCACATTTAAAGCATGTTATGATCAGTTAGAAGTCCCTTTCCTATAAAATTTCACCATGCTATTATTAGGGTTTGACTAGTGGAATTTCCCAAACATGGATAACAAAACTAGGAGTTCATTTTTAGTACGTGAAATAATTTTCTTCATTTACATTTATTTTAGTTTTCAATTTTTTTTGCATACATGAACTCTAAAATTCTCATTTGGTGGTGATTTAATATGCTTATATCTTTTTCGCTTAGGGGAAAAATTGGAGAGTGAAAACTCAAGGTTGGATCTGAAAAAAAATTTGAACATCTAAAATGGAAATGCACAAATGCTGAGAGAGATAATTGTAAAAAGTATCTGTGATTTTCAAGGATAGGAAAAAAGTGGGTTGTTTGGCTCTGGTAAATATCCAACCACTTGAGAATTTTATTTTTTCTACTCCTTATAATTTTAGAATCAATAGGTCTGTTGCATCCTCAACATGTTTCTGGCATGCATATCTGCCACATTTGAAGCATGTTAGGAACAATTAGAGTCCCTTTCCTATAAATTTCCACCCAGCTATTATTAGGGGTTGTACTAGTAGAATTTCCCAAACATGGATAACAAAACCTTGGACTTCATTTTTAATGCGTGAAATAATTTTCTTCACTTACATATGTTGCAGTTTTCTAATTTTTTGCATACATGAACTCTCAAATTTTCATTTTGTTGTGATATATTTGCATTATGTCTTTTTTGTTTACGAGAAAAATGGGAGACTGAAAACTTAAGTTTGGATCTGAAAAAAAATTTGAACATCCAAAATGGAAATGCACAAATGCTGAGACAGATCATTCCAAAAAGTATCTGTGATTTTTTAGGATAGACAAAAAGTGGGTTGTTATGCTCTAGTAAAATATCCAACCACTTGTGAATTTGATTTTTTCTACTCCTTGAAAGTTTTGGATCATTACGTCACTTGCATCCTTAACATGTTTCTTGCTTGCATATACACCACATTTAAAGCATGTTATGATCAATTAGAAGTCCCTTTCCTAAAAAATTCCACCATGCTATAATTAGGGTTTGACTAGTGGAATTTTCCAAACATGGATAAAAAAACCTTGGAATTCATTTTAGTGCGTGAAATAATTTTCTTCATTTACATTTATTTTAGTTTTCAATTTTTTTTGCATACATGAACTCTAAAATTCTAATTTTGTTTTGATTTATTATCCTTATATCTTTTTATTTTAGGGGAAAAATTGGAGAGTGAAAACTCACGGTTGGATTTGAAAAAAAATTTGAACATCTAAAATGGAAATGCACAAATGCTGAGAGAGATAATTCCAAAAAGTATCTGTGATTTTTAAGGATAGGCAAAAAGCGGGTTGTTTGGCTCTGGAAAATTTCCAACCACTTGAGAATTTGATTTTTTCTACTCCTTGAAATTTTTGGATCATTAGGTCACTTGCATCCTCAACATGTGTCAGGCATGCATATCCACCACATTTAAAACATGTTAAGATCAGTTAGAAGTCCCTTTCCTAAAAAATTCAACCAAGCTATTATTAGGGGTTGTACTAGTAGAATTTCCAAAACATGGATAACAAAACCTTGGAGTTCATTTATAGTGCGTGAAATAATTTTATTCCTTTTCATTTATTATAGTTTTGAAATTTTTTTGCATACATGAACTCTAAATTTTCATTTTGGTGCGATCTATTTGCGAGAAATATGGGAGAGTGAATACTCAAGTTTGGATCTGAAGAAAAAATTCAACAACCAAAATGGAAATGCACAAATGCTGAGAAAGATAATTCCAAAAAGTATCTGTGATTTTTAAGGATTTGTAAAAAGTGGGTTGTTTGGCTCTGGTAAAATATCCAACCACTTGAGAATTTGATTTTTTCTATTCCTTGAAATTTTTATATCATTAGGTCACTGGCATCTTCAACATGTTTTTTGCTTGCATATCCACCACATTTAAAGCATGTTATGATCAGTTAGAAGTCCCTTTCCTATGAAATTTCACCAAGCTATTATAATGGTTTATTCTAGTGGAATTTCCCGAACATGGATAACAAAACCTTGGAGTTCATTTTTAGTGCATGAAATAATTTTCTTCACTTAAATTTATTATAGTTTTCATATTTTTTTGCATTCATGAACTCTAAAATTCTCATTTTGTTGCGATTTATTTGCTTTATATCATTTTCGCTTATGGGAAAAATGGGAGAGTGAAAACTATTGTTTGGTTATGAAAAAAAATTTGAACATCTAAAATGGAAATGCATAAATGCTGAGAGAGATAATTCCAAAAAGTATCTGTGATTTTTAAGGATAGGCAAAAAGTGGGTTGTTATGCTCAGGAAAAATATCAAACCACTTGAGAATTTGATTTTTTCTACTCCTTGAAATTTTTGGATCATTAGGTCACTTGCTTCCTCAACTTGTTTCTTGCTAGCATATCCACCACATTTAAAGCATGTTATGATCAGTTAGAAGTCCCTTTCCAATAAAATTCTACCAAGCTATTATTAGGGTTTGACTAGTGGAATTTCCCAAACATGAATAACAAAACCTTGGAGTTCATTTTTAGTGCGTGAAATAATTTTCTTCACTTACATTTATTATAGATTTCAATTTTTTTTTGCATTCATGAACTTTAAAATTGTCATTTTGTTTCGATTTATTTGCCATATATCTTTTTCTCTTACGGGAAAAATGGGAGAGTGAAAACTCAAGTTTGGCTCTGAAATAAAATTTTAACATCTAAAATGGAAATGCACAAATGCTTAGAGAGATAATTAAAAAAAGTATATGTGATTTTTAAGGATTGGCAAAAAGTGGGTTTTTTGGCTCTGGTAAATATCCAACCACACGTTGCTTGAGAATTTAAGTTTTTCTACTTCTTGAAATTTTTGGATCATTGGGTCAATTGCATCCTCAACATGTTTCTGGCATGCATATCCACCACATTTAAAGCAAGTTAGGATCAGTTAGAAGTCCCTTTACTATAAAATTTCACCAAGCTTTTATTAGGGGTTGTACTAGTGGAATTTCCCAAACATGGATAACAAAACCTTGGAGTTCATTTTTAGTTCGTGAAATAATTTTCTTCACTTAAATTTATTATAGTTTTCAAATTTTTTTGCATACATGAACTCTAAAATTTTGATTTTGTTGCGATCTATTTGCCTTAAATCTTTTTTGTTTACAAGAAAAATGGGAGAGTGAAAACTCAAGTTTGGATCAGAAAGAAAGTTTGAACATCCGAAATGAAAATTCTTAAATGCTGAGAGAGATAATTCCAAAAAGAATCTATGATTTTTAAGGATAGGCAAAAAGTATGTTGTTTGGCTTTGGTAAATATCCAACCACTTCAGAATTTGATTTTTTCTACACCTTGAAATTTTAGGATGATTAGGTCACTTGCATTTTCAACATGTTTCTGGCATGCATATCCACCACATTTAAAGCATGTTAGGATCAGTTAGAAGTCCCTTTCCTATAATTTTCCACCCAGCAATTATTAGGGGTTGTACTAGTGGAATTTTCCAAACATGGATAACAAAACCTTGGAGTTCATTTTTAGTGCCTGAAATAATTTTCTTCTCTTACATTTATTGTAGTTTTTAATTTTTTTTACATACATGAACTCTAAAATTTTCATTTGTTGCGATCTATTTGCCTTATATCTTTTTTGTTTACGAGAAAAAAGGGAGAGTGAAAACTCACGTTTGGATCTGAAAAAAAATTTGAACATCCAAAATGGAAATGCACAAATGTTGAGAGAGATAATTTCAAAAAGTATCTGTGATTTTTAAGGATAGGGAAAAACTGGGTTGTTATGCTCTGGTAAAATATCCAACTACTTGAGAATTTGATTTTTTTTACTCGAAATTTTTGGATCATTAGGTTACTTCCATCCTCAACATGTTTCTTGCAAGCATATCCACCACATTTAAAGCATGTTAGGATCAGTTAGAAGTCCCTTTCCTATAAAATTCCACCGAGCTATTATTCGGGTTTGACTAGTGGAATTTCCCAAATATGGATAACAAAATCTTGGAGTTCATTTTTAGTGTGTGAAATAATTTTCTTCATTTACATTTATTTTAGTTTTCAAATTTTTTTGCATACATGAACACAAAAATTCTCATTTTGTTTCAATATATTTGCCTTATATGTTTTTTGCTTAGGGGAAAAATTGGAGAGTGAAAACTCAAGTTTGGACCTGAAAAAAAATTAATATCTAAAATGGAAATGCACAAATGCTGAGAAGGATAATTCCAAAAAGTATATGTGATTTTTAAGGATTGGCAAAAGGTAGGTTGTTTGGCTCTGGTAAATATCCAACCACTTGAGAATTTGATTTTTTATACTCCTTGAATTTTTTGGATCATTAGGTCACTTCCATCATCAACATGTTTCAGGCATGCATATCCACCACATTTATAGCATGTTTGGATCAGTTAGAAGTCCCTTTCCTATAAAATTCAACCAAGCTATTATTAGGGGTTGTACTAGTGGAATTTCCAAAACATGGATAACAAAACCTTGGATTTCATTTTTAGTGCGTGAAATAATTTTCTTCCCAAACATTTATTATAGTTTTCAATTTTTTTTGCATACATAAACTCTAAAATTTTTATTTTGTTACGATCTATTTGCCTTATATCGTTTTTCCTTTCAAGAAAAATGGGAGAGTGAAAACTCAAGTTTGGATCTGAAAAAAAAAAATAACATCCAAAATGGAAATGCACAAATGCTGAGAGAGATAATTCCAAAAAGTATCTGTGATTTTTAAGGATAGGCAAAAAGTGGGTTGTTTGCTTCTGCTAAAATATCAACCCACTTGATAATTCGATTTTTTCTATTCCTTGAAAATTTTGAATCATTAGGTCACTGGCATCCTCAACATATTTATTGCTTGCATATCCACCACATTTAAAGCATGTTATGATCAGTTAGAAGTCCCTTTCCTATGAAATTCCACCAAGCTATTATTATGGTTTGTACTAGTGGAATTTTCCAGACATGGATAACAAAACCTTGGAGTTCATTTTTAGTGCGTGAAATAATTTTCTTCACTTAGATTTATTATAGTTTTCAATTTTTTTTGCATTTATGAATTCTAAAATTCTCATTTTGTCGCGATTTATTTGCCTTATATCTTTTTCGCTTATAAGAAAAATGGGAGAGTGAAAACTCAAGTTTGGATCTGAAATAAAATTTGAACATCCAAAATGAAAATGCACAAATGCTTAGAGAGACAATTCTAAAAAGTATCTGTGAATTTTCAGGATAGGCAAAAAGTGGGTTGTTTGGCTCTGGTAAATATCAAACCACACGTTACTTGAGAATTTAATTTTTTCTACTCCTTGAAATTTTTGGATCACTGGGTGACTTGCATCCTCAACTTGTTTCTGGCATGCATATCCACCTTTAAGGCATGTTAGAATTAGTTAGAAGTCCCTTTACTCTAAAATTCCACCAAGCTTTTATTAGGGGTTGTACTAGTGGAATTTCCCAAACATGGATAACAAAACCTTGGAGTTCATTTTTAGTGCGTGAAATAATTTTCTTCACTTACATTTATTATAGTTTTCAAATTTTTTTGCATACATGAACTCTTAAATTTTCATTTTGTTGCGATCAATTTGCCTTATATCTTTTTTTTTTTTACGAGAAAAATGGGAGAGAGAAAACTCATGTTTGGATCGAAAAAAAATTAGAACATCCAAAATGGAAATGATAAAATGCTGAGAGAGATAATTCCAAAAGGTATCTGTGATTTTTAAGGATAAGCAAAAAGTGGGTTGTTATGCTCTTGTAAAATATACAACCACTTGAGAATTTAATTTTTTCTACTCCTTGAAATTTTTGGATCAATAGGTCACTTGCATCCTCAACATGTTTCTGGCATGCATATCCACCACATTTAAAGCATGTTAGGATCAGTTAGAAGTCCCTTTCTTATAAAATTCCACCAAGCTAATATTAGGGGTTGTACTAGTGGAATTTCCCAAACATGGATAACAAAACCTTGGAGTTCATTTTTAGTGCATGAAATAATTTTCTTCACTTACATTTATTATAGTTTTCAAATTTTTTGCATACATGAACTCTAAAATTTTCATTTTGTTGCAATCTATTTCCCTTATCCCTTTTTTCTTTACGAGAAAAATGGGAGAGTGAAAACTCAAGTTTGGATCTGAAAAAAAATTTGGCATCCAAAATGGAAATGCACAAATGCTGAGAGAGATAATTCCTAAAAGTATCTATGATTTTTAAGGATAGGCAAAAAGTTGGTTGTTTGGCTCTGGTTAAAAATCCAACTAATTGAGAATTTGATTTTCTTTTCTCCTTGAAATTTTTGGATTATTTGGTCACTTGCATCCTCAACATGTTTCTTACTTGCATATCCACCACATTAAAAGCATGTTATGATCTGTTAGAAGTCCCTTTACTCTAAAATTCCACCAAGCTTTTATTAAGGGTTGTACTAGTGGAATTTCCATAACATGGATAACGAAACCTTGGAGTTCATTTTTAGTGCATGAAATAATTTTCTTCACTTACATTTGTTATAGTTTTCAAATTTTTTTGCATACATGAACTCTAAAATTTTCATTTTGTTGCGATCTATTTGCGTTATATCTTTTTTGTTTACGAGAAAAATGGGAGAGTGAAAACTCAAGTTTGGATAAAAAAAAAATTGAACATCCAAAATGGAACTGCACAAATGCTGAGAGAGTTAATTCCAAAAAGTATATGTGATTTTTAAGGATAAGCAAAAAGTGGGTTGTTATGCTCTAGTAAAATATCCAACCACTTGAGAATTTGATTTTTTCTACTCCTTGACATTTTTGGATGATTAGGTCACTTGCATGCTCAAAATGTTTCTGGCATGCATATCCACCACATTTAAAGCATGTTAGGATAAGTTAGAAGTCACTTTGCTATAAAATTCGACCAAGCTCTTATTTGGGGTTGTACTAGTGGAATTTCCAAAACATGGATAACAAAACCTTGGAGTTCATTTTTAGTGCGTGAAATAATTTTATTCACTTACATTTATTATAGTTTTCAAGTTTTTTTGTATACATGAACTCTAAAATTTTCATTTTGTTGCGATCTAATTGCCTTATATCATTTTTGTTTACGAGAAAAATGGGAGAGTGACAACTCAAGTTTGGATCTAAAAAAAAATTGAACATCCAAAATGGAAATGCACAAATGCTGAGAGAGATAATTCCAAAAAGTATCTGTGATTTTTAAGGATGGGCAAAAAGTTGGTTGTTTGGCTCTGGTTAAAAATTCAACCACTTGAGAATTTGATTTTTTCTGCTCCTTGAAATTTTTGGATCATTAGGTCACTTGCATCCTCACCAAGTTTCTTCCTTGCGTATCCACCACATCGAAAGCATGTTATGATCAGGTAGAAGTCCCTTTCGTATAAAATTCCACTAAGCTATTATTTGGGTTTGTAGAACTGGAATTTCCCAAACATGGATAACAAAACCTTGGAGTTCATTTTTAGTGCGTGAAATAATTTTCTTCACTTACATTTATTGTAGTTTTTAAATTTTTTTGCACTCAGGCACTCTAAAATTTTCATTTTGTTGCGATCTAATTGCCTTATATCTTTTTCGCTTACGAGAAAAATGTGAGTGTGAAAGCTCAAGTTTGGATCTGAAAAAAATTTGGAACATCCAAAATAGAAATGCTCAAATGCTGAGAGAGATAATTCCAAAAAGTATATGTGATTTTTCAGGATAGGCAAAAGGTGGGTTGTTTGGCTCTAGTAAAATATCTAACCACTTGAGAATTTGATTTTTTCTAATCCTTGAAATTTTTGGATCATTAGGTCACTTGCATCCTCAACATGTTTCTGGCTTTCATATCCACCACATTTAAACCATGTTAGGATCAGTTAGAAATCTCTTTCCAATAAAATTTCACCAAGTTATTATTAGAGGTTGTACTAGTGGAATTTCCAAAAAATGGATAAAAAAACCTTGGAGTTCATTTTTAGCACGTGAAATAATTTTCTACTCTTACATTTATCATAGTTTTCAAATATTTTTGCATACAAGAACTATAAAATTTCCATTTTGTTGCGATCAATTTGCCTTCTATCCTTTTTTTTACGAGAAAAATGGGAGAGTGAAAACTGAAGTTTGGATCTAAAAAAAATTTGAACATCCAAAATGGAAATGCACAAATGCTGAGAGAGATAATTCCAAAAAGTAGCTGTGATTTTTAAGGATAGGAAAAAAGTGGGTTGTTATGCTCTGGTAAAATATCCAACCACTTGAGAATTTGATTTTTTCTACTCCTTGAAATTTTTAGATCATTAGGTCACTTGCATCCTCAACATGTTTCTGGCATGCATATCGACCACATTTAAAGCATGTTAGGATCAGTTAGAAGTCCCTTTACTATAAAATTCCCCCAAGCTATTATTAGGGGTTGTACTAGTGGAATTTCCCAAACATGGATAACAAAACCTTGGAGTTCATTTTGAGTGCGTTAAAAAATTTTCTTCACTTACATTTATTATAGTTTTCAAATTTTTTTGCATACATGAACTCTAAAATTTTCATTTTGTTGCGATCTATTTGTCTTATATCTTTTTTGTTTATGGGAAAAAAGGGAGAGTGAAAACACAAGTTTGGATCTAAAAAAAATTTGAACTTCCAAAATGGAAATGCACAATTGCTAAGAGAGATAATTTCAAAAAGTATCTGTGATTTTTAAAGATGGGAAAACAGTGCGTTGTTTGGCTCTGGTAAAATATCCAACCATTTGAGAATTTGATTTTTTCTACTCCTTGAAATTTTTGGATCATTAGGTCACTTGCATTCTCAAAATATTTCTGGTATGCATATCCACCACATTTAAAGCATGTTAGGATCAGTTAGAAGTCCCTTTACTATAAAATTCCACTTAGCTATTATTAGGGGTTGTACTAGTGGAATTTCCCAAACATGGATAACAAAACCTTGGAGTTCATTTTTAGCACGTGAAATAATTTTGCTCACTTACATTTATTGTAGTTTTAAATTTTTTTTTGCAAACATGAAATCTAAAATTTTCATTATGTTGCGATCTATTTGCCTTATATCTTTTTTGTTTACGGGAAAAACGGGAGAGTGAAAACTCAAGTTTGGATCTGAAAAAAAATTTCAACATCCAAAATGGAAATGCACAAATGTTGAGAGAGATAATTCCAAAAAGTATCTGAAATTTTTAAGGATAGGTAAAAAGTGGGTTGTTTGGCGCTGGTAAAATATCCCTCCACTTGAGAATTTGATTTTTTCTACTCCTTGAATTTTTTTGATCATTAGGTCACTTGCATCCTCAACATGTTTTTGGCATGCATATCCACCACATTTAAAGCATGTTAGGATCAGTTAGAAGTCCCTTTACTATAAAGATCCACCAAGCTATTATTAGGGGTTGTACTAGTGGACTTTCCTAAACATGGATAACAAAACCATGGAGTTCATTTTTAGCGCGTGAAATAATTTTCTTCACTTACATTTATTATAGTTTTAAAATTTTATTGCATACATGAACTCTAAAATTTTTGTTTTGTTTCCATCTATTTGCCTTTATATCTTTTCTATTTACGAGAAAAATGGGAGAGTGAAAACTCAAGTTTGGATCTGAAAAAAAATTTGAACATCCAAAATGGAAATGCTTAAATGCTGAGAGTGATAATTCCAAAAAGTATCTATGATTTTTAATGATAGGAAAAAAGTGGGTTGTTTGGCTCTGGTAAATATCCAACCACTTGAGAATTTGATTTTTTCTACTCCTTGAAATTTTAGGATCATTAGGTCACTTGCATTCTCAACATGTTGTATTGCATGCATATCCACCACATATAAAGCATGTTAGGATCAGTTAGAAGTCACTTTCCTATAAATTTTCACCCAGCTATTATTAGGGGTTGTACTAGTGGAATTTCCCAAACATGGATAACAAAACCTTGGAGTTCATTTTTAGTGCGTGAAATAATTTTCTTCACTTACATTTATTGTAGTTTTAAATTTTTTTTGCATACATAAACTCTAAAATTATCATTTTGTTGCGATCTATTTGCCTTATATCTTTTTTGTTTAGGAGAAAAATGGGTGAATGAAAACTCAAGTTTGGATCTGAAAAAAAATTTGAACTTCCAAAATGGAAATACACAAATGCTGAGAGTGATAATTCTAAAAGTATCTGTGATTTTTAAGGATAGGCAAAAAGTGGGTTGTTATGCTCTGGTAAAATATCCAACCACTTGAGAATTTCCCTGAGTTCTCTTTCACTGTGTGTTGAAGTCTATTACAGACTTTTGTGTCGTTGATATCATAGCAATAGAGCTTTGGTATCAGCATTCCGCTGTCAGAGTCTACTAGAGACTCGCCGTTGTAAAATGGTATCAGAGTCGAGTGGTAGACTTGGTTTCATATGTGTCAAAGAAGTCAAACCTTAACTTTGATTCTTTCTGTTTAGGTATACATACTCCCAAACAGTTACGACCCATACCGGTCACATCCCATGTAACATTTGTAAGGAACAAATGTACAAAAACTTAAACTTCCTATAAGGAACAAAATAGGTCTAATCCAGGGATAAGACTTATAAACTATTCTCGATTGCGAGAACAAATTATGCCCAGAAGGTATGATAATCAAATCGAATTCCAGAAGGTCTGGATTCGACAATTAAAAGATCGATTCTTAAGAGTTCAAGCCAAACTCAAAGAGTTAAAAGAAAATCCTTTAGTTGTAGAATATAACAACGAAGGAAGAAGAATAATCCAAGATGGACGATTCTTAGGACTCTATCCAGTAGGATTAAAACAATTTATCAAAGACCTGAAACACCAAATCAAGATTGAACAACTTGAACTTCAAGAATATGTTATCTAAGCAATTCTTAGAAGATTTGGTAATCATTCTGGAAAGAGAAATCTACAGAATGACCCAAGAAGAAACCGTATCTCAACCTGTAGACACCGCTTCAATAGGAGAAGCCTCTACAAGTACATATGGAAAACCAAAAAAAACAGAATACTGGTATGTTGTCTTCATAGGAAGAGAAACAAGAATATATGACAACTGGGAAGAAGCCCAAGCTCAAGTCATAGGATTTCCCGGAAATTCTCACAGAAAATTTCGGACAAAGGACGATGCTGAACAAGCTTGGACAGCATCCCGAAATAGATGATCTATAGACAAAAACTTTTAGATCGTTTACAAAGAAATAGAGATGGCCTTACCTTCACTCTCTTACTAAGAAACATGCTTCAACCTGAAGATGATACTATCTACTCCATGGAAATGTACTATTTCCATTGGGAAAGATACACGAATCGCATCCATAGACTACGATGCAAGATCGAAAAAATTAAACAAAAGCTAAACCTCTTAGCTTTGTAAAAATGAATGAGTTTTTCTATTTAATGGATATGGAAACTCTATTACCATTAGGCCTTCCTGACATTGTCACCGGATGGCTTAAAAACCTAGTGTACCTTGCAACACCTTGCATAGCACCTAGAAGAAAAAAGGATCCAGCACCACCTGCTTTTTGGATCGCTTCAAAAGCATCATCCTCCACCGATGATGAAGTTTAGGCAGAATATAATACCTTCGGTCGCCAACCGATTTATTATGTTCAAGAGGAAAAACCTTCCTCTAGTAAACAACAAGAAGAGCAACACGACAGTGAACCAGAAGCCTGGGAATCTGATGAAGTTGCAGAAGAAAATACCAAGAAAATAGACTACTCTGCTAAAGACAAAAAGGCATATGATCTTGGTAAAAGATTTCGAATGCTTCGTGGTAGCGACCATTTTGAAGCAGAAACTTCAAGGGTACGAGACACCCACATGGAAGATAGCTTTCAAGATAACTTTCCAACCGTACTGCGGTTCACCCGCAAGAACGAGAAAGTTTCTCCCACTCCAAAATATCCCTGGGAGGACAAAGATATTCAACAAAATACACAAGTATCGATCCCTCAAATTCTACTAAGGGACACCAAATCATAGATAGCATAAACCCTTTTGGATTTTACCTCAACTTGGATTGCCCCAAGGATGGAGAAAAGGTCCTTAAAGATTGGGAAAGAAGCATGAGCAACGCTGCAAATATGCATGAATCTTGGAACCATGAATCAGCATTTAATTTCTTTACCCATGCTTTACAGGGTAATGTAGCTCATTGGTGGGACAACCTTCCTGAAGACCAAAAACAAGCTAATACCTCAATATCGATAGCCAATATCTTGAAAGGATTAGTGGCTAAGATATCAAAGGAATTTCAAGGAATACATCCAACCCAAAAAGCCTACAATGAGAGTACTAAACAAAGAAAACGTTTAGAAACTCTTCAGAAATTAAACAAGATACAAATCTGTAACATTTGTTTTTACGAGAAGTATTACTGCGAGTTTGCAAGTTACTTCTATAAACTTCAAAAAGAAGACCAGAAACCTTATCTGTCTATCTTTTATGCAAAATTACCAGAACCATTTGCACATGTAGCTGAAAAAGACTACATTACAAAATATTGGCAAAACAATCCAGAACATGGTACTTTAACCATGGATAATTTCCTAAACATTGATACTTTAGGAAGAAGACATCAATTTGTACAAGACATGTTGGCAAATCTTTGTGAAGCCCAAAAACTACAAAAGAAAAGTAGTAAGGCAAATAAACAAACATTAAGTTGTTCAAACCAGAACAAAAATGTAGGAGCTTATGGTTGCAAAACCACCTCCCATAAGCAACGAAAATATCCTAAGAAATTTCAACAGAAAAAATTTAGGATACAAAAAAGTTCTACAACTAAGTATACTCCTAAAAAGAGATACTTTAAGAAAAGAACAAATTCTGGCCCTACCACGTCGAGTAAAGGGTCAAATGCATACTGCCCAAAGGGGAAAACCCCAAGCAAATGCAAATCCTGGATATGCCAGAAAGAAGGACATTTTGCAAAAGATTGTCCAAATGATAAACAACAATGGCGGTAAAGTACTTACATGCTACTAGCCAAAGAAAATGGATTGGAAATCATTCATTAAGATGACATCTAGTCAAAAGATGAAGTATATGAACTTCATCTCGAAACTGAGTCCTCCTCCTCAAAAAACTCTGAGAACATGTCGGACTCTTCAGGCACCTTCTCTGAATGAGTATCCGCAAAAACGCAAAGCATGTTGCATCTGGAAATTCTTATATCATGGTCATGCTTAAACTACCCGGATATATCAAATTCCATATACACGCTCTCGTAGATACAGGAAGTTCATACTGCCTAGCCAGACAAAATCTACTTCCCACGGATCTATGGAAAACACTTGAAGTACCCTTTCAAGTAATTGTTGGCTCAGGAGAAAATATATCTCTTCCTGTAGAAGCCCAAAACATTCATCTTGACATTGGAGGTGAAAGGTTTATGATTCCAAAACTCATTAGTTTAGGATCAAACATAAACTCAAGACTAGATTTAGTCCTAGGAAATGAATGGCTCATGTTTCATGCCCCTGTAGAGCAAACACCAGCCTACTATAAACTTCAATGTCGCACTCGACGTAATACTGCTGTATTTGTCTACGCAGTAAAACCCACTAAAGCCTATGCCATTTCTGGCAATGGAGCTGTCCTCCATCAGGTCTTCAAAAAATGTAGCAAGCGTGGTGATGAGATTCCTCCCTTAGAAACTCTGCTCCTCGTTGAGTCCTGTGAATCTGAAGTTCAGCAACTTCTAGAATCCACTTGTTCTGAGAAACCCTTAGAATGATGGCATAAACAAAAATCATATGCCGACCTCGAACTTCTTGATCCTGAAAAAGAAATCCGAGAAAAACCTATGGTTTACACTCCTTCTGATGTTGAAGAATTCTCAACATGGATAAATGACTTGCTAGCTCAAGGTTTAATCCATGCAAGTTATTCTTCCCATACGACTCCTGCTTTCCTGGTACGAAATGATGCAGAGATAAAACGAGGAAAAGCTAGAATGGTCATTAACTATAAAAAGTTTAATGAAGCCACAAAAATGGATGGCTACTATCTTCCTAACAAAGAAAGATTAATAGCTGCCATAAGAGGAAAACAATAGTTTTCTAAATTTGATTGCAAATTCGGGTTTTGAAAAATTCGTCTAACAGAAAGAGCTATTCCCCTTACTGCATTCAGTTGTCCTTCAGGACATTATGAGTGGCTTGTAATGCCCTTTGGGTTAAAACAAGCACCCAACATATTTCAAAGAAGAATGGATTATATCCTCAAACCATTCTTTAAATTTTGCGTAGTTTATGTTGATGACATCCTAGTCTTTTCAGAAACCAAAGATCAACATAAAGAGCAATTACTTAAGGTCTTAAATGCCTTAAAAAATGCTAGGATAGCACTCAGCAAAAAGAAATCAGAGTTGTTTAAAACCAAGATAGATTTCTTAGGTCTAAACATCTCAAAAGGAGAAATCATTCTTCAAAATCATATTCTGTAAAAACTAGCTGCTTTTCCGAATGAAATTGAAGATATAAAACAACTTCAACGTTTCGTAGGATGCCTAACATATGCTGAACAATTCATACAAAATTTAGCAGAAATTAGGAAACCCTTTCAAAAGAAACTAAAGAAAGACGTCAAATGGGAATGGACACCCACTGATAGTCTAGAAGTAATCCGGATCAAACAAATGATGAAACACCTCCCGGTGTTAACTCTACCCGATCCAGATGCAAAACTGATTTTAGAAACTGACGCCTCTGATCATACATGGGCAGCAGTCCTAAAATGCAAAATCAATGATTCTGAAAGAATATGCAAATATACATCAAGAACATTTTCATCTGCTGAAACAAACTACCATTCTTATGAAAAAGAAATTTTAGCAGTAAAAAATGGGATAAAAAAGTTTTATATTTATCTTGGTCCCAAAGAATTTCTAGTAAGAACTGACTGTAAAAATTTTGTCGATCTTATGACAAGAAATTTAGAAGATTAACTTTGTCGCGGTAGATTACTCCGTTGGCAGCAATGGTTTTTTCAATTCTCTTTTACTGTTGAACACATTAAAGGAGATAAAAACTATGTACCTGATACTCTTACTCGAGAATTTTCTTGTGTTATAGACAGGTAAAATGGATCCTCTCAGCAGCACCCTGACAGACCTAGCAGCAGCAATTGCCACACTCTCAGTATTGCTCTCAACCCTACAGTCACTATTCGATAGTCTTTTAGTTCTTTTAGAACGAGGAGACATACATGAGAATTGCGCCCGTTACGGGTTAAGTGGAGAAGTCTTACAACTCAAGGTTAAAGATTAACCGAAGAGTTAAAAGAACTCACTCAACGGAATAAAATGCCAAGCTCCTCCGGGATTTCTACCGGATCTCCATCACGAGAAAAGGAAGCCACAACGTCAGCTAATCAGCAGACGGATGACTTTAGTGTTTTGATCAACATAGGTCGACCCGGGATTTCTATTGGTCATACCAGGCATGAGAAGGAAATCACAACCCAATCTTCTCTGAAGATAGGGGAATCAGGGATTTCTACCTACCAGCCTAGAGCTGGAAAGGAAACCTTAACTATTTCGTTGAAATCGGAATTAGGGACTTCTACCTGTCAGTCTCGAGCTGAAAAGGAAGTCTTAACGGATCCATCCTTGATGGAAACGGACTTGTCTAGTAATGAGAAATCATTCAAGACAAAATTGGTTACCCCGTCTGAGTTTACAAGGTTGAAAAGCTTAAATAAACCAGATAAAACTAGTTTTAATGAGTTTGAGTTTTTAAAAAAATTTAAACCTTTAAAACTTTCGGACATTATGTCTGAGGAACCCTCGCTACGCCATCAAAAGGTGGACAGCATTCGTTCAAAGATCGAATCCGATCATACTATCCAATTCCAGAGATGGAATGAACAAATTGGACAAGGGATGAACACTCCCTTCTTCACCACTGAGCCCAGCAACAGTTGGAATCAAGTGAAGCTGAGTCATGAAATAGACTCAAAATATGCATCCATGCTTTATGCATATGGATTCATAAAACAAATGGTACTTCACTCCACTGACTTATCAGTGTTTGAAAAAATGCCAAAGGAAATTATGGAGGCTTGCAAAAGTTTCATCTCCATAACAAAGAGTAAAGGAATTCGACTTCATTTCATTTCTTGTATTGCTGAAATTTTTACTGACACAAAGATGTTTCCGAGCATTTCTATCGTGACACTTGAAGGCATCAAAGAAGGTGACGCAAATATGGAATATGATCCCAAACATGTTCCAAAAGCCAAGCCTTGCCCAGAAGCAATCTGGCCAACCAGGCGTATCCGCGGGCTCAAGAACCTGATACAGCTCATACAACAGCTGATTCAGAAAAAGAGAAGCTTTGTCTACAAGGCCTCCGTCCCACTAACGATCGTCTCGAAAAGCTATAAAGAGACTCCGACTTCCGTCCAGACCAGTCTCGAAGCTACGCTAAAGAAACTCCTCGGAGAAAATATCCCCTTCAGCAAAACAACTAAGGAAATCTTCTGCCAGATGGCCCAGAAGACTTTTCTGAAGGAGCACACCTGTAAATTGTGTATAGAAAGGCAGCTGTCCGAATGAGCAGTTAGCAGCCACCTCAGCAGACTAGTCAGCAGCCGTTAAGGCCCACGACGAATCAAAGTCAACAAAGGCAGCTACAAATGTCATCAATGACGTCTACACCAAGTCAACAATGATGGCTAAAAAAGATTCCTACACGTCATTATCATGATGTCACACGTAGAAAAGACATTTCTACCCCTGCTTTCGGTGACGAAAGGTAATAATGCAAGGGCAAAAATGACAAGCCAAAAAGACAAAAGTTACCATTTGTCTTTAAACGCACACCTTTCAATCAAGGGTAAAAGCGAAAGACATGAAATATCTTCTGCTATAAATTCGACGCTCCTCCAGAGGTTGAGTCATTCGAACTTGGAGCAACTCAAAAATTGAAGAAGCATTAGCATTCGAAGAAGAAGGCGATTTTCTGTGATCTTTCTCCGGCAAGTTCCTCAAGCACGGTATGTGCTTAACAGCCATAATGGCTGAGTAGAAAAGAGGGAACCGACCGGTGCCACAGTCGGTAACTTCGGGAGTTATATAGCTAAGTAGTTTTTCTTTTCCCTTTTTAAGGGTATGTATTTAGTTATGTTTTTCTTATCTTTTTTCTTATCTTGAACAATGTTTTTATATTTTCCGCATGTTTGTAATATTGTGATTCATACATTAGTTGTTATTACTGTTCATGTTCCGCATATATAAATATGATCTCCACAGTTGTTGTTATTACTGTTCATATTCCACATCTATATATATGATCTCCACAGTGTTTGTTTTTACTGTTCCAAAGTTACTGTTCAAAAGTACTGTTCCTTTTTACTATTCATGATTACTATTCATGATTACTGTTCACTTGTAAAAAAGAAATAGTATCGAAATAGTGCCAAATAGGACAGAAGTTGGAGACTTGGAATTATTCGGCTACGCTCTGAGGTAGAAAACGAAACAGAGTTGTGCTCTACCCTGCTGAAGCAGCCATGGAGCCGCAACGGTTAATAGGAATGGCTTGGGGCCCTCTGGAGACCGTGAGGACCGCATTGACAGAATTGCCCACGTGGTGGTAAGCCTGCAGGAATAGGGTCAAACCCTGAAGAAGTTCTAAGTAGCAGCAGAAGTCATGTTGGGCCTATTAGATAGCTATGAAATAGACACAAACGAGTACAGAGCAGTGACATGTGGTAGGAAGCAGGAGTGATATGATAGTGAAATGATAGGACTGTCGAAATGTAACTGTAGGAATAGTATTGTGTGAGTCATCGATGTTTTCCGCTGCATGTAGCCAGTGCGTAAGTAGAAATCCCTAGGATTCTAGTTCTGCTGCCCTCATCCCTAGGTTCTCTTCAATTGTGTGTGCAAGTCTATTAGAGACTTTTGTGTCTTGATATCATAGCAAGAGTGCTTTGGTATCAGTATTTCGCTGACAGAGTCTGCTAGAGACGTTCTACTCCTTGAAATTTTTGGATCATTAGGTCACTTGCATCCTCAACATGTTTCTTATAAGCATATCCACCACATTTAAAGCATGTTATGAAGTTAGAAGTCCCTTTCCTATAAAATTCCACCAAGCTATTATTAGGTTTTGACTAGTGGACTTTCCCAAACATGGATAACAAAACCTTTGATTTCATTTTTAGTACGTGAAATAATTTTCTTCTTTTACATTTATTTTAGTTTTCATATTTTTTTTCATACATGAACTCTAAAATTCTCATTTTGTTTCGATTTATTTTCCTTATATCTTTTTTCGCTTAGGGGAAAAATTGGAGAGTGAAAACTCAAGTTTGGATCTGAAAAAAAATTTGAACATCTAAAATGGAAATATACAAATGCTGATAGAGATAATTCCAAAAAGTATCTGTAATTTTTAAGGATAGGCAAAAAGTGGGTTGCTTGGCTCTAGTAAAATATCCAACCACTTGACAATTTGATTTTTTCTACTCCTTGAATTTTTTGGATCATTAGGTCACTTGCATCCTCAACATGTTTTTGGCATGCATATCCACCACATTTAAATCATGTTAGGATCAGTTAGAAGTCACTTTCCTATAAAATTCAACCAAGCTATTATTAGGGGTTGTACTAGTGGAATTTCCAAAACATGGATAACAAAACCTTGGAGTTCATTTTTAGTGCGTGAAATAATTTTCTTCCCTTACATTTATTATAGTTTTCAAATTTTATTGCATACATGAATTCTAAAATTTTCATTTTGTTGCGATTTATTTGCCTTATATCTTTTTTGCTTACAAGAAAAATGGGAGAGTGAAAACTCAAGTTTTAATCTGAAAAAAAAATTGAACTTCCAAAATTGAAATGCACAAATGCAATGAGAGATAATTCCAAAAAGTATCTGTGATTTTTAATGATAGGCAAAAAGTGGGTTGTTTGGCTATGGTAAAATATCCAACCACTTCAGAATTTGATTTTTTCTATTCCTTGAAATTTTTGGATCATTAGGTAACTGGCATCCTCAACATGTTTATTGCTTGCATATCCACCACATTTAAAGCATATTATGATCAGTTAGAAGTCCCTTTCCTATGAAATTCCACCAAGCTTTTATTACGGTTTGTACTAGTGGAATTTCCCAAACAAGGATAACAAAACCTTGGAGTTCATTTTCAGGGCGAGAAATAATTTTCTTCACTTACGTTTACTATTGTTTTCAAATTTTTTTGCATAAATGAACTCTAAAATTTTTATTTTTTTGCCATCTATTTGCCTTAAATCTTTTTCGCTTACCAGAAAAATGGGAGAGTGAAAACTCAAGTTTGGATCTGCAAAAAATTTTAACATCCAAAATGCAAATGCAAAAAAGCTGAGAGAGATAATTCAAAAAAGTATCTGTGATTTTTATGCATAGGCAAAAAGTGGGTTGTTTGGCTCTAGTAAATATCCAACCACACGTTACTTGAGAATTTAATTTTTTCTACTCGAAATTTTTCGATCATTCGGTAACTTCCATCCTCAACATGTTTCTGGCATGCATATCAACCACATTTAAAGCATGTTAGGATCAGGTAGAAGTCCCTTTACTATAAAATTCCACCAAGCTTTTATTAGGGGTTGTACTAGTGGAATTTCCCAAACATGGATAACAAAACCTTGGAGTTCATTTTAAGCGTGTGAAATAATTTTCTTCACTTACATTTATTATAGTTTTCAAATTTTTTAGTATATATGAACTCTAAAATTTTCATTTTGTTGCGATCTATTTGCCTTATATCTTTTTTGTTTACGAGAAAAATGGGGGAGTGAAAACTCAAGATTGGATCTGAAAATAAAATTGAACATCCAAAAAGGAAATGCACAAATGCTGAGAGAGATAATTCCAAAAAGTATCTGTGATTTTTAATGATAGGCAAAAAGTTGGTTGTTTGGCTCATGTTAAAAATCCAACCACTTGAGAATTTGATTTTTTCAACTCCTTGAGATTTTTGGATCATTAGGTCACTTGCATCCTCAACATGTTTCTTGCTTGCATATCCACCACATTTAAAGCATGTTATGATCAGTTAGAAGTCCCTTTCCTTTAAAATTCCACCAAGCTATTATTAGGATTTGTAGTAGTGGAATTTCCCAAACATTGATAACAAAACCTTGGAGTTCATTTTTAGTGCGTGAAAATTTTTTCTTCACTTACATTTATTATAGTTTTCAAATTTTTTTTTGCATACATGAACTCTAAAATTTTCATTTTGTTGCGATCTATTAGCCTTATATCTTTTTCGCTTACTAGAAAAATGAGAGAGTGAAAGGTCAAGTTTGCATCTAAAATAAAATTTGAACATCCAAAATGGAAATGCTCAATTGCTGAAAGAGATAATTCCAAAAAGTAACAATGATTTTTAAGGATAGGCAAAAAGTGGGTTGTTTGGCTCTAGTAAAATATCCAACCACTTGAGAATTTGATTTTTTCTAATCCTTGAAATTTTTGGATCCTTAGGATACTTGCATCCTCAACATGTTTCTGGCATGCATATCTACCACATTTAAACCATGTTAGGATCAGTTAGAAGTCCCTTTCCAATAAAATTCCACCAAGCTATTATTAGGGGTTGTACTAGTGGAATTTTCCAAGCGTGGATAACAAAACCTTGTAGTTCATTTTAAGTGTGTGAAATAATTTTCTTCTCTTACATTTATTATAGTTTTCAAATTTTTTTGCATACATAAACTATAAATTTTTTATTTTGTTGCGATCTATGTACCTTATATCTTTTTGTTTTAAGAGAAAAATGGGAGAGTGAAAACTCAAGTTTGGATCTGAAAAAAAATTTCAAAATCCAAGTGGGAAATGTACAAATGCTGAGAGAGATAATTCCAAAAAGTATCTGTGATTTTTAAGGATAGGCAGAAAGTGGTTTGTTTAGCGCTGGTAAAATATCCCACATGAGAATTTGATTTTTTCTACTCCTTGAAATTTTTTGATCATTAGGTCTCTTGCATCCTCAACATGTTTCTATCTTGCATATCTACCACATTTAAACCATGTTAGCATCAGTTAGAAATCCCATTCCAATAAAATTCCACCAATCTATTATTAGGGGTTGTACTAGTGGAATTTCCCAAACATGGATAACAAAACCATGTAGTTCATTTTTAGCGCGTGAAATAATTTTCTTCTCTTACATTGATCATAGTTTTCAATTTTTTTTGCATACATGAACTTTAAAATTTTCATTTTGTTGCAATAAATTTGCCTTATATCTTTTTTGTTTATGAGAAAAATGGGAGAGTGAAAACTCAAGTTTGGATCAGAAAAAAAAATTGAACATCTAAAATGGAAATGCACAAATGCTGAGAGTGATAATTCCATAAAGTATCTGTGATTTTTAAGGATAGGCAAAAAGTTGGTTGTTTGGCTCTGGTAAAATATCCAACCACTTAAGAATTTGATTTTTTCTACTCCTTGAAATTTATGGTTCATTAGGTCAGTTGCATCCTCAACATGTGTCTGGCATGCATATCCACCACATTTAAAGCATGTTAGAATCAGTTAGAAGTCCCTCTCCTATAAAATTCCACCAAGCTATTATTAGGGGTTGCACTAGTGGAATTTCCCATACATGGATAACAAAACCTTGGAGTTCATTTTTACCGCGTGAAATAATTTTCCTCACTTACATTTATTATAGTTTTAATTTTTTTTTGTAAACATGAACTCTTAAATTTTCATTATGTTGCGATCTATTTGCCTTACATCTTATTTGTTTATGCGAAAAATGGGAAAGTGAAAACTCCAGTTTGGATCTGAAAAAAAATTTGAACAACCAAAATGGAAATGCACAAATGCTGAGAGAGATAAATCCAAAAAGTATCTGTGATTTTTAAGGATAGGCAAAAAGTTGGTTGTTACGCTCAGGTAAAATATCCAACCACTTGAGAATTTTATTTTTTCTACTCCTTGAAATTTATGGATCATTAGGTTAGTTGCATCCTCAACATGTTTCTGGCATGTATATCCACCACATTTAAAGCATGTTAGAATCAGTTAGAAGTCGCTTTCCTATAAAATTCCACGAAGCTATTATAAAGGGGTTGTACTAGTGGAATTTCCCAAACATGGATAACAAAACCTTGGAGTTCATTTTTAGTGCGTGAGAAAATTTTCTTCACTTACATTTATTAGTTTTCAAATTTCTTTGCATACATGAACTCTAAAATTTTCATTTGGTTGCGATCTATTTGCCTTATATATTTTTTGTTTACGGGAAAAATGGGACAGTGAAAACTAAGGTTTGGATCTGAAAAAAAAATTGAACATCCAAAATGGAAATGCACAAATGCTGAGAGAGATAATTCCAAAAGTATCTGTGATTTTAAAAGATAGGCAAAAAGTGGGTTGTTTGGCTCTAGTAAAATATCCAAGCACTTGAGAATTTGATTTTTTGAACTCCTTGAAATTTTTGGATCATTAGGTCATTTGCATCCTCAAAATGTTTCTGGCATGCATATCCACCACATTTAAAGCATGTCAGGATCAGTTAGAAGTCCCTTTACTATAAAATTCCACCTAGCTATTTTCAGGGGTTGTACTAGTGGAATTTCCCAAACATGGATAACAAAACCATGTAGTTCATTTTAAGCGCGTGAAATAATTTTCTTCTCTTACATTTATTATAGTTTTCAAATTTTTTTGCATACAACAACTATAAAATTTTCATTTTGTTACAATCTATTTGCCTTATATCTTTTTGTTTACGAGAAAAATGGGAGAGTGAAAACTCAAGTTTGGATCTGAAAAAAAATTTCTACATCCAAAATGGAAATGCACAAATGCTGAGAGAGATAATTCCAAAAATTATCTGTGATTTTTAAGGATAGGTAGAAAGTGGGTTGTTTGGCACAAGTAAAATATCCATCCACATGAGAATTTGATTTTTTTCACTCCTTGAAATTTTTGGATCATTAGGTCTCTTGCATCCTCAACATGTTTTTGGCATGCATATCCACCACATTTAAAGCATGTTAGGATCACTTAGAAGTCCCTTTACTATAAAATTCCGCCATGCTATTATTAGGGGTTGTACTAGTGGATTTTCCCAAACATGGATAACAAAACCTTGGAGTTCATTTTTAGGGCGGAAAATAATTTTCTTCATTTTCATTTATTGTAGTGTTCAAATTTTTTTGCATACATGAACTCTAAATTTTTCATTTTGTTGCGATCTATTTGCCTTATATGTTTTTTGTTTACGAGAAAAATGGGAGAGTGAAAACTCAAGATTGGATCTGAAAAAAAATTTGATCATCCAAAAAGGAAATGCACAAATGCTGAGAGAGATAATTTCAAAAAGTATCTGTGATTTTTAACGATAAGCAAAAAGTTGGTTGTTTGGCTCATGTGAAAAATCCAACCACTTGAAGAATTTGATTTTTTCTACTCCTTGAGATTTTTGGATCATTAGGTAACTTGCATCCTCAACATGTTTCTTGCTTGCATATCCACCACATTTAGAGCATGTTATGATCACTTAGAAGTCCCTTTTCTATACAATTCCACCAAGCTATTATTAGGGTTTGTAGTAGTGGAATTTCCTAAACATGGATAAAAAAACCTTGGAGTTCATTTTTAGTGCCTGAAATAATTTTCTTCCCTTACATTTATTATAGTTTTCAAATTTTTTTGCATACATGAACTCTTAAATTTTCATTTTGTTGCGATCTATTTGCCTTATATCTTTTTCGCTTATGAGAAAAATTTGAGAGTGAAAGCTCAATTTTGGATTTGAAAAAAAATTTGAACATCCAAAATGGAAATGCTCAAATGTTGAGAGAGATAATTCCAAAAAGTAACTGTGATTTTTAAAGATAGGAAAAAAGTGGGTTGTTTGGCTCTAGTAAAATATCCAACCACTTGAGAATTTGATTTTTTCTAATCCTTAAAACTTTTGGATCATTAGGCCACTTGCATCCTCAACATGTTTCTGGCATGCATATCCACCACATTTAGACCATGTTAGGATCAGTTAGAAATCCCTTTCCCATAAAATTCCACCAAGAAATTATTAGGGGTTGTACTAGTGGAATTTCCCTAACATGGATAACAAAACCTTGTAGTTCAATTTTTGCGCGTAAAAAAATTTTCCACTTACATTTATCATAGTTTTCAATTTTTTTTGTATACATGAAATACACAATTTTCATTTTGTTGCAATAAATTTGCCTTATATATTTTTTGTTTATGAGAAAAATGGGAGAGTGAAAACTCATGTTTGGATCAGAAAAATAATTTTAACATCCAAAATGGAAATGCACAAATGCAGAGAGAGATAATTCCAAAAAGTTGGTTGTTATGCTCTGGTAAAATATCCAACCACTTGAGAATTTTATTTTTTCTACTCCTAGAAATTTATGGATGATTAGGTCACTTGCATCCTCAACATGTTTCTGGCACGCATGTCCACCACATTTAAAGCATGTTAGGATCAGTTAGAAGTCCCTTTCCTATAAAATTCCACCAAGCTATTATTAGGGGTTGTACTAGTGGAATTTTCCAAACATGGATAACAAAACCGTGGAGTTCATTTTTAGTGCGTGAAAAAATTTTCTTCACTTACATTTATTAGTTTTCAAATTTTTTTCCATACATAAACTCTAAAATTTTCATTTGGCTGCGATCTATTTTCCTTATATATTATTTGTTTACGGCAAAAATGGGAGAGTGAAAACTCTAGTTTGGATCTGAAAAAAATTTGAACATCCAAAATGGAAATGCAGAAATGCTGAGAGAGATAATTCAAAAAAGTATCGGTGATTTTTAATGATAGGCAAAAAGTGGGTTGTTTGGCTCTGGTAAAATATCCAACCACTTGAGAATATGATTTTTTCAACTCGACATTTTTGGATCATTAGGTCACTTGCATCCACAAAATGTTTCTAGCATGCATATCCACCACATTTAAAGCATGTTAGGATCAGTTAGAAGTCCCTTTGCTATAAAATTCCACCTTGCTATTATCTGGGGTTGTACTAGTGAAATTTCCCAAACATTGATAACAAAACCTTGGAGTTCATTTTTAGCGCTTGAAATAATTTTCCTCACTTAGATTTATTACAGTTTTAAATTTTTTTTGCAAACATGAACTCTTAAATTTTATTTTGTTGCGATCTATTTGCCTTATATCTTATTTTTTTACACGAAAAATGGGAGAGTGAAAACTCAAGTTTGGATCTGAAAAAAAATTTCAACATCAAAAATGGAAATGCACAAATGCTGAGAGAGATAATTCCAAAAAGTATCTGTGATTTTTAAGGATAGGCAAAAAGTGGGTTGTTTGGATCTAGTAAAATATCCTACCCCTTAAGAATTTGAT
Source organism: Aristolochia californica (assembly GCF_029961685.1). NCBI lineage: Eukaryota > Viridiplantae > Streptophyta > Magnoliopsida > Piperales > Aristolochiaceae > Aristolochia > Aristolochia californica. The sequence continues at coordinate 10,680,920 of NW_027181837.1, forward strand.
TTTTTCTAATCCTTGAAAGTTTTGGATCCTTAGGATACTTCCATCCTCAACATGTTTCTTGCATGCATATCCACCACATTTAACGCAGGTTAGGATCAGATAGAAGTCCCTTTACTATAAAATTCCACCATGCTTTTATTAGGGGTTGTACTAGTGGAATTTCCCAAACATGGATAACAAAACCTTGGAGTTCATTTTAAGCGTGTGAAATAATTTTCTTCACTTACATTTATTATAGTTTTCAATTTTTTTAGCATACATGAACTCTAAAATTTTCATTTTGTTGCGATCTATTTGCCTTATATCTTTTTTGATTTCGGGAAAAATGGGAGAGTGAAAACTCAAGTTTCGATCTGTAAAAAAATTTGAACATCCAAAATGGAAATGCACAAATGCTGAGAGAGATAATTCCAAAATGTATCTGTGATTTTTAAAGATAGGCAAAAAGTGGGTTGTTTGGCTTTGGTAAAATATCCAACCACTTGAGAATTTGATTTTTTCAACTCCTTGACATTTTTGGATCATTAAGTCACTGGCATCCTCAAAATGTTTCTGACATGCATATCCACCACATTTAAAGCATGTTAGGATCAGTTAGAAGTCCCTTTGCTATAAAATTCCACCTAGCTATTATCAGGGGTTGTACTAGTGGAATTTCCCAAACATGGATAACAAAACTTTGGATTTCATTTTTAGTGCGTGAAAAAATTTTCTTCACTTACATTTATTAGTTTTCAAATTTCTTTGCATACATGAACTCTAAAATTTCCATTTCTTTGCGATCTATTTGCCTTATATATTTTTTGTTGACGGGAAAAATGGGACAGTGAAAACTCAAGTTTGGATCTGAAAGAAAATTTGAACATCAAAAATGGAAATGCACAATTGCTGAGAGAGATAATTCCAAAAGGTATCTGTGATTTTTAAAGATAGGCAAAAAGTGGGTTGTTTGTCTCTAGTAAAATATCCAACCACTTGAGAATTTTATTTTTTCAACTCGAAATATTTGGATCATTAGGTCACTTGCATCCTCAAAATGTTTCTAGCATGCATATCCACCACATTTAAAGCATGTTAGGATCAGTTAGAAGTCCCTTTACTATAAAATTCCACCTAGCTATTATCAGGGATTGTACTAGTGGAATTTCCCAAACTTGGATAACAAAACCTTGTAGTTCATTTTTAGCGCGTGAAATAATTTTCCTCACTTACATTTATTATAGTTTTAAAACTTTTTTACAAACATGAACTCTTAAATTTTTATTATGTTGCGATCATGTTTGTTTACACGAAAAATGGGAGAGAGAAAACTCAAGTTTGGATCTAAAAAAAAATTTCAACATCCAAAAGGGAAATGGACAAATGCTGAGAGTGATAATTCCAAAAAGTATCTGTGATTTTTAAGGATAGGCAAAAAGTGGGTTATTTGGCTGTGGTAAATATCCAAGCACACGTTACTCAAGAATTTAATTTTTTCTACACCTTGAAATTTTTGGATCATTAGGTCAGTTGCATCCTCTACATGTTTCTGGCATGCATATCCACGATATTTAAAGCATGTTAGGATCAGTTAGAAGTCCCTGTCCTATAAAATTCCACCTAGCTATTATTAGGGCTTGTACTAGTGGAATTTCCCAAACATGGATAACAAAACCTTGGAGTTCATTTTTAGCGCCAGAAATAATTTTCTTCACTTACATTTACTATTTTTTTCAAATTTTTTTGCATACATGAACTCGATAATTTTAATTTTTTTGCGATCTATTCGCCTTAAATTTTTTTCGCTTACGAGAAAAATGGGAGAGTGAAAACTCCAGTTTTGGATCTGTCAAAAATTTTAACATCCAAAATGGAAATGCACAAATGCTGAGAGAGATAATTCAAAAAAGTATCTGTGATATTTATGGATAGGCAAAAAGTGGGTTGTTTGGCTTTGGTAAATATCCAACCACACGTTACTTGAGAATTTAATTTTTTCTACTCGAAAATTTTCAATCATTAGGTCACTTCCATCCTCAACATGTTTCTGGCATGCATATCCACCACGTTTAAAGCATATTAAGATTAGATAGAAGTCCCTTTACTATAAAATTCCACCAAGCTTTTATTAGGGGTTGTACTAGTGGAATTTCCCAACCGTGGATAAGAAAACCTTGGAGTTCATTTTAAGCGTGTGAAATAATTTTCTTCACTTACATTTATTATAGTTTTAAAATTTTTTAGCAAACATGAACTCTAAAATTTTCATTTTGTTGCAATCTATTTGCCTTATATTTTTTTTGTTTACGAGAAAAAATGGGAGAGTGAAAACTCAAGTTTGGATCGAAAAAAAAATTTGAACATCCAAAATGGCAATGCACAAATGTTGAGAGAGATAATTACAAAAAGTATCTGTGATTTTTAACGACAGGAAAAAAGTTGGTTGTTTGGCTCATGTTAAAAATCCAACGACTTGAGAATTTGATTTTTTCTACTCCTTGAGATTTTTGGATCATTAGGTCACTTGCATCCTCAACAGGTTTCTTGCTTGCATATCCACCACATTTAAAGCATGTTATTATCAGTTAGAAGTCCCTCTCCTTTAAAATTCCCCCAAGCTATTATTAGGATTTGTAGTAGTGGAATTTCACAAACATGGATAACAAAACCTTGGAGTTCATTTTTAGGGCGTGAAAACATTTTCTTCACTTACATTTATTATAGTTTTCAATTTTTTTTGCATACATGAACTCTAAAATTTTCATTTTGTTAAGATATATTTGCCTTATATATTTTTCCCTTACGAGAAAAATGGGAGAAAGAAAGCTCAAGTTTGGATCTGAAAAATAATTTGAACATCCAAAATTGAAATTGTCAAATGCTGAGAGAGATAATTCCAAAAAGTATATGTGATTTTTAAGGATAGGAAAAAAATTGTGTTGTTTGGCTCTAGTAAAATATCGAACCACTTGAGAATTTGATTTTTTCTAATAGTTGAAATTTTTGGATCCTTAGGATGTTTAGGATCCTTGAATCCTCAACATGTTTCTGGCATGCATATCTACCACATTTAAACCAAGTTAGGATCAGTTAGAAGTCCCTTTCCAATAAAATTCCACCAAGCTATTATTAAAGGTTGTACTAGTGGAATTTCCCAAACAAGGATAACAAAACCTTGTAGTTCATTTTTAGTGCGTGAAATAATTTTCTTCACCTTCATTTATTGTAGTTTTCAAATTTTTTTGCATACATGAACTCTAAAATTTTCATTTTGTTGCGATCAATTTGCCTTATATCTTTTTTATTTACAAGAAAAATGGAAGAGTGAAAACTCAAGTTTGGATCTGAAAAAAAATTTCAACATCCAAAATGGAACTGCACAAATGCTGAGAGAGATAATTCCAAAAATTATCTGTGATTTTTAAGGAAAGGCAGAAAGTGGGTTGTTTGGCACAAGTAAAATATCCATCCACATGAGAATTTGATTTTTTCTACTCCTTGAAATTTTTGGATCATTAGGTCTCTTGCATCCTCAACATGTTTTTGGCATGCATATCCCTCACATTTAAAGCATGTTAGGATCTGTTAGAAGTCCCTTTACTATAAAATTCCACCAAGCTATTATTAGGGGTTGTACTAGTGGACTTTCCCAAACATGGATAACAAAACCTTGGAGTTCATTTTTAGTGCGTGAAATAATTTTCTTCACTTACATTTATTGTAGTTTTCAAATTTTTTTGCATACTTGAACTCTAAAATTTTCATTTTGTTGTGATCTATTTGCCTTATATCTTTTTTGTTTACGAGAAAAATGGGAGAGGGAAAAAGTAAAGTTTGGATCTGAAAAAAAATTGAACATCCAAAACGGAAATGCATAAATGCTGAGAGAGATAATTCCAAAAAGTATCTGTGATTTTTAAGGATAGACAAAAAGTGGGTTGTTTGGCCCTGGTAAATATCCAACCTCACGTTACTCGAGAATTTAATTTTTTCTACACCTTGAAATTTTTGGATCATTAGGTCACTTGCATCCTCAACATGTTTCTGGCATGCATATCCACCATATTTAAGGAATGTTAGGAAGTGTTAGAAGTCCCTTTCCTATAAAATTCCACCAAGCTATTATAAGAGGTTGTACTAGTAGAATTTCCGAAAAGTGGACAACAAAACCTTGGAGTTCATTTTTAGTGCGTGAAATAATTTTCTACACTTACATCTACTATAGTTTTCAAATATTTTTGCAAACTTGAACTCTAAAATTTTAACTTTGTTGCGATCTATTTGCCTGATATCTTTTTCTCTTATGAGAAAAATGTGAGAGTGAAAACTCAAGTATGGATCTGAAAAAAAATTTGAACATCCAAAATGGAAATGCAAAAATGCTAAGAGAGTTAATTCCAAAAAGTAACTTTGATTTTTAAGGATAGGCAAAAAGTGGGTTGTTTGGCTCTGGTAAATATCCAATCACTTCAGAATTTGATTTTTTCTACTCCTTGAAATTTTATGATCATTAGGTCACTTGCATCCACCACATTTAATGCATGTTAGGATCAGTTAGAAGTCCCTTTCCTATAAATTTCCACCCAGCTATTATTAGGGGTTGTACTAGTGGAATTTCCCAAACATGGAAAACAAAATCTTGGAGTACATTTTTGGTGCGTGAAATAATTTTCTTCACTTACATTTATTGTAGTTTTCAAATATTTTTGCATACATGAACTCTAAAATTTTCATTTTGTTGCGATCTTTTTGCCTTATATCTTTTTTGTTTACGAGAAAAAAGGGAGACTTAAAACTCAAGTTTGCATCTGAAAAAATATTTGAACATCCAAAATGGAAATGCACAAATGCAGAGAGAGATAGTTCCATAAAGTATATGTGATTTTTAAGGATAGGCAAAAAGTGGGTTGTTATGCTCTGGTAAAATATCCAACCACTTAAGAATTTCATTTTTTCTACTCTTGAAATTTTTGGATCATTAGGTCACTTGCATCCTCAACATGTTTCTAGCTAGCATATCCACCATATTTAAAGCATGTTAGGATCAATTAGAAGTCCCTTTCCAATAAAATTCCACCAAGCTATTATTAGGGTTTGACTAGTGGAATTTCCCAAACATTGATAACAAAACCTTGGAGTTCATTTTTTGTGCGTGAAATAATTTTCTTCATTTACATTTTATTTTAGTTTTTAAATTTTTTTGCATACATGAACTCTACAATTCTCATTTTGCTGCGATTTATTTGCCTTATATCTTTTTCGCTCAGGGGAAAAATTGGAGAGTGAAAACTCAAGTTTGGATCTGAAAAAAAAATTTGAACATCTAAAATGGAAATGCACAAATGCTGAGAGAGATAATTCATAAAAGTATCTGTGATTTTTTAGGATAGGCAAAAAGTGAGTTGTTTGGCTCTGGTAAAATATCCAACCACTTGAGAATTTTATTTTTTTTTATCCTTGAAATTTTTGGATCATTAGGACACTTGCATCCTCAACAAGTTTCTGGCATGCATTTCCACCACTTTTAAACCATGTTAGGATTAGTTAGAAGTCCCTTTCCAATAAAATTCCACCTAGCTATTATTAGGAGTTGTATTAGTGGAATTTCCAAAACATGGATAACAAAACCTTGTAGTTTATTTTAAGCGCGTGAAATAATTTTCTTCCCTTACATTTATTATAGTTTTCAAATTTATTTGGATACATGAACTCTAAAATTTTCATTTTGTCGCCTTCTATTTGGCTTATATCTTTTTCGCTTACGAGAAAAAAATTGCTGAGAGAGATAATTCCAAAAAGTATCTGTGATTTTTAAAGATAGGCAAAAAGTGGGTTGTTTGGCTCTGGTAAAAAATCCAACCACTTGAGAATTTGATTTTTCTATTCCTTAAAATTTTTGGATCATTAGGTCCCCGTCATCCTCAACATGTTTATTGCTCGCATATCCACCACATTTTAAGCATGTTATGATCAGTTAGAAGTCCCTTTCCTATGAAATTCCACCAAGCTATTATTTTGGTTTTTTGTACTAGTGAAAGTTCCCAAACATGGAATACAAAACCTTGGAGTTCATTTTTAGAGCATGAAATAATTTTCTTCACTTAGATTTATTATAGTTTTCAAATTTTTTTTGCATTCATGAACTCAAAAATTCTTATTTTGTTGCGATTTATTTGCCTTATATCTTTTTCGCTTACGGGAAAAATGGGAGAGTGAAAACTAGTGTTTGGTTCTGAAATAAAATTTGAACATCCAAAATGGAAATGTAAAAATGCTTAGAGAGATAATTCCAAAAAGTATATGTGATTTTTAAGGATAGGCAAAAAGTGGGTTGTTTGGCGCTGGTAAAATATCCAACCACACGTTACTTGAGAATTTAATTTTTTCTACTCCATGAAATTTTTGGATCATTGGATCACTTGCATCCTCAACATGTTTCTGACATGTATATCCTCCACATTTAAAGCATGTTACGATCAGATAGAAGTCCCTTTACTATAAAATTCCACCGAGCTTTTATTAGGGGTTGTACTAGTGGAATTTCCCAAACAAGGATAACAAAACCTTGGAGTTCATTTTTAGTGCATGAAATAATTTTATTCACTTACATTTATTATAGTTTTCAAATTTTTTTGCATACATGAACTCTAAAATTTTCATTTTGTTCCGATCTATTTGCCTTATATCTTTTTTGTGTACGAGAAAAATGGGAGAGTGAAAACTGAAGATTGGATCTAAAAAAAAATTTGAACATCCAAAATGGAAATGCACAAATGCTGAGATTGATAATTCCAAAAAGTATCTGTTATTTTTAACGATAGGCAAAAAGTTGGTTGTTCTGCTCATGTTAAAAATCCAACCACTTGAGAACTTGATTTTTTCTACTCCTTGAGATTTTTGGATCATTAGGTCACGTGCATCCTCAACATGTTTCTTGCTTGCATATCCACCACATTTAAAGCATGTTATGATCAGTTAGAAGTCCCTTTCCTTTAAAATTCCACCAAGCTATTATTAGGATTTGTAGTAGTGGAATTTCCCAAACATGGATAAAAAAACCTTGGAGTTCATTTTTAGTGCGTGAAAAAATTTTCTTCACTTACATTTATTATAGTTTTCAAATTTTTTTGCATACATGAACTCTATCATTTTCATTTTGTTGCGATCTATTTGTCGTACATCTTTTTCGCTTATGAGAAAAATGTGAGAGTGAAAGCTCAAATTTGGATCTGAAAAAAAATTTGAACATCCAAAATGGAAATGCTCAAATGCTGAGAGAGATAATTCCAAAAAGTATCTGTGATTTTTAAGGATTGGCAAAAAGTGGGTTGTTTGGCTCTAGTAAAATATCCAACCACTTGAGAATTTGATTTTTTTTAATCCTTGAAAGTTTGGGATCATTAGGACACTTGCATCCTCAACAAGTTTCTGGCATGCATTTCCACCACTTTTAAACCATGTTAGGATTACTTAGAAGTCCCTTTCCAATAAAATTCCACCTAGCTATTATTAGGAGTTGTACTAGTGGAATTTCCAAAACATGGATAAGAAAACCTTGTAGTTCATTTTAAGCACGTGAAATAATTTTCTTCTCTTACATTTGTTATAGTTTTCAAAGTTTTTTGCATACATGAACTATAAAATTTTCATTCTGTTGCGATCTATTTGCCTTATATCATTTTTGTTTACGAGAAAAATGGGACAGTGAAAACTCAAGTTTGGATCTGAAAAAAAATTTGAACATCCAAAATGGAAATGCAAAAATGTTGAGAGAGATAATTCCAAAAAGTATATGTGATTTTTAAGGATAGGTAAAAAGTGGGTTGTTTGGCTCTGGTAAATATCTAACCACATGAGAATTTGATTTTTTCTACTCCTTGAAATTTTTGGATCATTAGGTCACTTGCATCCTCAACATTTTTTTGGTATGCATATCCACCACATTTAAAGCATGTTAGGATCAGTTAGAAGTCCCTTTCCTATAAACTTTCACCCAGCTATTATTACGGTTTGTACTAAGGGAATTTCCATAACATGGATAACAAAACCTTGGAGTTCATTTTTAGTGCGTGAAATAATTTTCTTCCCTTACATTTATTATAGTTTTCAAATTTTTTTGCATACATGAACTCTAAAATTTTCATTTTGTTGCGTTCTATTTGGCTTATATCTTTTTTTGCTTACGAGAAAAATGGGAGAGTGAAATCTCAAGTTTGGATCTGAAAAAAAAATTGAACATCCAAAATGGAAATGCACAAATGCTGAGAGAGATAATTCCAAAAAGTATCTGTGATTTTTAAAGATAGGCAAAAAGTGGGTTGTTTGGCTCTGGTAAAATATCCAACCACTTGAGAATTTGATTTTTTTATTCCTTAAAATGTTTGGATCATTAGGTCCTCGGCATCCTCAACATGTTTATTGCTTGCATATCGACCACATTTTAAGCATGTTATGATCAGTTAGAAGTCCCTTTCCTATGAAATTCCACCAAGCTATTATTTTGGTTTGTACTAGTGGAATTTCCCAAACATGGAATACAAAACCTTGGAGTTCATTTTTAGAGCATGAAATAATTTTCTTCACTTACATTTATTATAGTTTTCAAATTTTTTTTCCATTCATGAACTCAAAAATTCTCATTTTGTGGCGATTTATTTGCCTTATATCTTTTTCGCTTACAGGAAAAATGGGAGAGTGAAAACTAGTGTTTGGTTCTGAAATAAAATTTGAACATCCAAAATGGAAATGCACAAATGCTTAGAGAGATAATTCCAAAAAGTATATGTGATTTTTAAGGATAGGCAAAAAGTGGGTTGTTTGGCGCTGGTAAATATCCAACCACACGTTACTTGAGAATTTAATTTTTTCTACTCCATGAAATTTTTGGATCATTGGGTCACTTGCATCCTCAACTTGTTTCTGGCATGCATATCCTCCACATTTAAAGCATGTTACGATCAGATAGAAGTCCCTCTACTAGAAAATTCCACCAAGCTTTTATTAGGGGTTGTACTAGTGGAATTTCCCAAACAAGGGTAACAAAACCTTGGAGTTCATTTTTAGTGCGTGAAATAATTTTATTCACTTACATTTATTATAGTTTTCAATTTTTTTTTGCATACATGAACTCTAAAATTTTCATTTTGTTTCGATCTATTTGCCTTATATCTTTTTTGTGTACGAGAAAAATGGGAGAGTGAAAACTGAAGATTGGATCTAAAAAAAAATTTGAACATCCAAAATGGAAATGCACAAATTCTGAGATTGATAATTCCAAAAAGTATATGTGATTTTTAACGATAGGCAAAAAGTTGGTTGTTCTGCTCATGTTAAAAATCCAACCACTTGAGAATTTTATTTTTTCTACTCCATGAGATTTTTGGATCATTAGGTCACTTGCGTCCTCAACATGTTTCTTGCTTGCATATCCACCACATTTAAAGCATGTTATGATCAGTTAGAAGTCCCTTTCCTTTAAAATTCCACCAAGTTATTATTAGGATTTGTAGCAGTGGAATTTCTCAAACATGGATAAAAAAACCTTGGAGTTCATTTTTAGTGCGTGAAAAAATTTTCTTCACTTACATTTATTATAGTTTTCAAATTTTTTTTCATACATGAACTCTATCATTTTCATTTTGTTGCGATCTATTTGCCTTACATCTTTTTCACTTACGAGAAAAATGTGAGAGTGAAAGCTCAAGTTTGGATCTGAAAAAAAAATTTGAACATCCAAAATGGAAATGCTCAAATGCTGAGAGAGATAATTCCAAAAAGTATCTGTGATTTTTAAGGATAGGCAAAAAGTGGGTTGTTTGGCTCTAGTAAAATATCCAACCACTTGAGAATTTGATTTTTTTTAATCCTTGAAAGTTTGGGATCATTAGGACACTTACATCCTCAACAAGTTTCTGGCATGGATTTCCACCACTTTTAAACCATGTTAGGATTAGTTAGAAGTCCCTTTCCAATAAAATTCCACCTAGCTATTATTAGGAGTTGTATTAGTGGAATTTCCAAAACATGGATAACAAAACCTTGTAGTTCTTTTTTAGCGCGTGAAATAATTTTCTTCTCTGACATTTGTTATAGTTTTCAAGTTTTTTGCATACATGAACTATAAATTTTTCATTCCATTGCGATCTATTTGCCTTATATCATTTTTGTTTGCGAGAAAAATGGGACAGTGAAAACTCAAGTTTGGATCTGAAAAAAAGTTTGAACATCCAAAATGGAAATGCAAAAATGTTGAGAGAGATAATTCCAAAAAGTATATGTGATTTTTAAGGATAGGTAAAAAGTGGATTATTTGGCTCTGGTAAATATCTAACCACATGAGAATTTGATTTTTTCTACTCCTTGAAATTTTTGGATCATTAGGTCACTTGCATCCTCAACATTTTTCTGGCACGCATATCCACCACATTTAAAGCATGTTAGGATCAGTTAGCAGTCCCTTTCCTATAAACTTCCACCCAGCTATTATTATGGTTTGTACTAAGGGAATTTCCAAAACATGGATAACAAAACCTTGGAGTTCATTTTTAGAGCGTGAAATAATTTTCTTAACTTAAAATTATTATAGTTTTCAAATTTTTTTCCATTCATGAACTCTAAAATTCTAATTTTGTTGCGATTTATTTGCCTTATATATTTTTCGCTTATGGGAGAAATGGGAGAGTGAAAACTCAAGTTTGGATCTGAAATAAAATTTGAACATCCAAAATGGAAATGCACAAATGCATAGAGAGGTAATTCCAAAAATTTTATGTGATTTTTAAGGATAGGCAAAAAGTGGGTTGTTTGGCTCTGGTAAATATCCAACCACACGTTACTTGAGAATTTAATTTTTTCTACTCCTTGAAATTTTTCGATCATTGGGTCACTTCCATCCTGAACATGTTTCTGGCATGCATATCCACCACCTTTAAATCATATTAGGATCAGATAGAAGTCCCTTTACTATAAAATTCCACCAAGCTTTTATTAGGGGTTGTACTAGTGGAATTTCCCAAACATGGATAACAAAACCTTGGAGTTCATTTTAAGCGCGTAAAATAATTTTCTTCACTTACAGTTATTATAGTTTTCAAATTTTTAGGCATACATGAACTCTAAAATTGTAATTTATTGCGATCTATTTGCCTTATATCTTTTTCTCTTACGAGAAAAATGAGAGAGTGAAAGCTCAAGTTTGGATCTGAAAAAAAAATTGAACATTCATAATGGAAATGCTCAAATGCTGAGAGAGATAGTTCCAAAAAGTATCTGTGATTTTTAAGGATAGGCATAAAGTGGGTTGTTTGGCTGTAGTAAAATATCCAACCACTTGAGAATTTGATTTTTTCTAATCCTTGAAATTTTTGGATCATTAGGACACTTGCATCCTCAACATGTTTCTGGCAATGCATATCTACCACATTTAAACCACGTTAGGATCTGTTAGAAGTCCCTTTCCAATAAAATTACACCGAGCTATTATTAGGGGTTGTACTAGTGGAATTTCCCTAACATGGATAACAAACCCTTGTAGTTCATTTTAAGCACGTGAAAATTTTTTCTTCTCTTACATTTATTAAAGTTTTCAATTTTTTTTGCATACATAAACTATAAAATTATCATTTTGTTGCGATCTATTTGCCTTATATCTTTTTTGTTTACGAGAAAAATGGGAGAGTGATAACTCAAGTTTGGATCTGAAAAAAAATTTGAACATCCAAAATGGAAATGCAAAAATACTGAGAGAGATAATTCCAAAAAGTATGTGTGATTTTAAAGATAGGTAAAAAGTGGGTTGTTTGGCTTTGGTAAATATCTAACCACTTGAGAATTTGATTTTTTCTACTCCTAGAAATTTTTTGTTCATTAGGTGACTTGCATCCTCAACATGTTTCTGGCACGCATATCCAGCACATTTAAAGCATGTTAGGATCAGTTAGAAGTCCCTTACCTATAAAATTCCTCCCAGCTATTATTTTGGGTAGTACTAGTGGAAATTCCCAAACATGCATAACAAAACCTTGAAGTTCATTTTTAGATCGTGAAATAAATTTCTTCACTTACATTTATTGTAGTTTTCAAATTTTTTTGCATACATAAACTCTAAAATTTTCATTTTGTTGCGATCTATTTGCCTTATATACTATTTTTTTAAGAGAAAAATGGGAGAGTGAAAGCTCAAGTTTGGATATGAAAAAAATTTGAACTTCCAAAATGGAAATACACAAATGCTGGGAGAGATAATTCCAATCAGTATCTGTGATTTTTAAGGATAAGCAAAAAGTGGGTTGTTTGCCTCTAGTAAAATATCCAACCACTTGAGAATTTGATTTTTTCTACTCGAAATTTTGGGATCATTAGGTCACTTGCATCCTCAATATGTTTCTTGCATGCATATCCACCATATTTAAGACATGTTATGATCAGTTAGAAGTCCTTTTCCTATAAAATTCCACCAGGCTATTATTAGGATTTGTACTAGTGGAATTTTCCAAACACGGATAACAAAACCTTGCAGTTCATTTTTAGAGCGTGAAATAATTTTTTTCACATGCATTTGTTATAGTTTTCAAATTTTTTTGCATACATGAACTCTAAAATTTTCATTTTGTTGCGATCTATTTGCCTTATATCTTTTTTGTTTACGAGAAAAATGGGAAAGTAAAACTCAAGTTTGGATCTGAAAAAAAATTTGAACATCCAAAATGGAAATGCACAAATGCTGAGAGAGATAATTCCAAAAAGTTTCTGTGATTTTTAAGGATAGGAAAAAAGTTGGTTGTTTGGCTCTGGTTAAAAATCCAACCACTTCAAAATTTGATTTTTTCTACTCGAAATTTTTGGATCATTAGGTCACTTGCATCCTCAACAAGTTTCTTGCTTACATATCCACCATATTTAAAGCATGTTAGGATCAGTTAGAAGTCCCTTTCCTATAAAATTCCACCAAGCTATTATTAGGGTTTGTAGTAGTGGAATTTCCCTAACATGGATAACAAAACCTTCGAGTTCATTTTTAGTGCGTGAAATAATTTTCTTCACTTACATTTATTATAGTTTTCAAATTTTTTTGCATACATGAACTCTAAAATTTTCATTTTGTTGCGATCTATTTGCCTTATATGTTTTTCGCTTACGAGAAAAATGTGAATGTGAAAGCTCAAGTTTGGATCTGAAAAAAAATTTGAACATCTAAAATGGAAATGCAGAGAGAGATATTTCCAAAAATTATCTGTGATTTTTAAGGATAGGTAAAAAGTGGGTTGTTTGGCTCTGGTAAATATCTAACCACTTGAGAATATTATTTTTTCTACTCCTTGAAAATTTTGGATCATTAGGTCACTTGTGTCCTCAACATGTTTCTAGCATGCATATCCACCACATTTAAAGCGTGTTTGGATCAGTTAGAAGTCCCTTTCCTATAAAATTCCACCCAGCTATTATTCGGGGTTGTACTAGTGGAATTTGCCCAACATGGATAACAAAACCTTGGAGTTCATTTTTAGTGCGTGAAATAATTTTTTTCACTTACATTTAATGTAGTTTTAAATTTTTTTGCATACATGAACTCTAAAATTTTCATTTTGTTGCGATCCATTTGCCTTACATCTTTTTTGTTTAAGAGAATAATGGCAGAGTGAAAAATCAAGTTTGGATCTGAAAAAAAATTTGAACATCTAAAAAGGAAATACACAAATGCTGAGAGAGATAATTCCAAAAAGTATACGTGATTTTTAAGGATAGTAAAAAAGTGGGTTGTTTGGTTCTGGTAAAATATCCAACGACTTCAGAATTTGATTTTTTCTACTCCAAATTTTTGGATCATAAGGTCTCTTGCATCTTCAACATGTTTCTTGCTTGCATATCCACCACATTTAAAACATGTTATGATCAGTAAGAAGTCCCTTTCCTATAAAATTCGACCAAGCTATTATACGGGGTTGGACTAGTGGAATTTCCCAAACATGGATAACAAAACCTTGGAGTTCATTTTTAGTGCATGAAATAATTTTCTTCACTTACATTTATTATAGTTTTCAAATTTTTTTGCATACATGAACTCTAAAGTTCTCATTTTGTTGCGATTTATTTGCCTTATATCTTTTTTGCTTACGGGAAAAATGGGAGAGTGAAAACTCAAGTTTGGATCTGAAAAAAAAAATTGAACATCTAAAATGGAAATGCACAAATACTGAGAGAGATAATTCCAAAAAGTATCTGTGATTTTTAAGGATAGCCATAAAGTGGGTTGTTAGGCTCTGGTAAATATCCAACCACTTGAGAATTTGATTTTTTCTACTCCTAAATTTTTTTGCATCATTAGGTCCACTTGCATCCTCAACATGTTTCTGGCATGCATATCCACCACATTTGAAGCATGTAATGATCAATTAGAAGTCCCTTTCCTATAAAATTCCGCCATGCTATTATTAGGGTTTGACTAGTGGAATTTCACAAACATGGTTAACAAAACCTTGGAGTTCATTTTTAGTGAGTGAAATAATTTTCTTCATTTACATTTATTTTATTTTTCAAATATTTTTGCATACATGAACTCTAAAATTCTCATTTTGTTGCAATTTATTTGCCTTATATCTTTTTCGCTTAGGGGAAAAATTGGAGAGAGAAAACTCAAGTTTGGATCTGAAAAAAAAATTGATCATCCAAAATGGAAATGCACAAATGCTGACAGGGACAATTCCAAAAAATATCTATGATTTTTAAGGATAGGGAAAAAGTGGTTGGTTTGGCTCTGGTAAACTATCCAACCAGTTGATAATTTGATTTTTTCAACTCCTTGAAATTTTTGGATCATTAGGTGACTTGCATCCTCAACATGTTTCAGGCATGCATATCCACCACATATAAAGCATGTTAGGATCAGTTAGAAGTCCCTTTGCAATAAAATTCCACCAAGCTATTATTACAGATTGTACTAGTGGAATTTCCCAAACATGGATAACAAAAACATGGAGTTCATTTTTAGCGCGTGAAATAATTTTATTCACTTACATTTATTATAGTTTACAATTTTTTTTGCATACTTGAACTCTAAAATTTTTATTTTGTTGCGATCTATTTGCCTTATTTCTTTTTTGTTTACGAGAAAAATGGGAGAGTGAAAACTTAAGTTTGGATCTAAAAAAAAAATTGAACATCCAAAATGGAATTGCACAAATGGTGAGAGAGATAATTCCAAAAAGTATCTGTGATTTTTAAGGATCAGCAAAAAGTGGGTTGTTTGGCTCTGGTAAATATCTAACCACTTGAGAATTTGGTTTTTTCTACTCCTTGAAATTTTGTGATCATTAGGTCACCTGCATCCTCAACATATTTCTGGCACGCATATCCACCACATTTTTAGCATGTTAGGATCAATTAGAAGTCCCTTTCTTATAAATTTCCACCCAGCTATTATTAGGGGTTGTTGTAGTGGAAATTCCCAAACATAGATAACAAAACCTCGGAGTTCATTTTCAGTGCGTGAAATAATTTTCTTCAGTTACATTTATAGTAGTTTTTCAAATTTTTTTGCATACATGAACTCTAAAATTTCTATTTTATTGCGATCTATTTGCCTTATATCTTTTTTGTTTACAAGAAAAATGGGAGAGTGAAAACTCAAGTTTGTATCTGAAAAAAAATTTGAACATCCAAGAAGGAAATGCACAAATGCTGAGAGAGATAATTCCAAAATATTTTTGTGATTTTTAAGGATAGGCAAAAAGTGGGTTGTTTGGCTCTAGTAAAATATCCAACCACTTGAGAATTTGATTTTTTCTACTCCTTAAAATTTTATGATCATTTGGTCACTTGCATCCTCTACATGTTTCTGGCATGCATATCCACCACATTTAAAGCATGTTAGGATCTGTCAGAAGTCCCTTTCCTATAAATTTGCACCTAGCTATTATTAGGGGTTGTGCTAGTGTAATTTCCCAAACATGGATAACAAAACCTTGGAGTTCATTTTTAGAGCGTGCAATAATTTTCTTCACTTAGATTTATTGTAGTTTTCAACTTTTTTTGCATACATGAACTCTAAAATTTTCATTTTGTTGCGATCTATTTGCCTTATGTCTTTTTTGTTTACGAGAAAAATGGGAGAGTGAAAACTCAAGTTTGAATCTGAAAAAAATTTGAATATCGAAAATGGAAATGCACAAATGCTGAGAGAGATAATTCCAAAAAGTATCTGTGATTTTTAAGGATAGGCAAAAAGTGGGCTGCTATCCTTTGGTAAAATATCCAACCACTTGAGAATTTGATTTTTTCTACTCGAAATTTTTGGATCATAAGGTCACTTGTATCCTCAACTGTTTCTTGCTAGCATATCCACCACATTTAAAGCATTTAATGATCAGTTAGAAGTCCCTTTCCTATAAAATTCCACCATGCTATTATTAGGGTTTGACTAGTGGAATTTCACAAACATGGTTAACAAAACCTTGGAGTTCATTTTTAGTGAGTGAAATAATTTTCTTCATTTACATTTATTTTAGTTTTCAAATATTTTTGCATACATGAACTCTAAAGTTCTCATTTTGTTGCGATTTATTTGCCTTATATCTTTTTCGCTTAGGGGAAAAATTGGAGAGAGAAAACTCAAGTTTGGATCTGAAAAAAAATTTGAACATCTGAAATCGAAATGGACAAATGCTCAGAGAGATAATTCGAACAAGTATCTGTGATTTTTAAGGATAGGCAAAAAGTGGGTTTTTTTGCTCTGGAAAATATCCAACCTCACGTTACTTAAGAATTTAATTTTTTCTACTCCTTGAAATTTTTGGATCATTGGGTCACTTGCATCCTCAACAAGTTTCTGGCATGCATATCCACCACATTTAAAGCATGTTAGGATCAATTAGAAGTCCCTTTACTATAAAATTCCACCAAGCCTTAATTAGCGGTTGTACTAGTGGAATTTCCCAAACATGGATAACAAAACCTATGAGTTCATTTTTAGTGCGTGAAATAATTTTCTTCACTTAGATTTACTATAGTTTTCAAAATTTTTTGCATACATGAACTCTAAAATTTTCATTTTGTTGCGATTTATTTGCCTAATATCTTTTTTGTTTACAAGAAATATGGGAGATTGAAAACTCAAGTTTGGATCTGAAAAAATATTTGAACATCCAAAATGGAAATGCTTAAATGCTGAGAGAGATAATTCCAAAAATTATCTGTGATTTTTAAGGATAGGCAAAAAGTGGGTGGTTTGGCTCTCGTAAATATCCAACCACTTGAGAATTTGATTTTTTCTACTCCTCAAAATTTTAGGATCATTAGGTCACTTGCATCCTCAACATGTTTCTGGCATGCATATCCACCACATTTAAATCAAGTTAGAATCAGTTAGAAGTCACTTTCCTTTAAATTTCCACCCAGTTATTAATATGGGTTGTACTAGTGGAATTTCCCAAACATGGATAACAAAACCTTGGAGTTCATTTTTAGTCCGCGAAATAATTTTCTTCACTTACATTTATTGTAGTTTTCAATTTTTTTTGCATACATGAAATCTAAAATTTTCATTTAGTTGCGATCTATTTGCCTTATATCTTTTTTTTAAGAGAATAATGGGAGAGTGAAAACTCATGTTTGGATCAGAAAAAAGATTCGAACATCCAAAATGGAAATACACAAATGCTTAGCGAGATAGTTCCAAAAAGTATCTGTGATTTTTAAGGATAGGCAAAAAGTGGGTTGTTTGGCTCTGGTAAATATCCAACCACTTGAGAATTTGATTTTTTCTACTCCTTCAAATTTTTGGATCATTATGTCTCTTGCATCCTCAACATGTTTCTTGCTTGCATATCCACCACATTTAAAGCATGTTATGATAAGTAAGAAGTCCCTTTCCTATAAAATTCCACCAAACTATTATTAAGTTTTGTACTAGTGGAATTTCCCAAACATGGATAACAAAACCATGGAGTTCATTTTTAGTGCATGAAATAATTATCTTCACTTATGTTTATTATAGTTTTCAAATTTTTTTGCATACATGAACTTTAAAATTCTCATTTTGTTGCGATTTATTTGCCATATATCTTTTTTGCTTACGGGAAAAATGGGAGAGTGAAAACATAAGTTTGGATCTGAAAAAAAATTGATTATCTAAAATGGAAATGCACAAATACTGAGAGAGATAATTCCAAAAAGTATCTCTGATTTTTAAAGATAGCCAAAAAGTTTGTTGTTTGGCTCTGGTAAATATCCAACCACTTGAGAATATGATTTTTTCTACTCCTAAATTTTTTTGCATCATTAGGTCCATTTGCATCCTCAACATGTTTCTGGCATGCATATCCACCACATTTAAAGCATGCAATGATCAGTTAGAAGTCCCTTTCCTATAAAATTCGACCATGCTATTATTAGGGTTTGACTAGTGGAATTTCACAAACATGGTTAACAAAACCTTGGAGTTCATTTTTAGTGAGTGAAATAATTTTCTTCATTTACATTTATTTTAGTTTTCAAATATTTTTGCATACATGAACTCTAAAATTCTCATTTTGTTGCGATTTATTTGCCTTATATCTTTTTCGCTTAGGGGAAAAATTGGAGAGAGAAAACTCAAGTTTGGATCTGAAAAAAAATTTGAACATCCAAAATGGAAATGCACAAATCCTGAGAGGGACAATTCAAAAAACTACCTATGATTTTTAAGGATAGGCAATAAGTAGGTTGTTTGGCTCTGGTAGACTATCCAACCACTTGAGAATTTGATTTTTTCTACTCCTTGAAAATTTTGTATCATTTGGTGACTTGCATCCTCAACATGTTTCAGGCATGCATATCCACCACATATAAAGCATGTTAGGATCAGTTAGAAGTCCCTTTGCAATAAAATTCCACCAAGCTATTATTACAGGTTGTACTAGTGGAATTTCCCAAACATGGATAACAAAAACTTGGAGTTCATTTTTAGCGCGTGAAATAATTTTATTCACTTACATTTATTATAGTTTTCAAATTTTTTTGCATACATGAACTCTAAAATTTTCATTTTGTTGCGATCTATTTGCCTTATTTCTCTTTTGTTTACGTGAAAAATGGGAGAGTGAAAATTCAAGTAATCTGAAAAAAAAATTGTATATCCAAAATGGAATTGCACAATTGGTGAGAGAGATAATTCCAAAATGTATCTGTGATTTTTAAGGATCGGCAAAAAGTGGGTTGTTTGGCTCTGGTAAATATCCAACCACTTGAGAATTTGATTTTTTCTACTCCTTGAAATTTTGTAATCATTAGGTCACTCTCATCCCCAACATGTTTCTGGCATGCATATCCACCTCATTTTAAGCATGTTAGGATCAGTTAGAAGTCCATTTCCTATAAAATTCCACCCAGCTATTATTAGGGGTTGTTATAGTGAAATTTCCCAAACATGGATAACAAAACCTCGGAGTTCATTTTTAGTGAGTGAAATAATTTTCTTCACTTACATTTATAGTAGTTTTTCAAAATTTTTTGCATACATGAACTCTAAAATTTTCATTTTATTGCGATCTATTTGCCTAATATCTTTTTTGTTTACGAGAAAAATGGGAGAGTGAAAACTCAAGTTTGGATCTGAAAAAAAATTGAATATCCAAAATGGAAATGCAAAAATGCTGAGAGAAATAATTCCAAAAAGTATCGTTGATTTTTAAGGATAGGCAAAAAGTGGGTTGTTATCCTCTGGTAAAATATCCAACCACTTGAGAATTTGATTTTTTCTACTCCTTGAAATTTTTGGATCATTAGGTCACTTGCATCCTCAACATGTTTCTTGCTAGCATATCCACCACATTTAAAGCATGCAATGTTCAGTTAGAAGTCCCTTTCCTATAAAATTCCACCATGCTATTATTAGTGTTTGACTAGTGGAATTTCACTAACATGGTTAACAAAACCTTGGAGTTCATTTTTAGTGAGTGAAATAATTTTCTTCATTTACATTTATTTTAGTTTTCAAATATTTTTGCATACATGAACTCTAAAATTCTCATTTGATGTATCCTTTTAGGAAGTCATTTTTCTCTTCTAGAAGTCTTCTTTTCTCATTCAGTCTTTGTATGGTTCTAGCTAAGGTTTCACAAAGGTCATAGAAAATAATTCTTTTATTATCCTTGGCAACGCCATAGGATACTTGATCTTCTCTCACATGTTTCAAGGAAGGGGCTATGTAATAATTTGTCCCTATTGTTAACTTGGTTGCTTCTAAGGCTTCTTGCAGATAATTAAAACCTTTGTAAATGGGTCTTTTAAAATTTTGGATGCTCTCAACAACTTTGGTCAAGGAATGGAAGACTCCAGGAGTACGACCTTGAAAAACTACATAAAAATTAAAACTTTTCTTTTTCTGAGAAAAATATTCTGAAAGCCCATTTATGCTGGCTAAAAAATACTTCTGATCTTTTGGAATTCTTTGATAAGAAAGCCATAAATTTTCTAATAAACATTGTTCTTCTTTAGTTACCGAAATGCTTGGTAAAGTTTTAGAAGCAATATTAGATTTAGGAAAAACTACTAATTTCTGGCTACCAAAATTAAGAAATTTTTGACCATAATTGTTAAATGTAGATGAATTTGGTCTGGAGGATGGTCTGGAAAATCCATCTGTTCAATTAACAATAATTTTTTAGTAAAAAAATCTCCTACTAAGAGTATCAGCAAGACTATTATTCTTACCCTTAATGTGTTCAAATTCAATCTTATACCCATTTCCTGTAATAATATCTACTAGATTTAGCCATCTTCTTCTGCTTATTTTATTTTCTTTACTTCTTTGGAAATATTTAACTATAGCTTTGCAATCCGTTCTTAAAGTGAATTCTTGTTTGTTAATAATAAATATTCTAAATGATTCTAAAGAATAAATTATTGCTAGGATTTCTGAGTCTATGCTACTCATATTTCCTTTCTCTTTAAATTTCCCGCTAGCATAACTACAACTGTTTGTTTGCTCTTTCTCGCTATACTTATGGGGTTTAGCTATAAGAACACCACCCCATCCTAAATTACTTCCGTCAGTTTCTATTATAAGGTAATCGGAGTCTAAAGGCATTTGTAATTTGGACAACTTTTGGAATTTTTCTTTAACCTTTTTGACCAAAAATTTTTCTTCTTGATGAAAGAATTTTTGGGCTGTTGGAGAGGTTTTTCCATACAAAGGGCCAATGATTTCCTATGTCTTTAATAGAGGGTCTAGCATAATTGACATTTCCTAAAAATCTTTGAAGTTGTTTTGTATCTGATAGATCATCTGGCATTTCTAAAATTTTCTTGGAAATATGTTCTTGTAATTCTATCTGTCCTTGTCCTATATTTACTCCTAAGAATTTTATATATTCTTTAAATAATTCAATTTTTGTTTTGCTAATAATGATTCTTTCTTGCATAAAAGTGGCTAATACTAATTGTAAATGACCTATATGTTCTTCAATAGTTTTGCTAAAAACTAGAATGTCTTCTATGTAAACTAGAACAAAAGTGTCATATTTTTTAAATATATTATCCATCTTTCTTTAGAAAATTGCAAGTGCATTCTTTAAACCAAAAGGCATTACTAACCATTCAAAATGTCCTTCTGGACATGTGAATGTTGTCCATTCTATACTATCAAGGTGCATTTTTACTTGCCAAAACCCTGACTTGCAGTCAAACTTACTAAATATATTTTTATCTTGAATTTTATTAATTAGTTGAGACTTATCTGGTATGTTATAGCTATCTGTAACAGTGTTATCATTTAATCTTTTATAGTTAATAACCATTCTAGATTTTTTGCTTTTCTGATCACTGTGTTTTCTTACTATACAGGCTGCGGATCTATGGGGGCTAATAGATTTTATAATGATTCCTAAATTTAGTAGTTCTGTGATATGAAGTTTAAAATCTTCCCTATCTAGGTTAGTAGCTTCTATATTGGCTGTTTTAACTATATAATTAGGATTTAATAATTCTAACCTGCACTGTATATGATTATTATCCCAATGTTTTAGGGGATTTTCTCCAAAATATTCTAATTCATCTAATTTGTCTATGATTTGTTGTAAGTGATGTTTATCTTTATGATGAACGTTAATTATTTCTAAATATAGTTTTTCGGTGTCTAAGAAAGTATAATCTAAATCTATCAATCTTTCTATCCAATCATCCATGTCTTCATCTTCACCCATTACCTCTTCTGGATAATCTTGAGGACTTGGTAATTGTTGGATGTAAGTCTCGGGTTGAACTGACACTGGGACTAAGCCTGTATGAACTACGACTTCAGGAAAAGTCTGAAATTGTTGAATATGGACTTCGGTTAAAGCTTCATCTATTTCTTAACAACATAATATTTTTTTTTTGAAAAAGGTGTGAATATATTACTGAGAGAGAAAAAATACAAACCATACTAAACAGGACCTTCCTCCACAACAAGCCGTTGGAAAAAAATACCTGTTTTAGCCCGACTATCCGCCAAGTGATTTGCGGATCTAGGAATATAATTCCACTTGCTCATAACATAATAGTTTATTATCTAATTTGACTATATTGTTGTCTATTTGTTGTTCTAATGCGAGAATAGTAGGGTTATTGAGTTGTTTACAACTACCTGGAATTTGACATTGACAACTAGTTTTTAATTCTCTAGTGTTCAATTTGGATTCTGATTGTTTTAATTCTCTAGTTTTTAATTCGGATTTTGATTCTGAATCTAAGGGACCACCACGGTCCGCGAAAGAGGTGGGAGTAGGAGAGTATGTGGTTTGGACAGGAATTGTGCTGGTGTCCATATGGAATTGAAGATAATCTCTGGAAATAGTAAGGGAGCCATTATTATGAAGGATAAAATTAAGGCCTAAAATAAACTCAACTTTTAGTTTAAGGTCTCTAACCCATGTTAATGGTAAAGGATAAGATCCAGAAAAGGTGGAGCAATTTGTATAAAATTGGATCTTGCCTTCATCAAAGTAAGTGGTGTATGGGTTATATGTGCCATTGACTTGTTGACTAAAGACTTGTTTAGTAGTTTTCTTAAGAAATTGGAGAGGAACTAGTCTCCTATGGATAATACATTTAGTACATCCAGAGTCTACTAAGGCATCTAAAGTTAAAGATTATTTATTGGGGAAAATAATCTTGGCTCTAACTAAGATATTAGTAAAGGTTTTGTCTTGGTTACAAACATAAGAGGTTTCTGGTTCATCTAATCCTACAGTAATCCCATCATAGGAATCTTTTTCTAATGTATCTAGTCCGTGTTTTAGGATACTGATTTCTGCTTCACAATTTTCTATTTTTCTAGCTAAGATATCTAGCTTAGTGTTATGTAATCTGTTGTGGATAGTATTGTCTACAAGTTCTATACCAAGTATTGTGAGACAAGGGATGCTAGCTTCTAAGAAGCACTGATTACATTTAGCTCTTTTTTTCTTATTGGGATACCAAGCACATTTAAAACAAGGATTGCTGTCTAGCCCAGTATACCAAGACCACATATGTGTACATTTGGAAGTTGTGTCCATTAGGTCAAGGTTTTCTTCGGTATCTACGACTAAGTCTTCATCTGATTCTGAAGAGTCTAGAGGACCATTTGGTATACTAATTATGCTATAAATGGATTCTGTATCTGACATATATTCATCTACTTCTATAAGATCTTGTTGGACATTTTCTACTAGAGTAGATCTTATAGAGTTAATGTTTTGTCTTTTGGGACAGGTATTAGCTAAATGTTCTATTTGCCCACAAATATAAAAAGAGAGTTGATTCTTATAAGTTCTTTTTGGGTTAAATCTTTTGACATGTCTATATTTGTTTAGATAAGGTTTTCTACTTTTTGACCTACGGATAAAGTATCCTTTTTTAAAATATTTCTTATGTCTCCTAGGTTTATGTCCTGAGTCTTTTAAACCATAAGCTTGAGTAGTGTATATCTGTTTGCCAAACCCAAAGTCATCTCCTTTGAGTTGTCTTTGTATTTGGATGTCTGTACATTTTTCTTGAAGAATGGTCATAATGAATTTAGGTCTTTGCCCTATAGAGTAAACTGTTGTTGAGTTTTTTGTTTCTAGATTTTGCCATTTATCGTAAATTTCTTTTCCTAAGGCTCCTGGTAATTTCCTGAATAACTTTGTACCTAAATCTTTATTAAATGCATTCCTTGATATGCATGCATAATAAAAGTAATCTTGGAGGAATTTCTTAACATATTTGTAATTATGGAGACTAAGTTGTTCTAAGTAAACTACTGCATCTTTTTGTAATGTAATGAATCCTAAGTTGGGATCATCTCCTGTTATTAACTGATAAACTTTATTTACAAAATTATATGGATTGGATCCAAGACTCATTAAATGACCAAATTCTTCTAGATTTCCTCTTTTGTAGCTTTCCCATAAGTCTTTTATACTTTCTCCCAAAAATGTTTCTAAGTATCTATACATTTCTTCTAAATCATGGGATTGAAAGTTTTGGATATAGTCTGAGACTACCTGGTTTTTCCAAAGATCTAATATTGTTGTCCATTCTTGAGGATCATGGGCTGAAAGATTAAGAATTTTTCCTTTGTCCATTTCTTGAAACTTTATAGGTCTTTCTGTCTCCTTTCTTTTTCCTTTAGGACGTATCATGTGATCGAAGTTTACTGGATCACTATAAGGAATCCTTGGCATATTTCTTGAGTAATATACTTCTCTAGGAGGAGTTCTTGGGTAAGTGGTATAGCTATTACGAGGAATAGAATTAGAGCTTTCTTCATCCATATATTCTTTGATACTTAAGAGTTTCTTTTGTTTCTATTTTTTCATCTTCTAGGCTTCTTGGTCATAATAGAGATATTCTTCTTCTGGGATTTTTTCATTTTTATTAAGTCTTCTTCTAGATGAAGAAGTTCTCTTTCTGTCAGTTTTAATTCAAATTCTTTCGGGTATATTATTTCATATGTTTCTAATTCTATATCAACTAAGTCATAAATCACTAGAAATTGACTCTGTATCTTCTGTACTCTTTTGTTCATAACTATTAAGTCTAATATTTATATTACCTTTTGTATCAGTGTACATAATACTTTCTTCAGGACTAATTATTTTTTCTTCTCTAAATTTCAGGTTCCATTCTAATCCTGCTAAGACATCTGGGGATAATTTGATGGACTTAATTAGTTTAATTCCCTTATTACCTATTAGATTTACTACATCGTCTATCTTGATTTTAAACCTAGTAGTACTAGAACAAGTGCATCTCCCTAAAAATCCAATGCATAATAAAAGATTGTTTCCTACAAAGGATTCATATTCTTTTGTCTGAATACCTATTTTAATATATTTCCTAAAATCTTGTAATCCTATAAGAAAATCAGGGGAGCAATAAAATATTCCTCCGTTCTGGTTCATGTCTACTTCGGTAATCCCTAACATAGCCTTTTTAGGATTTGCCCATCTATCATCATAGATGCTAAGAAGAGTTTTAGTTCCTAAATGTTTTCTCCCTAATCCTTTAACTCCTATGACAATTAAACCTAAATGAATCAAAGTATATAATTTCTTAATTTCTTTGAAGGCTTGTTCCGCTATTAAATTTATGTTTACTGAATCTTTTCCTACACAGGTAATTTGAATTTCTCTATAATGTCTAAATAATCCAGTGTTGAAATTTAAAGGTCCTGTTCTATATAGTTATCTAGGATTAAGAAGGTTAACTTGATTGTTACCGAATAAAGTAATATCTTGATCTATATCTATTATTTCATCTAATTGTATGTCTCGTTGATCTACACTTCTTCTTCCTGTTATCCTATCTATTATATTAAGGTTTCTAGAGGAACTTCCTATTTCGCTGTGAAAGTGCCATGATTTTGTAGTTGCTGATATTCTAGGTTCTATTTTGACAGCTTTTAATTTTTGGGTAATGAAATCTATTTATTTATCTATGTTTTGCTGGGATCCTTTACTCGTTTTAAGATAATCTAGGTTTTCTGCTAATTTGTTTGTTCTTATTCTTAAGTTTCTTGTTTATTCTTGTATTTTGTTTAAATTGATTTCTATTTCTGTTAATTTACTTTGTAGATTATTTCCTAGAATTATAATAAGGTCCATGATGCTATTGAGCTGAGGGTTATTTCCATGTAGAATATGTTCTTCACTATTAAAATGACACCTAAGAGTATTAGGTCCTATATATTTTGTATCAAATCTTGTAGGAAGTCTAAGGTCTAAATAATCTATTTTTTTTAAAGGTTGCAGGTCTTATAGGCTCTGATACCAAATTGAAGGGGGTACTCGATTTTAATTAATCAAGAGTATTTAAATCTAGAATATTTGAAGGTCTTTGTCTTCTGGGTATAAAAACTTGTCTAGGGATTTCTACGAACTTTCTATAGGAATATAAAGATAAAGTAAAACAGATACAATTAAAAATGAAAAGATTACAGATAATTATCACTAAAGCTATTAGAACAAATATCATGCGTCTAAAATTCTGACTATAATATTAGCAATTAAAAATATATAAGATTCTTGAATATTTTCTAATTGTTCTGGTAGAAAGACAAAATATCCAAATAACTCTATTACTATGATTCCTAAGAACAGGATGCTAGAATAAGTTCCTATAGTTTAAATATTTTACCGTAATGTAAAACTTTGTAAAACAGGGCTAAGTATAAGTAAAAGATAGGTAGGAAGAGTAAAATTATTCTAAAAAACTGTTTGATTAAATTATAAACTAGCCAAAAAAACATAAACGGTACGACGACGATGTGACTTCCGAGAGCGACGCATGGCTCAAAAGAGGCAGAGGCGTCTGTCAGGGCGTAGCCCTCACCCAGTAGTTTCCAGCCTAATATACCTTTTATGTATAGACACACAATATATATATATATATATATATATATATATAGATAGATATTCTTAACAGACAATAAAAGCAGTAAGGATTAAACATGTAAGAATAATTCCTAGGGTAATCAAAAGCACAAGCATAGAAAGGATTCTTGAAATCAAATAGGATGTGTAATTCCCGAGAGGCATACTTTAGATCAAAGCTGTTTAAATCTTTATTCTCACTCCTTCAGGTATAGGGAACCCAAGACATAGAGAGGTGTGCAATTTCCTAGCAGTGTAATGCTTCTACCACGGGCTCCAACATTCAGTCTCAAGATAAACAAAGCCCTCAAATCTCCTTGGGTATAAACGGGCAGGAACAAGGGACGCATGGACCATGAAACATCAGAGGAATACAACAATGTTTTTACTCTGTGCTTGGGATTGACCCTGGATTAGAGGAGAGAGGTACAAACTTAAACAGACAAAGATCTAAAGTTTCCCCTTAGGGAAGTCCTGAAGGCTGAAAGAAAATAACTGGGATGCACACTTACTTTGGAAGCAGGAGTTGGTCGTAGTGAACTCAGAAAGAAAAGAAAAGGAAGCTCATGGGTGGAAGATCAAGGAGGAAACAAACTGCACTCTTTCATTCATATCTTGTGAAACATACATAAGGCTATTTATAGCCAAGGGTTGCCGACACTTGGAGACAAAGGGAATCACCCAGGTGCTCATTGGGCCCTATCGTTAGTGAGTTTTCTCTTATTGCTTTCCAGGTGTGCAGTTACAAAAAATAAACTGTACAAAAAGTATACAAAGTCAAAAGGTACAATAATGGAATCTCTCTCTCTCTCTCTCTCTCTCTCTCTCTCTCTCTCTTTTACTAAATATCTTCTTATCTTGAATCCTATTAATTAACTGTGATTTGTCTGGTATGTTATAACTATCAGTAATAGTATTATCATTTAATCTTTTATAATTTATAGCCATTCTAGACTTGCCTCTTTTTTGTTCACTATGTTTTTTTACTATAACAGCAGCAGATCTATGAGGGCATTTACATGCCCTGAAGGACATTTTGAATGGTTAATCATACCATTTTGTTTAAAGAATGCACCTACTATTTTCCAAAGGAAAATGGATGACATATTTAGAAAATATGATACTTTTGTTTTAGTTTATATAGACAACATTTTAGTCTTCAGCAAAACCATTGAAGAACATATAGGACACTTACAATTAGTACTAGCCACATTCATGCAAGAAGGAATCATTATTAGTAAAACAAAAATAGAATTATTTAAAGAATACATTAAATTTTTAGGAGTTAATATAGGTCAAGGACAGATAAACTTACAAGAACACATTTCCAAGAAAATTCTAGAAATGCCAGATGACCTATCGTATACCAAACAACTTCAAAGATTTTTAGGATTAGTAAATTATGCTAGACCCTTCCTTAAAGACATAGGAAAATCATTGGTCCTTTGTATGGAAAAATTTCCCCTACAGGCCAAAAATTCTTTAATCAAGAAGACAAAAATTTGGTAAAAAAATTCAAGAAAAAATTCAAACTTTGTCCAAATTACAAATGTCTTTAGACTCTTATTACCTTATAATAGAAACTGATGGAAGTAACTTAGGATGGGGTGGTGTTCTTATCTCCAAATCGCATAAGTACAGTGAAAAAGAGCAAGAAAAAATTTGTAGCTATTCTAGTGGAAAATTTAAAGAAAAAGGAAATATGAGTAGCATAGACTCAGAAATCCTAGCGGTAATGTATTCTTTAGAGTCTTTTAGAATATTCATTATTAATAAACTAGAATTTACTTTAAGAACATATTGCGAAGCAATAGACAAATATTTTCAAAGAAGTAAGGAGAATAAAATAAGCAGAAGAATGTGGTTAAATTTAGTAGATATTATTACAAGAAATGGATATAGAATAGATTTTGAACATATTAAAGGTAAAAATAATAGTCTTGTGGATACATTAAGTAGACGAATTTTTTTTTCTTCCCTTGTCAATTGAACAGATCGATCCTCCAGACCAGATGTCCTCAAGACCATCATCTTCCAGATTTAATAATTGTGGTCAAGAATTCTTAAATTTTGGTAATAAGAAGTTAGTAGTTTTTCCCAGATCTAACATTACATTTAAGACTTAACACAAGAACAATGTTTGTTAGATAATTTATGGCTTTCTTAACAAAGAATTCCAAAAGACCAAAAATATTTTTTAGCCAGTAATAATAGCCTATCAGAATATTTTTGCCAAAAAAAAGAAACTTTTTAACTTTTAAGTAGTTTTTAAAGGTAAAACTCTAGGAGTTTTTCATTCCTGGACAGAAGTAGTAGCAAGTATTCAAGATTTTCAAAGACCGGTTTACCAAGGATTCAATAATTTACAAGCAGCTTTAGAAGCAGCAAAACTAACTATTGGTACTAATTACTACATAGCCCCTTCACTAAGATTTATCAAAGAAGACCAAGTATCTTATGGAATTGCCAAAGATACTCCTACAAAGATTATTTTCTGTGAGTATTGTGAGACTTTATCCAAGACTATTTCAAAGATTAAATGAAAAGAGAAGATTCCTCTTAGAAAATAATGCCTTCCAGAAAGAATATATTAGCACTTTGGAAGAAGAAAATTGCCAACTCAGAGCAAGATTGACAGGTAGTTTCTCTACCCAGATACCTACTAGTGTTGGTCATTCACTAGCTAGTCCAGCTCAAACGGTAGTTGGTAAAGACAAAACAAATCTGTTGATGGCTGGACATTTGCCAAAAATGTCAGATGACAAAAAGAAAGAAAATCAGCAGACAGACCCTGACGAAATTAAAAGAATGATGAAAGAATATTTTCAAGAATATCTCAAAGACCAAGGATATGAGAAGAATAACTCAGAAACATATAGTAAGACTAGATCTACAGGTCCTCAGACCATTCAGTGTTATTCCCAAGAAGAAGATGAAGATTTTGATTTTGACTCAGAAGCCATTCATAATCTCACAACACTGGCTGGAAAATAGACAAAAGCAATGAGAAGACTAAAATAGAAAAGAAGATTATTTTCAAAAAGAATAAAAAAGTTAGAAAAGACAAAAGACTATGATAACATAGAATAATCTCAATAACACCATGGTTTCAACCCACGGTTTCAGCCCATGGTTTCAGCACAAGGACAGAAAATTCCAAACGACAAGACAAGCACACTGTTTGAGAAGACCACTTTTCAGATCATTAGACGCCCATAGTTTATACCAATGGTTTTGAAAAAGGTTGTGGTTTTGATTTTTGCCTGCTGTTTTGGGCACCTGGTTTTTGACTTATAAAAAGGCGTGTACTTTTCATTTTTTGGCTTTGCATAACTCTCACCGTCCACCTGGAAGATTCTAGGGAAAGTTTATTGTCGATGGGGCCTAATGAGCACCTGGATAAACACCTCTTTCTCCAAGTGTGTCAGCAGAGTTTGCTTATAAATAGCCCTCCTTGTACATTACAAAGGATATGAATGAAAGAGTGAGCTTTCCCAACTCCTTGCTTCCGATGTCTTCTACCTTTTCCATCCCGAAACTCTCCTAAACACATTCGCTGCAACGTTTTCAAAGTAAGTCTTTTCTTTCTCTTTTAATTTCTACAGTTTAGGGGTCTTCCCAAAGGGAACTCCTCAAACTTTTTTCTGTTTAGATTTGTAATGGTTTTCCCTTACTTTGGATTCATTTCAAGCGCTTAGAAAATGCATTGTGTAACCCTCTGAAGTTGCATGGTCCAGAGTTCCGATTATATGCCCGTTGTTGTCCACAAAGACGTTAGGGATTCTTGATTTTTCAGAACATAGACGCAGCCCGTGGCTGAAGCTATATGCTAGGGAAGCACACACCTCTGTGTGTCTTGAGTGTTTGAGACTTGTCGAAAACCAGACAAAGATCTAAACAGTAAATGTTTTCGGAGCTACCTTCTGGAAGTTTTTACAAATTGATTTTACACCCTTCTTGTCTTTCCTCTTGCTATGCTTATCTTATTAGTCATAATTTCTATTGTATTTGTTAGTCTTACTCTTATAACTTTTATAGTTTGTTACAAAAAAAAAAAAAAAAAAACAAAGGGTATTTTAGGCTGGAAACTATTGGGTGAGGACTAAGCCCTGATAGGCGCCTCTGCTGAGCCAAGCGTCACTCCCGAAAGCCACAACGCCAACGTACCTTTTATGTTTATTTGGCTTGGGTGAGGGTTAAGCCCTGACATGTGCCTTTGTTGATCGTTTTGGCTCTAAATAATACCAATTCAGGGGGATACCTACTTAACCTGGCGTATCTAAGGATCTCTCTCTCTCTCTCTCTCTCAAGAGAAAAAGAAAAAATCTTATCCACAACTAGTGGACAGTTGGCCTGATTTAATTTAGAGGGGGTACTAATTTAATTTAATCTAGTCTGGAGTATTTAAAGGTGAATTATTAGGAGATCTTTTTATTACTTGCTTTCTAGGTATAAATATTTTCCTAGGGGTTTCTAGTACTCTTCTGTAGGAATAAAGGGATAATGTAAGCCAGATAATACTAAATATGAAAAGATTACAGATAACTATTGTTAATGTTATAAAAACAAAGATCATGTATCTAATATTCTACCTATAATAATAGCCATTAAAAATATGTAAGAAACTAAAAGGTTTTCTAATTGTTCTGGCAGGAAAACAAAGTAATTAAATAATTCAACCACTAATATAAATAAAAACAGGATACTAGTATAAGTTCCTATATTTTAAATCTTCTTCCGTAATATATGGAGTAGTAAAAAAGAGTTAGATATATATAGTATATAGGTAATATGCGTAAGATTATTCTAAAAAAATGTCTTAATAATTTATTAACTAGCCAAATAAGCATAAAAGTACAGCGGCGTTGTGGCTTCTGGGAGCAACGCTTGGCTCCGAAGAGGCAGAGGCGTTTGTCAGGGCTTAGCCCTCACACCCAGCAGTTTCCAGCCTAATATACCTTTATGTATAAACACAAAAACAAACACTAAGCCACACAATCTATAAAACTTAGCAGACAATAAAAGCAGTAAGGATTAAACAGATAAGAACAATACCTAAAGTTATAAAAAGCACAAGCATGGAGATGATTACAAAAAATAAGTAAGAAGTGTAATTACTGAGGGGTTTATCTTTAGATCAAAACTTTTTAGATCTTTATGCTTACTCCTTCAGGTATGGGAAACCCAAGACACAGAGAGGTGTGCAATTTCCTAGCATTAAGCTTCTGCCACGGGCTCCAACATTTAGTCCCAAGAAAAAAAAAGCCATGAAACCTCCTTGGGTATAAACGGGCAGAAACAAGGGACGCATAGACCGTGAACCATCAGAGGAATACCGCAATGCTTTTACTCTATGCTTGGGATTAACCCCGGGTTAGAGGAGGAAGGTACATATCTAAACAGACAGAAATCTAAAGCTTCCCCTTAGGGAAGTCCCAAAAACTAAACGAAAATGGCGGAGAGTAACACTTACTTTTTTAAAATAGGGGTGTTCGTGAGGAATGCTTAGGTTGAGAAGAAGAGGGAACTCATGGGTGAACAACAAAGGATGCTCTGAAAAACACTCTTTCATTCATGTATTCTTTGATACTTATAGTTTCATCTTTTGTTGGCTCTAGAGGCATTTTTCCTATTCTGATGTTAGTTTCTTGGTCATAGTACATATATTCTTCCTCTTGGATTTTTCCATTTTTAATTAAGTCTTCTTCTAAATGAAGAAGTTCTCTTTCTGTTTATTTTAATTCTAGTTCTTTAGGGTATATTATTTCATTCGTCTCTGATTCTCCTTCTATGAGGACTAAATCATAATTTTCGCTAAAAATTGATTCTATGTCCTCTGTATTCTTTTGTTCATAACAATTAAATCTAATATTTATATTACCTTTTGTATCTGTATACATAATACTTTCTTCAGGACTAATTATTTTTGCTTCTCTAATTATTTTAATTCTAGTTCTTTATGATGAACCTTAAATTGAGAGAAGAATTTAAGGTTCCATTCTAATCCTACTAAGATATCTTGTGATCAAAAGTTACTGGGTCACTATAAGGAATCCTTGGCATATTACAAGAATAATATACTTCACTAGGAGGAGTTCGTGGATAAGTGGTATAACTATTTCGGGGAATAGTATTAGAGCTTTCTTCATCCATGTATTCTTTGATACTTATAGTTTCTTCATCTTTTGTTGGCTCTAGAGGCATTTTTCCTATTCTGATGTTAGTTTCTTGTCATAGTACAAATATTCTTCCTCTTGGATTTTTTCCATTTTTAATTAAGTCTTCTTCTAAATGAAAAAATTCTTTTTCTGTTAATTTTAATTCTAGTTCTTTAGGGTATATTATATCATCTGTCTCTGATTCTCCTTCTATGTGAACTAAATCGTAATTTTCGCTAGAAATTGATTCTGTGTCCTCTGCATTCTTTTGTTCATAACTATTAAATCTAATATTTATATTACCTTTTGTATCTGTATACATAATACTTTCTTCAGGACTAATTATTTTTTCTTCTCTGAATTTAAGGTTCCATTCTAATTCTGCTAAGATATCTAGGGAATATTTGATAGGCTTAATTAATTTAATTCCCTTGTTACCTATTAAATTAACTACATCATCTATTTTAACTTTAAACCTAGTAGTACTGGAGCAAGTACATGTTCCTAAAAATCCAATACACAATAAAAGATTGTTTCCTCCAAAGGATTCATATCCTTTTGTCTGAATACCTATATTAATATATTTTCTGAAATCTTGTAGTCCTATGAGGAAATCAGGGGAGCAATAAAATATTCCAACGTTCTGATTCATATCTACTTCGATGATTCCTAATATAGCTTTTTTAGGATCGACCCATCTATCATCATAGATGCTGAGCAGAGTTTTGGTTCCTAGGTGTTTTCATCCTAATTCTTTTACCCCTATGACAATTAAACCTAAATGAATTAAAGTATATAATTTCTTAATTTCTTTGAAAGCTTGTTCTGCTATTAAGTTTATGTTGACGGAATCCTGTCCTACACATCTAACTTGAATTTCCCTGTAGTGTCTGAATAATCCAGTATTAAAATTCAAAGGTCCTGTTCTATATAACTGTCTAGGATTAAGGAGATTTAATTGATTATTATTGAAGACAGTAATATCTTGGTCTATGTCGATTATTTCGTCTAATTGAATATCTCTTTGGTCAACACTTCTTCTTCCTATTATTCTATCTATTATATTAAGATTTCTAGAAGAACTTCCTTTTTCCGAGGTAAATCCTTCACCTCGCTGTGAAAGTGCCATGGTTTTGTTGATGATGAAGTTCTAGGTTCTATTTTGACAGCTTTTAATTCTTGAGTTATTAAATCTATCTCTTTATCAATATTTTGTTGTGATCCTTTACTAGTTTTTAGATAATCTAAATTTTTAGAGAGTTTTTCTGTTTTTACTCTTAAGGTTCTTAATTCGTCTTGTAGTTTGTTCAAAGTAAATTCTATTTCTGTTACTTTGCTTTGTAGATTATTGCCGGAATTTAAGGTTCATCATAAAGAACTAGAATTAAAATAATTAGAGAAGAAAAAATAATTAGTCCTGAAGAAAGTATTATGTATACAGATACAAAAGGTAATATAAATATTAGATTTAATAGTTATGAACAAAAGAATACAGAGGACACATAATCAATTTCTAGCGAAAATTGCGATTTAGTTCCATTAGAAGGAGAATCAGAGACTGATGAAATAATATACCCTAAAGAACTAGAATTAAAATTAAGAGAAAAAGAACTTTTTCATTTAGAAGAAGACTTAATTAAAAATGAAAAAATCCAAGAGGAAGAATATCTGTACTATGACCAAGAAACTAACATCAGAATAGGAAAAATGCCTCTAGAGCCAACAAAAGATGAAGAAACTATAAGTATCAAAGAATACATGAATGAAGAAAGCTCTAATACTATTCCCCAAAATAGTTATACCACTTATCCACGAACTCCTCCTAAGGAATATTATTCTGGTAATATGCCAAGGATTCCTTATAGTGACCCAGTAACTTTTGATACAAGATACGTCCCAAAGGAAAAAGAAAAGAAATAGAAAGCTGAATGATTTGTAGGTCTCCTTACTATTTGTCTTCTAGGTATAAAGATTTGCCTAGGGGTTTCTACGAATCTTCTATAAGAATATAAAGACAAAGTAAAACAGATAAAACTAAAAATAACCAAATTACAAAAAACTATTAATAAGGCTATAAAGACAAAGATCATGTATCTACGATTCTAACTATAATATTAATAATTAAGAATATATAGGAACCTAAAAGATTCTCTATACTTGTGCTTTTCATAACCTTAGGAATTGTTCTTATCGCTTTAGTACTTACTGCGCTTATTGTTTGCTAAGTTTTATAGATTGTGTGTGTTTAATACATAATACATAAAAGTATATTAGCAACGCTCTAACCCATGTCAAAGGTAAAGAATAAGATCCAGAAAAGGTGGAGCAGTTGATAAAGAATTGGATCTTTCCTTCATCGAAATTGGTAGTACATGGGTTATAAGTACCATCTACTTGTTGGCTAAAAACTTGTTTAGTTGTTTTCTTGAAAAACTGAGGGGGAACGAGTCTTCTATGGATGATACATTTTGTATAGCCAGAGTCTACTAAGGCATCTATTATTAAGGATTGTTTATTAGGGAAATCAATCTTGGCCCTGACAAGTATGCTAGAAAAAGATTTGTCTTGGTTGCAGACGTAGGAAGTTTCTGGGTCTTCTATGCCTATTGTAATCCCATCACAGGATTCTTTTTTGATTGTATCTAATCTATGTTTGAGGAGAGTAATTCACAGTTTTCTATTTTTCTGGCCATAATTTCTAACTTAGTGTTATGTATCCTATTATGGATAGGCTGCTCTCTCTCTCTCTCTCTCTCTCTCAAGAAAAAAAATAAAAAAGAAGACCTCTCAAGAACTCAAGAACTCAGAACACTAGAAGGCTCTCCAAAAAGCAACCCGATACTCTCCAGCACACTGATTTACAAAATCACATGGTTTTTGAAATCTACTAGTTGCCAGATCTCCAGTTTGCAGACACATAGTTTCAGCCCATGGTTTATAACCCATGGTTTTTTAAAAGATAGTGGTTTTTAATTTCCGCCCGCTGTTTTGGGCACCTTGTTTTTGACTTGTAAAAAGTGTAATTTTTCATTTTTTGGCTGGGAATAACTCTCACCATCCACCTGGAAGATTCTGGGGAAAGTTTATTGTCGATGGGGCCCAATGAGCACCCGGATAAACACCTCTGTTTCCAAGTGTGTCGGTAGAGTTTGCTTATAAATAACCCCCCTTGTACATTACAAAGGATATGAATGAAAGAGTGTTTCAGAGCATCTTCTTGTTTCAACCCATGAATTCCATCTTCTTCTCAACCTAAGTCTTCCTCACGAACAACCCTGTTTTTAAAGTAAGTGTTACTCTCCGCCATTTTCGTTCAGTTTTCGGGACTTCCCTAAGGGGAAGCTTTAGATCTTGGTCTGTTTAGATCTGTACCTTCTTCCTCTAACCCGGGGTTAATCCCAAGCAAAGAGTAAAAGCATTGTGGTATTCCTCTGATGCTTCACGGTCCATGCGTCCCTTGTTTCTGCCCGTTTATACCCAAGGAGGTTTCAGGGCTTTGTTTTTTCTTGAGACTAAATGCTGGAGCCCGTGGCAGAAGCTTAATGCTAGGAAACTACACACCTCTATGTGTCTTGGGTTCTCCATACCTGAAGGAGGAAGCATAAAGATCTAAACAGCTTTGATCTAAAGTAAAACTCCTCTGGAATTACACTTCTTATCTCTTTTCCGTATTAATCTCATGCTTGTTCTTTTCATAAATTTAGGCATCGTTCTTACCTATTTGATTCTTACCGCCTTTATAGTTTGCTAAGATTATATAGATTGTGTGTGCTTGTGTTTATACATAAAAGTATATTAGGCTGGAAACTGCTGGGTGAGGGCTAAGCCCTGACAAATGCCTCTACCTCTTCGAAGCCAAGTGTTGCTCCTGGAAGCCACAACGCCGCAATACTTTTATGTTTATTTTGTTAGTAAATAAAATATTAAGACAGGTTTTTAGAATTATCCTACGCATATGACCCATATATTACTTATATCTAGGTCTATTTTACAACACCTTAAGATTTAAGCTATAGGAACATATACTTACATTATGTTTTTATTAGTAATAGCAGTAGAATTATTCAGTTATTTTGTGTTCCTCCCATAACAACTAGAAAATGTTTTAGTTTCCTATATATTCTTAATTATTAATATTTTAGTCAGAATTATAGATACATGATCTTTGTCTTTATAGCCTTAATAATAGTTTTCTGTAATCTGGTTATTTTTAGTTTTATCTGTTTCTCTTTGTCTTTATATTCTTATAGAAGATTTGTAGAGACTCCTAGGCAAATATTTATACCCAAAAGACAAATAGTAAGGAGACCTGCAAATAATTCATCTTTAAATACTCTAGATTAATTAGAACCTTAATTAGTACCCCTCTCATTTTGGTATCAAAGCCATAAGACCTGGAACCCTTTAGAAAAATAGATTATTTAGACCTCAGACTTCCGACAAGATTTGACACAAAATACATAGGACCTAATACTCTTAGGTGTCACTTTAATAGTGAAGAACATATTCTACACGAAAATAACCCCCAACTCAAGAGTATTATCGATCTTATTATAAGTTTAGGAAATAATCTACATAGTAAAATAACAGAAATAGAAGTTAGTATAAGTAAAACACATGAAGAAATAAGAAACTTAAGAATAAAAACAAACAAATTAGCCAAAAATTTAGACTATCTAAAAACTAGTAAAGGATCCCAACAGAACATTGATAAGGAAATAGATTTAATAACTCAAAAATTAAAAGCTGTTAAAATAGAACAACCTAGAACAACCCAGCCTAAAAAATCATGGCACTTTCACAGCGAGGTGAAGGATGCACCTCGAAAATAGGGAGTTCCTCTAGAAACTTAAATATTATAGATAGAATAACAGGAAGTAGAAGTATAGACCAAAGAGATATACAATTAGATGAAATCATAGATATAGACCAAGACATTACCGTATTCAGCAATAATCAATTAAACCTCTTTAACCCTAGACAATTATATCGAACAAGACCATTAAACTTTAATATAGGATTATTCAGACATTACAGAGAAATCCAAATTAGTTGTGTAGGACAAGATTCAGTTAACATTAACCTAATAGCAGAACAAGCTTTTAGAGAAATTAAAAAATTAAATACTTTAATTCATTTAGGTTTAATTGTAATAGGCGTAAAAGGATTAGGATGAAAACATCTAGGAACCAAAACTTTACTTAGCATTTACGATGATAGATGGGCAGATCCTAAAAAAGCAATGTTAGGAATTACTGAAGTAGATATGAATCAGAATGGAGGAATATTTTATTGCTCCCTAGACTTCCTTATTGGATTACAAGATTTTAGAAAATATATAAAAGTAGGCATTCAGACAAAAGGATACGAATCCTTTGTAGGAAATAATCTTTTACTATGTATTGGATTCTTAGGGAGATGTACTTGTTCTAGTGCTACTAAGTTCAAAGTTAAAATAGATGATGTTGTTAATTTAATAGGGAATAAAGAATTAAATTAATCAAACCTATTAAGTATTCCCCCAGACATTTTAGCAGGCTTAGAATGGAATCTTAAATTTAGAGAAGAAAAAATAATTAGTCCTGAAGAAAGTATTATGTACACAGATACAAAGGGTAACATCAATATTAGATTTAATAGCTATGGCCAAAAGAATACAAAAGATGCTTAATCAATTTTCTAGTGAAAATTATGAACTACTCAATATAGAATTAGACATAGATGAGATAATATATCCTAAAGAATTAGAATTAAAATTATCAGAAAGAGAACTTCTTCATCTTGAAGAAGATCTGTTAAAAAAATAGAAGAATAAAAGAAGAAGAATACCTATATTATGATAATGAAGCTAATATTAGAATAGGAAAAATGCCCTTAGAACCAAAAGAAGATGAAAAAATAGAAAGAGAAGAAACCATAAGTATTAAAGAATATATGGATGAAGAAAGTTCTAACACTATTCCCAGAAGTAGCTATACAACTTACCCAATAACTCCTCCTAGGGAAGTATATTACTCAGGTAATATGCCAAGGATTCCTTATAGTGAACCAGTAACTTATGATCGAAAGATACATCCCAAAGGAAAAAGAAAAAAAATAAAAAGAACTAAAAATTCCAAGAAATGGGCAAAGGAAAAATTCTTAATCTTTCAGCCCATGACCCTCAAGAGTGGACAACAGTCCTAGACCTCTGGAAAAACCAAGTAGTTTCAGACTACATTCAGAACTTTCAATCCCAAGATGTAGAAGAAATGTATAGGTACTTAGAAACATTTTTAGGAGAAAGTGTAAAAGCTTTATGGGAAAGCTATAAAAGAGGTAATCCCGAAGAATTTGGTCATTTAATGAGTTTAGGATCTAACCCATATAACTTTGTTAACAAAGTCTATCAATTAGTAACAGGAGATGATCCTAATCTAGGATTTGTTACATTACAAAAAGATGCGGTAGTTTATCTAGAACAACTTAGTTTACACAATTATAAATATGTGAAGAAATTTCTCCAAGATTACTTCAACTATACCTGCATTTCAGGAAATTCATTCAACAGAGATTTAGGTACTAAACTGTTTAGAAAATTACCAGGAGCATTAGGAAAATAAATTTATGATAAATGGCAAAACTTAGAAATTGCAAATCCTACAGCAGTTTATTCAATATGACAAAGAACAAAATTCATAATAACTATCCTTCAAGAAAAATGTACAGATATCCAAATACAAAGACAACTCAAAGGAGATGACTTTGGGTTCTGTAAACAGATATATACAACCCAAGCTTATGGTTTAAAAGACTCAGGACAAAGACCTAGAAAAAACAAAAGATATTTCAAAAAAGGATATTTTATCCGAAGATCGAAAAGTAGAAAACCATATTTAAATAAAGATAGACATGTTAGAAGATTTAACCCAAAAAGAAATAGCGAGCAAAGTGCAATCAGTGTTTCTTAGAAGCTTGTATTCCTTGCCTCAAAATCTTAGGAATAGAACCCTTCGACCAGACTATCCATAATAAGATACATAACACTAAACTCGATATCATGGCCAGAAAAATAGAAAACTGTGAAGCAGAAATTACTCTCCTCAAATCGAAAAAGACTCCTACGATGGGATTACTGTAGGCATCGAAGACCCAGAAACCTCTTACGTCTGTAACCAAGATAAATCTTTTTCCAACATACTTGTTAGGGCTAAGATCCTTTTCCCTAATAAACAATCCCTCATATTAGATGCTCTCGTAGACTCTGGCTGCACAAAATGTATTATTCATCGGAGACTAGCTCCCCCTCAATTTCTTAAGAAAACAACTAAGCAAGTATTTAGCCAATAGGTAGATGGTACTTATAACCCTTACACCACCTATTTCGATGAAGGCAAGATCCAATTTTTTACTAATTGCTCTACCTTTTCTGGATCTTATTCTTTACCCTTAACATGGGTTAGAGACCTCAAACTTAAAGTAGACTTTATTTTAGGTCTTAATTTCATCTTACATAATAATGGTTCCCTTACTATTTCCCGAGACTATTTACAATTTCACAAGAACTCTAGTACTATTCCTGTCCAAACCACTTATTCACCAACTCTCACCTCTACAGTAGACCGTGGTGGTCCCCTAGATACAGAAACCAACAAAGCAAAAGAAACTATTTGTCAATGTAAAATTTTAGGAAGCTGCAAACAAGTTAACAATCCTACAATTTTAGCCTTAGAACAACAATTAGAAAATAATATTGTTAAATTAGATAATAAGCTCTTCTATTATGAAGAAATAGATGAAGACTTAATAGAAGTTCCAATACAACACTCCCAGACTTTTCCTGAAGCAGTAGCACATACAGGCTTAGCCCAAGTCTCAGTCCAACCAGAACCTTATATCCAACCATTACCAAGTCCACAGGATTATCCAGAAGAAATAATGGGAGAAAATGAAGACTTTGATGATTGGATAGAACGAATGATAAACCTAGATTACACCTTTTTAGATACAGAAAAACTTTATTTAGAAATAATTAATGTCCATCATAAAGATAAACAACACTTACAACAGATCATAGACAAATTAGATCTATTAGAATATTTTGGAGAAAATTCCTTAAAACATTGGGAAAATAATCATATACAGTGCAGGCTAGAATTATTAAATCCTAATTACATAGTAAAAAAAACCAACATAGAAGCTACAAATTTAGACTAAGAAGACTTTAAACTTCATATCACAAAATTATTAAACCTAGGAATTATTAGAAAATCCACAAGTCCCCATAGATCAGCAACCTTTATAGTTAGAAAACATAATGAACAAAAAAGAGGAAAGTCTAGAATGGTTATTAATTACAAAAGAATAAATGATAATACAGTCACAGAAAGTTATAACATACCAGATAAGTCTCAGTTAATTAATAGGATTCAAGATAAAAAAATATTTAGTAAATTTGATTGTAAATCAGGATTTTGGCAGGTAAAAATGCATCCAGATAGCATAGAATGGACCGCATTCACCTGTCCAGAAGGACGTTTCGAATGGTTAGTATTGCCTTTTGGATTAAAAAATGTACCAACTATTTTCTAGAGAAAAATGGATAATATATTCAAGAAATATGATACATTGGTGCTAGTATGTATAGATGACATCTTAGTGTTTAGCAAAACTATTGAAGAACATATAGGTCATTTACAATTAGTATTAGCCACCTTTATTCAAGAAGGAATCATTATTAGCAAAAAAAAAAATTGAATTATTCAAAGAACATATAAAATTTTTAGGAGTAAATATAGGACAAGGACAGATAAAATTACGAGATCATATTTCTAAGAAAATATTAGAAATGCCAGATGATTTATCAGATACAAAAAAATTACACAGGTTTTTAGGATTGATCAATTATGCCAGACCTTTTATTAAAGACATAGGAAAAATTATTGGCCCTTTGTATGGAAAAACATCTCGAATAGGCCAAAAATTCTTTAACCAAGAAGATAAAAATTTGGTTAAAAAGGTTAAAGAGAAAATCCAGACATTATCCAAATTACAAATACCTTTAGATTTAGATTATCTATCATAGAGACAGATGGTAGTAATCTTAGATGGGGCGGAGTCCTTATTGTCAAACCCCACAAATATAGTGAAAAAGAAGAAGAAAAAATTTGTAGCTACACTAGTGGAAAATTTATAGAAAAAGGCAAAATGAGTTGCATAGATTTTGAGATTTTAGCAGTAATTTATTCCTTAGAATCTTTTAGATTGTTTATTATCAAAAAAAAATAATTTACCCTAAGAACAGACTACAAAGCTATAGTAAAATATTTCCAAAGAAGCAAAGAAAATAAGATAAGTAGGAGAAGATGGTTAAACCTTGTCGATAGTATTACAGGTAATGGGTACAAGATTGAATTTGAACTGATTAAAGGTAAAAATAAAAGCCTTGCAGATACTCTTAGTAGAAGATTTTTTGACACACATATTATGACTAATTGTACAGATGGATTTTCCATACCACGACTCTTCCAAATCATCTTCCTCCAGATTCAATAATTATGGACAATAATTTCTCAGCTTTGGTAATCAGAAATTAGTAGTTTTTCCAAAATCTAATATTACTTTTAAGACTTTACCAAGTATTTCAATTACAAAAGAAGAACAATGTTTATTAGATCACTTATGGCTTTCTTACCAGAGAATTCCCAAAGACCAGAAATATTTTTTAGCTAGCATTAACGAACTTTCAGAATATTTTCGCAGAAAAAGAAAAGTTTTAATTTTTATGTTGTTTTCCAAGGTCACACTCCAGGAGTTTTTCATTCCTAGACAGAAGTTGTTGAAAGTATCCAGAATTTTAAAAGACCCATTTACAAAGGCTTTAATAACCTTCAAGAAGCACTAGAGGCAGCCAAATTAATTATTGGCACCAATTATACATAGCCTCTTCCTTAAGACCTATGAGAGAAGACCAAGTATCCTACGGTGTTGCCAAGGATACAAAATGAATTATATTTTGTGACCATTGTGATACCCTGGCCAAGACTATTCAAAGACTCAATGAGAAGAGAAGATTACTAGAAGAGAAAAATGACTTCCAGAAAGAATATATCAAGACTTTAGAAGAAGAGAACAAAAGACTTAAGGCAAAGGCAACAGGTACTATTTGTACCCAGATCCCTACTAGTGAAGGGTTTTCACTAGCCAGTCCGGCTCAAATGGCAGCCGGTAAAGACACATCAAGTCCATTGATGGTTGGACATTTGCCAAAAATGTCAAAAGACAAGCTGCAAGAAAAGACTGAAGAAAAATAGTATACAGACTCAGCATACATCAAGAAGATAATGCAAGACTATTTTCAAGAATATCTTAAAGAACAAGGGTATGAAAAGAATAATTCAGACACTTCTAGGAAAACTGGCCCCACTGGAACCAGTACCCAGACTCTCCAATGCTATTCTCAAGATGAAGATGAAGATTTTGATTATGACTCAGAGGCCATCCATAATTTGACTACACTTGATGGCAAATAAGACACTTCATTACAA
The DNA here is from genome assembly GCF_029961685.1 of Aristolochia californica. Taxonomy (NCBI): domain Eukaryota; kingdom Viridiplantae; phylum Streptophyta; class Magnoliopsida; order Piperales; family Aristolochiaceae; genus Aristolochia; species Aristolochia californica. The sequence continues at coordinate 10,724,432 of NW_027181837.1, forward strand.
AAGAGACTGGATAGAAAAGACTAAAAGACATAGTACTTTAGAAAAGAGACTAGATAGAAAAGACTAAAAAGACAAAAAAAAAACATAGAATATTTAAAGATGAATATTCTCTCTCTCTCTCTCAAGAAAAAATGAAAAAATCTTATCCACAACTAGTGGACAGTTGGCATGTATGTCGACAAAAGAATGTCACTATCACTCTATTTTGAAAATCTTTTTATATTTCCAACATCACATGGGATTTGGCCGCTAGTCGCCATAATTATGGAAGACAGTTGGTGCAAAGCAACTAGCCCTCCAACAGTACCAAAGATAGTTGGATATATAATGATGGCAAGGTCCACTCAGAGAACCTGCCGCCTCAATAATAGAGGCATCAACCGCCTCAATTATGGAGGCATCGTGTTACATTTTTATTGGTGGACTTGTAAAAAATTTGAATGCACCTTTGTAAGCTCCATCTATATAAGGAGCATTTGTTTTACTGTAGAAGGCATCACCTGGAAAATAATCTTCTCTGTCTCCCAGGTTGCTAAGCAATGTGTTTGTGTTTTATAGTTTAAATTGTAATTTTGATTTCCTTCTTTTCTTGTTGTTTTTAAAGTTGAATTTCCTTCGCATTTCGTGTATGATATCAGAGTCATGATTGGCTAAATAAGAATGTTTCTATAGGACTCTATGATGTTCTAGGTTTCTAATATCATAATTAGTAATGTGTTTATTCAAGCTTGTTGCTTAAACATCATTTCTTCTGCTCACCATCTTCCAGAGAAAGTATGGGACGTCACCCAAGTCGAGTTGAGTTAGGCCGTGTTGTCAGAAAGGCGTTGAAAACCGTGCATACTCTTAAATCATTGATAGACATGTACTATATAATGAAAAGTAGAATAAATGTTTAATTTGCTATGCTTTGATTAACACACTTCCTATTATTTTATAATTTTCATAAAACATCAATAAACTCATATAGAACATTCATTGCAATTTAGTTCCAATGGCTTCTAGTAGTAGAAGATCTGTGAAGAATTCACAATTAGTTGAATATCGAATTCAACAAAAAATGAATACACGGAAAGCGAAGGAAATTCAACTTTAAAAACAACAAGAAAAGAAGGAAACCAAACTTACAATTTAAACTGCAAAAAACAAGCACACTGCTAAGCAACCTTGGAGACAGAGAAAATTCTTTTCCAAGTGATACCTTTAACAATAAAACAACACTCCTTATATAGATGGAGATTGCAAAGGTGGATACAACTTTTTTACAAGTCCACCAATAAAAATGTAACATGATGCCACCATTATTGAGGCGGCCGAAGTATGCCTCCATTATTGAGGTTGTAGGTTCTCTAAGTGGACCTTGCCATTATTATATATCTAGCTGTCTTTGGTACTGTCGAAGGGCCAATTTCTTTGAACCAGCTGTTTTCCATTATTATGGCAGCTAGCGGCCAAATCCCATGTGTTTTTGGAAATATAAAAATATTTTCCAAATAGAGTGATAGTGACATTCTTTTGTCGACATACATGTCAACTGCCTCTCTATAAAAGCCAACACGGGTTCCCTTACGCCCGCATTTCAAAATGATTAAGATGAAGTTCGGGAGGCAGCAGGTACTATGGATCCACTGACTCCCAATCGGGTTGCCAAACTGGGTCTCGCCGGTAGGTCGTGATGTGCCTCGAGATGGCTGTCTCCTGTCCCCCTGCCGGTGGGGAATCTGCTCCCGGGTCGTCGCTCTGCTGCATCTAGCCCGTCCTCTAGGCACCTTTGGAAGGTAGGAAGTGTGACAACTACCACACTTCCCCGGTCCTTCTCATCGTGCCTCTTCATGTTCTGATGCTACTGCACCATGCATGAAGCAAGTGCCGCTTGCTGCGGTATGCGGGGTTGCAGCCGCTCGAAAGCAAGGTGTCACGCTCGTTTCCTCCTTAGTCGCGCACACGCATGTTGCTCCAGTTTGTTGCACCGTGTGTGTGTGCCCTTGCCAGCGGCTACTTCACCCTTTTCATTTGCACCTGGCTGCCGCGCAAGTTGGAAGGGTTGCTGCGTGCGCCAAGACTGCACTTGCTGGTGCTTGTGTGTGTGCCCTTGCCAGCGGCTACTTCACCCTTTTCATTTGCACCTGGCTGCCGCGCAAGTTGGAAGGGTTGCTGCGTGCGCCAAGACTGCACTTGCTGGTGCTAGTTGCACCATGTGCGCCAATCTCAGGCTAGTCTCTTCCTCGTAAGAGTTAGGTGTGTCCACCATCCTACTCAGTGCGTTTGTAGCACCATTGGCCTTCCCTGCTTTATACATCATCTGAAAGCCAAACTCGGCCAAGAAATCTTGCCACCGAGCCTGCTTTGGATTGACCATTTTCTGCGTGAGAAAGTAGCTAGATGCAACGTTGTCAATTTTACAGTAAATTTGGAGCCTAAAAGATAGTGCCTCCAAATACGTAAACAATGTACTACAGTCGTCATCTCTCTCTCTTGTACAATACAGCGTTGCTCAGTTTCATTCAGCTTCCTACTCTCATAAGCGATTGGGTGTCTGTCTTGTTCTAGTACACCTCCAATGGCATAGTTCGAGGCATCTGTATTTACCTCAAACGGCTTGCTGAAATCAGTAAGGTGCAGCACTGGTTCAGCCACCATGGTATCCTTTAGCCGTTGGAATGCTCTTTGGCATGAGTCTGTCCATCGTCACTTTTGGTCTTTCTTGAAAAGGTCAGTCAAGGGGGTTGCTATTACTGAGAAGCCCTTGATAAACCTCCTATAGTAATTTACAAGACCAAGGAAAATCCTAAGCTTACGCACCTTGGAAGGGATTGACTAGTCACGCATAGCCTCCACCTTCTTGCTGTCCATCCATATCCGTCCTCCCCCTATCCAATGTCCAAGAAAGGACACCTCTTGCAACCCATAGGAGCACTTCTCCTCCTTGACATACAGTTGATTATTTCTCAACGTTTTGAACACCTTTCGAAGGTGTTTCTTGTGCTCGTCCATACTCTTGTTGTACACCACGATGTCATCCAAATAGAAAACAACAAACTTGTCCAAGTATTTGGAAAATACCTCGCTCATGAGAATGCAAAATGTTGCAGGTGCATTGGTTAGGCTAAAGGGCATAACCATGAATTCGTAAGCCCCATATCTGGTTACACAAGTAGTCTTCCCCTCGTCTCCTTTAGCAATCCGGACTTGGTAATAACCACTTCGCAAATCCAATTTGGAGAAAACTTGCTCCTCTTTCAACTGATCAAAGAGATCTGCAATAAGAGGAATAGGGTACTTATTCTTTATAGTTACCTTGTTGAGCGCCCTACAATCGATGCACAGTCTTATACTTCCATCCTTCTTAGTCTGAAACAGTATAGGGGCCCCATAAGGTGTTTTACTTGGCCTTATGAACCCAACATCCAGCAGCTGTTAAGCACCTAGCCAATACTACCCAAAAGACAGGCCTATTAGGAGCGGAAGACATAGGTACTTAACCCAGGACCATAACATCACACCCCGCCCGCCCGAGCCGACGACCATGGCGGCATTAACACAGCAACGCGACCGGGTCAGGGGTCACGCCAGGGGCTTGCGGTCCACCTGCGCACGCGGCCGCTGGGACTCAAAGTCAGGACGTAGCGCCTGCTCTGATACCAAATGTTAAGCACCTAGCCAATACTACCCAAAAGACCGGCCTATTAGGAGCAGAAGACATAGGTACTTAACCCAGGACCATAACAGCAGCTCACTGAGTTGTCTTCGCAGTTTGTCCAACTCTTTGGGCGCCATTCGGTATGGTGCTCGTGCTAGCTTTCTTGCTCCGGGTTCAAGCTCTATGCGATGGTCCACCCCTCTCCTACGCGCTAACGGTGCTGGAAGTTGTCCAGGCATGACATCTCTATATTCATGCAGTATGGCTTGTATCTCTTTAGGGGTAGGCATGACCTCTACCTGCTCTATTGCACAAATAGAAGCAATGTAAGTAGAGCGGCCCTACTTAAGACCTTTCTTAAGTTGGAGGGCTGATAGCATTAAGTCCTTTTTTGTTACATCTTTGTTGTCAAGTTCAGAAATAGTACAAGGACTTTACTCGTCCATAATCCCCACTACCCCAACATGCGGCATTACAAATGCCTTACAAACCTTGAAAAACTCCATTCCCAAAATCATATTGAAATCATCCATGACAACAATAGTAAAATTCAAAAATCCAACCCACTTGCCTATCTCCACCAGGACGTTCTTGGCAATGTCTTGGACTTCACGTGTAGCAGAATTTACAGCTTTCATTTTGCTCCCATCTTTCTCTCCTCGTATATTTAGGCGCCTAGCCTCCTCCTCCGAAAGGAAGTTGTGGGTGGCACTAGTGTCCACCATTGCTCTAATAGTACGTCCAACTAGTGTTAGAGAGATAAAAAGAAGTTCTCTTAAGGGTCTTACCAGAAGTGGAGCAACCTTCTCCTCCTTTGAACAGACGACAGCATGGAGAAGTGTTAAGGAGCCCAACCTAGGCTCAATCCCTCCATTGTTCACCTCAGTTAGAGCAGCATTGAGAAACCTCTTTCTAAGACAATCCCTTGCATATGAAACAATGGACCTTCTTTTTCTATTTGTCCCCTCGTTTCTTCTCTTCCGGCCTAGCCTTGGCGTCCTTTGCCCATGACTTCTTCTCCCCTTTCTCCTTCATAAAATTCATTTTTCCATTGTTATTTTCCTTAGACACTTTGTTAGCCGAATAATTCTTCTCTCATATTGGGTTAACTTTTCAGCAGTAGATAAAGCTTATGCTAATATCTTTTCTTTCCGTGGGCTGAGTAAGAATTGAGAAGAAGTCCAAGCCCATTGTTCAAGCTTGCAGTAGGAATTGAAATAAGCCCAACAATTATCGCAGCGAGGAACAAGGTTACCATTGGACCCAGAAACAGGGGGGTTACCAAGCTCGTCAACTGGAAAAATTGGGTAACGGTGACTCCCCAAGGAAGGCCAGAGGCTTCCAGTGCATCGGGATCGGTCGGGAAACGAGATACCGTCAGCCTAACTGCCATCGACGAGAAGAAAACAGCAGAGTTGCAGAGTTACGAGGTCGATAAAAACCCAAATAATGAGGAAGCAAAAAAAACACAAACTTCTTTCCCTGCTTGGCTCGATTCGTCTAAACCAGCGATCTAGTAAACGCCGTTTGAGCTGGTCCGGCAAAAGCAAAAGCGGGTTAATTCAGAGGGGAAAGCATGGGTTTGGTTTTGAGAACCCGAACCCCAACTTGAAAACCTGAACGGTTTAGAAATCAAACATTATCCATTGTCTCATTCCCAAGTCAACCTAGTAATTCTCCAATTAAAATATTTTTTAAATATAAAAATAATTTAAGAATACAATGCATAAAATTATTATACAATGTCAAAATATAAATAATAAAAAATAAAAAATAGATAAGTTTTATTTTTATGTTATTTTAATTTTAAAAAAATATCAATAAGGTATTTCCATCAAGTTTAGGTCAAATTTGGGAAAACCCAAGCCTACCTCCAACTTCGGGTTCTTTCCCTCCATCCCTTCTCCTCCCAACGGAGTGAATTTAAGTTTTTTTTTTTTCGCCCACTCCTAACTTTGATTATGTGTTGCACCTCGAGTCCCAAACTTGACCTGAACTTAGGTTATTTCCTTTTATCCCTTCTCCACCCAACGCAGTGAATTTAAGTTTTTTTTTTTTCACACACTCCTAGTTTTGATTATGTGTTTGACCTGAGTCTTTGATGAGGACAATGTAACCTCAGGTTTGTGGAGGTCATCAGAAACATGATTGAAAAATAACAAGGTATACCCTAGCTAGCACATATTTTACTTATGTTATGGAGATTACATGTAACGAGTCATAAAAAATTTAAGGGTGTGTATATGCCGATAGAACATTATAAGAAAAATATATAGAGGAATTTTTTTTTGAATTTTTTTCTAATATTTGCACTATTTAATGAATAGAAAAAGTTATCTTTTTGATCTTCTTGTCTTTAAAAAAAAAATAAGTATGTTTCTTATTGCTTAATCTGATATCATGGGAAAAGTAAGCCAAGAAGATTTATGTTGATTGCTCATTTTCTATATTTAATTTCTTATTTTTTTCCAATTGTAAACACTACAGCTACGTAATTATTATTTTATTTTATTTTCAATGGCGTCACAAATGCAAGAAAATTTTCTAAGAGAATTTGTCAATAAAAATAACATCCAATGAGAAAATTAGTAAAAGAAAAAATAATTTTCTGACAGTTTTATTTTCCTAAGTGGACACAAATGATCCTTAAGCGTTGATGTTAATGTCTTATGCAACTATCAAAATTAACTAAATCATCTCTTACAACAGCTGAAATGCCATCAATTGTGCATTAAATTGGAAATTGAAGTGAAGAAAAGTATTGATGTTGTTAGATACATACCCTTTATTACACACTCTAGTGGTCTATGGTATGATTTGGAGTGGGAAAATAGAAGATTTAAGTTGTTGAGTCAATACCCCAAAGGAAAAATTGAAAGAAAACTATTATGAAGATGGCAAGTAAAGTGGAAGACCTTAAAGATCGTAAAAGTCAAATTTTATATAAAAGTTATAAAACCTAGTTCATATGGATTAAACCAAGGAATTTAACAATAATTCAAGTCCATCCAAGAAAAAAAATATATTATTGATCCATTCAGTGTTTTTCATGGGTTACCCTAGATTTGAGAAAGGGCATATAGATGTTATGACCCTCAAAGTAGAACTTGGTATGTTTGGACATATGTTTCCTTCTTTTAAGATAATCCTTAACTACCGGCCCAACATGTTCAAAGATCATTCTCATGGGGAAGTACTTATTGTCCTAGCAATGAATGCATTGGAAGATACAAATAATGGCAGAGTTGATAATTGTGATGCTCCTCTTCAATGCTCCCTGTAGTCATTTCTTCCGAAGGAGAGTCCTCCTATTCATTATTTCCTAATTTGCATTTGCTTGTTGTTATTAAGAAGGGAGTTAGACAATGAACGAGCGAGTTGCTTCTAAAAAGGGAAGAAATACTTTTCGGTTTCATTATTCTCAATTCTAATTAGTTCTCTGTTGCTCACTCTAAGGGACACAGAAGAGGGACCTAGTTCTTTCTTCACTCGAAAGTGATTATAGGGATGGATGACTCGTTCGTCACCCCTTTTGACCACCGCCTCTGGAAAGAGCAAAAACTAAAAGACAAGGAAGCAGAATACCAATGCAATATCAAAGGCTGCTCCATGGGTTTTGACACAAAGCATGATTTGGTATTGCAAGAACATTTATCTATCTATCTAACTATCTATCTATCAAGCCATAATTGATGCTTTGTCTTACCTTTAATAGAGAAGAACTGATCATCATTAAGCACATATCCAAAGAGGGTTCTTTTCTTTTAAAATAGAAGAAAATAAATATTTATTTGATAAATACCAATATAAATTTTAAAAAATCATATATATGGTTGTCGTTGTAGAAAACTGACTTTTAACATGGACTCATACATCTTATATAGGTGTGAACCTAGCATCCTATTTAAGAGATCATTTCTTAAATGAAAGGCTTAAGGTATACACATCCAAGGTGGTCTTCTTCAAAACCAACAATATTTCTAACAAGTGACTGACAATCGACAGCTTGCACCCACCAATTGAGGGCTCATACCATGAAGAGGCTCGCTCATGTTAGAGCAAATTGACAGCCTCATCATTGCCACATTATTCAATCCTCTACATAGGACAAACTCCTACATAACTCAGCAGCATGATGTCTTTGCAAGTGCAAGCATGTGGTAGCATTGACCAACCAACTCTAGGCCACCTCTTGGGTGGTACATCCAAAGCCGGCACCCTCAAAATCGCAAATAATCGAGCCACACAGGTTCTCAACATTGCATCTACAAGGTCAAGTAATATAAGAAGAAAAGTTCAAATATAAAGAAACAACAAATCAATATGTTTGGACAAGATGCAGAACACCAATCAATAAAATGCAGCTCAACTAATTTGTGGCAGAAAACACAAAAACCAAGGCACAACAAGAATTTTTTTTCAATGACAACAAGAAAAAAGAAAGAATTTATTAAGAAATATATGGAACAGCCAGACTATTTGATAGGAGAAAAATGAAAGAAAAGGTAGAAAAGGATTATCAAGAATGGATATGATAATATTATGCTTCATTAACATATTCTTGATATAGAATCTTATATGATATAGATCGCGATATAAGATATCACCAAGCACTATGTCAGTACAACAACTCCAAATGACTGGCAACCACAATGGAAGTTCTGAAATTTAAATTTTTTCATCCAATAGCATCACCACCAAAGTTTCTGATAACTTTATTTAAATAGACCATGTCAGACATTTGGTATTCCACACTACAAAAGAGAGCAGCCTACTTCCAACTACATGATTCTTTAAATTTTTGGTAATAGAAAAATCAGTTGAAATTGCACCTATCATGATGGAGATGTCCACTGGTAAGCATGATTATGTTTGGCCTATGTGACAATCAGTATAATCACAGTACCAAGATGAAGTAAGATTATACTTGAAATTGGATGAAATCATGGATAACCAATGTGTGTAATATCCAGTTCTGGTGCACTAGCCAATGTAGCCTCTCTGAGAATTCTACACAATGTCTTCAACAGTCTCAACTATTTTTCTGGAGAGTTATATTGACATGAAAAATATTGTCTTACAATAGGCCTCACCATTTCCAAACATTTTACTGAGACTCTTTTCCTGGTATGGGCGTGGCTGAGCCTGAGGCTTCAATTCCATGTTTAAGTCAGGGTTCACCTGCTGTAAGCAACATCAAGTCAACAGCATACCCATGATGTGTGACAAGGAACAAAACTGGCAGAACATCAAGCATTTGTGAGAAATAAAGCTTATTGTATCATTTCTGAAGTCATACTCCTCCAACATGGGATAATTTAATGCATTTGGTAAGCACCTTTGCTTGACACTTTCAACCTGTAAATGTTTAAGTTAGGTCAAAAAAATTATAACCACTAATCACTAAATATACATCATCATTCATAGACCACCCTACCTGAGTAGGATCTATTTCAAAAGAATGGGTTTCTTTCTCTTCAGCTACTGCTGCCACTTCAGCACCAGTGAACAACTCCTGATGACCACCACCATCCATTTCACTCAAAGCTTTGCTAACTGTAAATACATCACTTCCTTGTGAACCCTAAACAGTAGATCAAGAGTTTGCATCACCATCAGAATTGTGTCAGAGTTCTCATGATCTATCATAGAAATTTAACCACATATCTGAAGATTTAGTAGTGACAAATAATCTCTCCATGCTGCAGTGTGATAGTGGCTTTGGAGATGATTTCATAATTTCAATTCAAAATGAGTTTTGATTCACTTTGCAGGAAAAAAATGATTAAATTATTTAACAGCACAGTTTTTTTTTTTTTCAAAAGAGATGTTCAAACTCCACTTCCCTTCTATGAAAAAGAAAAAGAGCAAAGTTATTTTCTTCCACTATAACAAGCAAACAACTTCATGATTTAAATGGTAAATGCAACCATTTTGAATAATAGTAAAATATGTAAAGAATATGCATATAGATGAATCCATAGAAACTCCTATGTAAATTTTCTGTCTCTCGCCAAAAAGATAAGATAAAAGACTAAATATAAAAAGGCACAGCTCAGAATAACACCTTAGAAAAATATAGTGGACATGCATGAAGAAAATAACAGCAAAATAAATTACCTCATTGGAATAAATTCTCACTTTAGATATAACCTCGTCCTTCAGCAAAGTCTTCAGCACCTGCAAGTATCATGTAAAGCATAAGTTCCAAATTCCCCTCATCACCATAAGAATAATAATAATGATAATAACAACATCAATAATAATAATAAACCACTTGTGATAGAATACGAGACCAAATTCGCACCACTGGGAAAGGGGACTCCACAAAGTACCGGTTCTTCTTAAGTCCAAGTTTTACTTTCCCATAATTAGAAGTTGAAGCATAAATGAAATCAATCATTTCTTTAGGGAGCTTAGTCTTTGATAGCTTGTTCAAAACAGTAATTATTGTTTTAGTCTCGAGCCCAACAAAAACAGCAGCATATAAGGAATGAGGCGGTCAAGTTATATTCATGCATAGACTCTGGCCTGCACAACATTTTTCCAACAAAATGAAAATGAGCAACCACATAGAGTTTTAAGTAGAAGAAAATAGAAGGACATCTTAAATACCGGCAAACGGGCTCAGCAATTGCAATGAGGAAATCATAGGCTTGCTTATTCAACGGTGAGAATGTCTCAAGAAAGATCCGGCCATCAGCGCAAGCCCATAAAGGGCAGTTTGCATGATCAGGCTTTAATTCGAGTTTAGAAAACTCCCTCTTTGTCAGTTCGCTTTCATCTTCATAATCCATATTCCGTACCCATAAACACAATTCAAGCACCTAAAGTGAACTAAAAACGAAAAGCTAAAACAAAACAAAAAAATGAACAAAAGTAATACCTTCACGATGATCCTCATCAAAATCTTTGGCATAATCAACATCATCATCAACAACAGCAATTCGATAATCCTCCTGCCAAGAAAAAATAATCAGGGGAAGAATAGGAGAGCAACCAAATACAGAACGAGAGTTGGGGTTTTCAAAATTATAAAACCTTAGTGGAAGTCCTGAGCTTCTTACTAGGCCAACCTTTTTCCCTTGCAAATGAAGAGACATGAAGACATTTCAGCTCGCAGAGAATTGAACCATAGGATAGAATAATTAGGAGAAAGAAAAAAAGTAGTACCATGTCCAGCCATATTGTATGAGTCCCACAGTTTGACGTAGTAACCATCAAAATGAACGAGTTGCTTCTAAAAAGGGAAGAAATACTTCTCAGTTTCAGTATTCTCGATTCTAATTAGTTCTCTGTTGCTCACTCTAAGGGACACAGATAACGGACCTATTTCTTTCTTCACTCGAAAGTGATTACAGGGGTGAACGACTCGTTCGTCGCCCCTTCTGACTGCTGCCTCTGGAAAGAGCAGAAACTAAAAGACGAGGAAGCAGAATACCAATGCGATATCAAAGGGTGCTCCATGGGTTTTGACACAAAGCATGATTTGGTACTGCAAGAACATTTATCTAGCTAGCTCATTTATGCAAGATACTCCGCCACCCGCTGAGACACTTCATCCAAGAAGGATACAAAGCCTACCACACTTGTTAAACCATTACCATCAACATCCTGCTCTTCTATGAGATAGTTTTCGAACACAGTGGCATCGTCTTGTCCCCCTCGAATAAATGTGAGCTTTGGAGTGATACTTCTATCTTGTTTCAGTTTGTTAATTGTTGCTCGCAAGAGGCCTGCACCAAATAACATTAGTATTATAGTAGGTGAAGCAAAACAATCTAAACACTGTTATTGAAATCGTTAACTAAAAAAGGTCTAGAACCCAAAGGAGAGAGTAGGGTCCATCTGGCTGGTCATTCCAAAAAGATTATGCATATAATCCAAGAAAAATGAGCAATCAGATGATCCTTGATTTCCACTCGGTGGCCCCATCATGTCAGGATTACTTTCCTGTAACCCTGCAACATTTGAGCAAATAATTCCAAACCCACCATTAGACTCAACAAACATAATCTATTTAACACGTGATTGCAAGAATATGACCCCAGTTAAGATCACATATCAATCTGTTTCTGCTCAAGGATGTCACACAACATCCTTACGGGACTTGACAAACAGAATGACTAGATTCTAACCCCCAAATCTTATGTTTAAATTTTAGGGCCTTCTCCTGGTATGATTACTTGATGAACCACAAAAAGGAAACACATTTCTTGTGATAGTGCAGTTGGAATAACTTAGTTAAATATTTATGAGCTCACAATCAAACTTAACAACTAAAGGATTTTTTAAATCCTAACTACCGGCTACAGGTAGGAATCAAATTCCAAAACCTGGAATGTAAACCCAAATTTTATGCCTTCCTCCTAGCATCAGTATTTGAAGAACCAAAAAGGAAATAACTTACAGTCTTGTGGAGGAGGAAAGGGGAGTGCCGGATCTGCTGTTGAGGAATAATATACAATTAAGTTTGTGAAAGCATCGAGAAAGAAGATTGGACTTCCACTTGTTATTAGTGTTGCACGGCTCAATGAGTGACGTGGATATGCTTGTTTGTCAAGAGTGGCATATGATGTCAATATTGGATATATAGCTCGGTGAAGGGAACCTGGCTCTTGTGCACTGCATCAACACATTCAGTTAACAAAATTGTCCAGCCAAATTTTTTTGAACTTCGAGTGGAAGAAAAAATCATAGAAATAGTCAAATATATCCAGTAAGTACCTAAACAGGCATTGAAGATATATGCGATAATCGGGATGAACACCTTCTTCATGCAAGAGGAGAAGTGGGCTTCTAAGCAGAGCAAACACAAGTCGAAGCAGAGGCTGCATCAACGCGAGAAAGTAAAGATTCATTTCCATGTTGAACAAGTTTATAGGCTTCATTATATTGTGCTGTGAGAATAACAAGCCAATCCTGAAGCAAAATCCTACCCTCCCTACTTCCTTGCTCCAAAGAACCTGGAATTACCTGAAAATTTGTGGCAAACAAGGGCAAATGAGCAGGAAGGATCAATATAAAGTAGATTGTGGTACTCAAGTCTCCAGTCAGGATTGACCTTAATGTTTTTGACTAGTTTAATTGACTAAAAAACACAACAGTTTTCCTTCTTTTTCCCTTCTCCACATGTGATGGAACTTTAAGAAGTATAGTAAACCAGAAGGCATATTTGGCACAGGAAATTTAGGATTCAACATCAATGGCAAAGAAATCATGTTCACAAACCATATTACCACAATCAAGTCAAAAAAATACCACAGATAGCTAAGCATTTCACAAATTCCCCTTTTTTTTTTGAAATGGTCAATTCCATATTATTAAATGCATGCAAAGAAAAAAATGCTTACAAGAAAACAAAACCAAATATATATATCTACACACACACACACACATCAACAGTAACAATTTATAGAATGTATCACATGGAAAAGGCACTAATGCATCAATCTCTAGCTTACCTAAAAGATGTAACACCCCTTTTACCTAGATAATGCTCATGTGTACTTGAGTTCAACTTGCCATTTTAAGAGTTTAGTTTACTCTAGTACATCCATAGCCCATGGTCCAATTTTTTAATCCAACAACACTAACTGTTTTGGACCCTAAACGTTTAGATGAGCTTTAGGTATAGATTGTTGCCTTAAACTAAATTTCCCGCCAATGTTCAAAAAGCCATTCAGAATGGTGATGCATATCATGCCTCTCAAATACAGAAGTGTCTTACTCAACCAAGATATTCCAAACTCTCAATAAAACTAGCTTGTTCTACACTAAGAAACAAATGAAATCTAATAATAAAATACAGCAAAAAAATTTTGTTACGAAACAACCTTATGAACAAGGATTGGCAACACAACTTCAGGATCAATGCTGTCATAAAGTTCATTCATATTTGCAGCTGTAGCATATTGAAATGTCCTTATCCTTAAGTGCCGCTTAAGGGAGTATCTGGACCTAAAGAAAGTACATTGTTATGCCATAAAAAATGCAGTGAGAAGAATGTTGACAGTTAGGGGAAGGCATTGACAACCACATTTCAACAATGAAAAAGGCCAAAACACTCCTCTTTATGAGTGGAACAATATATGAGAAAGTTTTTCATGGTGTAGTTACCAACAAACATCTTTGAATTAAAAAAAAAAAACAGTTTCAAAATTTTCTTTCCTCAAGTAATTAAATACTAGTACCTATCAATCATCAGTCAACAGAAACCAATTCCACAAAATATTGTTAACATCAATGTTCATATTTTTTTCTTTCTAAAAGGCAAATAAGATTTTCTTAACAACTGTGGACAGGTGTTTCTTATAATTCAGGGGCATTCCTGTTATTGTGGTTTATGCTTAGAGCATGCTTTTTAAGTTAATGGTAGTTCAGTCCCTCAACTTATTCTGAGTGATAGTAGACTTTTTACTCACAGGTATTTGAGTCTCATCTTGTAAAAACTCATTAGACAAATTTATTAAGGGATGAAGGTTCGATATATATCCTACTCTTAGATTAACGCAAAGAGAGAATTCTTGTAGTTGGCTATTCTTTACTCCAAAACTTCATCTTTCCTAATTCTAATTATTTTAATGGTATCAGAGCCACATTGTTGTAGTTGTCACTAGGTTTTTATGAAACATTCTCTCCTGATGTCAAATTAAATTTCATCCAATTCTATTACTGTTAATAAAGGGTAGGACATTAAAAATGTCTTTTTGTTATGAAGATATTATTGTAGAGGCCTATATCAAGCAATATCCTAGATATGTTGCTCAAGGGGAGAAATATAGGGCTCGTAGATTGGAAAGGCAATATATGGTCTAAAACCGAGCCAAGAGTTTGGTTTGATAAATTCAGCCAAGAGTTTGGGGTCTAAAAAGTGCCATTCATACCACTTTATCTTTGTTCTCCAGAGGGACAAAAGTATTGTTATCTTAATAGTCTACGTAGATGACTACACAACAAGGAAGTGAGAATATCAAACAACATTTTCAAACCAAGGATTTAAGACAACTGAATTACTTCCTCAATATTGATGTTGCACGAAACAAGGAGAGAATTATACGAACACAAAGGAAATATACAATTGATATGTAGACTGAGATAAGCTGAGAGAGGTTTATTTGGAGCAAAGTCAACAGAGAGTCTGATGCAAACAAATGCACATTTGCATGATGAACAAAACCCAATATTTAAAGATAAGACCCAGTATAGACAACTTGTTAGCAAACTGAATAACGATCCAATGATTCAACCTAAAATTTCCTATGTTGATAATGTCAGACTCCAATACCTAAAGATAAGACCCAATACTACAAGACTTGTTGGTAAGCTGATTTAAGACTCAACCTAATATTTCCTATGTTGATGGTGTTGTCAGTCAGTTTATGGAAAACCTGAGGAGTTGAAGTTGTGAAACAAATATTAAGGTATTTAAAATGTGGACAGGGATTATTTCATAAACCACACCATAATCTAGAAATAATTAGGTTTTCAAAATGTTGACAATGTAAAGTCTAAAATTAGTAGAACCTCAGTAAGTGCTTATTGCACATTTATGAGCAGTAACCTTGTGACCTAGAAAAAGTACCAAAACAAACTATACTAGCAAGGTCAAGCGTATGCAGCTTGTGAAATAATGTGGATTAAGTCTTTAGCAATAGAGTTTGGGTTCTCAATTGAAAACTTATGGCAATATTTTGTGACAATCAGGCTGTTAGTTTTATTGTTAACAATCCAATATTTCATGAGAGAACTAAATACATTGAAGCAAATTGTCATTTCATTCACGTTACAATTATGAGTGGCAAGATTATAACATGGTATGTTTGCTCTGCACTTCAACTCGATGACATCTTTATATAGGGGTTGATCAATGTTGACGCAAAGTGAGACTTCCCAGAAGTGGCTATTCTTCACTCCAAAACTTCATCTTTCTCATATCTGATTATTTTACAATAACAATGACCAAGATCTTTTTCGTGACTTTAAACAAGAGCATTGACCAAAGCAAAGAGTAATTATCAAATGCTGCAACTGCTGGTTGAGGCTAGAAAAACTCATTTCTTTGCCAACAAACCCCCCTAGAAGATGCTTGAAGAAAGTCAAACAATCCCCTAAAAAAAGGTTTGAATGAATAAGAGAAACAAACTAATGATGAAAATGCCAGCAAATTTCCAGCATAACAGTGTTGTTTATTGCTTTAAGAGGGCTAGAGTTGAATTAGTTGCCAAGATAATCTTCATCTCAGTTTAAGATGTAAGGTCCGGTCGGAGAGAGAAGAATATGTCCCGATAAGTTTAGGCTTGAAAACAGTAAGGTCTACAGGTTGAGGAGTGGACCTCCCAAATTGACTAATCAACTAAGATTTAGAACTACATAAAATTTTGGTCTAGTGAAATTCCTGACCTTTTTCATCTCCTTGGATCCATTCAGAGAGAAACAGAAAGCTGATTGCCTCACATTTGACTGCTAGAATGGAGACAATCAAGGTGTAGACACCACCATAGAACAGGTGGTAAAAGCACAATTTTGATCTCAAAGCAATCCTAGCCTAGCTGGTGGATGCAGTGTGACCCATTGAGGCAGAGTTTTTGATCCTCCTCATAGGCCTTAAGAGTGTTTACCAACTCTTTTTTCTAATCCTGCCATCATTGAGGTGATTTGGTTGTTGTTTCAAGCAGGATGTTCAGGGAAGTCCTCACCTTGATGCTTAATTCTGTTTTTTTGAGAAAATTGTTGACCTTTAAAGGCATTTGATGGAAGAGCTGGATGCCACTCTATGGGGATGTGAATCATCTAACTGATTTCTTGGAACAACAACTCATTGTGGGAGATTCCCTTCCCATTGCTTAACATTGTAATAGATTGGTTGTGCTATTGTATTTTTTTTCTTTAAATGTCCTCTAATAACTATTCAGTTGTATGCTTTTTAAGTTTGCTTTTAACATCTTGTACCTCTCTCTACTAATAAATTGCTATCTCTCTTTTATAAAAAAAAAAGAAAAAAGAGAGATAGAGAACAGCTTATTACTTCTCTTCCAAAGAAACTCTAATATTAGACCAAGTTCTGATCTCCATACACTGCTTCTATAATACTAATTACAATATAATATGAAAAACCAGAGAAATCCTTGTGATGACATAGTACAAGAAACCTAAAATACATATGATACTGGGTTAAAAAAACTTTGATGTTTACACAACTTTAACTATAGGTAAGAGAATTATAAATTTTAGCGTCGATTAATTTATTGATGGTTTACCAACTCTTTTTGCCAGCAAGGTAAGAAAAAGGTTAGGTAATGAGGTAGGAATTATAAACTACCATCAATATACATATGGTCTTCGTACCAGTGCTATCATCCAAGAAGGGCTGACCTTATGTAATGATTTAAAGCTTCAAGCTCAGCTTAAGAAACAAAATCTTACTGGAAAGCGTGAGGTTGGTGAATTCTGTGAACAATTTGCTTGTGACACAGGTCCATCACCTTCCAATCAAAGGAAGGGAAAAGGTAAAGTCTCTCACTCTAAGAGACATGAACCCTATTCACACCAGAGTAGGAGATATCCAAAAAGATATTCTCATCAAAAGACTCGTCATGAATCTAGGAGACCTCCTCCTCGTCACAGACCACCTCCTAGAAGAAATCCTCCAGACAAAAAGAAAATTGTTTGTTACAAATGTGGTAAATTAGGCCACTATTCAAATAGATGCAAAACTAAAGAGAAACTTAACCAACTTCAGATTGATGAAGGATTAAGAATTCAGTTTGCCAAATTCTCTTAAACTCTGATTCTGGGGATGATATTGATTATGCCTCATCCAACCAATCAGAAGAAGACCAAGATTGTAGCTGTTCTCATCTATAATCTATGGCACAAATGCATCAGATTAATGTTCTTACAAATGAACAACAACTTGTGCTTAAGAACATTGATCAAGAGGAAGATCCTCAAACCCAAAGATATTTAATCAAAGAATATCTAGAACAAATTCAAAGTACATCAAAGACACCTCCCATTCAAGGAGTTAAACCTTATTCTTTGAAGGAAATTATTGGTCGTTATGAAGAAACCAATTCTTCTTCAAAACAACCAGTATCCATCTCCTCATTACAAGGAGAGATTAAAGAAATCAAGCTTGAACAGAAACATGACAATCAAGAAAAGAAAACTGATGAGAAATCTAATGAGTCTTTGTTACGATCCTCACGAGCCATGGATCTTGTCACCCTCCTCTCTTCTCTTCCTTCCATTACCTTGCTTGACGTTGAGATGGAATGAGGGGTTGAAGGGAATGGAATTTCGGAAAGGAGAATTGGGGGAAAAATGGAAGAGAGCTTGAAGGAGCTCTTGACCTGTTTATCTGAATTACGTTGGCTAAAGTGAACTCAATTGATAATTCTCATTACCCTAGCCGTCCCCTTAAATAGGGTTGAGGACGTCCAAAACCCGAAAGACCTCTTGGGTCAATGGTTCAAACCAATAAATGCTAAACCAACCCAAACCAAAGACAAAACCAAACCAAGAAACAATTACATGGAAATTGAAAAACACATTCATTAATTCCTACGCCTGTTGGTAACTCGTGATGCTATAGAGTCCATAACATCACCCCCCTCGTAGAGAAAGAGCTTGTCCTCAAGCTCGAATGAAGGATATAAAAGTCGAAATGCTGATAACGGCTCCCATGTGGTGTCACTGGGATCGGCATCTGCCCACTGGACAAGAATTTCCCAATCACCTTGAATGTGGCGTGCTTGTATTTCCTGAGCCAGAATAGAAAGGACTCTACCCTCATGTAGTGGCGGCAGTGGAGTGTGCATTAGAGGCGAGTCACCCTGGAAGGGCTTCAACTGGGAGACGTGAAAGACATTGTGGATCTTTGATTCCAGTGGTAGCTGCAAGTGGTATGCCACGGGCCCAATTTTGTCCAATATCTGAAATGGACCATAATATTTAGGAGACAACTTATGGCACTTTGATGCCGTTAGGGACAGCTGGCGGTAGTGTTGAAGTTTTAACCACACATAGTCTCCAGGGAAATAAGATGCCTCTCAGTGCTTCTTATCATAAAAGTGTTTCATAGAGTGTTGGGCCTCCTGTAGATGTGTACGTACCTCAGTGAGCATAGCGTCTCTTTCAGCTAATGCTTGGTCCAAAGTGACGACTTTGGATGCCCCAGGTTCATATGGTAACAGACGAGGTGGATCTCTGCCATAAACTACCCTGAAAGGAGTAGTGCCTAGTGCTGTGTGGTAAGATGTGTTATAGCAAAATTCAGCCCATGAAAGCCATTTCACCCATCTTCTAGGTGCGTCCCCCACAAAACAACAAAGATACATTTCAATCGTGCGATTGACAACCTCTGTTTGGCCGTCCGTTTGTGGATGATAGGCAGACAAAAATGCCAATTGGGTGCCCTGTAATTTGAATAATTCCTTCCAAAAGATACTGGTAAAAATGGCATCCCTGTCACTGATAATGGATGAGGGAATTCCATGTAATCGGACAATGTTGTCCATAAATAATTGAGTGACCTGAGCAGCAGTATATGGATGCGCCAAAGCAATGAAGTGCCCATATTTTGAAAACCGATCAACGAGGACGAATATCACCAATTTACCTGATGAAATGGGAAGTCCAGCAATGAAGTCCATGGAAATATCCGACCAGATTTGAGATGGTAGTTGCAGAAGTTGCAGTAGGCCGGCCGGACTTAAAGATTCGGCCTTGTTTCTTTGACAAATCTGACAAGCAGCTACATAATCAGCAATTGTGCTCTTCATACCCTTCCAGTAAAAGTCCCGACTGATTCGGAAATATGTTTTCTGTCGACCCTCATGTGTGCTACATTGGATAGAGGACAGGATGGTGTGAAGAAGTGGGGATGTATTATGCAAAAAGATCCTGTTTTTGTAGAGAATGAGACGATCCTGAATCGTCCAATGAGGAGCAGCCGTCCCCTATTGAATATCCGGATATTGATGTACTTCCTCACGAATAGAATCTAATAGCAGTGCACGTGGGTGACTGATAGCATAAATTTGTGTGGCGGAAATATCCCGACGTGATAAGGCATCAGCCCCCAAATTTGAACTACCTGGCTTATAATGAACCGTAAAATCAAAGCCCATGAGTTTAGTTAACCAGTGCTGCTGTGGGGATGTGGTGAGGCGCTATTCAAGAAGATACTTGAGGCTGCAATGATCTGTACGAATGAGAAACGGTCGTTCCCAAAGATAAGGTCGCCAATGTTGGACAGCCTTGGCTAACCCAATCAATTCCCGCTCATATGCTGCTAACTTATGGTGGTGTTGTCCCAACTGACGGCTGAAATAAGCAATGGGGTGTCCCAATTGTTGTAACACTGCCCCTATACCTCCCCCGGAGGCATCACATTCCACCACAAATTCTGCCTCAAAATCTCGTAATTGTAGGACTGGCGCGTGAGGCTAAGGCCTCTTTAACAGGTTAAAGGCCTGTTCTGCTGAAGAAGACCAGTGGAAGGCATTTTTTTTAGCAGGTTGTTGAGTGGTGCTGCTATCTGGCCATAAGATTGGATAAATTTTCTATAATATCCCTCTAAGCCCAAAAATCCCTTTAATGTTGTGGCGGAGGTGGGAATCGGCCAATCTATAACTGCCTGTATCTTGCTCTGGTCAACTTTCACGCCCACAGTTGATATGACGTGGCCCAAATATGCCACCTCAGATGTACCCATAGAACATTTTGACTTATTCAAAACCAAATGATGAGAGCGTAGAATGGTAAATACCTGATGGAGGTGGTGGAGATGTTCTTCCCAATTTTTGCTGTAGACCAGAATGTCATAAAAAAAGACTAACACATAGTGGCGCAGAAGTGATGAAAAGACCTCATTCATGAGGGCCTGAAAGGTGGAGGGTGCATTGGAGAGACCGAAGGGCATGACGAGGAACTCGAAATGACCGTGATGTGTGCGGAAGGCAGTCTTCTCCACATCCGCCGGGTGAACTCGTATTTGATGATAGCCCGATTTCAAATCTAATTTGGTAAAAATTGAAGCACCATGTAACTCATCCAGCAACTCGTCCACGACTGGAATGGGGAACTTGTCCTTAACTGTGTGCAAGTTGAGTTGCCTATAGTCGACACAAAATCTCCAAGATTTATCTTTTTTACGTACAAGTAACACTGGTGAGGAGAAAGAAGATCGATTGGGCTGGATCACACCCTGAGCGAGCATATGCATGCACTGTTGTTCTATTTCATCTTTCTTGATATGCGGGTAATGATAAGGCCGCACCACTACTGGATCAGTTCCCAACTTTAAATGAATGCGGTGATCGCAATGACGCACTGGTGGTAGACCTGTAGGGTCATTAAATAAATCCGCAAATGCTATAAGTAAAGGAGCTAACTGATCATCACCCGTGTGTTGAATATGCAAAGTGTGGAGTGCGTTAGGGACCTGTGCCACAATGCCTTGTAATGTAATCTGGTCCTGTGGTGCTGAAAATGTCATAGTTCGAGCCTGAAAGTCCCATAATATCGGTCCTAATAGCTGGAGCCATTTGACCCCGAGCACCAAATCAAATCCAGCCAATGGAATGAGTAATAAATCCGCCTGAAATGAATGCTCTTCAATGGTGAAAGTGGTGTTAGCACATAACCCCACACTAGCAATTTTGGCCCCATTGGCCACATAAACTGAGAGTCCCCTTTGTTGTTGAATGGCCAATCCCAATTGTTGCGTGGCTGGTTCACTGATAAAATTATGTGTGCTGCCCGAATCAACTAAAGCAAGTAGCATGAGATGATATAACCTGGCCTTTACCTGCATGGTATTAGAAGTACGCAGGCCATGCATGGCATGGAGGGAGAGCTCTGGTTCTTGCTGTACCTCTTCAACAATTTCATTTTCAATAAGCTCTTCTGAATCTTCTTCCAACAGTTCATCACAATTAAAACATAGGCCCTTTGCCTTTCTAGCGTCCATTTCCTGTTTAGTCAAAAATTTACGTGGCATGGTCTGTGCACATTGGTAGCCTGATCTGCTCGGTTAGGGGTAGAGGACCCAAAACGTGGCCCAAATGCAGTACCCTGTATTCTGTTGTTCCAAAATGGTTTTCGCTGTAAAGATTCCTTTAGAACTCTCTGTTTGTGTTCCACAGCTCTGGCATAATTCATTGCTGAGTCCAAATCTGTCGGACCAAGTAATTCCACTTCCAATCTAGTTGCCTCTGTCAATCCAGCATTAAAAATCTGAACATGTAGGTGAGGAGGAAAAAATTCACTAGCTCGGGCCAACCTTTCTTGGAACGTTTTTTGGTAAACTTCTAAGGTGCTGGTCTGTTTATAGTTGATCAATTCCCCCACTGGGTTGCTGCTAACTGAAGGTCCGAACCTCAACTGGCAAGCATGTTTAAAGTGCAGCCAATCCTGAATGGAAGGGACATTTCAGTAGTGATGGAACCACATAAGCGCTTCATCGAGCATGTGGTAGGCGGCCAAAGTAACCTTGTCCATTTCCACCGTTTGTTGATGATAGAAGAATTTTTCACATTTCGTGAACCACTGTAAAGGATCTTTAGAGCCATCATATGTAGGAAAGTTAAGTTTAAAGTACCTGGGAACCGTTGATGGTCCTTGTGCGTGAGTGGCCATTGAACCCATTGGTTGGCGCAGGGGTGGATTTGGTGGTGGCGTGAATTGTTGGTGGGGAACTGGTTGTGGTTGACAATTGGTTGCTGGTGGTGGTGTTGGTGCTTGAAGTACAGCAGTTGTCGGAGGTGGTTTGTAGAGATGATTCCAGTGTTTGTAAGGTATTATTGATGTGAGAAATTTCAGTACCTTGAAGAGTGGATCGTTGTTGAAGTTCTGAAAGTACTTGACGTATGTCCTCTGGAGAAGAGGAATCACCGAGGGTGGACCTGTCTGATACCACGTTGTTACGATCCTCACGAGCCATGGATCTTGTCACCCTCCTCTCTTCTCTTCCTTCCATTACCTTGCTTGACGTTGAGATGGAAAGAGGGGTTGAAGGGAATTGAATTTCGGAAAGGAGAATTGGGGGAAAAACGGAAGAGAGCTTGAAGGAGCTCTTGACCTGTTTATCTAAATTACGTTAGCTAATGTGAAATCAATTGCCAATTCTCATTACCCTAATCGTCCCCTTAAATAGGGTTGAGGACGTCCAAAACCCTAAAGACCTCTTGGGTCAATGGTTCAAACCAATAAATGCTAAACCAACCCAAACCAAAGACAAAACCAAACCAAGAAACAATTACATGGAAATTGAAAAACACATTCATTAATTCCTACGACTGTTGGTAACTCGTGATGCTATAGAGTCCATAACAGTCTTTTCTTAATCAAATCACCAAAGTCATCCATCAAAGATGGCATACTGTTATTAATTTGGTTATTGATAGGAACTTTGTCATTCCCAAATTAACAGCTTTGATTGATGGTGGAGCAAATTTAAACTGCATCCAGAAAGGGTTAATTCCAACCCAGTACTTTGAGAAAACCACACAAAATAAAAATTAAGTATAAATTAAACAATGCCTCCATATGCACAAGGACCAGTGCATCATTACAGATTTTATGTTAGTTAAGAATATGACCCAGCAAGTCATATTAGGCACTCCGTTTTTGGAGAAAATCATGCCAATCAAAGGCATAAGCATGGAATTCTTGGTGAGGTTAATAATAAACCTATATATTTCTCTTTCAAATCTCCACCTCAAATTAGCTTCATCAATGAGATTTTAGAATTGAGAAATGTCAAAGAACATCATCTTAGTTTCCTGCATAAAGAAATACAATGTTTTACACTTGAACATCAACTAGAAACTATGGCCATGAAAGAAAAAATTAGTTCTCTTCAGAAAGTATTTTCCCAAGAAATTTGTAGTGAAATTCTTACAACTTTTTGGGATAGACATAAATATATTGTGTCTTTACCATATATTCATGGGTTCAATGAAAGAACCATTCCTACAAAAGCAAGGCCTAGTCAAATGAAACATGCTTTACTGGACCTATGCAAAAAGGAAATCCAAACTCTTCTGGATTTAGTCCATTTTGTAAAATGAACCTTGATTGGTTCTGGTAAGATAGAAAGGGGTGGCCCAAATTTGTTCCACCATGCATATACCCAACTGGGTAGAGGTAATGACCTCTGATAGACATTCTTTTTCCACTGGAAAAACCAGGAATGTCTATGGGAG
This sequence comes from Aristolochia californica, assembly GCF_029961685.1. Classification (NCBI taxonomy): domain Eukaryota; kingdom Viridiplantae; phylum Streptophyta; class Magnoliopsida; order Piperales; family Aristolochiaceae; genus Aristolochia; species Aristolochia californica. The sequence goes on from NW_027181837.1 coordinate 10,748,285, forward strand.
GGCTTTTGGTAATAAAAAGTATTATACCAATAATTAATTTCTTTTCCAATAATCTTGATTTTGGCAGGTAAAAATGCATCCAGATAGTATAGAATGGACACCATTCACATGTCCAGAAGGACATTTTGAATGGTTAGTAATGCCTTTTGGGTTAAAAAATGCACCAGCTATTTTTTAGAGAAAAATGGATAATATATTCAAGAAATATGATACATTTGTACTAGTATACATAGATGACATCTTAGTGTTTAGCAAAAACATTGAAGAACATATAGGTTACTTACAATTACTATTAGCCACCTTTATGCAAGAAGGAATCATTATTAGTAAAACAAAAATTGAACTATTTAAAGAATACATAAAATTCTTAGGTGTAAATATAGGACAAGGTCAGATAGAACTAAGAGATCATATTTCTAAGAAAATATTAGAAATGCCAGACAATTTATCAGATACAAAACAACTCCAAAGATTTTTAGGATTGGTCAATTATGCCAGACCTTTTATTAAAGACATAGGAAAAATTATTGGCCCTCTATATGGAAAAACTTCTCCAACTGGCCAAAAATTCTTTAACCAAGAAGATAAGAATTTGGTTAAAAAAGTTAAAAGAAAAAATTCAAACATTATCAAAATTACAAATGCCCTTAGATTCTGATTATCTAATCATTGAAACAGATGGGAGTAATCTAGGATGGGGTGGAGTTCTTATAGCCAAACGCCACAAATATAGTGAGAAAGAACAAGAAAAAATTTGTAGTTATGCTAGAGGAAAATTTAAAGAAAAAGGAAACATGAGGAGCATAGATTATGAGATTCTCACGGTAATTTATTCCCTAGAATCTTTTAAACTCAAGAATTTACTTTAAGAACAGACTGTGAGGCTATAGTAAAATATTTCCAAAGAAGCAAACAAAATAAGATAAGTAGAAGAAGATGGTTAAATCTTGTAGACATTATTACAGGAAATGGGTACAAGATTGAATTTGAACATATTAAAGGTAAAACTAATAGTCTTGCAGATACTCTTAGTAGAAGATTTTTTGACACAAATATTATGATTAATTGAATAGATGGATTTTCCAGACCACGACTCTTCCAGACCAACGTCCTCCAGATTCAATAATTATGGACAAGAATTTCTTAGTTTTGGCAATCAGAAATTAGTAGTTTTTCCAAAATCTAATATTACTTTTAAGACTTTACCTAGCATTTCAGTTACAAAAGAAGAACAATGTTTATTAGATAACTTATGGCTTTCTTACCAAAGAATTCCCAAAGATCAAAAATACTTTTTAGCCAGTATTAATGGACTTTCAAAATATTTTTTGCAGAAAAAGTAAAGTTTTAATTTTTATGTAGTTTTCCAAGGTCACACTCCAGGAATTTTTCATTCCTAGACAGAAGTTGTCGAAAGTGTTCGGAATTTCAACAGCCCTATTTACAAAGACTTTAATAATCTTCAAGAAGCACTAGAGGCAGCCAAGTTGACTATTGGCACCAATTATTACATAGCTTCTTCTTTGAGAAATATGAGAGCAGACCAAGTATCCTATGGTGTTGCCAAGGATAATAAAAGAATTATATTTTGTGACCATTGTGATACTCTAGCCAAGACCATTCAAAGACTCAATGAAAAAAGAAGACTTCTCAAAGAAAAGAATGACTTTCAAAAAGAATATATCAAGACTTTGGAAGAAGAAAATATGAGGCTCAAAGCCAAGACCACAGGTACTATTTGTACCCAGATCCCTACTAGTGAAGGGTTTTCACTAGCTAGTCCGGCTCAAACGGCAGCCGGTAAAGACAAATCAAGTCCGTTGATGGATGGACATTTGCCAAAAATGTCAAATGAAAAGAAAAAAGACAAACGACAGGAAGACAGTAAAGAAAAACCGTACACAGACCTAGAAGAAATCAAGAAGATGATGTAAGATTATTTTCAGGAATATCTGAAAGAACAAGGTTATGAGAAGAATAATTCAGACACTTCCAGTAAAACCGGCTCCACCGGAACTGGTACTCAGACTCTCCAATGTTATTCCCAAGAAGAAGACAAAGACTTTGATTATGACTCAGAGGCCATCCATAATTTAACAACACTTAATGGCAAATAGATAAAGCAGTAAGACTGTACTATAAAAAAGAGAATGGATGGAAAAGACTAAAAAGACAAAGTACTTAGAAAAGAGATAGGATAAAAAAAAACACAGAAGATTATTCAGAAGACGACTTAGCACACGGTATCCAGAAGCAGTTTTTCTAGCACCCAGTTTCGGTACACAGGTTTCCAAAAGCAGTTTCTCCTGCACCCAGTTTCGGCACACAGTTTTCATAGCACATGGTTTTCAAGATAATATCTTGTACTTTTTGACTTTTTGTACCTCTTTTGTAAAGATTATTTTGTAAACCGCACACTTGGAAAGCATCATGAGACACATCACTGACGATGGGGCCCAATGAGCACCCGGGTGATTCTCATTGTCTCCCAGTGTCGACAGCTCTTGGCTATAAATAGCCTTGTGTACCTTTAAACCATATGAATGAAAGAGTGTGTTTCAAAGCATCCTTTGTCTTCCACCCATGAGTTCCATCTTCTTCTCAACCAAAGCGTTCCTCACAAAACACCCCTGTTTTAAACAGTAAGTGTTACTCTCCGCTATTTTCGTTAAGTTTTCGGGACTTCCCTAAGGGGAAGCTTTAGATTATGTCTGTTTAGATCTGTACCTTCTTCTTCTAACCCGGGGTTAATCCCAAGCCCAGAGTAAAAGCATTGTGGTATTCCTCTGATGCTTCATGGTCCATGCGTCCCTTATTTCTGCTCGTTTATACCCAAGGAGGTTTCAGGGCTTTGTTTTTCTTGGGACTAAATGCTGGAGCCTATGGCAGAAGCTTAATGGTAGGAAACTACACACCTCACTGTGTCTTGGGTTCCCCATACCTGAAGGAGTAAGCATAAAGATCTAAACAGCTTTGATCTAAAGTCAAACCCCTCGGGAATTACATTTCTTTCTTATTTTCCAAAATCCTCTCCATGCTTGTGCTCTTTATAACTTTAGGTATTGTTCTTATCTATTTAATACTTTCCGCTTTTATTGTTTGCTAAGTTTTATAGATTGTGTATGCTTGTGTTTGTTTTTTGTGCTTATACATAAAGGTATATTGGGCTGGAAAATGTTGGGTGAGGGCTAAGCCCTGACAAACGCCTCTGCCTCTTCGAAGCCAAGCGTTGCTCCCGGAAGCCACAACGCCGCCGTACTTTTATGTTTATTTGGCTTGTTAATAAAATATTAAGGCAATTTTTTAGGATAGTATTATGCATACTACCTATACACTACCTATATCTAGCTCTGTTTTACAATTCCATATATTACGGTAGAAGATTTAAAATATAGGACCTTAGACTAGCATCCTATTTTTATTTATATTAGTTGTGGAGTTATTTAACTATTTTGTTTTCTTACCATAACAACTAGAAAACCTCTTAGTCTCCTATATATTTTTAATTGCTAATATTATAGGAAGAATCCTAGATACATGATCTTTGTTTTTATAGCATTAACAATAATTATTTGTAACTTTTTCATATTTAGTATTATCTGTTTCACTTTATCCCTCTATTCCTATAGGAGAATAGTAGAAACCCCTAGGCAAGTTTTTATTCCCAAAAGGCAAGTAATAAGAAGATCTCCTAATAATTCTCCTCTAAATACTCCAGACTAAATTAAATTAGTTCCCCCTAAATTTTGTATCAGAGCCTTAAGACCTGGAACCTTTTAAAAAAGTAGATTATTTAGACTTAAGAATTTCATCAAGATTTGATATAAAATACATAGGACCTAATTGTCTTAGGTGTCATTTTAATAGTGAAGAACACATATTACACGGAAATAATTCACAATTAAATACTATTGCAGATCTTATTATAAGTTTAGACAATAATCTACAAAGCAAAGTAACAGAAATAGAATTTACTTTGAACAAACTACAAGATGAATTAAGAACCTTAAGAGTAAAAACTTAGAAATTGCAAATCCTACAGCAGTTTAGTCAATAGGACAAAGAACAAAATTCATAATGACTATCCTACAAGAAAAATGTACAAATATCCAAATACAAAGACAACTCCAAGGATATGATTTTGGGTTCTGTAAACAGATATATACCACCCAAGCTTATGGTTTAAAAGACTCGGGACAACGACCTAGAAAAAAAAAGATATTTCAAAAAAGGATATTTTATCCAAAGATCGAAAAGTAGAAAACCATATTTAAATAAAGATAGACATGTTAGAAGATTTAACCCAAAAATAACCTATAAGAATAAATTATCTTGCTATATTTGCGAACAAACTGAACATTTAGCCAACACCTGCCCTAAAAGACAAAATATTAACTCTAGAAGATCTACCCTTCTTATTGCAGATCTCTTTGATCAGTTGAAAGAGGTGCAAGTTTTCTCCAAATTGGATTTACGAAGTGATTATTACCAAGTCCGGATTGCTGAAGGAGACGAGGGGAAAACTACTTGTGTAACAAGATATGGGGCTTACGAATGCATGGTTATGCCCTTTGTCCTAACCAATGCACCTGTAACATTTTGCACTCTCATGAGCGAGCTATTTTTTGAATACTTGGACAAGTTTGTCATTATTTATTTGGATGACATCGTGGTTTACAGCAACAGTATGGACGAGCACAAGAAACACCTTCAAAAGGTTTTTGAAACGTTGAGAAATAATCAGCTGTATGTCAAGGAGGAGAAGTGCCCCTTTAGGTTGCAAGAGGTGTCCTTTCTTGGACATTGGATAGGGGGAGGACGGATATGGATGGACAGCAAGAAGGTGAAGGCTGTGCGTGACTGGTCAATCCCTTCCAAGGTGCAAGAGCCAAAAGTCTTTCACTGGAAAGAGCGATGCAAAGGTCATAGATAATTTTCTATGGCAAGTGGAGCAGTATTTTCATGCAAGCAAGCTGTCGGACGAGAAAGCTAAGGTTAGTACTGCTGCTATGTTCTTATCTGATGATGCTATTCTCTGGTAGAGAAGACGCATGGGAGATGAGCAAGAGGGAGAGGACCTGTCCACACTTTGGTCGATTTCAAGAGGGAGCTGCGGAGGCAGTTCTTTCCGGAAGATGTCGAGTACCAAGCAAAGAAGGAACTTCGTGCATATACGCAGAAAGGCACCATTAGAGAGTATGTACAATCCTTCACTTCCCTTATGCTTTGTATCTTCTATATGTCAGATGAAGATTGTCTCTTTTCCTTTCTTTTTGGCTTACGTCCATGGGCTGAGCAAGAATTGAGAAGACGGGAAGTAAAGACATTAGCTTCAACTTTATCTACTGCTGAAAAGTTAACCGAATATGAGAGAAAGAATGATTCGGCTAAAAAAGTGTCTAATGAAAATAACAATGGTAAAACGAATTTTAAGAAAAAGGAGCAAATCAAGGGATTTGAATGGAGGATCAAATCAAGGAGATTTGATAAGGGAGGATCTCTGCTCTCATTGGACGGAAGCATGAGAGTAGGGGAGGGGTTGAAGCCTATAAATACCAAGGCATTCAACCTTTGTAGATTCATTCAACATAGACAAGAGGGAGAGTTTTTGTAGAGTGTTGGCCTTCCACCTTGGACGGCCACTCCTTGTAATCTTCTCTAGTATTAATACAAGGTTACTTTCTCTTCCTATTCCATTTTCTTTCTATCTTTTCATTGCTCGTGCTTCATTTGAGAGGAAGGAGTTTGCAACGTTGATCTAAGGGGCGAGAGGTTGTACTACCTTTGACGGATTGAAGGTAGGCCATCACGGGAGTTGGAGTTCCGCTAGCCTAAGTGAGTTTAGGCTCATCTGACCTCGTGACAAACTGGGTGGGGGGCCTTGTACCTACCTCGGTGGAGTCTCAAAATGGCAGTGGAAGCGGATGCAGGCCAAAAAAGCCAAACAACTCCTAAAGGCCCGTCTATGCCGCGAGTGCCAGATTTACGAAATGAGGCAGACGGCAGAACTTAGAGCCGCAGTTTTTGAGCTTGAGCGACCGTGGGAAGTTGTTGAGCAAGCCCCAACTCTCTTTTCCATCAAAGCCGGTGAGCAGTTGAAGGCTTTGGCTAATAGGTCTATGTTCTCTGGAGGCTATGATCTGTGGTTGGAGAGGGAGGAGACTCAAATTTTTCATTACCAAGACTTGCTCCCTTCCGCGAGGTTTTTCCCTAAAGGGGTTGTGCACAATGTCAAACCGTATGGTATTATTGATAGTGTTGGGTGCACCAGTTATTCAAAAATGACGGACGTCAAGGAAGATTTACCCAAGAAGAGGAATGGGACTAAAAGATCGATTCTCTTGTTTGGAAGCCCATGAAAAATAAGAGAGAAAAAAAAAGACAGAAATGTGGTTTCTCTTGTTTGGATGCACAAGGAAAATGGAAAAGAAAAGAAAAGAGAGCATGCATATTACCAACCACAGGTAATATGCATGCTCATATTTTTAGGGAAGTTTCGTATTTCAGTCCTTCATCAACCTATTTCCGCCAAGTTCCATCGTCAGCACTTTCAATCTCTTCATCGCACAACGGCATTTAGGCATTGCTGACCTGGGCGTTGCAGACGAAAGTCATGAAATATATGTCAGCCACAGGTAGGCTCATTTCTCCCATTTGATCTCCTTCATCCTTATTCTCTCCAAGCAATGTAGGACATAATTTATGCAATACAAATTATTTTGAGATCCTTTATGAGTTATTGATCTAGTCATATTTCGTTTCTTAATAACTTTGATAAGCAAGATTATCTCTATTTATTTTCCATACTTTTAGGATTCTTTGAACTTAATATTAAATATGTATTTTATGAAAAGTTTTAAATGTAGGTTAAAGTTCAAACCCGACTCAAGCTTGAGCTCAAATTTGGTTAAAATTCTTGGGGTTGAGTTCGATTCCAATTTTAGTCTCAAAGCTAAGCTTGAGCTTGAACTCAAGTTCAAAGTATTCAAATCAAGCAAAGCTCGAACATATACAGGTTCGAGTTTGGCTAGGCTCAAGAGAGTGGGAAATGTATATAAATGTCACATTTTGTATATAGGTCATGTTTTCATATAAGTCACATTGGCATAATATTATGCAATGTTTATAAACAATTTTATGCAGAGTTTATAGACAATTTTATGCAGAGTTTATATACAAAGGTCATACCCAGTTTTTAGTAAAATTTATGCATAATTTTATGCACAGTTTATTTGACTTGTATTTTATGCAAAGTTTTAAATGTAGGTTGGAGCTTAAACCCTGCTCAAGCTCAATTCCAATTTTAAGCTTAAGGCAGGGCTCGGCTCTAGCTTGAGTTTGAAGTATTTAAATCAAGCCCATCTTGAACATATGCAGATTCAAACTCGGCTCGACTCGACTCGATGCCACCCCTAGGCACTGCACGTATAGGCTGGGCACATACGGACTAGTGCCTGAACACCAAGGCATGGAGGCAAGACAGATTACTGGCGGCCACCTTTTTTTTTTAATGATGATAAACTTATTTCAAAGAGAGGAAGATACATCAAGGGCAACAAGAGATTGAAGGGGGGAATAGGCACCCAAATCAGCAACCGAAATGGCTGATCTAAGTATATGAGATGAAGTACAAGAAATGGTGGATACAATATCCAAAATATCAAGAAAAATCTGCCAGTGATGCCACGGGGGGAAGGATGAGGTGGAGCACCATCCGATGATGACCTTGGAGTCTCCCTCCATGATAAGGAGACCACTAAAGTCATCCTTAAAAATACACAAGCCGTGAAGGAGGCCAGAGAGCTCAGTAATGGTCGAGTCAGCAATTCCGAGAGGGCCACAGTAAGAGAGGATGGCAGTGCTGCCCGGATAAAAAATCACCCCGCCAAAACCATCCAAACCCGGGTTCCCAAAGACGCTACCATCAAAATTTAGCTTATAATGGTTCGTAAACGGTTTCTAGTCACGTGAGCCATGGGGTGTTAGCTGGGGCGGTTGTACATGAGGAGGCATGCGCCAAGAAGCACATGACCATTCGAAGGGGCATGTGGCCAGCAATTTCCCCAACAATATATAGGGGGGCTGTATGAGTGCCAATCAATCAGACATTGACATAGAGACTCAAAGGAGCACTCGAATATCTTGTATGTAGACAGATTTGTGTATATGTGAAAAGGTTTATTGTGTGCCAACTATTTGTATGCAAGGGAGGCTGACTAGTGTGGGTTATCCCAAGGACGCAACTAGGCCGACACAGGTAAGTAAATTCAACTTTCCACTGCATAATTGAACCCATGCAACACCTACGCTCTAACAATACAAGCATGATCTTTTCACAGTATGGCACCCCATGAATGAATGAGCAGGCCAAATCGTCTCACCAAAATCGATTTGAAAAAATGATCCATTTTAAAAAAATATTTTCTGAGTAATTAAGAAACTTAAGAGTGGACACTACTTCAGAATGTGTACATACGTGGTCATGGAATACAGGGTTAGATAGTAATCCTTGTTTTAAGTGTGCTTGGTATCCTAGCAAAAAACAAAGAGCTAAATGCAATCAGTGTTCCCCAGAACTTGCATCCCTTGTCTAAAAGTCCTAGGTATAGAACCTGCAGACCAGACTCTCTCCCTCTCTCTCTCTCTCTCTCTCTCTCTCTCTCTCTCTATATATATATATATATATATATATATATATATAATTATTTAGGGTATATTATCTCATCTGTTTCTAATTCTATATTGACTAGGTCATAATTTTCACTAGAGATTGATTCCGTATCTTCCATATTTTTTTGTTCATAGCTATTAAATCTAATATTTATGTTACCTTTAGTATCTGTGTACATGATACTTTTTTCAGGACTGATTATTTTTTCTTCTCTAAATTTAAGGTTCCATTCTAATCCTACTAAAATGTCTGGAGAATATTTAATAGGCTTAATTAATTTTATTCCTTTGTTTCCTATTAAATTAACTACATCATCTATTTTAACCTTGAACCTAGTAGTGCTAGAACAAGTACACCTTCCTAAGAATTCAATACACAATAAAAGATTTTTTCCTACAAAGGATTCATATCCTTTTGTCTGAATACCTATTTTGATATATTTTCTAAAATCTTGTAGTCCAATAAGGAAGTCTGGGGAGCAATAAAATATTCCTCCATTTTGATTCATATCTACCTCAGTGATTCCAAACATTGCCTTTTTAGGGTCTGCCCATCTATCATTATAGATACTAAGTAAGGTTTTAGTTCCTAGATGTTTTCGTCCTAATCCTTTTACCCCTATTACAATCAGACCTAAATGAATCCTTTTACCCCTATTTCTTTAAAGGCTGGTTATGCTATTAAGTTAATGTTAACAGAATCTTGTCCTACACAACTAATCTGGATTTCTCGGTAATGTCTAAATAATCCGGTATTAAAGTTTAATGGTCCTGTTCTATATAATTGTCTGGGGTTAAGAAAATTTAATTGGTTATTGCTAAATATAGTAATGTCTTGATCTATATCTATTATTTCGTCTAATTGTATATCTCTTTGGTCTACACTTCTCCTTCCTGTTATTTTGTCTATTATATTAAGGTTTCTAGAAGAACTTCCTATTTTTGAGGTAAATCCTTCACCTCGCTGTGAAAGTGCCATGGTTTTTTAGCTAAGAAGGTTCTGGCTTCTATTGTGATACCTTTCAATTTCTAGGATATTAAATTTATTTCTTTATCAATATTTAGTTGCGATCCTTTACTACTTTTTAGATAGTCTAAATTATCAAAGAGTTTTTCTGTTTTTATTTTCAAAGTCTTAATTTCGTCTTGTATCTTAGTTAAAGTGAATTCTATTTCGGTTACTTTGTTTGAAGATTATTACCTAGACTTATAATAAGATATGTGATAGTATATAATTGAGGATTATTCCCGTGTAAAATATGTTCTTCACCGTTGAAATGACACCTAAGGGAATTAGGTCCTATATATTTTATCTCAAATCTTGATGGAAGTCTAAGGTCTAAATAATCTAGTTTTTTGGAGGGTTCCAGGTCTTAGGGCTTTGATACCAATTTGGAGGGGGTACTGATTAATCTGGAGTATTTAAAGATGAATGATTTGCAGGTCTCCTTACTATTTGTCTTCTAGGTATAAAGATTTTCCTAGGGGTTTCTACGAATCTTCTATAAGAATATAAAGACAAAGTAAAACAGATAAAACTAAAAATAACCAAATTACAAAAAACTATTACTAAGACTATAAAGAAAAAGATCATGTATCTACGATTCTAACTATAATATTAATAATTAAGCATATATAGGAACCTAAAAGATTCTCTATGCTTGAGCTTTTCATAACCTTAGGAATTGTTCTTATCGCTTTAGTACTTACTACGTTTATTGTTTGCTAAGTTTTATAGATTGTATGTGTTTAATACATAATACATAAAAGCATGTTAGCAATGCTCTAACCCATGTCAAAGGTAAAGAATAAGATCCAGAAAAGGTGGAGCAGTTGGTAAAGAATTGGATCTTTCCTTCATCGAAATAGGTGGTATATGGGTTATAAGTACCATCTACTTGTTGGCTAAAAACTTGTTTAGTTGTTTTCTTGAAAAACTGAGGGGGAATAATTTTTCTATGGATGATACATTTTGTACAGCCAGAGTTTACTAAGGCAGCTAATATTAAGGATTGTTTATAAGGGAAAACAATCTTGGCCCTGACAAGTACGCTAGAAAATTATTTGACTTGGTTGCAGACATAGGAAGTTTCTGGGTCTTCTATGCCTACTGCAATCCCATCACGGGAGTCTTTTTCGATTGTATCTAATCTATGTTTGAGGAGAGTAATTCACAATTTTCTATTTTTCTGGCCATAATTTCTAACTTAGTTTTATGTATCCTCTTATGGATAGGCTGCTCTCTCTCTCTCTCTCTCTCTCTCTCTCTAGATACAAATTCGGAGGGGTACTACTTTAATTTGCTTTAATCTGAAATATTTAGAGGTGAATTATTTGGGGTTCTTCTAATTACTTGTCTTCTAGGTATAAATATTTGCCTTGGAATCTCTATAAATCTTCTGTATAAATATAAAGATAAGGTAAAACAGACAAGAGTAAAGATAACTAAATTACAGAAGACTATTGTTAAAGCTATAAAGATAAAAATCATGTATCTATGGTTCTATCTATGATTCAGGCTAAAATATTACATAATAAGAATATATCAGAGGCTAAAAGAGTATCTACTTGTTCTGGGAGAAATATAAAATATGCAAATAATTCTAATGCTATTATTACCAAGAACAATATGTAGCTAAAACTTCCTATGATATTGCACAATAATCTCTTAAGGTATTATATAATAATCCTAAGTATATGTAATATATAGGCAATACTCGCAAAACAAATCTCAAAAACTGTTTTATTATCTTATTAGTTAACCAAATATACATAAAAAGGTACAACGACATTGTGACAACCGAGAGCAACACTTGGCTCAACTGAGGCAGAGGCATTTGTCAAGGCTTAGCCCTCACCCAGTAGTTTCCAGCGTTATATACCTTTCTGCAATAACGTCTTAAAATAAAGTAGTAAATATGAACAAAAACGAAAATACTCAACTCACAATAAAAACAGTAAGTATTAAGGTAACAAGAATGATGCCTAATATTGTGAAAAGTATAAGCATGAAAGCAATCGTAAGAGAAGGAAAAGATAGTTGTAAAAACATCTTGAAGGTAGTTCCTAAAATGCTTCTGTCCTTTATTGTTCTGTCAGAACACTTAGCAAGAAGGTATTTCCTAAAACGCTTTTGTCTTTTAATGTTCTGTCAGAACACTTAGCCTCCCTCCCTCCCTCTAGATACCAATTCGGAGGGGTACTACTTTAATCTGCTTTAATCTGGAGTATTTAGAGGTGAATTATTTGGGGTTCGTCTAATTACTTGTCTTCTAGGTATAAATATTTGCCTAGGAGTCTCTACAAATCTTCTGTATGAATATAAAGATAAGGTAAAACAGACAAAACTAAAGATAACTAGATTACAAAAGACTATTGTTAAAGCTATAAAGATAAAAATCATGTATCTAAGGTTCTATCTATGACTCAGGCTAAAATATTAAGGAATAAGAATATATCAGAGGCTAAAAGATTATCTAATTGTTCTGAGAGAAATATAAAATATCCAAATAATTCTAATGCTATTATATCCAAGAAAAATATGTAGCTAAAACTTCCTATGATATTGCACAATAATCTCTTAAGGTATTATATAATAATCCTAAGTATAAGTAATATATAGGTAATACTCGCAAACCAAATCTCAAAAACTGTTTTATTATCTTATTAATTAACCAAATATACATAAAAAGGTACAACGACGTTGTGACAATCGAGAGCAACGCTTGGCTCAACTGAGACAGAGGTGTTTGTCAGGGCTTAGCCCTCACCCAGTAGTTTCCAGCCTTATATACCTTTCTGTAATAACATCATAAAATAAAGTAGTAAATATGAACAAAAACGAAAATACTCAACACACAATAAAAGCAATAAGTATTAAGGTAACAAGAACGATGCCTAATATTATGAAAAGTATAAGCATGAAAGCAATCGTAAGAGAAGAAAATGATAGTTGTAAAAACTTCCAGAAGGTAGTTCCTAAAACACTTTTGTCTTTAATGTTCTGTCAGAACACTTAGCCGGAAGGTAGTTCCTAAAACGCTTCAGTCGTTTAATGTTCTGTCAGAACACTTAGCTTTTTCATAACCAGGACTGGCTCCCTTCCGCGAGGTTTTTCCCTAAAGGGGTTGTGCACAATGTCAAACTGTAAGGTATTATTGACAGTGTTGGGCGCACCAGTTATTCAGAAATGACAGACGTTGAGGAAGATTTACCCAAGAAGAGGAATGGGACTAAAAGATCGATTCTCTTGTTTGGAAGCCCATGAAAATTAAGAGAGAGAAAAAAAAGAGAAATGTGGTTTCTCTTGTTTGGATGCACAAGGAAAATGGAAAAGAAAAGAAAAGAGAGCATGCATATTACCAACCACAAGTAATATGCATGCTCAGATTTTTAGGGAAGTTTCGTATTTCAGTCCTTCCTCAACCTATTTCCGCCATGTTCCATCTTCAGCGCTTTCAATCTCTTCATCGCACAACCGCATTTAGGCATTGCTGACCTGGGCATTGCAGACGAAAGTCACGGAATATATGTCAGCCACAGGTAAGCTCATTTCTCCCATTTGATCTCCTTCATCCTTATTCTCTCCATGCAATGTAGTACAGAATTTATGCAATACAAATTATTTTGAGATCCTTTATGAGTTATACATCTAGTCATATTTCATTTCTTAATAACTCTGATATGCAAGATTATCTCTATTTGTTTTCCATACTTTTAGGATTCTTTGAACTTAATATTAAATATGTATTTTATGGAAAGTTTTAAATGTAGGTTAAAGTTCAAACCCGACTCGAGCTTGAGCTCAAATTTGGTTAAAATTCTTGGGCTTGAGCTCAATTCCAATTTTAGTCTCAAGGCTAAGCTTGAGCTCGAACTCAAGTTCAAAGTATTCAAATCAAACAAAGCTCGAACATATACAGGTTCGAGTTTGGCTAGGCTCAAGAGAGTGGGAAATGTATATAAAAGTCACATTTTGTATATAGGTCATGTTTTTATATAAGTCACATTGGCATAATATTATGCAGTGTTTATAAACAATTTTATGCAGTGTTTATAAACAATTTTATGAAGAGTTTATGTACAAAGGTCATGCCCAATTTTAAGTAAAATTTATGCATAATTTTATGCACAGTTTATTTGACTTGTATTTTATGTAAAGTTTTAAATGTAGGTTGGAACTTGAACCCTGCTCAAGCTCAATTCCAATTTTAAGCTTACGGCTGGGCTCGGCTCTAGCTTGAGTTCGAAGTATTTAAATCAAACCCAGCTTGAACATATGCAGATTCAAACGCGGCTCGACTCGACTCGATGCCACCCCTAGGCACTGCACGTATAGGCTGGGCACATACGGACTAGTGCCTGAACACCAAGGCATGGAGGCAAGTCAGATTAGTGGCAGCCAACTTTTTTTTTAATGATGATAAACTTATTTCAAAGAAAGGGAAGATACATCAAGGGACACCTCCCCTAACAATAAGAGATTGAAGGGGGGACCTAGGCAAACAAATCAGCAACAGAAATGGCTGATCTAAGTATATGAGACGAAGTACAAGAAATGATGGATACAATATCAAAAATATAAAGAAAAATCTGCCAGTGATGCCATCGGGGGAAGGATGAGGTGGACCACCATCAGATGATGACCTTGGAGTCTCCCTCCATGATAAGGAGACCTCTAAAGCGATCCTTAAAAATACACAAGCCGTGAAGGAGACCAGAGAGCTCAACAATGGTCGAGTCAGCAATTCCGAGAGGGCTACAGTAAGAGAGTATGGCAGTGCCGCCTGGATCAAAAATCACCCCGCCAAAACCATTCAAACCCGGGTTCCCAAAGGTGCTACCATCAAAATTCAGCTTATAATGGTTCCTAAATAGTTTCTAGTCACGTGGGCCATGGGGTGTTAGCTGGGGCGGTTGTACATGAGGAGGCATGCGCCAAGAAGCACATGACCATTCGAAGGGGCATGTGGCCAGCAATTTCCCCAACTACATATAGGGGGGCTGGATGAGTGCCAATCAATCAGACATTGACATAGAGACTGAAAGGAGCGCTCGAATATCTTGTATGTAGACAGATTTGTGTATATGAGAAAAGGTTTATTGTGTGCCAACTATTTGTATGCAAGGGAGGCTGACTAGTGTGGGTTATCCCAAGGACGCAACTAGGCCGACACAGATAAGTAAATTCAACTTTCCACTGCATAACTGAACCCATGCAACACCTAAGCTCTAACATTACAAGCATGATCTTTTCACAGTATGGCACCCAATGAATGAATGAGCAGGCCAAATCGTCTCACCAAAATCGATTTAAAAAAAATGATCCCTATTAAAAAAATATTTTCTGAGTAATTAAGAGTGAATTTTACTCTTCAATGTAGATAAACAGTTAATGTCATTCTTCATCATTTCAAAAAAAATTTCATTCTTCAATCATTCAAAAAAAGTGCTTCCATGATCATTCACAACAACAAAAAAGTATGATTTCTCAAAATGATGGATATAAGCAAATCAACTTACATGTCCTGAGGAAGTGTAGAGTCATCAGTATTAGAGTACAGAAACAGTGAGCTGCCACTCTCGATGCTAAGGAATTTTAATGAAGCTAAGTCTGTATATTCATTGGTAACAACAAATATGTCCACACAAACCCCCGATTGAACAGCAACAGCTGCCTGTGCAAAGTCATCATGGGTTATTTTTCCAAAGATCTGTAGATTCTACAAAACTCAACCATTTCAGCACTTGGGTGTATATAGAGGCATAAGGCAATTTACCAGTTCTTTGTAGAAGGGTGTCTGCTCAGGAAGCAGTGCACACAGTCTGCATCCTCTCCTTTACTAGCATATTGCTCACCATAACGCCTTGTATCTAATTGACTGACTCCATAATCAAGAGGACCAACAAAAATGTAAAAACCCTAGCTGCAATCAATTTTTGACCCACATAAATATCTAATAAACAAATGCTGATAGTCACTAATGCAGTCAATTTTGGAGCCACATAATCAATAAACGAATGTTTATAAATACTAATGCAATTAGTACAGTCAATTTTAAGAAAACAAAATTCAGAAAGGTAAATTGAGACAAGATATTCTTCCAGGCCCCTCTTGTCGCCCTTGAGAGGAAACACTCCACTCAAGGAAAAGAACATGTTATTACCTGGTAAGAGGAAGTATCCAAAAAAATTATGACCAGTGCTTTTCCAGGAAACCAAATAATCAACCATTGAAAAACTAATTCTTTCAATTGGCAACATTTAGCTCATTTCCAGCCATTATGGTTTCACAAGACATAATTAATAGAATTAACATCTACTTTTCATAGTGAGGGATAAAGACAATCCTAGATTCAAAGCAGAAATCTTCAAAAATACGAATAGAAAAACAAGGAATGACTCTCCAGATTTATCCCTCACAATAAGTTCCATGCATATGACTAATGAACATCAATGGGAAAAGAACAATGAAAACACTCAACGTTTTTAAAGAGAGAGCATCCAGTAATAAGGGGTACAGGCCATTTTTTCAATAATGAAAAAGATTTTATTAGAAAAAAATTAATGATAGATTTTAGTTGAAAGAATAAGTCTACCCATAAGGAAAACAGAACCAGATATATCTTGTGCATGGAAAAGAGGAAGACATCAAACATGGATGACACACTTTGGTGGCAGTAACTGCAAGAATGTTTGATGATCTAAATCTTGTGCCACCAGATGTCAATAAGTTGAAAGATTAACCAAAATTTCCTCATAGCACTGCTCCATCCTCAATGGGAATCAGAAGCCTTTTCTCATCCAAGGATGGAGGCTTTGCAATTGAAGACCACTTCCGACGAAACAAAATGTCATTCTGTAAATCCATTTACAGGTAATATGCATTTACTTGATTTTCAACAAACATCACTAAATAGTTAGAACAAAGATGACTATAAAAGAAACATATGTTAATTTATTTTGGTCCATGATAATGTGAAAGAAGCACAGGGAAGTAAGAATTGGACTTTACCATACCCAGTGCAAATGTATTTCCGTATTCTGATCCAAGGTAGTTAATTAAAGCCTCCATCGCAGCTCCAAAACCTCTGCCACCTAATAATATACCGTCAAGTCCTTGTCCAGCAGCTATAGTTCTTTCCCATGAAGTTGTAGGTTTCAATGTTTCCAAGGCTGCAGCTATTTGGTCTTTGCATGTATCTACCTGTTGGAGAATGAACCAAAACTAAAATCCATTTTCCAATTGATTGTAGTGTTGGTAGAGATTCTTTTTTTTTTTTAACAATTTGAAGTCAAGGGTATGTTGGCATTGTCCATCATAAACATACAGGAGCCAAGAAAGAAAACAATGGCATGGCATCTTCAAGCTCAAAGGGCAATGAAACATCTGTATCTGAGGGAATGAAGACATTTTTGACAACTGGTATGGGTCCTTACATCGTATAAGCCTATCTTATGACTGAATGTAACAAGCCCAAACAGAGAACCCGGCCCAAGTGCTGCAAATGTAAAAGGTAATTGATATTAAAACATTATCATAAACAAGAATAATAATTACCAATGCAACGACAAATGTGTGAAAAGCTGAGGGCGATCTTCTAAAATATTGATCACCTTATGAAGGCCAATACTGAGATAAACAATTGCCCACCTTCTAAAGCAGCCAGTAGCGCACTTTTGATCAACTCCAAAAACTCCTCAGATGCTGCATTTATGTTCAGAAGTACAAAAAAAAACTAGTAAGTGAATTCTAGCACAATGTAAGGGATAGAGCATGTTGAGAACTTAAAATTTTTATATCACTAATAAATGTGCAAAATAATTAATACAGTTTTGAGCCTCATGCCAACTCATCATGTTGAACTTGTAGAAGACAAGATTTATGATTATAATTCCGCCTCCATGTAATATCCATGAATGATAACCATGAACACAAGATTACCCTCATCATCTTGCTTTTGCATCATAGCCGCAAACAACTTTTAGATGGGCTTTTGAGACATCTTTGAGAAAGTTTTGCTGACTATGATCCATTTAGAAAAAAATAAAAAAGGTTAGAAGAACTGTAATGCAATACCATAATGGATGTAGGGTCATAAATATTTAGTGGATGAGCATTCAAGTGATTGAACTATACAATGTTCCTGAAACATGAACAGTATCTTTAATGAAGTAGCCAATTATCTTTTCTCCCATCTTCAGGCAACATTTGGCTCCTAACAGGTAACGTAATACAGGAAATGATTGGACATAATGCAGCTTGACTGAACTAGTTTCATCAATTGCATAAGTTACCATTACTCCGTCTGGACACAACACTCCAAAGTGGGAATCAAGAATTCGTCATTTATCTTGGCTGGATAAATATGTAATCCTGCCAACGTTGTTTACCAAAAAAAATTTTACATGATACAATAAAAATATTTGAATACTCAGATACATCGAGTGCATAACTAGTACCATTGTATAAGTCAATACAGATTCGACAAGGAAAACACATACAAACATAGCAACATAATCACCTCAATACATGAGCCATCTTATCAGTAAACCATGGTTAAACATTTAACAGTAACAAAAGAAGACACCCCTACAACACTTACACCTCTATATAGGAAATACAAACTCTATATAAGGTACTAATAAACACTTTCGAAAAAAAGAAAAATGCAGTAGTAACATCGATAAAGATAAAATGTAGCAAAGTTTGCATATGAAATGAAGGGTATGATCACAAAGACTATCGGATCTTACATGCAAGATCCACTGCTGCAACATAAACCGGCCGAGCCTTCACAGCTTCCTCGCCGTCATCTGGTAAGATCAAACGCTATTAGACTTAAATTCTCACAGCTAAATGATCTAGTAAAACTTGGGTTCAATTATCATAAAACGGAACTCTACCAGGTAGCTCGAGATCTATGAAGGAAGAGCACATCTCTGCACATAACTCCGGTTGAGAGTAACGAGCGATTGTTTCCGATGTTAACCCATTAAGAGTGCCACAAAGAGAACAAGTCCAAGCCCATTGTTCAAGCTCGCAGTAGGAATTGAAATAAGCCCAACAATTATCGCAACGAGGAACAAGGTTACTGTTGGACCCAGAAACAGGGGGGTTACCAAGCTCGTCAACTAGAGAAAATGGGGTAACGGTGACTCCCCAAGGAAGGCCGGAGGCTTCCTGTGCATCGGGATCGGTGGGGAAACAAGATACTGTCGCCCTAACCACCATCGATGAGAAGACAACAACAGAGTTGTAGAGTTGCAAGGTCAATAAAAACCCAAATAATGAGGGAAAAAAACACACAAAGACTTCTTACCCTGCTTGGCTCGATTCGTCTAAACCAACGATCTAGTAAACGCCGTTTGAGCTGGTACGGCCAAAGAAAAAGCGGGTTAATTCAGAGGGGGCATGGGTCGGGTTTTGAGAACCCGAACCCCAACTCGGAAACCCGAATGGTTTAGAAATCAAACATTATCCATTGTCTCATTCCCAAGTCAACTTAGTAATTCTCCAATTAAAATATTTTTTAAATATAAAAATAATTAAAGAATACAATGCATAAAATTATTATACAATGTAAAAATATAAAAAATAAAAAATAAAAAAATAGATAAGTTTTATATATATGTTATTTTAATTTTAAAAAATATCAATAAGTTATTTCCATCAAGTTGATGTCAAATTTGGGAAAACCCAAGCCTACCTCCAACGTAGGTTTCTTTCCCTCCGTCCCTTCTCCTCCCCACAGAGTGAATTTAAGTTTTTTTTTTTTTTTGCCCACTCCTAACTTTGATTATGTGTTGGACCTCGAGTCCCAAACTTGACCTGAACTTAGGGTTCTTTCCTTCTATCCCTTCTCCACCCAACAGAGAGAATTTAAGTTTTTTTTTTTTCGCACACTCTTAGTTTTGGTTATGTGTTGGACTTGAGTTTTTTATGAGGACAATGTAACCTCAGGTTTGTGGAGGTCATGAGAAACATGATTGAAAAATAACAAGGTATACCCTAGCTAGCACATATTTTACTTATGTTATGGAGATTACATGTAACGAGTCATAAAAAATTTAAGGGTGTGTATATACCGATAGAACATTATAAGAAAAATATATAGAGGAATTTTTTTAAATTTTTTTCTAATATTTGCACTATTTAATGAATAGAAAAATTTTTCTTTTTTATCTTCTTGTCTTTAAAAAAATAAGTATGTTTCTTATTGCTTAATCTGATATCATGGGAAAAGTAAGCCAAGAATATTTATGTTGATTGCTCATTTTCTATATTTAATTTCTTATTTTGTTCGAATAGTAAACACTACAGCTACATAATTATTATTTTATTTTATTTTCAATGGCATCACAAATGCAAGAAAATTTTCTAAGAGAATTTGTCAATAAAAACATCATCCAATGAGAAAATTAGTAAAAGAAAAAATAATTTTCTCACCGTTTTATTTTCCTAAATAGACACAAATGATCCTTAAGCGTTGATGTTAATGTCTTATGCAACTATCAAAATTAACTAAATCGTCTCTTACAACAGCTGAATTGCATCAATTGTGCATTAAATTGGAAATTGAAGTGAAGAAAAGTATTGATGTTGTTAGATACATACCCTTTATTACACACTCTAGTGGTCTATGGTATGAGTTGGAGCGAGAAAATAGAAGATTTAAGTTGTTGAGTCAATACCCCAAAGGAAAAATTGAAAGAAAACTATTATGAAGAGGCAAGTAAAGTGGAAGACCTTAAAGATCTTAAAAGTCAAATTTTATATAAAAGTTATAAAACATAGTTCATATGGATTAAACCATGGAATTTAACAATAATTCAAGTCCATCCAAGAAAAAAAAATGTATTATTGATCCATTCTGTGTTTTTCATGGGTTACCCTAGATTTGAGAAAGGGTATATAGATGTTATGACCCTCAAAGTAGAACTTGGTATGTTTGGACATATGTTTCCTTCTTTTAAGATAATCCTTAACTACCGGCCCAA
This sequence comes from Aristolochia californica, assembly GCF_029961685.1. Lineage (NCBI taxonomy): Eukaryota > Viridiplantae > Streptophyta > Magnoliopsida > Piperales > Aristolochiaceae > Aristolochia > Aristolochia californica. The sequence goes on from NW_027181837.1 coordinate 10,768,955, forward strand.
CATGTTCAAAGATCATTCTCATGGGGAAGTACTTATTGTCCTACCAATGAATGCTTTGGAAGATACAGATAATGGCAGAGTTGAGAATTGTGATGCTCCTCTTCAAGGCTTCCTGTAATCATTTCTTCCAGATGAAGAGTCCTCTTCCTTATTTCCTAATTTGCATTTTCTTGTTGTTATTAGGAAGGGAGTTAGACAATGTACTTGATTTCCCATCTCAAAGTTTTTGTCATCATTTGATTGATTCTCTTCTTGCTATAAGGTTTGTTTTGTCTACTCTTGATGTTTCATGTGTTCCCACTAGTTGTGTTGAAGCTTTTTAGAGTCCTCATTGAAAATCTAGAATTGAAGATGAAAGTGTTGCTCTTGTGTCTTAGAGTACTTGGTATCTCTTTATATTCCTCCCCTAAATGCCAAAAATGTGGTTTGCATTCAAGTCAAAGCTCAATTGGTACCTAAAGATTACATACAAATTTATGGCACTGACTATCGTGTGAGATTTTTCCTAGTTGCTAAATTAAATTCAAACCAATTTGATATCTATGGTTGTGAGAAAGGGATGCTCACTTCAACAATTGGATGACATTTTTTATACAGTGATCTCAATGCAAAAGTCTATATAGAACAACCACCTAGTTTTGTTGCTTAGGGAGAGTTAAGTAAAGCATGCAAATTGCATAAAAGCCATTTATGGGTTGAAACAAACCCTTCGATCATAGTTTGTGCAATTCAATCGTGTTGTTCTAGGGTTTGGATTTCATAGAAGTAACTATGATCAATCTATATTTATTTTGGAAAGAGTAACAAGTTGTCTGATATTGATAGTACTTTATGTAGATGATAAAATTTTGTTTGGAGATGACAAAGGTGGACTTGTTAAGATTAATGCCTATCCTCAAAAGCATTTTCAAATTAAAGACTTTGGGATTCTTAAATACTTTTTTTGGAAATAGATGTGGCAAGAAACAAATCATGTATTATTTTGTCTCAAAGGAAATCTATAATTTATCTTCTAAGTGAAATTGGATTATTGGGAGCTAAACTAGTTGATACACCACTAGAACCTAATCTTGATTTATTTTATGCTAGTTCTCCTCCTTTAAAAGATCTAACTTCTTATATATGCTTAGTTGGAAAGCTCATATATGTTATTGGTGATGAAGCCGATATATTGTATGTTGTGGGACTAGTTAGTAGGTTTATGGGAAAACATAGAAAAGTTCATGCAAAGGTTGTTCATTGAATACTTCAGCATCTAAAAGGAGGACTAGGGAGAAAATATTTTTTAAGTATTAGCATCACATAAAAGTGATGCACTACTATGCTAGAGCCTAAGTTGGATAAAAGGTGACATGAAGTCAAGCACTGATTATTGTACCTTTGTTGGGAACGTTTGGAGCATTGAAAAGTAAATGAACAAAAAGTAATAGCAAGATCAAGTACAGAGGCTGAATGCAAATCTATGGCACCTATCACTTGTGAAATGATCCAGATACAATCTCTTTTGTCAAAATTTGGTGTGGAGGTAAATTTGATTGATAGTTATCAAGCGATAATCAGGCCTTTATCTTTATAGCCAATAATCTTGTTTTTTTATGAACGAACGAAGTTCATCAAATTATATGGTCATTTCACCAAAGATTAAGTGTACTAAGTGGAAGAATCATAACCCCTCATATGAGAATTGAACATCAATTGACAAATATATTTACTAAGGCATTGCATGGAGCTTAGTGTGATACCTCGTGCCCTCTTTGAATGTTTCTCTTTTCTTTCTTCTTCTTCCTTTGTCTTCTACTACTTTACTTCTTTCTTTTTCCTTATCTTCATCTCTCTTACTTCATTTTTTTTTGTTCTTAATTAACAAAAGATCATAACTTTATTTTGTCATCTGAATTTTTCCAAATATAATGTCCATTAACAAGCCATGCCTCAATTAGCCCAGTGCCAGCAAAATTAACAGCTGAAAACCAATTAAAAAAAAATCTTTCCAAGAATAGAGCCTTTTAAGTTAGTACCACATGAGATTCTTTGGAATGAATTCAACTCCTTGGGACCCTCAGGTGCATCGAACAGCCCCTCCTACCCACATTAGAAAGTCCAATGTCTTGCAATGATTGGGTTCTCCTCACTGACATTTTAACTTGCATGAATTTAAAACAAATATAGTCGGGAAAAGAGAGAGAGAGAGAGAGAGAGAGAGAGAGAGAGAGAGAGAGAGAATGTCTCCTTCTCCAAACCCCAAAAGCTCAAAATTTGATAAAAACGTCCTACTATTTGGCTTTCATCTCTACTGGTTGAACTCCAAAAACACATTTAAATAAGGCCCCGAGTTTGTTCACAATTCAAATTGAGTAAGGGCATCCTGAGAGCACATGCTAACATTCCTTACTCCCATCAGGGGCTTTTAAAATATAATTCAGGAGAATCCCATTGAAGAAACTCCAGAATAGCTCTTGTTTCTAAAAGCTTAGAAACCCTCAAAATTCTCACAGAGAGTAAAAAAAACTCTCCAACTTTAACTTACCTCGTTCTCATTATATGCTTTGCTTGAGATTCTTCTTACACTATCCTTGAGCTCCATGCGTTTCAGATATCAAGAAATCTTGTCTTCCTTGACCATTCTTGTTTTGGCTTTTTGTCTCGACTTGATACAGATGCCAATCTCTACAGTGTGAATAACCCACGTTAGAAAATAACATCTCTGTCCTCTGTTGTCCTCCTTGACTTGGATCTTCATGAAAAGAACTGTAAACCCTCCTTTTTTTTCATCAGACAGATCATTTGGGTCTCCCAGTAATTTTGTTGGGACCACTCTCTCTCTGAACAGATGTTTGATAGTGGAAGACAGTCTCACCTGTGAATTTTTTTGAGCAGCCACTCAAAAGAAGGAAAATATAATCTCCATGGAAATGGAATCAAGACCCCTTTTTTTCTCTTTCTTGTAATGGTGAAATGCCAACAAAGCTGTCTATGTACCTACTGTAGTAGAGCAAGGAACGATGTTGTTTAAGGCATCCATTGTAAGAACTGGTCAAGAATGGAATTGTAGCAGTAACTCTACTGCTTGCAAATGGAGGTAGAGGGGAATTGAAACAGAGCTGGAAACAACCCCACCGTGAAAGAAGAATCGTCGACATGGACATGGCATGCCAGAACCGAACCCCTCACGAGAGTCGGAGCTAGCGATGCGTCTGGGTTTGTTGATCAGTATATGCTACTTCTGCATGTGGTTGTTATATTGACTACGTCAATTCCCAAGGTTTACCATATCCATGCAGACATAGATGTACCTCACTGAGAGCTCAGATATGGATTTACTGAACTTAAAACAATTGAAGATGGAGTGTCTAATTCGTTCTAAGTGCAGCTGAAACGAAGAACTGTGAGAAGACATGGACGTGCTCTTTGGCGCACACATGGCCAGGCATGCAGGCACTGGTTGGCGATGGTGGCTGATAGCGACAAGAAGATGTCAGTCTGGGCCAATGACTCAGTCGCAGATGATATCGAAGATGACGATGATGATGGGAATGATGATCTGAGGATCAAAGCATGGAAATCGAAACTAGGGTTTTTGTGTTTGGTGGGGGTTGGGGGACGGACTGAGTAGTCTATTATGAACCTAGAACAAAAGGGATCCTACATAGAGATGGCCAACAGTTCCTTTTTCTATCTGGTGCATATTCTCATTGTGAGACTCCTAACTTTGGGGTTGGGATTTTAATAGATGTGAAATTTAGAAAAAAAACTGAGTTGGAGATAAAAGGCCACAATATGTTATATGCTCTCACATGCTTTGTATATATTAGGCATAGTTTGTAAGGTTGACAAGGAACAAATTTAGATGGGTGGTGAATAAGTTTGTTAACTTTTGCTTTTAATTTTAAATGGTTTTGCTTAATTCCTATGTACGTATTTGTTTCTTCAATTAATCCAATGTGTAAAACTAAATATATAGTTTAAAACCAATTTCACAGTTTACATTTATGCATAGTGATCAAGGTACACGCCGGAGTAATCACGTAGAAAGTACACATATACAACATTTTTAGGTAGTTCATAATTCTTTCACAGATTGCTAGTCCCCCTCCCAAGATGTTTTAGCACCTTGAAACTCCGTTAAGTTGGGGTTGGCCTATGATATTTACAATAAATCTTCTTTAAGGCAAATTATAATACTAGCCATGCAAGGACTTACAACAATTCACTAAGCTCACTAGCCTAACCCGCAAAGGGTTTTTCCAACAGCTAACTAGGGTGGTCTAGCCTAGACTTTCACAAATTTGCAACAACTCACTAGGCACATCAACTTAAACCTACAAAAAGATTTTCAACACCGCCTACCTACAAGGTCTTATGCCTCACACAACAACAAACACAACGTTCCAACTTCTATTCTCAACCACGATAATTTTTCTCAAATAATTTTGGAATTAGGACGATTTTACCTATTCAAAGTTTGACCCAATTGCAAATGATTACTTGCTTAGAATATAGTCCAATGTAAATTACATGTTAATAGATAGATTTTAACAATCTAAACACAAGCAAATAAGTACACCAACTCTAAGTACTTACCCATGTAATTAGCAACTTAAAATATCCATTAATGACAGATTTAAAAATATAATCAAGTCAATATAATCTTCAATGACTTGATTAAAAAGTGTAGTCTTCATGTAAATTCGAGATTGGTTTTAATTGCAAACTGGGTAATGCACATACAACTACTTAATGTAATGATTGAAATATCTCAAAGTATATGCATGTCAAATACTTAGATTTGATCCACATTTTAATATTTAAGAAAGGCCCTTTCAAATACCCCACTAAAACAACATACAAACATGTATTTATATTATTGATGCTCCAAAATTGATTTCAAATGGTTGTCAACCGCACAACTATTCACAATGTTATGATTGATTCAAATATTAACTTAAAATTACTTGGCACACATTTAAAAAGCTGAAATATAAGCATTCGATAAGGATTTAAATGATCAAGTAAAAAAATACATAGAGTTTGGCTTCCTTTCAAGCTTTAGAGGAGGTAAAAAACTCCTTCAATCATGCAGGAGGGCTTAGGAGGTTTGGTTTTCACTGTGATGAGAGAGAAAGTTTGTTCGGGGTGTGTTTGGGTTAAATAGCACGAGTTCCAACATTCAAAAAATTAGTTATTATGGCTAAAAAATGACTTTTTTGTATTTTAGAAATAATGGGTTAACAAAGGTTATTTTTTTAAAATAATATATTAAATTCTTTTTTGGATGTTGAACACAATAATAGGTCACAAGTAAAATTTTGAAACTTAAAGCTCCTAAAACTGAGCTTGAAATATTGTAGAATATATTTTTTGTGCAACACAACAACAATTTTAGAATGTGGCCAACTTCTTTCATTGTGGTTGACTTCTTATGATGTTTTCATTTCCTCCTATTGAAGAATTTGACTCCTTTGTACCTTAAACTTGATCTTTGCAGTGGTCAACTTTTTTGATCATTTTTACTCTTTTACCCTCTTTTGGATTGGTCATCCTGAAGTTTGGGCAAACATTCCTCAGTAGAGTCTCTTCTCTCTCTTATTTGGACAAATGGTGTTGCAAGCTGTTTAACGATGAACTGCTTGCTAACCCTTTTTGTATGAGCCAGTTGGGAAGACCATGGCCGGTCAAAAGGATATGTTACCAGAAATCACTTTTGAGGCCTTTTGAGGTAAGAGGCATACTTTATGTATATCATTAGTAACTTGAGTATTTGGTATAATAAAAAAATATCTCAATGAAGATCTTGAGATCTACAATCTCCCCCTATTTATAATGATAAACAATCATAAGTGATTTCTATGGAGTTTTTATCTGAATTCAATTTTCCTTGGGAACTTTCTTTCTAGGTTGCCCAATGGTTCATTCGTTCTCCCTAAACACACCATGCCTTATCTCTAAAACCGATTTTAGAGATAAGTATCACATTTCAAATATGCATCTAATATAAGAATGTTAAAATAAAAAGTAATATTTGACTCATTTCAAATGTGTTTTGAAGCTTTTAAATCAAAATCATAATAAATTGACTTACAAAATAAAGAAGAATTTCTAGTCTTGAGAAATAAATATATTGCAAGAATATGATAACAAAATAATATACCTACTAAAATAACTTTACTAATGGAATTTAGAAGAAAAATATTATTTTCTCATAAATTCCGGTATGTTACTTGATTATCACATTCCAAAAAAGGAGACCTTCCCCTCCAATTGGCTTTATTGACGCAAACGAGCATTAGGGGTGGTGTGGGGGGTTCCCTTTCCCCAACCCTCAAATAAGGAAGGGGAAGGCCAACCCCATCTATCGACAATGTTCTCTTCAACACGCAAAGAGAGGAGGGGCCTACCTCCATCTCTATTTCATGTAAGTCCTACATGTGGTCTTGATTGTTTCAATATCAATTATTTATGCACAAAGTTGATTTTTTACAACATGACATTTTAAGAGGGTTGAATTGTATATTTAGATAAATAAATTTCATCTTCATATGATTAGTCAATAAAAAAAATTGAATCACGCTAGGGGAGGCTGATTTCTCTATTGGTACCTAAACGAGCTTTAAGATGGAAGACTCCAAAATGGTGGAATAAACTCCATCCAGCCCCAAAAGCGGCAGAACCCTAAGTGTCTTAAAAGTAATTACAAATGATTTGCTCATGATATGGCCTGGCCCGTGAGCTAAACAGACTTCCAATCCCCTTCTTCCCTCTCATTACAAGACAAAATCCAACACCCATGTCAGGACAATTGCTAGGCCGGCCACCTCACATGCCACCAAAACCAGAAACAAAACCAGACTCCTCCTCTGTAATCTTCTGCAGTCTCTTCAATCCTATATCTTCCCCTCTTCTGCAGCCTCTTCGTCCTATATCTTCTCCTCTTCTCCTTGTTTTTTTTTTCTTCTTCTTCTTCTTCGGCTGAGAGGGTGAGAACAAGAGCGAGAGGAGACTTTGATGGATTATCTGTTACCCGCCCCCTGCTCTGAGAGTTAAAATCTTCTACAACTGAAAAGCTGAGACGGCTCTGAGCTTTACTTCGCATAATTTGACTGGAGAGTGAGTTTTTGGGATGTGGGTTTTCTTTTTGGTTTTCATCGGAAGAACTAAAAATCCCTAAAAGCTGAACTGTTGATTTTGTTGATCCAGTTGCAGAATTCACCCGAAATATGCAGAGCCAGCTTCTATGATGGCTCTTTTCCCTAGGATTTTAGTGGTGGGGGACTTGTCTCTTTCTTCTTCTGCCCCACCTCTACCGTCTGCTCCCTTCTGAAATTCATTTCTTTCTCTCTCTCTCTCTCTCTCTCATAGCATACTCTGTAAGTGCAAAAAGATTATCAGCAAACCCAATGATCTTTTCACCGCGCTGTTGTTCATGAAACCGGATAAAAAACTCACATGCCCTGAATTTATTTGGGTTCATTACATATAAAGCCTGAAAGAACAAAGTCCGTTGCAAAAAAATAAATAAGACCACAATTTTATTCAGAAAATAAAATATAAGAACAGTTAAACAGGAAAGAAGATTAACTAATAGAAATACTCTTTGGGTGAAGCAGACTGTTAACATCCTAAAAATAAGAGCATGATGACATAAACACAGTATAAATGTATTTTTTAATAACAATCCAGTTAGTTTATGACGGTGCATTTCCATGATTTCAGTGTGAAATTCCCCAGTACAACAAATAAAACTGCAAAGATTGTACTTGTTCAATACCAAAATCATGGCATACTCATCTGAAGGGTGAATTTCTACATATGCTGACTCCTACCAAAAGAGAGATCTAAGTTGGTTGAAGTCAAAATCAAGTTACTTCAACACTATGGGCAATTTATTAACAAAGTCAGCTTCATGCAGATTAAATTAATAAACCCATCCAGTTGAAAAAATAAAGTACATTTAGCTAGTCATTTTAAAATGTAAATTCACTTAAATTAGTCTAGGAACCAGGACTATTAACACCTTGAAATTGTTGGAAAATTGTAATGTCTCTAAAAATTGCATTATCAATTGATATACACTTAAAGATGTAAAATTACTATATGCTAAGAGGTACAAGCTCTCACAATGCATAACAGTTGTCAATAAAAAATATAGGACATAACATATTTCATAGTTAAGGCAATTAAAATCAGAAACTGTTTTTTTACATAACCAAATTTATGAATAATCTAGAAAGGTGAAAATAAAAACGAGTGTAGAGAGCATATGTAACTAACCTGTTTTTTTTTTAGAATTTTCTTTCTTCAAATATTCTGAAGAAAACTCTTTTGTCATTGGACACCATACTTCAGCACACTGGACATTTGCAATGAACCCTCCTTTTACAAGATCCATCCAGTTTGCTTCATATAATTTAGGGCCAATAAGGAAGTTCAAATCTGTGATACGTTCATCCTCTCTCATGAGGGTTGTTGTGGTATGAAGTTCGAAAGTCAGTTCCCAGCAAATATGAAGAGTGGAGACAACATTCTTTAAGAAGGGCAGATCCAAAATCCATCAAATACCAATACTGACCAGTTAGCCCAAGTTTACAATGAGATTTAGTGATACTAATGACCTTTCGGAACATATGTGCAGGGACAACATGCACCTGGAAACACCGTTTGAAACCCAAATAAAAGGAAACAGTAAGAAAAATTCAGTTAGAAAGCACAGGAAGCAGGTAGATAATCTCCAAAGTAAAGAATGTGTAAATCAACAGTGTGAAAGAGTTTAAATTTAGTGAAAGCTTTATTTAAGAGCACCAAGATCATATATCCATGTCAGGAACTGCTTAACCTCACAAGCCTAGTGTGCAATCCACGTCCAATTGTGACAACACACAATTCGCTAACCAAAATGATCAAGAAATGATGCTGCATAAATGCACTTTGTATATACAACAAACAACTTAGCTACGTTGAAGCAGTTGCTCTGAAAATCATCCACTTAAGAACCTATACTCAGCAAGATGGTCTAGGTCATAGATCAAAATAGTTTTCCCTCATGGTCTAACAACTAAAATTAACTAATAGGTGAGAGTTTTGGATCATAGCCCATACTCTATTTCATATTTTATGTCGCTTTTTGCCATTGACATCAATTTTTCCTTTCTTCCATTAAACACCTACTATAATTCCAAAGCATACACACATAACTAAAATATGGCTTTACACAAGAAATGTACCTCATCCATGAGAAGCAAACCCCATTCTCGATTTCTTATCTCCTCAATTATCTTCTCAGACTCTTCAGACCTTATCCCGCCAAAAGCAACCATGTTATAAGTTGTACAACCACACCAGCATTACCACGAAATCTCTCTTTACTATCAGAAGTGAAATGACATATCTGATCATCTCGAATAGTAGACCACAACTTGAATTGGAAGGCGCACCGGTCTATAGAAACAACATTTGTTGCTAAACAGAGGCAACTCTTTCGTATTCAACAGGCTGCAGAGATTCCAGCAAGAGACTTCCCGGCCCGACAAGGAAGAACTATAATTCCAGATCTTGCTCTTCTTGCAATTTACTACAAGTTCAACCTCATGCTGAAAAATCTATAATCGAAACAGAAAAGACCAAGCTACACAGAGAAGTAAAGAAAATAATCAAATCTCAACTTTAAGACACAAATGTTTAAAGAAAGGTGTGAACCTAGCATCCTATTTAAGAGATCATTTCTTAAATGAAAGCCTCTGGGTATACACATCCAAGGTGGTCTTCTTCAAAACCAACATTATTTCTAACAAGTGACTGACAATCGACAGCTTGCACCCACCAATTGAGGGCTCATACTATGAAGAGGCTCGCTCATGTTAGAGCAAATTGACAACCTCATCATTGCCACATTATTCAATCCTCTACATAGGACAAACTCCTACATAACTCAGCAGCATGATGTCTTCGCAAGTGCAAGCATGTGGTAGCATTGACCAAGCAACTCTAGGCCACCTCTTGGGTGGTACATCCAAAGCTGGCACCCTCAAAATAGCAATTAATCGAGCCACACAGGTTCTCGACATTGCATCTACAAGGTCAAGTAATATAAGAAGAAAAGTTCAAATGTTTGTACAACAAATCAATATGCTTGGACAAGATGCAGAACACCAATCAGTAAAATTTAGCTCAACTAATTTGTGGTAGAAAACACAAAAACCAAGGCACAACAAGAATTTTTTTTCAACGACAACAAGTAAAAAGAAAGAATTTATTAAGAAATACATGGAACAGCGAGACTATTTGATAGGATAAAATGAAAGAAAATGTAGAAAAGGATTATCAAGAATGGATATGATAATATTATGCTTCGTTAACATATTCTTGATATAGAATCTTATATGATATAGATCGCGATATAAGATATCACCAAGCACTATGTCAGTACAACAACTCCAAATGACTGGCAACCACAACGGAAGTTCTGAAATTTAAATTTTTTTATCCAATAGCATCACCACCAAAGTTCCTGATAAGTTACTTTAAATAGACCATGTCAGACATTTGGTATTCCACGCTACAAAAGAGAGCAGCCTACTTCCAACTACATGATTCTTTAAATTTTTGGTAATAGAAAAATCAGTTGAAATTGCACCTATCATGATGGAGATGTCCACTGGTAAGCATGATTATGTTTGGCCTATGTGACAATCAGTACCAAGATGAAGTAAGATTATACATGAAATTGGAAGAAATCATGGATAACCAATGTGTGTAATATCCAGTTCTAGTGCACTAGCCAATGTAGCCTCTCTGAGAATTCTACACAATGTCTTCAACAGTCTCAACTATTTTGCTGGAGAGTTATATTGACATGAAAAATATTGTCTTACAATAGGCCTCACCATTTCCAATCATTTTACTGAGACTCTTTTCCTGGTATGGGCATGGCTGAGCCTGAGGATTCAATTCCATGTTTAAGTCAGGGTTCACCTGTAGTTAGCAACATCAAGTCAAAAACATACCCATGATGTGTGACAAGGAACAAAACTGGCAGAACATCAAGCATTTGTGAGAAATAAAGCTTACTGTATCATTTCTTAAGTCATACTCCTCCAACAAGGGATAATTTAATGCATTTGGTAAGCACCTTTGCTTGACACTTTCAACCTGTAAATGTTTAAGTTAGGTCAAAAAAATTATAACCACTAATCACTTAAATATACATCATCATTCATAGACCGCCCTACCTGAACAGGATCTATTTCAAAAGAATGGGTTTCTTTCTCTTCAGCTATTGCTGCCACATCAGCACCAGTGAACAACTTCTGATGACCACCACCATCCATTTCACTCAAAGCTTTGCTAACTGTAAATACAACACTTCCTTGTGAACCCTAAATAGTAGATCAAGAGTTTGCATCACCATCAGAATTGTGTCAAAGTTCTCATGATCTATCATAGAAATTTAACCATTTATCTGAAGGTTTAGCCATAGTTTTGATAGTGGCTTTGGAGATGATAGTTTTGATTCACTATGCAGGCAAAAAATGATTAAATTATTTAACAGCACAATTTTTTTTTTCAAAAGAGATGTTCATACTCCACTTCCCTTCTATGAAAAAGAAAAAGAGCAGAAGTTCTTTTCTTCCACTGTAACAAGCAAACAACTTCATGATTTAAATGGTAAATGCAACCATTTTGAATAATAGTAAAATATGTAAAGAATAGGCATTTAGATGAATCCATAGAAACTCCTATGTTAATTTTCTGTCACTCGCCAAAAAGATAAGAGAAAAGACTAAAAATAAAAAGGCACAACTCAGAATAACACCTCAGAAAAATATAGTGGACATGTGAAGAAAATAACAGCAAAATAAATTACCTCATTGGAATAAATTCTCTCTTTAGATATAACCTCGTCCTTCAGCAAAGTCTTCAGCACCTGCAAGTATCATGTAAAGCATAAGTTCCAAATTCCCCTCATCACCATAAGAATAATAATAATGATAATAACAACATCAATAATAATAATAAATCACTTGTGATAGAATATGCGACCAAATTCGCACCTCCGGGAAAGGGGACTCCACAAAGTACTGGTTCTTCTTAAGTACAAGTTTTACTTTCCCATAATTAGAAGTTGAAGCATAAATGAAATCAATCATTTCTTTAGGGAGCTTAGTCTTTGGTAGCTTGTTCAAAACAGTAATTATAGTTACAGTCTCGAGCCCAACAGAAACAGCAGCATACAAGGAATGAGGCACCAAGTTATACTCATGCATAGACTCTGGTCTGCACAACATTTTTCCAACAAAATGAAAATGAGCAACCACACAGAGTTTTAAGTAGAAGAAAATAGAAGGACATCTTAAATACCGGCAAACGGGCTCAACAATTGCAATGAGGAAATCATAGGCTTGCATATACAACGGTGAGAATGTCTCAAGAAATATCCGGCCATCAGCACAAGCCAAGGTGGTTTGCATGATCAGGCTTTAATTTGAGTTTAGAAAAATCCCTCTTCGTCAGTTCGATTTCATCTTCATAATCCATATTCCGTACCCATAAACACAATCCAAACACCTAAAGTAAACTAAAAATAAAAAGCTAAAACAAAATGAAAAAACGAACAAAAGTAATACCTTCACGACGATCCTCATCAAAATCTTCGGCATAATCAACATCATCATCAACAACAGCAATTCAATAATCCTCCTGCCAATAAAAAACAATTAGGGGAAGAGTAGGAGAGCAACCAAATACAGAACGAGAGTTGGGGTTTTCAAAATTATAAAACCTTAGAGGAAGTCCTGAGCTTCTTACTAGGCCGACCTTTTTCCCCTGCAAATGAAGAGACTTGAAGACATTTCAGCTCGTAGAGAATTGAACCATAGGATTGAATAATTAGGAGAAAGAAATAAAGTAGTACCATGTGTTGCCTTTTTAGTTTTTCTATCCAGTCTCTTTTCTAAATAGTCTTTTTAGTCTTTTCTATCCAGTCTCTTTCAAAATTAATAGTCTATTTTCCATCAAGTGTTGTCAAATTATGGATGGCTTCTGAGTCGAAATCAAAGTTTTCGTGTTCATCTTGGGAATAACACTGAGTAGTCTGAGTTCCAATTCTTGTGGATCCAATTTTATTGGAAGCATCTGAATCGTTCTTCTCATAACCTTGTTCTTTTAAGTATTCTTCAAAATATTCTTTCATCATCTTCTTGATTTCCTCTGGGTTTGTATATTGCTTTTCTGTGGGCTCAATCTGTTGTTTGTCTTTCTTTTTCTCTTCTGACATTTTTGGCAAATGTCCAGCCATCAATGGTCTTGATGAGTCTTTACCGGCTGCCATTTGAGTCGGACTAGCTAGTGAAAACCCTTCACTAGTAGGGATCTGGTTACAAATAGTACCTATTGCCTTGGTTTTTAGTCTTCTGTTTTCTTCTTCCAATTATTTGATGTATCCTTTTAGGAAGTCATTTTTCTCTTCTAGAAGTCTTCTTTTCTCGTTCAGTCTTTGTATGGTTCTGGCTAAGGTTTCACAAAGGTCACAAAAAATAATTCTTTTATTATCCTTGGCAACGCCATAGGATACTTGATCTTCTCTCACATGTTTCAAGGAAGGGGCTATGTAATAATTTGTCCCTATTGTTAACTTGGCTGCTTCTAAGGCTTCTTGCAGATTATTAAAACCTTTGTAAATGGGTCTTTTAAAATTTTGGATGCTCTCAACAACTTCGGTCCAGGAATGGAAGACTCCAGGAGTATGACCTTGAAAAACTACATAAAAATTAAAACTTTTCTTTTTCTGAGAAAAATATTCTGAAAGCCCATTTATGCTGGCTAAGAAATACTTCTGATCTTTTGGAATTCTTTGATAAGAAAGCCATAAATTGTCTAGTAAACATTGTTCTTCTTTTGTTACCGAAATGCTTGGTAAAGTTTTAAAAGTAATATTAGATTTAGGAAAAACTACTAATTTCTGTCTACCAAAATTAAGAAATTCTTGACCATAATTATTAAATCTTGATGAAGTTGGTCTGGAGGATGGTCTGGAAAATCCATCTGTTCAATTAACCATAATTTTTGAGTAAAAAATTCTCCTACTAAGAGTATCAGCAAGACTATTATTCTTACCCTTAATGTGTTCAAATTCAATCTTATACCCATTTCCTGTAATAGTATCTACTAGATTTAGCCATCTTCTTCTGCTTATTTTATTTTCTTTACTTCTTTGGAAATATTTAACTATAGCTTCGCAATCTGTTCTTAAAGTGAATTCTTGTTTGTTAATAATAAATAATCTAAATGATTCTAAAGAATAAATTATTGCTAGGATTTCTGAGTCTATGCTACTCATATTTCCTTTCTCTTTAAATTGCCTGCTAGCATAACTACAATTTTTTGTTAGCTCTTTCTCGCTATGCTTATGGGGTTTAGCTATAAGAACACCACCCCATCCTAAATTACTTTCGTCAATTTCTATTATAAGGTAATCGGAGTCTAAAGGCATTTGTAATTTGGACAACTTTTGGATTTTTTCTTTAACCTTTTTGACCAAAATTTTATCTTCTTGATGAAAGAATTTTTGGGCTGTTGGAGAGGGTTTTGCATACAAAGGGCCAATGATTTTTCCTATGCCTTTAATAAAGGGTCTAGCATAATTGACATCTCCTAAAAATCTTTGAAGTTGTTTTGTATCTGATAGATCATCTGGCATTTCTAAAATTTTCTTGGAAATATGTTCTTGTAATTCTATCTGTCCTTGTCCTATATTTACTCCTAAGAATTTTATATATTCTTTAAATAATTCAATTTTTGCTTTGCTAATAATGATTCTTTCTTGCAGAAAAGTGGCTAATACTAATTGTAAATGACCTATATGTTCTTCAATAGTTTTGCTAAAAACTAGAATGTCTTCTATGTAAACTAGAACAAAAGTGTCATATTTTTTAAATATATTATCCATCTTTCTTTGGAAAATTGCAAGTGCATTCTTTAAACCAAAAGGCATTACTAACCATACAAAATGTCCTTCTGGACATGTGAATGCCGTCCATTCTAAACTATCAGGGTGCATTTTTACCTGCAAAAACCCTGACTTGCAGTCAAACTTACTAAATATATTTTTATCTTGAATTTTATTAATTAGTTGAGACTTATCTGGTATGTTATAGCTATCTGTAACAGCGTTATCATTTAATCTTTTATAGTTAATAACCATTCTAGATTTTCCGCTTTTCTGTTCACTGTGTTTTCTTAGTATACAGGCTGCGGATCTATGGGGGCTAATAGATTTTCTAATGATTCCTAAATTTAGTAGTTCATATGAAGTTTAAAATCTTCCCTATCTGCTTCTATATTGGCTGTTTTAACTATATAATTGGGATTTAATAATTCTAACCTACACTGTATATGATTATTATCCCAATGTTTTAGGGGATTTTCTCCAAAATATTCTAATTGGTCTAATTTTTCTATGATCTGTTGTAAGTGATGTTTATCTTTATGATGAACGTTAATTATTTCTAAATATATTTTTTCTGTCTCTAAGAAAGTATAATCTAAATCTATCAATCTTTCTATCCAATCATCCATATCTTCATCTTCACCCATTACCTCTTCTGGATAATCTTGCGGACTTGGTAATTGTTGGATGTAGGTCTCGGGTTGACCTGAAACTGGGACTAAGCCTGTATGAACTACAGCTTCAGGAAAAGTCTGAAATTGTTGAATATGGACTTCGGTTAAAGCTTCATCTATTTCTAAATAACATAATTTTTTTTTTGAAAAAGGTGTGAATATATTACTGAGAGAGAAAAAATACAAACCATACGAAACAGGACCTTCCTCCACAACAAGCTGTTGGAAAAAAACACATGTTTTAGCCCAACTATTCGCCAAGTGATTTGCGGATCTAGGAATATAATTCCACTTGCTCATAACATAATAGTTTATTATCTAATTTAACTATATTGTTGTCTATTTGTTGTTCTAATGCAAGAATAGTAGGGTTATTGAGTTGTTTACAACTACCTGGAATTTGACATTGACAACTAGTTTTTAATTCTCTCGTTTTTAATTTGGATTCTGATTATTTTAATTCTCTAGTTTTTAATTCGGATTTTGATTCTGAATATAGGGGACCACCATGGTCCGCGGAAGAGGTGAGAGTAGGAGAGTATGTGGTTTGGATAGGAATTGTACTGGGTGTCCATATGGAATTGAAGATAATCTCTGGAAATAGTAAGGGAGCCATTATTATGAAGGATAAAATTAAGGCCTAAAATAAACTCGACTTTTAGTTTAAGGTCTCTAACCCATGTAAATGGTAAAGGGTAAGATCCAGAAAAGGTGGAGCAATTTGTATAAAATTGGATCTTGCCTTCATCAAAGTAAGTGGTGTATGGGTTATATGTGCCATACACTTGTTGACTAAAGACTTGTTTAGTAGTTTTCTTAAGAAATTGGAGAGGAACTAGTCTCCTATGGATAATACATTTAGTACATCCAGAGTCTACTAAGGCATCTAAAGTTAAAGATTGTTTATTGGGGAAAATAATCTTGGCTCTAACTAAGATACTAGAAAAGGTTTTGTCTTGGTTACAAACATAAGAGGTTTCTGGTTCATCTAATCCTACAGTAATCCCATCATAGGAATCTTTTTCTAATTTATCTAGTCTGTGTTTTAGGATATTGATTTCTGCTTCACAATTTTCTATTTTTCTAGCCAAGATATCTAGCTTAGTGTTATGTAATCTATTGTGGATAGTATTGTCTACAGGTTCTATACCAAGTATTTTGAGACAAGGGATGCAGGCTTCTAAGAAGCACTGATTACATTTAGCTCTTTGTTTCTTATTGGGATACCAAGCACATTTAAAACGAGGATTGCTGTCTAGCCCAGTATACCAAGACCATATATGTGTACATTCGGAAGTTGTGTCCGTTAGGTCAAGGTTTTCTTTGGTATCTACGACTAAGTCTTCATCTGATTCTGAAGAGTCTAGAGGAGCATTTGGTATACTAATTATGCTATAAATGGATTCTGTATCTGACATATATTCATCTACTTCTATAAGATCTTGTTGGACATTTTCTACTAGAGTAGATCTTCTAGAGTTAATGTTTTGTCTTTTGGGACAGGTATTAGCTAAATGTTCTGTTTGCCCACAAATATAAAAAGAGAGTTGATTCTTATAAGTTCTTTTTGGGTTAAATCTTTTGACATGTCTATATTTGTTTAGATAAGGTTTTCTACTTTTTGACCTACGGATAAAGTATCCTTTTTTTAAATATTTCTTATGTCTCCTAGGTTTATGTCCTGAGTCTTTTAAACCATAAGCTTGAGTAGTGTATATCTGTTTTCAAAGCCCAAAGTCATCTCCTTTGAGTTGTCTTTGTATTTGGATGTCTGTACATTTTTCTTGAAGAATGGTCATAATGAATTTAGGTCTTTGCCCTATAGAGTAAACTGCTGTTGAGTTTGTTGTTTCTAGATTTTGCCATTTATCATAAATTTCTTTTCCTAAGGCTCCTGGTAATTTCCTGAATAACTTTGTACCTAAATCTTTATTAAATGCATTCCTTGATATGCATGCATAATAAAAGTAATCTTGGAGGAATTTCTTAACATATTTGTAATTATGGAGACTAAGTTGTTCTAAGTAAACTACTGCATCTTTTTGTAATGTGATGAATCCTAAGTTGGGATCATCTCCTGTTATTAACTGATAAACTTTATTAACAAAATTATATGGATTGGATCCAAGACTCATTAAATGACCAAATTCTTCTAGATTTCCTCTTTTGTAGCTTTCCCATTAGTCTTTTACACTTTCTCCTAAAAATGTTTCTAAGTATCTAGACATTTCTTCAAAATCTTGGGATTGAAAGTTTTGGATATAGTCTGAGACTACCTGGTTTTTCCAAAGATCTAATACTGTTGTCCATTCTTGAGGATCATGGGCTGAAAGATCAAGAATTTTTCATTTGTCCATTTCTTGAAACTTTATAGGTCTTTCTGTCTCCTTTCTTTTTCCTTTAGGACGTATCCTATGATCGAAGTTTACTGGATCACTATAAGGAATCCTTGGCATATTTCTTGAGTAATATACTTCTCTAGGAGGAGTTCTTGGGTAAGTGGTATAGCTATTACGAGGAATAGAATTAGAGCTTTCTTCATCCATATATTCATTGATACTTAAGAGTTTCTTCTGTTTCTATTTTTTCATCTTCTGATGTTGGCTTCTTGGTCATAATAGAGATATTCTTCTTCTTGGATTTTTCCATTTTTTATTAAGTCTTCTTCTAGATGAAGAAGTTCTCTTTCTGTCAGTTTTAATTCAAATTCTTTCGGGTATATTATTTCATCTGTTTCTAATTCTATATGAACTAAGTCATAATTTTCACTAGAAATTGACTCTGTATCTTTTGTACTCTTTTGTTCATAACTATTAAGTCTAATATTTATATTACCTTTTGTATCAGTGTACATAATACTTTCTTCAGGACTAATTATTTTATCTTCTCTAAATTTCCGGTTCCATTCTAATCCTGCTAAGACATCTGGGGAATATTTGATGGACTTAATTAGTTTAATTCCCTTATTACCTATTAGATTTACTACATCGTCTATCTTGACTTTAAACCTAGTAGTACTAGAACAAGTGCATCTCCCTAAAACTCCAATGCATAATAAAAGATTGTTTCCTACAAAGGATTCATATCCTTTTGTCTGAATACCTATTTTAATATATTTCCTAAAATTTTGTAATCCTATAAGAAAATCAGGGGAGCAATAAAATATTCCTCCGTTCTGGTTCATGTCTACTTCGGTAATCCCTAACATAGCCTTTTTAGGATCTGCCCATCTATCATCATAGATGCTAAGAAGAGTTTTAGTTCCTAAATGTTTTCCCCCTAATCCTTTAACTCCTATGGCGATTAAACCTAAATGAATCAAAGTATATAATTTCTTAATTTCTTTGAAGGCTTGTTCTGCTATTAAATTTATGTTTACTGAATCTTTTCCTACATAGCTAATTTGAATTTCTCTATAATGTCTAAATAATGCAGTGTTGAAATTTAAAGGTCCTGTTCTATATAGTTATCTAGGATTAAGAAGGTTAACTTGATTGTTACTGAATAAAGTAATATCTTGATCTATATTTATTATTTCATCTAATTGTATGTCTCGTTGATTTACACTTCTTCTTCCTGTTATCCTATCTATTATATTAAGGTTTCTAGAGGAACTTCCTATTTCTGACGTGATTCCTTCACCTCGCTGTGAAAGTGCCATGATTTTGTAGTTGTTGATATTCTAGGTTCTATTTTGACAGCTTTTAATTTTTGGGTAATTAAATCTATTTCTTTATCTATGTTTTGCTGGGATCCTTTACTCGTTTTAAGATAATCTAGGTTTTCTGCTAATTTGTCTGTTCTTATTCTTAAGTTTCTTGTTTATTCTTGTATTTTTTTTAAATTGATTTCTATTTCTGTTAATTTACTTTGTAGATTATTTCCTAGACTTATAATAAGGTCTATGATGCTATTGAGCTGAGGGTTATTTCCGTGTAGAATATGTTCTTCACTATTAAAATGACACCTAAGCGTATTAGGTCCTATATATTTTGTATCAAATCTTGTAGGAAGTCTAAGGTCTAAATAATCTATTTTTTTGAAAGGTTCCAGGTCTTATAGGCTCTGATACCAAATTGAAGGGGGTACTCTATTTTAATTATTCAAGAGTATTTAAATCTGGAGTATTTGGAGGTCTTTGTCTTATGGGTATAAAAACTTGTCTAGGGGTTTCTATGAACCTTCTATATGAATATAAAGATAAAGTAAAACAAATACAATTAAAAATGAAAAGATTACAGATAATTATCACTAAAGCTATTAGAACAAATATCATGCATCTAAAATTCTGACTATAATATTAGCAATTAAAAATATATAAGATTCTAGAATATTTTCTAATTGTTCTGGCAGAAAGACAAAATATCCAAATAACTCTATTACTATAATTCCTAAGAACAGGATGCTAGAATAAGTTCCTATAGTTTAAGTCTTTTACCGTAATGTAAAGCTTTGTAAAACAGGGCTAAGTATAAGTAAAAGATAGGTAGGAAGAGTAAAATTATTCTAAAAAACTGTTTGATTAAATTATAAACTAGCCAAAAAAACATAAACGGTACGACGGCGTTGTGACTTCCGAGAGCGACGCATGGCTCAAAAGAGGCAGAGGCGTCTATCAGGGCGTAGCCCTCACCCAGTAGTTTCTAGCCTAATATACCTTTTATGTATAGACACACAATATATATATAGATATAGATATTCTTAACAGACAATAAAAGCAGTAAGGATGAAACATGTAAGAACAATTCCTAGGGTAATCAAAAGCACAAGCATAGAAAGGATTTTTGAAATCAAATAGGATGTGTAATTTCCGAGAGGCATACTTTAGATCAAAGCTGTTTAAATCTTTATTCTCACTCCTTCAGGTATAGGGAACCCAAGATACAGAGAGGTGTGCAATTTCCTAGCACTGTAATGCTTCTACCACGGGCTCCAACATTTAGTCCCAAGATAAACAAAGCCCTCAAACCTCCTTGGGTATAAACGGGCAGGAACAAGGGACGCATGGACCGTGAAACATCAGAGGAATACAACAATGTTTTTACTCTGTGCTTGGGATTCACCCTGGATTAGAGGAGAGAGGTACAGACTTAAACAGACAAAGATCTAAAGTTTCCCCTTAGGGAAGTCCTAAAGGCTGAAAGAAAATAACTGGGATGCACACTTACTTTGAAAGCAGGAGTTGGTCGTAGGTGAACTCAGAAAGAAAAGAAAAGGAAGCTCATGGGTGGGCACTCTTTCATTCATATCTTGTGAAACATACATAAGGCTATTTATAGCCAAGGGTTGCTGACACTTGGAGACAAAGGGAATCACCCGGGTGCTCATTGGGCCCCATCGGTGATTTTTCTCTTACTGCTTTCCAGGTGTGCAGTTACAAAAAATAAACTGTACAAAAAGTATACAAAGTCAAAAGGTACAATAATGGAATATCTCTCTCTCTCTCTCTCTCTCTCTCTCTCTCTCTCTCTCTCTCTCTCTCTCTCTCTCTCTCTCTCTCTCTTTTACTAAATATCTTCTTATCTTGAATCCTAGTAATTAACTGTGATTTGTCTGGTATGTTATAACTGTCAGTAATAGTATTATCATTTAATCTTTTATAATTTATAGCCATCTAGAATTGCCTCTTTTTTGTTCACTATGTTTTTTTACTATAAAAGCAGCAGATCTATGAGGGCATTACATGCCCTGAAGGACATTTTGAATGGTTAATCATACCATTTTGTTTAAAGAATGCACCTGCTATTTTCCGAAGGAAAATGGATGAAGCATTTTAGTCATACCATTTTAGTTTATATAGACAACATTTTAGTCTTCAACAAAACCATTGAAGAACATATAGGACACTTACAATTAGTACTAGCCACATTCATGCAAGAAGGAATCATTATTAGTAAAACAAAAATAGAATTATTTAAAGAATACATTAAATTCTTAGGAGTTAATGTAGGTCAAGGACAGATAAACTTACAAGAACACATTTCCAAGAAAATTCTAGAAATGCCAGAAGACCTATCGTATACAAAACAACTTCAAAGATTTTTAGGATTAGTAAATTATGCTAGACCCTTCCTTAAAGACATAGGAAAAATCATTGGTCCTTTGTATGGAAAAACTTCCCCTACATGCCAAAAATTCTTTAATCAAGAAGACAAAAATTTGGTAAAAAAATTCAAAGAAAAAATTCAAACTTTGTCCAAATTACAAATGTCTTTAGACTCTGATTACCTTATAATAGAAATTGATGGAAGTAACTTAGGATGGGGTGGTGTTCTTATCTCCAAACCGCAAAAGTACAGTGAAAAAGAGCAAGAAAAAATTTGTAGCTATTCTAGAGGAAAATTTAAAGAAAAAAGAAATATGAGTAGCATAGACTCAGAAATCCTAGCAGTAATGTATGCTGTAGAGTCTTTTAGAATATTCATTATTAATAAACTAGAATTTACTTTAAGAACAGATTCCGAAGCAATAGTCAAATATTTTCAAAGAAGTAAGGAGAATAAAATAAGCAGTAGAAGGTGGTTAAATTTAGTAGATATTATTACAAGAAATGGATATAGAATAGAATTTGAACATATTAAAGGTAAAAATAATAGTCTTGTGGATACATTAAGTAAACGATTCTTTTATTCTTCCCTTGTCAATTGAACAGATCGATCCTCTAGACCAGATGTCCTCAAGATCATCCTCTTCCAGATTTAATAATTATGGTCAAGAATTCTTAAATTTTGGTAATAAGAAGTTAATAGTTTTTCCCAGATCTAACATTACATTTAAGACTTAACACAAGAACAATGTTTGTTAGATAATTTATGGCTTTCTTACCAAAGAATTCCAAAAGACCAAAAATATTTTTTAGCCAGTAATAATAGCCTATCAGAATAACTTTGCCAGAAAAAGAAACGTTTTAACTTTTAAGTAGTTTTTAAAGGTAAAGTCCAGGAGTTTTTCATTCCTGGACAGAAGTAGTAGCAAGTATTCAAGATTTTCAAAGACCGTTTTACCAAGGATTCAATAATTTACAAGAAGCTTTAGAAGCAGCAAAACTAACTATTGGTACTAACTACTACATAGCCTCTTCACTAAGATTTATCGAAGAAGACCAAGTATCTTATGGAGTCGCCAAAGATACTCCTACAAAGATTATTTTTTGTGAGCATTGTGAAACTTTATCCAAGACTATTTCAAAGATTAAATGAAAAGAGAAGATTCCTCTTAGAAAAGAATACCTTCCAGAAAGAATATATTAGCACTTTAGAAGAAGAAAATCGCCAACTCAGAGCAAGATTGATAGGTAGTTTCTCTACCCAGATACCTACTAGTGTTGGTCATTCACTAGCTAGTCTAGCTCAAACGGTAGTTGGTAAAGACAAAAAAAATCCGTTGATGGCTGGACATTTGCCAAAAATGTCAGATGACAAAAAGAAAGAAAATCAGCAGATAGACCCTGACGAAATTAAAAGAATGATGAAAGAATATTTTCAAGAATATCTCAAAGACCAAGGATATGAGAAGAATGACTCAGAAACATCTACTATGACTGGATCTATAGGTACTCAGACCATTCAGTGTTATTCCCAAGAAGAAGATGAAGATTTTGATTTTGACTCAGAAGCCATTCATAATCTCACAACGTTGGCTGGCAAATAGACAAAAGCAATGAGAAGACTAAAATAGAAAAGAAGATTATTTTCATAAAGAATAATAAAGTTAGAAAAGACAAAAGACTATGATAACATAGAATAATGTCAACAACACCATGGTTTCAGCCCATGGTTTCAGCTCAAGGACAGAAAATTCCAAACGACAAGACAAGCACATGGTTTGAGAAGGCCACTTTCCAGATCATTAGACGCCCATAGTTTATACCCATGGTTTTGTAAAAGGTTGTGGTTTTGATTTTTGCCCGCTGTTTTGGGCACCTGGTTTTTCACTTGTAAAAAGGAGTGTACTTTTCGTTTTTTGGCTTTGCATAACTCTCACCATCCACCTGGAAGATTCTGGGGAAAGTTTATCGTCGATGGGGCCCAATGAGCACCCGAATAAACACCTCTTTCTCCAAGTGTGTCAGTAGAGTTTGCTTATAAATAGCCCCCCTTGTACATTACAAAGGATATGAATGAAAGAGGGAGCTTTCCCAACTCCTTGCTTCCGATGTCTTCTACCTTTTCCATCCCAAAACTCTTCTAAACACTTTAGCTGCAATGTTTTCAAAGTAAGTCTTTTCTTTCTCTTTTAATTTCTACAGTTTAGGGGTCTTCCCAAAGGGAACTCCTCAAACTTTTTCTGTTTAGATTTGTAATGATTTTCCCTTACTTTGGATTCATTTTAAGCGCTTAGAAAATGCATTGTGTAACCCTCTGATGTTGCATGGTCCAGAGTTTCGATTATATGCCCATTGTTGTCCACAAAGATGTTAGGGATTCTTGAATTTTCAGAACATAGACGGAGCCCGTGGCTGAAGCTATATGCTAGGGAAGCACACACCTCTGTGTGTCTTGAGTGTCTGAGACTTGTCGAAAACCAGACGAAGATCTAAACAGTAAATGTTTTTGGAGCTACCTTCTAGAAGTTTTTACAAATCGATTTTACACCCTTCTTGTCTTTTCTCTTGCTATGCTTATCTTATTAGTCGTAATTGCTATTGTATTTGTTAGTCTTACTCTTATAGCTTTTATAGTTTGTTACAAAAAAAAAAAAAAAAAACAAAGGGTATTTCAGGCTGGAAACTATTGGGTGAAGACTAAGCCCTGATAGGCGCCTCTGCTGAGTCAAGCGTCACCCCCGGAAGCCACAACGCCAACGTACCTTTTATGTTTATTTGGCTTGGGTGAGGGCTAAGCCCTGACATGTGCCTTTGTTGATCGTTTTGGCTCTAAATAATACCAATTCAGGGGGATACCTACTTAACCTGGTGTATCTAAGGATCTCGCTCTCTCTCTCTCTCTCAAGAGAAAAAGAAAAAATTTTATCCACAACTAGTGGACAGTTGGCCTGATTTAATTTAGAGGGGTACTAATTTAATTTAATCTAGTATGGAGTATTTAAAGGTGAATTATTAGGAGATTTTTTTATTACTTGCTTTCTAGGTATAAATATTTGCCTAGGGGTTTCTACTACTCTTCTATAGGAATAAAGGGATAATGTAAGACAGATAATACTAAATATGAAAAGATTACAGATAACTATTGTTAATGCTATAAAAACAAAGATCATGTATCTAATATTCTACCTATAATAATAGAAATTAAAAATATGTAAGAAACTAAAAGGTTTTCTAATTGTTCTGGCAGGAAAACAAAGTAATTAAATAATCCAACCACTAATATAAATAAAAACAGGATACTAGTATAAGTTCCTATATTTTAAATCTTCTACCGTAATATATGGAGTTGTAAAAAAGAGGTAGATATATAGAGTATATAGGTAATATGCGTCAGATTATTCTAAAAAATTGTCTTAATATTTTATTAACTAACCAAATAAACATAAAAGTACAGCGGCGTTGTGGCTTCCGGGAGCAACGATTGGCTCCGAAGAGGCAGAGGCGTTTGTCAGGGCTTAGCCCTCACCCAGCAGTTTCCAGCCTAATATACCTTTATGTATAAACACTAAAACAAACACCAAGCCACACAATCTATAAAACTTAGCAAACAATAAAAGCAGTAAGGAATAAACAGATAAGAACAATACCTAAAGTTATAAAAGCACAAGCATGGAGATGATTACGGAAAATAAGTAAGAAGTGTAATTCCCGAGGGGTTTATCTTTAGATCAAAGCTGTTTAGATCTTTATGCTTACTCCTTCAGGTATGGGAAACCCAAGACACAGAGAGGTGTGCAATTTCCTAGTATTAAGCTTTTGCCATGGGCTCCAGCATTTAGTCCCAAGAAAAACAAAGCTCTGAAACCTCCTTGGTTATAAACGGGAAAATAAAAGGGACGCATGGACCGTGAAGCATCAGAGGAATATCGCAATGCTTTTACTCTGTGCTTGGGACTAACCCCGGGTTAGAGGAGGAAGGTATAGATCTAAACAGACAGAGATCTAAAGCTTCCCCTTGGGAAAGTCCCGAAAACTAAACGAAAATGGCAGAGAGTAACACTTACTTTTTAAAACAGGGGTGTTCGTGAGGAATGCTTAGGTTGAGAAGAAGAGGGAACTCATGGGTGAACAATAAAGGATGCTCTGAAAAACACTCTTTCATTCATGTATTCTTTGATACTTATAGTTTCATCTTTTGTTGGCTCTAGAGGCATTTTCCCTATTCTGATGTTAGTTTCTTGGTCATAGTACATGTATTCTTCCTCTTGGATTTTTCCATTTTTAATTAAGTCTTCTTCTAAATGAAGAAGTTCTCTTTCTGTTAATTTTAATTCTAGTTCTTTAGGGTATTTTATTTCATCTGTCTCTTATTCTCCTTCTATGTGAACTAAATTGTAATTTTCTCTAGAAATTGATTATGTGTCTTCTGTATTCTTTTGTTCATAACTATTAAATCTAATATTTATATTAACTTTTGTATCTGTATACATAATACTTTCTTCAGGACTAATTATTTTTCTTCTCTGAATTTAAGGTTCATCATAAAGAACTAGAATTAAAATAATTAGAGAAGAGTAGTAGAAATCCCTTGGCAAATATTTATACCTAGAAGGCACGTAATAAGAAGATCTCCTAATAATTCACCTTTAAATACTCCAGACTAGATTAAATTAAATTAGTACCCCCTTTAAATTGGTATCATAATCAACATCTTGTCCCTATAAAGTTCCAGGAAGCTGTAAACAACCCAATAATTCTACAATTCTTGCCCTTAAACAACAGATACACAGCTCCATAGTCAAATTAGATAATAAATTGTTATGCTACGAAGAAAAAGATGAAGCCCTAACAGAAGTTCCTATCCAACACTCCTAGACTTTGTCTGAAGCAGTAGTACATACAGGCTTAGTTCAAGTTTCCTTCCAAACAGAACCTTACATCCAACCATTAGATGTCTTTAGATTCTGATTATCTAATCATTGAAATAGATGGTAGTAATCTCGGATGGGGTGGAGTTCTTATAGCCAAACCCGTCTCTCTCTCTCTCTCTCAAGAGAAAAAGCAAAAATCTTATCCACAACTAGGACATAGTTGGCCTGTATGTCGAAAAAAGAATGTCACTATCACTCTTTTTATAGAAAATTGTGAAGCAAAAATTAGCCTCCTAAAACACTGATTAGATACAATAGAAAAAGATTCCTAGATGGGATTACTGTAGGTTTAGAAGACCCAGAAACTTCTTATATCTGTAATCAGGACAAATCCTTTTCTAGTATCCTTGTTCGAAACAAAATCATTTTCCCTAATAAACACTCTTTAATTGTAGATGCCCTAGTAGACTCTGGATGTACTAAATGCATTATCCACAGACGCTTAGTCCCTCCTCAGTTCCTAAAGAAGACTACTAAACAAGTATTTAGTCAACAAGTAGATGGTACTTATAACCCATATACTACTTATTTTGATGAAGGCAAGATCCAATTCTATACCAACTGTTCTACCTTTTCTGGATCTTATCTGTTGCCCTTAACATGGGTTAGAGACCTTAAACTTAAAGCAGACTTCATCCTAGGCCTTAATTTCATTTTACATAATAATGGCTCCCTTACCATTTCCCGAGATTATCTTCAATTTCATAAGAATTCTAGTACTATTCCTGTCCAAACCACCTATTCTCCTACTCTCACCTCTTCAGTGGAGCGTGGTGGTCCCCTAGAAGCAAAAGACAAAGAAACCACTAGTTGTCAATGTCCGGTTCCAGGTAGCTGCAAATAAATACATCATCCTACAATCCTAGCCTTAGAAAAACAAATAGAAACCAATATTGTTAAATTAGATAATAAGTTATTATGTTATGAAGAAATAGATGAAGCTTTAACGGAAGTTCCTATACACCACTCCCATACTTTTCTTGAAGCGGTAACACATACAGGCTTAGTTCAAGTTTCCGTCCAACCAAAACCTTATATCCAACCATTACCAAGTCCCCAGGATTATCCAGAAGAAGTAATGGGAGAAAATGAAGACTTTGATGATTGGATAGAAAGAATGATAGATTTAGACTATACCTTTTTAGATACTGAAAAATTTATTTAGAAATAATTAATGTTCAACGTAAAGATAAACAACACTTACAACAAATTATAGACAAATTAGACCAATCAAAATATTTTGGAGAAAATCCCTTAAAACACTGGGATAATAATCACATACAATGCAGGTTAGAATTATTAAATCCTAATTACATAGTGAAAACAGCCAACATAGAAGCTACAAATTTAGACAAAGAAGACTTTAAACTTCATATCACATAATTATTAAATTTAGGAATTATTATAAAATCCATAAGCCCCCATAGATCTGCAGCCTTTACAGTTAGAAAACATAGCGAACAGAAAAGGGGAAAATCTAGAATGGTTATTAATTACAAAAGACTAAATGATAATACAGTTACAGATAGTTATAACATACCAGATAAGTCTCAACTAATTAATAGGATTCAAGATAAAAGGATATTTAGTAAGTTTGATTGCAAATCAGGATTTGGGCAGGTAAAAATGCATCCAGATAGTATGGAATGGACAACATTCACATGTCCAGAAGGACATTTTGAATGGTTAGTAATGCCTTTTGGGTTAAAAAATGCACCAGCTCTTTTTCAGAGAAAAATGGATAATATATTCAAGAAATATGATACATTTATACTAGTATTCATAGATGACATCTTAGTGTTTAGCAAAACCATTGAAGAACATATAGGTCACTTACAATTAGTATTAGCCACCTTTATTCAAGAAGGAATCATTATTAGTAAAACAAAAATTGAACTATTTAAAGAATACATAAAATTCTTAGGAGTAAATATAGGACAAGGTCAGATAGAACTACAAGATCATATTTCTAAGAAAATATTAGAAATGCCAGATGATTTATCAGATACAAAAAAACTCCAAAGATTTTTAGGAATGGTCAATTATGCCAGACCTTTTATTAAAGACATAGGAAAAATTATTGGCCCTGTATATGGAAAAACTTCTCCAACTGACCAAAAATTCTTTAACCAATGAAGATAAGAATTTGCTTAAAAAAGTTAAAGAAAAAATTCAAACATTATCAAAATTACAAATGCCCTTAGATTCTGATTATCTAATCATTGAAACAAATGGGAGTAATCTAGGATGGGGTGGAGTTCTTATAGCCAAACCCCACAAATATAGTGAGCAAGAACAAGAAAAAATTTGTAGTTATGCTAGTGGAAAATTTAAAGAAAAAGGAAACATGAGTAGCATAGATTCTGAGATTCTAGCAGTAATTTATTCCCTAGAATCTTTTAGACTGTTTATTATTAATAAACAAGAATTTACTTTAAGAACAGACTGTGAGGCTATAGTAAAATATTTCCAAAGAAGCAAAGAAAATAAGATAAGTAGAAGAAGATGGTTAAATCTTGCAGACATATTACAGGAAATGGGTACAAGATTGAATTTGAACATATTAAAGGTAAAAATAATAGTATTGCTGATACTCTTAGTAGAAGATTTTTTGACACAAATATTATGATTAATTGAACAGATGGATTTTCCAGACCACGGCCCTTCCAGACCAACGTCCTCCAGATTCAATAATTATGGACAATAATTTCTTAGTTTTGGTAATAAGAAATTAGTAGTTTTTCCAAAATCTAATATTACTTTTAAGACTTTACCTAGCATTTAAGCTACAAAAGAAGAACAATGTTTATTAGATAACTTATGGCTTTCTTACCAATGAATTCCCAAAGATTAGAAATACTTTTTAGCCAGTATTAACGGACTTTCAAAATATTTTTCACTGAAAAAGAAAAGTTTTAATTTTCATGTAGTTTTCCAAGGTCACACTCCAGGAGTTTTTCATTCCTAGACAGAAGTTGTCGAAAGTATTCAGAATTTCGACAGACCTATTTACAAAGGCTTTAATAATCTTCAAGAAGCACTAGAGGCAGCCAAGTTAATTATTGGCATCAATTATTACATAGCTTCTTCTTTGAGACATATGAGAGAAGACCAAGTATCCTATGGTGTTGCCAATGATAATAAAATAATTATATTTTGTGACCATTGTGATACTTTAGCCAAGACCATTCAAATAC
This sequence comes from Aristolochia californica, assembly GCF_029961685.1. Lineage (NCBI taxonomy): Eukaryota > Viridiplantae > Streptophyta > Magnoliopsida > Piperales > Aristolochiaceae > Aristolochia > Aristolochia californica. Next base: position 10,798,741 of record NW_027181837.1, read on the forward strand.
TCAATGAAAAAAGAAGACTGCTCGAAGAAAAGAATGACTTTCAAAAAGAATATATTAAGACTTTGGAACAAAAAATAGAAGGCTCAAAGCCAAGACCACAGGTACTATTTGTACCCAGATCCCTACTAGTGAAGGGTTTTCACTAGTTAGTCCGGCTCAAACGATAGCCGGTAAAGACAAATCAACTTCGTTGATGGCTAGACATTTGCCAAAAATGTCAAATGAAAAGAAAAAAGACAAACGGCAGGAAGATAGTAAAGAAAAACCATACATAGACCCAGAAGAAATCAAGAAGATGATGCAAGACTATTGTCAGGAAAATCTGAAAGACCAAGGTTATGAGAAGAATAATTCAGACACTTCCAGTAAAATCGGCCCCACCGGAACTGGTACTCAGACTCTCCAATGTTATTCCCATGAAGAAGTCGAAGACTTTGATTATGACTCAGAGGCCATCCATAATTTAATAACACTTGATGGCAAATAGATAAAGCAGTAAGACTGTACTATAGAAAAGAGACTGGATAGAAAAGACTTAAAAGACAAACTTAGAAAAGAGACAAGATAATAATAAAAAAAACAACACAAAAGATTATTCAAAAGACCACTAAGCACACGGTATCCAGAAGCAGTTTTTCCAGCACCTAGTTTCAGCACACAAGTTTCCAGAAGCAATTTCTCCAGGACCCAGTTTTGGCACACAGTTTTCAAAACAACACATGGTTTTTCAAGATAATATCTTGTTCTTTTTGAATTTTTGTACCTCTTTTGTTAAGATTATTTTGTAAACTGCACATTTGGAAAGCATCATGAGACACATCACTGACGATGGGGCCCAATGAGCACCCAGGTGATTCTCATTGTCTCCCAGTGTCCGCAGCTCTTGGCTATAAATAGCCTTGTGTACATTTAAACCATATGAATGAAAGAGTGTCTTTCAGAGCATCCTTCGTCTTCGACCCATGAGTTCCATCTTCTTCTCAACCTAAGCGTTCCTCACAAACACCCCTGTTTTAAACAGTAAGTGTTACTCTCCGCCATTTTCGTTTAGTTTTCGGGACTTCCCTAAGGGGAAGCTTTAGATCTATGTCTGTTTAGATCTGTACCTTCCTCCTCTAACCCGGGATTAATCTCAGGCCCAGAGTAAAAGCATTGTGGTATTCCTCTGATGCTTCACGGTCCATGCATCCCTTGTTTCTGCCTGTTTATACTCAAGGAGATTTCAAGGCTTTATTTTTCTTGGGACTAAATGCTGGAGCTCGTGGCAGAAGCTTAATGCTATGAAACTACACACCTCACTATGTCTTGGGTTCCCCATACCTGAAGGAGTAAGCATAAAGATCTAAACAGCTTTGATCTAAAGTCAAACCCCTCGGGAATTACATTTCTTACTTATTTTCTGAAATCCACTCCATGCTTGTGCTCTTTACAACTTTAGGTATTGTTCTTATCTGTTTAATACTTAACGCTTTTATTGTTTGCTAAGTTTTATAGATTATGTGCTTGTGTTTATTTTTTGTGCTTATACATAAGGGTATATTAGGCTGGAAAATGCTGGGTGAGGGCTAAGCCCTGACAAACGGCTCTACCTCTTTGGAGCCAAGCGTTGCTCCCGGAAGCCACAACGCCGCCGTAGTTTTATGTTTATTTGGCTTGTAAATAAAATATTAAGACAGTTTTTTAGGATAGTATTACACATACTACCTATATATACTACCTTACTAGAACAACTAGAAAATCTCTTAGTCTCCTATATATTTTTAATTGCTAATATTATAGGAAGAATCCTAGATACATGATCTTTGTTTTTATGGCATTAACAATAGTTATTTGTAACTTTTTCATATTTAGTATTATCTGTTTCACTTTATCCCTCAATTCCTGTAGGAGAATAGTAGAAACCCCTAGGCAAGTTTTTATTCCCAGAAGGCAAGTAATAAGAAGATCTGCTAATAATTCTCCTTTAAATACTCAAGACTAAATTAAATTAGTACCCCCTACATTTGGTATCAGAGCCTTAAGACCTAGAACCTTTAAAAAAGTAGATTATTTAGACTTAAGAATTCCATCAAGATTTGATATAAAATACATAGGACCTAATTGTCTTAGGTGTCATTTTAATAGTGAAGAACACATATTACACGGAAATAATTCACAATTAAATACTATCGCAAGTTTAGCCAATAATCTACAAAGCAAAGTAACAGAAATAGAATTTACTTTGAACAAACTACAAGATGAATTAAGAACCTTAAGAGTAAAAACAAAAAAACTCTCTGAAAATTTAGATTATCTAAAAACTAGTAAAGGATCGCAACAAAATATTGATAAAGAGATAAATTTAACAACTCAAAAATTAAAAGTTGTCAAAATAGAACCTAGAACTTCATCATCAACAAAACCATGGCACTTTCACAGCGATGTAAAGGATTTACCTCAGAAAAAGGAAGTTCTTCTAGAAATCTTAATATAATAGATAGAATAACAGGAAGAAGAAGTGTAGACCAAAGAGATATTCCGTTAGACGAAATAATTGACATAGACCAAGATATTACTTTCTTCAGTAATAATCAATTAAATCTCCTTAATCCTAGACAGTTATATAGAATAGGACCTTTGAATTTTAATACTGGATTATTCAGACACTATAGGGAAATTCAAGTTAGTTTTGTAGGACACGATTCCGTCAACATAAACTTAATAGCAGAACAAGCTTTCAAAGAAATTAAGAAATTATATACTTTAATTCATTTAGGTTTAATTGTCATTGGGGCAGAAGGATTAGGACGAAAACACCTAGGAACCAAAACTCTGCTCAACGTCTATGTTGATAGATGGGCCGATCCTAAAAAAGCTATGTTAGGAATCACCGAAGTAGATATGAATCAGAACAGAGAAATATTTTATTGCTCCCCTGATTTCCTCATAGGACTACAAGATTTCAAAAAATATATTAAAATAGGTATTCAGACAAAAGGATATGAATCCTTTGTCGGAAACAATCTTTTATTATGTATTGGATTTTTAGGAAGATGTACTTGCTCCATTACTACTAGGTTTAAAGTTAAAATAGATGATGTCGTTAATTTAAAAGGTAACAAGGGAATTAAATTAATTAAGCCTATCAAATATTCCCCAGATATCTTAGCAGGATTAGAATGGAACCTTAAACTCAGAGAAGAAAAAATAATTAGTTCTAAAGAAAGTATTACGTATATAGATACAAAAGGTAATATAAATATTAGATTTAATAGTTATGAACAAAAGAATACAAAGGACACAAAATCAATTTCTAGCAAAAATTACGATTAAGGAGAATCAGAGACAGATGAAATAATATACACTAAAGAACTAGAATTAAAATTAACAGAAAAAGAACTTTTTCATTTAGAAGAAGACTTAATTAAAAATGGAAAAATCCAAGAGGAAGAATATATGTACTGTGACCAAGAAACTAACATCAGAATAGGAAAAATGCCTCTAGAGCCAACAAAAGATGAAGAAACTATAAGTATCAAAGAATACATGGATGAAGAAAGCTCTAATACTATTCCCCAAAATAGTTATACCACTTATCCACGAACTCCTCCTAGGGAAGTATATTATTCTGGTAATATGCCAAGGATTCCTTATAGTGACCCAGTAACTTTTGATACAAGATATATCCCAAAGGAAAAAGAAAAGAAACAGAAAGACCTATAAAGTTTCAAGAAATGGGCAAAGGAAATTTTTTTAATCTTTAAGCCCATGATCCCCAAGAATGGACAACAGTATTAGACCTTTGGAAAAATCAGGTAGTGTCAGACTATATTCAAAAATTTCAGTCTCAAGATGTAGAAGAAATGTACAGATACTTAGAGACATTTTTAGGAGAAAGCGTAAAAGCTTTATGGGAAAGTTATAAAAGAGGGAATCCAGAAGAATTTGGCCATCTAATGAGCCTAGGATCAAATCCCTATAATTTTCTTATTAAAGTCTATCAATTAGTAACAGGAGATGACCCTAATCTAGGATTTGTAACATTACAAAAAGATGCAGTTGTTTATTTAGAGCAACTTAGTTTACATAATTATAAATATGTTAAGAAATTTCTCCAAGATTACTTTTATTATACATGTATTTCAGGAAATGCTTTCAACAACGACTTAGGCACAAAGTTATTTAGGAAATTACCAGGAGCTCTAGGAAAAGAAATATATGATAAATGGCAAAACGTAGAAACAACAAATCCTACAGGAGTGTATTCAATAGGACAAAGAACCAAGTTTATTATGACTATCCTTCAAGAAAAATGTACAAACATTCAAATACAAAGACAACTTAAAGGAGATGATTATGGGTTCTATAAGCAGATATATACTACCCAAGCTTATGGTCTAAAAGACTCATGACAGAAACTAAGAAAACATAAAAAATACTTCAAGAAAGGATACTTTATCCGTAGATCCAAAAGTAGGAAACCATATTTAAACAAAGATAGACATGTTAGAAGATTTAACCCAAAAAGAACCTATATGAATAAACTTTCTTGCTATATTTGTGGCTAAACAGAACACTTAGCCAACACCTGTCCCAAAAGACAAAACATTAACTCTAAGAGATCCACCCTTGTAGAAAATGTCCAACAAGATCTCATAGAAGTAGATGAATACATGTCAGATACGGAATCTACTTATAGCATAGTAAGTATCCAAAATACACCTTTAGATTCTTCAAATTCAGATGAAGATTTAGTCATAAGCCTAGAAGAAAACCTTGACCTTATGGACACTACTTCATAATGTGTACATACGTGGTCATGGAATACAGGGTTAGATAGTAATCCTTGTTTTAAGTGTGCTTGGTATCCTAGCAAAAAACAAAGAGCTAAATGCAATCAGTGTTCCCTAGAAGCTTGCATCCCTTGTCTAAAAACCCTAGGTATAGAACCTGCAGACCAGACTCTCTCTCTCTCTCTCTCTCTCTCTCTCTCTCTCTCTCTATATATATATATATATATATATATATATATATATATAATTCTTTAGGGTATATTATCTCATCTGTTTCTAATTCAATATTGACTAGGTCATAATTTTCACTAGAGATTGATTCTGTATCTTCTGTATTCTTTTGTTCATATCTATTAAATCTAATATTTATGTTACCTTTAGTATCTGTGTATATGATACTTTCTTCAGGACTGATAATTTTTTCTTCTCTAAATTTAAGGTTCCATTCTAATCCTGCTAAAATGTCTGGAGAATATTTAATAGGCTTAATTAATTTTATTCCTTTGTTTCCTATTAAATTAACTACATCATCTATTTTATCCTTGAACCTAGTAGTGCTAGAACAAGTATATCTTTCTAAGAATCCAATACACAATAAAAGATTGTTTCCTACAAAGGATTCATATCCTTTTGTCTGAATACCTATTTTGATATATTTTCTAAAATCTTGTAGTCCAATAAGGAAGTTTGGGGAGCAATAAAATATTCCTCTATTTTGATTCATATCTACCTCAGTGATTCCTAACATTGCCTTTTTAGGGTCTACCCATCTATCATCGTAGATACTAAGTAAGGTTTTAGTTCCTAGATCTTTTCATCTTAATCCTTTTACCCCTATTACAATCAGACCTAAATGAATCCTTTTACCCCTATTTCTTTAAAGGCTTGTTCTGCTATTAAGTTAATGTTAACAGAATCTTGTCCTACACAACTAATCTGGATTTCTCGGTAATATCTAAATAATCCGGTATTAAAGTTTAATGGTCCTGTTCTATATAATTGTCTAGGGTTAAGAAGGTTTAATTGGTTATTGCTAAATATAGTAATGTCTTGATCTATATCTATTATTTCGTCTAATTGTATATCTCTTTGGTCTACACTTCTCCTCCCTGTTATTCTGTCTATTATATTAAGGTTTCTAGAAGAACTTCCTATTTTCGAGGTAAATCCTTCACCTCGCTGTGAAAGTCCCATGGTTTTTGAGCTAAGGAGGTTCTGGGTTCTATTGTGATACCTTTCAATTTCTGGGATATTAAATCTATTTCTTTATCAATATTTTGTTGTGATCCTTTACTACTTTTTAGATAGTCTAAATTCTAAGAGATTTTTTCTGTTTTTATTTTTAAAGTCTTAATTTCGTCTTGTATCTTAGTTAAAGTGAATTCTATTTCGGTTACTTTGTTTGAAGATTATTACCTAGACTTATAATAAGATCTGTGATAGTATTTAATTGGTGATTATTCCCGTGTAAAATATGTTCTTCACTGTTGAAATGACATCTATGGGAATTAGGTCCTATATATTTTATCTCAAATCTTGATGGAAGTTTAAGGTCTAAATAATCTAGTTTTTTGGAAGGTTCCAGGTCTTAGGACTCTGATACCAATTTGGAGGGGGTACTAATTAATCTGGAGTATTTAAAGTTGAATGATTTGCAGGTCTCCTTACTATTTGTCTTCTAGGTGTAAAGATTTGCCTAGGGGTTTCTACGAATCTTCTATAAGAATATAAAGACAAAGTAAAACAGATAAAACTAAAAATAACCAAATTACAGAAAACTATTACTAAGGCTATAAAGACAAAGATCATATATCTATGATTCTAACTATAATATTAATAATTAAAAATATATAGGAACCTAAAAGATTCTCTATGTTTGTGCTTTCCATAACCTTAGGAATTGTTCTTATCGCTTTAGTACTTACTGCATTTATTGTTTGCTAAGTTTTATAGATTGTGTGTGTTTAATACATAATACATAAAAGTATATTAGCAACGCTCTAACCCATGTCAAAGGTAAAGAATAAGATCCAGAAAAGGTGGAGCAGTTGGTAAAAAATTGGATCTTTCCTTCTTCGAAATAGGTGGTATATGGGTTATAAGTACCATCTACTTGTTGGCTAAAAACTTGTTTAGTTGTTTTCTTGAAAAACTGAGGGGGAACGAGTCTTCTATGGATGATACATTTTGTACAGCTAGAGTCTACTAAGGCATCTAATATTAAGGATTCTTTATTAGGGAAAACAATCTTGGCCCTGACAAGTATGCTAGAAAAAGATTTGTCTTGGTTGCGGACGTAGGAAGTTTTTGGGTCTTCTATGCCTACTATAATCCCATCACAGGATTCTTTTTCGATTGTATCTAATCTATGTTTGAGGAGAGTAATTCACAGTTTTCTATTTTTCTGGCCATAATTTCTAACTTAGTGTTATGTATCCTATTATGGATAGGCTGCTCTCTCTCTCTCTCTCTCTCTCTCAAGAAAAAAAAAAGAGCTCTTAAGAACTCAAGAACTCAGAACACTAGAAGGCTCTCCAAAAAGCAACCCGGTACTCTCCGGCACACTGATTTAAAAAAACACATGGTTTTTGAAATCTACTATTTACCAGATCTCCGGTTTGTAGACACATAGTTTCAGCCCATGGTTTATAACCCATGGTTTTGTAAAAGATAGTGGTTTTTAATTTTCGCTTGCTGTTTTGGGCACCTTGTTTTTTACTTGTAAAAAGTGTACTTTTTCATTTTTTGGCTTGGAATAACTCTCACCATCCACCTGGAAGATTCTGGGGAAAGTTTATTGTCGATGGGGCCCAATGAGAACCCGGATAAACACCTCTATTTCCAAGTGTGTCGGTAGAGTTTGCTTATAAATAAACCCCCTTGTACATTACAAAGGATATGAATGAAAGAGTGTTTCAGAGCATCTTCTTGTTTCAACCCATGAATTCCATCTTCTTCTCAACCTAAGTCTTCCTCACGAACACCCCTGTTTTTAAAGTAAGTGTTACTCTCCGCCATTTTCGTTCAGTTTTCTGGACTTCCCTAAGGGGAAGCTTTAGATCTCGGTCTGTTTAGATCTGTACCTTCTTCCTCTAACCCGGGGTTAATCCCAAGCAAAGAGTAAAAGCATTGTGGTTTTCCTCTAATGCTTCACGGTCCATGCGTCCCTTGTTTCTGCCCGTTTATACCCAAGGAGGTTTCAGGGCTTTGTTTTTTCTTGGGACTAAATGCTGGAGCCCGTGGCAGAAGCTTAATGCTAGGAAACTGCACACCTCTCTATGTCTTGGGTTCTCCATACCTAAAGGAGGAAGCATAAAGATCTAAACAGTTTTGATCTAAAGTAAAATTCCTCGGGAATTACACTTCTTATCTCTTTTTCGTATTAATCTCATGCTTGTTGTTTTCATAAATTTAGGCATCGTTCTTACCTATTTGATTCTTACCGCCTATATAGTTTGCTAAGATTATATAGATTGTGTGTACTTGTGTTTATACATAAAAGTATATTAGGCTGGAAACTGCTGGGTGAGGGCTAAGCCCTAACAAATGCCTCTACCTCTTCGGAGTCAAGTGTTGCTCCTGGAAGCCACAATGTCGCAATACTTTTATGTTTATTTGGTTAGTAAATAAAATATTAAGACAGTTTTTTAGAATTATCCTACGCATATTACCCATATATTACTTATATCTAGGTCTATTTTACAACACCTTAAGATTTAAGCTATAGGAGCATATACTTACATTCTATTTTTATTAGTAATAGCAGTAGAATTATTCAACTATTTTGTGTTCCTCCCAGAACAACTAGAGAATCTTTTAGTTTCCTATATATTCTTAATTATTAATATTTTAGTCAGAATTATAGATACATGATCTTTGTCTTTATAGCCTTAATAATAGTTTTCTGTAATCTGGTTATTTTTAGTTTTATCTGTTTCAGTTTGTCTTTATATTCTTATAGAAGATTTGTAGAGACTCCTAGGCAAATCTTTATACCCAGAAGACAAATAGTAAGGAGACCTGCAAATAATTCATCTTTAAATACTCTAGATTAATGAGAACCTTAATTAGTACCCGTCTCATTTTGGTATCAAAGCCATAAGACCTGGAACCCTTTAGAAAATTAGATTATTTAGACCTCAAACTTTTGACAAGATTTGACACAAAATACATAGGACCTAATACTCTTAGGTGTCACTTTAATACTAAAGAACATAGTCTACACGGAAATAACCCTCAACTCAAGAGTATTATCGATCTTATTATAAGTTTAGGAAATAATCTATAGAGTAAAATAACAGTAATAGAAGTTAGTATAAGTAAAACACAAGAAGAAATAAGAAACTTAAGAATAAAAATAGACAAATTAGCCGAAAATTTAGACTATCTAAAAACTAGTAAAGGATCCCAATAGAACATTGATAAGGAAATAGATTTAATAACTCAAAAATTAAAAGCTGTTAAAATAGAACAACCTAGAACAACCCAGCGTAGAAAACCATGGCACTTTCACAGCGAGGTGAAGGATGCACCTCGGAAATAGGGAGTTCCTCTAGAAACTTAAATATTATAGATAGAATAACAGGAAAAAGAAGTATAGACCAAAGAGGTATACAATTAGATGAAATCATAGATATAGACCAAGACATTACCTTATTCGGCAATAATCAATTAAACCTCCTTAACCCTAGACAATTATATCGAATAGGACCATTAAAATTTAATACAGGATTATTCAGACATTACAGAGAAATCCATATTAGTTGTGTAGGACAAGATTATGTTAACATTAACCTAATAGCAGAACAAGCTTTTAGAGAAATTAAAAAATTAAATACTTTAATTCATTTAGGTTTAATTGTAATAGGCATAAAAGGATTAGGACGAAAACATCTAGGAACCAAAATTTTACTTAGCATTTACGATGATAGATGGGCAGATCCTAAAAAAGCAATGTTAGGAATTAATGAAGTAGATATGAATCAGAATGGAGGAATATTTTATTGCTCCCCAGACTTCCTTATTGGATTACAAGATTTTAGAAAATATATAAAAGTATGCATTCAGACAAAAGGATACGAATCCTTTGTAGGAAATAATCTTTTACTATGTATTGGATTCTTAGGGAGATGTACTTGTTCCAATACTACTAAGTTCAAAGTTAAAATAGATGATGTTGTTAATTTAATAGGGAATAAAGGAATTAAATTAATCAAACCTATTAAGTATTCCCCAAATATTTTAGCAGGCTTAGAATGTAATCTTAAATTTAGAGAAGAAAAAAAATTAGTCCTGAAGAAAGTATTATGTACACTGATACAAAGGGTAACATCAATATTAGATTTAATATCTATGGCCAAAAGAATACAGAAGATGCTGAATCAGTTTCTAGTGAAAATTACGACCTACTCAATATAGAATTAGACATAGATGAGATAATATATCCTAAAGAATTAGAATTAAAATTATCAGAAAGAGAACTTCTTCATCTTGAATAAGATCTGATAAAAAAAATAGAAGAATAAAAGAAGAAGAATACCTATATTATGATAATGAAGCTAATATTAGAATAGGAAAAATGCCTTTAGAACCAAAAGAAGATGAAAAAATAGAAAGAGAAGAAACCTTAAGTATTAAAGAATATATGGATGAAGAAAGTTCTAACACTATTCCCAGAAGTAGCTATACAACTTACCCAATAACCCCTCCTAGGGAAGTATATTACTCAGGTAATATGCCAAGGATTCCTTATTGTGAACCAGTAACTTATGATCGAAAGATATATCCCAAAGGAAAAAGAAAAGAAATAGAAAGACCTAAAAAATTCCAAGAAATGGGCAAAGGAAAAATTCTTAATCTTTCAACCCATGACCCTCAAGAGTGGACAACAGTCCTAGACCTCTGGAAAAACCAAGTAGTTTCAATCTACATTCAGAACTTTCAATCCCAAGATGTAGAAGAAATGTATAGGTACTTAGAAACATTTTTAGGAGAAAGTGTAAAAGCTTTATGGGAAAGCTATAAAAGAGGTAATCCCGAAGAATTTGCTCATTTAATGAGTTTAGGATCTAACCCATATAACTTTGTTAATAAAGTCTATCAATTAGTAACAGGAGATGATCCTAATCTAGGATTTGTTACATTACAAAAAGATGCAGTAGTTTATCTAGAACAACTTAGTTTACACAATTACAAATATATGAAGAAATTTCTCCAAGATTACTTCAACTATACCTGCATTTCAGGAAATACATTCAACAGAGATTCAGGTACTAAACTGTTTAGAAAATTACCAGGAGCATTAGGAAAATAAATTTATGATAAATGGCAAAACTTAGAAATTGAAAATCCTATAGTAGTTTATTCAATAGGACAAAGAACAAAATTCATAATAACTATCCTTCAAGAAAAATGAACAGATATCCAAATACAAAGACAACTCAAAGGAGATGACTTTGGGTTCTGTAAACAGATATATACCACCCAAGCTTATGGTTTAGTAGACTCAGGACAAAGACCTAGAAAAAACAAAAGATATTTCAAAAAAGGATATTTTATCCAAAGATCGAAAAGTAGAAAACCATATTTAAATAAAGATAGACATGTTAGAAGATTTAACCCAAAAAGAACTATAAGAATAAATTATCTTGCTATATTTTCGGACAAACTGAACATTTAGCCAACACCTGCCCTAATAGACAAAATATTAACTCTAGAAGATCTACCCTTGTAGTGAATGTCCAATAAGACCTTATAGAAGTTGACGAATATATGTCAGACACAAAATCCATTTACATCGTTGTAAGCATACAAAATGCTCCTCCAGACTTATCAGATTCCGATGAAGACTTAGTCTTAGACATAGAAGGAAACCTTGATCTTATGGATACAACTTCAGAATGCACACATACCTGGTCTTGGAATACTGGGTTAGACAACAACCCTTGGTTTAAGTGTGCCTGGTATCCCAATAAGAAATAGCGTGCAAAGTGCAAACAGTGTTTCTTAGAAGCATGTATCCCTTGCCTTAAAATCTTAGGAACAGAACCCATCGACCAGACTATCCATAATAGGATACATGACACTAAACTCGTTATCATGGCCAGAAAAATAGAAAACTGTGAAGTAGAAATTACTCTCCTCAAATCGAAAAAGACTCCTACGATGGGATTACTGTAAGCATCGAAGACCCAGAAACCTCTTACGTTTGTAACCAAGATAAATCTTTTTCCAACATACTTGTTAGGGCTAAGATCCTTTTCCTTAATAAAAAATCCCTCATATTAGATGCTCTCGTAGACTCTGGCTGCACAAAATGTATTATTCACCGGAGACTAGTTTCCCCTCAGTTTCTTATGAAAACAACTAAGCAAGTATTTAGCCAACAGGTAGATGGTACTTATAACCCTTACACCACCTATTTCGATGAAGGCAAGATCCAATTTTTTACTAATTGCTCTACCTTTTCTGGATCTTATTCTTTACCCTTAACATGGGATAGAGACCTCAAACTTAAAGTAGACTTTATTTTAGGTCTTAATTTCACCTTACATAATAATGGTTCCCTTACAATTTCCCGAGACTATTTACAATTTCACAAAAACTCTAGTACTATTCCTGTCCAAACCACTTATTCACCAACTCTCACCTCTACAGCAGAGCGTGGTGGTCCCCTAGATGCAGAAATCGACAAAGCAAAATAAACTAGTTGTCAATGTAAAATTTTAGGAAGCTGCAAACAAGTTAACAATCCTACAATTTTAGCCTTAGAACAACAATTAGATAATAATATTGTTAAATTAGATAATAAGCTCTTATGTTATGAAGAAATAGATGAAGACTTAACAGAAGTTCCAATACAACACTCCTAGACTTTTCCTGAAGCAGTAGCACATACAGGCTTAGTCCAAGTCTCAGTCCAACCAGAACCTTATATCCAACCATTACCAAGTCCACAGGATTATCCAGAAGAAATAATGGGAGAAAATGAAGACTTTGATGATTGGATAGAACGAATGATAGACCTAGATTACACCTTTTTAGATACAGAAAAAATTTATTTAGAAATAATTAATGTCCATCATAAAGATAAACAACACTTACAACAGATCATAGACAAATTAGATCAATTAGAATATTTCGGAGAAAATCCCTTAAAACATTGGGAAAATAATCATAAACAGTGCAGGCTAGAATTATTAAATCCTAATTACATATTAAAAAAAGACAACATAGAAGCTACGAATTTAGACAAAGAAGAAGTTAAACTTCATATCACAGAATTATTAAACCTATGAATTATTAGAAAATCCATAAGTCGCCATAGATCAGCAACCTTTATAGTTAGAAAACATAGTGAACAGAAAAAAAGGAAAGTCTAGAATGGTTATTAATTACAAAAGAATAAATGATAATACAATCACAGATAGTGATAACATACCAGATAAGTCTCAGTTAATTAATAGGATTCAAGATACAAAAAATATTTAGTAAATTTGATTGTAAATCAGGATTTTGGCAGGTAAAAATGCATCCATATAGCATAGAATGGACCGCATTCACATGTCCAGAAGGACATTTCGAATGGTTAGTAATGCCTTTTGGATTAAAAAATGCACCAGCCATTTTCCTGAGAAAATGGATAATATATTCAAGAAATATGATACATTTGTGCTAGTATATATAGATGACATCTTAGCATTTAGCAAAACTATTGAAGAACATATAGGTCATTTAAAATTAGTATTAGCCACCTTTATGCAAGAAGGAATCATTATTAGCAAAACAAAAATTGAATTATTCAAAGAATATATGAAATTCTTAGGAGTAAATATAGGACAAGGACAGATAGAATTACAAGATCATATTTCTAAGAAAATATTAGAAATGCCAGATGATTTATCAGATACAAAACAACTACACAGGTTTTTAGGATTGGTCAATTATGCCAGACCTTTTATTAAAGACATAGGAAAAATTATTGGCCCTTTGTATGGAAAAACATCTCCAACAGGCCAAAAATTCTTTAACCAAGAAGATAAAAATCTGGTTAAAAAGGTTAAAGAGAAAATCCAGACATTATCCAAATTACAAATACCTTTAGATTTAAATTATCTAATCATAGAGACAGATGGTAGTAATCTTGGATGGGGCGGAGTCCTTATTGCCAAACCCCACAAATATAGTGAAAAAGAAGAAGAATAAATTTGTAGCTACGCCAGTGGAAAATTTAAAGAAAAAGGCAACATGAGTAGCATAGATTATGAGATTTTAGCAGTAATTTATTCCTTAGAATCTTTTAGATTGTTTATTATTAACAATCAAGAATTTACCCTAAGAACAGACTACGAAGCTATAGTAAAATATTTCCAAAGAAGAAAAGAAAATAAGATAAGTAGGAGAAGATGGTTAAACCTTGTCGATATTATTACAGGTAATGGGTACAAGATTGAATTTGAATAGATTAAAGGTAAAAGTAATAGCCTTGCAGATACTCTTAGTAGAAGATTTTTGATACACATATTATGACTAATTGAACAGATGGATTTTCCAGACCACGGCTCTTCCAAATCATCTTCCTCCAGATTCAATAATTATGGACAAGAATTTCTCAGCTTTGGTAATAAAAAGTTAGTAGTTTTTCCAAAATCTAATATTACTTTTAAGACTTTACCAAGCATTTCAATTACAAAAGAAGAACAATGTTTATTAGATAACTTATGGCTTTCTTACCAGAGAATTCCCAAAGACCAGAAATATTTTTTAGATAGCATTAACGAACTTTTAGAATATTTTTCGCAAAAAAAGAAAAGTTTTAATTTTTATGTTGTTTTCCAAGGTCACACTCCAGGAGTTTTTCATTCCTGGACAGAAGTTGTTGAAAGTATCCAGAATTTTAAAAGACCCATTTACAAAGGCTTTAATAACCTTCAAGAAACACTAGAGGCAGCCAAATTAATTATTGGCACCAATTACTACATAGCCCCTTCCTTAAGACATATGAGAGAAGACCAAGTATCCTACGGTGTTGCCAAGGATACAAAAAGAATTATATTTTGTGACCATTGTGATACCCTGGCCTAGACTATTCAAAGACTCAATGAGAAGAGAAGATTACTAGAAGAGAAAAATGACTTCCAGAAAGAATATATCAAGACTTTAGAAGAAGAAAACAAAAGACTTAAGGCAAAGGCAACATGTACTATTTGTACCCAGATCCCTACTAGTGAAGGGTTTTCACTAGCTAGTCCAGCTCAAATGGCAGCCGGTAAAGACACATCAAGTCCGTTGATGGCTGGACATTTGCAAAAAATGTCAAAAGACAAGCAGCAAGAAAAGACTGAAGAAAAACAGTATACAGACTCAGCATACATCAAGAAGATGATGCAAGACTATTTTCAAGAATATCTTAAAGAACAAGGGTATGAAAATAATAATTCAGACACTTCTAGCAAAATTGGCTCCACTGGAACCGGTACCCAAACTCTCCAATGCTATTCTCAAGATGAAGATGAAGATGAAGATGAAGATTATGACTCAGAGGCCATCCATAATTTGACTACACTTGATGGCAAATAAGACACTTCATTACAAAAGAGACTGGATAGAAAAGACTAAAAGACATAGTACTTTAGAAAAGAGACTGGATAGAAAAGACTAAAAGACATAGTACTTTGGAAAAGAGACTGGATAGAAAAGACTAAAAAGACCAAAAAAAAAAACAGAGAATATTTAAAGATGAATACTCTCTCTCTCTCTCTCTCTCTCTCTTATCCACAACTAGTGGACAGTTGGCCTGTATGTCGACAAAAGAATGTCACTATCATTCTATTTGGAAAATCTTTTTATATTTCCAACATCACATGGGATTTGGCTGCTAGTCGCCATAATTATGGAAGACAGTTGGTGCAAAACAACTAGCCCTCCAACAATACCAAAGATAGTTGGATATATAATGATGGCAAGGTCCACTCAGAGAACCTGCCGCCTCAATAATAGAGGCATCAACCGCCTCAATTATGGAGGCATCGTGTTACATTTTTATTGGTGGAATTGTAAAAAATTTGAATGCACCTTTGTAAGCTCCATCTATATAAGGAGCATTGTTTTACTGTAGAAGGCATCACCTGGAAAATAATCTTCTCTGTCTCCCAGGTTGCTTAGCAATGTGTTTGTGTTTTACAGTTTAAATTGTAAGTTTGATTTCCTTCTTTTCTTGTTGTTTTTAAAGTTGAATTTCCTTCACTTTTCGTGTATGATATCAGAGTCATGATTGGCTAAATAAGAATGTTTCTATATGACTCTATGATGTTCTTGATTTCTAATATCATAATTAGTAATGTGTTTATTCAATCTTGTTGCTTAAACATCGTTTCTTCTGCTCACCATCTTCCTGAGAAAGTATGGGACGTCACCCAAGTCGAGTTGAGTTAGGCCGTGTTGTCAGAAAAGTGTTGAAAACCGTGCATACTCTTAAATCATTGATAGACATGTACTGCATAATGAACAGTAGAATAGATGTTTAATTTGCTATGCTTTGATTAACACACTTCCTCGTATTTTATAATTTTCATAAAACATCAATAGACTCATATAGAACATTCATTTCAATTTAGTTCCAATGGCTTCTAGTAGTAGAAGATCTGTGAAGAATTCACAATTAGTTGAATATCGAATTCAACAAAAAATGAATACACGGAAAGCGAAGGAAATTCAACTTTAAAAACAACAAGAAAAGAAGGAAAACAAACTTACAATTTAAACTGCAAAAAACAAGCACACTGCTAAGCAACCTTGGAGACAGAGAAAATTATTTTCCAAGTGATACCTTCTACAATAAAACAATGCTCCTTATATAGATGGAGCTTGCAAAGGTAGATACAACTTTTTTACAAGTCCACCAATAAAAATGTAACATGATGCCTCCATTATTGAGGCGGCCGAAGTATGCCTCCATTATTGAGGTTGTAGGTTCTCTAAGTGGACCTTGCCATTATTATATATCTAGCTGTCTTTGGTACTACCGGAGGGCCAATTGCTATGAACCAGTTGTCTTCCATTATTATGGCAGCTAGCGGCCAAATCCCATGTGTTGTTGGAAATATAAAAATATTTTCCAAATAGAGTGATAGTGACATTCTTTTGTCGACATACATGTCAACTGCCTCTCTATAAAAGCCAACACGGGTTCCCTTACCCCCGCATTTCAAAATGATTAAGATGAAGTTCAGGAGGCAGCTCGTACTATGGATCCACTGACTCCCAATCGGGTTGCCAAACTGGGTCTCGCTGGTGTTGCCGGTAGGTCGTGATGTGCCTCGAGATGGACGTCTCCTATCCTCCAGTCTGTGGGGAATCCGCTCCCGGGTCGTCGCTCTGCTGCTTCTGGCCCGTCCTCTAGGCACCTTTGGAAGGCAGGGAGTGTGACAACTACCATGTTTCCTTGGTTCTCATCGCGCCTCTTCATGTTCTGATGCTACCGCACCATGCGTGAAGCAAGTGCCGCTTGCTGTTGTATGAGGGGTTGCAGCCACTCGAAAACAAGGTGTCACGCTCGTTTCCTCCTTAGTCACGCACACGCATGTTGCTCCAGTTTGATGCACCGTGTGCATCTGTGCCCTTTCCAGCAGCTACTGTGCCCTTTTCATTTTCACCTGGCTGCCGCACAAGTTGGAAGGGTTGCTACATGCGCCAAGACTGCACTTGCTGGTGCTAGTTGCACCATGTGCACCAAGCTCAGGCTAGACTCTTCCTCGTAAGAGTTAGGTGCGTCCACCATCCTGATCAGTGCGTTTGTACCACCATTGGCCTTCCCTGCTTTATACATCATCTGAAAGTCAAACTCGGCCAAGAAATCTTGCCACCGAGCCTGCTTTGGATTGAGCTTTTTCTGCGTAAGGAAGTAGCTAGATGCGACGTTGTCAGTTTTTATAGAAAATTTGGAGCCTAAAAGATAGTGCCTCCAAAGACGTAAACAATGTACTACAGTCGTCATCTCTCTCTTGTACAATACAACATTGCTCAGTTTCATTCAGCTTCCTACTCTCATAAGCGATTGGGTGTCTGTCTTGTTCTAGTACACCTCCAATGGCATAGTTCGAGGCATCTGTATTTACCTCAAACGGCTTACTGAAATCAGCAAGGTGCAGCACTGGTTCAGCCACCATGGTGTCCTTTAGCCGTTGGAATGCTCTTTGGCATGAGTCCGTCCATCGTCACTTTTGGTCTTTCTTGAAAAGGTCAGTCAAGGGGGCTGCTATAGCTGAGAAGCCCTTGATAAACCTTCTGTAATAATTTGCAAGACCAAGGAAACTCCTATGGTCACGCACCTTGGAAGGGATTGACCAGTCACGCACAGCCTCCACCTTCTTGCTATCCATCAATATCCGTCCTCCCCCTATCCAATGTCCAAGAAAGGACACCTCTTGCAACCCATAGGAGCACTTCTCTTCCTTGACATACAACTGATTATTTCTCAATGTTTCGAACACCTTTCGATGGTGTTTCTTGTGCTTGTCCATACTCTTGTTGTACACCACGATGTCATGCAAATAAACAACAACAAACTTGTCCAAGTATTCGGAAAGTACCTCGCTCATGATAGTACAAATGTTGCAGCTGCATTGGTTAGGCCAAAGGGCATAACCATGAATTCGTAAGCCTCATATCTGGTTACACAAGTAGTCTTCCCCTCGTCTCCTTTAGCAATCCGGACTTGGTAATAACCACTTTGCAAATCCAATTTGGAGAAAACTTGCGCCTCTTTCAACTGATCAAAGAGATCTGCAAAAAGAGGAATAGGGTACTTATTCTTTATAGTTACCTTGTTGAGCACCCTACAATCGATGCACAGTCTTATACTGCCATCCTTCTTAGTCTGAAACAGTATAGGGGCGCCATAAGGTGCTTTGCTTGGCCTTATAAACCCAGCATCCAGCAGCTCACTGAGTTGTCTTCGCAGTTCGTCCAACTCTTTGGGCGCCATTCGGTATGGGGCTCGTGCTGGATTTCTTGCTCCGGGCTCAAGCTCTATGCGATGGTCCACCCCTCTCCTAGGTGGTAACTGCGCTGGAAGTTGTTCAGGCATGACATCTCTATATTCATGCAGTATGGCTTGTATCTCTTTAGGGGTAGGCATGACCTCTACCTGCCCTATAGCACAAATAGAAGCAATGTAAGTAGAGCGGCCCTGCTTAAGACCTTTCTTAAGCTGGAGGGCTGATAGCATTAAGTCCTTTTTTGTTACATCTTTGTTGTCAAGTTCAGAAATAGTACAAGGACTTTACTCGTCCATAATCCCCACTACCCCAACATGCGGCATTACAAATGCCTTACAAACCTTGAAAAACTCCATTCCCAAAATCACATTGAAATCATCCATGACAACAATAGTAAAATTCAGAAATCCAACCCACTTGCCTATCTCCACCGGGATGTTCTTGGCAATGCCTTGGACTTCACGAGCAGCAGAATTTACAGCTTTTATTTTGCTCCCATCTTTCTCTCCTTGTATATTTAGGCGCCTAGCCTCCTCCTCCGAAAGGAAGTTGTGGGTGGCGCCAGTGTTCACCACTGCTCTAACAGTACGTCCAGCAAGTGTTAGAGAAATAAAAAGAAGTTCTCTTAAGGGTCTTACCGGAAGTGGAGCAACCTTCTCCTCCTTTGAACGGACAACAGCATGGAGAAGTGTTAAGGAGCCCAACCTAGGCTCAATCCCTCCATTGTTCACCTCAGTTTGAGCAGCATTGAGGAACCTCTTTCCAAGAAAATCCCTCGCATATGAAACAATGGACCTTCTTTTTCTATTTGTCCCCTCGTTTCTTCTCTTCCGGCCTAGCCTTGGTGTCCTTTGCCCTTGACTTCTTCTCCCCTTTCTCCTTCTTAAAATTCTTTTTACCATTGTAATTTTTCTTAGACACTTTGTTAGCCGAATAATTCTTTCTCTCATATTTGGTTAACTATTCAGCAGTAGATAAAGCTTAAGCTAATATCTTTACTTTCCGTGGGCTGAGTAAGAATTGAGAAGAAATCCAAGCCCATTGTTCAAGCTTGCAGTAGGAATTGAAATAAGCCCAGCAATTATCGCAGCGAGGAACAAGGTTACCATTGGACCCGGAAACAGGGGGGTTACCAAGCTCGTCAACTGGAGAAAATGGGGTAACGGTGACTCCCCAAGGAAAGCCGGAGGATTCTAGTGCATCGGGATCGGTCGGGAAATGAGATACTATCGGCCTAACTGCCATTGACAAGAAGACAACAGCAGAGTTGCAGAGTCGCGAGGTCGATAAAAACCCAAATAATGAGGAACCAAAAAAAACACAAACTTCTTTCCCTGCTTGGCTCGATTCGTCTAAACCAGCGATCTAGTAAACGCCGTTTGAGCTGGTCCGGCCAAAGAAAAAGCGGGTTAATTCAGAGGGGAAAGCATGGGTCTGGTTTTGAGAACCCGAACCCCAACTCGGAAACCCGAACGGTTTAGAAGTCAAACATTATCCATTGTCTCATTCCCAAGTCAACCTAGTAACTCTCCAATTAAAATATTTTTTAAATATAAATATAATTAAAGAATACAATGCATAAAATTATTATACAATGTCAAAATATAAATAATAAAAAATAAAAAATAGATAAGTTTTATTTATATGTTATTTAATTTTAAAAAATATCAATAAGGTATTCCCATCAAGTTTAGGTCAAATTTGGGAAAACCCAAGCCTACCTCCAACTTAGGGTTATTTCCCTCCATCCCTTCTCCTCCAAACGGAGTGAATTTAAGTTTTTTTTTCGCCCACTCCTAACTTTGATTATGTGTTGGACCTCGAGTCCCAAACTTGACCTGAACTTAGGGTTATTTCCTTTTATCCCTTCTCCACCCAACGGAGTGAATTTAAGCTCTTTTTTTTTTGTACACTCCTAGTTTTGATTATGTGTTTGACCTGAGTCTTTGATGAGGACAATGTAACCTCAGGTTTGTGGAGATCATGAGAAACATGATTGAAAAATAACATATTTTACTTATGTTATGGAGATTACATGTAACGAGTCATAAAAAATTTAAGGGTGTGTATATACAGATAGAACATTATAAGAAAAATATATAGAGGAATTTGTTTTTGAATTTTTTTTCTAATATTTTCACTATTTAATGAATAGAAAAAGTTATCTTTTTGATCTTCTTGTCTTTAAAAAAAATAAGTATGTTTCTTATTGCTTAATCTGATATCATGGGAAAAGTAAGCCAAGAAGATTTATGTTGATTGCTCATTTTCTATATTTAATTTCTTATTTTGTTCAAATGTAAACACTACAACTACGTAATTATTATTTTATTTTATTTTCAATGGCGTCACAAATGCAAGAAAATTTTCTAAGAGAATTTGTCAATAAAAACATCATCCAATGAGAAAATTAGTAAAAGAAAAAATAATTTTCTCACCGTTTTATTTTCCTAAGTCGACACAAATGATCCTTAAGCGTTGATGTTAATGTCTTATGCAACTAACAAAATTAACTAAATCATCTCTTACAACAGCTGAATTGCCATCAATTGTGCATTAAATTGGAAATTGAAGTGAAGAAAAGTATTGATGTTGTTAGATACATACCCTTTATTACACACTCTAGTGGTCTATGGCATGAGTTGGAGTGAGAAAATAGAAGATTTAAGTTGTTGAGTCAATACCCCAAAGGAAAAATTGAAAGAAAACTATTATGAAGATGGCAAGTAAAGTGGAAGACCTTAAAGATCGTAAAAGTCAAATTTTATATAAAAGTTATAAAACCTAGTTCATATGGATTAAACCATGGAATTTAACAATAATTCAAGTCCATCCAAGAAAAATAATGTATTATTGATCCATTCAATGTTTTTCATGGGTTACCCTAGATTTGAGAAAGGGTATATAGATGTTATGACCCTCAAAGTAGAACTTGGTATGTTTGGACATATGTTTCCCTCTTTTAAGATAATCCTTAACTACCGGCCCAACATGTTCAAAGATCATTCTCATGGGGAAGTACTTATTGTCCTAGCAATGAATGCATTGGAAGATACAAATAATGGCAGAGTTGATAATTGTGATGCTCCTCTTCAAGGCTCCCTGTAGTCATTTCTTCCGAAGGAGAGTCCTCCTCTTCCTTATTTCCTAATTTGCATTTGTTTGTTGTTATTAGGAAGGGAGTTCGACAATGAACGAACGAGTTGCTTCTAAAAAAGGAAGAAATACTTTTCGGTTTCAGTATTCTCGATTCTAATTAGTTCTTTGTGGCTCACTCCAAGGGACACAGAAGAGGGACCTATTTATTTATTCACTTGAAAGTGATTATAGGGGTGGACGACTCGTTCGTCGCCCCTTCTGACCACAGCCTCTGGAAAGAGCAGAAACTAAAAGACAAGGAAGCAGAATACCAATGCGATATCAAAGGCTGCTCCATGGGTTTTGACACAAAGCATGATTTGGTACTGCAAGAACATTCATCTATCTATCTATCTATCTATCAAGCCATAATTGATGCTTTGTCTTACCTTTAATAGAGAAGAACTGATCATCATTAAGCACATATCCAAAGAGGGTTTTTTCTTTTAAAATAGAAGAAAATTAATATTTATTTGATAAATACCAATATAATATTAAAAAAAATCATATATATGGTTGTCATTGTAGAAAACTGACTTTTAACATGGACTCATACATCTTATATAGGTGTGAACCTAGCATCCTATTTAAGAGATCATTTCTTAAATGAAAGCCTCAAGGTATACACATCCAAGGTGGTCTTCTTCAAAACCAACATTATTTCTAACAAGTGACTGACAATCGATAGCTTGCACCCACCAATTGAGGGCTCATACCATGAAGAGGCTCGCTCATGTTAGAGAAAATTGACAGCCTCATCATTGCCACATTATTCAATCCTCTAGAAAGGACAAACTCCTACATAACTCAGCAGCATGATGTCTTTGCAAGTGCAAGCATGTGGTAGCATTGACCAACCAACTCTAGGCCACCTCTTGGGTGGTACATCCAAAGCTGGCACCCTCAAAATAGCAAATAATCGAGCCACACAGGTTCTCGACATTGCATCTACAAGGTCAAGTAATATAAGAAGAAAAGTTCAAATATAAACGAACAACAAATCAATATGCTTGGACAAGATGCAGAACACCAATCAGTAAAATGCAGCTCAACTAATTTGTGGTAGAAAACACAAAAACCAAGGCACAACAAGAATTTGTTTTCAATGACAACAAGAAAAACGAAAGAATTTATTAAGAAATACATGGAACAGCCAGACTATTTGATAGGAGAAAAATGAAAGCAAAGGTAGAAAAGGATTATCCAAAATGGATATGATAATATTATGCTTCATCAACATATTCTTGATATAGAATCTTATATGATATAGATCACGATATAAGATATCACCAAGCACTATGTCAGTACAACAACTCCAAATGACTGGCAACCACAACGGAAGTTCTGTCAGACATTTGGTATTCCACACTACAAAAGAGAGTAGCCTACTTCCAACTACATGATTCTTTAAATTTTTGGTAATAGAAAAATCAGTTGAAATTGCACCTATCATGATGGAGATGTCCACTGGTAAGCATGATTATGTTTGGCCTATGTGACAATCAGTATAATCACAGTACCAAGATGAAGTAAGATTATACATGAAATTGGATGAAATCATGGATAACCAATGTGTGTAATATCTAGTTCTAGTGCACTAGCCAATGTAGCCTCTCTGAGAATTCTACACAATGTCTTCAACAGTCTCAACTATTTTTCTGGAGAGTTATATTGACATGAAAAATATTGCCTTACAATAGGCCTCACCATTTCCAATCATTTTATTGAGACTCTTTTCCTGGTATGGGCGTGGCTGAGCCTGAGGCTTCAATTCCATGTTTAAGTCAGGGTTCACCTGCAGTAAGCAACATCAAGTCAACAGCATACCCATGATGTGTGACAAGGAACAAAACTGGCAGAACATCAAGCATTTGTGAGAAATAAAGCTTACTGTATCATTTCTGAAGTCATACTCCTCCAACATGGGATAATTTAATGCATTTGGTAAGCACCTTTGCTTGACACTTTCAACCTGTAAATGTTTAAGTTAGGTCAAAAAAATTATAACCACTAATCACTTAAATATACATCATCATTCATAGACCACCCTACCTGAGCAGGATCTATTTCAAAAGAATGGATTTCTTTCTCTTCAGCTACTGCTGCCACATCAGCACCAGTGAACAACTCCTGATGACCACCACCATCCATTTCACTCAAAGCTTTGCTAACTGTAAATACATCACTTCCTTGTGAACCCTAAACAGTAGATCAAGAGTTTGCATCACCATCAGAATTGTGTCAGAGTTCTCATGATCTATCATAGAAATTTAACCATTCATCTGAGGGTTTAGTAGTGACAAATAATCTCTCCATGCTGTAGTGTGATAGTGGCTTTGGAGATGATTTCATAATTTCAATTCAAAATGAGTTTTGATTCACTATGCAGGAAAAAAATGATTAAATTATTTAACAGCACAATTTTTTTTTTAAAGAGATGTTCAAACTCCACTTCCCTTCTATGAAAAAGAAAAAGAGCAAAGTTATTTTCTTCCACTATAACAAGCAAACAACTTCATGATTTAAATGGTAAATGCAACCATTTTGAATAATAGTAAAATATGTAAAGAATAGGCATATAGATGAATCCATAGAAACTCCTATGTAAATTTTCTGTCACTCGCCAAAATGATAAGATAAAAGACTAAATATAAAAAGGCACAACTCAGAATAACACCTCAGAAAAATATAGTGGACATGCATGAAGAAAATAACAGGAAAATAAATTACCTCATTGGAATAAATTCTCGCTTTAGATATAACCTCGTCCTTCAGCAAAGTCTTCAGCACCTGCAAGTATCATGTAAAGCATAAGTTCCAAATTCCCCTCATCACCATAAGAATAATAATAATGATAATAACAACATCAATAATAATAATAAACCACTTGTGATAGAATACGAGACCAAATTCGTACCACCGGGAAAGGGGACTCCACAAAGTACCCGGTTCTTCTTAAGTACAAGTTTTACTTTCCCATAATTAGAAGTTGGAGCATAAATGAAATCAATCATTTCTTTAGGGAGCTTAGTCTTTGATAGCTTGTTCAAAACAGTAATTATTGTTTCAGTCTCGAGCCCAACAGAAACAGCAGCATATAAGGAATGAGGCGTCAAGTTATACTCATGCATAGACTCTGGCCTGCACAACATTTTTCCAACAAAATGAAAATGAGCAACCACACTGAGTTTTAAGTAGAAGAAAATAGAAGGACATCTTAAATACCGGCAAACGGGCTCAGCAATTGCAATGAGGAAATCATAGGCTTGCTTATACAACGGTGAGAATGTCTCAAGAAAGATCCATCAGCGCAAGCCCATAAAGGGCGGTTTGCATGATCAGGCTTTAATTCGAGTTTAGAAAAATTCCTCTTCATCAGTCCGCTTTCATCTTCATAATCCATATTCCGTACCCATAAACACAATTCAAGCACCTAAAGTGAACTAAAAACAAAAAGCTAAAACAAAACCAAAAAAAAGAACAAAAGTAATACCTTCACGACGATCCTAATCAAAATCTTCGGCATAATCATCACCATCATCAACAACAGCAATTCGATAATCCTCCTTCCAAGAAAAAAAAATCAGGGGAAGAACAGGAGAGCAACCAAATACAGAACGAGAGTTGGGGTTTTCAAAATTATAAAACCTTAGTGGAAGTCCTGAGCTTCTTACTAGGCCGACCTTTTTCCCTTGCAAATGAAGAGACATGAAGACATTTCATCTCGCAGAGAATTGAACCATAGGATTGAATAATTAGGAGAAAGAAAGAAAGTAGTACCATGTCCAGCCATATTTTATGAGTACCACAGTTCGACATAGTAACCGTCAAAATGAACGAGTTGCTTCTAAAAAGGGAAGAAATACTTTTCGATTTCAGTATTCTCGATTCTAATTAGTTTTTTGTCGCTCACTCTAAGGGACACAGATGAGGGACCTATTTCTTTCTTCACTCGAAAGTGATTACAGGGGTGGACGACTCGTTCGTCGTCCCTTCTGACTACCGCCTCTGGAAAGAGCAGAAACTAAAAGACAAGGAAGCAGAATACCAATGCGATATCAAAGGGTGCTCCATGGGTTTTGACACAAAGCATGATTTGGTACTGCAAGAACATTTATCTAGCTAACTCATTTATGATACTCCGCCACCCGCTAAGACACTTCATCCAAGAAGGATACAAAGCCTACCACACTTGTTAAACCATTACCATCAACATCCTACTCTTCTATGAGATAGTTTTCGAACACAGTGGCATTGTCCTGTCCCCCTCGAATAAATGTGAGCTTTGGAGTGATACTTCTGTCTTGTTTCAGTTTGTTAATTGTTGTTCGCAAGAGGCATGCACCAAATAACATTAGTATTAGTAGGTAAAGCAAAACAATCTAAACATTGTTATTGTCAAGCCAAATTTTGTTGAACTTCGAGTGGAAGAAAAAATATAGAAACAGTCAAATATATCTAGTAAGTACCTGAACATGCATTGAAGATACATGCGATAATCGGGATGAACACCTTCTTCATGCAAGCAGAGAAGTGGGCTTCTAAGCAGAGCAAACACAAGTCGAGGCAGAGGCTGCAGCTGAGGGCACTGAGAAAATGCCACATCAACGCGAGAAAGTAAAGATTCATTTCCGTGTTGAACAAGTTTATAGGCTTCATTATACTGTACTATGAGAATAACAAGCCAATCCTTAAGCAAAATCCTACCCTCCCTAATTCCTTGCTCCAAAGAACCTGAAATTACCTAAAAATTTGTGACAAACAAGGGCAAATGAGCAGGAAGGATCAATATAAAGTAGATTGTGGTACTCAAGTCTCCAGTCAGGACTGACCTTAATGTTTTTGACTAGTTTAATTGACTCGAAAACACAACAGTTTTCCTTCTTTTTCCCGTCTCCACATGTGATGGAACTTTAAGAAGTATAGTAAACCAGAAGGCATATTTGGCACAGGAAATTTATGATTCAACATCAATGGCAGAGAAATCATGTTCACAAACCATATTACCACAAACAAGTCAAAAAAATACTGCAGATAGCTAAGCATTTGACAAATTCCCTTTTTTTTTTTTCTGAAATGGTCAATTCCATATTATTAAATGCATACAAAGAAAAAAAATGCTAACAAGAAAAAAAAACCAAATCTATATATCTACACACACACACTCATCAACAGTGAAAATTTACAGAATGTATCACACGAAAAAGGCACTAATGCATCAATCTCTAGCTTACCTAAAAGATGTAACACCCTTTTTACCTAGATAGTGCTCATGTGTACTTGAGTTCAACCTGCCATTTTAAGAGTTTACTTTACTCTTGTACATCCATAGCCCATGGTCCAATTTTTTTAATCCAACAACACTAACTTTTTTGGACCCAAAACGTTTAGATGAGCTTCAGGTATAGATTGTTGCCTTAAACCAAATTTCCCGCCATTGCTCAAAAATCCATTCAGAATGGTGATGCATATCAGGCCTCTCAAATACAGAAGTGTCTTACTCAACCAAGATATTCCAAACTCTCAATAAAACTAGCTTGTTCTACACTAAGAAACAAATGAAATCTAATAATAAAATACAGCAAAAAAAAAATTGATACGAAACAACCTTATGAACAAGGATTGACAACACAACTTCAGGATCAACACTGTCATAAAGTTCATTCATATTTGCAGCTGTAGCATATTGAAATGTCCTTATCCTTAAGTGCCGCTTAAGGGAGTATCTGGACCTAAAGAAAGTACATTGTTATGCCATAAAAAATGTAGTGAGAAGAATGTTGACAGTTAGGGGAAGGCATTGACAACCACATTTCAACAATGAAAAAGGCCAAAACACTCCTCTTTATGAGTGGAACAATATATGAGAAAGTTTTTCATGGAGTATTTAACAACAAACATCTTTGAATTAAAAAAAAAAACAGTTTCAAAATTTTCTTTCCTCGAGTAATTAAATACTAGTACCTATCAATCATCAGTCAAAAGAATCCAATTCCACAAAATATTGTTAACATCAATGTTCATATTTTTTTCTTTCTAAAAGGCAAATAAGATTTTCTTAACAACTGTGGACAGGTATTTCTTATAATTCAGGGGCATTCCTGTTATTGTGGTTTATGCTTAGAGCATGCTTTTTAAGTTAATGGTAGTTCAGTACCTCAACTTATTCTGAGTGACAGGTAGGCTTTTACTCACAGGTATTTTAGTCTCATCTTGTAAAAACTCATTAGAGAAATTTATTAAGGGATGAAGGTTCTATATATATACTAATCTCAGATTAACGCAAAGAGAGAATTCCTGTAGTTGGCTATTCTTTACTCCAAAACTTCATCTTTCCTAATTCTGATTATTTTAATGGTATAAGAGCAACATTGTTGTAGTTGTCACTGGGTTTTTATGAAACATTCTCTCCTGATGTCAAATTAAATTTCATCCAATTCTAATACTGTTAATAAAGGGTAGGACATTAAAAATATCTTTTTGTTATGAGGATATTATTGTAAAGGCCTATATCAAGCAATATCCTAGATATGTTGCTCAAGGGGAGAAATATAGGGCTCGTAGATTGGAAAGGCAATATATGGTCTAAAACCGAGCCAAGAGTTTGGTTTGATAAATTCAGTCAAACGATGATAGGCTTGGGGTCTAAAAAGAGCCATTCATACCACTTTATCTTTGTTCTCCAGAGGGACAAAAGTATTGTTATCTTAATAGTCTATGTAGATGACTACACAACAAGAAAGTGAGAATATGAAACAACATTTTCAAACCAAGGATTTAAGACACCTGATTTACTTCCTCAATATTGATGTTGCATGAAACAAGGACAAAATTATACGAACACAAAGGAAATATACAACCGATATGTAGACTGAGATAAGCTGAGAGAGGTTTATTTAGAGCAAAGTCAACAGAGAGTTTGATGCAAACAAATGCAAATTTGCATGATGAACAAAACCCAATATTTAAAGATAAGACCTAGTATAGACAACTTATTAGGAAACTGAATAACGATCCAATGATTCAAACTAACATTTCCTATGTTGATAATGTCAGACTCCAATACCTAAAGATAAGACCCAATACTACAAGACTTGTTGGTAAGCTGATTTAAGACTCAACCTAATATTTCCTATGTTGATGGTGTTGTCAGTCAGTTTATGGAAAACCTGAGGAGTTGAAGTTGTGAAACAGATATTAAGGTATTTAAAATGTGGACAGGGATTGTTTCATAAACCACACCATAATCTAGAAATAATCAGGTTTTCAAAATGTTGACAATGTAAAGTCTAAAATTAGTAGAACCTCAGTAAGTACTTATTGCACATTTATGAGCAGTAACCTTGTGACCTAGAAAAAGTACCAAAACAAACTATACTAGCAAGGTCAAGCGTATGCAGCTTGTGAAATAATGTGGATTAAGTCTTTAGCAATAGAGTTTGGGTTCTCAATTGAAAACTTATGGCAATATTTTGTGACAATCAGGCTGTTAGTTTTATTGTTAACAATCCAATATTTCATGAGAGAACTAAATACATTAAAGCAAATTGTCATTTGATTCACGATGCAATTATGACTGGCAAGATTATAACATGGTATGTTTGCTCTGCACATCAACTCGATGCCATCTTTATATAGGGGTTGATCAATGTTGACGCAAAGTGAGACTTCCCAGAATTGGTTATTCTTCACTCCAAAACTTCATCTTTCTCATATCTGATTATGTTACAATAACAATGACCAAGATCTTTTTCGTGACTTTAACAAGAGCATTGACCAAAGCAAAGAGTAATTATCAAATGCTGCAGCTGCTGGTTGAGACTGACCAAACTCATTTCTTTGCCAACAAACCCCCCTAGAAGATGCTTGAAGAAAGTCAAACAATCCCCTAAAAAAAGGTTTGAATGAATAAGAGAAACAAACTATTGATGAAAATGGCAGCAAATTTCCAGCATAACAGTGTTGTTTATTGCTCTATGAGGGCTAGAGTTGAATTAGTTGCCAAGATAGTCTTCATCTCAGTGTAAGATGTTAGGTCCGGTCAGAGAGAGAAGAATAAGTCCCGATAAGTTTAGGCTTGAAAACAGTAAGGTCTACAGGTTGAGGAGTGGACCTCCCAAATTGACTAATCAACTAAGATTTAGAACTACATAAAATTTTTGTCCAGTGAAATTCCTGACCTTGTTCATCTCCTTGGATCCATTCAGAGAGAAACAGAAAGCTGATTGCCTCACATTTGACTGCTAGAATGGAGACAATCAAGGAGTAGACACCACCATAGAACAGGTGGTAAAAGCACAATTTTGATCTCAGAGCAATCCTAGCCTAGCTGGTGGATGCAGTGTGACCCATTGAGGCAGAGTTTTTGATCCTCCTCATAGGCCTTAAGAGTGTTTACCAACTCTTTTTTCTAATCCTGCCATCATTGAGGTGATTTGGCTGTTGTTTCAAGCAGGATGTTCAGGGAAGACCTCACCTTGATGCTTAATTCTGATTTTTGAGAAAATTGTCGACCTTTATAGGCATTTGATGGAAGAGCTGGATGCCACTCTATGGGGATGTGAATCATCTAACTGATTTCTTGGAACAACAACTCATTATGGGAGATTCCCTTCCCATTGCTTAACATTGTAATAGATTGGTTGTGCTATTGTATTTGTTTTCTTTAATGTCCTCTAATAACTATTCAGTTGTATGCTTTTTAAGTTTGCTTTTACCATCTTGTACCTCTCTCTACTAATAAATTACTATCTCGCTTTTATACAAAAAAAAAAGGAAAAAGAGAGATAGAGAACAACTTATTACTCCTCTTCCCAAGAAACTCTAATATTAGACCAAGTTCTGATCTCCATACACTGCTTCTATAATACTAATTACAATATAATATGAAAAACCAGAGAAATCCTTGTGATGACATAGTACAAGAAACCTAAATACATATGATACTGGGTTAAAAAAACTTTGATGTTTACACAACTCTAACTATAGGTAAGAGAATTATAAATTTTAGCGTCGATTAAAACAAAGAATGACCACAAATGAAAAGACAAGGACTTCCTAGCACATGGCAGCTGGTTATACGTACTTGTTTTCAGCACTTGATCCTGAAACTGAAGATTCCTCAGGTAGCACAATGACAGTATACTGGAAAGAAATTTGTATCACAGGAGGCTCTGTGTGTCTGTACATGATTTAAGACATATTGTTTCATATTTCTAAAATAAAGACCCATCCTTCTCAGTATATGACATCAAGATTGGATCTGAATACCTCAAGAATCCCACAGAATTAGAAAAATCAAAGTCATAACCATAAGTGGCATAAGAGTTGCAACATATAATGTGCTGAACATTCTCATATTGAGGATCTGCAAAGAAATGACCATACTATAGAAGAAAAAAGTAAATCAGACCACATAAGAGCAGTTCTTAGTTAGATATGAATCAGAAGCAAAACTTAAATGTTTTTGAAGATCTCCAAGACCATACCAAGCGTCCTGGCTAGAAATCAGAGGATGTTCTCAATCATAGTATGCATCGAAAGGCATATGAAAGGCTAAGCATCCGGTACTTGAAACACCAATTATATTTTCAAAAATGAACTTAGATTAAGCTACCCATGAAATTGTCAAAATATAGAAAGTAGTGGACTTAGATTATCCTTGCCCATTATGAGTCAAATACTTGTGTTGAGTCATACATGTAATATCGGAATAAAGCTTCACCCTCTTTCAATTAATAAAACAGTCAAACAAACCAGTTTGAGGGTAATCTAGCACTCATTACCAATCAGCTTACTCATAGATGTTTTATTTAAGAATAAAGATAACGCAAAATTTTCATGTAATCAATGGAGAAGGTAGTGACCACACAATAAAAATGTCCATGAAAGCACAGAGCCTCATTGCCATTGTGGTAGGCAGCAAAGACGACAAACCCTTTTTTACATTTTTTGGCACTCCAGACACTAATCTGTTAATTTCCCCTTCTCCCTTCCTCTCCCATAAATTTTTTATGTAATATTAAAGAAATTCAATAGAAAAAGCAACATCTCCCTTCCTCTCCCATAAATTTTTTATGTAATATTAAAGAAATTCAATAGAAAAAGCAACAACATAATCTGCCTTTATGTCTTCCACTATGAGAAATCAAGGGCAAAGAGCGGATGCATGCAAAGGCTAAGCAGCTTTCAGCTTCATACCACCTGCATCCAAGCTCCAAATCACAACCACAAATAACATCATAAGGGTGAAACAGAGACCAATACACCAATTGGTGCACAAACAGAGCTTCTAAGTCCCTTCCCAAGAAACATTAAAAGAGAACCAACAAAATCTAATGACTGCATCTTCCCCATCACTGCATAGCACTTCCTTTTCCTTCTCTCTCTCATTTTTATTTTAGATAGTAGAGAAATAGATACATGAGCTGGCTACTAAAAACATTAGATGACTGCAAGGAGCCCATCATCGCCAGTCCATCTATACGAGGGGAATGCAATCACCCATGATAGGATTGACTGCTGTAGCCACTCCCAACTAAAGAAATATCATGGAGAATTGCTGAGCAAGGGGTGCAAACCCAAGAAACAGCAAGAGAACTTTTTTTAAAAAAAACTTGTCATCGATCTCCTTAAACATATGTGAGAGCTTCCAAAATGGAGGGATCTAGCCTAAGCCCACTAGGTGACATTTGAAGAGGCTCCTTCAAGTCTAAGCAAGATGAAAAAGCAATCTCTAGACAGCCTCAAACCATGAAGCAGAGGCCACAATGCTTGAACAGTCTCATGGTTTCCTCCACATCCCCTCCCTCACTCTGCATTTAGTGCTATGAAATCCATCTGCAAGCTCACTCAAGTTTTTTAGTGGATTACAAATTGATGTCCAGAAAGATAACTTCACCAGATGTTTGCTTGATCCTGGCTAAGAGGTCTACATGCATATGCCAAACACACTCAAATTGAGGTCCAAAATTCCCTTCATCACAGTGGTACATTTTGTCCTTGAGACCTTAATCAGAGGCGTGCTTTGACCAAAACTGGGATGGATGAGGCAAGAAACCTTCTTAACCACCTTGAGAACAGATACATTCTTAGGACAGGTTGTTGACCTCATGGTTTGGAAAGATAGCACATAGGATCATTAATGTCTACTCTCCGACAATAATCATCTGGTTGGCTAACAAGCACGAGCATCTCTCTCTCTCTCTCTCTCTCTCTCTCTCTCTCTCTCTCTCTCTCTCTCTCTCTCTCCACTCTTAATCCTATGGGTCAAATCAGGAGGCAAAACAATTTTACCAATTTAAATCTCAAAACAATTGGCCAACAGCTAATTCGTATTGAAGATTTGTTGGATAAAGGTAAAATCCAGGGAAATATTGTCAAAATCCTTATGACTTATTTTCTCGAAAATTACCCTTGTTGATGAACAATAAACCGCTCATCAAACCACCCATTCCTATTAGGAACTTTAAATGGGATAATAATTCTGAAGTTGTTGATGAATTATTATCTCAACTTGGAAGAGTGAATCTTTCTGAAGATCAACTAAAACAAGCCAAAGAAGCAAAAGCTGTGGAGATTCTGAAAAGTATTCAAACATTAGAATCTCACGAAGATCTAAATGAAGATTTTTCATCTCAAAATTCTGAGGATTTAACTCCTTCAACATATTCTGATTCTGATATTGGTCAAAACTCTAATCTCAAAGATTTAGGTTTAACCAATGTCAATCAGACTGAAGAAATTCTTCAAGACATGATACAAGATCCGAGTATCCAAAAATTGGATTATGAGAAAAAGTCTACTCGGAAATGGGATCTACCTAACAAACTCTATTACCATAGGCCTACACCTCAAGACCTATTGTATGAAGAGAATGTTTATTTAGATAAAAAATCTTATGATGGAAAATCCATTTATGAATGGAATATAGATGGATTATCTGAATATCAGATATTGGAACAATGTCACCGACTGCTTATGTATTATACAATTTGTCGGCAACATAAGAATTCTGATCAAGGAATTGCAGAAATGCTTATTGAAGGGTTTTCTGGTACTCTCAAAGGTTGGTGGGATAATATCCTCACCTGAACAACATCAGGAAATTTATAATTCAAAGAAGGTTATCAAAACTAAATCTGGCCAAGCCTACCTAGGTGAGGACGATGCAGTTTATACCTTGATTTCTTGTATTGTTCATCATTTCATTGGAAATCTGACTTCCCAATCAGATAAGGGAAGAGAGGTTTTGCAAAATCTTAGGTGTCGAACACTTAGCCAGTTTCGCCGGTATAAAGATGTTTTCCTTACTAAGGTTATGCAAAGACCAGATGCCAATAATGAATATTGGAAAGCAAAATTTATTGATGGTTTACCAACTCTTTTTGCCATCAAGGTAAGAAAAAGGTTAGGTAATGAGGTAGGAATTATAAACTACCATCAATATACATATGGTCTCCTTACCAGTGCTATCATCCAAGAAGGGTTGACCTTATGTAATGATTTAAAGCTTCAAGCTCAGCTTAAGAAACAAAATCTTACTGGAAAGTGTGAGGTTGGTGAATTCTGTGAAAAATTTGCTTGTGACACAGGTCCATCACCTTCCAATCAAAGGAAGGGAAAAGGTAAAGTCTCTCACTCTAAGAGACATGAACCCTATTCACACTATAGTAGGAGATATCCAAAAAGACAGTCTCATCAAAAGACTTGTCATAAATCTAGGAGACCTCCTCCTCGTCAAAGACCACCTCCTAGAAGAAATCCTCCAGACCAAAAGAAAATTATCTGTTACAAATGTGGTAAATTAGGCCACTATTCAAATAGATGCAAAACTAAAGAGAAATTTAACCAACTTCAGATTGATGAAGGATTAAGAATTCAGTTGGCCAAAATTCTCTTAAACTCTGATTCTGGGGATGATATTGATTATGCCTCATCCAGCCAATCAGAAGAAGACCAATTGTAGCTATTCTCATCTACAATCTATGGCACAAATGCATCAGAATAATGTTCTTACGAATGAACAACAACTTGTGCTTAAGAACATTGATCAAGAGGAAGATCCTCAAACCCAAAGATATTTAATCAAAGAATATCTGGAACAAATTCAAAGTACTTCAAAGACACCTCCCATTCAAGGAGTTAAACCTTATTCTTTGAAGGAAATTATTGGTCATTATGAAGAAACCAATTCTTCTTCAAAACAACCAGTATCCATCTCCTCATTACAAGAAGAGATTAAAGAAATCAAGCTTGAAAAAAAATATGACAATCAAGAAAAGAAAACTGATGAGAAATCTGATGAGTCTTTTCTTAATCAAATCACCAAAGTCATCCATTAAAGATGGCATACTGTAATTAATTTGGTTATTGATCAGAACTTTGTCATTCCCAAATTGACAGCTCTGATTGATAGTGGAGCAGATTTAAACTACATCCAGAAAAGGTTAATTCCAACCCAGTACTTTGAGAAAACCACACAAAATGAAAATTAAGTATAAATTAAACAATGCCTCCATATGCACTAAGGACCAGTGCATCATTACAGATTTTTTGTTAGTCAAGAATATGACCCAGCAAGTCATATTAGGCATTCCATTTTTGGAGAAAATCATGCTAATCAAAGGCATTAATAACCATGGAATTCTTGGTGAGGTTAATAATAAACCAATATATTTCTCTTTCAAATCTCCACATCAAATTTGCTTCATCAATGAGATTTCAGAATTGAGAAATGTCAAGGAACATCATCTTAGTTTCCTGCATAAAGAAATACAATGTTTTACACTTGAACAGTAGTTGGAAACTACGACATGAAAGAAAAAAATAGTTCTCTTCAGAAAGTATTTTCCCAAGAAATTTGTAGTGAAATTCCTACAACTTTTTGGGATAGACATAAATATATTGTGTCTTTACCATATATTGATGGG
The DNA here is from genome assembly GCF_029961685.1 of Aristolochia californica. NCBI lineage: Eukaryota > Viridiplantae > Streptophyta > Magnoliopsida > Piperales > Aristolochiaceae > Aristolochia > Aristolochia californica. The sequence continues at coordinate 10,834,579 of NW_027181837.1, forward strand.
TTCAATGAAAGAACCATTCCTACAAAAGCAAGGTCTAGTCAAATGAAACATGCTTTACTGGACCTATGCAAAAAAGAAATCCAAAGTCTTCTGGATTTAGTCCATTTTGTAAAATGAACCTTGATTGGTTCTGGTAAGATAGAAAGGGGTGGCCCAAATTTGTTCCACCATGCATATACCCAACTGGGTAGAGGTAATGACCTCTGATAGACATTCTTTTTCCACTAGAAAAACTAGGAATGTCTATGGGAGGAATTTTGGTAATAAAAAGTATTATACCAAGAATCCATATAAACCCAATAATTAATTTCTTTTCCAATAATCAGGATTTTGGCAGGTAAAAATGCATCCAGATAGTATAGAATGGACAACATTCACATGTTTAGAAGGACATTTTGAATGGTTAGTAATGCCTTTTGGGTTAAAAAAGGCACCTACTACTTTTCAGAGAAAAATGGATAATATATTCAAGAAATATAATACATTTGTACTAGTATACATAGATGACATCTTAGTGTTTAGAAAAACCATTGAAGAACATATAGGTTACTAACAATTAGTATTAGCCACCTTTATGCAAGAAGGAATCATTATTAGTAAAACAAAAATTGAACTATTTAAAGAATACATAAAATTCTTAGGAGTAAATATAGGACAAGGTCAGATAGAACTACAAGATCATATTTCTAAGAAAATATTAGAAATGCCAGACAATTTATTAGATACAAAAAAACTCCAAAGATTTTTAGGATTGGTCAATTATGCCAGACCTTTTATTAAAGACATAGGAAAAATTATTGGCCCTCTATATGGAAAAACTTCTCCAACTGGCCAAAAATTCTTTAACCAAGAAGATAAGAATTTGGTTAAAAAAGTTAAAAGAAAAAAGTTAAATAACAAGAATTTACTTTAAGAACAGACTGTGAGGCTATAGTAAAATATTTCCAAAGAAGCAAAGAAAATAAGATAAGTAGAAGAAGATGGTTAAATCTTGTAGATATTATTACAGGAAATGGGTACAAGATTGAATTTGAACATATTAAAGGTAAAAATAATAGTCTTGCAGATACTCTTAGTAGAAGATTTTTTGACACAAATATTATGATTAATTGAACAGATGGATTTTCCAGACCACGGCTCTTCCATACCAACGTCCTCCAGATTCAATAATTATGGACAAGAATTTCTTAGTTTTGGCAATCACAAATTAGTAGTTTTTCCAAAATCTAATATTACTTTTAAGACTTTACCTAGCATTTCAGTTACAAAAGAAGAACAGTGTTTAATAGATAACTTATGGCTTTCTTACCAAAGAATTCCCAAAGATCATAAATACTTTTTAGCCAGTATTAATGGACTTTCAGAATATTTTTTGCAGAAAAAGAAAAGTTTTAATTTTTATGTAGTTTTCCAAGGTCACACTCCAGGAATTTTTCATTCCTGGACAGAAGTTGTCGAAAGTGTTCAGAATTTCAACAGACCTATTTGCAAAGACTTTAATAATCTTCAAGAAGCACTAGAGGCAGCCAAGTTAACTATTGGCACCAATTATTACATAGCTCCTTCTTTGAGACATATGAGAGCAAACCAAGTATCCTATGGTGTTGCCAAGGATAATAAAAGAATTATATTTTGTGACCATTGTGATACTCTAGCCAAGACCATTCAAAGACTCAATGAAAAAAGAAGACTTCTCGAAGAAATGAATGACTTTCAAAAAGAATATATCAAGACTTTGGAAGAAGAAAATAGAAGGGTCAAAGCAAAGACCACAGGTACTATTTGTACCCAGATCGCTACTAGTGAAGGGTTTTCACTAGCTAGTCCGGCTCAAACGGCAGCCGGTAAAGACAAATCAAGTTCATTGATGGCGGGACATTTGCCAAAAATGTCAAATGAAAAGAAAAAAGACAAACGGCAGGAAGACAGTAAAGAAAAACCGTACACAGACCTAGAAGAAATCTAGAAGATGGATGCAAGATTATTTTCAGGAATATCTGAAAGAACAAGGTTATGAGAAGAATAATTCAGACACTTCCAGTAAAACCGGCTCCACCGGAACTGGTACTCAGACTCTCCAATGTTATTCCCAAGAAGAAGACGAAGACTTTGGTTATGACTCAGAGGCCATCCATAATTTAACAACACTTGATGGCAAATAGATAAAGCATTAAGACTGTACTATAAAAAAGAGACTGGATAGAAAAGACTAAAAAGACAAAGTACTTAGAAAAGAGATAGGATAAAAAAAAAAAAACAACACAGAAGATTATTCAGAAGACCACTCAGCACACGGTATCCAGAAGCAGTTTTTCCAGCACCCAGTTTCGACACACAGGTTTCCAAAAGCAGTTTCTCTAGCACCCAGTTTCGGCATCACTGACGATGGGGCCCAATGAGCACCCGGGTGATTCTCATTGTCTCCCAGTGTTGGTAGCTCTTGGCTATAAATAGCCTTGTGTACATTTAAACCATATGAATGAAAGAGTGTGTTTCAGAGCATCCTTTGTCTTCCACCCATGAGTTCCATCTTCTTCTCAACCTAAGCGTTCCTCACAAACACCCCTGTTTTAAACAATAAGTGTTACTCTCCGCCATTTTCGTTTAGTTTTCGGGACTTCCCTAAGGGGAAGCTTTAGATTATGTCTGTTTAGATCTATACCTTCTTCCTCTAACCCGGGGTTAATCCCAAGCCCAGAGTAAAAGCATTGTGGTATTCCTCTGATGCTTCACCGTCCACGCTTCCCTTGTTTCTGCCCGTTTATACCCAAGGAGGTTTCAGGGCTTTGTTTTTCTTGGGACTAAATGCTGGAGCCCGTGGCAGAAGCTTAATTCTAGGAAACTGCACACCTCACTGTGTCTTGGGTTCCCCATACCTGAAGGAGTAAGCATAAAGATCTAAACAGCTTTGATCTAAAGTCAAACCCCTCAGGAATTACATTTCTTACTTATTTTCCAAAATCCTCTCCATGTTTGTGCTCTTTATAACTTTAGGTATTGTTCTTATCTGTTTAATACTTACCGCTTTTATTGTTTGCTAAGTTTTATAGATTGTTTGTGCTTGTGTTTGTTTTTTGTGCTTATACATAAAGGTATATTAGGTTGGAAAATGCTGGGTGAGGGCTAAGCCCTGACAAACGCCTCTGCCTCTTCGGAGCCAAGCGTTGCTCCCGAAAGCCACTACGCTGCCTTACTTTTATGTTTATTTGGCTTGTTAATAAAATATTAAGAGAATTTTTTAGGATAGTATTATGTATACTACCTATACACTACCTATATCTAGCTCTGTTTTACAATTCCATATATTACGGTAGAAGATTTAAAATATAGGACCTTATACTAGCATCCTGTTTTTATTTATATTAGTTGTGGAGTTATTTAACTATTTTGTTTTCTTACCAGAACAACTAGAAAACCTCTTAGTCTCCTATATATTTTTAATTGCTAATATTATAGGAAGAATCCTAGATACATGATCTTTGTTTTTATAGCATTAATAATAGTTATTTGTAACTTTTTCATATTTAGTATTATCTGTTTCACTTTATCCCTCTATTCCTATAGGAGAATAGTAGAAACCCCTAGGCAAGTTTTTATTCCCAAAAGGCAAGTAATAAGAAGATCTCCTAATAATTCTCCTTTAAATACTCCAGACTAAATTAAATTACTACCCCCTAAATTTGGTATCAGAGCCTTAAGACCTGGAACCTTTTAAAAAAGTAGATTATTTAGACTTAAGAATTTCATCAAGATTTGATATAAAATACAAAGGACCTAATTGTCTTAGGTGTCATTTTAATAGTGAAGAACACATATTACACGGAAATAATTCACAATTAAATACTATCGCAGATCTAATTATAAGTTTAGGCAATAATCTACAAAACAAAGTAACAGAAATAGAATTTACTTTGAACAAACTACAAGACGAATTAAGAACTTTAAGAGTAAAAACAGAAAACTCTCTGAAAATTTAGATTATCTAAAAACTAGTAAAGGATCGCAACAAAATATTGATAAAGAGATAGATTTAATAACTCAAAAATTAAAAGCTATCAAAATAGAACCTAGAACTTCATCATCAACAAAACCATGGCACTTTCACAGCGAGGTGAAGGATTTACCTCGGAAAAAGGAAGTTCTTCTAGAAATCTTAATATAATAGATAGAATAACAAGAAGAAGAAGTGTAGACCAAAGAGATATTCAGTTAGATGAAATAATCGACATAGACCAAGATATAACTTTCTTTAGTAATAATCAATTAAATCTCCTTAATCCTAGACAGCTATATAGAACAGGACCTTTGAATTTTAATACTGGATTATTCACACACTATAGGGAAATTCAAGTTAGTTGTGTAGGACAGGATTCCGTCAACATAAACTTAATAGCAGAACAAGCTTTCAAAGAAATTAAGAAATTCTATACTTTAATTCATTTAGGTTTAATTGTCATAGGGGTAAAAGGATTAGGACGAAAACACCTAGGAACCAAAACTCTGCTCAGCATCTATGATGATAGATGGGTCGATCCTAAAAAAGCTATGTTAGGAATCACCAAAGTAGATATGAATCAGAACGGAGGAATATTTTATTACTCCCCTGATTTCCTCATAGGACTACAAGATTTCAGAAAATATATTAAAATAGTTATTCAGACAAAAGGATATGAATCCTTTGTAGGAAACAATCTTTTATTATGTATTGGATTTTTAGGAAGATGTACTTGCTCCAGTACTACTAGGTTTAAAGTTAAAATAGATGATGTAGTTAATTTAATAGGTAACAAGGGAATTAAATTAATTAAGCCTATAATATATTCCCCAGATATCTTAGCAGGATTAGAATGGTACCTTAAATTCAGAGAAGAAAAAATAATTAGTCCTGAAGAAAGTATTATGTATACAGATACAAAAGGTAATATAAATATTAGATTTAATAGTTATGAACAAAAGAATACAGAGGACACATAATCAATTTCTAGCAAAAATTACGATTTAGTTCACATAGAAGGAGAATCAGAGATAGATGAAATAATATACCCTAAAGAACTAGAATTAAAATTAACAAAAAAAGAATTTTTTCATTTAGAAGAAGACTTAATTAAAAATGGAAAAATCCAAGAGGAAGAATATTTGTACTATGACCAAGAAACTAACATCAGAATAGGAAAAATGCCTCTAGATCCAACAAAAGATGAAGAAATTATAAGTATCAAAGAATACATGGATGAAGAAAGCTCTAATACTATTCCTAGAAATAGTTATACCACTTATCCACGAACTCCTCCTAGGGAAGTATATTATTCTGGTAATATGCCAAGGATTCCTTATAGTGACCCAGTAACTTTTGATCACAAGATACGTCCCAAAGGAAAAAGAAAAGAAATAGAAAGACCTATAAAGTTTCAAGAAATGGGCAAAGGAAATTTTTTTAATCTTTTTGCCCATGATCCCAAGAATGGACAACAGTATTAGACCTTTGGAAAAATCAGGTAGTGTCAAACTATATTCAGAACTTTCAGTCTCAAGATGTAGAAGAAATGTACATATACTTGGAGACATTTTTAGGAGAAAGCATAAAAGCTTTATGGGAAAGTTATAAAAGAGGGAATCCAGAAGAATTTGGCCATCTAATGAGCCTAGGATCAAATCCCTATAATTTTGTTAATAAAGTTTATCAATTAGTAACAGGAGATGACCCTAATCTAGGATTCGTAACATTACAAAAAGATGTAGTAGTTTATTTAGAGCAACTTAGTTTACATAATTATAAATATGTTAAGAAATTTCTCCAAGATTACTTTTATTATACCTGTATTTCAGGAAATGCTTTCAACAAAGACTTAGGCACAAAGTTATTTAGGAAATTACCAGGAGCTCTAGGAAAAGAAATATATGATAAGTGGCAAAACGTAGAAACAACAAATCCTACAGCAGTGTATTCAATAGGACAAAGAACCAAGTTTATTATGACTATCATTCAAGAAAAATGTACAAACATTCAAATACAAAGACAACTTAAAGGAGATGATTATGGGTTCTGTAAGCAGATATATACTACCCAAGCTTATGGTCTAAAAGACTCGGGACAAAAACTAAGAAAGCATAAAAAATACTTCAAGAAAGGATACTTTATCCGTAGATCCAAAAGTAGGAAACCATATTTAAACAAAGATAGACATGTTAGAAGATATAACCCAAAAAGAACTTATAAGAATAAACTTTCTTGCTATATTTGCGGCCAAACAGAACACTTAGCCAACACCTGTCCCAAAAGAAAAAACATTAACTCTAAGAGATCCACCCTTGTAGAAAATGTCCAACAAGATCTCATAGAAGTAGATGAATACATGTCAGATACGGAATCTATTTATAGCATAGTAAGTATCCAAAATGCACCTTTAGATTCTTTAGATTTAGATGAAGATTTAGTCATAAGCCTAGAAGAAAACCTTGACCTTATGGACACTACTTCAGAATGTGTACATACGTGGTCATGGAATACAGGGTTAGATAGTAATCCTTGTTTTAAGTGTGCTTGGTATCCCAGCAAAACACAAAGAGCTAAATGCAATCAATGTTCCCTAGAAGCTTGCATCCCTTGTCTAAAAGCCCTAGGTATAGAACCTACAGACCAGACTCTCTCTCTCTCTCTCTCTATAATTCTTTAGGGTATATTATCTCATCTATTTCTAATTCTATATTGACTAGGTCATACTCTTGAGACTTCCTACAAGATTTGACACAAAATACATAGGACCTAATACTCTTAGGTGTCACTTTAATAGTGAAGAACATAATCTACATGGAAATAACCCTCAACTCAAGAGTATTATCGATCTTATTATAAGTCTAGGAAATAATCTACAGAGTAAAATAACAGAAATAAAAGTTAGTAAAGTAAAACACAAGAAGAAATAAGAAACTTAAGAATAAAAATAGACAAATTAGCCAAAATTTTAGACTATCTAAAAACTAGTAAAGGATCCCAACAGAACATTGATAAGGAAATAGATTTAATAACTCAAAAATTAAAAGTTATTAAAATAGAACAACCCAGCCTAAAAAATCATGGCACTTTCACAACGAGGTGAAGGATGTACCTCGAAAATATGGAGTTCCTCTAGAAACTTAAATATTATAGATAGAATAACAGGAAGAAGAAGTATAGACCAAAGAGATATTCAATTAGATGAAATCATAGATATAGACCAAGACATTACCTTATTCAGCAATAATCAATTAAACCTCCTTAACCCTAGACAATTATATCGAACAAGACCATTAAACTTTAATACAGGATTCTTCAGACATTACAAAGAAATCCAGATTAGTTGTGTAGGACAAGATTTTGTTAACATTAACCTAATAGCAGAACAAGCTTTTAGAGAAATTAAAAAATTAATTACTTTAATTCATTTAGGTTTAATTATAATAGGCGTAAAAGGATTAGGATGAAAATATCTAGGAACCAAAACTTTACTTAGCATCTACGATGATAGATGGGCAGATCCCAAAAAAGCAATGTTAGGAATTACTGTAGTAGATATGAATCAGAATGGAGAAATATTTTATTGCTCCCCAAAATTCCTTATTGGATTACAAGATTTTAGAAAATATATAAAAATAGGCATTTAGACAAAAGGATACGAATCCTTTGTAGGAAATAATCTTTTACTATGTATTGGATTCTTAGGGACATGTACATGTTCTAGTACCACTAAGTTCAAAGTTAAAATAGATGATGTTGTTAATTTAATAGGGAATAAAAGAATTAAATTAATCAAACCTATTAAGTATTCCCCAGACATTTTAGCAGGCTTTGAATGGAATCTTAAATTTAGAGAAGAAAAAATAATTAGTCTTGAAGAAAGTATTATGTACACAGATACAAAGGGTAACATCAATATTAAATTTAATAGCTAAGAACAAAAGAATACAGAAGATTGAATCAATTTCTAGTGAAAATTACGACCTAGTCAATATAGAATTTGACATAGATGAGATACTTAAGAATTAGAATTAAAATTACCAGAAAGAGAACTTCTTCATCTTGAAGAAGATCTGATAAAAAATAGAAGAATAAAAGAAGAAGAATACCTATATTATGATAATGAAGCTAATATTAGAATAGGAAAAATGCCCTTAGAAGATGAAAAAATAGAAAGAGAAGAAACCTTAAGTATTAAAGAATATAGGGATGAAGAAAGTTCTAACACTATTCCCAGAAGTAGCTATATTACTGAGGTAAGATGCCAAGGATTCCTTATAGTGAACCAGTAACTTATGATCGAAAGATACATCCCAAAGGAAAAAGAAAAGAAATAGAAAGACCTATAAAATTCCAATAAATGGGCAAAGGAAAAATTCTTAATCTTTCAGCCCATGACCCTCAAGAGTGGACAACAGTCCTAGACCTCTGGAAAAACCAAGTAGTTTCAAACTACATTTAGAACTTTCAATCCCAAGATGTAGAAGAAATGTATAGGTACTTAGAAACATTTTTAGGAGAAAGTGTAAAAGCTTTATGGGAAAGCTATAAAAGAGGTAATCCCGAAGAAAGGATATTTTATCCAAAGATCGAAAAGTAGAAAACCATATTTAAACAAAAGATAGACATGTTAGAAGATTTAACCCAAAAAGAACCTATAAGAATAAATTATCTTGCTATATTTGCAGACAAATTGAACATTTAGCCAACACCTGCCCTAAAAGACAAAATATTAACTCTAGAAGATCTACCCTTGTAGTGAATGTCCAACAAGACCTTATAGAAGTTGACGAATATATGTCAGACACAGAATCCATTTACAGCATTGTAAGCATACAAAATGCTCCTCCAGACTCATCAGATTCCGATGAAGACTTAGTCTTAGACATAGAAGGAAACCTTGATCTTATGGATACAACTTCAGAATGCACACATACCTGGACTTGGAATACTTGGTCAGACAACAACCCTTATTTTAAGTGTGCCTGGTATCCCAGTAAGAAACAACAAGCATAGTGCAATCAGTGTTTCTTAGAAGCCTGTATCCCTTGCCTCAAAATCTTAGGAATAGAACTCGTCGACCAGACTATCCATAATAGGATACATAACACTAAACTCGATATCATGGCCAGAAAAATAGAAAACTATGAAGCAGAAATTACTCTCCTCAAACATAGATTAGATACAATCGAAAAAGACTCCTACGATGGGATTACTGTAGACATCGAAGACCCAGAAACCTCTTACGTCTATAACCAAGATAAATCTTTTTTCTGCATACTTGTTAGGGCTAAGATCCTTTTCCCTAATAAACAATCCCTCATATTAGATGCTCTCGTAGACTCTGGCTGCACAAAATGTATTATTCACCGGAGACTAGTTCCCCCTCAGTTTCTTAAGAAAACAACTAAGCAAGTATTTAGCCAACAGGTATATGGTACTTATAACCCTTACACCACCTATTTCGATGAAGGCAACATCCAATTTTTTACTAATTGGTCTACCTTTTTTGGATCTTATTCTTTACCCGTAACATGGGTTAGAGACCTCAAACTTAAAGTAGACTTTATTTTTTGTCTTAATTTCATCTTACATAATAATGGCTCCCTTACTATTTCCCTAGACTATTTACAATTTCACAAGAACTCGAGTACTATTCCTGCCCAAACCACTTATTCACCAACTCTCACCTCTACAGCAGAGCGTGGTGGTCCCCTAGATACAGAAACCGACAAAGCAAAAGAAACTAGTTGTCAATGTAAAATTTTAGGAAGCTGCAAACAAGTTAACAATCCTACAATTTTAGCCTTAGAACAACAATTAGATAATAATATTGTTAAATTAGATAATAAGCTCTTCTGTTATGAAGAAATAGATGAAGACTTAACAGAAGTTCCAATACAACACTCCCAGACTTTTCCTGAAGCAGTAGCACATACAGGCTTAGTCCAAGTCTCAATCCAACCAGAACCTTATATCCAACCATTACCAAGTCCACAGGATTATCCAGAAGAAATAATGGGAGAAAATGAAGACTTTGATGATTGGATAGAACGAATGATAGACCTAGATTACACCTTTTTAGATACAGAAAAACTTTATTTAGAAATAATTAATGTCTATCAAAAAGATAAACAACACTTACAACAGATCATAGACAAATTAGATCAATTAGAATATTTTGGAGAAAATCCCTTAAAACATTGGGAAAATAATCATATACAGTGCAGGCTAGAATTATTAAATCCTAATTACATAGTAAAAATAGCCAACAAAGAAGCTACGAATTTAGACAAAGAAGACTTTAAACTTCATATCACAGAATAATTAAACCTAGGAATTATTAGAAAATCCATAAGTCCCCACTTGATGGCAAATGAGACACTTCATTACAAAAGAAATAGGATAGAAAAGACTAAAAGACATAGTACTTTAGAAAAGAAACTGGATAGAAAAGACTAAAAAGACAAAAAGACAAAAAGAAAAAATCTTATCCACAACTAGTGGACAGTTGGCCTGTAAGTCGACAAAAGAATGTCACTATCACTCTATTTGGAAAATCTTTTTATATTTCCAACATCACATGGGATTTGGCCGCTAGTCGCCATAATTATTGAAGACAGTTGGTGCAAAGCAACTAGCCCTCCAACAGTACCAAAGACAGTTGGATATATAATGATGGCAAGGTCCACTCAAAGAACCTACCGCCTCAATAATAGAGGCATCAACCGCCTCAATTATGGAGGCATCGTGTTACATTTTTATTGGTGGACTTGTAAAAAATTTGAATGCACCTTTGTAAGCTCCATCTATATAAGGAGCATTGTTTTACTGTAGAAGGCATCACCTGGAAAATAATCTTCTCTGTCTCCCAGGTTGCTTAGCAATGTGTTTGTGTTTTACAGTTAAAATTGTAAGTTCGATTTCCTTCTTTTCTTGTTGTTTTTAAAGTTGAATTTCCTTCGTTTTTCGTGTACGATATAAGAGTCATGATTGGCTAAATAAGAATGTTTCTATATGACTCTATGATGTTCTAGGTTTCTAATATCATAATTAGTAATGTGTTTACTCAAGCTTGTTGCTTAAACATCGTTTCTTCTACTCACCATCTTCCTAAGAAAGTATGGGACGTCACCCAAGTCGAGTTGAGTTAGGCCGTGTTGTCAGAAAGGCGTTGAAAACCATGCATATTCTTAAATCATTGATAGACATGTACTGTATAATGAACAGTAGAATAGATGTTTAATTTGCTATGCTTTGATTAACACACTTCCTCTTATTTTATAATTTTCATAAAACATCAATAGACTCATATAGAACATTCATTTCAATTTAGTTCCAATGGGTTCTAGTAGTAGAAGATCTGTGAAGAATTCACAATTAGTTGAATATCGAATTCAACAAAAAATGAATACACGAAAAGCAAAGGAAATTCAACTTTTAAAAACAACAAGAAAAGAAGGAAAACAAACTTATAATTTAAACTGCAAAAAACAAGCACACTACTAAGCAACCTTGGAGACAAAGAAAATTATTTTGCAAGTGATACCTTCTACAATAAAACAACGCTCCTTATATAGATGGAGCTTGCAAAGGTGGATACAACATTTTTACAAGTCCACCAATAAAAATGTAATATGATGCCTCCATTATTGAGGCGACCGAAGTATGCCTCCATTATTGAGGTTGTAGGTTCTCTAAGTGGACCTTGCCATTATTATATATCTAGCTGTCTTTGGTACTGCCGGAGGGCCAATTGCTTTGAACCAGCTGTCTTCCATTATTATGGCGGCTAGCGGCCAAATCCCATGTGTTGTTGGAAATATAAAAAGATTTTCCAAATAGAGTGATAGTGACATTCTTTTGTTGACATACATGTCAACTGCCTCTCTATAAAAGCCAACATGGGTTCCCTTACCCCCGCATTTCAAAATGATTAAGATGAAGTTTGGGAGGCAGCAGGTACTATGGATCCACCGACTCCCAATCTGGTTGCCAAACTGGGTCTCGCTGGTGTCGCCGATAGGTTGTCATGTGCCTCGAGATGGCCGTCTCATGTCCCCCTGCCGGTGGGGAATCCGCTCCCGGGTCATTGCTCTGCTGCGTCTGGCCCATCCTCTAGGCACCTTTGGAAGGTAGGGAGTGTGACAACTACCACGCTTCCCCAGTCCTTCTCATCACACCTCTTCATGTTCTGATGCTACCACACCGCGTGTGGTGCGTGTGAAGCCAGTGCCGCTTGCTGTGGTATGCGGGGTTGTAGCCACTCGAAAGCAAGGTGTCGCGCGCGTTTCCTCCTTCACCACACACACGCATGTTGCTCCAGTTTGCTGCACCGTGTGCGTCTGTGCCCTTGCCAGTGGCTGCTGCGCCCTTTTCATTTGCACCTGGCTGCCGCGCAAGTTGGAAGGGTTGCTGCATGCGCCAAGACTGCACTTGCTGGTGCTAGCTACACCATGTGCGCCAAGCTCAGGCTAGTCTCTACCTCGTAAGAGTTAGGTGAGTCCACCTTCCTGCTCAGTACGTCTGTAGCACCATTGGCCTTCCCTGCTTTATACATCATCTGAAAGTCAAACTCGGCCAAGAAATCTTGCCACCGAGCCTGTTTTGGATTGAGTTTTTTCTACATAAGAAAGTAGCTAGATACGACGTTGTCAGTTTTTACAGTAAATTTGGAGCCTAAAAGATAGTGCCACCAAAGACGTAAACAATGTACTATAGTCGTCATCTCTCTCTCTCTTGTACAATATAGTGTTTCTCAGTTACATTCAGCTTCCTACTCTCATAAGCGATTGGGTTTCTGTCCTGTTCTAGTACACCTCCAATGGCATAGTTTGAGGCATCTGTATTACCTCAAACGGCTTGCTAAAATCAGCAAGGTGCAACACTGGTTCAGCCACCATGGTGTCCTTTAGTCGATGGAATGCTCTTTGGCATGAGTCCGTCCATTGCCACTTTTGGTCTTTCTTGAGAAGGTCGCTCAAGGGGGCTATTATAGCTGAGAAGCCCTTGATAAACCTCCTATAATAATTTGCAAGACCATGGAAACTCCTAAGCTCAATCACCTTGGAAGGGATCGACTAGTCACGCACAGCCTCCACCTTCTTGTTGTCCATCCATATCCGTCCTCCCCCTATCCAATGTCCAAGAAAGGACACCTCTTGCAACCCAAAGGAGCACTTCTCCTCCTTAACATACAACTGATTATTTCTCAACGTTTTGAAGGTGTTTCTTGTGTTCGTCCATACTCTTGTTGTATACAACGATGTCATCCAAACAAACAACGACAAACTTGTCCAAGTATTAGGAAAATACCTTGCTCATGAGAGTGAAAAATGTTGCAGGTGCATTGGTTAGGCCAAAGGGCATAACCATGAATTCGTAAGCCCCATATCTGGTTACACAAGTAGTCTTCCCCTCATCTTCTTCAACAATCCGGACTTGGTAATAACCACTACGAAAATCCAATTTGGAGAAAACTTGCGCCTCTTTCAACTGATCATAGAGATCTGCAATAAGAGGAATAGGGTACTTATTCTTTATAGTTACCTTGTTGAGCGCCCTACAATCGATGCACAGTCTCATACTTCCATCCCTCTTTGTCTGGAACAGTATAGGGGCCCCATAAGGTGTTTTTCTTGGCCTTATGAACCTAGTGTCCAGTAGCTCACTGAGTGTTATTCGCAGTTCGTCTAGCTCTTTGGGCGCCATTTGGTATGGTGCTTGTGCTGGCTTTCTTGCTCTGGGCTCAAGCTCTATGGGATGGTCCACCCCTCTCCTAGGTGGTAACCTCGCTAGAAGTTGTTCAGGCATGACATCTCGATATTCATGCAGTACGGCTTGTATCTCTTTCGGGGTAGGCACGACCTTTACCTGCTCTATAGCACAAATAAAAGCAATGTAAGTAGAGCGGCCCTGCTTAAGACCTTTCTTAAGCTGGAGGGCTGATAGCATTAAGTCCTTTTTTGTTACATCTTTGTTGTCAAGTTCAGAAATAGCACAAGGACTTTGCTTGTAAATAATCCCCACTACCCCAACATGCGGCATTACAAATGCCTTACAAACCGTGAAAAACTCCATTCCCAAAATCACATTGAAATAATCCATGTCAACAATAGTAAAATTCAGAAATCCAACCCACTTGCCTATCTCCACCGGGACGTTCTTGGCAATGCCTTGGACTTCACGAGCAGCAGAATTTACAGCTTTCATTTTGCTCCCATCTTTCTCTCCTCATATATTTAGGCGCCTAGCCTCCTCCTCTGAAAGGAAGTTGTGGGTGGCACCAGTGTCCACCACTACTCTAATAGTACGTCCATCAAGTGTTAGAGAGATAAAAAGATGTTCTCTTAAGGGTCTTACCAGAAGTGGAGCAGCCTTCTCCTCCTTTGAACGGACAACAGCATGGAGAAGTGTTAAGAAGCCCAACCTGGGCTCAATCCTTCCATTGTTCACCTCAATTTGAGCAGCATTGAGGAACCTCTTTCTAAGACAATCCCTCGCATATGAAACAATGGACCTTCTTTTTTTGTTTGTCCCCTCATTTCTTCTCTTCCGCCCTAGCCTTGGTGTCCTTTGCCCATGACTTCTTCTCCCATTTCTCCTTCTTCTTAAAATTCGTTTTACCATTGGTATTTTCCTTAGGCACTTTGTTAGCCGAATAATTCTTTCTCTCATATTCGGTTAACTTTTCAGCAGTAGATAAAGCTGAAGCTAATGTCTTTACTTACCGTCTTCTCAATTCTTGCTCAGCCCACTGGAAGTAAAGACATTAGCTTCAGCTTTATCTACTGTTGAAAAGTTAACCGAATATGAGAGAAAGAATTATTCGGCTAACAAAGTGTCTAAGGAAAATAACAATGGTAAAATGAATTTTAAGAAGAAGGAGAAAGGGGAGAAGAAGTCATGGGCAAAGGACGCCAAGGCTAGGCCGGAAGAGAAGAAACGAGGTGACAAACATAAAAAGAAGGTCCATCGTTTCATATGCGAGGGATTGTCTTAGAAAGAGGTTCCTCAATGCTGTTCAAACTGAGGTGAACAATGGAGGGATTGAGCCTAGGTTGGGCTCCTTAAGACTTCTCCATGCTGTTGTTCGTTCAAAGGAGGAGAAGGTTGCTCCACTTCCGGCAAGACCCTTAAGAAAACTTCTTTTTATCTCTCTAACAGTTGTTGGACGTACTGTTACAGTGGTGGACACTGGCGCCACCCACAACTTCCTTTCGGAGGAGGAGGCTAGGTGCCTAAATATACGAGGAGAGAAAGATGGGAGCAAAATGAAAGCTGTAAATTCTGCTGCTCGTGAAGTCCAAGGCATTGCCAAGAACGTCCCGGTGGAGATAGGCAAGTGGGTTGGATTTCTAAATTTTACTATTGTTGTCATGGATGATTTTTCAATGTGATTTTTGGAATGGAGTTTTTCACGGTTTGTAAGGCATTTGTAATGCCGCATGTTGGGGTAGTGGGGTTATGGACGAGCAAAGTCCTTGTACTATTTCTGAACTTGACAACAAAGAAGTAACAAAAAAGGACTTAATGCTATCAGCCCTCGAGCTTAAGAAAGGTCTTAAGCAGAGCCGCTCTACTTACATTGCTTTTATTTGTGCTATAGACTAGGTTGTGGTCATGCCTACCCCTAAAGAGATACTAGCCGTATTGCATGAATATAGAGATGTCATACCTGAACAACTTCCTGCGAGGTTACCACCTAGGAGAGGGGTGGACCATCGCATAGAGCTTGAGCCCGGAGCAAGAAAGCCAGCACAAGCACCATGCCGAATGGTGCTCAAAGAGCTGGACGAACTACGAAGACAACTCAGTGAGTTGCTGGACGCTGGGTTCACAAGGCCAAGCAAAGCACCTTATGGGGCCCCTATACTGTTTCAGACTAAGAAGGATGGAAGTATGACACTGTGCATCGATTGTAGGGTGCTCAACAAGGTAACTATAAAGAATACTTACCCTATTCCTCTTATTGCAGATCTCTTTGATCAGTTGAAAGAGGCGCAAGTTTTCTCCAAATTGGATTTTCGTAGTGGTTATTACCAAGTCTGGATTGCTGAAGGAGACAAGGGGAAGAGTACTTGTGTAACAAGATATGGGGCTTACGAATGCATGGTTATGCCCTTTGGCCTAACCAATGCACCTGTAACATTTTGCACTCTCATGAGCGAGGTATTTTCCAAATACTTGGACAAGTTTGTCATTGTTTATTTGGATGACATCGTGGTGTACAACAAGAGTATGGATGAGCACAAGAAACACCTTCAAAAGGTGTTCGAAACATTGAGAAATAATCAGTTGTATGTCAAGGAGGAGAAGTGCTCCTTTGGGTTGCAAGAGTCCTTTCTTGGACATTGGATAGGGGGAGGACGGATATGGATGGACAACAAGAAGGTGGAGGCTGTGCGTGACTTGTCGATCCCTTCCAAGGTGCGAGAGCCAAAGTCTTTCACTGGAAAGAGAGATGAAAGGTCATAGATAATTTTCTATGGCAAGTGGAGCAGTATTTTCATGCAAGCAAGCTGTCGGACGAGCAAGCTAAGGTTAGTACTGCTGCTATGTTCTTATCTGATGATGTTATTTTCTGGTGGAGAAGATGCATGGGAGATGAGCAAGAGGGAGAGGACCCCATCCACACTTGGGTCGATTTCAAGAGGGAGCTGCGGAGGCAGTTCTTTCCGGAAGATGTCGAGTACCAAGCAAGGAAGGAACTTCGTGCATATACACAGAAAGGCACCATTAGAGAGTATGTACAATCCTTCACTTCCCTTATGCTTTGTATCTCCTATATTTTAGATGAAGATTGTTTCTTTTCCTTTCTTGTTGGCTTACGTCCATGGGCTGAGCAAGAATTGAGAAGACAGGAAGTAAAGACATTAGCTTCAGCTTTATCTACTACCAAAAATTTAACCGAATATGAGAGAAAGAATGATTCGGCTAAAAAAGTGTCTAAGGAAAATAACAATGGTAAAACGAATTTTACGAAAAAGGAGCAACTCAAGGGATTTGGATAGGGAGCCAATCAAGGGATTTGAATGGAGGATTAAATCAAGGAGATTTGATAAGGGAGGATCTCTGCTCTCATTGGACGGAAGCATGAGAGTAGGGGAGGGGTTGAAGCCTATAAATACCAAGGCTAGATTCATTCAGCATAGACGAGAGGGAGAGTTTTTGTAGAGTGCTAGCCTTCCACCTTGGACGGCCACTCCTTGTAATCTTCTCTAGTATTAATACAAGGTTACTTTCTCTTCCTATTCCATTGTCTTTCTATCTTTTCATTTCTCATGCTTCATTTGAGAGGAAGGAGTTTGCAACATTGATCTAAGGGGTGAGAGGCTGTACTACCTTTGACGGATTGAAGGTAGGCCATCACGGGAGTTGGAGTTCCGCTAGCTTAAGTGAGTTTAGGCTCATCTGACCTCGTGACAAAATGGGTGGGGGGGCTTGTACCTACCTCGGCGGAGTCTCGAAATGGTTGTGGAAGCGGATGTAGGCCAAAAAAGCCAAACAGCTCCTAAAGGCCCGTCTTTGCCGTGAGTGCCAGATTTACGAAATGAGGCAGAGGGCGGAACTTAGAGCCACAGTTTCTGAGCTTGAGCGAGCCCCAACTCTCTTTTCCATCAAAGCGAACGATCAGTTGAAGGCTACGATCTGTTGTCGGAGCGGGATGAGACTCAGCTTTTTCATAACCAGGACTAGCTCCCTTCCGCGAGGTTTTTCCCTAAAGGGGTTGTGCACAATGTCAAACCGTATGGTATTATTGATAGTGTTGGGTGCACCAGTTATTTAGAAATGACAGATGTTGAGAAAAATTTACCCAAGACAAGGAATGGGACTAAAAGATCGATTCTCTTAGTTTAGATGCCCATGAAAAATAAGAGAGAAAAAAAAGAGAAATGTGGTTTCTCTTGTTTGGATGCATAAGGAAAATGGAAAAGAAAAGAAAAGAGAGCATGCATATTACCAACCACAGGTAATATGCATGCTCAGATTTTTAGGGAAGTTTCGTATTTCAGTCCTTCCTCAACCTATTTCTGCCAAGTTCCATCATCAGCACTTTCAATCTCTTCATCGCACAACCGCATTTAGGCATTGCTGACCTGGGCGTTGCAGATGAAAGTCACGGAATATATGTCAGCCACAGGTAAGCTCATTTCTCCCATTTGATCTCCTTCATCCTTATTCTCTCCATGCAATGTAGTATAGAATTTATGCAATACAAATTATTTTGAGATCCTTTATGAGTTATTGATCTAGTCATATTTCGTTTCTTAATAACTCTGATATGCAAGATTATCTCTATTTGTTTTCCATAATTTTAGGATTCTTTGAACTTAATATTAAATATGTATTTTATGGAAAGTTTTAAATGTAGGTTAAAGTTCAAACCCGACTCGAGCTTGAGCTCAAATTTGGTTAAAATTCTTGGGGTTGAGTTCGATTCCAGTTTTAGTCTCAAAGCTAAGCTTGAGCTTGAACTCAAGTTCAAAGTATTCAAATCAAGCAAAGCTCAAACATATATAGGTTCGAGTTTGGCTAGGCTCATGAGAGTGGGAAATGTATATAAAAGTCACATTTTGTATATAGGTCATGTTTTCATATAAGTCACATTGGCATAATATTATGCAGTATTTATAAACAATTTTATGCAGAGTTTATAGACAATTTTATGCAGAGTTTATGTACAAAGGTCATACCCAATTTTTAGTAAAATTTATGCATAATTTTATGCACAGTTTATTTGACTTGTATTTTATGCAAAGTTTTAAATGTAGGTTGGAGCTTGAACCCTGCTCAAGCTCAATTCCAATTTTAAGCTTAAGGCTGGGCTCGGCTCTAGCTTGAGTTTGAAGTATTTAAATCAAGCCCAGCTTGAACATATGCAGATTCAAACTCCGCTCGACTCGACTCGATGCCACCCTTAGGCACTGCACGTATAGGCTAGGCACATACGGACTAGTGCCTGAACACCAAGGCATGGACGCAAGACAGATTAGTGGCAGCCAACTCTTTTTTTTAATGATGATAAACTTATTTCAAAGAAAGGGAAGATACATCAAGGGAGACCTCCCCTAACAACAGGAGATTGAAGGGGGAATAGGCACACAAATCAGCAACCGAAATGGCTGATCTAAGTATATGAGACGAAGTACAAGAAATGGTGGATACAATATCCAAAATATCAAGAAAAATCAGCCAGTGACACCACGGGGGGAAGGATGAGGTGGAGCACCATCCGATGATGACCTTGGAGTCTCCCTCCATGATAAAGAGTCCACTAAAGCGATCCTTAAAAATACACAAGTTGTGAAGGAGACCAGAGAGCTCAGCAATGGTCGAGTCAGCAATTTCGAGAGGGCCATAGTAAGAGAGTATGGCAGTGCCACCCAGATAAAAAATACCCCACCAAAACCATCCAAACCCGGGTTCCCAAAGGCGCTACCATCAAAATTCAGCTTATAATGGTTCCTAAATGGTTTCTAGTCACGTGGGCCTTGGGGTGTTAGCTGGGGCGGTTGTACATGAGGAGGCATGCGCCAAGAAGCACATGACCATTCGAAGGGGCATGTGGCCAGCAATTTCCCCAACTATAAATAGGGTGGCTGGATGAGTGCCAATCATTCAGACATTAACATAGAAACTCAAAGGAGCGCTCGAATATCTTGTATGTAGACAGATTTGTGTATATGAGAAAAGGTTTATTGTGTGCCAACTATATGTATGCAAGGGAGGCTGACTTGTGTGGGTTATCCCAAGGACGCAACTAGGCCGACACAGGTAAGTAAATTCAACTTTCCACTGCATAACTGAACCCATGCAACACCTACGCTCTAACATTACAAGCATGATCTTTTCATAGTGTGGCACCCCATGAATGAATGAGCAGGCCAAATCGTCTCACCAAAATCGATATAAAAAAAATGATCCCTATTAAAAAAATATTTTCTGAGTAATTAAGAACCTTAAGAGTGGACACTACTTCAGAATGTGTACATACGTGGTCATGGAATACCGGGTTAGATAGTAATCCTTGTTTTAAGTGTGCTTGGTATCCTAGCAAAACACAAAGAGCTAAATGCAATCAGTGTTCCCCATAAGCTTCCCTTGTCTAAAAGCCCTAGGTATAGAACCTGCAGACCAGACTCTCTCTCTCTCTCTCTCTCTCTCTCTCTCTCTCTCTCTCTCTCTCTCTATATATATATATATATATATATATATATATATATATATAATTCTTTAGGGTATATTATCTCATCTGTTTCTAATTCTATATTGACTACATCATAATTTTCACTAAAGATTGATTCCATTTCTTCTATAATCTTTTTGTTCATATCTATTAAATCTAATATTTATGTTACCTTTAGTATCTGTGTACATGATACTTTCTTCAGGACTAATTATTTTTTCTTCTCTAAATTGAAGGTTCCATTCTAATCTTGCTAAAATGTCTGGAGAATATTTAATTGGCTTAATTAATTTTATTCCTTTGCTTCCTATTAATTAACTACATCATCTATTTTAACCTTTAACCTAGTAGTGCTAGAACAAGTACACCTTCCTAAGAATTCCATACACGATAAAAGATTGTTTCCTACAAAGGATTCATATCCTTTTGTCTGAATACCTATTTTGATATATTTTCTAAAATCTTGTAGTCCAATAAGGAAGTCTGGGGAGCAATAAAATATTCCTCCATTTTGATTCATATCTACCTCAGTGATTCCTAACATTGCCTTTTTAGGGTTTGCCCATCTATCATCATAGATACTAAGTAAGGTTTTAGTTTCTAAATGTTTTTGTCCTAATCCTTTTACCCCTATTACAATCAGACCTAAATGAATCCTTTTACCCCTATTTCTTTAAAGGCTTGTTCTGTTGTTAAGTTAATGTTAACAGAATCTTGTCCTACACAACTAATCTGGATTTCTCGGTAATGTCTAAATAATCCGGTATTAAAGTTTAATGGTCATGTTCTTTATAATTTTCTCGGGTTAAGAACGTTTAATTGGTTATTGTTAAATATAGTAATGTCTTGATCTATATCTATTATTTCGTCTAATTGTATATATCTTTGGTCTACACTTCTCCTTCCTGTTATTTTGTCAATTATATTAAGGTTTCTAGAAGAACTTCCTATTTCTGAGGTAAATCCTTCACCTCGCTGTGAAAGTGCCATGGTTTTTTAGCTAAGGAGGTTCTGGCTTCTATTGTGATACCTTTCAATTTCTGGGATATTAAATCTATTTCTTTATCAATATTTTGTTGCGATCCTTTACTACTTTTTAGATAGTCTAAATTCTCAGAGAATTTATCTTTTTTTATTTTTAAAGTCTTAATTTCGTCTTGTATCTTAGTTAAAGTGAATTCTATTTTGGTTACTTTGTTTGAAGATTATTACCTAGACTTATAATAAGATCTGTGATAGTATTTAATTGGTGATTATTCCCGTGTAAAATATGTTCTTCACTGTTGAAATGACATCTATGGGAATTAGGTCCTATATATTTTATCTCAAATCTTGATGGAAGTTTAAGGTCTAAATAATCTTGTTTTTTGATACCAGGTCTTAGGGCTCTGATACGAATTTGGAGGGGGTACTGATTAATCAGGAGTATTTAAAGTTGAATGATTTGCAGGTCTCCTTACTATTTGTCTTCTAGGTATAAAGATTTGCCTAGGGGTTTCTACGAATCTTCTATAAGAATATAAAGACAAAGTAAAACAGATAAAACTAAAAAAAAACAAATTATAGAAAACTATTTCTAAGACTATAAAGACAAAGATCATGTATCTACGATTCTAACTATAATACTAATAATTAAGAATATATAGGAACCTAAAAGATTCTCTATGTTTGTGCTTTTCATAACCTTAGGAATTGTTCTTATCGCTTTAGTACTTATTGCATTTATTGTTTGCTAAGTTTTATAGATTGTGTGTGTTTTATACATAATACATAAAAGTATATTAGCAACGCTCTAACCCATGTCAAAGGTAAAGAATAAGATCCAGAAAAGGTGGAGCAGTTGGTAAAGAATTGGATCTTTCCTTCATCGAAATAGGTGGTATATGGGTTATAAGTACCATCTACTTGTTGGCTAAAAACTTGTTTAGTTGTTTTTTTGAAAAACTGAGGGGGAACGAGTTTTCTATGGATGATACATTTTATACAGCCAGAGTCTACTAAGGCATCTAATATTAAGGATTCTTTATTAGGGAAAACAATCTTGGCCCTGACAAGTACGCTAGAAAAATATTTATCTTGGTTGCAAACGTAGGAAGTTTCTGGGTCTTCTACGCCTACAGTAATCCCATCACATGAGTCTTTTTCGATTGTATCTAATCTACTTTTGAGGAGAGTAATTCACAGTTTTCTATTTTTTTGGCCATAATTTCTAACTTAGTGTTATGTATCCTATTACGGATAGGCTGCTCTCTCTCTCTCTCTCTCTCTCTCTCTCTCTCTCTCTCTCTCTCTCTCTCTCTCTCTCTCTCTCTCTCTCTCTCTCTCTCCCTCCCTCCCCTCCCATCCCTCCCTCCCTCTAGATACCAATTCGGAGGGGTACTACTTTAATTTGCTTTAATCTAGAGTATTTAGAGGTGAATTATTTGGGGTTCTTCTAATTACTTGTCTTCTAGGTATAAATATTTGCCTAGCAGTCTCTACAAATCTTCTCTATGAATATAAAGATAAGGTACAACAGACAAAACTAAAGATAACTAAATTACAGAAGACTATTGTTAAAGCTATAAAGATAACAATCATGTATCTAAGGTTCTATCTCTGATTCAAACTAAAATATTAAGGAATAAGAATATATCAGAGGCTAAAAGATTATCTAATTGTTCTAGGAGAAATATAAAATATCCAAATAATTGTAATGCTATTATTACCAAGAACAATATGTAGCTATAACTTCCTATGATATTGCACAATAATCTCTTTAGGTATTATATAATAATCCTAAGTATAAATAATATATATGTAATATTCGCAAAACAAATCTCAAAAATTATTTTATTATCTTATCAATTAACAAAATATACATAAAAAGGTATAGCGGCGTTGTGACAACCGAGAGCAACGCTTGGCTCAACTGAGGCAGAGCCGTTTGTCAGGTCTTAGCCCTCACCTTGTAGTTTCTACCTTATATACCATTCTGTAATAACGTCTTAAAATAAAGAATTAAATATGAACAAAAACGAAAATACTCAATACACAATAAAAACAGTAAGTATTAAGGTAACAAGAACGATGCCTAATATTATGAAAAGTATAAGCATGAAAGCAATCGTAAGAGAAGGAAAAGATAGTTGTAAAAACTTCCAGAAGGTAGTTCCTAAAATGCTTGTCTTTTAATGTTCTGTCAGAACACTTAAACAGAAGGTAGTTCCTAAAATGCTTCTGTCGTTTAATGTTCTGTCAGAACACTTACCCTCCCTCCCTCCCTCCCTCCCTCCCCTCCCTCCCTCTGGATACCAATTCGGAGTGGTACTACTTTAATCTGCTTTAATCTAGAGTATTTAGAGGTGAATTATTTGGGGTTCTTCTAATTACTTGTCCTCTAGGTATAAATCTTTGCCTAGGAGTCTCTACAAATCTTCTGTATGAATTTAAAGATAAGGCAAAACAGACAAAAATAAAGATAACTAAATTACAGAAGACTTGTTAAAGCTATAAAGATAAAAAACATGTATCTAAGGTTCTATCTATGATTCTGGCTAAAATATTAAGGAATAAGAATATATCAGAGGCTAAAAGATTATCTAATTGTTCTTGGAAAAATATAAAATATCCAAATAATTCTAATGCTATTATTACCAAGAACAATATGTAGCTATAAGTTCCTATGATAATGCACAATAATCTCTTAAGGTATTATATAATAATCCTAAGTATAAGTAATATATAGGTAATATTTGCAAAACAAATCTCAAAAATTGTTTTATTATTTTATTAATTAACCAAATATACATAAAAAGGTACAGTGACATTGTGACAACCGAGAGCAACGCTTGGCTCAACTAAGGCAGAGGCGTTTGTCAGGGCATAGCCCTCACCCAATAGTTTCCAGCCTTATACTTTCTGTAATAACGTCTTAAAATAAAGTAGTAAATATGAACAAAAACGAAAATACTACACACACAATAAAAGCAATAAGTATTAAGGTAACAAGAACAATGCCTAACATTTTTGAAAAGTATAAGCATGAAAGCAATCGTAAGAGAAGGAAAAGATAGTTGTAAAAACTTCCAGAAGGTAGTTCCTAAAACGCTTCTGTCTTTTAATGTTCTGTCAGAACACTTAGCCTCCCTCCCTCCCTCCCTCACTCCCTCTAGATACCAATTAGGAGGGGTACTACTTTAATCTGCTTTAATCGGGAGTATTTAGAGGTGAATTATTTGGGGTTCTTCTAATTACTTGTCTTCTATGTATAAATATTTGCCTAGGAGACTCTACAAATCTTCTTTTGAATATAAAGATAAGGTAAAACAGACAAAACTAAAGATAACTAAACTACAGAAGACTATTGTTAAAGCTATAAAGATAAAAATCATGTCTCTAAGGTTCTGTCTATGATTCTGGCTAAAATATAAAGGAATAAGAATATATCAGAGCCCAAAAGATTATCTACTCGTTCTGGGAGAAAGATAAAATATCCAAATAATTCTACTGCTACTATTACCAAGAACAATATGTAGCTATAAGCTCCTATGAAATTGCACAATAATCTCTTAAGGTATTATATAATAATCCTAAGTATAACTAATATTTAGGTAATATTCGCAAAACAAATCACAAAAACTGTTTTATGATCTTATTAATTAACCAAATATACATAAAACGGTACAGCGGCGTTGTGACAACCGAGAGCAACGCTTGGCTCAACTGAGGTAGAGGCGTTTGTCAGGGCTTAGCCCTCACCCAGTAGTTTCCAGCCTTATATACCTTTCTGTAATAACGTCTTAAAATAAAATAGTAAATATGAACAAAAACGAAAATACTCAACATACAATAAAAGCAGTAAGTATTAAAGGTAACAAGAACGATACCTAATATTATGAAAAGTATAAGCCTGAAAGAAATCGTAAGAGAAAGAAAAGATAGTTGTAAAAACTTCCAAAAGGTAGTTCCTAAAACACTTCTATTTGTTAATGTTCTGTCAGACAGAACACTTAGCCTCCCTCCCTCTCTCCCTCCCTCCCTCCCTCCCGAGGGGTACTACATTCATGTACTTTAATCTGGAGTATTTAGAGGTGAATTATTTGGGGCTCTTCTAATTACTTGTCTTCTAGGTATAAATATTTACATAGGAGTCTCTACAAATCTTCTGTATGAATATAAAGATAAGGTAAAACAGACAAAACTAAAGATAACTAAATTATAGAAGACTATTGTTAAAGCTATAATGATAAAAATCATGTATCTAAGGTTTTATCTGTATTTAGGCTAAAATATTACGGAATAAGAATATATCAGAGGCTAAAAGATTATCTACTTGTTCTGGGAGAAATATAAAATATCCAAATAATTCTAATGCTATTATTACCAAGAACAATATGTAGCTATAAGTTCCTATGATATTGCACAATAATCTCTTAAGATATTATATAATAATCCTAAGTATCAGTAATATATAGGTAATATTCGCAGAAAAAATCTCAAAAATGGTTTTATGATCTTATTAGTTAACCAAATATACATAAAAAGGTACAGTGGCGCTGTGACAACTGAGAGCAACGCTTGGCTCAACTGAGGCAGAGGCGTTTGTCAGAGCTTAGCCCTCACCCAGTAGTTTCCAGCCTTATGTACCTTTATATTATAACAACTTAAAATAAAGTAGTAAATATGAACAAAAATGAAAATACTCAACATACAATGAAAGCAGTAAGTATTAAGGTAACAAGAACGATGCCTAATATTATGAAAAATATAAGCATGAAAGCAATCGTACAAGAAAGAAAAGATAGTTGTAAAAACTTCCAGAAGGTAGTTCCTAAAACGCTTATGTCTGTTAATGTTCTGTCAGACAGAACACTTAGCCTCCCTCCCTCCCTCCCTCCTGAGGGGTACTACTTTAATCTACTTTAATTTGGAGAATTTAGAGGTGAATTATTTTGGGCTCATCTAATTACTTGTCTTCTTGGTATAAATATTAGCCTAGGTGTCTCGACAAATCTTTTGTATGATTATAAAGATAAGGTAAAATGGACAAAACTAAAGATAACTAAATTACAGAAGACTATTGTTAAAGCTATAAATATAAAAATCATGTATCTAAGGTTCTATCTATGATTCAGGCTAAAATATTAAGGAATAAGAATATATAAGAGGCTAAAAGATTATCTAACTATTGTAGGAGAAATATAAAATATCCAAATAATTCTAATGCTATTATTACTAAGAAAAATATGTAGCTATAAGTTCCAATCATATTCCACAATAATCTCTTAAGTTATTATACAATAATCCTAAGTATAAGTAATATATAGGTAATATTCGTAAAACAAATCTCAAAAACTGTTTTATTATCATATTAGTTAACAAATATAAATAAAAAGGTACAGCGGCAATGTGACAACTGAGAGCAACGCTTGGCTCAACTGAGGCAAAGGCGTTTGTCAGGGCTTAGCCCTTGTCCAGTAGTTTCCAGCCTTATATACCTTTCTGTAATAGCGTCTGAAAATAAAGTAGTAAATATGAATAAAAACGAAGATACTCAACACACAATAAAAGCAGTAAGTATTAAGGTAACAAGAACGATGCCTAATATTATGAAATGTATAAGCATGAAAGCAATTGTATGAGAAGGAAAAGATAGTTGTAAAAACTTCAAGAAGGTAGTTCCTAAAACGCTTTTGTGTTTTAATGTTCTGTCAGAACACTTAGCCAGAAGGTTGTTTCTAAAATGCTTCTGTCTTTTAATGTTCTGTCAGAACACTAAGCCTCCCTCCCTCCCTCCCTCCCTCTAGATACCAATTTGGAGGGGTACTACTTTAATCTGCTTTAATCTGCTTTAATCTGAGGTGAATTATTTGGGGTTCTTTTAATTACTTTTCTTCTAGGTATAAATATTTGCCTAGGAGTCTCTTCAAATCTTCTATATGAATATAAAGATAAGGTAAAACACACAAAACTAAAGATAACTAAATTACAGAAGACTATTGTTAAAGCTATAAAGATAAAAATCATGTATCTAAGGTTCTATCTATGATTATGGTTAAAATATTAAGGAATAAGACTATATCAGAGGCTAAAAGATTATCTACTTGTTCTGGGAGAAAGATAAAATATCCAAATAATTCTAATGCTATTATTACCAAGAACAATATGTAGCTATAAGTTCCTTTGATATTGCACAATAATCTCTTAAGGTATTATATAATAATTCAAAGTATAAATACTATATAGGTAATATTCGCAAAACAAATCTCAAAAACTGTTTTATGATCATATTAATTAACGAAATATACATAAAAAGGTACAGTGGCGTTGTGACAACCAAGTGCAACGCTTGGCTCAGCTGAGGCTAAGGCGTTTGTTAGGGCTTGGCCCTCTCCCAGTAGTTTCCTGCCTTATATACCTTTTTGTATTAACATCTTAAAATAAAGTAGTAAATATGAACAAAAACGAAAATACTGAACACACATTAAAAGTAGTAAGTATTAAGGTAACAAGAACGATGCCTATTATTATGAAAAGTATAAACAAGAAAGCAATCGTAAGAGAAAGAAAAGATAGTTGTAAAAACTTCTAGAAGGTAGTTCCTATAAAGTTTCTGTCTGTTAATGATCTTTCAAACAGAACACTTAGCCTCCCTCCCTCCCGAGGGGTACTACTTTAATCTAATTTAATCTAGAATATTTAGAGGTGAATTATTGGGGGCTCTTCTAATTACTTGTCTTCTAGGTATAAATATTTGCCTAGGTGTCTCTACAAATCTTCTGTATGAATAAAAAGATAAGGTAAAACAGACAAAACTAAAGATAACTAAATTACAGAAGACTATTGTTAAAGCTATAAAGATAAAAATCATGTATCTAAGGTTCTATCTATGATTCAGGCTAAAATATTAAGGAATAAGAATATATCAGTAGCTATAAGATTATCTAATTGTTCTGGGACAAATATAAAAAATCCAAATAATTCAAATGCTATTATTACCGAGAACAATATGTAGTTATAAGTTCCTATGATATTGCACAACAATTTCTTAAGGTATTATACAATAATCCTAAGTATCAGTAATATATAGGTAATATTCGCAAAACAAATCTCAAAAACTGTTTTATTATCTTATTAATTAACCAAATATACATAAAAAGGTACAACGACGATGTGACAACTGAGAGCAACGCTTGGCTAAACTGAGGCAGAGGCGTTTGTCAGGGCTTAGCCCTTACCCAGTAGTTTCCAGCCTTATACACCTCTTTGTAATAACGTCTTAAAATAAAGTAGTAAATATGAACAAAAACGAAAATACTCAACACACAATAAAAGCAGTAAGTATTAAGGTACCAAGAACGATGCCTAATATTATGAAAAGTATAAGCATGAAAGAAATCGTAAGAGAAGGAAAAGATAGTTGTAAAAACTTCCAGAAGGTAGTTCCTAAAACGCTTTTGTCTTTTAATGTTCTGTCATAACACATAGCCAAAAGGTAGTTCCTAAAACGCTTATGTCTTTTAATGTTCTGTCAGAACACTTAGCCTCCCTCCCTCCCTCCCTCCCTCTAGATACCAAATTGGAGGGCTACTACTTTAATCTGCTTTAATCTGGCATATTTAGAGGTGAATTATTTGGGGTTCTTCTAATTGCTTGTCTTCTAGGTATAAATATTAGCCTAGGAGTCTCTACAAATTTTTTGTATGAATATAAAGATAAGGTAAAACAGACAAAACTAAAGATAACTAAATTACACAAGACTATTGTTAAAGCTATAAAGATAAAAATCATGTATCTAAGGTTCTATCTATGATTCAGGTTAAAATATTAAGGAATAAGAATATATCAAAGGCTAAAAAATTATCTACTTGTTTTGGGAGAAAGATAAAATATACAAATAATTCTAATGCTATTATTACCAAGAACAATATGTAGCTATAAGTTCCTATGATATTGCACAATAATCTCTTAAAGTATTATATAATAATCCTAAGTATAAGTAATATATAGGTAATATTCGCAAAACAAATCTCAAAAACTGTTTTATGATCTTATTAATTAACCTAATATACAAAAAAAGGTACAGTGGCGTTGTGATAACCGAGACCAACGCTTGGCTCAACTGAGGCAGAGGCGTTTGTTAGGGCTTGGCCCTCTCCCAGTAGTTTCCTGCCTTGTATACCTTTCTGTATTAACCTCTTAAAATAAAGTAGTAAATATGAACAAAAACGAAAATACTCAACACACAATAAAAGCAGTAAGTATTAAGGTAACAAGAACGATGCCTATTATTATGAAAAGTATAAGCATGAAAGCAATCGTAACAGAAGGAAAAGATAGTTGTAAAAACTTCTAGAAGGTAGTTCCTGTAATGCTTCTGTCTGTTAATGTTCTGTCAAATAGAACACTTAGCCTCCCTCCCTCCCTCCCTCCCGAGGGGTACTACTTTAATCTAGAATATTTAGAGGTGAATTATTTGGGGCTCTTCTAATTACTTGTCTTCTAGGTATAAATATTTGCCTAGGTGTCTCTACAAATCTTCTGTGTGAATATAAAGAGAAGGTAAAATAGACAAAACTAAAGATAAAAAAATTACAGAAGACTATTGTTAAAGCTATAAAGATAAAAATCGTGTATCTAAGGTTCTATCTATGATTCAGGCTAAAATATTAAGGAATAAGAATATATCAGAGGCTATATGATTATCTAAGTGTTCTGGGACAAATATAAAATATCCAAATAATTCTAATGCTATTATTACCGAGAACAATATGTAGCTATAAGTTCTTATGATATTGCACAACAATCTCTTAAGGTATTATACAATAATCTTAAGTATCAGTAATATATAGGTAATATTCGTAAAACAAATCTCAAAAACTATTTTATTATCTTATTAATTAACCAAATATACATAAAAAGGTACAGCGGCAATGTGACAACCTAGAGCAATGGTTGGCTCAACTGAGGCAGAGGCGTTTGTCAGGGCTTAGCCGTCACCAAGTAGTTTCCAGCCTTATATACCTTTCTGTAATAACGTCTTAAAATAAAGTAGTAAATATTGACAAAAATGAAAATACTCAACCCACAATAAAAGCAGTAAGTATTAAGGTAACAAGAATGATGCCTAATATTATGAAAAGTATAAGCATGAAAGCAATCGTAAGAGAAGGAAAAGATGGTTGTAAAAACTTCCAGAAGGTAGTTCCTAAAACGCGTTTTGTCTTTTAATGTTCTGTCAGAACACTTAGCCAGAAGGTAGTTCCTAAAACGCTTCTGTCTTTTAATGTTCTGTCAGAACACTTAGCCTCCCTCCCTCCCACTAGATACCAATTTGGAGGGCTACTACTTTAATCCTCTTTAATCTGGCATATTTAGAGGTGAATTATTTGGGGTTCTTCTTATTACTTGTCTTCTAGCTATAAATATTAGCCTAGGAGTCTCTACAAATTTTCTGTATGAATATAAAGATAAGGTAAAACAGACAAAACTAAAGATAACTAAATTACACAAGACTATTGTTAAAGCTATAAAGATAAAAATCATGTATCTAAGGTTCTATCTATGATTCAGGTTAAAATATTAAGGAATAAGAATATATCAGAGGCTAAAAGATTATCTACTTGTTCTGGGAGAAAGATGAAATATCCAAATAATTCTAATGGTATTATTACCAAGAACAATATGTAGCTATAAGTTCCTATGATATTGCACAATAATCTCTTAAGGTATTATAGAATAATCCTTAGTATAAGTAATATATAGGTAATATTCGCAAAACAAATCTCAAAAAATGTTTTATGATCTTATTAATTAACCAAATATACATAAAAAGGTACAGTGGCGTTGTGACAACCAAGACCAACGCTTGGCTCAGCCGAGGCAAAGGCGTTCGTTAGGGTTTAGCTGTCACCCAGTAGTTTCCAGCCTTATATACCTTTCTGTAATAACGTCTGAAAATAAAGTAGTAAATATGAACAAAGATGAAAATACTCAACACACAATAAAAGTAGTAAGTATTGAGGTAACAAGAACGAAGCCTAATATTATGAAATGTATATGCATGAAAGCAAATCGTAAGAGAAGGAAAAGATAGTTGTAAAAACTTCCAAAAGGTAGTTCCTAAAACGCTACTGTCTTTTAATCTACTGTCAGACAGAACACTTAGCCTCCCTCCCTCCCTCCCTCCCGAGGGGTACTACTTTAATTTTCCTTAATCTTGAGTATTTAGAGGTGAATTATTTGGGGTTCTTTTAATTACTTGTCTTCTAGGTATAAATATTTGCCTAGGAGTTTGTACAAATCTTCTGTAGGAATATAAAGATAACAATGGTAAAACGAATTTTAAGAAGAAGGAAAATGGGGAGAAGAAGTCATGGGCAAAGGACGCCAAGGCTAGGTTGGAAGAGAAGAAACGAGGGGACAAACAGAAAAAAAGGTCCATTGTTTCATATGCGAGGGATTGTCTCACAAAGAGGTTCCTCAATGCTGCTCAAACTGAGGTGAACAATGGAGGGATTGAGCCTAGGTTGGGCTCCTTAAAACTTCTCCATGATGTTGTCCGTTCAAGGAGGAGAAGGCTGCTCCACTTCTGGTAAGACCCTTAAGAGAACTTCTTTTTATCTCTCTATTGCTGGACATATTGTTAGAGTAGTGGTGGACACTGGCGCCACCCACAACTTCCTTTCGAAGGAGGAGGCTTGGGGCCTAAATATACGAGGAGAGAAAGATGGGAGCAAAATGAAAGCTGTAAATTTTGCTGCTCGTGAAGTCCAAGGCATTGCCAAGAACGTCCCGATGGAGATAGGCAAGTGGGTTGGATTTCTGAATTTTACTATTGTTGTCATGGATGATTTCAATGTGATTTTGGGAATGAAGTTTTTCACGCTTTGTAAGGCATTTGTAATGCCGCATGTTGGGGTAGTGGGGATTATGGACGAGCAAAGTCCTTGTACTATTTCTGAACTTGGCAACAAAGATGTAAAAACAAAGGACTTAATGCTATCAGCCCTCTAGCTTAAGAAAGGTCTTAAGCAGGGTTGCTCTACTTACATTACTTTTATTTGTGCTATAGAGCAGGTTGAGGTCATGCCTACCCCTAAAAAGATACAAGCCGTACTGCATGAATATAGAGATGTCATGCCTGAACAACGTCTAGCGAGGTTACCACCTAGGAGAGGGGTGGACCATCGCATAGAGCTTGAGCCCGGAGCAAGAAAGCCAGCACAAACACCATACCGAATGGTGCCAAAAAGAGTTGGACGAACTGCAAAGACAACTCAGTGAGCTGCTGTACGCTGGGTTCATAAGGCCAAGGAAAGCACCTTATAGGGCCCCTATACTGTTTCAGACTAAGAAGGATGGAAGTGTGAGACTGTGCATCGATTATAGGATGCTCAACAAGGTAACTATAAAGAATATGTACCCTATTTCTCTTATTGCAGATCTCTTTGATCAGTTGAAGAGGCGCGAGTTTTCTCCAAATTGAATTTTCGAAGTGGTTATTACCATGTCCGGATTGCTGAAGTAGACGAGGGGAAGACTACTTGTGTAACTAGATATGGGCCTTACAAATTCTTGGTTATGCCCTTTGGCCTAACCAATGCACCTGCAACATTTTTCACTCTCATGAGCGAGGTATTTTCCGAATACTTGGACAAGTTTGTCATTGTTTATTTGGATGACATCATGGTGTACAACAAGAGTATGGACAAGCACAAGAAACACCTTCGAAATGTTGAGAAATAATCAACTGTATGTCAAGGAGGAGAAGTGCTCCTTTGGGTTGCAAGAGGTGTCCTTTCTTGGACATTGGATAGGAAGAGGACGGATATGGATGGACAGCAAGAAGGTGGAGGTTGTTCGTGACAGGTCGATCCCTTCCAAGGTGCGTGAGCCAAAATATTTCACTGGAAAGAGAGATGCAAAGGTCATAGATAATTTTCTATGGCAAGTGGAGCAGTATTTTCATGCAAGCAAGCTGTGGGACGAGCAAGCTAAGGTTAGTACTGCTGCTATGTTCTTATCTGATGATGCTATTCTCTGGTGGAGAAGACGCATGGGAGATGAGCAAGAGGGAGAGGAACCCGTCCACACTTGGGTCGATTTCAAGAGGAAGCTACGGAGGCAATTCTTTTCAGAAGATGTCGAGTACCAAGCAAGGAAGGAACTTCGTGCATTGACGCAGAAAGGCACCATTAGAGAGTATGTACAATCCTTCACTTCCCTTATGTTTTGTATCTCTTATATGTCAGATGAAGATCGTCTCTTTTCCTTTCTTGTTGGCTTACGTCCATAGGCTGAGCAAGAATTGAGAAGACGGGAAGTAAAGACATTAGCTTCAGCTTTATCTACTGCTGAAAAGTTAATCGAATATGAGAGAAAGAATGATTCGCTAACAAAGTGTCTAAGGAAAATAAAAATGGTAAAACGAATTTTAAGAAAAAGGAGCAAATCAAGGGATTTGAATTGAGGATCAAATCAAGGAGATTCTAGAAGGGAGGATCTCTGCTGTCATTGGACGGAAGCATGAGAGAAGGGAGGGGTTGAAGCCTATAAATACCAAGGCATTTAACCCTTGTAGATTCATTCAGCATAGACGTGAGGGAGAGTTTTTGTAGAGTGCTGGCCTTCCACCTTGGACGGCCACTCCTTGTAATCTTCTCTAGTATTAATACAAGGTTACTTTCTCTTCCTATTCCATTGTCTTTCTATCTTTTCATTGCTCGTGCTACATTTGAGAGGAAGGAGTTTGCAACGTTATTCTAAGGGGTGGAGGCTGTACTACCTTTGATGAATTGAAGGTAGGCCACCACGGGAGTTGGAGTTCCGCTAGCCTAAGTGAGTTTAGGCTCATCTGACCTCGTGACAAACAGGGTGGGGGGCCTTGTACCTACCTCGGCGGAGTCTCGAAATGGCAGTGGAAGCGGATGCAGGCCAAAATAGCCTAGGTATTATCTCATCTGTTTCTAATTCTATATTGACTAGGTCATAATTTTCACTAGAGATTGATTCCGTATCTTCTATATTCTTTTGTTCATATCTATTAAATCTAATATTTATGTTACCTTTAGTATCTGTGTACATGATACTTTCTTCAGGACTGATTATTTTTTCTTCTCTAAATTTACGGTTCCATTCTAATCCTACTAAAATGTCTGGAGAATATTTAATAGGCTTAATTAATTTTATTCCTTTGTTTCCTATTAAATTAACTACATCATCTATTTTAACCTTGAACCTAGTAGTGCTAGAACAAGTACACCTTCCTAAGATTTCAATACACAATAAAAGATTGTTTCCTACAAAGGATTCATATCCTTTTGTCTGAATACCTATTCTGATATATTTTCTAAAATCTTGTAGTCCAATAAGGAAGTCTGGGGAGCAATAAAATATTCCTCCATTTTGATTCATATCTACCTTCGTGATTCCTAACATTGCCATTTTAGGGTCTAAATAATCTAGTTTTTTGGAGGGTTCTATGTCTTAGGGCTCTGATACCAATTTGGAGGGGGTACTAATTAATCTGGAGTATTTAAAGCTGAATGTTTTGCAAGTCTCCTTACTATTTTTCTTCTAGGTATAAAGATTTGCCTAGGGGTTTTTACGAATCTTCTATAAGAATATAAAGACAGAAAAACAGATAAAACTAAAAATAACCAAATTAGAGAAAACTATTACTAAGGATACAAAGATAAAGATCATGTATCTACGATTCTAACTATAATATTAATAATTAAGAATATATAGGAACGTAAAAGATTCTCTATGTTTGTGTTTTTCATAACCTTAGGAATTGTTCTTATCGCTTTAGTACTTACTGCGTTTATTGTTTGTTAAATTTTATAGATTGTGTGTGTTTAATACATAATACATAAAAGTATATTAGCAACCCTCTAACCCATGTCAAAGGTAAATAATAAGATCCAGAAAAGGTGGAGTAGTTGGTAAAGAATTGGATCTTTCCTTCATCGAAATAGGTGGTATATGGGTTATAAGTACCATCTACTTGTTGGCTAAAAACTTGTTTAGTTGTTTTCTTGAAAAACTGAGGGGGAACGGGTCTTCTATGGATGATACATTTTGTACAGCCAGAGTCTACTAAGGCATCTAATATTAAGGATTGTTTATTAGGGAAAACAATCTTGGCCTTGAAAAGTATGCTAGAAAAAGATTTGTCTTGGTTGCAGACGTAGGAAGTTTCTGGGTCTACTATGCCTACTGTAATCCCATCACAGGAGTCTTTTTTGATTGCATCTAATCTATGTTTGAGGAGAGTAATTCACAGTTTTCTATTTTTCTGGCCACAATTTCTAACTTAGTGTTATGTATCCTATTATGGATAGGTTGCTTTCCCTCTCTCTCTCTCTCTCTCTCTCTCTCTCTCCCACTCTCTCTCTCTCACTCTCTCTCTCTCTCACTCTCTCTCTCTCTCTCACTCCCGCCCTCCCTCCCACCCTCCCTCCCTCTCTCTCTCTAGATACCAATTCGGAGGGGTACTACTTTAATTTGCTTTAATCTGGAATATTTAGAGGTGAATTATTTGGGGTTCTTCTAATTACTTGTCTTCTAGGTATAAATATTTGCCTAGGAGTCTCTACAAATCTTCTGTATGAAAATAAAGATAAGGTAAAACAGACAAAACAAAAGAAAACTAAATTACAAAAGACTATTGTTAAAGCTATAAAGATAAAAATAATGTATCTAAGATTCTATCTATGATACAGGCTAAAATATTAAGGAATAAGAATATATCAGAGCCTAAAAGATTATCTACTTGTTCTGGGAGAAATATAAAATATCCAAATAATTCTAATGCTATGATTACCAAGAACAATATGTAGCTATAAGTTCCTATGATATTGCACAATAATCTCTTAAGGTATTATTTAATAATCCAAAGCATAAGTAATATATAGATAATATTCGCAAAACAAATCTGAAAAACTGTTTTATTATCTTATTACTTACCAAATATACATAAAAAGGTACAGCGGCGTGGTGACAACCGAGAACAACGCTTGGCTCAACTGATGCAGAGGTGTTTTTCAGGGCTTAGCCCTCATCCAGTAGTTTCCAACCTTATATACCTTTCTGTAATAACGTCTTAAAATAAAGTAGTAAATATGAACAAAAACAAAAATACTCAACACACAATAAAAGTGGTAAGTATTAAGGTAACAAGAACGATGCCTAAAATTCTGAAAAGTATAAGCATGAACGCAATCGTAAGAGAAGGAAAAGATAATTGTAAAAACTTCCATAAGGTAGTTCCTAAAACACTTTTGTCTTTTAATGTTCTATCAGAACACTTAGCCTCCCTCCCTCTAGATACTAATTCGGAGGGCTACTACTTTAATCTACTTTAATATGAGTATTTAGAGGTGAATAATTTGGGGTTCTTCTAATTACTTGTCTTCTTGGTTTAAATATTTTCCTAGGAGACTCTACAAATCTTCTATATGAATATAACGATAAGGTAAAACAGACAAAACTAAAGAAAACTAAATTACAGAAGACTATTGTTAAAGCTATAAAGATAAAAATCATGTATCTAAGGTTCTATCTATTATTTAGGTTAAAATATTAAGGAATAAGAATATTAATAAGAGGCTAAAAGATAATCTACTTGTTCTGGGAGAAATATAAAATAACCAAATAATTCTAATGCTATTATTACCAAGAACAATATGTAGCTATAAGTTCCAATGATATTGCACAATAATCTCTTAAGGTATTATATAATAATCCTAAGTATAAGTAATATATAGGTAATATTAGCAAAACAAATCTAAAAAATAATTTTATTATCTTATTAATTAACCAAATATACATAAAAAGGTACATCACCATTGTGATAACCGAGAGCAAAGCTTGGCTCAACTGAGAGAGAGGCGTTTGTCAGGGCTTAGCCCTCCCTCAGTAGTTTCCAGCCGTATATACCTTTCTATTATAACATCTTAAAATAAAGTAGTAAATATGAACAAAAATGAAAAATACTCAACAGACAATAAAAGCAGTAAGTATTAAGGTAACAAGAACGATGCCTAATATTTTGAAAAGTATAAGCGTGAAAGCAATCGTAAGAGAAGGAAAATATAGTTGTAAAAACTTCCAAAAGTTAGTTCCTAAAATGCTTCTGTCTTTTAATGTTCTGTCAGACAGAACACTTAGCCCCCCTCCCTCCCTCCCTCCCTCCCTCCCTCCCGTGGGGTACTACTTTCATTTGCCTTAATCTATAGTATTTAGAGGTGAATTATTTGGGGTTCTTCTAATTACTTGTCTTCTAGGTATAAATATTAGCATAGGAGTCTCTACAAATCTTCTGTATGAATATAAAGATAAGGTAAAACAGACAAAACTAAAGATAACTAAATTATAGAAGACTATTGTTAAAGCTATAAAGATAAAAATCATGTATCTAAGGTTCTTTCTATGATTCAGGCTCAAATATTAAGGAATAAGAATATATCAGAAGCTAAAAGATTATCTAATTGTTCTTGGAGAAATATAAAATATCCAAATAATTCTAATGCTATTATTACCAAGAACAATATGTAGCTATAAGTTCCTATGATATTGCACAATAATCTCTTAAGGTATTATACAATAATCCTAAGTATAAGTAATATATAAGTAATATTCGCTAAACAAATCTCAAAAACTGTTTTATTATCTTATTAATTAACCACTAAAACATAAAAATTTACAGCGGCATTGTGACAACCGAGAGAAATAGTTGGCTCAACTAAGGCAGACGTGTTTGTCAGGGCTTAGCCCTCACCTAGTAGTTTCCAACCTTATATACCTTTCTCTAATAACGTCTTAAAATAAAGTAGTAAATATGAACAAAAATGAAAATACTCAACACACGATAAAAGTAGTAAGTATTATGGTAACAAGAACGATGACTAATATTATGAAAAGTATAAGAATGAAAGCAATCGTAAGAGAAGGAAAAGATACTTGTAAAAACTTCTAGAAGGTATTTCCTAAATCGCTTTTGTCCTTTAATGCTCTGTCAGAACACTTAGCTAGAAAGTAGTTCCCAAAACGCTTCTGTGAGAACACTTAGCCTCCCTCCCTCCCTCCCTCCCCTCGCTCCCTCTCGATACCAATTCGGAGGGGTACTACTTTAATATGCTTTAATATGAAATATTTAGAGGTGAATTATTTGGGGGTTCTTCTAATTACTTGTCCTCTAGGTATAAATATTTGCTTAGGAGTCTCCACAAATCTTCTGTATGAATATAAAGATAAGGTAAAATAGACAAAACTAAAGATAACTAAATTACAGAAGATTATTGTTAAAGCTATAAAGATAAAAATCATGTATCTAAGGTTCTATCTATGATTCAGGCTAAAATATTAAGGAATAAGAATATATCAAAGGCTAAAAGATTATCTAATTGTTCTGGGAGAAATATAAAATTTCCAAATAATTCTAATGCTATTATTACCAGGAACAATATGTAGCTATAAGTTCCTATGAATTGTACAATAATCACTTATGGTATTATGTAATAATCCTAAGTATAAGTAAGATATAGGTAATATTCGCTAAAAATCTCAAAAACTGTTTTATTATTTTATTAATTAACCAAATATACATAAAAAGGTATAGTGGCATTTTGACAACTGAGAGCAACGCTTGGCTCAACTGAGGCAGAGGCGTTTGTCAGAGCTTAGCCTTCCCCCAGTAGTTTCCATCATCATATACCTTTCTATTATAACATCTAAAAATAAAGTAGTAAATATGAACAAAAACGAAAATACTCAACACACAATAAAAGCAGTAAGTATTAAGCTAACAAGAACGATGCCTCATATTATGAAAAGTATAAGCATGAAATCAATCGTAAGAGAAGGAAAAGATAGTTGTAAAAACTTCTAGATGGTAGTTCCTAAAATGTTTCTGTCTTTTAATATTTTGTCAGACAAAACACTTAGCCGCCCTCTCTCCCTCCCTCCCTCCCTCCCGAGGGGTACTACTTTAATCTGCTTTAATTTGGAGTATTTAGAGGTGAATTATTTGGGGTTCGTCTAATTACTTGTCTTCTAGGTATAAATATTTGCCAAGGAGTCCCTACAACTCTTCTGTATGAATATAAAGATAAGGTAAACCAGAGAAAACTAAAGATAACTAAATTACAGATGACTATTGTTAATGCTATAAAGATAAAAATCATGTATCTAAGGTTCTATCTATTATTCTGGCTAAAATATTAAGGAATAAGAATATATCAGAAGCTACAAGATTATCTAATTGTTCAGGGAGAAATATAAAATATCCAAATAATTCTAATGCTATTATTACCAAGAACAATATGTAGCTATAAGTTCCTATGATATTGCACAATAATCTATTAAGGTATTATATAATAATGCTAAGTATAAGTAATATATAGGTAATATTCGCAAAACAAATCTCAAAAACTGTTTTAATATCTTATTAATTAACCAAATATACATAAAAATGTACAGCAGCGTTGTGACAACCGAGAGAAACACTTGCCTCAACTAAGGCAAAGGCGTTGGTCAGGGCTTAGCCCTCACCTAGTAGTTTCCAGCCTTATATATCTTTCTGTAATAACGTCTTAAAATAAAGTAGTAAATATGAACAAAAACGAAAATAATCAACACACAATAAAAGCAGTAAGTATTAAGGTTACAAGAACGATGCCTAATATTATGAAAAGTACAAGCATGAAAGCAATCGTAAGAGAAGGAAAAGATAGTTGAACAAACTTCAAGAAGGTACTTCCTAAAATGTTTCAATATTTTAATGTTCTGTAAGAACACTTAGCCAGAAGGTAGTTCCTAAAACGCTTCTGTCTTTTAATGTTCTGTCATAACACATAGCCTCCCTCCTTCCCTCCCTCCCTCCCCTCCCTCCCTCCCTCCCTCTCGATACCATTTCGGAGGGGTACTACTTTAATATGCTTTAATCTGGAGTATTTAGAGGTGAATTATTTGGAGTTCTTCTAATTACTTGTCCTGTAGGTATAAATATTTGCCTAGGAGTCCCAACAAATCTTCTATATGAATATAGAGATATGGAAAAATAGACAAAACTAATGATAACTAAATTACAGACGACTATTGTTAAAGCTTAAAGATAAAAATCATGTATCTAAGGTTCTATCTATGATTTAGGCTAAAATATTAAGGAATAAGAATATATCAGAGCCTAAAAGATTATCTACTTCTTCTGGGAGAAATATAAAATATCCAAATAATTCTAAAGCTATTATTACCAAGAACTATATTTAGCTATATCTTCCTATGTTATTGCACAATAATCTCTTAAGGTATTATATAATAATCCTAAGTATAAGTAATATATAGGTAATATTCGCAAAACAAATCTCAAAAACTATGTTATTTTCTTATTAATTAACCAAATATACATAAAAAGGTACAACGGCATTGTGACAACCGAGAGCAACGCTTGGCTCAACTTAGGCAGAGGCGTTTGTCAGGGCTTAGCCCTCCCTCAGTAGTTTCCAGCCGTATATACCTTTCTATTATAACATCTTAAAATAAAGTAGTAAATATGAACAAAAATGAAAAATATTCAATAGACAATAAAAGCAGTAAGTATTAAGGTAAGAAGAACGATGCCTAATATTTTGAAAAGTATAAGCATGAAAGCAATAGTAAGAGAAGGAAAATATAGTTGTAAAAACTTCCAGAAGGTAGTTCCTAAAACGCTTCTGTCTTTTAATGTTGTATCAGACAGAACACTTACCCCCTCCCTCCCTCCTTCCCTCCCGAAGGGTACTACTTTAATTTGCCATAATCTGGAGTATTTAGAGGTGAATTATTTGGGGTTCTTCTAATTACTTGTCTTCTAGGTATAAATATTTGCATAGGAGTCTCTACAAATCTTCTGTATGAATATAAAGATAAGGTAAAACAGACAAAACTAAAGATAACTAAATTATAGAAGACTATTGTTAAAGCTACAAAGAAAAAAATCATGTATCTAAGGTTCTTTCTTTGATTCAGGCTCAAATATTAAGGAATAAGAATATATGAGAGGCTAAAAGATTATCTAATTGTTCTAGGAGAAATATAAAATATCCAAATAATTCTAATGCTATTATTACCAAGAACAATATGTAGCTATAAGTTCCTATGATATTGCACAATAATCTCTTAAGGTATTATACAATAATCCTAAGTATAAGTAATATATAAGTAATATTCGCTAAACAAATCTCAAAAACTGTTTTATTATCTTATTAATTAACCAATAAAACATAAAAATGTATAGTGGCGTTTTCACAACCGAGAGCAACGCTTGGCTCAACTGAGGCAGAGGCGTTTGTCAGAGCTTACCCCTCCCCCAGTAGTTTCCATCATCATATACATTTCTATTATAATGTCTAAAAATAATGTAGTAAATATGAACAAAAACGAAAATACTCAACACACAATAAAAGCAGTAAGTATTAAGCTAACAAGAACGATGCCAAATATTATCAAAATTATAAGCATGAAATCAATCGTAAGAGAAGGAAAAGATAGTTGTAAAAACCTCCAGATGGTAGTTGCTAAAACGCTTCTGTCTTTTAATATTTTGTCAGACAAAACACTTAGCCGCCCTCTCTCCCTCCCTCCCTCCCTCCCTCCCGAGGGGTACTACTTTAATCTGCTTTAATTTGGAGTATTTAGAGGTGAATTATTTGGGGTTCGTCTAATTACTTGTCTTCTAGGTATAAATATTTGCCTAGGAGTCCCTCAAACTCTTCTGTATGAATATAAAGATATGGTAAACCAGATAAAACTAAAGATAACTAAATTACAGATGACTATTGTTAATGCTATAAAGATAAAAATCATGTATCTAAGGTTCTATCTATTATTCTGGCTAAAATATTAAGGAATAAGAATATATCAGAAGCTAAAAGATTATCTAATTGTTCTGGGAGAAATATAAAATATCCAAATAATTCTAATGCTATTATTACCAAGAACAATATGTAGCTATAAGTTCCAATGATATTACACAATAATCTATTAAGGTATTATATAATAATGCTAAGTATAAGTAATATATAGGTAATATTCGCAAAACAAATCTCAAAAACTATTTTAATATCTTAATAATTAACCAAATATACATAAAAATGTGCAGCGGCGTTGTGACAACCGAGAGCACCACTTGGCTCAACTGAGGCAAAGGCGTTGGTCAGGGCTTAGCCCTCACCCAGTAGTTTCCAGCCTTATATACCTTTCTGTAATAACGTCTTAAAATAAAGTAGTAAATATGAACAAAAACGAATATACTTAACACACAATAAAAGCAGTAAGTATTAAGGCTACAAAAATGATGCCTAATATTATGAAAAGTATAAGCATGAAAGCAATCGTCAGAGAAGGAAAAGATAGTTGTAAAAACTTCAAGAAGGTAGTTCCTAAAATGTTTCTATCTTTTAATGTTCTGTAAGAACACTTAGCCAGAAGGTAGTTCCTAAAACACTTCTGCCTTTTAATGTTCTGTCATAACACATAGCCTCCCTCCCTCCCTCCCTTCCTCCCTCCCCTCCCTCCCTCCCACTCGATACCAATTTGGAGGGGTACTACTTTAATATGCTTTAATCTGGAGTATTTAGAGGTGAATTATTTGGGGTTCTTCTAATTACTTGTCCTGTAGGTATAAATATTTGCCAAGGAGTCCCTACAAATCTTCTAAATGAATATAGAGATAAGGAAAAATAGACAAAACTAAAGATAACTAAATTAAAGATGACTATTATTAAATCTTAAAGATAAAAATCATGTATCTAAGGTTCTATCTATGATTCAGGGTAAAATATTAAGGAATAAGAATATATCAGAGCCTAAAAGATTATTTACTTCTTCAGGGAGAAATATAAAATATCCAAATAATTCTAAAGCTATTATTACCAAGAACTATATTTAGCTATAAGTTCCTATGATATTGCACAATAATCTCTTAAGGTATTATATAATAATCCTAAGTATAAGTAATATATAGGTAATATTCGCAAAACAAATCTCAAAAACTATTTTATTTTCTTATTAATTAACCAAATATACATAAAATGGTACAGCGGCATTGTGACAACCGAAAGCAACGCTTGGCTCAACTTAGGCAGAGGCGTTTCTCAGGGCTTAGCCCTCACCTAGTAGTTTCCAGCCTTATATACCTTTTTGCAATAACATCTTAAAATAAAGTAGTAAATATGAACAAAAACGAAAATACTCAACACACAATAAAAGTAGTAAGTATTCAGGTAACAAGAACGATGCCTAATATTATGAAAAGTATAAGCATGAAAGAAATCGTAAGAGAAGGAAAAGATAGTTGTAAAAACTTCCAGAAGATAGTTCCTAAAACGCTTATGTGTTTTAATGTTCTATCAGAACACTTAGCCAGAAGGTAATTCCTAAAACGCTTCTGT
This sequence comes from Aristolochia californica, assembly GCF_029961685.1. Taxonomy (NCBI): domain Eukaryota; kingdom Viridiplantae; phylum Streptophyta; class Magnoliopsida; order Piperales; family Aristolochiaceae; genus Aristolochia; species Aristolochia californica. The sequence goes on from NW_027181837.1 coordinate 10,878,179, forward strand.
CGTTTAATGTTTTGTCAGAACACTTGGCCTCCCTCCCTCCCTCCCTCCCTCCCTCTCGATACCAATTCGGAGGGGTACTACTTTAATCTGCTTTAATATGGAGAATTTAGAGGTGAATTATTTGGGGTTCCTCTAATTACTTGTCTTCAAGGTAAAATTATTTGCCAAGGAGTCTCTACAAATCTTCTGTATGAATACGAAGATATGGTAAAATAGACAAAACTAAAGATAACTAAATTACAGAAGACTTGTTAAAGCTATAAAGATAAAAATCATGTATCTAAGGTTCTACGTATAATTCTGGCTAAAATTTTGAGGAAAATGAATATATCAGAGGCTAAAAGATTATCTAATTGTTCTGGTAGAAATATTAAATATCCAAATAATTCTAATGCTATTATTACCAAGACCAATATGTAGCTATAAGTTCCTATGATATTGCACAATAATATCTGAAGGTATTATATAATAATCCTTAGAATAAGTAATATATAGGTATTATTCGCAAAACAAATTTCAAAAACTGTTTTATTGTCTGATTAATTAACCAAATATACATAAAAAGGTACAGCGGCGTTGTGACAACCGAGAGAAATGCTTGGCTCAACCGAGGTAGAGGCGTTTGTCAGGGCTTAGCCCTCACCCAGTAGTTTCCAGCCTTATATACCTTTCAGTAATAACGTCTTAAAATAAAGTAGTAAATATGAACAAAAACAAAAATACTCAACACATAATAAAAGCTGTAACTATTAAGGTAACAAGATCTATGCCTAGAGTTATGAAAAGTATAAGCATGAAAGCAATCATAAGAGAAGGAAAAGATAGTTGTAAAAACTTCGAGAAGGTAGTTCCTAAAACCCTTATGTCTTTTAATGTTCAGTCAGAACACTTAGCCTCCCTCCCTCCCTCCCTCCCTCCCTCTAGATACCAATTCGGAGGGGTACTACTTTAATCTGCTTTAATCTGGAGTATTTAGAGGTGAATTATTTGGGGTTCCTCTAATTACTTGTCTTCTAGGTAAAATTATTTGCCAAGGAGTCTCTACAAATCTTCTGTATCAATATAAAGATAAGGTAAAATAGACAAAACTAAAGATAACTAAATTACAGAAGACTATTGTTAAAGCTATAAAGATAAAAATCATGTATCTAAGGTTCTATGTATGATTCTTGCTAAAATATTATGGAATAAGAATATATCAGTGGCTAAAAGATTATCTACTTGTTCTCGAAGAAAAGATAAAATATCCTAATAATTCTAATACTATTATCACCAAGAACAATATGTAGCTATAAGTTCCTATGATGTTGCACAGTAATCTCTTAAGGTATTATACAATAATCCTAAGTATATGTAATATATAGGTAATATTCGCTAAACAAATCTCAAAAACTGTTTTATTATCTTACTAATTAACCAATAATACATAAAAAGGTACAACGGCATTGTGACAACCGAGAGCAATGCTTGGCTCAACTGAGGCAGAGGCATTTGTCTAGGCTTAGCCCTAACCCAGTAGTTTCAAGCCTTATATACCTTTCTGTAATAACATCTTAAAATAAAGTAGTAAATATGAACAAAAACGAAAATACTCAACTCACAATAAAAGCAATAAGTATTAAGGTAACAAGAACGATGCCTAATATTATGGAAAGTATAAGCATGAAAGCAATCGTAAGAGACGGAAAAGATAGTTGTAAAAACTTCGAGAAGGTAGTTCCTAAAACGCTTTTGTCTTTTAATGTTCTGTCTGAACACTTAGCTAGAAGGTAGTTCCTAAAACGCTTCTTTCTTTTAAAGTTTTGTTAGAACACTTATCCTCCCTCCCTCCCTCCCTCCCTCCCTCCCTCTTGATACCAATTCGGAGGGGTACTACTTTAATCTGCTTTAATCTGGCATATTTAGAGGTGAATTATTAGGGGTTCTTCTAATTACTTGTTTTCTAGGTATAAATATTTACCTAGGAGTCTCTACAAATCTTCTGTTTGAATATAAAGATAAGGTAAAACAGACAAAACTAAAGATAACTAAATTACAGAAGACTATTGTTAAAGCTATAAAGATAAAAATCATGTATCTAAGGTTCTATCTATGATTCAGGCTAAAATATTAAGGAATAAGAATATATCAGAGGCTAAACGATTATCTAATTGTTTTGGCAGAAATATAAAATATCCAAATAATTCTAATGCTATTATTACTAAGAACAATATGTAGCTATAAGTTCCAATGATATTGCACAATAATCTCTTAAGGTATTATATAATAATCCTAAGTATAAGTAATATATAGGTAATATTCGCAAAACAAATCTCAAAAACAGTTTTATTATCTTATTAATTAACCAAATATACATAAAAAGGTAAACGGCGTTGTGACAACCGAGAGCAACGCTTGGCTCAACTGAGGCCGAGGTGTTTGTTAGGGCTTAGCCCACACCCAGTAGTTTCCAGCCTTATATACCTTTCTGTAATAACATCTTAAAATAAAGTAGTAAATATGAACAAAAACGAAAATACTCAACACACAATAAAAGCAATAAGTATTAAGGTAACAAGAACGATGCCTAATATTATGAAAAGTATAAGCAAAAAAGCAATAGTAAGAGAAGGAAATGATAGTCGTAAAAACTTCAAGAAGGTAGTTCCTAAAACGCTTCTGTCTTTTAATGTTCTGTTAGAACACTTAGACCGAAGGTAGTTCCTAAAATGCTTCTGTCTTTTAATGTTCTATCATAACACTTAGCCTCCCTCCCTCCCTCCCTCTTGATACCAATTCGGAGGTGTACTACTTTAATATGCTTTAATCTGGAGTATTTAGAAGTGAATTATTTGGGGTTCTTCTAATTACTTGTCCTGTAGGTATAAATATTTGCCTAGGAGTCCCTACAAATCTTCTATATAAATATAGAGATGAGGAAAAATAGACAAAACTAAAGATAACTAAATTACAGACGACTATTGTTAAATCTTAAAGATAAAAATCATGTATCTATGGTTCTATCTATGATTCAGGGTAAAATATTAAGGAATAAGAATATATCAGAACCTAAAAGATTATCTACTTCTTCTGCGAGAAATATAAAATATCCAAATAGTTCTAAAGCTATTATTACCAAGAACTATTTTTTGCTATAAGTTCCTACGATATTGCACAATAATATCTTAAGGTATTATATAATAATCCTAAGTATAAGTAATATATTGGTAATATTCGCAAAACAAATCTCAAAAACTATTTTATTATCTTATTATTTAACCAAATATACATAAAATGGTACAGCGACATTGTGACAACCGCGAGCAACGCTTGGCTTAACTGAGGCAGAGGCGTTTCTAAGGGCTTAGCCCTCACCTAGTAGTTTCCAGCCTTATATACCTTTCTGTAACAACATCATAAAATAAAGTAGTAAATATGAACAAAAACGAAAATACTCAACACACAATAAAAGCAGTAATTATTAAGGTACCAAGAACGATGCCTAATATTATGAAAAGTATAAGCATGAAAGAAATCGTAAGAGAAGGAAAAGATAGTTGTAAAAACTTCCAGAAGATAGTTCCTAAAACGCTTCGGTCTTTTAATGTTCTGTCAGAACACTTAGCGAGATGGTAATTCCTAAAATGGTTCTGTTGTTTAATGTTCTGTCAGAACACTTGGCCTCCCTCCCTCCCTCCCTCTTGATACCAATTCGGAGGGGTACTACTTTAATCTGCTTTAATCTGGAGTATTTAGAGGTGAATTATTTTGGGTTCTTCTAATTACTTGTACTCTAGGTATAAATATTTGCCTAGGAGTCTCTACAAATCTTCTGTATGAATATGAAGATACGGTAAAATAGACAAAACTAAAGATAACTAAATTACAGAAGACTAGTTAAAGCTATAAAGATAAAAACCATGTATCTAAGGTTTTACCTATGATTACGGCTAAAATATTAAGGAAAAGGAATATATCCGAGGCTAAAAGATTATCTAATTGATCTAGCAGAAATATTAAATATCCAAATAATTCTAATGCTATTATTACCTAGAACAGTATGTAGCTATAAGTTCCTATGATATTGCACAATAATATCTGAAGGTATTATATAATAATCCTTAGTATAAGTAATATATAGGTAATATTCGCAGAACAAATCTCAAAAACTGTTTTATTATCTGATTAATTAACCAAATATACATAAAAAGGTACAACAGCGTTGTGACAACCGAGAGCAATGCTTGGCTCAACCGAGGTAGAGGCGTTAGTCAGGGCTTAGCCCTCACCCAGTAGTTTCCAGCCTTATATACCTTTCTGTAATAATGTCTTAAAATAAAGTAGTAAATATGAACAAAAACAAAAATACTCAACACACAATAAAAGTATAAGTATTAAGGTATAAAGAACGATGCCTAATATTATGAAAAGTATAAGCATGAAAGCAATCGTAAGAGAAGGAAAAGATAGTTGTAAAAACTTCCAGAAGGTAGTTCCTAAAATGCTTATGTCTTTTAATGTTCAGTCAGAACACTTAGCCTCCCTCCCTCCCTCCCTCCCTCTAGAAACCAATTCGGAGGGGTACTACTTTAATCTGCTTTAATCTGGAGTATTTTGAGGTGAGTTATTTGGGTTCCTCTAATTACTTGTCTTCTTGGTATAATTATTTGCCAAGGAGTCTCTACAAATCTTCTGTATGAATATAAAGATAAGGTAAAACAGACAAAACTAAAGATTACTAAATTACAGAAGACTATTGTTAAAACTATAAATATAAAAATCATGTATGTAAGGTCCTATCTATGATTCTTGCTAAAATAATACGGAATAAGAATATATCTGAGGCTAAAAGATTATCTACTTGTTCTCGGAGAAAGATAAAATATCCAAATAATTCTAATGCTATTATTACCAAAAACAATATGTAGCTATAAGTTCCTATGATGTTGCACACTAATCTCTTAAGGTATTATACAATAATCCTAAGTTTAAGTAATATATAGGTAATATTCGCTAAACAAATCTCAAAAACTGTTTTATTATCTTATTAATTAACCAATAATACATAAAAAGGTACAGCGGCGTTGTGACCATCGAGAGCAATACTTGGCTCAACTGAGGCAGAGGCATTTTTAGGGCTTAGCCCTCACCTTGTAGTTTCCACCCTTATATACCTTTCTGTAATAACATCTTAAAATACAGTAGTAAATATGAACAAAAACGAAAATACTCAACTCACAATAAAAGCAATAAGTATTAAAGTAACAAGAACGATGCCTAGTATTATGAAAAGTATAAGCATGAAAGCAATCATAAGAGATGAAAAAGATAGTTGTAAAAACTTCCAGAAGGCTCCTAAAACGCTTTTGTCTTTTAATGTTTTTTCAGAACACTTAGCTAGAAGGTAGTTCCTAAAACGCTTCTTTCTTTTAATGTTCTGTCAGAACACTTATCCTCCCTCCCTCCCTGCCTCCCTCCCTCTTGATACCAATTCGGAGGGGTACTACTTTAATCTGCTTTAATCTGGCGTATTTATAGGTGAATTATTTGGGGTTCTTCTAATTACTTGTCTTCTAGGTATAAATATTTACCTAGGAGTCTCTACAAATCTTCTGTTTGAATATAAAGATAAGGTAAAACAGACAAAACTAAAGATAACTAAATTACAGAAGACTATTGTTAAAGCTATAAAGATAAAAATCATGTATCTAAGGTTCTATCTATGATTCAGGCTAAAATATTAAGGAATAAGAATATATTAGAGGCTAAAAGATTATCTAATTGTTCTAGCAGAAATATAAAATATCCAAATAATTCTAATGCTATTATTACCAAGAACAATTTGAAGCTATATGTTCCTATTATATTGCACAATAATCTCTTAAGGTATTATATAATAATCCTAAGTATAAGTAATATATAGGTAATATAAACAAAACAAATCTCAAAAAATGTTTTATTATCTTATTAATTAACCAAATATACATAAAAAGGTAAACGGCATTGTTACAACCGAGAGCAACGCTTGGCTCAACTGAGGCAGAGGCGTTTGTTAGGGCTTAGCCCTCACCCAGTAGTTTCCAGCCTTATATACCTTTCTGTAATAACATCTTAAAATAAAGTAGTAAATATGAAAAAAAACGAAAATACTCAACACACAATAAAAGCAGTAAGTATTAAGGTAACAAGAACGATGCCTAATATTATGAAAAGTATAAGCAAAAAAGCAATCGTAAGAGAAGGAAAAGATAGTCGTAAAAACTTCCAGAAGGTAGTTCCTAAAACGCTTCTGTCTTTTAATGTTCTGTTAGAACACATAGACAGAAGGTAGTTCCTAAAACGCTTCTGTCTTTTAATGTTCTGTCACAACACTTAGCCTCCCTCCCTCCCTCCCTCTCTCTCGATACAGATTCGGAGGGGTACTACTTTAATATGCTTTAATCTGTAGTTAGAGGTGAATTATTTGGTGTTCTTCTAATTACCTGTCCTGTAAGTATAAATATTTGCCTAGGAGTCTCTACAAATCTTCTATATGAATATAGAGATAAGGAAAAATAGACAAAACTAAAGATAACTAAATTACAGACGACTATTGTTAAAGCTTAAAGATAAAAATCATGTATCTAAGGTTCTATCTATGATTCAGGGTAAAATATTAAGGAATAAGAATATATCAGAGCCTAAAAGATTATCTACTTCGTCTGGGAGAAATATAAAATATCCAAATAGTTCTAAAGCTATCATTAGCAAGAACTATATTTAGCTATAAGTTCCTATGATATTGCACAATAATCTCTTAAGGTATTATATAATTATCCTAAGTATATGTAATATATAGGTAATATTCGCAAAACAAATCTCAAAAACTATTTTATTATCTTAGTAATTAACCAAATATACAAAAAAAGGTACAACGGCATTGTGACAACCGAGAGCAACGCTTGGCTCAACTGAGGCAGAGGCGTTTCTCAGAGCTTAGCCCTCGCCTAGTAGTTTCCAGCCTTATATACCTTTCTATAATAACATCTTAAAATAAAGTAGTAAATATGAACAAAAACGAAAATACTCAACACACAATAAAAGCAGTAACTCTTAAGGTAACAAGAACGATGCCTAATATTATGAAAAGTATAAGCATGAAAGAAATCGTAAGAGAAGGAAAAGATAGTTGTAACAACTTCTAGAAGATAGTTCCTAAAACGCTTCTGTCTTTTAATGTTCTGTCAGTACACTTAGCCAGAAGGTAATTCCAAAAACGCTTCTGTCGTTTAATCTTCAGTCAGAACACTTGGCCTCCCTCCCTCCCTCCCTCCCTCTCGATACCAATTCAGAGGGGGTACTACTTTAATCTTCTTTAATCTGGAGTATTTAGAGGTGAATTATTTGGGGTTCTTCTAATTACTTGTCCTCTAGGTATAAATATTTGCATAGGAGTCTCTACAAATCTTCTGTATGAATATGAAGATACGGTAAAACAAACAAAACTAAAAATTTCTAAATTACAGAAGACTTGTTAAAGCTATAAAGATAAAAATCATGTATCAAAGGTTCTACGTATGATTCTGGCTAAAATATTAACGAAAAGGAATATATTAGAGGCTAAAAGATTATCTAATTGTTCTGGAAAAAATATTAAATATCAAAATAATTCTAATGCTACTTTTACAAGGAACAATATGTAGCTATAAGTTCCTATGATATTGCACAATAATATCTGAAGATATTATATAATAATCCTTAGAATAAGTAATATATAGGTAATATTCGCAAAACAAATGTCAAAAACTGTTTTATTATCTGATTGATCAACCAAATATACATAAAAAGGTACAACGGCGTTGTGACAACCGAGAGCAATGCTTGGCTCAACCGAGGTAGAGGCGTTTGTTAGGGCTTAGCCCTCACCCAGTAATTTCCAGCCTTATATACCTTTCTGTAATAACGTCTTAAAATAAAGTAGTAAATATGAACAACAAAAAAAATACTCAACACACAATAAAAGCAGTAAGTATTAAGGTAACAAGAACGATGCCTAATATTATGAAAAGTATAAGCATGAATGCAATCGTAAGAGAAGGAAAAGATAGTTGTAAAAACTTCTAGAAGGTAGTTCCTAAAACGTTTATGTCTTTTAATGTTAGGTCAGAACACTTTGCCTCCATCCCTCCCTCCCTCCCTCTAGATACCAATTCGGAGGGGTACTACTTTAATCTGCTTTAATCTGGAGTATTTAGAGGTGATTTATTTGGGGTTCCTCTAATTACTTGTCTTCAAGGTATAATTATTTACCAAGGAGTCTCTACAAATCTTCTGTATGAATATAAAGATAAGGCAAAACAGAAAAAACTAAAGATAAATAAATTACAGAAGACTATTGTTAAAGCTATAAAGATAAAAATCATGTATCTAAGGTTCTATTTATGATTCTTGCTAAAATATTATGGAATAAGAATATATCAGAGGCTAAAAGATTGTCTACTTGTTCTCGGAGAAAGATAAAATATCCAAATAATTCTAATGCTATTATTACCAAGAACAATATGTAGCTATAAGTTCCTATGATGTTGCACAGTAATCTCTTAAGGTATTATACAATAATGCTAAGTATAAGTAATATATAGGTAATACTCGCTAAACAAATCTCAAAAACTGCTTTATTATCTTATTAATTAACCAATAATACATAAAAAGGTACAGCGGCGTTGTGACAACCAAGAGCAATGCTTGGCTCAACTGAGGCAGAGGCATTTGTCAGGGCTGAGCCCTCACCCAGTAGTTTCCAGCCTTATATACCTTTCTGTAATAACATTTTAAAATAAAGTAGGAAATATGAACTAAAATGAAAATACTCAACTCACAATAAAAGAAATAAGTATTAAGGTAACAAGAACGATGCCGAATATTATGAAAAGTATAAGCATGAAAGAAATCATAAGAGACGGAAAAGATAGTTGTAAAAACTTCCACAAGGTAGTTCCTAAAACGCTTTTGTCTTTTAATGTTCTGTCAGAACACTTAGCCAGAAGGTAGTTCCTAAAACGCTTCTTTCTTTTAATGTTTTGTCAGAACACTTATCCTCCCTCCCTCCCCTCCCTCCCTCCCTCTCGATACCAATTCGGAGGGGTACTACTTTAATATGCTTTAATCTGGAGTAGTTATAGGTGAATTATTTGGGGTTCTTCTAATTACTTGTCCTGTAGGTATAAATATTTGCCTAGGAGTCCCTACAAATCTTCTATATGAATATAGAGATAAGGAAAAACAGACAAAACTAAAGATAACTAAATTACAGACGACTATTGCTAAAGCTATAAAGATAAAAATCATGTGTCTGAGGTTCTGTCAATGATTCAGGCTAAAATATTAAGGAATAAGAATATATCAAAGGCTAAAAGATTATCTACTTGTTCTGGGAGAAAGATAAAATATCCAAATAATTCTAATGCTATTATTACCAAGAAAAATATGTAGTTTTAAGTTCCTATGATGTTGCACAATAATCTCTTAAGGTATTATATAATAATCCTAAGTATAAGTAATATATACGTAATATTCGCAAAACAAATCTCGAAAACTATTTTATGATCTTATTAATGAACCAAATATACATAAAAAGGTACAGGGGTGTTGTGACAACTGAGAGCAGCGCTTGGCTCAACTGAGGCAGAGGCGTTTGTGAGGGCTTAGCCCTCACCCAGTGGTTTCCAGCCTTATATACCTTTCTGTAATAACGTCTTAAAATCAAGTAGTAAATATGAACAAAAACAAAAAATACTCAACACACAATAAAAGTAGTAAGTATTAAGGTAACATGAATGATGCCTAATATTATGAAAAGTATAAGCATGAAAGCAATCGTAAGAGAAGGAAAAGATAGTTGTAAAAACTTTCAAAAGGTAGTTCCTCAAACGCTACAGTCTTTTAATCTTCTGTCAGACACAACACTTAGCCTCCCTCCCTCCCTTCCTCTCTCCCTCCCTCGGGGTACTACTTTAATCTGCTTTAATCTGGAGTATTTAGAGGTGAATTATTGGGGGTTCTTCTAATTACTTGTCTTCTAGGTATAAATATTTGCCTAGGAGTCTCTACAAATCTTCTGTATCAATATAAAGATAAGGTAAAATAGACAAAACTAAAGATAACTAAATTACAGAAGACAATTGTTAAAGCTATAAAGATAAAAATCAAGTATCTATGGTTCTATCTATGATTCTGGCTAAAATATTAAGGAATAAGAATATATCAGAGGCTAAAAGATTATCTAATTGTTCTAGGAGAAATATAAAATATCCAAATAATTCCAATGCTATCATTACCAAGAACAATACGTAGCTATAAGTTCCTACGATATTGCACAATAATCTCTTAAGGTATAATAAAATAATCCTAAGTATAAGTAATATATAGGTCATATTCGCAAAAAAATCTCAAAAATTGTTTTATTATCTTATTAATTAACCAAATATGAATAAAAAGGCACAGCGGCGTTGTGACAATCGAGACAACGCTTGGCTCAACTGAGGTAGAGGCGTTTGTCAGGGCTTAGCCCGCACCCAGTAGTTTCCAGTCTTATATTCCTTTCTGTAATAACGACTTAAAATAAAGTAGTAAATGTGAACAAAAACGAAAATACTCAACACACAATAAAAGCAGTAAGTATTAAGGTATCAAGAACGATGCCTAATATTGTGAAAAGTATAAGCATGAAAGCAATCTAAGAGAAGGAAAAGATAGATGTAAAAACTTCAAGAAGGTAGTTCCTAAAATACTTCTGTCTTTTAATATTCTGTCAGACAGAACACTTGACCTCCCTCCCTCCCTCCCTCCCTCCCAAGGGGTACTTCTTTAATCTGCTTTAATCTAGAGTATTTAGAGGTGAATCTTTTGGGGTTCTTTTTGTTACTTGTCTTCTAGGTATAAATATTTTCCAAGGAGTCTCTACAAATCTTATGTATAAAAATAAAGATGAGGTAAAACAGACAAAACTAAAGATAACTAAATTACAGAAGACTATTGTTAAAGCTATGAAGATAAAAATCATGTATCTAAGGTTCTATATATGATTCTGGCAAAAATATTAAGGAATAAGAATATATCAGAGGCTAAAAGATTATCTAATTGTTCTGGGAGAAATAAAAAATATTCAAATAATTCTAATACTATTATTACCAAGAACAATATGTAGCTATAAGTTCCTATGATATTGCACAATAATCTCTGAAGGTATTATATAATAATCCTAAGTATAAGTAATATATAGGTAATATTCGCAAAACAAATATCAAAAACTATTTTATTATCATATTAATTAACCAAATATACATAAAAAGGTACAGCGGCTTTGTGACAACCGAGAGCAACGCTTGGCTCAACTGAGGCAGAGGCGTTTGTCAAGGCTTAGCCCTCACCCTGTAGTTTCCAGCCTTATATACGTTTTTGTAATAACGTCTTAAAATAAAGTTGTAAATATGAACAAAAACGAAAATACTCAACACACAATAAAATCAGTAAGTATTAAGGTAACAAGAATGATGACAAATATTAAGAATAGTATAAGCAAGAAAGCAATCGTAAGAGAAGGAAAAGATAATTGTAAAAGCTTCCATAAGGTACTTCCTAAAACGCTTCTATCATTTAATCTTCTATCAGAACACTTAGCCAGAAGGTAGTTCCTAAAACGCTTCTGTCTTTCAATGTTCTGTCAGAACACTTAGCCTCCCTCCCTCCCTCCCTCCCTCCCTCCCTCTAGATACCAATTCGGAGGGGTACTACTTTAATCTGGTTTAATCTGGAGTATTTAGAGGTGAATTATTTGGGGTTCTTCTAATTACTTGTCGTCTAGGTATGAATATTTGCCTAGGAGTCTGTACAAATCTTCTGTACGAATATAAAGATAAGGTAAAACAGACAAAACTAAAGATAACTAATTTACAGAAGACTGTTGATAAAGCTATAAAGATAAAAATCATGTATCTAAGGTTCTATCTAAGATTCAGGCTAAAATATTAAGGAATAAGAATAAATCAGTGGCTAAAAGATTATCTACTTGTTCTGGGAGAAATATAAAATATTCAAATAATTCTAATGCTATTATTACCGAGAATGTAGCTATAAGTTCCTCTGAAATTGCACAATAATCTCTTATGGTATTATTTAATAATCCTAAGTATAAGTAATATATAGGTAATATTCTCAAAACAAATCTATAAAACTGTTTGATTATCTTATTAATTAACCAAATATACATAAAAAGGTACACCGGCGTTGTGACAACCGAGAGCAACGCTAGGCTCAACTGAGGCAGAGCCGTTTTCAGAGCTTAGCCCTCACCCAGTAGTTTCAAGCCTTACATACCTTTATGTAATAACGTCTTAAAATAAAGTAGTAAATATCAACAAAAATGAAAACACTCAACGTACAATAAAAGCAGTAAGTATTAAGGTAACAAGAACGATGCCTAATATTATGAAAAGTATAAGCATGAAAGCAATCATAAAAGAAGGAAAAGATATTTGTAAAAACTTCCAGAAGGTAGTTCCTAAAATGCTTATGTCTTCTAATGTTCTATCAGAGAGAATACTTAGCCTCCCTCCCTCTCTCCCTCCCTCCCGAGGGTTACTACTTTAATTTGCTTTAATCTGGAGTATTTAGAGGTGAATTATTTGGGGTTCTTCTAATTACTTGTCTTCTAGGTATAAATATTTGCCTAGGTGTCTCTACAAATCTTCTGTAAGAATATAAAGATAAGGTAAAATAGACAAAACTAAAGATAACTAAATTACAGAAGACTATTGTTAAAGCTATAAAGATAAAAATCATGTATCTAAGGTTCTATCAATGATTCAAGCTAAAATATTAAGGAATACGAATATATCAGAGGCTAAAAGATTATCTAATTGTTCTAGGAGACATATAAAATATCCAAATAATTCTAGTGCTATTATAACCAAGAACAATATGTAGCTATAAGTTCCTCTGATATTGCACAATAATCTTTTAAGGTATAATATAATAATCCTAAGTATAGGTAATATATAGGTAATATTCGCAAAACAAATCTCAAAAACTGTTTTATTATCTTATTAATTAACAAAATATACATAAAAAGGTACAGCGGCGTTGTGACAACCGAGAGCAACGCTTGGCTCAACTGAGGTAGAGGCGTTTGTCAGAGCTTTGCCCTGACCCAGTAGTTTTCAGCCTTATATACCTGTCTATAATAACGTCTTAAAACAAAGTAGTAAATATGAAAAAAAAATGAAAATGCTCAACAAACAATAAAAGCAGTAAGTATTAATGTAACAAGAACGATGCCTAATATTATTTAAAGTATAAGCATGAAAGCAATCGCTAGAGAAGGAAAAGATAGTTGCAAAAACTTCCAGAAGGTAGTTCCTAAAACGCTTCTATCTTTTAATGTTCTGTCAGATAGAACACTTAGCCTCCCTCTCTGCTTCGCTCCCTCCCGAGGGGTACTCCTTTAATCTACTTTAATCTGGAGTATTTAGAGGTGAATTATTTGGGGTTCTTCTAATTACTTGTCTTCTACGTATACATATTTTCCTTGGAGTCTCTACAAATCTTCTGTATGAATATAAAGATGAGATAAAACATACAAAACTAAAGATAACTAAATTACAGATGACTATTGTTAAAGCTATAAAGATAAAAATCATGTATCTAAGGTTCTATCTATGATTCTGGCTAAAATATTAAGGAATAAGAATATATCAGAGGCTTAAAGATTATCTAATTGTTCTGGGAGAAATATAAAATATTCAAATAATTCTAATACTATTATTGTTCCTATGATATTGCACAATAATCTCTTAAGGTATTATATAATAATCCTAAGTATAAGTAATATATAGGTAATATTCGCAAAACAAATATCAAAAACTGTTTTATTATCTTGTTAATTATCCAAATATACATAAAAAGGTACAACGGCATTGTGACAACCGAGAGCTACGCTAGGCTCAACAGAGGCAGAGGCGTTTGTCAAGGCTTAGCCCTCACCCAGTAGTTTCCAGCCTTATATACCTTTCTGTAATAACGTCTTAAAATAAAGTAGTAAATATGAACAAAAACGAAAAATACTCAAAACACAATAAAAGCAGTAAGTATTGAGGTAACAAGAACGATGACTAATATTAAGAAAAGTATAAGCATGAAAGCAATCGTAAGAGAAGGAAAAGATAGTTGTAAAAACTTCCATAAGGTAGTTCCTAAAACGCTTCTATCGTTTAATGTTCTGTCAGAACACTTAGCAAAAAGGTAGTTCCAAAAACGCTTTGGTCTTTTAATGTTCTGTTAGAACACTTAGCCTCCTCCCTCCCTCCCTCCCTCCCTCCCCTCTAGATACCAATTCGGAGGGGTACTACTTTAATCTTGTTTAATCTGGAGTATTTAGAGGTGAATTTTTTGGGGTTCTTCTAATTACTTGTCTTCTAGGTATAAATATTTGCCTAGGAGTCTCTACAAATCTTCTGTATGAATATAAAGATAAGGTAAAACAGACAAAACAAAAGATAATAAATTACAGAAGACTATTGTTAAAGCTATGAAGATAAAAATCATGTATCTAAGGTTCTATCTATGATTCTGGCTATAATATTGAGGAATAAGAATATATCCGAGGCTAAAAGATTATCTAATTGTTCTGGGACAAATATAAAATATCCAAATAATTCTAATGGTATTATTACCAAGAACAATATGTAGCTATAAGTTCCTATGATATTGCACAATAATCTCTTAAGGTATTATATAATAATCCTAAGTATAAGTAATATATAGGTAATATTCGCAAAACAAATCTCAAAAACTGTTTTATTATCTTATTAATTAACCAAATATACATAAAAAGGTATAGTGGCATTGTGACAACCGAGAGTAATGCTTGGCTCAACTGAGGCAAAGGCGTTTGTCAGGGCTTAGCCCTCACCCAGTAGTTTCCAGCCTTATATACCTTTTTGTAACAACGTCTTAAAATAAAGTAGTAAATATGAACAAAAACGAAAATACTCAACACACAATAAAAGAAGTAAGTATTAAGGTAACAAGAACGATGACTAATATTATGAAAAGTATAAGCATGAAAGCAATCGTAAGAGAAGGAAAAGATAGTTGTAAAAACTTCTATAAGGTAGTTCCTAAAACGCTTCTATTGTTTAATGTTCTGTCAGAACACTTAGCCAGAAGGTAGATACTAAAAAGCTTCTGTCTTTTAATGTTCTGTCAAAACACTTAGCCTCCCTTCCTCCCTCCCTCCCTCCCTCAAGATACCAATTCGGAGGGGTACTACTTTAATTTGCTTTAATCTGGAGTATTTAGAGGCTAAAATATTATCTACTTGTTTTGGGAGAAATATAAAATATCCAAATAATTCTAATGCTATTATTACCAAGAATGTAGCTATAAGTTCCTATGATATTGCACAATAATCTTTGAAGGTATTATCTAATAATCCTAAGTATAAGTAATATATAGGTAATATTCGCAAAACAAATCTCAAAAACTATTTTGTTATTTTATTAATTAACCAAATATACATAAAAAGGTACAACGGCATTGTGACAACCGAGAGCAACGCTTGGCTCAACTGAGGCAGAGACGTTTGTCAGGGCTTAGCCCTCACCTAGTAGTTTCCGGCCTTATATACCTTTCTGTAATAACGTCTTAAAATAAAGTAGTAAATATCAACAAAAACGAAAATACTCAATATACAATAAAAGCAGTAAGTATTAAGGTAACAAGAACAATGCCTAATATTATGAAAAATATAAGCATGAAAGCAATCGTAAGAGAAGGAATAGATAGTTGTAAAAACTTCCAGAAGGTACTACCTAAAACGCTTCTGTGCTTTAATGTTCTGTTAGACAGAACACTAAGCCTCACTCCCTCCCTCTCTCCCTTCCGAGGGGTACTAGTTTAATCTGCTTTAATTTGGAGCATTTAGAGGTTAATTATTTGGGGTTCTTCTAATTACTTGTCTTCTAGGTATAAATATTTGCCTAGGTGTCTATACAAATCTTCTGTATGAATATAAAGATAAGGTAAAACAGACAAAACTAAAGATAACTAAATTACAGAAGAATGTTGTTAAAGCTATAAAGATAAAAATCATGTATCTAAGGTTCTATCTATGATTCTGGCTAAAATATTAAGGAATAAAAATATATCAGAGGTTAAAAGATTATCTAATTGTTCTGGGAGAAATATAAAATATCCAAATAATTCTATTACTACTATTACCAAGAACAATATGTAGATATAAGTTCCTATGATATTGCACAATAATCTTTTAAGGTATTATATAATAATCCTAAGTATAAGTAATATATAGGTAATATTCGCAAAACAAATCTCAAAAACTGTTTTATTATCTTATTAATTAACCAAATATACATAAAAAGGTACAGCGGCGTTGTGACAAATGAGAGCAACGCTTGGCTCAACTGAGGCAGAGGCATTCGTCAGGGCTTAGCTCTCACCCAGTAGTTTCCAGCCTTATATACCTTTTTATAATAACGTCTTAAAATAAAGTTGTAAATATGAACAAAAACGAAAATACTAAACACACAATAAAATCTGTTAGTATTAAGGGAAAGAGAACGATGGGTAATATTATGAAAAGTATAAGCATGAAAGCAATCGTAAGAGAAGGAAAAGATAGTTGTAAAAACTTCCAGAAGGCAGTTCCTTAAACGCTTCTGTCTTTTAATGTTTTGTCAGAACACTTAGCCAGAAGGTAGTTCCTAAAACGCTTCTGTCATTTATTGTTCTGTCAGAACACTTAGCCTCCCTCCCTCCCTCCCTCCCTCTAGATACCAAATCGGAGGAGTACTACTTTAATCTACTTTAATCTGGAGTATTTAGAGGTGAATTATTTGGGGTTCTTCTAATTACTTGTCCTCTAGGTATAAATATTTGCCTTGGAGTCTCTACAAATCTTCTGTATGAATATAAAGATAAGGTAAAACAGACAAAACTAAAGATAAATAAATTACAGAAGACTATTGTTAAAGCTATAAAGGTAAAAATCATGTATCTAAGGTTCTATCTATGATTCTGGCTAAAATATTAAGGAATAAGAATATATCAGAGGCTAAAAGATTATCTAATTGTTATGGGAGAAATATAAAATATCCAAATAATTCTAATGCTATTATTACCAAGAACAATATGTAGCTATAAGTTCCTATGATATTGCACAATAATCTCTTAAGGTGTTATATAATATTCCTAAGTATAAGTAATATATAGATAATATTCGCAAAACAAATCTCAAAAACTATTTTATTATCTTATTAATTAACCAAATATACATAAAAATGTACTGCAGCGTTGTGACAACCGAGAACAACGCTTGGCTCAACTGAGGCAGAGGCATTTGTCAGGGCTTAGCCCTCACCCAGTAGTTTCCAGCCTTATATATCTTTCTGTAATAACGTCTTAAAATAAAGTAGTAAATATGAAAAAAAACGAAAATACTCAACACACAATAAAAGCAGTAAGTATTAAGGTAACAAGAAAGTTGCATAATATTATGAAAAGTATAACCATGAAAGCAATCGTAAGAGAAGGAAAAGATAGTTGTAAAAACTTCCAGAAGGTAGTTCCTAAAACGCTTTTGTCTTTTAATGTTCTATCAGACAGAACACTTAGCTAACACTTGCCCTAAAAGATAGACCATTAATTCTAAAGATAATTTTAAAAAGGACATTGCAAACAAGGAGTAAGAGAACCATTGTTATGAAGAATAAAATTAAGAGCTAAAATGAAGTCTACTTTGAGTTTGAGATCTCTAACCCATGTTAAAGTTAAATGATAAGATCCAGAAAAAGTTGAACAGTTGGTAAAGAACTGAATTTTGCCTTCATCAAAATAGGTTGTATATGGGTTATGGGTACTATCTACCTGTTGGATAAACACTTGTTTATTGGTTTTCTTAAGGAACTAAGGAGAAATTAATCTTTTATAGATAATACATTTGGTACAGCCGGAATCTACTAAAGCATCTAACACGAGGGATTGTGTGTTAGGGAAAATAATCTTTGCTCTAACAAGGATACTGGAAAAAGATTTATCTTGGTTACATACGTAGGAAGTTTCTGGTTCGTCTAATCCTACAGTGATACAATCATAAGAATCTTTTTCTATTGTATCTAATCTATGTTTGAGAAGAGTTCTTTCTGCCTCACAGTTTTCTATTTTTCTGGCCATAATTTCCAATTTAGTATTGTATACCTTATTATGATTAGGGGATTCTACATGTTCAATACCTAAGAGTTTTAAGCAAGGAATATAAGCTTCTAGGAAACATTGAGTGCATTTTTCTCTTTGTTGCTGACTAGGATACTAGGAGCATTTAAACCAGGGGTTACTGTCTAAACCAGTATTCCAGAACCAGGTATGGGTACATTCTGTTACTGTATCCATAAGGTCAAGGTTTTCTTCAATATTAAGGTCTAGAACATTACTAACAGGTAAACTTTGTTAACAAAATTATAAGGGTTGAATCCTAGGCCCATTAAATGACCAAATTCTTCTGGATTACTTCTTTTTTAGCTTTCCCATGAAGCTTTAACGCTTTCTCCTAGGAGTGTTTCTAAGTACCTATACATTTCTTCTACATCTTGGGATGAAAAGTTCTGGATATAATCTGATACTACTTGGTTTTTCCAAAGGTCTAATACAGTTGTCCATTCTTGAGGATCATGGGCTGAATGATTAAGAATTTTTCCTTTGCCCTTTTCCTGAAAAGTTATAGGTCTTTCTATTTCTTTTCTTTTTCCCTTTGGATGTATTTTTCTATCCAAATTTATGGGTTCACTATAAGGAATCCTAGGCATGTTGCCTGAATAATGTACTTCTCTAGGTGGAGGTCTTGGATACGTAGTGTAACTACTTCCGGGAATATTAGTAGAAATTTCTTCATCCATATATTCTTTGATACTTAAGGTTTCATCTTCTTTTGGTTCTAAAGGCATTTTTCCTATTCTAATGTTCATTTCACTGTCGTAATACAAGTATTCCTCTTCTTTTATCCTCTTGTTTTTTATCAGATCTTCTTCCAGGTGAAGAAGTTCTCTTTCTACCAGTTTTAATTCTAGTTCCTTAGGATATATTATTTCATCTGTTTCTAATTCAATATTAACTAAATCATAGTTCTCACTGGAGACTGATTCAGTGTCCTCTGTATTTTTCTGTTCGTAGCTATTAAATTAAACATGATACTTTCTTCGGGACTAATTATTTTTTTTCTCTAAATTTAAGATTCCATTCTAGTCCTACCAAAATATTTGGAGAATATTTAATAGGTTTAAGTAATTTGATTCCTTTATTACCTATTACATTTACTACATCATCTACCTTAACTTTAAACCTGGTGGTACTAGAACTAGTCCATCTTCCTAAGAATCCAATACATAATAATAGATTATTTCCTACAAAGGATTCATATCCTTTTGTTTGGAGGCATCTACATTTACCTCAAACAGCTTGTTGAAATCAGCAAGGTGCAGCACTGGTTCAGCCACCATGGTGTCCTTTAGCCGTTGGAATGCTCTTTGGCATGAGTCCGTCCATTGCCACTTTTGGTCTTTCTTGAGAAGGTCGGTCAAGGGGGCTCAATCCCTCCATTGTTCACCTCAGTTTGAGCAGCATTGAGGAAACTCTTTCTAAGTCACATATGAAACAATGGACCTTCTTTTTCTGTTTATCCCCTCGTTTCTTCTCTTCTGGCCTAGCCTTTGCGTCCTTTGCCCATGACTTCTTCTCCCCTTTCTCCTTCTTCTTAAAATTCGTTATACCATTGTTATTTTCCTTAGGCACTTTGTTAGCCGAATAATTCTTTCTCTCATATTCGGTTAACTTTTCAGCAGTAGATAAAGCTAAAGCTAATGTCTTTACATCTCGTGGGCTGAGCAAGAATTGAGAAGACGGGAAGTAAAGACATTAGCTTCAGCTTTATCTACTACTGAAAAGTTAACCGAATATGAGAGAAAGAATTATTCGGCTAACAAAGTGCCTAAGGAAAATAACAATGGTATCACGAATTTTAAGAAGAAGGAGAAAGGGGAGAAGAAGTCATGGGCAAAGGACGCCAAGGCTAGGCCGAAAGAGAAGAAACAAGGGGACAAACAGAAAAAGAAGGTTCATTGTTTCATATGCGAGGGATTGTCTTAGAAAGAGGTTCATCAATGCTTCTCAAACTGAGGTGAACAAAGGAGGGGTTGGGCTCCTTAACACTTCTCCATGTTGTTGTCCATACAAAGGAGGAGAAGGCTGATCCACTTCCGGTAAGACCCCCAAGAGAACTTCTTTTTATCTCTCTAACACTTGTTGGATGTACTGTTAGAGCAGTGGTGGACACTGGCACCACCCACAACTTCCTTTCGGAGGAGGAGGCTAGAAGCCTAAATATACGAGGAGAGAAAGATAGGAGCAAAATGAAAGCTATAAATTCTGCTACTCGAGAAGTCCAAGGCATTGCCGAGAACGTCCCGATGGAGATAGGCAAGTGGGTTGGATTTCTGAATTTTACTATTGTTGTCATGGATGATTTCAATGTGATTTTGGGAATGGAATTTTTCACGGTTTGTAAGGCATTTGTAATGCCGCATGTTGGGGTAGTGGGGATTATGGGTGAGCAAAGTCCTTGTACTATTTCTGAACAAGACAATAAAGATGTAACAAAAGAGGACTTAATGCTATCAGCCCTCCAGCTTAAGAAAGGTCTTAACCAGGGCCGCTCTACTTACATTGCTTTTATTTGTGCTATAGAGTTGGTAGAGGTCATGCCTACCCCTAAATAGATACAAGCCGTACAGTATGAATATAGAGATGTCATGCCTGAACAACTTCCAGCGAGGTTACCACCTAGGAGAGGGGTGGACCATCGCATAGAGCTTGAGCCCGGAGCAAGAAAGCCAGCACAAGCACCATACCGAATGGTGCCCAAAGAGTTGGATGAACTGCGAAGACAACTCAGTGAGCTGTTGGACGTTGGGTTCATAAGGCCTAGCAAAGCACCTTATGGGGCCCCTATACTATTTCAGACTAAGAAGGATGGAAGTATGAGACTGTGCATCGATTGTAGGGCGCTCAACAAGGTAACTATAAAGAATAAGGACCCTATTCTTCTTATTGCAGATCTCTATGATCTGTTGAAAGAGGCGCAAGTTTTCTCCAAATTAGATTTTCGAAGTGGTTATTAGCAAGTCCGGATTGCTGAAGGAGACGAGGGGAAGACTACTTGTGTAACCAGATATGGGGCTTACGAATTCATGGTTATGCCCTTTGGCCTAACCAATGCACCTGCAACATTTTGCACTCTCATGAGCGAGGTATTTTCTGAATAATTGGACAAGTTTGTCGTTGTTTATTTGGATGACATCATGGTGTACAACAAGAGTATGGACGAGCACAAGAAACACCTTCGAAAGGTGTTCAAAATGTTGAGAAATAATCAGCTGTATGTCAAGGAGAAGTGCTCCTTTGGGTTGCAAGAGGTATCCTTTCTTGGACATTGGATAGAGGGAGGACAGATATGGATGGACAGCGAGAAGGTGGAGGTTGTGCGTGATTGGTCGATCCCTTCCAAGGTGCGTGAGCCAAAGTCTATCATTGAAAGAGAGATGCAAAGGTCATAGATAATTTTCTATGGCAAGTGGAGCAGTATTTTCATGCAAGCAAGTTGTCGGACGAGCAAGCTAAGGTTAGTACTGCTGCTATGTTCTTATCTAATGATGCTATTCTCTGGTGGAGAAGATGCATGGGAGATGAGCAAGAGGGAGAGGACGCCGTCCACACTTTGGTCGATTTCAAGAGGCAACTGCGGAGGCAATTCTTTCCGAAAGATGTCGAGTACCAAGCAAGGAAGGAACTTCATGCATTGATGCAGAAAGGCACCATTAGAGAATATGTACTGTCCTTCACTTCCCCTATGCTTTGTATCTCATATATGTCAGATGAAGATTGTCTCTTTTCCTTTCTTGTTGGCTTACGTCCATAGGCTGAGCAAGAATTGAGAAGATGGGAAGTAAAGACATTAGCTTCAGTTTTATCTACTGCTGAAAAGTTAACCGAATATGAGAGAAAGAATGATTCGGCTAACAAAGTGTATAAGGAAAATAACAATGGTAAAATGAATTTTAAGAAAAAGGAGCAAATCAAGGGATTTGAATGGAGGATCAAATCAAGGAGATTTGATAAGGGAGGATCTCTGCTCTCATTGGACGGAAGCATGACAGAAGGGAGGGGTTGAAGCCTATAAATACCAAGGCATTCAACCCTTGTAGATTCATTCAGCATAGACGAGAGGGAGAGCTTTTGTAGAGTGCTGGCCTTCCAACTTGAACTGCCACTCCCTGTAATCTTCTCTAGTATTAATACAAGGTTACTTTCTCTTCCTATTCCATTATCTTTCTATCTTTTCATTGCTCGTGCTTCATTTGAGAGGAAGGAGTTTGCAACGTTGATCTAAGGGGTGAGAGGTTGTACTATCTTTGACGAATTGAAGGTAGGTCATCACAGGAGTTGGAGTTCCGCTAGCCTAAGTGAGTTTAGGCTCAGGTTACCTCATGACAAACTGGGTGGGGGGCCTTGTACCTACCTCGGCGAAGTCTCGAAATGGCAGTGGAAGCAGATGCAGGCCAAAAAAGCCAAACAGCTCCTAAAGGCCCGTCTTTGCCGTGAGTGCCACATTTACGAAATGAGGCAAAGGGCAGAACTTAGAGCCACAGTTTATATGCTTGAGCCACCGTGGGAGGTTGTTGAGCAAGCCCCAACTCTCTTTTCCATCAAAGCCAACGAGCAGTTGAAGGCTTTGGCTAACAGGTCTCAGTTTTCTTGAGGCTACAATATGTGGTTGGAGCGGGATTAGACTAAGCTTTTTCATAACCAAGACTGGCTCCTTTCCGCGAGGTTTTTTCCTAAAGGGGCATCAAACCGTACGGTATTATTGACAGTGTTGGGGGCACCAGTTATTCAAAAATGACGGATGTTGAGGAAGATTTACCCAAGAAGAGGAATGGGACTAAAAGATCGATTCTCTTGTTTGGATGCCCATGAAAAATAAGAGAGAAAAAAAAAGAGAAATGAGGTTTCTCTTGTTTGGATGCACAAGGATAATGGAAAAGAAAAGAAAAGAAAAGAAAAGAAAAGAGAGCATGCATATTACCAACCACAAGTAATATGCATGCTCAGATTTTTAGGGAAGTTTCGTATTTCAGTCCTTCCTCAACCTATTTCCGCCATGTTCCATCTTCCGCGCTTTCAATCTCTTCATCACACAACCGTATTTAGGCATTGCTAACCTGGGCGTTGCAGACGAAAGTAACGGAATATATGTCAGCCATAGGTAAGCTCATTTCTCCCATTTGATCTCCTTCATCCTTATTCTGTCCATGCAATGTAGTACAGAATTTATGCAATACAAATTATTTTGAGATCCTTTATGAGTTATAGATCTAGTCATATTTTGTTTCTTAATAACTCTGACATGCAAGATTATCTCTATTTGTTTTCCATACTTTTAGGATTTTTTGAACTTAATATTAAATATGTATTTTATGGAAAGTTTTAAATGTAGGTTAAAGTTCAAACCCGACTCGAGCTTGAGCTCAAATTTGGTTAAAATTCTTGGCCTTGAGCTCGATTCCAATTTTAGTCTCAAAGCTAAGCTTGAGCTCGAACTCAAGTTCAAAGTATTCAAATCAAGCAAAGCTGGAACATATACAGGTTCGAGTTTGGCTAGGCTCAAGAGAGTGGGAAATGGATATAAAAGTCACATTTTGTATATAGGTCATGTTTTTATATAAGTTACATTGGCATAATATTATGCAGTGTTTATAAAATATTTTATTCAGAGTTTATAGACAATTTTATGTAGAGTTTATGTACAAAGGTCATGCCCAATTTTAAGTAAAATTTATGCATAATTTTATGCACAGTTTATTTGACTTGTATTTTATGCAAAGTTTTAAATGTAGGTTGGAGCTTGAACCATGCTCAAGCTCAATTCCAATTTTAAGCTTAAGGCTGGGCTTGGCTCTAGCTTGAGTTTGAAGTATTTAAATCAAGCCCAGCTTGAACATATGCAGATTCAAACTCGGCTCGACTCGACTCGATGCCACCCCTAGGCACTGCACGTATAGGCTGGGCACATACGGACTAGTGCCTGAACACCAAAGCATGGAGGCAAGTCAGATTAGTGGCAGCCAAATTTTTTTTTAATGATGATAAACTTATTTCAAAGAAAGGGAAGATACATCAAGGGAGACCTCCCCTAACAATAAGAGATTGAAGGGGGGACCTAGGCACACAAATCAGCAACTGAAATGGCTGATCTAAGTATATGAGACAAAGTACAAGAAGTGGTGGATACAATATCCAAAATATCAAGAAAAATCTGCCAGTGACGCCACAGGGGGAAGGATGAGGTGGAACACCATCTGATGACGACCTTGGAGTCTCCCTCCATGATAAGGAGACCACTAAAGCGATCCTTAAAAATACACAAGCCATGAAGGAGACCAGAGAGCTCAGCAATGGTCGAGTCATCAATTCCGAGAGGGCCACAGTAAGAGAGTATGGCAGTGGCGCCCGGATCAAAAATCAAACCGCCAAAACCATCCAAACCCGGGTTCCCAAAGGCGCTACCATCAAAATTCAGCTTATAGTGGTTCCTAAACGTTTCTAGTCATGTGGGCCATGGGGTGTTAGCTGGGGCGGTTGTACATGAGGAGGCATGCGCCAAGAAGCACATGACCATTCGAAGGGGCATGTGGCCAGCAATTTCCCCAACTATATATAGGGGGGCTGGATGCGTGCCAATCAATCAGACATTGACATAGAGACTCAAAGGAGCGCTCGAATATCTTGTATGTAGACAGATTTGTGTATATGAGAAAACGTTTATTGTGTACCAACTATTTGTATGCAAGGGAGGCTGACTAGTGTGGGTTATCCCAAGGACGCAACTAGGCCGACACAGGTAAGTAAATTCAACTTTCCACTGCATAACTGAACCCATGCAACACCTAAGCTCTAACATTACAAGCATGATCTTTTCACAGTATGGCACCCCATGAATGAATGAGCAGGCCAAATCGTCTCACCAAAATGGATTTAAAAAAAATGATCCCTATTAAAAAAATATTTTCTGAGTAATTAAGAGTGAATTTTACTCTTCAATGCAGATGAATAGTTAATGTCATTCTTCATCATTTAAAAAAAAATGTCATTCTTCAGTCATTCAAGACAAGTGCTTCCACGTTCATTCACAACAACAAAAAAAAAGTATGATTTCTCAAAATGATGGATATAAGCAAATCAACTTACATGTCCTGAGGAAGTGTAGAGTCATCAGTATTAGAGTACAGAAACAGTCAGCCGCCACTCTCAATGCTAAGGAATTTTAATGAAGCTAAGTCTGTATATTCATTGGTAACAGCAAATATGTCCACACAAACCCCCGATTGAACAGCAACAGCTGCCTATGCAAAGTCATCATGGGTTATTTTTCCAAAGATCTGTAGATTCTACAAAACTCAACCATTTCAGCACTTGGGTGTATATAGAGGCATAAGGCAATTTACCAGTTCTTTGTAGAAGGGTATATGCTCAGGAAGCAGTGCACACAGTCTGCATCCTCTCCTTTACTGGCATATTGGTCACCATAACGCCTTGTATCTAATTGACTGGCTCCATAATCAGGACGACCGACAAAAATGTAAAAACCCTAGCTGCAATCAATTTTTGACCCACATAAATATCTAATAAACAAATGCTAATAGTCACTAATGCAGTCGTTTTTGGAGCCACATAACCAATAAACGAATGTTTATAAATACTAATACAATTAGTACAGTCAATTTTAAGAAAACAAAATTCAGAAAGGTAAATTGACACAAGATATTCTTCCAGGCCCCTCTTGTCGCCCTTGAGAGGAAATACTCCACTCAAGGAAAAGAACATGTTATTACTTGGTAAGAGGAAGTATCCAAAAAAATTGTGACCAATGCTTTTCCAGGAAACCGATAATCAACAAATGAAAAACCAATTCTTTCAATTGGCAACATTTAACTCATTTCCAACCATTATAGTTTCACAAGACATAATTAATAGAATTAACATATACTTTTCATAGTGAGGGATAAAGACAATCCTAGATTCAAAGCAGAAATCTTCAAAAATATGAATAGAAAAACAAGGAATGACTCTCTAGATTTATCCCTCACAATAAGTTCCATGCATATGACTAATGAACATCAATGGGAAAAGAACAATGAAAATACTCAACTTTTTTAAAGGGAGAGCATCCAGCAATAAGGGGTACATGCCATTTTTTCAATAATGAAAAATATTTTATTAGAAAAAAATTAATGATAGATTTTAGTTGAAAGAATAAGTCTACCCATAAGGAAAACAGAACCAGATATATCTTGTGCATGAAAAAGAGGAAGACATCAAACATGGATGACACACTTTGGTGGTAGTAACTGCAAGGATGTTTGATGATC
Source organism: Aristolochia californica (assembly GCF_029961685.1). Lineage (NCBI taxonomy): Eukaryota > Viridiplantae > Streptophyta > Magnoliopsida > Piperales > Aristolochiaceae > Aristolochia > Aristolochia californica. The sequence continues at coordinate 10,904,689 of NW_027181837.1, forward strand.
TAAATCTGGTGCCACCAGATGTCAATAAGTTGAAAGATTAACCGAAATTTCCTCAGAGCACTACTCCATCCTCAATGGGAATCAGAAGCCTTTTCTCATCCAAGGATGGAGGCTTTGCAATAATGACCACTTCCTAAGAAACAAAATGTCATTCTGTAAATCCATTTACAGGTAATATGCATTTACTTGATTTTCAACAAACATCACTAAATAATTAGAACAAAGATGACTATAAAAGAAACATATGTTAATTTATTTTGGTCCATGATAATGTAAAAGAAGCACAGGGAAGTAAGAATTGGACTTTACCATACCCAGTGCAAATGTATTTCCGTTTCTCATCCAAGGTAGTTAATTAGAGCCTCCATTGCAGCTCCAAAACCTCTGCCACCTAATAATATAGCATCAAGTCCTTGTCTAGCAGCTATAGTTCTTTCCCATGAAGTTGTAGGTTTCAGTGTTTCCAAGGCTGCAGCTATTCAATCTTTGCAAGTATCTACCCATTGGAGAATGAACCAAACCTTCACTAAAATCCATTTTCCATTTGATTGTAGTGTTGGTAGAGATTCTTTTTTTTTTTTTAACAATTTGAAGTGAAGGGTATGTTGACATTGTCCATCATAAACATACAGGAGCCAAGAAAGAAAACAATGGCATGGCATCTTCAAGCTCAAAGGGCAATGAAGCATTTGTATCTGGGGGAATGAAGACATTTTTGACAACTGGTATGGGTCCTTGCACATCGTATAAGCCTATCTTATGACTGAATGTAACAAGCCCAAACAGAGAACCCGGCCCAAGTGCTACAAATGTAAAAGGTAATTGGCATTAAAACATTATCATAAACAAGAATAATAATTACCAATGCAACCACAGATGTGTGAAAAGCTGAGGGTGATCTTCTAAAATATTGATCACCTTATGAAGGCCAATACTGAGATAAACAATTGCCCACCTTCTAAAGCAGCCAGTAGCTCACTTTTGCTCAACTCCAAAAACTCCTCAGATGCTGCATTTATGTTCAGAAGTACAACAAAAAACTAGTAAGTGAATTCTAGCACAATGTAAGGGATAGAGCATGTTGAGAACTTAAAATTTTTATATCACTAATAAATGTGCAAAATAATTAATACAGTTTTGAGCCTCATGCCAACTCATCATGTTGAACTTGTAGAAGACAAGATTTATGATTATAATTCCGCCTCCATGTACTATCCATGAATGATAACCATGAACACAAGATTACCCTCATCATCTTGCTTTTGCATAACAGCCGCAAACAACTTTTAGATGGGCTTTTGAGACATCTTTGAGAAAGTTTTGCTGACTATGATCCATTTAGAAAAAATAAAAAAGGTTAGAAGAACTGTAATGCAATACCATAATGGATGTAGGGTCATAAATATTTAGTGGATGAGCATTCAAGTGATTGAACTATACAATGTTCCTGAAACATGAACAGTATCTTTAATGAAGTACCCATTTGTTAATGCTTGATGACACCAAAAAATAAAAAAGAAGAATGCCAATTATCTTTTCTCCCATCTTTAGGCAACATTTGGCTCCTAACAGGTAACGTAATACAGGAAATGATTGGACAAAATGCAGCTTGACTGAACTAGTTTCATCAATTACATATGTTACCATTACTCCGTCTGGACACAACACTCCAAAGTGGGAATAAAGAATTCGTCATTTATCTTGGCTGGATAAATATGTAATCATGCCAACGCTGTTTACCAAAATAAATTTTACATGATACAATAAATATATTTGAATACTCAGATACTTCGAGTGCATAACTAGTACCATTGTACAAGTCAATACAGATTCGACAAGGAAAACACATACAAACATAGCAACATAATCACCTCAATACATGAGCCATTTTATCAGTAAACCATGGTTAAACATTTAACAGTAACAAAAAAAGACACCCCTACAACAATTACACCTTGATCTTGGAAATACAAACTCTATATAAGGTACTAATAAGCACTTTCGAAAAAAAGCAATCTGCAGTAGTAACATCGATAAAGATAAAATATAGCAAAGTTCGCATATGAAATGAAGGGTATGATCACAAAGACTATCGAATATTACATGCAAGATCCAATGCTACAACATAAACCGGCCGAGCCTTCACAGCTTCCTCACCGTCATCTGGTAAGATCAAACGCTATTAGACTTAAATTGTCACAGCTAAATGATCTAGTAAAACTCGGGTTCAATTATAATAAAACGGAACTCTACCAGGTAGCTCGAGATCTATGAAGGAAGACCACATTTCTGCACATAACTCTGATCGAGAGTAACGAGCGATTGTTTTTAACCCATTAAGAGTGCCACAGAGAGAACAAGTCCAAGCCCATTGTTCGAGCTCACAGTAGGAATTGAAATAAGCCCAACAATTATCGCAGCGAGGAACAAGGTTACCGTTGGACCCGGAAATAGGGGGGTTACCAAGCTCGTCAACTGAAGAAAATGGGGTAACGGTGACTCCCCAAGGAAGGTCGAAGGCTTCCTGTGCATTGGGATCAGTGGGGAAAAAAGATAATGTCGCCCTAACCGCCATTGACGAGAATACAGCAGCAGATTTGCAGAGTCACGAGGTCGATAAAAACCCAAATAATGAGGGAGAAAAAAAACACACAGACTTCTTACCCTGCTTGGCTCGATTCGTCTAAACCAGCGATCTAGTAAACGTCGTTATAGCTGGTCCGGCCAAAGAAAAAGCGGGTTAATTCAGAGGGGAAAGCATGGGTCGGGTTTTGAGAACCCGAACCCCAACTCGGAAACCCGAACGGTTTAGAAATAAAACATTATCCATTGTCTCATTCCCAAGTCAACCTAGTAATTCTCTAATTAAAATATATTTTTAAGATAAAAATAATTAAAGAATACAATGCATAAAATTATTATACAATGTAAAAATATAAATAATAAAAAATAAAAAAATAAATAAGTTTTATATATATGCTATTTTAATTTTAAAAAAATATCAATAAGGTATTTCCATCAAGTTTAGGTCAAATTTTGGAAAACCCAAGCCTACCTCCAACTTAGGTTTCTTTCCCTCCGTCCCTTCTCCTCCCAACGGAGTGAATTTCAGTTTTTTTTTTTTTTTTTGGCCCACTCCTAACTTTGATTATGTGTTGGACCTCGAGTCCCAAACTTGACCTGAACCTAGGGTTCTTTCCTTCTATCCCTTCTCCACCCAACGGAGTGAATTTAAGTTTTTTTTTTTTTCGCACACTCCTAGTTTTGATTGTGTTGGACCTGAGTCTTTGATGAGGACAATGCAACCTCAGGTTTGTGGAAGTCATGAGAAACATGATTGAAAAATAACAAGGTATACCCTAGCTAGCACATATTTTACTTATGTCATGGAGATTACATGTAACGAGTCATAAAAAATTTAAGGGTGTGTATATGCCGATAGAACATTATAAGAAAAATATATAGAGGAATTTTTTTTAATTTTTTTTAATATTTTCACTATTTAATGAATAGAAAAAGTTTTCTTTTTTATCTTATTGTCTTTAAAAAAGATAAGTATGTTTCTTATTGCTTAATCTGATATCATGGGAAAAGTAAGCCAAGAATATTTATGTTGATTGCTCATTTTCTATATTTAATTTCTTATTTTGTTCCAATTGTAAACACTACAGCTACATAATTATTATTTTATTTTATTTTCAATGGCGTCAGAAATGCAAGAAAATTTTCTAAGAGAATTTGTCAATAAAAACATCATCCAATGAGAAAATTAGTAAAAGAAAAAATAATTTTCTCACCGTTTTATTTTCCTAAGTCAACACAAATGATCCTTAAGCATTGATGTTAATGTCTTATGCAACTATCAAAATTAACTAAATCGTCTCTTACAACAACTGAATTGCCATCAATTGTTCATTAAATTGGAAATTGAAGTGAAGAAAAGTATTGATGTTGTTAGATACATACCCTTTATTACACACTCTAGTGGTCTATGGTATGAGTTGGAGCGAGAAAATAGAAGATTTAAGTTGTTGAGTCAATACCCCAAAGGAAAAATTGAAAGAAAACTATTAGGAAGATGGCAAGTAAAGTGGAAGACCTTAAAGATCGTAAAAGTCAAATTTATATAAAAGTTATAAAACCTAGTTCATATGGATTAAACAATGGAATTTAACAATAATTCAAGTCCATCCAAGAAAAAAATGTATTATTGATCCATCAGTGTTTTTCATGGGTTACCCTAGATTTGAGAAAGGGTATATAGATGTTATGACCCTCAAATTAGAACTTGGTATGTTTCGACATATGTTTCCTTCTTTTAAGATAATCCTTAACTACCGGCCCAACATGTTCAAAGATCATTCTCATGGGGAAGTACTTATTGTCCTACCAATGAATGCATTGGGAGATACAGAGAATGGCAGAGTTGAGAATTGTGATGCTCCTCTTCAAGGCTCCCTGTAGTCATTTCTTCCAGAAGGAGAGTCCTCCTCTTCCTTATTTCCTAATTTGCATTTGCTTGTTGTTATTAGGAAGGGAGTTAGACAATGTACTTGATTTCCCATCTCAAAGTTTTTGTCATCATTTGATTGATTCTCTTCTTGCTATAAGGTTTGTTTTATCTACTCTTGATGTTTCTTGTGTTCCCACTAGTTCTGTAGAAGCTTTTTAGAGTCCTCATTGAAAATCTAGAATTGAAGATGAAAGTGTTGCTCTTGTGTCTTAGAGTACTTGGTATCTCTTTATATTCCTCCCCTAAATGCCAAAAATGTGGATTGCATATGGGTCTTTACCATTCAAGTCAAAACTCAATTGGTAACTAAAGATTACATACAAACTTATGGTATTGACTATCGTGTGAGATTTTTCCTAGTTGCTAAATTAAATTCAAACCAAGTTGATATCTATGGTTGTGAAAAAGGGATGCTCACTTCAACAATTGGATGACATTTTTTATACAGTGATCTCAAAAGTCTATATAGAACAACCAACTAGTTTTGTTGCTTAGGGAGAGTTAAGTAAAGCATGCAAATTGCATAAAAGCCATTTATGGGTTGAAACAAACCCTTCGATCATAGTTTGAGCAATTCAATCGTGTTGTTCTAGGGTTTGGATTTCATGGAAGTAACTATGATCAATCTATATTTATTTTGGAAAGAGTAACAAGTTGTGTGATATTGATAGTACTTTATGTAGATGATAAAATTTTGTCTGGAGATGACAAAGGTGGACTTGTTAAGATTAATGCTTATCTTCAAAAGCATTTTGAAATTAAAGACTTTGGGATTCTTAAATACTTTTTTTGGAAATAGATGTGGCAAGAAACAAATCATGTATTATTTTGTCTCAAAGGAAATCTATAATTTATCTTCTAAGTGAAATTGGATTATTGGGAGCTAAACTAGTTGATACACCACTAGAACCTAATCTTGATTTATTTTATGCTAGTTCTCCTCCTTTAAAATATCTAACTTCTTATATATGCTTAGTTGTATGTTGTGGGACTAGTTAGTAGGTTTATGGGAAAACATAGAAAAGTTCATGCAAAGGTTGTTCATTGAATACTTCAGCATCTAAAAGGAGGACTAGGGAGAAAATATTTTGTAAGTATTAGCATCACATAAAAGTGATGGACTACTATTCTAGAGACTATTTTGGATAAAAGGTAACATGAAGTCAAGCACCGGTTATTGTACCTTTGTTGGGAACATTTGGAGCATTGAAAAGTAAATGAACAAAAAGTAATAGCAAGATCAAGTATAGAGGCTGAATGCAAATCTATGGCACCTATCACTTGTGAAATAATCCAGATACAATCTCTTTTGTCAAAATTTGGTGTGGAGGTAAATTTGATTGATAGTTATCAAGCGATAATCAGGCCTTTATCTTTATAGCCAATAATCTTGTTTTTTTATGAACGAACGAAGTTCATCAAATTATATGGTCATTTCACCAAAGATTAAGTGTACTAAGTGGAAGAATCATAACCCCTCATATGAGAATTGAACATCAATTGACAAATATATTTACTAAGGCATTGCATGGAGCTTAGTGTGATACCTCGTGCCCTCTTTGAATGTTTCTCTTTTCTTTCTTCTTCTTCCTTTGTCTTCTACTACTTTACTTCTTTCTTTTTCCTTATCTTCAACTCTCTTACTTCATTTTTTTATGTTCTTAATTAACAAAAGATCATAACTTTATTGTGTCATCTGAATTTTTCCAAATATAATGTCCATTAACAAGCCATGCCTCAATTAGCCCAGTGCCAACAAAATTAACAGCAGAAAACCAATTAAAAAAAATCTTTCCAAGAATAGAGCCTTTTAAGTTAGTACCACATGAGATTATTTTGAATGAATTCACCTCCTTGGGACCCTCAGGTGCCTCGAACAGCCCCTCCTTCCCACATTAGAAAGTCCAATCTCTTGCAATGATTGGGTTCTCCTCACTGACATTTTAACTTGCATGAATTTAAAACAAATGTAGTCGGGAAAAAAGAGAGAGAGAGCGAGAATGTCTCCTTCTCCAAACCCCAAAAGCTCAAAATTTGATAAAAATGTCCTACTATTTAGCTTTCATCTCTACTAGTTGAACTCCAAAAACCCATTTAAATAAGGCCCCGAGTTTGTTAACAATTCAAATTGAGTAAGGGCATCCTGAGAGCACACGCTAACATTCCTTACTCCCAAAAGGGGCTTTTAAAATAAAATTCAAGAGAATCCCATTGAAGAAACTCCAGAATAGCTCTTGTTTCTAAAAGCTTAGAAACCCTCAAAATTCTCACAGAGAGCAAAAAAACTCTCCAACTTTAACTTACCTCGTTCTCATTATATGCTTTGCTTGAGATTCTTCTTATACTGTCCTTGAGCTCCATGCATTTCAGATATCAAGAAATCCTATCTTCCTTGACCATTCTTGTTTTGGCTTTTTGTCTCGACTTGATGTAGATGCCAATCTCTACAGTGTGAATAACCCATGTTAGAAAACAACATCTCTGTCCTTTGTCGTCGTCCTTGACTTGGATCTTCATGGAAAGAACTGTAAACCCTCCTTTTTTTTCATCAGACAGATCATTTGGGTCTCCTAGTAATTTTGTTGGGACCACTCTCTCTCTGAACAGTTGTTTGATAGTGGAAGACAGTCTCACATGTGAATCTTGTTGAGCAGCCACTCAAAAGAAGGAAAATGTAATCTCCATGGAAATGGAATCAAGACCCCTTTTTTTCTCTTCCATGTAATGGTGAAATGCCAACAGAGGTGTCTATGTACCTACTGCCGCAGAACAAGGAACAATGCTGTTTCAGGCATCCATTGTAAGAACTGGTCAAGAATAGAATCGTAGCAGTAACTCTACTGCCTGCAAATGGAGGTAGAGGGGAACTGAAATAGAGCTGGAAATAACCCCACCGTGAAAGAAAAATCGTCGACATGGACATGGCATGCCAGAACCGAACCCCTCACGGGAGTCGGAGCTAGCGATGCGTCTGGGTTTGTTGATCAGTATATGCTGCTTCTGCATGTGGTTGTTGTATTGACTACCATATCCATGCAGACATAGATGTACCTCACTGAGAGCTCAGATATGGATTTATTGAACTTAAAACAATTGAAGATGGAGTGTCTAATTCGTTCTACGTGCAGCTGAAACGAAGAACTGTGAGAAGACATGGACGTGCCCTTTGGCACACACATGGCCAGGCATGCAGGCACTGGTTGGCGATGGTGGCTGATAGTGACAAGAAGATGTCAGTCTGGGCCCAGGACTCAGTCGCAGATGATATTGAAGATGACGATGATGATGGGAATGATGATCTGAGGATCAAAGCGTGGAAATCGAAACTAGGGTTTTTGTGTTTGGTGGGGGATGGGGGAGGGACTGAGTAGTCTATTATGAACCTAGAACAAAAGGGATCCTACATAGAGATGGCCAACATTTCCTTTTTCTATCTGGTGCAGATTCTCATTGTGAGACTCCTAACTTTGGGGTTGGGATTTTAATAGATGTGAAATTTAGAAAAAAAACTGAGTTGGAGATAAAAGGCCATAATATGTTATATGCTCTCACATGCTTTGTATATATTAGGCATAGTTTGTAAGGTTGACAAGGAACAAATTTAGAAGGGTGGTGAATAAGTTTGTTAACTTTTGCTTTTAATTTTAAATGGTTTTGCTTAATTCCTATGTATGTATTTGTTTCTTCAATTAATCCAATGTGTAAAACTAAATATATAGTTTAAAACCAATTTCACAGTTTACATTTATGCATAGTGATCAATACAGGCTGGAGTAATCACATAGAAAGTACACATATACAATATTTTTAGGTAGTTCATAATTCTTTCACAGATTGCTAGTCCCCCTCCCAAGATGTTTTAGCACCTTGAAATTCCGTTAAGTAAGGGTTGGCCTATGATATTTACAATAAATTGTCTTTAAGGCCAATTATAATACTAGCCATGCAAGGACTTACAACAATTCACTAAGCTCACTAGCCTAACCCGCAAAGGGTTTTTCCAATAGCTAACTGGGGTGGTCTAGCCTAGACTTTCACAAATTTGCAACAACTCACTAGGCACATCAACTTAAACCTACAAAAAGATTTTCAACACCGCCTACCTACAAGGTCTTATGCCTCACACAACAACAAACACAACTTTCCAACTTTTATTCTCAACCACGATAATTTTTCTCAAATAATTTTGGAATTAGGACGATTTTACCTATTCAAACTTTGACCCAATTTCAAATGATTACTTGCTTAGAATATAGTCCAATGTAAATTACATGTTAATAGATAGATTTTAACAATCAAACACAAGCAAATAAGTACACCAACTCTAAGTACTTACCCATGTAATTAGCAACTTAAAAATATCCATTAATGAAAGATTTAAAAATATAATCAAGTCAATATAATCTTCAATGAGTTGATTAAAAAGTGTAGTCTCCATGTAAATTCGAGATTGGTTTTAATTGCAAACTGGGTAATGCACATACAACTACTTAATGTAATGATTGAAATATCTCAAAGTATATGCATGTCAAATACTTAGATTTGATCCACATTTTAATACTTAAGAAAGACCCTTTCAAATACCCCACTAAAACAACATACAAACATGTATTGATATTATTGATGCTTCAAAATTGATTTCAAATGGTTGTCAACCGCACAACTATTCACAATGTTATGATTGATTCAAATATGAACTTAAAATTACTTGGCACACATTTAAAAATCTGAAATATAAGCATTCGATAAGGATTTAAATGATCAAGTAAAAAATTACATAGAGTTTGGCTTTCTTTCAAGCTTTAGAGGAGGTAAAAAACTCCTTGAATCAATCGGGAGGGCTTAGGAGGTTTGGTTTTCACTGTGATGAGAGAGAAAGTTTGTTTGGGGTGTGTTTGGGTTAAATAGCATGAGTTCCAACATTCAAAAAATTAGTTATTATGGCTAGAAAATGACTTTTTTGTATTTTAGAAATAATGGGTTAACAAAGGTTAATTTTTAAAAAAAAATATTAAATTCTTTTTTTGATGTTGAACACAATAATAGGTCACTAGTAAAATTTTGAAACTTAAAGCTCCTAAAACTAAGCTTGAAATATTGTAGAATATATTTTTTGCGCAACACAACAACAAATTTAGAATGTGGCCAACTTCTTTCATTGTGTTTGACCTCTTACGATGTTTTCACTTCCTCCTATTGAAGAATTTGACTCCTTTGTACCTTAAACTTGATCTTTGCAGTGGTCAACATTTTTTTATCATTTTTACTCTTTTACCCTCTTTTGGGTTGGTCATCCTGAAGTTTGGGCAAACATTCCTCAGTAGAGTCTCTTGTCTCTCTTATTTGGACAAATGGTGTTGCAGGCTGTTTAACGATGAACTGCTCGCTAACCCTTTTTGTATGAGCCAGTTGGGAAGACCATGGCCGGTCAAAAGGATATGTTACCAGAAATCTCTTTTGAGGCCTTTTGAGGTAAGAGGCATACTTTATGTATATCATTAGTAACTTGAGTATTTGTTATAATAAAAAAATATCTCAAAGAAGATCTTGAGATCTACAATCTCCCCCTGTTTATAATGAAAAACAATCATAAGTGATTTCTATGGAGTTTTTATCTGAATTCAATTTTCCTTGGGAACTTTCTTTCTAGGTTGCCCAATGGTTCATTCGTTCTCCCTAAACACACCATGCCTTATCTCTAAAACCGATTTTAGAGATAAGTATCACATTTCAAATATGCATCTAATATAAGAATGTTAAAATAAAAAGTAATATTTGACTCATTTCAAATGTGTTTTGAAGCTTTTAAATCAAAATCATAATAAATTGACTTACGAAATAAAGGAAAATTTCTAGTCTTGAGAAATAAATATATTGCAAGAATATGATAACAAAATAATATACCTACTAAAATAACTTTACTAATGGAATTTAGAAGAAAAAAATTATTTTCTCATAAATTCCGTTATGTTACTTGATTATCACATTCCAAAAAAGGAGACCTTCCCCTCCAATTGGCTTTATTGACGCAAACGAGCATTAAGAGAGGGGGGGGGGGGGGGGGGGGGGGGGGGGGGGGGTTCTCCTGCCCCAACCCTCAAATAAGGAAGGGGAAGGCCAACCCCATCTATCGACAATGTTCTCGTCAACATGCAAAGAGAGGAGGGGCCTACCTCCTTCTCGATTTCATGTAAGTCCTACATGTGGTCTTGATTGTTTCAATATCAATTATTTATGCACAAAGTTGATTTTTTACAACATGACATTTTAAGAGGGTTGAATTGTATATTTAGATAAATAAATTTCATCTTCATATGATTAGTCAATAAAAAAAATTGAATCAAGCTAGGGGAGGCTGATTTCTCTATCGAAACCTAAACGAGCTTAAAGATGGAAGACTCCAAAATGGTGGAATAAACTCCATCCAGCCCCAAAAGCGGCGGAACCCTAAGTGTCTTAAAAGTAATTACAAATGATTTGCTCATGATATGGCCTGGCCCTCGAGCTAAACAGACTTCCAATCCCCTTCTTCCCTTTCATTACAAGTCAAAATCCAACACCCATGTTAGAAAAATTGCAAGGCCGGCCACCTCACATGCCAGCAAAACCAGACTCCTCCTCTGTAATCTTCTGCAGTCTCCTCAATCCTATATCTTCCCGTCTTCTGCAGCCTCTCCGTCCTATATCTTCTCCTCTTATCCTTGTTTTTTTTTCTTCTTCTTCTTCTTCGGCTGAGAGGGTGAGAACAAGAGCGAGAGGAGACTTTGTTGGATTATCTGTTACCCGCCCCTGCTCTGAGAGTTAAAATCTTCTGCAACTAAAAAGGTGAGACGGCTCTAGGCTTTACTTCGCATAATTTGACTGGAGAGTGAGTTTTTGGGATGTGGGTTTTCTTTTTGGTTTTCATCGGAAGAACTAAAAATCCCTAAAAGTTCAACTGTCGATTTTCTTGATCCAGTTGCAGAATTCACCCGAAATATGCAGAGCTAGCTTCTGTGATGGCTCTTTTCCCTAGGCTTTTAGTGGTGGGGGACTTGTTTCTTTCTTCTTCTGCCCCACCTCTACCGTCTACTCCCTTCTGAAATTCCTTTCTCTCTCTCTCTCTCTCTCTCTCCCTCTCTCTCATCGCATACTCAGTACGTGCAAAAAGATTATCAGCAAACACAATGATCTTATCACTGCGTTGTTGTTCATGAAACCGGATAAGAAACTCACATGCCCTGAATTTATTTGGGTTCATTACATATAAAGCCTGAAAGAACAAAGACCATTGCAAAGAAATAAATAAGACCAAAATTTTATTCAAAAAATAAAATATAAGAACAGTTAAACAGGAAAGAAGAGTAACTAATAGAAATACTCTTTGGGTGAAGCAAACTGTTAACATCCTAAAAATAAGAACATGATGACATAAACACAGCATCAATGTATTTTTTAATAACAATCCAATTAGTTTATGACGGAGCATTTCCATGATTTCAGTGTGAAATTCCCCAGTACAACAAATAAAACTGCAAAGATTGTACTTGTTCAATACCAAAATCATGGCATACTCATCTGAAGGGTGAATTTCTACATATGCTGACTCCTACCAAAAGAGAGATCTAAGTTGGTTGAAGTCAAAAATCATGTTACTTCAACACTATGGGCAATTCATTAACGAAGTCAGCTTCATGTAGATTAAATTAATAAACCCATCCACTTGAAAAAATAAAGTACATTTAGCTAGTCATTTTAAAATGTAAATTCACTTAAATTAGTCTAGGAACCAGGACTATTAACACCTCAAAATTGTTGGAAAATTGTAATGTCACTAAAAATTGCATTGTCAATTGATATACACTTAAAGATGTAAAATTACTATATGCTAAGAGGCACAAGCTCTCACAATGCATAACAGCTGTCAATAAGAAATATAGGACATAACATATTTCATAGTTAAGGCAATCAAAATCAGAAACTGTTTTTTTACATAACCAAATTTATGAATAATCTAGAAAGGTGAAAATAACCAAATTAACTAACCTGTTTTTTTTTTAGAATTTTCTTTCTTCAAATATTCTGAAAAAAAATCTTTTGTCATTGGACACCATACTTCAACACACTGGACATTTGCAATGAACCCTCCTTTTACAAGATCCAACCAGTTTGCTTCATATAATTTAGGGCCAATAATGAAGTTCAAATCTGTGATACGTTCATCCTCTCTCAAGAGGGTTGTTGTGGTATGAAGTTCGAAAGTCAGTTCCCAGCAAATATGAAGAGTGAAGACAACGTTCTTTAAGAAGGGCAGATCCAAAATCCATCAAATACCAATACTGACCAGTTAGCACAAGTTTACAATGAGATTTAGTGATACTAATGACCTTCCGGAACATATGTGGAGGGACAACATGCACCTGAAAACACCGGTTGAAACCCAAATAAAAGGAAACAGTAAGAAAAATTCAGTTAGAAAGCACAGGAAGCAGGTAGATAATCTCCAAAGTAAAGAATGTGTAAATCAACAGTGTGAAAGAGTTTAAATTTAGTAAAATCTTTATTTAAGAGCACCAAGATCATATATCCATGTCAGGAACTGCTTAACCTCACAAGCCTAGTGTGCAATCCACGTCCAATAGTGACAACACACAATTCGCTAACCAAAATGATCAAGAAATGATGCTGCATAAATGCACTTTGTATATACAACAAACAACTTAGCTACACTGAGGCAGTTGCTCCGAAAATCAGCCACTTAAGAACCTGTACTCAGCAAGAGGGTCTAGGTCATAGTTCATAATAGTTTTCCCTCATGGTGTAACAACTAAAATTATCTAATAGGTGAGAGTTTTGGATCATAGCCACACTCTATTTCATATTTTTATGTCGCTTTTAGCCATTGACATCAATTTTTCCTTTCTTCCATTAAACACCTACTATAATTCCAAAGCATTCACACATAACTAAAATATAGCTTTACACAAGAAATGTACCTCATCCATGAGAAGCAAACTCCATTCTCGATTTCTTATCTCCTCAATTATCTTCTCAGACTCTTCAAACCTTTTCCCGCCAAAAGCAACCATGTTATAAGTTGTACAACCACACCAGCATTACCACGAAATCTCTCTTTACTATCAAAAGTGAAACGACATATCTGATCATCTCGAATAGTAGACCACAGCTTGAATTGGAAGGCCCACTGGTCTACAAAAACAGCATTTGTTACTAAACAGAGGCAACTCTTTCGTATTCGACAGGCTACAGAGACACCAACAAGAGACTTCCCAGCCCCACAAGGAAGAACTATAATTCCAGATCTTGCTCTTCCTGCAATTTACTACAAGTTCACCCTCATGCTGAAAAATCTATAATCGAAACAGAAAAGACTAAGCTACACAGAAAGTAAAGAAAATAATCAAATCTCAACTTTAAGACACAAATGTTTAAAGAAAGGTGTGAACCTAGCATCCTATTTAAGAGATCATTTCTTAAATGAAAGCCTCTGGGTATACACATCCAAGGTGGTCTTCTTCAAAACCAACATTATTTCTAACAAGTGACTGACAATCGACAGCTTGCACCCACCAATTGAGGGCTCATACCATGAAGAGGCTCGCTCATGTTAGAGCAAATTGACAACCTCATCATTGCCACATTATTCAATCCTCTACATAGGACAAACTCGTACATAACTCAGTAGCATGATGTCTTTGCAAGTGTAAGCTTGTGGTAGCATTGACCAACCAACTCTAGGCCACCTCTTGGGTGGTACATCCAAAGCTGGCCCCCTCAAAATAGCAAATAATCGAGCCACACAGGTTCTCGACATTGCATCTACAAGGTCAAGTAATATAAGAAGAAAAGTTCAAATGTTTGTACAACAAATCAATATGCTTGGACAAGATGCAGAACACCAATTAGTAAAAAGTAGCTCAACTAATTTGTGGCAAAAAACACAAAAACCAAGGCACAACAAGAATTTTTTTTCAACGACAACAAGTAAAAAGAAAGAATTTATTAAGAAATACATGGAACAACCAGACTATTTGATAGGAGAAAATGAAAGCAAATGTAGAAAAGGATTATCAAGAATGGATATGATAATATTATGCTTCATTAACCTATTCTTGATATAGAATCTTATATGATATAGATCGCGATATAAGATATCACCAAGCACTATGTCAGTACAACAACTCCAAATGACTGGCAACCACAACGGAAGTTCTGAAATTTCAATTTTTTCATCCAATAGCATCACCACCAAAGTTCCTGATAAGTTACTTTAAATAGACCATGTCAGACATTTGGTATTCCACACAAAAAAAGAGAGCAGCCTACTTCCAACTACATGATTCTTTAAATTTTTGGTAATAGAAAAATTAGTTGAAATTGCACCTATCATGATGGAGATGTCCACTGGTAAGCATGATTATGTTTGGCCTATGTGACAATCAGTATAATCACAGTACCAAGATGAAGTAAGATTATACTTGAAATTGGATGAAATCATGGATAACCAATGTGTGTAATATCTAGTTCTGGTGCACTAGCCAATGTAGCCTCTCTGAGAATTCTACACAATGTCTTCAACAGTCTCAACTATTTTGCTGGAGAGTTATATTGACATGAAAATATTGTCTTACAATAGGCCTCACCATTTCGAAACATTTTACTGAGACTCTTTTCCTGGTATGGGCGTGGCTGAGCCTGAGGCTTCAATTCCATGTTTAAGTCAGGGTTCACCTGCAGTTAGCAACATCAAGTCAACAACATACCCATGATGTGTGACAAGGAGCAAAACTGGCAGAACATCAAGCATTTGTGAGAAATAAAGCTTATTGTATCATTTCTGAAGTCATACTCCTCCAACAAGGAATAATTTAATGCATTTGGTAAGCACCTTTGCTTGACACTTTCAACCTGTAAATGTTTAAGTTAGGTCAAAAAATTATAACCACTAATCACTTAAATATACATCATCATTCATAGACCACCCTACCTGAGCAGGATCTATTTCAAAAGAATGGGTTTCTTTCTCTTCAGCTACTGCTGCCACATTAGCACCAGTGAACAACTTCTGATGACCACCACTATCCATTTCGCTCAAAGCTTTGCTAACTGTAAATACATCACTTCCTTGTGAACCCTAAACAGTAGATCAAGAGTTTGCATCACCATCAGAATTGTGTCAAAGTTCTCATGATCTATCATAGAAATTTAACCATTTATCTGAAGTTTTAGCCATAGTGACAAATAATCTCTCCATGCTGCAGTGTGATAGTGGCTTTGGATATGATAGTTTTGATTCACTATGCAGGCAAAAAATGATTAAATTATTTAACAACACAATTTTTTTTTTCAAAAGAGATGTTCATACTCCACTTCCCTTCTATGAAAAAGAAAAAGAGCAGAAGTTATTTTCTTCCACTGTAACAAGCAAACAACTTCATGATTTAAATGGTAAATGCAACCATTTTGAATAATAGTAAAATATGTAAAGAATAGGCATATAGATGAATCCATAGAAACTCCTATGTAAATTTTCTGTCACTCGCCAAAAAGATAAGAGAAAAGACTAAAAATAAAAAGGCACAACTCAGAATAACACCTCAGAAAAATATAGTGGACATGCATGAAGAAAATAACAGCAAAATAAATTACCTCATTGGAATAAATTCTCTCTTTAGATATAACCTCGTCCTTCAGCAAAGTCTTCAGCACCTGCAAGTATCATGTAAAGCATAAGTTCCAAATTCCCCTCATCACCATAAGAATAATAATAATGATAATAACAACATCAATAATAATAATAAACCACTTGTGATAGAATACGAGACCAAATTCACACCTCAGAAATTGCAATGAGGAAATCATAGGCTTGCATATACAACGGTGAGAATGTCTCAAGAAAGATCTGCCCATAAAGGGCGGTTTGCATGATCCGGCTTTAATTCGAGTTTAGAAAAATCCCTCTTTGTCAGTTCACTTTCATCTTCATAATCCATATTCCGTACCCATAAACACAATTCAAGCACCTAAAGTAAACTAAAAACAAAAAGCTAAAACAAAACGAAAAAATGAACAAAAGTAATACCTTCACGACGATCCTCATCAAAATCTTCGGCATAATCAACATCATCATCAACAATAGCAATTCGATAATCCTCCTGCCAAGAAAAAACAATCAGGGGAAGAGCAGGAGAGCAACCAAATATAGAATGAGAGTTGGGGTTTTCAAAATTATAAAACCTTAGAGGAAGTCCTGAGCTTCTTACTAGGCCGACCTTTTTCCCTTGCAAATGAAGAGACATGAAGACATTTCAGCTCGCAGAGAATTGAACCATAGGATTGAATAATTAGGAGAAAGAAAGAAAGTAGTACCATGTGTTGTCGTTTTAGTCTTTTCTATCCAGTCTCTTTTCTAAATAGTCTTTTTAGTCTTTTCTATCCAGTTTCTTTTCTAAATTAATAGTCTATTTGCCATCAAGTGTTGTCAAATTATGGATGGCTTCTGAGTCGAAGTCAAAGTTTTCGTGTTCATCTTGGGAATAACACTGAGTAGTCTGAGTTCCAATTCTTGTGGATCCAATTTTACTGGAAGCATCTGAATCGTTCTTCTCATAACCTTGTTCTTTTAAGTATTCTTCAAAATATTCTTTCATCATCTTCTTGATTTCCTCTGGGTTTGTATATTGCTTTTATGTGGGCTCTATCTGTTGTTTGTCTTTATTTTTCTCTTCTGACATTTTTGGCAAATGTCCAGCCATCAACGGTCTTGATGAGTCTTTACCGGCTGCCGTTTGAGTCGGACTACCTAGTGAAAACCCTTCACTAGTAGGGATCTAGTTACAAATAGTACCTATTGCCTTAGTTTTTAGTCTTCTATTTTCTTCTTCCAATTATTTGATGTATCCTTTTAGGAAGTCATTTTTCTCTTCTAGAAGTCTTCTTTTCTCGTTCAGTCTTTGTATGGTTCTCGCTAAGGTTTCACAAAGCTCACAGAAAATAATTCTTTTATTATCCTTGGCAACGCCATAGAATACTTGATCTTCTCTCACATGTTTCAAGGAAGGGGCTATGTAATAATTTGTCCCTATTGTTAACTTGGCTGCTTCTAAGGCTTCTTGCAGATTATTAAAACCTTTGTAAATGGGTCCTTTAAAATTTTGGATGCTCTCAACAACTTCGGTCCAGGAATGGAAGACTCCAGGAGTATGACCTTGAAAAATTACATAAAAATTAAAACTTTTCTTTTTCTGAGAAAAATACTGAAAGCCCATTTATGCTGGCTAAGAAATACTTCTGATCTTTTGGAATTCTTTGATAAGAAAGCCATAAATTTTCTAGTAAACATTGTTCTTCTTTTGTTACCGAATTGGTTGGTAAAGTTTTAAAAGTAATATTAGTTTTAGGAAAAACTACTAATTTCATGCTACCAAAATTAAGAAATTTTTTACCATAATTATTAAATCTAGATGAAGTTGGTCTAGAGGATGGTTTGGAAAATCCATCTGTTCAATTAACCATAATTTTTTAGTCAAAAAATCTCCTACTAAGAGTATCAGCAAGACTATTATTCTTACCCTTAATGTGTTCAAATTCAATCTTATACCCATTTCCTGTAATAATATCTACTAGATTTAGCCATCTTCTTCTGCTTATTTTATTTTCTTTACTTCTTTGGAAATATTTAACTATAGCTTCGCAATCTGTTCTTAAAGTGAATTCTTGTTTCTTAATAATAAATAATCTAAATGATTCTAAAGAATAAATTATTGCTAAGATTTCTGAGTCTATGCTACTCATATTTCCTTTCTCTTTAAATTTCCCGCTAGCATAACTACAATTTTTTGTTTGCTCTTTCTCGCTATACTGATGGGGTTTAGCTATAAGAACACCACCCCATCCTAAATTACTTTCGCCAGTTTCTATTATAAGGTAATGTGAGTCTAAAGGCACTTGTAATTTGGACAACTTTTGGATTTTTTCTTTAACCTTTTTGACCAAAATTTTATCTTCTTGATGAAAGAATTTTTTGGCTGTTGGAAAGGTTTTTCCATACAAAGGGCCAATGATTTTTCCTATGTCTTTAATAAAAGGGTCTAGCATAATTGACATCTCCTAAAAATCTTTGAAGTTGTTTTGTATCTGATAGATCATCTGGCATTTCTTAAATTTTCTTGGAAATATGTTCTTGTAATTCTATCTGTCCTTGTCCTATATTTACTCCTAAGAATTTTATATATTCTTTAAATAATTCTATTTTTTTTTTTGCTAATAATGATTCTTTTTTGCATAAAAGTGGCTAATACTAATTTTAAATGACCTATATATTCTTCAATAGTTTTGCTAAAAACTAGAATGTCTTCTATGTAAACTAGAACAAAAGTGTCATATTTTTTAAATATATTATCCATCTTTCTTTGGAAAATTGCAGGTGCATTCTTTAAACCAGAAGGCATTACTAACCATTCAAAATATCCTTTTGGACATGTGAATGTCGTCCATTCTATACTATCAGGGTGCATTTTTACCTGCCAAAATCCTGACTTGCAGTCAAACTTACTAAATATATTTTTAACTTGAATTTTATTAATTAGTTGAGACTTATCTGGTATGTTATAGCTATCTGTAATAGTGTTATCATTTAATCTTTTACTGTTAATAACCATTCTAGATTTTCCGCTTTTCTGTTCACTGTGTTTTCTTACTATACAGGTTGCGGATCTATGGCTAATAGATTTTCTAATGATTCCTAAATTTAGTAGTTCTGTGATATGAAGTTTAAAATCTTCCCAATCTAGGTTAGTAGCTTCTATATTGGCTGTTTTAACTATATAATTGGGATTTAATAATTCTAACCTACATTGTATATGATTATTATCCCAATGTTTTAGGGGATTTTCTCCAAAATATTCTAATTGGTCTAATTTGTCTATGATCTGTTGTAAGTGATGTTTATCTTTATGATGAACGTTAATTATTTCTAAATATAGTTTTTCTGTGTCTAAGAAAGTATAATCTAAATCTATCAATCTTTCTATCCAATCATCCATATCTTCATCTTCACCCATTACCTCTTCTGGATAATCTTGAGGACTTGGTAATTGTTGGATGTAGGTCTCGGGTTGAACTGACACTGGGACTAAGCCTGTATGAACTACGGCTTCAAGAAAAGTCTGAAATTGTTGAATATGGACTTCGGTTAAAGCTTCATCTATTTCTTCATAACATAATATTTTTTTTTTGAAAAAGGTGTGAATATATTACTGAGAGAGAAAAATACAAACCATACTAAACAGGACCTTCCTCCACAACAAGCTGTTGGAAAAAACACCTATTTTGGCCCGTCTATCCGCCAAGAGATTTGCGGATCTAGGAATATAATTCCACTTGCTCATAACATAAAAGTTTATAATCTAATTTAACTATATTTTTGTCTATTTGTTGTTCTAATGCGAGAATAGTAGGGTTATTGAGTTGTTTACAACTACCAGAAATTTGACATTGACAACTAGTTTTTAATTCTCTAGTTTTAATTTGGATTCTGATTCTTTTAATTCTCTAGTTTTTAATTCGGATTTTGATTCTGAATCCAGGGGACCACCACGGTCCGCGGAAGAGGTGAGAGTAGGAGAGTATGTGGTTTGGACAGGAATTGTACTGGTGTCCGTATGGAATTGAAGATAATCTCTAGAAATAGTAAGGGAGCCATTATTATGAAGGATAAAATTAAAGCCTAAAATAAAGTCGACTTTTAGTTTAAGGTCTCTAACCCATGTTAATGGTAAAGGATAAGATCCAGAAAAGGTGGAACAATTTGTATAAAATTGGATCTTGCCTTCTTCAAAGTAAGTGGTGTATGGGTTATATGTGCCATTGACTTGTTGACTAAAAACTTGTTTAGTAGTTTTCTTAAGAAATTGGAGAGGAACTAGTCTCCTATGGATAATACATTTAGTACATCCAGAGTCTACTAAGGCATCTAAATTTAAAGATTTTTTATTGGGGAAAATAATCTTGGCTCTAACTAAGATACTAGAAAAGGTTTTGTCTTGGTTACAAACATAAGAGGTTTCTGGTTCATCTAATCCTACAGTAATCCCATCATAGGAATCTTTTTCTAATGTATCTAGTCTATGTTTTAGGATACTGATTTCTGCTTCACAATTTTCTATTTTTCTAGCCAAGATATCTAGCTTAGTGTTATGTAATCTGTTGTGGATAGTATTGTCTACAGGTTCTATACCAAGTATTTTGAGACAAGGGATGCAGGCTTCTAAGAAGCACTGATTACATTTAGCTTTTTGTTTCTTACTGGGATACCAAGCACATTTAAAACAAGGATTGCTGTCTAGCCCAGTATACCAAGACCATATATGTGTACATTTGGAAGTTGTGTCCATTAGGTCAAGGTTTTCTTCGGTATCTACGACTAAGTCTTCATCTGATTCTGAAGAGTCTAGAGGACCATTTGGTATACTAATTATTCTATAAATGGATTTTGTATCTGATATATATTCATCTACTTCTATAAGATCTTGTTGGACATTTTCTACTAGAGTAGATCTTCTAGAGTTAATGTTTTGTCTTGTGGGACATGTATTAGCTAAATGTTCTGTTTGCCCACAAATATAAAAAGAGAGTTTATTCTTATAAGTTCTTTTTGGGTTAAATCTTTTGACATGTCTATCTTTGTTTAGATAAGGTTTTCTACTTTTTGACCTACGGATAAAGTATCCTTTTTTGAAATATTTCTTATGTCTCCTAGGTTTATGTCCTGAGTCTTTTAAACCGTACGCTTGAGTAGTGTATATCTATTTGCAAAACCCAAAGTCATCTCCTTTGAGTTGTCTTTGTATTTGGATGTCTGTACATTTTTCTTGAAGAATGGTCATAATGAATTTAGGACTTTGCCCTATAG
Organism: Aristolochia californica; assembly: GCF_029961685.1. Lineage (NCBI taxonomy): Eukaryota > Viridiplantae > Streptophyta > Magnoliopsida > Piperales > Aristolochiaceae > Aristolochia > Aristolochia californica. The sequence continues at coordinate 10,926,114 of NW_027181837.1, forward strand.
AGTAAACTACTGTTGAGTTTGCTGTTTCTAGATTTTGTCATTTATCGTAAATTTCTTTTCCTAAGGCTCCTGGTAATTTCCTGAATAACTTTGTACCTAAATCTTTATTAAATGCATTCCTTGATATGCATGCATAATAAAAGTAATCTTGGAGGAATTTCTTAACATATTTGTAATTATGGAGACTAAGTTGTTCTAAGTAAACTATTGCATCTTTTTGTAATGTAATGAATCCTAAGTTGGGATCATCTCCTGTTATTAATTGATAAAATTTATTAAAAAAATTATATGGATTGGATCCAAGACTCATTAAATGACCAAATTCTTCTAGATTTCCTCTTTTGTAGCTTTCCCATAAGTCTTTTACACTTTGTCCTAAAAATGTTTCTAAGTATCTATACATTTCTTCTAAATCTTAGGATTGAAAGTTTTGGATATAGTCTGAGACTACCTGGTTTTTCCAATTATCTAATACTGTTGTCCAGTCTTGAGGATCATGGGCAGAAAGATTAAGAATTTTTCCTTCGTCAATTTCTTGAAACTTTATAGGTCTTTCTGTCTCCTTTCTTTTTCCTTTAGGACATATCCTATGATCGAAGTTTACTGGATCACTATAAGGAATCCTTGGCATATTTCTTGAGTAATATACTTCTCTAGGAAGAGTTCTTCGGTAAGCGGTATAGCTATTACAAGGAATAGAATTAGAGCTTTCTTCATCCATATATTCTTTGATACTTAGGAGTTTCTTCTGTTTGTATTTTTTCATCTTCTTTAGGTTCCAATGGCATTTTTCCTATTCTGATGTTGGCTTCTTGGTCATAATAGAGATATTCTTTTTCATGGATTTTTCCATTTTTTGTTAAGTCTTCTTCTAGATGAAGAAGTTCTCTTTCTGTCAGTTTTAATTCAAATTCTTTCGGGTATATTATTTCATCTGTTTCTAATTCTATATCAACTAAGTCATAATTTTCACTAGAAATTGACTTTGTACTCTTTTGTTCATAACTATTAAGTCTAATATTTATATTACCTTTTGTATCAGTGTACATAATACTTTCTTCAGGACTAATTATTTTTTCTTCTCTAAATTTCAGGTTCCATTCTAATCCTGCTAAGACATCTGGGGAATATTTGATGGACTTAATTAGTTTAATTCCCTTATTACCTATTAGATTTACTACATCGTCTATCTTGACTTTAAACCTAGTAGTACTAGAACAAGTGTATCTCCCTAAAAATCCAATGCATAATAAAAGATTGTTTCCTACAAAGGATTCATATCCTTTTGTCTGAATACCTATTTTAATATATTTCCTAAAATCTTGTAATCCTATAAGAAAATCAGGGGAGCAATAAAATATTCCTCCGTTCTGGTTCATGTCTACTTCGGTAATCCCTAACATAGCCTTTTTAGGATCTGCCCATCTATCATCATAGATGCTAAGAAGAGTTTTAGTTACTATATGTTTTCTCCCTAATCCTTTAACTCCTATGACGATTAAACCTAAATGAATCAAAGTATATAATTTCTTAATTTCTTTGAAGGCTTGTTCTGCTATTAAGTTTATGTTTACTGAATTTTTCCTACACAGCTAATTTGAATTTCTCTATAATGTCTAAATAATCCAATGTTGAAATTTAAAGGTCCTATTCTATATAGTTGTCTAGGATTAAGAAGGTTAACTTGATTGTTACTGAATAAAGTAATATCTTGATCTATATCTATTATTTCATCTAATTGTATGTCTCGTTGATCTACACTTCTTCTTCCTGTTATCCTATCTATTATATTAAGGTTTCTAGAGGAACTTCCTATTTCTGACGTGATTCCTTCACCTCGCTGTGAAAGTGCCATGATTTTGTAGTTGCTGATATTCTAGGTTCTATTTTGACAACTTTTACTTTTTGGGTAATTAAATCTATTTCTTTATTTATGTTTTGCTGGGATCCTTTACTCGTTTTAAGATAATCTAGGTTTTCTGCTAATTTGTCTGTTCTTATTCTTAAGTTTCTTGTTTATTCTTGTATTTTGTTCAAATTGATTTCTATTTCTGTTAATTTACTTTGTAGATTATTTCCTAGACTTATAATAAGGTCTATGATTCTATTGAGCTGAGGGTTATTTCCGTGTAGAATAGGTTCTTCACTATTAAAATGACACGTAAGAGTATTAGGTCCTATATATTTTGTATCAAATCTTGTAGGAAGTTTAAGGTCTAAATAATCTATTTTTCTGAAAGGTTCCAGGTCTTATAGGCTCTGATACCAAATTGAAGGGGGTACTCTATTTAAATTCATCAAGAGTATTTAAATCTGGAGTATTTGAAGGTCTTTGTCTTCTGGGTATCAAAACTTGTCTAGGGGTTTCTACGAACCTTCTATAGGAATATAAAGATAAAGTAAATCAGATACAATTAAAAATGAAAAGATTACAGATAATTATCACTAAAGCTATTAGAACAAACATCATGCGTCTAAAATTTTGACTATAATATTAGCAATTAAAAATATATAAGATTATAGAATATTTTTTAATTGTTCTGGTAGAAAGACAAAATATCCAAATAACTCTATTACTATGATTCCTAAGAACAGGATGCTAGAATAAGTTCCTATAGTTTAAATCTTTTACCGTACTGTAAAGCTTTGTAAAACAGGGCTAAGTATAAGTAAAAGATAGGTAGGAAGAGTAAAATTATTCTAAAAAACTGATTGATTAAATTATAAACTAGCCAAAAAACATAAACGGTACGACGACGTTGTGACTTCCAAGAGCGACGCATGGCTCAAAAGAGGCAAGGCGTCTGTCAGGGCGTAGCCCTCACCTAGTAGTTTCCAGCCTAATATACCTTTTATGTATAGACACACAATATATATTCTTAACAGACAATAAAAGCAGTAAGGATTAAACAATTCCTAGGGTAATCAAAAGCACAAGCATAGAAAGGATTTTTGAAATCAAATAGGATGTGTAATTCCCGAGAGGCATACTTTAGATCAAAGTTGTTTAAATCTTTATTCTCACTCCTTCAGGTATAGGGAACCCAAGACACAAAGAGGTGTGCAATTTCCTAGCACTGTAATGCTTCTGCCACGGGCTCCAACATTTAGTCTCAAGATAAACAAAGCCCTCAAACGTCCTTGGGTATAAACGGGCAGGAACAAGGGACACATGGACCATGAAACATCAGAGGAATACAACAATGTTTTTACTCTGTGGTTAGGATGAACATTTACTTTGGAAGCAGGAGTTGGTCGTAGGTGAACTCAGAAAGAAAAGAACAGGAAGTTCATGGGTGGAAGATCAAGGAGGAAACAAACAGCACTCTTTCATTCATATCTTGTGAAACATACATAACGTTATTTATAGCCAAGGGTTTCCGACACTTGGAGACAAAGGGAATCACCCGGGTGCTCATTGGGCCCCATCGTCAGTGAGTTTTCTCTTACTGCTTTCCAGGTGTGCGGTTACAAAAAATAAACTGTACAAAAAGTATACAAAGTCAAAAGGTACAATAATGGAATCTCTCTCTCTCTCTCTCTCTCTCTCTCTTTTACTAAATATCTTCTTATCTTGAATCCTATTAATTAATTGTGATTTGTCTGGTATGTTATAACTGTCAGTAATAGTATTATCATTTAATCTTTTATAATTTATAGCCATTCTAGAATTGCCTCTTTTTTGTTCACTATGTTTTTTTAATATAAAAGCAGCAGATCTATGAGGGCATTTACATGCCCTGAAGGACATTTTGAATGGTTAATCATACCGTTTTTTTTAAAGAATGCACCTACTATTTTCCAAAGGAAAATGGATGACATATTTAGAAAATATGATACTTTTGTTTTAGTTTATATAGACAACATTTTAGTCTTCAGCAAAACCATTGAAGAACATATAGGACACTTACAATTAGTACTAGCCACATTCATGCAAGAAGGAATCATTATTAGTAAAACAAAAAATAGAATTATTTAAAGAATACATTAAATTATTAGGAGTTAATATAGGTCAAGGACAGATAGACTTACAAGAACACATTTCCAAGAAAATTCTAGAAATGCCAGATGACCTATCGTATACAAAACAACTTCAAAGATTTTTAGGATTAGTAAATTATGCTAGACCCTTCCTTAAAGTCATAGGAAAAATCATTGGTCCTTTGTATGGAAAAACTTACCCTACAGGCCAAAAATTCTTTAATCAAGAAGACAAAAATTTGGTCAAAAATGTCAAAGAAAAAATTCAAACTTATTCCAAATTACAAATGTCTTTAGACTTTGAGTACCTTATAATCGAAACTGATGGAAGTAACTTGGGATGGGGTGGTGTTCTTATCTCCAAACTGCATAAGTACAGTGAAAAAGAGCAAGAAAAAATTTGTAGCTATTCTAGTGGAAAATTTAAAGAAAAAGGAAATATGAGTAGCATAGACTCAGAAATCCTAGCAGTAATGTATTCTTTAGAGTCTTTTAGAATATTCATTATTAATAAACTAGAATTTACTTTAAGAACAGATTACGAAGCAATAGTCAAATATTTTCAAAGAAGTAAGGAGAATAAAATAAGCAGAAGAAGGTGGTTAAATTTAGTAGATACTATTATAAGAAATGGATATAGAATAGAATTTGAACATATTAAAGGTAAAAATAATAGTCTTGTGGATACATTAAGTAGACAATTTTTTTATTCTTCCCTTGTCAATTGAACAGATCGATCCTCCAGACCAGATGTCCTCAAGACCGTCCTCTTCCAGATTTAATTATTATGGTCAATAATTCTTAAATTTTGGTAATAAGAAGTTAGTAATTTTTCCCAAATCTAACATTACATTTAAGACTTAACACAAGAACAATGTTTGTTAGATAATTTATGGCTTTCTTACCAAAGAATTCCAAAAGACCAAAAATATTTTTTAGCCAGTAATAATAGCCTATCAGAATATTTTTGCCAGAAAAAGAAATGTTTTAACTTTTAAGTAGTTTTTAAAGGTAAAACTCCAGGAGTTTTTCATTCCTAGATAGAAGTAGTAGCAAGTATTCAAGATTTTCAAACACTGGTTTACCAAGGATTCAATAATTTACAAGAAGCTTTAAAAGTAGCAAAACTAACTATTGGTACTAATTACTACATAGCCCCTTCACTAAGATTTATCAAAGAAGACCAAGTATCTTATGGAGTCGCCAAAGATACTCCTACAAAGATTATTTTCTGTGAGCATTGTGAGACTTTATCCAAGACTATTTCAAAGATTAAATGAAAAGAGAAGATTCCTCTTAGAAACGAATGCCTTCCAAAAAGAATATATTAGCACTTTGGAAGAAGAAAATCGCCAACTCAAAGCAAGATTGACAGGTAGTTTCTCTGCCTAGATACCTACTAGTGTTGGTCATTCACTAGCTAGTCCAGTTTAAACGGTAGTTGGTAAAGACAAAACAAATCCGTTGATGGCTGGACATTTGCCAAAAATGTCAGATGACAAAAGAAAGAAAATGAGCAGACAGACCCTGAAGAAATTAAAAGAATGATGAAAGAATAGTTTCAAGAATAACTCAAAGACCAAGGATATGAGAAGAATGACTCAGAAACATCTAGTATGACTGGATCTATAGGTACTCAGACCATTCAGTGTTATTCCCAAGAAGAAAATGAAGATTTTGATTTTGACTCAGAAGCCATTCTTAATCTCACAACGCTTGCTGGAAAATAGACAAAAGCAATGAGAAGACTAAATTAGAAAAGAAGATTATTTTCATAAAGAATAATAAAGTTAGAAAAGACAAAAGACTATGATAACATAGAATAATCTCAACAACACCATGGTTTCAGCATAAGGACAGAAAATTCCAAACAACAAGACAAGCACACGGTTTGAGAAGACCGCTTTCCAGATCATTAGACGCCCATAGTTTATACCCATGGTTTTGTAAAAGGTTGTGGTTTTGATTTTTGCCCGCTGTTTTGGGCACCTGGTTTTTTACTTGTAAAAAGGAGTGTACTTTTCATTTTTTTGGCTTTGAATAACTCTCACCGTCCACCTGGAAGATTCTGGGGAAAGTTTATCGTCGATGGGGCCCAATGAGCACCCGGATAAACACCTCTTTCTCCAAGTGTGTCAGCAGAGTTTGCTTATAAATAGCCCCCCTTGTACATTACAAAGGATATGAATGAAAGAGTGAGCTTTCCCAACTCCTTGCTTCCGATGTCTTCTACCTTTTCCATCCCGAAACTCTCCTAAACACTTTAGCTGCAACATTTTCAAAGTAAGTCTTTTCTTTCTCTTTTAATTTCTACAGTTTAGGGGTCTTCCCAAAGGGAACTCCTCAAACTTTTTCTGTTTAGATTTGTAATGGTTTTCCCTTACTTTGGATTCATTTTAAGTGCTTAGAAAATGCATTGTGTAACCCTCTAAAGTTGCATGGTCCAGAGTTCCGATTATATGCCCGTTGTTGTCCACAAAGACATTAGGGATTCTTGAATTTTCGTAACATAGACGGAGCCTGTGGCTGAAGCTATATGCTAGGGAAGCACACACCTCTGTGTGTCTTGAGTGTCTGAGACTTGTCGAAAACCAGACAAAGATCTAAACAGTAAATGTTTTTGGAGCTTTTCTAGAAGTTTTTACAAATAGATTTTACACCCTTCTTGTCTTTCCTCTTGCTATGCTTATCTTATTAGTCGTAATTGCTATTGTATTTGTTAGTCTTACTCTTGCTATGCTTATCTTATTAGTTGTAATTGCTATTGTATTTGTTAGTCTTACTCTTCTAGCTTTTATAGTTTGTTACAAAAAAAAAAAAAAACAAAGGGTATTTCAGGTTGGAAACTATTGGGTGAGAGCTAAGCCTTGATAGGCGCCTCTACTGAGCCAAGTGTCACTCCCGGAAGCAACAACGCCAACATACCTTTTATGTTTATTTGGCTTGGGAGAGGGCTAAGCTCTGACATGTGCCTTTGTAGATCGTTTTGGATCTGAATAATACCAATTCAGGGGGATACCTACTTAACCTGGTGTATCTAAGGATCTCGCTCTCTCTCTCTCTCTCTGTCAAGAGAAAAAGAAAAAATCTTATCCACAGCTAGTGGACAGTTGGCCTGAATTAATTTAGAGGGGGTCCTAATTTGATTTAATCTAGTCTGGAGTATTTAAAGGTGAATTATTAGGAGATCTTTTTATTACTTTCTTTCTAGGTATAAATATTTGCCTAGGGGTTTCTACTACTCTTCTGTAGGAATAAAGGGATAATGTAAGACAGATAATACTAAATATGAAAAGATTACAGATAACTAATGTTAATGTTATAAAAACAAAGATCATGTATCTAATATTCTACCTATAATAATAGAAATTAAAAATATGTAAGAAACTAAAAGGTTTTCTAATTGTTCTGGAAGGAAAACAAAGTAATTAAATAATTCAACCACTAATATAAATAAAAACAGGATACTAGTATTCCTATATTTTAAATCTTCTACCGTAATATATGGAGTAGTAAAAAAGAGCTAGAAATATATAGTATATAGGTAATATGCGTAAGATTATTCTAAAAAAGTGTCTTAATATTTTATTAACTAGCCAAATAAACATAAAAGTACAACGGCGTTGTGGCTTCCGGGAGCAACACTTGGCTCCGAAGAGGCAGAGGCGTTTGTCAGGGCTTAACCCTCACCCAGCAGTTTCCAGCCTAATATACCTTTATGTATAAACACAAAAACAAACACCAAGCCACACAATCTATAGAACTTAGCAGACAATAAAAGCAGTAAGGATTAAACAGGTAAGAACAATACCTAAAGTTATAAAAAGCACAAGCATGGAGATGATTACGGAAAATAAGTAAGAAGTGTAATTCCTGAGGGGTTTATCTTTAGATCAAAATTGTTTAGATCTTTATGATTACTCCTTCAAGTATGGGAAACCCTAGACACAGAGAGGTGTGCAATTTCCTAGCATTAAGCTTCTGCCACGGGTTCCAACATTTAGTCCCAAGAAAAACAAAGCCCTGAAACCTCCTTGGGTATAAACGGGTAGAAACAAGGGATGCATGGACCGTTAACCATCAGAGGAATACCACAATGCTTTTACTTTGTGCTTGAGATTAACCCCGGGTTAGAGGAGGAAGGTACATATCTAAACAGACAGAAATCTAAAGCTTCCCCTTAGGGAAGTCCCGAAAACTAAACGAAAATGGCGGAGAGTAACACTTACATTTTTAAAACAAGGGTGTTTGTGAGGAATGCTTAGGTTGAGAAGAAGAGGGAAGTCATGGGTGAACAACAAAGGATGCTCTGAAAAACTCTTTCATTCATGTATTCTTTGAAACTTATAGTTTCATCTTTTGTTGGCTCTAGAGGCATTTTTCCTATTCTGATGTTAGTTTCTTGGTCATAGTACAGATATTCTTGCTCTTGGATTTTTCCATTTTTAATTAAGTCTTCTTCTAAATGAAGAAGTTCTCTTTCTGTTAATTTTAATTCTAGTTCTTTAGGGTATATTATTTCATCTGTCTCTGATTCTCCTTCTATATGGACTAAATCGTAATTTTTGCTAAAAATTGATTATGTGTCCTCTGTATTCTTTTGTTCATAACTATTAAATCTAATATTTATATTACCTTTTGTATCTGTATACATAATACTTTCTTCAGGACTAATTATTTTTTCTTCTCTAATTATTTTAATTCTAGTTCTTTATGATGAACCTTAAATTGAGAGAAGAAAAAATAATTAGTCCTGAAGAAAGTATTATGTATACAGATAAAAAAGGTAATATAAATATTAGATTTAATAGTTATGAACAAAAGAATACATTATTAGCAAAACAAAAATTGAATTATTTAAAGAATATATAAACTTTTTAGGAGTAAATATACGACAAGGTTAGATAAAATTACAAGAACATATTTCTAAGAAGATATTAGAAATGCCAGACGATTTATCAGATTCAAAACAACTCCAAAGATTTTTAGGATTGGTCAATTATGCCACACCTTTTATTAAATATATAGGAAAAATCATTGGCTCTTTGTATGGTAAAACTTTTCCAACAGGCCAAAAATTCTTTAACCAAGAAGATAAAAATTTGGTTAAAAAAGTTAAAGAAAAAATCCAGACACTATCAAAACTACAAATGCCTTTAGATTCTGATTATCTAATCATTGAAATAGATGGTAGTAATCTCGGATGGGGTGGAGTTCTTATAGCCAAACCCCTCTCTCTCTCTCTCTCTCTCTCTCTCAAGAGAAAAAGCAAAAATCTTATCCACAACTAGTGGACAGTTGGCCTGTATGTAGACAAAATAATGTCACTATCACTCTTTTTATAGAAAATTGTGAAGCAGAAATTAGCCTCCTAAACCACCGATTAGATACAATATAAAAAGATTCCTATGATGGGATTACTGTAGGTTTAGAAGAAGACCCAGAAACTTCTTATGTCTGTAATCAAGACAAATCCTTTTCTAGTATCCTTGTTTGAGCCAAAATCATTTTCCCTAATAAACACTCTTTAATTTTAGATGCCCTAGTAGATTCTGTACTAAATGCATTATCCACAGACGCTTAGTCCCTCCTCAGTTCCTAAAGAAGACTACTAAACAAGTATTTAGTCAACAAGTAGATGGTACTTATAACCCATATACTACTTATTTTGACGAAGGCAAGATCCAATTCTATACCAACTGTTCTACCTTTTCTGGATCTTATCCGTTGCCCTTAACATGGGTTAGAGACCTTAAACTTAAAGTAGACTTCATTCTAGGCCTTAATTTCTATTTACATAATAATGGCTCCCTTACCATTTCCCGAGATTATCTTCAATTTCATAAGAATTTTTGTACTATTCCTGTCCAAACCACCTATTCTCTTACTCTCACCTCTTCAGCGGAGCGTGGTGGTCCCCTAGAAGCAAAAGACAAAGAAACCACTAGTTGTCAATGTCCGGTTCCAGGCAGCTACAAACAGATACATCATCCTACAATCCTTGCCTTGGAAAAACAAATAGAAACCAATATTGCTAAATTAGATAATAAGTTATTATGTTATGAAGAAATAGGTGAAGCTTTAACGGAAGTTCCTATACACCACTCCCAAACTTTTCCTGAAGTAGTAACACATACAAGCTTAGTTCAAGTTTCTGTCCAACCATAACCTTATATCCAACCATTACCAACTCCTCAGGATTATCCAGAAGAAGTAATGGGAGAAAATGAAGACTTTAATGATTGGATAGAAATAATGATAGATTTAGACTATACTTTTTAGATACTGAAAAACTTTATTTAGAAATAATTAATGTTCAACGTAAAGATAAACAACACTTACAAAAAATTATAGACAAATTAGACCAATCAGAATATTTTGGAGAAAATTCCTTAAAACACTGGGATAATAATCACATATAGTGCAGGTTAGAATTATTCAATCCTAATTACATAGTGAAAACAGCCAACATAGAAGCTACAAATTTAGACAAAGAAGACTTTAAACTTCATATCACAGAATTATTAAATTTAGGAATTATTAGAAAATCCATAAGCCCCCATAGATCTGCAGCCTTTATAGTTAGAAAACATAGCGCACAGAAAAGTGGAAAATCTAGAATGGCTATTAATTACAAAAGACTAAATGATAATACAGTTACAGATAGTTATAACATACCAAATAAGTCTCAGCTAATTAATAGGATTCAATATAAAAGGATATTTAGTAAGTTTGATTGCAAATCAGGATTTTGGCAGGTAAAAATGCATCCAGATAGTATAGAATGGATAGCATTCACATGTCCAGAAGGACATTTTGAATGGTTAGTAATGCCTTTTGGGTTAAAAAAATGCACCAGCTATTTTTCAGAGAAAAATGGATAATATATTCAAGAAATATGATACATTTGTACTAGTATACATAGATGACATCTTAGAGTTTAGCAAAACCATTGAAGAACATATAGGTCACTTACAATTAGTATTAGCCACCTTTATGCAAGAAGGAATCATTATTATTGAACTATTTAAAGAATACATAAAATTCTTTGGAGTAAATATAGGACAAGGTCAGATAGAACTACAAGATCATATTTCTAAGAAAATATTAGAAATGCCAGACAATTTATCAGATACAAAACAACTCCAAAGATTTTTAGGATTGGTCAATTATGCCAGACCTTTTATTAAAGACATAGGAAAAATTATTGACCCTCTATATGGAAAAACTTTTCCAACTGGCCAAAAATTCTTTAACCAAGAAGATAAGAATTTGGTTAAAAAAGTTTAAGAAAAAATTCAAACATTATCAAAATTACAAATGCCCTTAGATTCTGATTATCTAATCATTGAAACAGATGGGAGTAATCTAGGATGGGGTGGAGTTCTTATAGCCAAACCCCACAAATATAGTGAGAAAGAACAAGAAAAAATTTGTAGTTATGCTAGTGGAAAATTTAAAGAAAAAGGAAACATGAGTAGCATAGATTCTGAGATAAGTAGCCAGATCTTTTAGACTGTTTATTATTAATAAACAAGAATTTACTTTAAGAACACACTGTGAGACTATAGTAAAATATTTCCAAAGAACCAAAGAAAATAAGATAAGTAGAAGAAGATGGTTAAATCTTGTAGACATATTACAGGAAATGGGTACAAGATTGAATTTGAACATATTAAAGGTAAAAATAATAGACTTGCAGATACTCTTAGTAGAAGATTTTTTGAAACAAATATTATGATTAATTGAATAGATGGATTTTCCTGACCACGGTTCTTCTAGACCAACGTCCTCCAGATTCAATAATTATGGACAAGAATTTCTTAGTTTTGGTAATCAGAAATTAGTAGTTTTTCCAAAATCTAATATTACTTTTAAGACTTTACCTAGAATTTCAGCTACAAAAGAAGAACAATGTTTATTAGATAACTTATGGCTTTCTTACCAAGGAATTCCCAAAGATCAGAAATACTTTTTAGCCAGTATTAATGGACTTTCAGAATATTTTACACTGAAAAAGAAAATTTTTAATTTTTATGTAGTTTTCCAAGGTCACACTCCAGGAGTTTTTCATTCCTGGACAGAAGTTGTCGAAAGTATTTAGAATTTCAACAGACCTATTTACAAAGGCTTTAATAATTTTAAGAAGCACTAGAGGCAGCCAAGTTAACTATTGGCATCAATTATTACATAGCTCCTTCTTTGAGACATATAAGAGAAGTCCAAGTATCCTATGGTGTTGCCAACGATAATAAAAGAATTATATTTTGTGACCATTGTGATACTCTAGCCAAGACCATTCAAAGACTCAATGAAAAAAGAAGACTGCTCGAAGAAAAGAATGACTTTCAAAAAGAATATATCAAGACTTTGGAACAAGAAAATAGAAGGCTCAAAGCCAAGACCACAGGTACTATTTGTACCCAGTTCTCTACTAGTGAAGGGTTTTCACTAGCTAGTCCGGCTCAAACGGCAGCCGGTAAAGACAAATCAAGTCCGTTGATGGTTGGACATTTGCCAAAAATGTCAAATGAAAACAAAAAAGACAAACGGCAGGAAGACAGTAAAGAAAAACCATACACAGACCCAGAAGAAATCAAGAAGATGATGCAAGACTATTTTCAGGAATATCTGAAAGAACAAGGTTATGAGAAGAATAATTCAGACACTTCTAGTAAAACCGGCTCCACCGGAACTGGTACTTAGACTCTCCAATGTTATTCCCAAGAAGAAGATGAAGACTTTGATTATGACTCAGAGGCCATCCATAATTTAACAACACTTGATAACATTTGATGGCAAATAGATAAAGCAGTAAGATTGTACTATAAAAAAGAGACCGAAGAGAAAACACTAAAAAGACAAACTTAGAAAAGAGACAGGATAATGAAAAAAACAACACAAAAGATTATTCAGAAGACCACTTAGCACACGGTATTCAAAAGCAGTTTTTCCAGCACCCAGTTTCGGCACACTGGTTTTCAGAAGTAGTTTCTCCAGCACCCGGTTTCGGCACACAATTTTCAAGACAGCACATGGTTTTTCAAGATAATATCTTGTACTTTTTTACTTGTTGTACCTCTTTTGTAAAGATTATTTTGTAAACCGCACACTTGGAAAGCATCATGAGACACATCACTGACGATGGGGCCCAATGAGCACTCGGGTGATTCTCATTGTCTCCTAGTGTCGACAGCTCTTGGCTATAAATAGCCTTGTGTACATTTAAACCATATGAATGAAAGAGTGTGTTTCAGAGCATCTTTCGTCTTCCACCCATGAGTTCCATCTTCTTCTCAACCTAAGCGTTCCTCTTAAACACCCTGTTTTAAACAGTAAGCGTTACTCTCCGCCATTTACATTTAGTTTTCGGGACTTCCCTAAGGGGAAGCTTTAGATCTATGTCTGTTTAGATCTGTACCTTCCTCCTCTAACCCGGGGTTAATCCCAAGCCCATAGTAAAAGCATTGTGGTATTCCTCTGATGCTTCACGGTCCATGTGCCCCTTGTTTCTGCTCGTTTATACCCAAGGAGGTTTCAGGGCTTTGTTTTTCTTGGGACTAAATGTTGGAGCCTGTGGTAGAAGCGTAATGCTAGGAAACTGCACACCTCACTGTGTCTTGGGTTCCCCATACCTGAAGGAGTAAGCATAAAGATCTAAACAACTTTGATCTAAAGTCAAACCCCTCGGGAATTACATTTCTTACTTATTTTCCGAAATCCTCTCCATGCTTGTGCTCTTTATAACTTTAGGTATTGTTCTTATCTGTTTAATACTTACCACTTTTATTGTTTGCTAAGTTTTATAGATTGTGTGCTTGTGTTTATTTTTTGTGCTTATACATAAAGGTATATTAGGCTAGAAAATGCTGGGTGAGGGCTAAGCCCTGACAAACGCCTCTGCCTCTTCGGAGCCAAGCGTTGCTCCCGGAAGCCGCAACGCCGCCGTACTTTTATGTTTATTTGGCTTGTTAATAAAATATTAAGACAATTTTTTAGGATAGTATTACGCATACTACCTATACACTACCTATATCTAGCTCTATTTTACAATTCCATATATTACGGTAGAAGATTTAAAATATAGGACCTTATACTAGCATCCTTTTTTTATTTATATTAGTTGTGGAGCTATTTAACTATTTTGTTTTCTTACCAGAACAAATAGAAACCTCTTAGTCTCCTATATATTTTTAATTGCTAATATTATAGGAAGAATCCTAGATACATGATCTTTGTTTTTATAGTATTAAAAATAGTTATTTGTAACATTTTCATATTTAGTATTATCTGTTTCACTTTATCCCTCTATTCCTATAAGAGAATAGTAGAACCCCTAGGCAAGTTTTTATTCCCAGAAGGCAAGTAATAGGAAGATCTCGTAATAATTCTCCTTTAAATACTCAAGACTAAATTAAATTAGTACCCCCTAAATTTGGTATCAGAGCCTTAAGACCTGGAACCTTTTAAAAAAGTAGATTATTTAGACTTAAGAATTCCATCAAGATTTGATATAAAATACATAGGACCTAATAGTCTTAGGTGTCATTTTAATAGTGAAGAACACATATTACACGGAAATAATTCACAATTAAATACTATCGCAGATCTTATTATAAGTTTAGGCAATAATCTACAAAGCAAAGTAACAGAAATAGAATTTACTTTGAACAAACTACAAGACGAATTAAGAACCTTAAGAGTAAAAACAAAAAAACTCTCTGAAAATTTAGATTATCTAAAAACTAGTAAAGGATCGCAACAAAATATTGATAAAGAGATAGATTTAATAACTCAAAAATTAAAAGCTGTCAAAATAGAACCTAGAACTTCATCATCAACAAAACCAAGGCACTTTCATAGCGAGGTGAAGGATTTACCTCGGAAAAAGGAAGTTCTTCTAGAAATCTTAATATAATAGATAGAATAACATGAAGAAGAAGTGTAGACCAAAGAGATATTCAGTTAGACGAAATAATCGACAAAGACCAAGATATTACTTTCTTCAGTAATAATCAATTAAATCTCCTTAATCCTAGACAGTTATATAGAACAAGACCTTTGAATTTTAATACTGGATTATTCAGACACTATAGGGAAATTCAAGTTAGTTGTGTAGGACAGGATTCCGTGAACATAAACTTAATAGCAGAACAAGCTTTCAAAGAAATTAAGAAATTATATACTTTAATTCATTTAGGTTTAATTGTCATAAGGGTAAAAGGATTAGGACGAAAACACCTAGGAACCAAAACTCTGCTCAGCATCTATCTCTGCTCAGCATCTATGATGATAGATGGGCCGATCCTAAAAAAGCTATGTTAGGAATCACCGAAGTAGATATGAAACAGAACGTAGGAATATTTTATTGCTCCTCTGATTTCCTCATAGGACCACAAGATTTCAGAAAATATATTAAAATAGGTATTCAAACAAAAGGATATGAATCCTTTGTAGGAAACAATATTTTATTATGTATTGGATTTTTAGGAATATGTACTTGCACCAGTACTACTAGGTTTAAAGTTAAAATAGATGATTTAGTTAATTTAATAGGTAACAAGGGAATTAAATTAATTAAGCCTATCAAATATTCCCCAGATATCTTAGCAGGATTAGAATGGAACCTTAAATTCAGAGAAGAAAAAATAAATAGTCCTGAAGAAATTATTATGTATACAGATACAAAAGGTAATATAAATATTAGATTTAATAGTTATGAACAAAAGAATACAGAGGACACATAATCAATTTCTAGCGAAAATTATGATTTAGTTCACATAGAAGGAGAATCAGAGACATATGAAATAATATACCCTAAAGAACTAGAATTAAAATTAACAGAAAAAGAACTTCTTCATTTAGTAGAAAACTTAATTAAAAATGGAAAAATCCAAGAGGAAGAATATCTGTACTATGACCAAGAACCTAACACTAGAATAGGAAAAATGCCTCTAAAGCCAAAAAAAGATGAAGAAACTATAAGTATCAAAGAATACATGGATGAAGAAAGCTCTAATACTATTCCCCAAAATAGTTATACCACTTATCCACGAACTCCTCCTAGGGAAGTATATTATTCTGGTAATATGCCAAGGATTCCTTATAGTGACTCAATAACTTTTGATTACAAGATACGTCCCAAAGGAAAAAGAAAAGAAATAGAAAGACTTATAAAGTTCCAAGAAATGGGCAAAGGAAAAATTCTTAATCTTTCAGCCCATGATCCCCAAGAATGGACAAACAGTATTAGACCTTTGGAAAAATCAGGTAGTGTCAGACTATATTCAGAACTTTCAGTCTGAAGATGTAGAAGAAATGTACAGATACTTAGAGACATTTTTAGGAGAAAGAGTAAAAGCTTTATGGGAAAGTTATAAAAGAGGGAATCCAGAATAATTTGGCCATCTAATGAGCCTAGGATCAAATCCCTATAGTTTTGTTAATAAAATCTATCAATTAGTAACAGGAGATGACCCTAATCTAGGATTTGTAACATTACAAAAAGATGCAGTAGTTTATTTAGAGCAACTTAGTTTACATAATTATAAATATGTTAAGAAATTTCTCCAAGATTACTTTTATTATAACTGTATTTCAGGAAATTCTTTCAACAAAGACTTGGGCACAAAGTTATTTAGGAAATTACCAGGAGCTCTAGGAAAAGAAATATATGATAAATGGCAAAACGTAAAAACAACAAATCCTACAGGAGTGTATTCAATAGGACAAAGAACCAAGTTTATTATGACTATCCTTCAAGAAAAATGTACATGCATTCAAATACAAAGACAACTTAAAGGAGGTGATTATGGGTTCTGTAAGCAGATATATACTACCCAAGCTTATGGTCCAAAAGACTCAGGACATAAACTAAGAAAACATAAAAAATACTTCAAGAAAGGATACTTTATCCATAGACCCAAAAGTAGGAAACCATATTTAAACAAAGATAGACATGTTAGAAGATTTAACCCAAAAATAACCTATAAGAATAAACTTTCTTGCTATATTTGCAGCCAAACAGAACACTTAGCCAACACCTGTCCCAAAAGACAAAACATTAACTCTAAGAGATCCACCCTTGTAGAAAATGTCCAACAAGATCTCATAGAAGTAGATGAATACATGTCAGATATGGAATCTATTTATAGCATAGTAAGTATCCAAAATGCACCTTTAGATTCTTCAGATTCAGATGAAGATTTAGTCATAAGCCTAGAAGAAAACCTTGACCTTATGGACACTACTTCAGAATGTGTACATACGTGGTCATGGAATACAGGGTTAGATAGTAATCCTTGTTGTAAGTGTGCTTGGTATCCTAGCAAAAAACAAAGAGCTAAATGCAATCAGGGTTCCCTTGAAGCTTGCATCCCTTGTCTAAAAGCCCTAGGTATAGAACTTGCAGACCAGACTCTCTCTCTCTCTCTCTCTCTCTCTCTCTCTCTCTCTCTCTCTCTCTCTCTCTCTCTCTCTATATATATATATATATATATATATATATATATATATAATTCTTTGGGGTATATTATCTCATCTGTTTCTAATTCTATATTGACTAGGTCATAATTTTCACTAGAGATTGATTCCGTATCTTCTGTATTCTTTTGTTCATAGCTATTAAATCTAATATTTATGTTACCTTTAGTATCTGTGTACATGATACTATCTTCAGGATTGATTATTTTTTCTTCTCTAAATTTAAGGTTCCATTCTAATCCTGCTAAAATGTCTGGAGAATATTTAATAGGCTTAATTAATTTTATTCCTTTGTTTCCTATTAAATTAACTACATCATCTATTTTAACCTTGAACCTAGTAGTGTTAGAATGAGTACATCTTCCTAAGAATCCAATACACAATAAAAGATTGTTTCCTACAAAGGATTCATATCCTTTTGTCTGAATACCTATTTTGATATATTTTTCTAAAATCTTGTAGGCCAATAAGGAAGTCTGGGGAGCAATAAAAATTAAAATCTTGTAGTCCAATAAAGAATACAAAAGATACTGAATCAATTTCTAGTGAAAATTACGACCTAATCAATATAGAATTAGACATAGATGAGATAATATATCCTAAAGAATTAGAATTAAAATTATAAGAAAGAGAACTTCTTCATCTTGAAGAAGATCTGATAAAAAATAGAAGAATAAAAGAAGAAGAATACCTATATTATGATAATGAAGCTAATATTAGAATAGGAAAAATGCCCTTAGAACCAAAAGAAGATGAAAAAATAGAAAGAGAAGAAACCTTAAGTATTAAAGAATATATGGATGAAGAAAGTTCTAACACTATTCCCAGAAGAGCTATACAACTTACCCAAGAACCCCTCCTAGGGAAGTATATTACTCAGGTAATATGCCAAGGATTCCTTATAGTGAACCAGTAACTTACGATCGAAAGATACATCCCAAAGGAAAAAGAAAAGAAATAGAAAGACCTATAAAATTCCAAGAAGTGGGCAAAGGAAAAATTCTTAATCTTTCAACCCATGACCCTCAAGAGTGGACAACAGTCCTAAACCTCTGGAAAAACCAATTAGTTTCAGACTACATTCAGAACTTTCAATCCCAAGATGTAGAAGAAATGTATAGGTACTTAGAAAGATTTTTAGGAGAAAGTGTAAAAGCTTTATGGGAAAGCTATACAAGAGGTAATCCCGAAGAATTTGGTCATTTAATGAGTTTAGGATCTAACCCATATAACTTTGTTAACAAAGTCTATAAATTAGTAACAGGAGATGATCCTAATCTTGGATTTGTTACATTACAAAAAGATGTGGTAGTTTATCTAGAGCAACTTAGTTTACACAATTACAAATATGTGAAGAAATTTCTCCAAGATTACTTCTACTATACCTGCATTTCAGGAAATGCATTCAACAGAGATTTAGGTACTAAACTGTTTAGAAAATTACCAGGACCATTAGGAAAAGAAATTTATGATAAATGGAAAAACTTAGAAATTGCAAATCCTACAGGAATTTATTCAATAAGACAAAGAACAAAATTCATAATGACTATCCTTCAAGAAAAATGTACAGATATCCAAATACAAATACAACTCAAAGGAGATGACTTTGGGTTCTGTAAATAGATATATACCACCCAAGCTTATGGTTTAAAAGACTCAGGACAAAGACCTAGAAAAAACAAAAGATATTTCAAAAAAGAATATTTTATCCGAATATCGAAAAGTAGAAAACCATATTTAAATAAAGATAGACATGTTAGAAGATTTAACCCAAAAAGAACCTATAAGAATAAATTATCTTGCTATATTTGCGGACAAACTGAACATTTAGCCAACACCTGCCCTAAAAGACAAAATATTAACTCTAGAAGATCTACCCTTGTAGTGAATGTCCAACAAGACCTTATAGAAGTTGACGAATATATGTCAAACACAGAATCCATTTACAGCATCGTAAGCATACAAAATGCTCCTCTAGACTCATCAGATTCCGATGAAGACTTAGTCTTAGACATAGAAGGAAACCTTGATCTTATGGATACAAATTTAGAATGCACACATACCTGGTCTTGGAATACTGGGTTAGACAGCAACCCTTGTTTTAAGTGTGCCTGGTATCCCAGTAAGAAACATCGAGCAAAGTGAAATCAGTGTTTCTTAGAAGCCTGTATCCCTTGCCTCAAAATCTTAGGAATAGAACCCGTCGACCAGACTATCCATAATAGGATACATAACACTAAACTCGATATCATGGCTAGAAAAATAGAAAACTGTGAAGCAGAAATTATTCTCCTCAAACATAGATTAGATACAATGGAAAAAGACTTCTACGATGGGATTACTATAGATATCAAAGACCCAGAAACCTCTTACGTCTGTAACCAAGATAAATCTTTTTCCAGCATACTTGATAGGGCTAAGATCCTTTTCCCTAATAAACCATCCCTCATATTAGATGCTCTTGTAGACTCTGGTTGCACAATATGTATTATTCATCGGAGACTAGTTCTCCCTCAGTTTCTTAAGAAAACAACTAAGCAAGTATTTAGCCAACAGGTAGATGGTACTTATAACTCTTACACCACCTATTTCGATGAAGGCAAGATCCATTTTTTTACTAACTGCTCTACCTTTTCTCGATCTTATTCTTTACCCTTAACATGGGTTAGAGACCTCAAACTTAAAGTAGACTTTATTTTAGGTCTTAATTTCATCTTACATAATAATGTCTCCCTTACTGTTTCCCGAGACTATTTACAATTTCACAAGAACTCTAGTACTATTCCTGTCCAAACCACTTATTCACCAACTCTCACTTCTACAGCAGAGCGTGGTGGTCCCCTAGATACAGAAACCGACAAAGCAAAAGAAACTAGTTGTTAGTGTAAAATTTTAGGAAGCTGCAAACAGTTAACAATCCTATAATTTTAGCCTTAGAACAACAATTAGATAATAATATTGTTAAATTAGATAATAAGCTCTTCTGTTATGAAGAAATATATGAAGACTTAACAGAAGTTCCAATACAACACTCCCAGACTTTTCCTGAAGCAATAGCACATACGGGCATAGTCCAAGTCTCAGTCCAACCAGAACCTTATATCCAACCATTACCAAGTCCACAGGATTATCCAGAAGAAATAATGGGAGAAAATGAAGACTTTGATGATTGGATAGAACGAATGATAGACCTAGATTACACATTTTTAGGTACAGAAAAACTTTATTTAGAAATAATTAATGTCCATCATAAAGATAAATAACACTTACAACAGATCATTGACAAATTAGATCAATTAGAATATTTCAGAGAAAATCCCTAAAAACATTGGGAAAATAATCATATACAATGCAGGCTAGAATTATTAAATCCTAATTACATAGTAAAAACAGCCAACATAGAAGCTACGAATTTAGACAAAGAAGAATTTAACCTTCATATCACAGAATTATTAAACCTAGGAATTATTAGAAAATCCATAAGTCCCCATAGATCAGCAACCTTTATAGTTAGAAAACATAGTGAACAGAAAAAAGGAAAGTCTAGAATGGTTATTAATTACAAAAGACTAAATGATAATACAGTCAAGAATAGTTATAACATACCAGATAAGTCCCATTTAATTAATAGGATTCAAGATAAAAAAATATTTAGTAAATTTGATTGTAAATCAGGATTTTGGCAGATAAAAATGCATCCAGATAGCATAGAATGGACCGCATTCACATTTCCAGAAGGACATTTCGAATGGTTAGTAATGCCTTTTGGATTAAAAAATGCACCAGCTATTTTCCAGAGAAAATTGGATAATATATTCAAGAAATATGATATATTTGTGCTAGTATATATAGATGACATCTTAGTATTTAGCAAAACTATTGAAGAACATATAGGTCATTTACAATTAGTATTAGCCACCTTTATGCAAGAAGGAATCATTATTAGCAAAACAAAAATTGAATTATTCAAAGAATATATAAAATTCTTAGGAGTAAATATAGGACAAGGACAGATAGATTACAGGATCATATTTCTCAGAAAATATTAGAAATGCCAGATGATTTATCAGATAAAAAACAATTACAAAGGTTTTTAGGATTGGTCAATTATGCCGGACCTTTTATTAAAGACATAGGAAATATTATTGGCCCTTTGTATGAAAAAACATCTCCAACAGGCCAAAAATTCTTTAACCAAGAAGATAAAAATCTGGTTAAAAAGGTTAAAGAGAAAATCCAGACATATTCCAAATTACAAATGCCTTTAGATTCAGATTATCTAATCATAGAGACAGATGGTAGTAATCTTGGATGGGACGGAGTCCTTATAGACAAACTCAACAAATATAGTGAAAAAGAACAAGAAAAAATTTGTAGCTATGCTAGTGGAAATTTTAAAGAAAAAGGAAACATGAGTAGCATAGATTCTGAGATTTTAGCAGTAATTTATTCCTTAGAATCTTTTAGATTGTTTATTATTAATAAACAAGAATTTACCCTAAGAACAGACTGCGAACCTATAGTAAAATATTTCCAAAGAAGCAAAGAAAATAAGATAAGTAGGAGAAGATGGTTAAACCTTGTCGATATTGTTACAGGTAATGGGTACAAGATTGAATTTGAACATATTAAAGGTAAAAATAATAGCCTTGCAGATACTCTTAGTAGAAGATTTTTTGACACACACATTATGACTAATTGAACAGATGGATTTTCTAGACCACAGCTCTTCCAGATCATCTTCCTCCAGATTCAATAATTATGGACAAGAATTTCTCAGCTTTGGTAATCAGAAATTAGTAGTTTTTTCAAAATCTAATATTACTTTTAACACACATATTATGACTAATTGAACAGATGGATTTTCCAGACCGTGTCTCTTCCAAATCATCTTCCTCCAGATTCAATAATTATGGACAAGAATTTCTCAGCTTTGGTAATCAGAAATTAATAGTTTTTCCAAAATCTAATATTACTTTTAAGACTTTATCAAGTGTTTCAATTACAAAAGAAGAAAAATGTTTATTAGATAACTTATGGCTTTCTTACCAGATAATTCCCAAAGACTAGAAATATTTTTTATCTAGCATTAACGGACTTTCAGAATATTTTTCGCAGAAAAGAAAAGTTTTAATTTTTATGTAGTTTTCCAAGGTCACACACTCCAGGAGTTTTTCATTCCTGGACAGAAGTTGTTGAAAGTATCCAGAATTTTAAAAGATCCATTTACAAAGGCCTTAATAACCTTCAAGAAGCACTAGAAGCAGCCAAATTAATTATTGGCACCAATTACTACATAGCCCCTTCCTTAAGACATATGAGAGAAGACCAAGTATCCTACGGTGTTGCCAAGGATACATAAAGAATTATATTTTGTGACCATTGTGATACCCTGGCCAAGACTATTCAAAGACTCAATGAGAAGAGAAAATTACTAGAAGAGAAAAATGACTTCCAGAAAGAATATATCAAGACTTTAGAAGAAGAGAATAGAAGACTTAAGGCAAAGGCAACAGGTACTATTTGTACCTAGATCCCTACTAGTGAAGGGTTTTCACTTGCTAGTCCGGCTCAAACGGCAGCCGGTAAAGACACATCAAGTCCATTGATGGCTGGACATTTGCCAAAAATGTCAAAAGACAAGCAGCAAGAAAAGACTGAAGAAAAATAGTATACAAACTCAGCAGACATCAAGAAGATGATGCAAGACTATTTTCAAGAATATCTTAAAGAACAAGGGTGTGAAAAGAATAATTCAGACACTTCTAGCAAAACTGGCTCCACTGGATAGAAAAGATTAAAAGACATAGTACTTTAGAAAAGAGACTGCATAGAAAAGACTAAAAAGTAAAAAAAAAAAAACAAAACTGAGAATATTTAAAGATGAATACTCTCTCTCTCTCTCTCTCTCTCTCAAGAAAAAAATTAAAAATCTTATCCACAACTAGTGGACAGTTGGCCTGTATGTCGACAAAAGAATGTCACTATCACTCTATTTGGAAAATCTTTTTATATTTCCCACATCACATGGGATTTGGCCGCTAGTTGCCATAATTATGGAAGATAGCTGGTGCAAAACAACTAGCCCTCCAACAGTACCAAAGATAGTTGGATATATAATGATGGCAAGGTCCACTCAGAGAATCTACCACCTCAATAATAGAGGCATCGTGTTACATTTTTATTGGTGGACTATAAAAAATTTGAATACACCTTTGTAAACTCCATCTATATAAGGAGCATTGTTTTACTGTAGAAGGCATCACCTGGAAAATAATCTTCTCTGTCTCCCAGGTTGCTTAGCAATGTGTTTGTGTTTTAGAGTTTAAATTGTAAGTTTGATTTCCTTCTTTTCTTGTTATCTTTAAAGTTGAATTTCCTTCGCTTTCCATGTATGATATCACAGTCATGATTGGCTAAATAAGAATGTTTCTATATGACTCTATGATGTTATAGATTTCTTATATCATAATTAGTAATGTGTTTATTCAAGCTTGTTGCTTAAACATCATTTCTTCTGCTCACCATCTTCCTGAGAAAGTATGGGCTGTCACCCAAGTCGATTTGAGTTAGGTTGTGTTGCTAGAAAGGCGTTGAAAGCCGTGCATACTGTTAAATCATTGATAGACATGTATTGTATCGAGAGGATAATGAACAGTAGAATAGAGGTTTAATTTGCTATGCTTTGATTAACACACTTCCTGTTATTTTATAATTTTCATAAAACATCAATAGACTCATATAGAACATTCACTTCAATTTACTTCCAATGGCTTCTAGTAGAGGAAGATCTGTGAAGAATTCACAATTAGTTGAATATCGAATTCAACAAAAATTGAATACACGAAAAGCAAAGGAAATTCAACTTTAAAAACAACAAGAAAAGAAGGAAAACAAACTTACAATTTAAACTACAAAAAACAAGCACACTGCTAAGCAACCTTGGAGACAGAGAAAATTATTTTCCAAGTGATACCTTCTACAATAAAACAACTTGCAAAGGTGAATACAACTTTTTTACAAGTCCACCAATAAAAATGTAACATGATGCCTCCATTATTGAGGCGGCCGAAGTATGCCTCCATTATTGAGGTTGTAGGTTCTCTAAGTGGACCTTGCCATTATTATATATCTAGCTGTCTTTGGTACTGCCGGAGGGCCAATTGCTTTGAACCAGGTGTCTTCCATTATTATAGCGGCTAGCAGCCAAATCTCATGTGATGTTGGAAATATAAAAAGATTTTCCAAATAGAGTGATAGTGACATTCTTTTTTCGACATACATGTCTACTGCCTCTCTATAAAAGCCAACACGGGTTCCCTTACCCCCGCATTTCAAAATGATTAAGATGAAATTCGGGAGGCATGGATCCACTAACTCCCAATTGGGTTGCCAAACTGGGTCACGCTGGTGTTGCAGGTAGGTCGTGATGTGCCTCGAGATGGCTGTCTCCTGTCCCCCTACTGGTGGGGAATCCGCTCCCGGGTCGTCGCTCTGCTGCATCTGGCCCGTCCTCTAGGCACCTTTCGAAGGCAGGGAGTGTGACAACTACCACGCTTCCCCGGTCCTTCTCATTGCGCCTCTTCATGTTCTAATGCTACCGCACCGCGCGTGGTGAACGTGAAGCAAGTGCCGCTTGCTGCGGTATACAGGGTTGGAGCCGCTTCCCGTGGGCTGAGCAAGAATTGAGAAGATGGGAAGTAAAGACATTAACTTCAGCTTTATCTACTACTGAAAAGTTAACCGAATATGAGAGAAAGAATTATTCGGCTAACAAAGTGCCTAAAAAAAAAATAACAATGGTAAAACGAATTTTAAGAAGAAGGAGAAAGGGGAGAAGAAGTCATGGGCAAAGGACACCAAGGCTAGGCCGGAAGAGAAGAAACGAGGGGACAAACAGAAAAAGAAGGTCCATTGTTTCATATGCGAGGGATTGTCTTAGAAAGAGGTTCCTCAATGCTGCTCAAATTGAGGTGAACAATGGAAGGATTGAGCCTAGGTTGGGCTCCTTAACACTTCTCCATGTTGTTGTCTGTTCAAAGGAGGAGAAGACTGCTCCACTTCCGGTAAGACCCTTAAGAGAACTTCTTTTTATCTCTCTAACACTTGCTGGACGTACTGTTAGAGCAGTGGTGGACACTGGCACCACCCACAACTTCCTTTCGGAGGAGGCTAGGCGCCTAAATATACTAGGAGAGAAAGATGGGAGAAAAATGAAAGCTATAAATTCTGCTGCTCGTGAAGTCCAAGGCATTGCCAAGAACGTCCTGGTGGAGATAGGCAAGTGGGTTGGATTTCTGAATTTTAATATTGTTGTCATGGATGATTTCAACGTGATTTTGGGAATGGAGTTTTTGACGGTAAATAAGGCATTTGTAATGCCGCATGTTGGGGTAGTGGGGATTATGGACGAGCAAATTCCTTGTACTATTTCTGAACTTGACAACAAAGATGTAACAAAAAAGGACTTAATGCTATCAGCCCTCCAGTTTAAAAATGGTCTTAAGCAGGGCTGCTCTACTTATATTGCTTCTATTTGTGCTATAAAGCAGGTCGAGGTCATGCCTACCCCTAAAGAGATACAACCTGTACTGCATGAATATAGAGTTGTCATGCCTGAACAACTTCCAGCAAGGTTACCACCTAGGAGAGGGTGGACCAGCGCATAGAGCTTGAGCCCGGAGCAAGAAAGCCAGCACAAGCACCATACCGAATGGCGCCCAAAGAGCTGGACGAACTGCGAAGAAAACTCAATGAGCTGCTTGACGTTGGGTTCATAAGGCCAAGTAAAACACCTTATGGGCCCCTTATACTGTTTCAGACTAAGAAGGATGAAAGTATGAGACTGTGCATCAATTGTAGGGCACTCAACAAGGTAACTATCAAGAATAAGTACCCTATTCTCCTATTGCAGATCTCTATGATCAGTTGAAAGAGGCGCAAGTTTTCTCCAAATTGGATTTGCGAAGTGGTTATTACCAAGTCCGGATTGTTGAAGGAGACGAGGGGAAGACTACTTGTGTAACCAGATATGGGGCTTACAAATTCATGGTTATGCCCTTTGGCCTAACCAATGCACCTGCAACATTTTGCACTCTCATGAGCGAGGTATTTTCTAAATACTAGGACACGTTTGTCGTTGTTTATTTGGATGATATCGTGGTGTACAACAAGAGTATGGACGAGCGCAAGAAACACCTTCAAAAGGTGTTCAAAACATTGAGAAATAATCAGTTGAATGTCAAGGAGGAGAAGTGCTCTTTTGGGTTGCAAGAGGTGTCCTTTCTCAGACATTAGATAGGGGGAGGACGGATATGGATGGACAGCAAGAAGGTGGAGGTTGTGCATGACTGGTCGATCCCTTCCAAGGTGCGTGAGCCAAAGTCTTTCACTGGAAAGAGAGATGCAAAGGTCATAGATAATTTTCTATGGCAATTGGAGCAGTATTTTCATGCAAGCAAGTTGTCGGATGAGCAAGCTAAGGTTAGTACTGCTGCTATGTTCTTATCTGATGATGCTATTCTCTGGTGGAGAAGACTCATGGGAGATGAGCAAGAGGGAGAGGACCCCGTCCACACTTGGGTAGATTTCAAGAGGGAGCTGCGGAGGCAGTTCTTTCCGGAAGATGTCGAGTACCAAGCAAGGAAGGAACTTTGTGCATTGAAGCAGAAAGGCACCATTAGAGAGTATGTACAATCCTTCACTTCCCTTATGCTTTGTATCTCCTATATGTCAGATGAAGATCGTCTCTTTTCCTTTCTTGTTGGCTTACGTCCATGGGCTGAGCAAGAATTGAGAAGACGGGAAGTAAAGACATTAGCTTCAGCTTTATCTACTACTAAAAAGTTAACCGAATATGAGAGAAAGAATGATTCGGCTAACAAAATGTCTAAGGAAAATAACAATGGTAAAACGAATTTTAAGAAAAAGGAGCAAATCAAGGGATTTGAAAGGAGGATCAAATCAAGGAGATTTGATAAAGGAGGATCTCTGCTCTCATTGGACGGAAGCATGAGAGAAGGGAGGGGTTGAAGCCTATAAATACCAAGGCATTCAACCCTTGTAGATTCATTCAGCATAACCGAGAGGGAGAGTTTTTGTAGAGTGCTGGCCTTCCACCTTGGACGGCCACTCCTTGTAATTTTTTCTAGTATTAATACAAGGTTACTTTCTCTTCCTATTCCATTGTCTTTCTATCTTTTCATTGCTCGTGTTTCATTTGAGAGGAAGGAGTTTGCAACGTTGATCTAAGGGGCGAGAGGCTGTACTACCTTTGACGGATTGAAGGTAGGCCATCACGGGAGTTGGAGTTCCGCTAGCCTAAGTGAGTTTAGGCTCATGTGACCTTGTGACAAACTGGGTGGGGGGGCCTTGTACCTACCTCGGCGGAGTATCGAAATGGCAATGGAAGCGGATGCAGCTCCTAAAGGCCCGTCTTTGTTGTGAGTGCCAGATTTACGAAATGAGGCAGAGGGCAGAACTTAGAGCCTCAGTTTCTGAGCTTGAGCGATCGTGGGAGGTTGTTGAGCGAGCCTCAACTCTCTTTTCCATCAAAGCCGACAAGCAGTTGAAGGCTTTGGCTAACAGGTCTCAGTTTTCTGGAGCTACGATCTGTGGTCGGAGCAGGATGAAACTCAGCTTTTTCATAACCAGGACTGGTTCCCTTCTGTGAGGTTTTTCCCTAAAGGGGTTGTGCACAATGTCAAACCTTATGGTATTATTGACAGTGTTGGGCGCACCAGTTATTCCGAAATGACGGACGTTGAGGAAGATTTACCTAAGAAGAGGAATGGGACTAAAAGATTGATTCTCTTGTTTGGATGCCCATGAAAAATAAGAGAGAAAAAAAAGAGAAATGTGGTTTCACTTGTTTGGATGAATAAGGAAAATGGAAAAGAAAAGAAAAGAGAGCATGCATATTACCAACCACAAGTAATATGCATGCTCAGATTTTTAGGGAAGTTTCGTACTTCAGTCCTTCCTCAACCTATTTCCGCCATGTTCCATCTTCAGCACTTTCAATCTCTTCATCGCACAACCGCATTAAGGCATTGCTAACCTGGGCGTTGCAGACGAAAGGCTCGGAATATATGTCAGCCACAGGTAAGCTCATTTCTCCCATTTGTTCTCCTACATCCTTATTCTCTCCATGCAATGTAGTACAGAATTTATGCAATACAAATTATTTTGAGATCCTTTATGAGTTATAGATCTAGTCATATTTCGTTTCTTAATAACTCTGATATGCAAGATTATCTCTATTTGTTTTCCATACTTTTAGGATTCTTTGAACTTAATATTAAATATGTTTTTTATGGAAAGTTTTAAATGTAGTTTAAAGTTCAAACCCAACTCGAGCTTGAGCTCAAATTTGGTTAAAATTCTTGGGCTTGAGCTCGATTCCAATTTTAGTCTCAAAGCTAAGCTTAAGCTCAAACTCAAGTTCAAAGTATTCAAATCAAGCAAAGCTCGAACATACTCAAGTTCAAAGTATTCAAAAAAAATGTCATTCTTCAATCATTCAAAAAAAGTGATTCCATGTTCATTCAAAAAAAAAAAAAAAAAAAGAAGTATGATTCCTCAAAATGATGGATATAAGCAAATCAACTTACATGTCCTGAGGAAGTGTAGAGGCATCAGTATTAGAGTATAGAAACAATGAGTCGCCACTCTCGATGCTAATGAATTTTATTGAAGCTAAGTCTGTATATTCATTGGTAACAGTAAATATGTCCACACAAACCCCCGATTGAACAACAACAGCTGCCTGTGCAAAGTCATCATGGGTTATTTTTCCAAGGATCTGTAGATTCTACAAAACTCAACCATTTCAGCACTTGGGTGTATATACAGGCATAAGGCAATTTACCAGTTCTTTGTAGAAGGGTGTCTGCTCAGGAAGCAGTGCACAGTCTGCATCCTCTCCTTTACTGGCATATTGCTCACCATAATGCCTTGTATCTAATTGACCGGCTCCATAATCAGGAGGACCAGACAAAAATGTAAAAACCCTAGCTGCAATCAATTTTTGACCCACATAAATATCTATTAAAAAATGTTGATAGTCACTAATGCAGTCGATTTAGGAGCCACATAACCAATAAACGAATGTTTATAAATACTAATGCAATTAGTATAGTCAATTTTAAGAAAAAAAAATTCAGAAAGGTAAATTGAGACAAGATATTCTTCCTGGCCCCCATTGTTGCCCTTGAGAGGAAACACTCCACCCAATGAAAAGAACATGTTATTTACCTGGTAAGAGGAAGTATCCAAAAAAATTGTGACCAGTGCTTTTCTAGGAAACCGATAATCAACCAATGAAAAACCAATTCTTTCAATTGGCAACATTTAGCTCATTTCCAGCCATTATGATTTCACAAGACATAATTAATAGAATTAACATATTCTTTTCATAGTGAGGGATAAAGACAATCCTAGATTCAAAGCAGAAATCTTCAAAAATACGAATTGAAAAACAAGGAATGACTCTCCAGATTTATCCCTCACAATAAGTTGCATGCATATGACTAATGAACATCAATGGGAAAAGAACAATGAAAACACTCAACTTTTTTAAAGAGAGAGCATCCAGCAATAAGGGGTATAGGCTATTTTTTCAATAATGAAAAAGATTTTATTAGAAAAAAATTAATGATAGATTTTAATTGAAAGAATAAGTCTACTCATAAGGAAAACAGAACCATATGTATCTTATGCATGGAAAAGAGGAAGACATCAAACATGGATGACACACTTTGGTGGCAGTAACTGCAAGAATGCTTGATGATCTAAATCTGGTGCCACCAGATGTCAATAAGTTGAAAGATTGACCAAAATTTCCTCATAGCACTGCGCCATCCTCAATGGGAATCAGAAGCCTTTTCTCATCCAAGGATGGAGGCTTTGCAATTCAAGACCACTTCCTAAGAAACAAAATGTCATTCTGTAAATCCATTTACAGGTAATATGCATTTACTTGATTTTCAACAAACATCACTAAATATTTAGAACAAAGATGACTATAAAAGAAACATATGTTAATTTATTTTGGTCCATGATAATGTAAAAGAAGCACAGGGAAGTAAGAATTGGACTTTACCATCCCAGTGAAAATGTATTTCCGTATTCTGATCCAATGTAGTTAATTAGAGCCTCCATTGCAGCTCCAAAACCTCAGCCACCTAATAATATACCATCAAGTCCTTGTCCAACAGTTGTAGTTCTTTCCCATGAAGTTGTAGGTTTCAGTGTTTCCAAGGCTGCAGCTATTCTGTCTTTGCAAGTATCTACCTATTGGAGAATGAACCAAACCTTCACTAAAATCCATTTTCCAATTGATTGTAGTGTTGGTAGAGATTCTTTTTTTTTAACAATTTGAAGTCAAGGGTATGTTGACATTGTCCATCATAAACATACAGGAGCCAAGAAAGAAAACAATGGCATGGCATCTTCAAGCTCAAAGGGCAATGAAGCATCTGTATCTGGAGGAATGAAGACATTTTTGACAACTGCTTTGGGTCCTTGCTTTGGGTCCTTGCACATCGTATAAGCCTATCTTATGACTGAATGTAACAAGCCCAAACAGAGAACCCGGCCCAAGTGCTGCAAATGTAAAAGGTAATTGGTATTAAAACATTATCATAAACAAGAATAATAGTTACCAATGCAACCACAAATGTGTGAAAAGTTGAGGGTGATCTTCTAAAATATTGATCACCTTATGAAGGCCAATACTGAGATAAACAATTGCCCACCTTCTAAAGCAGCCAGTAGCGCACTTTTGATCAACTCCAAAAACTCCTCAGATGCTGCATTTATGTTCAGAAGTACAACAAAAAACTAGTAAGTGAATTCTAGCACATTGTAAGGGATAGAGCATGTTGAGAACTTAAAAAAATTTTATATCAAAAAACTAGTAAGTGAATTCTAGCACAATGTAAGGGATAGAGCATGTTGAGAACTTAAAATTTTTATATCACTAATACATGTGCAAAATAATTAATACAGTTTTGAGCCTCATGCCAACTCATCATGTTGAACATGTAGAAGACAAGATTTATGATTATAATTCCGCCTCCATGTAATATCCATGAATGATAACCATGAACACAAGATTACCTTCATCATCTTGCTTTTGCATCACAGCCGCAAACAACTTTTAGATGGGCTTTTGAGACATCTTTGAGAAAGTTTTGCTTACTATGATCCATTTAGAAAAAATAAAAAAGGTTAGAAGAACTGTAATGCAATACCATAATGGATGTAGGGTCAAAAATATTTAGTGGATGATCATTCAAGTGATTGAACTATACAATGTTCCTGAAACATGAACAGTATCTTTAATGAAGTAGCCATTTGTTAATGCTTGATGACGCAAAAAAAGAAAAAAGAAGAATGCCAATTATCTTTACTCCCAATAAATCTTCATGCAACATTTGGCTCCTAACAGGTAACGTAATACACGAAATGATTGGACATAATGCAGCTTGACTGAAACTAGTTTCATCAATTGCATAAGTTACTGTTACTCGGTCTGGTCACAACACTCCAAAGTGGGAATCAAGAATTCGTCAGTTATCTTGGCCGGATAAATATGTAATCCTGTCAACGCTGTTTACCATAAAAAATTTTACATGATAAAATAAAAATATTTGAATACTCAGATATATCGAGTGCATAACTAGTACCATTGTACAAGTCAATACAGATTCGACAAGGAAAACACATACAAACATAGCAACATAATCACCTCAATACATGAGCCATCTTTTCAGTAAACCATTGTTAAAAATTTAATAGTAACAAAAGAAGACACCCCTACAAAGCTTACACCTCGATCTAGGAAATACAAACTCTATATAAGGAACTAATAAACACTTTCAAAAAAAAGCAAAATGTAGTAGTAACATCGATAAAGCAAAAATGTAGCAAAGTTCGCATATGAAATGAAGGGTATGATCACAAAGACTATCAAATCTTACATGCAAGATCCACTGCTGCAACATAAACCGGCCGAGCCTTCACAGCTTCCTCGTCGTCATCTGGTAAGATCAAACGCTATTAGACATAAATTCTCACAGCTAAATGAACTAGTAAAACTTAGGGTCAATTATAATAAAATGGAACTCTACCGGGTAGCTCGAGATCTATGAAGGAAGAGCACATCTCCCATTAAGAGTGCCATGGAGAGAACAAGTCCAAGCCCATTGTTCAAGCTCGCAGTAGGAATTGAAATAAGCCCAGCAATTATTGCAGTGAGGAACAAGGTTACCGTTGGACCCGGAAACAGGGGGGTTACCAAGCTCGTCAATTGGAGAAAATGGGTAACGGTGACTCCCCAAGGAAGGCCGAAGGCTTCCTGTGCATGGGGCTCTGTCGGGAAACGAGATATTGTCGCCCTAACCGCCATCGACGAGAAGATAGCAGCAGAGTTGCAGAGTCACAAGGTCGATAAAAATCCAAATAATGAGGGAGGAAAAAAACACAGACTTCTTACCCTGCTTGGCTTGATTCGTCTAAACCAGAGATCTAGTAAACGCCTTTGAGCTGGTCCGGCCGAAGAAAAAGCGGGTTAATTCAGTGGGGAAAGCATGGGTCGGGTTTTGAGAACCCAACCCCCAACTCGGAAACCCGAACGGTTTAGAAATCAAACATTATCCATTGTCTCATTCCCAAGTCAACCTTGTAATTCTTCAATTAAAATATTTTTTAAATATAAAAATAATTAAAGAATACAATGTGTAAAATTATTATACAATGTAAAAATATTAATAATAAAAAATAAAAAAAATAGATAAGTTTTATATATATGTTATTTTAATTTTTAAAAAATATCAATAAGGCATTTCCATCAACTTTAGGTCAAATTTGGGAAAACCCAAGCTTACCTCCAACTTAGGTTTCTTTCCCTCCATCCCTTCTCCTCCCAACGGATTGAATTTAAAATGTTTTTTTTTTTGCCCACTCCTAACTTTGATTATGTGTTGGACCTCGAGTCCCAAACTTGACCTGAACTTGGGGTTCTTTCCTTCTATCCCTTCTCCACCCAACAGAGTGAATTTAAGTTTTTTTTTTTTTCGCACACTCATAGTTTTGATTATGTGTTGGACCTGAGTCTTTGATGAGGACAATGTAACCTCAGGTTTGTGGAGGTCATAAGAAACATGATTGAAAAATAACAAGGTATACCCTAGCTAGCACATATTTTACTTATGTTATGGAGATTACATGTAACGAGTCATAAAAAATTTAAGGGTGTGTATATGCCGATAGAACATTATAAGAAAAATATATAGAGGAATGTTTTTTGAATTTTTTTCTAATTTTTGCACTATTTAATGAATAGAATTTTTTTTCTTTTTTATCTTCTTGTCTTTAAAAAAAATAAGTATGTTTCTTATTGCTTAATCTGATATCATGGGAAAAGTAAGCCAAGAAGATTTATGTTGATTGCTCATTTTCTATATTTAATTTCTTATTTTGTTCCAATTGTAAACACTACAACTACATAATTATTATTTTATTTTATTTTCAATGGCGTCACAAATGCAAGAAATATTTTCTAAGAGAATTTGCCAATAAAAACATCATCCAATGAGAAAATTAGTAAAAGAAAAATTAATTTTCTCACCGTTTTTTTCATAGGTCGACAAAAATGATCCTTAAGCGTTGATGTTAATGTCTTATGCAACTATCAAAATTAACTATTTTTCCCTTATAGAAATTATGACCTAAAAATCTCACAGAGGTTTGAAATAATTTCATTTTTGGGGCTGATATCACCAACCCATGTTTTTAAATGACGGATTTGAAAACATATAAATGCTTAAAATGAGCATCAATGGATTATGAATACACAAGGATATCATCTATATAAACAATTGTAAATTCAGAATAAGGAGCAATTATATCATTCATGATATGCTTGAAATTCAGATGGAGTATTTTTCAAACCAAAAGGCATAACATTCCATTCAAAGTGACCAAAAGGGACAGTGAATGCAATTTTATATTTATTCTTTTCATTAATTTGAATTTGCCAATATCCAGATTTCAAATCAAATTTGGAAAAGATTTTAGCAGAAAACAATCTGTCTAATAAATCTTTTTTGTTGGGGATGGGATATCGAATCCATCGCAAGCAATCATTAAGAGGTTTATAATTAACCACTAAGCAAGGAACACCTCGTTCCTTGTCTGCATTTTTATTGACATAAAAAGTAGTACAACTCCACGGGGAGTAAGATTTTCTAATTAATTTTTTATCCAACAGATTTTGGATTTCCGTTTTGCATAGGTCTAGTAAAGCATGTTTCATTTAACTAGGCCTTGCTTTTGTCGGAATGGTCCTTTCATTAAACCCATCAATATATGGTAAAGACACAATATATTTATGTCGATCCCAGAATGCTGTAGGAATATCACTACAAATTTTGTGGGTAAATAATTTGTGAAGAGAACTAATTTTCTCTTTTATCTGAGTAGTTTTCAGCTGTTGTTCAAGGGTTAAAAATTGAATTTCTTTATGTAGGAAACTAAGCTTATTTTCTTTAACATTTCTTAATTCAGAAATCTCATTTATAAAACTGATTTGAGGAGGAGATTTGAATGAGAAATGTATAGGTTTATTATTAACCTGACCATGAATCCCATGGCTGTCAATGCCTTTAATTGGCATAATTTTCTCCAAAAAAGGAGTGCCTAATATGACTTGTTGAGTCATATTTTTTACTAATAAAAAGTCAGTAATAATGCACTGATCATTAGTGCAGATGGAGGCATTATTTAATTTATATTTAATTTTCATTTTGTCTCCATTGGCATTGGCTAGTGTTTGAGTTGTTTTTTCAAAGTATTGGGTTGGAATCCTTCCTAGATGCTACCCCACTATCAATTAAAGCCGTCAGCTTAGGGATGACAAAGTTCTGATCAATGACTAAATTGATTACAGTATGCCATCTTTGATGGATCACTTTGGTGATTTGATTCAGAAAAGGATCCTCAGATTTATTTTCTTGATTGAAATGTTTGTGTTTACATTTTTGTTCAAGCTTTTTATAAAGGGCTTTTAATTCTTTTAATTCTAGCTTGATTTCTTTACTTTCTCTGTGTAATGAGGAGATAGACACTGGTTGTTTGGAAGAAGTATTGTCTTCATAATGACCTATGACTTCCTTCAAAGAATAAGGTTTCACTCCTTGAATGGGAGGTATCTTTGAAGTATTTTGCATTTGTTCAAGATATTCTTTGATTAAATATCTTTTAGTATAAGGATTTTCCTCTTGATCAATGTTCTCTAACATAAGTTTCTGATCATTTGTAAGAACATTAATCTGATGCATTTGGGCCACATATTGTAAGTGTGAACAACTACAATCGGGGTCATCATCTGATGGACTGGAGGAGGCATAATCAATATTGTCCCTAGAATCCGAATTTAAGAGAATTTTAGCCAACTAGATTCTTAATCCTTCATCTATCTACAGTTGGGTAAGTTTCTCCCTTGTTTTGCATCTATTGGAATAGTGGCCTAATTTACCACATTTATAACAGACAATTTTCTTTTTGTCTGGAGGGTTTCTTCTAGGAGGAGGTCTCTGACGAAGAGGTCTCCTAGTTTCATGACTAGTCTTATGATGAGACTGTCGTTTGGGATATCTCCTACTCTGGTGGGAGTAGGGTTCAGGTCTCTTTGAATGAGAGACTTTCCCTTTTCCCTTCCTTTGTTTGGAAGGAAGTGGTCCTAAGTCACAGGCAAACTGGTCACAGAATTCACCAAGCTCTCTCTTTCCAATAAGATTGTGCTTTTTAAGCTGAGCTTGTAATTTCAAATCATTACATAAGGTTAGTCCTTCTTGGATGATAGCACTGGTGAGGAGACCAAATGTATATTGATGGTAGTTAATAATTCCTACCTCATTACCTAACCTTTTTCTTACCTTACTGGCAAAAAGAGTTGGTATTCCATCTATATATTTGGCTTTCCAATATTCATGATTGGCATTGGATCTTTGCATAACTTTCGTGAGAAAAACATCCTTATACCATTTAAAATGGCTAAGGGTTTGACAACGAAGATTTTGCAAAACCTCTCTTCCTTTATCTGTTTGGGAAGTCAAGTTGCCAATAAAATGGTGAACAATACATGAAATTAAGGTATAAACTGCATCGTCCTCGCCTAGGTAGGCTTGGCCTGCTTCAGTTTTAATAACCTTTTTGAAATTATAAAATTTCATGATGTTGTTCAGTTGTGAGGATATTATCCCACCAACCTTTTAAGGTTCCAGAAAACCCTGCAGTTAACATTTCTGCAATTCCTTGATCAGAATTTTTATGTTGTCTACAGATGGTACAATACATAAGCATCCATTGACAATGTTCTAAAATCTGATATTCAAATAGCCCATCTATATTCCATTCATAGATGGTTTTACTATCATAGGCTTTTTGATCTAGATACACATTTTCTTCATATAATAGGTCCTGAGGTGTTAGCCTATGATAATAGATTTTGTGATATAGGCCCCATTTTCGAGTAGATTTTTTGAAATAATCTATCTTGTGAATACTCGGAGGGTCTTGAGTCATTTATTGAAGCATTTCTTCAGTCTGATGCAAGTTTTGACCAACATCAGAATCAGAGATACAGAAGGCGTTAAAGTCTGTGTATTTTGTGATAAAGAATCTTCTTGAGATTCATCATCAATTTGGGAGTCGGGCGCTTCCAAGATATGAAGACTTTTGCACACTACATCCGCTCTTGCTTCGTCAACTTTTTGGGCTTGTTTAATTTAATCTTCAGAAAGATTCAAGTTGCCAAGCCAAGATAATAATTCTTCAACAACTTCAGAATGATTATCTAATTTAAAGTTCCTAATTGGAACAGGGGGTTTGATGAGCAGTTTCTCGTTCATCAACAAAGGTAATTGGCGAGAAGATAAGTCATAAGGATTTTGACAATATTTCTCGGGAGTATCTTTGTCCAATAAATCTTCAATACGCATAAGTTGTTGTCCAATAGTTTGAAGATTTAAATTAGTAAAGTTGTTTTGTCTCCTAATCTAACCCATAGGATTCGGGCTAATTTCAGGATTAACAAAAGCAATGGCTTCCACCAAATCAGGAGCTTTGTCTGATGAGCTTGAGAAGTCAAGCTTAATTGGATTAGTGGGAGGATAAACTGATCGAATATTGATACGAGACATCAGCTGCCATTCTTTCATTAGGGTTGAAAGAGTGGGAGAGGTGGAAGAAACTAAAGGTCGTTTCTCTGCTTGCTTATGTCTGAAACGCATAAACCAATCAATGAAAGACATAATAACCTTATTTGTTTCTAAATAAATACAATCCCTAAAAATTGCAGACACTCTTTGGAACTATCTCTCTCTACATTTTTGCATTGTGCATTTCCATTTTAGATGTACTCTTTTTTTCTTAAATCAAAACTTTGAGTTTTCGCTCTCCCTTCATCCCGTAAACCAAAAAGGCAAATAGATCACTACAAAACGAAAATTTTAGAGTATATGTATGGAAAAAGTTTAAAACAATAACAAATTTAAGTAAAGAAAATTTATTCACACACCATAAATGAACACAAAAGTTTTGTTGTCCAAGTATGGGAAATTCCACTAGTTAAACCCAAACAGCTTGGAATTTTATAAGAAAGAGATTTCTTCCACACATGCTTTAAAATTGATATGCATGCTTGAAACATGTTAAAGATCCAAAGCACCTATGGATCCAAACCTTTTAAAGAGAATAAAAAATGCTCATTAAATTCTCAAGTGAACGTGCGGTGGGATATTTACCCAAGTCAAACAAACAATTATTTTGCCTATTTACAAAAAGTTGACCTAACAATCATAGATGATTGTAAAGTGATTTATCATGCGTAACGGGCAATATTACACAGAGAAATGACTTATGGATTGGGAGTCAACACTCGGTTCAAAATCCCCCGCCTCCCCCTTTTCCCAACGATTGCAAAACCTGATATATAAAAAAAAAAACTAAAAAGAGCTTACAATCCCTAAAAATTACAGACACACTTTGGAATTATCTCTCCCTAAATTTGTGCATTGTGCATTTCCATTTCAGATGTTCTTTTTTTTTTTTCTTAAATCAAAACTTTGAGTTTTTGCTCTCCCTTCATCCGGTAAACCAAAAAGGCAAATAGAACATAACAAAACGAAAAATTTTAGAGTTTATGTACGAAAAAAGTTAAAAAAATAACAAATTTAAGTAAAGAAAATTTATTCACACACCACAAATGAACACAAAATTTTTGTTGTCCAAGTATAGGAAATTCCACTAATTCGACCCTTACAACTTGGAATTTTATAAGAAAAAGGTTTCTTCCACACATGCTTTAAAAATGGATATGCATGCTTGAAACATGTTAAAGATGCAAATCACCTACGAATCCAAACCTTTTAAAGAGAATAACAAACGCTCATTAAATTATCAAGTGAACTTGCGGTGGGATACTTACCCGAGGCAAACAAGCCATTATTTTGCCCATTTACAAAAATCAGACCGAACAAGCATAGATGATTGTAAAGTGATTTATCATGCGTAACGGGCAATATTACCCTGAGAAATGACTTTTGGATTGGGAGTCAACACTCAGTTAAAAATCCCCTGCCTCCCCCTTTTCCCGACGATTACAAAACCGGATATATAAAAAAAACTAAAATGAGTTTACAATCCCTAGAAATTACAGAAACACTTTGGAATTATCTCTCTCTACATTTGTGCATTGTGCATTTCCAATTTAGATGTACTCTTTTTTTCTTAAATCAAAACTTTGAGTTTTCTCTCTCCCTTCATCCCGTAAACCAAAAAGGCAAATAGATCACAACAAAACGAAAATTTTAAAGTTTATGTATGGAAAAATTTTAAAACAATAAAAAATTTAAGTAAAGAAAATTTATTCACACACCACAAATGAACACAAAAGTTTTGTCATGCAAGTTTGGGAAATTCGACTAGTTCAACCATAACAGCTTGGAATTTTATAAGAAAGAGGTTTCTTCCACACATGCTTTAAAAAGGCATATGCATTCCTGAAACATGTTAAAAATGCAAATCACCTATGGATCTAAACTTTTTAAAGAGAATAACAAACGCTATTTAAATTCTCAAGTGAACGTGCGGTGGGATATTTACCCGACTTCCAACAAGCCATTATTTTGCCCATTAACAAAAAGCTGACCTAACAGTCATAGATGGATTGTAAAGTGATTTATCATACGTAACGGGCTATATTAACCTAAGAAATTACTTATGGATTGGGAGTCAACACTCAGTTCGAAATCCCCCGCCTCCCTCTTTTCCAGACTATTGTAAAACCTGATATACAAAAAAAACTAAAAAGAGCTTACAATCCCTAAAAATTTTAAACACTCTTTGTAATTATCTCTCTCTACATTTGTGCATTGTGCATTTCCATTTTACATGTACTTTTTTTTTCAAATCAAAACTTTGAGTTTTCGCTCTCCCTTCATCCCGTAAACCAAAAAGGCAAATAGATCACAACAAAATAAAAATTTTAGAGTTTATGTATGGAAAAAGTTTAAAACAATAAAAAATGTAAGTAAAGAAAATTTATTCACACACCACAAAGGAACACAAAAGTTTTGTTGTCCAAGTTTGGGAAATTCCACTAGTTCAACCCTAACAGCTTGGAATTTTATAAGAAAGAGATTTCTTCCACACATGCTTTAAAAACGGATATGCATGCTTGAAACATGTTAAAGATGCAAATCACTTATGGATTCAATACTTTTAAAGAGAATAACAAACGCTCATTAAATTCTCAAGTGAACGTGTCATGGGATATTTACCCGAGTCAAACAAGCCATTATTTTGCCCATTTACAAAAAGCCGACCTAAAATTCATAGATGATTGTAAAGTGATTTATCATCCATAATGGGTAATATTACCCTAAGAAATGACCTATGGATTGGGATTCAACACTCAGTTCGAAATCCACCGCCTCCCCCTTTTCCCGATGATTGCAAAACCTGATATATAAAAAAAACTAAAAAGAGCTTGCAATCCCTAAAAATTGCAGACACTCTTTGGAATTATCTCTCTCAACATTCGTGCATTGTCCATTTCCATTTTAGATGTACTCTTTTTTTCTTGAATCAAAAGTTTGAGTTTTCGCTCTCCCTTCGTCCTGTAAACCAAAAAGGCAAATAGATCACAAAAAATGAAAATTTTACAGTTTTTGTATGGAAAAAGTTTAAAACAATAACAAATGTAAGTAAAGAAAATTTATTCATACACCACAAAGGAACATAAAAGTTTTGTCGTCCAAGTTTGGAAAATTCCACTAGTTTAACCCTAACAACTTGAAATTTTAAAAGAAAGAGATTTCTTCAACACATGCTTTAAAAATGGATATGCATGCTTGAAACATGTTAGAGATGCTAATCACCTATGTATCCAAACCTTTTAAAGAGAATAAAAAATGTTATTTAAATTCTCAAGTGAACATGCGGTGGGATATTTACCCAAGTCAAACAAGCCATTATTTTGCCCATTTATTAAAAGATGACCTA
This sequence comes from Aristolochia californica, assembly GCF_029961685.1. NCBI lineage: Eukaryota > Viridiplantae > Streptophyta > Magnoliopsida > Piperales > Aristolochiaceae > Aristolochia > Aristolochia californica. The sequence goes on from NW_027181837.1 coordinate 10,967,148, forward strand.
AGAATCATAGATGATTGTAAAGTGATTTATCATGCGTAACGGGCTATATTACCCTAAGAAATGACTTATGGATTGGGAGTCAACACCCAGTTAAAAATCCCCCGCCTCCTCCTTTTCCCGACGATTGCAAAACCTGATATATAAAAAAAACTAAAAAGAATTTACAATCCCAAAAAATTTCAGACGCTCTTTGGAACTATCTCCCTCTAAATTTGTGCATTTTTCATTTCTATTTTAGTTGTACTCTTTTCTTCTTAAATCAAAACTTTGAGATTTCGCTCTCCCTTCATCCCGTAAACAAAAATGGCAAAGAGATCACAACAAAATGAAAATTTTAAAGTTTATGTATGGAAAAAGTTTAAAACAATAAAAAATATAAGTAAAAAAAATTTATTCACACACCACAAATGAACACAAAAGTTTTGTTGTGCAAGTTTGGGAAATTCCACTAGTTCAAACTTAATAGCTTGGAATTTTATAAGAAAGAGGTTTCTTCCACACATGCTTTAAAAATGGATATGCAAGCTTGAAACATGTTAAAGATACAAATCACCTATGGATCCAAGCTTTTTAAAAAGAATAACAAACGCTCATTAAATTCTCTAGTGAACGTGCGGTGGGATATTTACCAGACTTCAAACAAGCCATTATTTTGCCCATTAACATAAAGCTGACGTAACAATCATAGATGATTGGAAAGTGATTTATCATACGTAACGGGCTATATTACCTAAGAAATGAACATGCGGTGGGATATTTACCTGAGTCAAACAAGCCATTATTTTGCCCATTTACAAAAGGATAACAATCATAAATGATTGTAAAGTGATTTATCATGCGTAACGGGCAATATTACCCTAAGAAATGACCTATGGTTTGGGATTCAACACTCAGTTTGAAATCCCCTCCTCCCCCTTTACCCGACAATTGCAAAACATGATATATAAAAAAACTAAAAAGAGATTACAATCCATAAAAATTGCAGACACTCTTTGGAATTATCTCTCTCCATATTTGTGCATTGTGCATTTCCATTTTAGATGTACTCTTTTTTTCATGAATCAAAACTTTGAGTTTTCGCTCTCCCTTCGTCCCGTAAACCAAAAAGGCAAATAGATCACAAAAAAATAAAAAATTTACAGTTTTTGTATGGAAAAAGATTAAAAAAATAACAAATGTAAGTAAAGAAAATTTATTCACACACCACAAATGAACACAAAAGTTTTGTTGTCCAAGTTTGGGAAATTCCACTTGTTCAACCCTAACAGCTTGGAATTTTATAAGAAAGAGATTTCTTCCACACATGCTTTAAAAATGGATATGCATGTTTGAAACAAGTTTAAGATTCAAATTAGCTATGGATTCAAACCTTTTAAAGAGAATAAAAAACACTCATTAAATTCTCAAGTGAACTTGTGGTGGGATATTTACCGGAGTCAAACAAGCCATTATTTTGCCTATTTACAAAAAGCTGACCTAACATTCATAGATGATTGTAAAGTGATTTATCAAGCGTAACGGGGTATATTACCCTAAGAAATGAATATGGATTGGGAGTCAACACTCGGTTCAAAATGCCTCGCCTGCCCTTTTTCCCGATGATTGCAAAACCTTATATATAAAAAAAACTAAAAAGAGTTTACATTCCCTACAGACACTGTTTGGAATTATCTCTCTCTACATTTGTGCATTGTGCATTTCCATTTTAGATGTACTTTTTTTTTTCTTAAATCAAAACTTTGAGTTTTCGTTCTGCCTTCATCCCGTAAACCAAATAGGCAAATAGATAACAACGAAACAAAATTTTTACAGTTTATGTATGGAAAAAGTTTAAAACAATAACATATATAAGTAAAGAAAATTTATTCACACACCACAAATGAACACAAAATTTTTGTTGTGCAAGTTTGGGAAATTCCTCTAGTTCAACCTTAACATATTGGAATTTTATAAGAAAGAGGTTTCTTCCACACATGCTTTAAAAATGGATATGCATGCTTGAAACATGTTAAAGTTGCAAATCACCTATGGATCCAAACTTCTTAAAAAGAATAACAAACGCTCATTAAATTCTCTAGTGAACGTGCGGTGGGATATTTATCCAACTTAAAACAAGCCATTAATTTGCCCATTAACAAAAAGCTAACCTAACAATCATAGATGATTGTAAAATGATTTATCATGTGTAATGGGCTTTATTACCCTACTAAATGACTTATGGATTGGGAGTCAACACTCGGTTCAAAATCCCCCGCATCCCCTTTTTCGCGACGATTGCAAAACTTGATGTATAAAAAAAACTAAAAAGCGCTTACAATCCCTAAAAATTACAGACACTCGTTGAAATTATCTCTCTCAACATTTGTGCATTGTGCATTTCCATTTTAGGTGTACTCTGAGTTTTTCTTTAACAAAACTTTGAGTTTTCGCTCTCCCTTCATCTCGTAAACCCAAAACGCAAATAGATTACTACAAAACGAAAATTTTAGAGTTTCTTTAGGAAAAAAGTTAAAAATAAAAACAAATGTAAGTAAAGTAAATTTATTCACACACTACAAATCAACACCAAAGTTTTGTCGTGCAAGTTTGGGAAATTCCACTTGTTCAACCCTAACAGTTTGGAATTTTATAAGAAAGAGATTTCTTCCACACATGTTTTAAAAAGGGATATGCACACTTGAAACATGTTGAAGATGCAAATCACCTATGGATCCAATCCTTTTAAAGAGAATAAAAAATGCTCCATAAATTCTCAAGTGAACGTGCGGTGGGATATTTACCGGAGTCAAACAAGCCATTATTTTTCTCATTTACAAAAAGCTGACCTAACAATCATAGATGATTGTAAAGTGATTTATCATGCATAACGGGCAATATTACCCTAAGAAATGACCTATGGATTGGGATTCAACACTCAGTTCGAAATCCCCCGCCTCCCCCTTTTCCCGACGATTGCAAAACCTGATCTATAAAAAACACTAAAAAGAGCTCACAATCCCTAAAAATTGCAGATACTCTTTGTAATTATCTCTCTCTACATTTATGCATTGTGCATTTCCATTTTAGATGTACTTTTTTTTTTTAAATCAAAACTTTGAGTTTTTGCTCACCCTTCATCCCGTTAACCAAAAAGGCAAAAAGATCACAACAAAATGAAAATTTTAGAGTTTATGTATGGAAAAAGTTTAAAACAATAACAAATGTAAGTAAAGAAAATTTATTCACACACGACAAATGAACACAAAAATTTTGTTGTCCAAGTTTGGGAAATTCCACTAGTTCAACCCTAACAGCTTGGAATTTTATAAGAAAGGGATTTCTTCCACACATGCTTTAAAAATAGATATGCATGCTTGAAACAAGTTAAAGATGCAAATCACCTATGGATCCAATCCTTTAAAAGAGAATAACAAACGCTCATTAAATTGTCAAGTGAACATGCGGTGGGATATTTACCCGAGTCAAACAAGCCATTATTTTGCCCATTTACAAAAGGCCGACCTAACAATCATAAATGATTGTAAAGTGATTTATCATGCGTAACGGGCAATATTACCCTAAGAAATGACCTATGGTTTGGGATTCAACACTCAGTTCGAAATCCCCCGCCTCCCCCTTTTCCCCACGATTGCAAAACCTGATATATAAAAAAAAACTAAAAAGAGCTTACAATCCCTAAAAATTGCAGACACTCTTTGTAATTATCTCTCTCTACATTTGTGCTTTGTGCATTTCCATTTTAGATATACTTTTTTTTTTAAATCAAAACTTTGTGTTTTCGCTCTCCCTTCATCCTGTAAACCAAAAAGGCAAATAGATCACAACAAAATGAAAATTTTAAAGTTTGTGTATGGAAAAAGTTTAAAACAATAACAAATATAAGTAAAGAAAATTTATTCACACACCACAAATGAACACAAAAGTTTTGTTGTCCAAGTTTGGGAAATTCCACTTGTTCAACCCTCACAGCTTGGAATTTTATAAGAAAGAGATTTCTTCCACACATGCATTAAAAACGAATAAGCATGCTTGAAACATGTTAAAGATGCAAATCACCTATGGATCCAAACCTTTTAAAGAGAATAACAAACACTCAATAAATTCTCAAGTGAACGTCCGGTGGGATATTTACCCGAGTCAAATAGGCCATTATTTTGCCCATTTACAAAAAGCTGACCAAAGAATCATAGATGATTGTAAAGTGATTTATCATGTGTAACGGGCAATATTACCCAAAGAAATGACTTATGGATTGGGAGTCAACACTCGGTAAAAAATCCCCCGCCTCCCCCTTTTCCCGACAATTGCAAAACATGATATATAAAAAAAACTAAAAAGAGCTTACAATCCCTAAAAATTGCAGACACGCTTTGGATCTATCTCTCTCTACATTTGTGCATTGTGCATTTCCATTTTAGATGTACTCTTTTTTTCTTAAATCAAAACTTTGAGGTTTCGCTCTCCCTTCATGTTGTAAACAAAAAAGGCAAAAAGATTACTACAAAACGAAAATTTTAGAGTTTCTGTATGGAAAAAGTTTAAAACAATAACAAATGTAAGTAAAGAAAATTTATTCACAAATCACAAATGAACACAAAAGTTGTGTCGTGGAAGTTTGGGAAATTCCACTAGTTCAATCCTAACAGCTTGGAATTTTATAAGAAAGAGAATTCTTCCACACATGCTTTAAAAATGGATATGCATGCTTGAAAGATGCAAATCACCTATGGATCCAATCCTTTTAAAGAGAATTACAATCGCTCATTAAATTCTCAAGTGAACGCACAGTGGGATATTTACCTGGGTCAAACAAGTCATTATTTTTCCCATTTACAAAAAGCCGACCTAACAATCATAGATTATTGTAAAGTGATTTATCATGCGTAACAGGCAATATTACCCTAAGAAATGACCTATGGATTGGGATTCAACACACAGTTCGAAATCCCCCGCCTCCGCCTTTTCCCGATGATTGCAAAACCTGATATATAAAAAAAACTAAAAAGAGCTTACAATCCATAAAAATTGCAGACACTATTTGGAATTATCTCTCGCTACATTTGTGCATTGTGCATTTCCATTTTTGATGTACTCTTTTTTTCTTGAATCAAAACTTTGAGTTTTTGCTCTCCCTACGTCCCTGTAAAAAAAAAAGACAAATATATCACAAAAAAATAAAACAATTACAGTTTTTGTATGGAAAAATTTTTAAACAATAAAAAATTTAATTAAAGAAAATTTATTCACACACCAAAAATTAACACAAAAGTTTTGTTGTCCAAGTTTGGGAAATTCCACTGGTTCAACCCTCACAGCTCGGAATTTTAAAAGAAAGAGATTTCTTCCACACATGCTTTAAAAATGGATATGCATGCTTGAAACATGTTAAAGATGAAAATCACCTATGGATCCAAACCTTTTAAAGAGAATAGCAAAATCTCATTAAATTCTCAAGCGAATGTGCGATGGGATACTTACCTGAGTCAAACAAGCCATTATTTTGCCCATTTACCAAAAGCTGACCTAAGAATCATAGATGATTGTAAAGTAATTTATCATGCGTAACAGGCTATATTAACCTAAGAAATAACATATGGATTGGGAGTCCACACTCAGTTAAAAATCCCCTGCCTCCCCCTTTTCCCGACGATTGCAAAACCTGATATATTTAAAAAAAAAAAAGAGCTTACAATCCCTGAAAATTGCAGACACTCTTTGGATCTATCTCTCTCTACATTTGTGCATTGTGCATTTCCATTTTAGATGTACTATTTTTTTCTTAAATCAAAACTTTTAGTTTTCACTCTCCCTTCATCCCGTAAACAAAAAACGCAAATAGATCACAACAAAATGAAAATTTTAAAGTTTATGTATGGAAAAAGTTTTAAAAAATAACAAATATAAGTAAAGAAAATTTATTCACACACCATAAATGAACACAAAAGTTTTGTTTTAAAAGTTTGGAAAAATCCATTAGTTCAACCCAAACAGCTTGGAATTTTATAAGAAAGAGATTTCTTCCGCACATGCTTTAAAAATGGATATGCATGCTTGAAATATGTTAAAGATGCAAATCATCTATAGATCCAAACCTTTTAAAGAGAATAACGAACGTTCACTAAATTCCCAAGTGAACGTCTGGCGGGATATTTACCCGAGTCAAACAAGCCATTATTTTGCCCATTAACAAAAAGCCGACCTAACAATCATAGATGATTGTAAATTGATTTATATTGCATAACGGGCAATATTACCCTAAGAAATGACCTATGGATTGGGATTCAACACTCAGTTCGAAATCTCCCTCCTACCCCCCTTTTCCCTACTATTGCAAAACATGATATATAAAAAAAACTAAAAAGATCTTACAATCCATAAAAATTGCAGACACTCTTTGGAGGTATCTCTCTCTACATTTGTGCATTGTGCATTTTCATTTTAGATGTACTTTTTTTTCTTGAATCAAAACTTTGAGTTTTCGCTCTCCCTTCGTCCTGTAAACCAAAAAGGCAAAAGGTTCACAACAAAATGAAAATTTTACAGTTTTTTTATAGAAAAAGTTTAAAACAATAAAAAATTTAAGTAAAGAAAATTTATTCACACACCACAAATGTACACAAAAGTTTTGTTCTCCAAGTTTGGAAAATTCCACTACTTCAACCCTAATAGCTTAGAATTTTAAAAGATAGAGATTTCTTCCACACATGTTTTAAAAATGGATATGCATGCTTGAAACATGTTAAAAATTCAAATCACCTATGGATCCAAACTTTTTAAAAAGAATAAAAACTGCTATTTAAATTCTCAAGTGAACGTGCGGTGGGATATTTACCCGAGTCAAACAAGCCATTATTTTGCCTATTTAAAAAAAGCCGACCAAACAATCATAGATGATTGTAAAGTGGTTTATCATATGTAACTGGCTATATTACCCTAAGAAATGACTTATGGATTGGGAGTCCAGACTCAGTTAAAAATCCCCTGCCTCCCCCTTGTCCCGACGATTGCAAAACCTGATATATAAAAAAAAACTAAAAAGAGCATACAATCGCTAAATATTGCAAACACTCTTTGAATCTATCTCTCTATACATTTGTGCATTTTGCATTTCCATTTTAGATGTACTCTTTTTGTCTTAAATCAAAACTTTGAGTTTTTCGCTCTCCCTTAATCCCGTAAACCAAAAAGGCAAATAGATGACAACAAAATGAAAAGTTTAGAGTTTATGTATGGATAAAGTTTAAAAATTTAAAAAATTTAAGTAAAGAAACTTTATTTAAATACCACAAACGAACACAAAAGTTTCATTGTCCAAGTTTGGGAAATTCGACTAGTTCAACCCTAACAGCTTGGAATTTTATAAGAAAGAGATTTGTTCCACACAAGCTTTAAAAACGGATCTGCATGCTTGAAACATGTTGAAGATGCAAATCACCTATGGATCCAAACCTTTTAAAGAGAATAACAAACGCTCATTAAATTCTCAAGTGAACGAGCGGTGGGATATTTACCCGAGTCAAATAAGCCATTATTTTGCCCATTTACAAAATGTTGACCTAAGAATCATAGATGGTTGTAAAGTGATTTATCATGCGTAACGGACTATATTACCCTAAGAAATGACTTATTGATTGGGAGTTTACGCTCAGTTAAAAATCCCCTGCCTCCCCCATTTCCCGACAATTGCAAAATCAGATATAAAAAAAAAAAACTAAAAAGAGCTTAGAATCCCTAAAAATTGCAGACACTCTTTGGATCTCTCTCTCTCTACATTTGTGCATTGTGAATTTTCATTTTAGATGTACTCTTGTTTTCTTAAAGCAAAACTTTGAGTGTTCGCTCTCCCTTCATCCCGTAAACAAAAAAGGCAAATAGATCACAACAAAATGAAAATTTTAAAGTTTATGCTTGGAAAAAGTTTAAAAAAATAACAAATATAAGTAAAAAAATTTATTCACACACAACAAATGAACACAAAAGTTTTGTTGTGCAAGTTTGGGAAATTCCACTAGTTCAACCTTAACTGCATGGAATTTTAAAAGATAAAGGTTTCTTCCACACATGCTTTAAAAATGGATATGCATGCTTGAAACATTTTAAAGAAGCAAATCACCTATGGATCCAAACTTTTTTAAAAAATAACAAACGCTCAATAAATTCTCTAGTGAACGTGCGGTGGGATATTTACCCAAGTCAAACTAACTATTATTTTACCCATTTACAAAAAGCTGACCTATGATAGATGCCATATTCTGACATGAGAACTAGGTTAATTATAATAGAATAACCTTTATAATTGTGTTATAGGTGGTTATTTATCGGTTTTGAAATGAAATGAGCATTTATTGAATTTGGCATTAATCACTGTCGATATTGCATATTTCTCTCTCCTGAATTATATTTCATTATTTTTTAGTTTTATTTCTTCCTGAAATGCTTTTTATAGATTCAATTATGGAATTTCAGGAGAATTTGGGTGGAGAAGAAGATATTTACCAAAATGCCCTTAGTGAAATGGAGGTAATTTCTAGGGCAAATTTTTTTAAAATAAGAAAAATCATATTTAAAGCAAAGGGGAGCGTCAAACGAAGAAGGGGAGAGGAGCGTGAAAAGAAAAGAAAAACGGAGACCAAAATAGAGGAGCTTGGACCAGAAACAGGGGAGGACCCGAGAGGAGTTCCCCATCGTCGTTCGCCGGGCCACTGCCTTTCGCCGTGCCACCGTCGTCCACCGCCGTCTACCGCTGTCCAGCAACCGAGAACAAACCCGAGGAGAGCTCAAGAGAGTCTCCGTCGAGGTGAGTTCGACAATCATCGCTCGCCAGGCCAAGAAGAGATCCGCGCGGGCTTCTCCGGTGCCACTTCCGCTTTCCGACTATCCTCCGACGTCGGTTACGTATTTTCGACCCGTCCCGGAGCTATTCCGACTCCAACCGAGACTCGAGAGAGCCGGTTAGAGAATGTCAGCTCTGTTTCATTCATCGCCGGACGTTCCCTCCATCCGTTGGCTTCCAACCTTCATCACCGACGTCGTCTCTACCTCCGGCCACTCACTCTTGCCAACCTGAAGCCATTGATTTCGGGAAATTGCTGCCGAGCGAGAGGAAGAAGAAGGGGAGTAATTCGTCATTATTGCATTTAATTTTTTATATGGTTTGAGCTTAGGTTTTGAATGTTAATTGAATCTGATTTGATAATTAATGTTTATTTAAGATTTGTTTTCTGGATATTTGATTAAATTAGCTAATTAGGGTAGGATTATAATTGAGGTTGGATTTTGGTATTTTAATCCGATTTCTGTCTTTCACTCTATGCGCCCGAGAGGGTCTAGACGCAAGGATTGAGAAATCGGATCCGTGGTTATGTGGCGCTCGAGAGAGGCACGAATCACCGTAAAATCCAGAGTTGACGTTTCCTGTTGTGCAAGTGGTTAACCAGATGATTGCTTGATAATTTAGGATATAATTAGTGTTTAGTTAATATTAATTCATCATATTTGTTTAGGCTAGTTGACTAAAGAATACACAAAATTCAGTCCTCCCTGTGGATATGACCCTCGCTTCCCGCTAAATTACATGAACGATTCGTACGCTTGCGAGGTATTAAAGCCGTTGTAACTAAATTTTACATCAAGTTTTTGGCGTCGTTGCCGGGGAGGCATGTATTAAGCTTATTTCTTTGTTCTCCATAGTCTTAGGTTAGATTTTTATTTTTATTTTTTTATTTTTTTATTTTTTTATTTTATTATTTTTTATTTATTTATTTTTTTTACGTTCATAATTTTAGTTTGGTATTTTTTATGGAATTCTTCTAGTTAGTTCATATTTTTAGTAGTGAGTTTGTTAGCTTAATTTGATAGTACATTTTGTTTCTTTTTGTGTTTTTATGCACGGGCGCCGCTCCCTAGGTGGATCATTAGCTCTCTTTGTTGAAGAGGTAGAACATATTTGTAGGAAAACACCCGAAGTCAAGTTAGGAGCTACCATGGCCAATCAGGGCAAACCATTACAGTTACCTGCAGCAGGTGACCGTAGAGCCCTGAGGGATTATTCTATCCCATCCCACTTCACATCACCTTCTTGCATTATATCGCCACCCACTACTGCCGCAAGTTATGAGTTGAAACCGGGTGTGATCCAACTCCTCCCTAAATTCTATGGGTTGGAGAAGGAGGACCCATATTACCACATCAAGGAATTCTTAGATATTTGTGCAACTTTCAAATTCCAGAATTTCTCAGATGACTCTATCCGGTTAAGACTTTTTCCATTTTCACTTAAGGATAAGGCCAAGTCTTGGCTTAATTCCTTAGAGGTGGGCAGCATTACTTCATGGGACACATTAGTCACAAAATTTTTGTCCAAATACTTTCCCATTCAGAGAACTACAACCCTCAGGAGAGAAATCTCCAACTTTATGCAGCAGGAGGGTGAACACTTTTATGAGGCTTGGGAGAAATGGAAGGATTTGATCTGTAGGTGTCCGCATCATGGGTTTGAGAAATGGCATTTAGTGCAATACTTTTATCAAGGTCGTACACCCCAGGTTAGATCCATGGTAGATGCAACGAGTGGTGGGAGTTTGTTACGGTCCTGGATCTGGCACAAGGATTCTTTGGGTGGATCTGCAATCTGCCACGGATTACCGTACGGATAGTAAGGATTGAAGGAAGACATGGAGAACGAAAACGAAAGATTAAACCAAAGGGAAGCTTGAAACCCTAGAGCTCGTTGAGGAGAACTCTAAGCCTCTTTACGCTAAATTTAACCTAATTCTTAATACTTCAATGCTTCCTTTTCTCATTACTCTTACCCCTTAAATAGGGTTCACCCTGTTAGGGTTTAATAAAATATTACAAAAATATCCCTATTATGAATAAAATATTCCAAAAATATCCCTATTAATTAATAATTCCAAAAATACCCATATGGCCTAAAACTGAAATAAAATAAAGTAAATTAAATAAAACAACTAAAATAATAATGTTATTGCGTGCATAACAGAGTTTGAAGGGTAAGAGTGCTAGTGAGGCGTGGGACTTCTTTGAAACGTTGAGTGATCAATCTCAGCAATGGGGTTCGTCATTTAATGTCGATAGGAGATCCCACGAAGCCAAAAGAGGGGGTCTCTACGAGGTTAGTGAAACACCTATGCTCATGGCCAAGATTGAGGGGTTGACTAGAAAAATTGATGCCCTTATGGTGTCCAAGAGTTCACCTGCTCCTAACCCATCTACTGTCTGTGCCATATGCTCTGGTTCCTCTCATCCCACACAAATGTGTCCATCTAGTTCATCCTACCCAGAGCTCATTGAGGACTTGAATGCAGTCCAGAATTTTCATAGACCAAACCAGAACGATCCTTTTTCATAAACATATAATCCGGGTTGGGCTAGGCACCCAAATTTCTCATGGTCCAAGGGCCCACAGGTTGGGGGTCCTCCAGGGTTTACTCAACCCCAAGCTCCGCGCCCACACTTCACTCAACAGCCATTGATTCCACAAAAACCTTCACTTGAGGATACACTTCAATTATTCATGCAGAATACACAGTCCTCCATTTCTAAACTTGAAATGCAAGTGAGTCAGTTAGCCAGCCACATGAGTGAACAAGCACAAAATAGACTCCCGAGTCAAACCATTCCTAACCCCAAAAGCACACATGAGAGTGGGTTGAGTTCCAAACCCCACCATTAGCAAGCCAAATCCATAACCACCCTTAGGAGTGTTCGTGAGTTGAACAATGGGGTAGGGACCACTAAGTCTAAGGAGTCAAAGGATGACAATGTGGACACATCATTGAGTGAAGAACCTCCAAGTTCTCCATCAACAGCCAAGTAGATCCCTAACAATGTCCCACTAGCTCCTTATCCACAGAGGTTATCGGGCCCACCTAGGAAAGGAGATAGCATGCATGCAACGTTGGAACTGTTTAGTAAGGTTCACATTAACATTCCACTTCTTGATGCTATTAGGCAAGTCCCTGCCTATGCCCTATTTTTGAAAGACCTTTGTACACAGAAGAGACAACAACATGTTAACAAAAAGGTCTTTCTTACTGAGAATGTAAGCTCAATTCTGAAGCACAACACTCCTCCTAAAGTTAAAGATCCTGGATGTCCCACAATTTCATGTGTCATTGGTGAACATACCATCCAAAGAGCTCTTCTTGACTTAGGGGCAAGTGTGAATTTGCTTCCTTTCTTTGTGTACCAGCAATTAGGTTTGGGGGAATTGAAGTCTGCCCCTATCACACTTCAACTAGCTGACCATTCTATCAAGAATAGTTGAAGATGTTTTGATAAAAGTGGACAAATTTCTGTTCCCGGTTGATTTTATTGTTCATGATACAGAACCAGTAGTCAATGTGACCAACCAAATTCCTGTCATCCTAGGACGTCCCTTCTTAGCCACATCTAATGCTATCATTCATTGTAAAAGTGGTGAGTAGGAGTTATCTTTTGGAAATTTTAAGGTCTCATTGAATGTATTTAATGCCGGGCACCACCCACTTGAGTCTGATGATCTGAGTCCTGCATTTAAGATAGAAACTGTTATGCTTGATGACGAATCCACTCTTGAATCTTTTGAGTCTTGCATAACATCTTTAGACATGGACTATTTTGATGAGGAAACATATTTCCGAGAGGTTAATTCTTTACTCAATTTTGTACCTCTGTTGGAGGAAGCTTATGAGGTTATCACAACTGAACATCTACAGGATCTTCCTCTTGACTTGGACAAACTTCTTGAAACTTCCAAGCTAGATCTTAACCACTTCCTCCCACGTTGAAGTATGCGTTCTTGGGACCCATGAACTCATTACCAGTCATTATTTCCTCTGATTTGAGTACTGAGCAGGAGGAACAATTGACTGAAGTTTTACAAGCACACAGAGAGGCATTGGGGTGGACTCTTGATGCCTTAAAAGGGATTAGCCCCTCCATATGCATGCATCATATTCATTTGGAGGAGGGGACTGAAGCCTCACGTGAGATGCAACTTAGGTTAAATCCCCATATGTTGGAGGTTGTGAGAGAAGAAGTCATCAGGTTGCTTGTGACAGGAATCATTTACCCTATTTCCGATAGCACCTGGGTGAGTCCAATTCAAGTTGTCCCTAAGAAAGGGGGGATAACTATAATGAAAAATGAGAGTGGTGAATTGATTCCCACAAGAACTACCACCAAGTGGCGTGTCTGCATTGACTATAGAAAACTTAATTCCGCTACTAGGAAGGATCACTTCCCACTACCTTTCACTGATCAGGTACTAGAGCGATTGGCCGACCACAATTTTTATTGCTTCTTAGATGGATACTCCGGCTACAATCAAATTCCCATTGCTCCATAAGACCAGGAAAAGACCACATTCACGTGTCCGTTTGGCACCTATGCTTATAGACGCATGCCTTTTGGTTTATGCAATGCGCCCACCACTTTCCAACGGTGCATGATGAGTATCTTTTCTGACATGATTGGTGAATTTTTAGAGGTCTTTATGGATGACTTTTCTGTGTTTGGCTCTAGTTTTGATACATGTCTGCACAATCTTTCACTCGTATTGTCCCGTTGCATTAAGTCCAATTTAGTCTTGAATTGGGAGAAATGCCACTTCATGGTGATAGAAGGAATTGTTTTAGGACATGTAGTGTCTGAGCGGGGTGTAGAAGTGGACAAAGCCAAGGTTGATCTCATAGCCAATCTGCCACCACCCACTTCTGTGAAGGGGGTGCGTTCTTTCCTTGGCCATGCTGGGTTCTATAGGCATTTCATTAAAGACTTTAGCAAAATTTCTCATCCTTTAACTAATTTACTTGCTCAAGATGTTGCTTTTGCCTTTGATGATGCCTGTATTCATGCTTTTGAGACACTGAAGAAATGTTTGTCCACTGCACCCATTGTCCAACCCCCTATTTGGTCTTTGCCTTTTGAGTTGATGTGTGATGCCTCTGACTATGCATTGGGGGCTGTTTTGGGGTAAAAGACGGATAAAATACCCTGTGTCATTCATTATGCTAGCCGCACTCTTCATGATGCTCAATTGAATTACACTAACACTGACAAGGAGTTGCTAGCTGTTGTGTTTGCCTTGAACAAATTCAGATCATATATGTAGGGTCAAAGGTTATAGTGTTCACTGATCATTCTGCTTTGAAGTACTTATTATCCATCAAGGACACTAAACCTCGCTTGATTAGATGGATCTTGTAATTGCAAGAATTTGACCTTGAGATTTGAGATAAGAAGGGTTGTGAGAATGTTGTTGCTGATCATCTATCTAGGATCTGTGTAGTACCTCAGGAAGGATTCCTTCCTTTAAATGATTCCTTCCCTGATGAACAATTTCTCCAAGTATCCCAGTTGCCTTGGTTTGCTGACATGGTCAACTATCTTGTAACTCATAAGATTCCTGATTATTGGAGTAAACAAGATAGGTTAAAATTCTTTTCCGAAGTCAAACATTTTTTTTGGGATGACCCTTATTTGTTCAAGGTGTGTTCTGACCAAGTCATTAGGCGTTGTGTACATGAGCAAGACTTTGCCAACATTCTTGAATTTTGTCATTCCCATGCATGTGGTGGACATTTTGGTGCTAGAAAGACAGCGGCTAAAGTCTTGCAATGTGGTTTCTATTGGCCTTCATTATTTAGAGATGCCCATGAGTTTTGTCAGGTGTGTGATAAATGCCAACGAACTGGTTGTTTTTCTAGGAAGAACATGATGCCTCTTAACCCCATTCTTATTGTTGAATTGTTTGATGTGTGGGGTATTGACTTCATGGGTCCTTTTCCTGTCTCGTTCGGCTATCAATACATTCTTGTTGCTGTTAAATATGTCTCTAAATGGATTGAAGCTATATCATGTAAGACAAACGATCACAAAGTGGTGGTAAAGTTTTTAAATGAAAATATCTTTAATCGGTGTGGTACCCCGAGAGCGATCATCAGTGATGGGGGATCTCATTTTTGTAATAAAGCATTTGAGACCTTATTGAAGAAATATTCCATCACTCATCGGGTGTCCACTCCGTACCACCCGCAAACTTGTGGTCAAGTGGAAATCTCTAATAGGGAGATCAAACAAATTTTGGAGAAGTCGGTTCGCATTGATAGGAAAGATTGGTCCACTCTATTGGACGATGCCTTATGGGCCTATCAAACCGCTTATAAGACTCCGATTGGGATGTCTCCATTTCGCCTAGTGTTCGGCAAAGCATGTCATCTACCTGTTGAGCTTGAGCATAGAGCTTATTGGGCCATTAAGGCTTTAAATTTTGATTTAACTCAAGCGGGTGAGGAGAGAAAGTTGCAATTGAATGAGTTGGAGGAGATACGTCATGATGCTTATGAGAATGCCAAACTGTATAAGGAGTGAACAAAGCTTTTACATGATAAATATATTTTTTGCAAGTCTTTTACTATTGGGCAGAATGTTTTACTTTATAACTCACGATTGCATTTGTTTCTAGGGAAGCTAAGATCCAGGTGGTCCAGTCCATTTGAAGTTACACAGGCGTTTCCTCATGGCGCTATTGAGATCCGCAATCACGGAGACGGGTCGATCTTCAAAGCTAACGGTCAGAGGCTCAAACCGTATCTTGAGAATGTCCCCACACCGAAGGAGGCAAAGTTGATTTTCTTGGAGGAACCTGTCATTTCATCTTGAATGCGTCAGAGTCTTGCTTACGACTATAAACTTAGCACATTGTGGGCAATCCCCATGTTTCTATCCCTTTGTACATTACAGTTTTATTTTTATTTTATTTTATTTTGTTTTATTTTGTTTATTCTTTCTTATTTGCCGGCTGAGAGCATAAATGATTCCGGTAGTTGATGACCAGACTTTTGGTCCCTAGTTTGAGAGGTCTGTGCTCAAACAACCGTTTTGGGATTGACCAGGTCGATCTTGAAGTATTGAATGAAAGCGTTATGGTGAGTAACTTAAGGACTTGTGTTTAGCGTGTGATTCCTGCTGCCTTCAATGGCCAGTCACACGGAGATTTCTTCAAAGTGTGATGTCGTATAGCAGTTTCATCTACGGATGATTACCTACGGGTACGGCTGATACGAGTAAACCTTCTTCGAGGGAGACTATGTATCATTCCTGGGGGTCTTTATTGACTTTTCGGTATTATTGTTGATGAGCACACACATATGGTCCCACCTATGGATTTAGGAGCCCTGAGGGAGCTTAACCCTCACCCTGCTGGAGTATAACTAGCTAAGCTGTTATTATTATTTTTTTTAGTCGTTATACTGTTGAGGACAATGTCAGGTTTAGGTTTTTGGGGGTGGGGGGGCTGTTATTTTTTTTTTTTTAGTCGTTATAGTGTTGAGGACAATGTCAGGTTTAGGTTTTGGGGGGGGGGGGGGGGGGGGGGGGGGGGGAACGACTCTTTTATGTCTTAGCAATAATTTTCTTTTGATTTTTGTTCGTGGTCTTCAAATTACTCCTCTTAGTATGTGGTTAACATTAGTAGAGTTAAAATAATTTGATCAAATGTGTTTCGTAATTTTTCGTAAAATTGTGTAGAATATGCCTATTAGAAATCTGATATCATTTGTTGTGATTCATGAGAATTCAATGGGATAACTTACTATTGCATTAGACTTGGAACTTAGTTGCAAAAGAGAACATGTAAATCTAGTGTTGATCTATGTTAGTCTGAATAGTCTTGTATGCCTGTTTGAACTCATTCTGTTTTATACCTCAGTGAAATTCCTTGTTGTAACGTATGAATGCAAATGGAAATGTTCTTGCTTGCAAAAGACAGATAACTTCAGAAACAGCCTGGGCAAACCCAGGGACATGCACCGGAACAGTCGGTTACTTAAAAATAAGTGCATGTGCAGTGAATATGAATACAAAATGGTGGTAATACCAAAAGTATTCAGTGAAAAAAAATTACGCTGGTAATAGCAAAAGTGCACTGGTAATAGCGTAAAATGGTTTTAAATCTGGAAGCAATGAGTTTCCTTAACTTTGATGATGAATTGTAATTTGAAAGAAGTTGCAAGTCAAGATTGAAATTGGTATATTTCTTTTGTGAGATTGTAAGACAACAGGCTTACTTTACTATTTTCTCTTAATTGTGATGTGACCAGGATTTTATTGTTATTCGTTGCCTCTTTGTTCTATTGCAGTAATAGCTTATGGGTCACATTGGTTCAGGTGGAGTAACGATGAGTGTATTTGGATTGATAATAGGCTATATTTTACACAGGTTTTAATATTTCTCAAGATCTCATATTATTTTCAGATATTTTACGATACTAAGTGTTAGTCATATGTTAATGAGGAGTAAATTTTCTTCAGTTTTTCTTTTTATATTATTAATTTAGATGAATTTTGTGGGTAAATTCCATGCAAACCCTCACGAAACATAACTCATCCACTACTGCAGAGTAGGGGTTTAACGGCTTGTTGCATGTGCTAAATGCAATCGTGCTCCCTACGAAAGTGGTATTTTGCTTTCCTAGGCTTAATTTTGGTTCGATTGTTGTTTTGCTAGGGACTAGCAAAGATTTAGGTTTGGGGGTTTGATAGATGTCATATTCTAACATGAGAACTAGGTTAATTATAATAGAATAACCTTTATAATTGTGTTATAGGTGGTTATTTATCAGTTTTCAAATGAAGTGAGCATTTATTGAATTTGGCATTAATCACTGTCGATATTGCATATTTCTCTCCTGAATTATATTTCATTATTTTTTAGTTTTATTTCTTCCGGAAATGCTTTTTATAGATTCAATTATGGAATTTCAGGAGAATTTGGGTGGAGAAGAAGATATTTACCAAAATGCCCTTAGTGAAATGGAGGTAATTTCAATGGCAAATTGTTTTAAAATAAGAAAAATCATATTTAAAGCAATGGGGAGCGTCGAACGAAGAAGGGGAGAGGAGCGTGAAAAGAAAAGAAAAACAGAAACCAAAACAGAGGAGCTTGGACCGAAAACAGGGGAGGACCCGAGAGGAGTTCCCCACCGTCGTTCGCCGGGCTACTGCCTTTCGCCGCGCCACCGTCGTCCACCGCCGTCCACCGCCGTCCACCGTCGTCTAGCAACCGAGAACAAATTCGAGGAGAGCTCAAGAGAGTCTCCGTCGAGGTGAGTTCGACAGTCGTCGCTCGCCAGGCCAAGAAGAGATCCGAGAGGGCTTCTCCGGTGCCACTTCCGCTTTCCGACTATCCTTCGGCGTCAGTTATATATTTCAGACCAGTCCCGGAGCTATTCCGACTCCAACCGAGACTCGAGAGAGCCGGTTAGAGAACGTCAGCTCTGTTTCATTCTTCGCCGGACGTTCCCTCCATCCGTCGGATTCCAACCTTCGTCGCCGGCGTCGTCTCTACCTCCGGCCACTCACTCTTGCCAACCTGAAGCCATTGATTTCGGGAAATTGCAACACCCGTGAGAATGAGTTGCTGTCAAGCGAGAGGAAGAAGAAGGGGAGTAATTCGTCATTATTGAATTTAATTTTTTATATGGTTTGAACTTAGGTTTTGAATGTTAATTGAATCTGATTTGATAATTAATGTTTATTTAAGATTTGTTTTCTAGACATTTGATTAAATTTGCTAATTAGGGTATGATTATAATTGAGGTTGGATTTTGGTATTTTAATACGATTTCTGTCTTTCACTCTATGCGCCCGAGAGGGTCTAGACGCAAGGATTGAGAAATCGGATCCGTGGTTACGTGGCGCTCGAGAGAGGCACGAATCACCATAAAATCTAGAGTTGATGTTTCTTGTTGTGCAAATAGTTAACCAGATGATTGCTTGATAATTTAGGATATAATTAGTGTTTAGTTAATATTAATTCATCATATTTTGTTAGGCTAGTTGACTGAAGAATACACAAAATTCAGTCCTCCCTGTGGATATGACCCTCGATTCCCGCTAAAGTACATAGCGATTCAAACGCTTGCGAGGTATTAAAGCCAATGTAACTAAATTTTACATCAACCTAACAATCATAGATGATTGTAAAGTTATTTATCATATGTAACGGGCTATATTACCCTAAGAAATGACCTATGGATTGGGAGTCAACACTCAGTTCGAAATCCCCCGCCTCCCCCTTTTCCCGACGATTGCAAAACCTGATATATAAAAAAAAACTTAAAAGAGCTTACAATCCATAAAAATTGCAAACACTCTTTGTAATTATCTCTCTCTATATTTGTGAATTGTGCATTTCCATTTTAGATGTACTTTTTTTTTTTAAAATCAAAACTTTGAGTTTTCGCTCTCCCTCATCCCGTAAACCAAGTAGGCAAATAAATAAAAAAAACGAAAATTTTAGAGTTGATGTATGGAAAAAGCTTAAAACAAAAAAAAATTAAGTAAAGAAAATTTATTCACACACCACAAATGAACACAAAAGTTTTGTTATCCAAGTTTGGGAACTTCCACTAGTTCAACCCTAACAACTTGGAATTTTATAAAAAAGAGATTTCTTCCACACATGCTTTAAAAATGGATATGAACGCTTGAAACATGTTAAAGATTCAAATCACCTTTGGATCTGATCCTTTTAAAGAGAATAACAAACGCTCATTAAATTCTCAAGTGAAAGTGCGGCGGGAAATTTGCCCGAGTCAAACAAGCCATTATTTTGCCCATTTACAAAAAGTCCACCTAACAATCATAGATGATTGTAAAGTGATTTAAAATGCATAAAGGGCAATATTACCCTAGGAAATGACCTATGGATTCGGATTCAACACTCAGTTCAAAATCTCCCGCCTCACCCTTTTCCCGACTATTGCAAAACCAGATACATAAAAAAAACTAAAAAGAGCTTACAATCCATAAAAATTGCTGACACTCTTTGGAATTATCTCTCTCTACATTTGTGCATTGTGCATTTCCATTTTAAATGTACTTTTTTTCCTAAATCAAAACTTTGAGTTTTCGCTGTCCCTCAGTCCTGTAAACAGAAAAGGCAAAAAAGATCACAACAAAATGAAAATTTTATAGTTTTTGTATGGAAAAAGTTTAAAACAATAACAAATGTAAGCAAAGAAAATTTATTCACACACCACAAATGAACACAAAAGTTTTGTTGTCCAAGTTTGGGAAATTCCACTAGTTCAACCCTAACAACTTGGAATTTTATAATAAAGAGATTTCTACACACATGCTTTAACAACGGATATGCATGCTTGAAACAAGTTAAAGATAGAAATCACCTATGGATCCAAACCTTTTAAAGAGAATAAAAAATGCTCATTAAATTCGAAAGTGAATGTGCGGTGGGATATTTATCGGAGTCAAACAAGCCATTATTTTGCCCATTTACAAAAAGCCGACCTAACAATGATAGATGATTGTAAAATAATTTATCATGCGTAACGGGCAATATTACCCTAAAAAATGACCTATGGATTGGGATTCAACACTCAGTTCGAAATCCCCCGCCTCCCCCTTTTCCCGACGATAGCAAAACCTTATATATAAAAAAAACTAAAAAGAGCTTACAAACCATAAAAATTGTAGAGACTCTTTGGAATTATCTCTCTCTACATTTGTGCATTGTGCATTTCCATTTTAGATGTACTCTTTTTTTCTTGAATAAAAAACTTTGAGTTTTTGCTCTCCCTTCGTCATGTAAACCAAAAAGGCAAAAAGATCACAAATTTTTTATTTTTTTTTACAGTTTTTGTATGGAAAAAGCATAAAAAAATAACAAATGTAAGTAAAGAAAATTTATTCACACACCACAAATGAACACAAAAGTTTTGTTGTCCAAGTTTAAGAAATTCAACTAGTTCAGCCCTAACAGCTTGGAATTTTAAAAGAAAGAGATTTCTTCCACACATGCTTTAAAAATGGATATGTATGCTTGAAACATGTTAAAGATGCAAATCACTTATGGATCCAAACCTTTTAAAGAGAATAACAAACGCTCATTAAATTCTCAAGTGAACGTGCGGTGGGATATTTACCCGAGTCAAACAAGCCATTATTTTGTCCATTTAAAAAATGCTGACCTAAGAATCATAGATGATTGTAAAGTGATTTATCATGCGTAACGGACTATATTACCCTAAGAAATGACTTATGGATTGGTAGTCAACACTTGGCTCAAAATCCCTGGCCTCCCCCGTTTCCCGACGATTGCAAAACCTGATATATAAAAAAAACTAAAAAGAGCTTACAATCCCTAAAAATTGCGGACACTCTTTGGATCTATCTCTCTCTTCATTTGTGCATTTTGCATTTCCATTTTAGTTGTACTCTTTTTTTCTTGAATCAACACTTTGAGTTTCCGCTCTCCCTTCATCCCGTAAACAAAAAAGGCAAATAGATCACAACAAAATGTAAAATTTAAAACAATAACAAATGTAAGTAAAGAAGATTTATTCACAAACCACAAATGAACACAAAAGTTTTGTCGTGCAAGTTTGGGAAATTCCACTAGTTCAAACTTAACAGCTTGAAATTTTATAAGAAAGAGGTTTCTTCCACACATGCTTTAAAAAGGGATATGCATGCTTAAAACATGTTAAAGATGCAAATCACCTTTGGATCCAAACTTTTTAGAGAGAAAAAAAATGCTATTTAAATTCTCAAGTGAACGTGCGGTGGGATATTTACCCGAGTCAAACAAGCCATTATTTTACCCATTTACAAAAAGTCAACCTAACAATCATAGATGATTGTAAAGTGATTTATCAAGCATAACGGGCTATATTACCTTAAGAAATGAATATGGATTGGGAGTCAACACTCGGTTCAAAATCCCCTGTCTCCCCCTTTTCCCGTCGATTGCAAAACCTGATATATAAAAAAACAAAAAAGAGCTTACAAACCCTAAAAATTACAGACACTCATTAGAATTATCTCTCTCTACATTTTTGCATTATGCATTTCCATTTTAGAAGTACTCTTTTTTTCTTAAATCAAAACTTTTAGTATTCGCCCTCCCTTCATTCCGTAAACAAAATAGGCGAATACATAACAACAAAACGAAAATTTTAGGGTTTATGTATGGAAAAAGTTTAAAACAATAACAAATGTAAGTAAAGAAAATTTATTCACACACCACAAATGAACGCAAAAGTTTTGGGGTGCAAGTTTTGGAAATTCCATTAGTTCAACCTTAACAACTTGAAATTTTATAAGAAAGAGGTTTCTTCCACACATGCTTTAAAAAGGGATATGTATGCTTGAAACATGTTTAAGATGCAAATCACCTATGGATCCAAACCTTTTAAAGAGAATAACAAACGCTCATTAAATTCTCAAGTGAACGAGCGGTGGGATATTTACTTGAGTCAAACAAGCCATTATTTTGCCCATTTACAAAAAGCTGACCTAAGAATCATAGATGGTTGTAAAGTGATTTATCATGCGTAACGGGCTATATTACCCTAAGAAATGACTTATGGATTGGGAGTTCACGCTATGTTAAAAATCCCCTGCCTCCCCCATTTCCCGACTATTGGAAAACCTGATATATAAAAAAAACTAAAAAGATCTTACAATCCCTAAAAATTGTAGACACTCTTTGGATCTCTCTCTCTCTCTACATTTGTGCATTGTGCATTTTCATTTTAGATGTACTCTTCTTTTCTTAAAGAAAAACTTTGAGTTTTCACTCTCCCTTCATCCCGTAAACAAAAAAGGCAAATAGATCACAACAAAATGAAAATTTTAAAGTTTATGTTTGGAAAAAGTTATAAAAAATATCAAATATAAGTAAAAAAAATTATTCACACACCACAAATGCACACAAAAGTTTTGTTGTGCAAGTTCGGGAAATTCCACTAGTTCAACCTTAACAGCTTGAAATTTTATAAGAAAGAGGTTTCTTGCACACATGCTTTAAAAATGGATATGCATGCTTGAAACATGTTAAAGATGCAAATGACCTATGGATCGAAACTTTTTTTAAAAAAAATAACAAAAGCTCATTAAATTCTCTTGTGAACGTGCGGGGGGATATTTATCCGAGTCAAATTAACTCTTATTTTACCCATTTACAAAATGCTGACCTAACAATCATAGATGATTGTAAAGTGATTTATCATATGCAACAGGCTATATTACCCTAAGAAATGACCTATGGATTGGGAGTCAACACTCAGTTCGAAATCCCCCACCTACCCCCTTTCCCGACGATTGCAAAACTTGATATATAAAAAAAACATAAAAGAGCTTACAATCCATAAAATTGCTGACACTCTTTGTAATTATCTCTCTCTACATTTGTGCATTGTGCATTTGCATTTTAGATGTAATTTTTTTTTTAAATCAAAACTTTGAGTTTTCACTCTCCCTTCATCCCGTAAACCAAAATGGCAAATAAATCACAAAAAAGGAAAATTTTAGAGTTTATGTATGGAAAAATTTTAAAAAAATGTAAGTAAATAAAATTTATTCACACACCACAAATTCACACAAAATTTTTGTTATAGAAGTTTGGGAAATTCCACTAGTTCAACCCTAATAGCTCGGAAATTTTTAAAAAAGAGATTTCTTCCACACAAGCTTTAAAAACGGATATGCATGCTTGAAACAGGTTAAAGATGAAAATCACTTATGGATCTAATCCTTTTAAAGATAACAACAAACGCTCATTAAATTCTCAAGTGAAGGTGCGACGAAAAATTTACCCGAGTCAAACAAGCCATTATTTTGCCCATTTACAAAAGGCCGACCTAACAATCATAGATGATTGTAAAGCGATTTATCATGTGTAACGGGCAATATTACCCAAAGAAATAACCTATGGATTGGGATTCAACACTTACTTCGAAATCTCCCGCCTTACCCTTTTTCCCGACTATTGCAAAACCAGATATATAAAAAAAAACTAAAAGAGCTTACAATCCATAAAAATTGCAGACACTCTTTGAAATTATCTCTCTCTAAATTTATGCATTATGAATTTCCATTTTAGATGTACATTTTTTTTTGAATCAAAACTTTGAGTTTTCGCTGTCCCTTCATCCTGTAAACCAAAAAGTTAAAAGATCACAACAAAATGAAAATTTTACAGTTTTTGTATGGAAAAAGTTTAAAACAACAAAAAATGTAAGTAACGAAAATTTATTCACCCACCACAAATGAACACAAAAGTTTTGTTGTCCAAGTTTGGGAAATTCCACAAGTTCAACCCTAACAACTTGGAATTTTATAAGAAAGAGATTTCTACCACACATGCTTTAAAAACGGATATGCATGCTTGAAACATGTTAAAGATACAAATCACCTATGTATCCAAACCTTTTAAAGAGAATAAAAAATGCTCATTAAATTCGAAAGTCAACATGCGGTGGGATATTTACCCGAGTCAAACAAGCCATTATTTTTCCCATTTACAAAAAGCCGACCTAACAATCATAGATGATTGTAAAGTGATTTATCATGCGTAACGGACAATATTACCCTAAGAAATGACCTATGGATGTGGATTCAACACTCAGTTCGAAATCCCCCGCCTCCCCCTTTTCCCGACGATTGCAAAACCTGATATATAAAAAAAAACCAAAAAGAGCTTACAATCCATAAAAATTGTAGAGACTCTTTGGAATTATCTCTCTTTACATTTGTGCATTGTGCATTTCCATTTTAGATGTACTCTTTTTCTCTTGAATCAAAACTTTGAGTTTTCGCTCTCCCTTCATCACCTAAACCAAAAAGGCAAATAGATCACAAAAAAATAAAATTTTTACAGTTTTTGTATGGAAAAAATTTAAAACATTAACAAATGTAAGTGAAGAAAATTTATTCACACACCACAAATGAACACAAAAGTTTTGTTGTCCAAGTTTGGGAAATTCCACTAGTTCAACCCTAACAGCTTGGAATTTTAAAAGAAAGAGATTTCTTCCACACATGCTTTAAAAATGGATATGCATGCTTGAAACATGTTAAAGATGCAAATCACCTATGGATCCAAACCTTTTAAAGAGAATAACAAACGCTCATTAAATTCTCAATTGAACGTGCGGTGGGATATTTACCCAAGCAAAACAAGCCATTATTTTGTCCATTTCCAAAAAGCTGACCTAAGAATCATAGATGATTGTAAAGTGATTTATCATGCGTAACAGGTATATTACCCTAAGAAATGACTTATGGATTGGGAGTCAACACTCAGCTAAAAATCCCAGGCCTCCCCCGTTTCCCGACGATTGCAAAACTGGATTTATAAAAAAAAACTAAAAAGAGCTTACAATCCCAAAAAATTACAGACACTCTTTTGATCTATCTCTCTCTACATTTGAGCATTGTGCATTTCCATTTTAGTTGTACTCTTTTTTTCTTGAATCAAAACTTTGATTTTTCTCTCCCTTCATCCCGTAAACAAAAAAGGCAAATAGATCACAACAAAATGTAAATTTTAAAACAATAACGAATGTAAGTAAAGAAAATTTATTCACAAACCACAAATGAACACAAAAGTTTTGTCGTGCAAGTTTGGAAAATTCCACTAGTTCAACCTTAACAGCTTGAAATTTTTTAAGAAAGAGGTTTCTTCCACACCTTCTTTAAAAAGGGATATACATGCTTGAAACATGTTAAAGATGCAAATCACATATGGATCCAAACTTTTTAAAGAGAATAAAAAATGCTATTTAAATTCTCAAGTGAACGTGCGGTGGGATATTTACCTGAGTCAAACAAACCATTATTTTGCCCATTTACAAAAAGCCGACCTAACAATCATAGATGATTTTAAAGTGATTTATCAAGCATAACAGGCTATATTACCCTAAGAAATGAATGTGGATTGGGAGTCAACACTGGGTTCAAATTCCCCCGCCTCCCCCTTTTCCCGTCGATTGCAAAACCTAACATATAAAAAAAACTAAAAAGAGCTTACAACCCCTAAAAATTACAGACACTCTTTAGAATTATCTTTGTCTACATTTGTGCATTGTGCATTTCCATTTTAGATGTACTCTTTTTTTCTTAAATCAAAACTTTGAGTTTTCGCCCTCCCTTCATCCCGTAAACTAAATAGGCAAATAGATAACAACAAAACGAAAATTTTAGGATTTAGGTATGGAAAAAGTTTAAAACAATAAAAAATGTAAGTAAAGAAAATTTATTCACACGCCACAAAGGAACGCAAAAGTTTTGTTGTGCAAGTTTTTGAAATTCCACTAGTTCAACCTTAACAGCTTGGAATTTTTTAAGAAAGAGGTTTCTTCCACACATGCTTGAAAAATGGATATGCATGCTTGAAACATGTGAAAGGTGCAAATCACCTATAGATCCAAACTTTTTAAAAAGAATAACAAACGCTCATTAAATTCTCTAGTGAACGCATTGTGGGATATTTACCCGACTTCAAACAAGCAATTATTTTGCCCATTAACAAAAAACTGACCTAACAATCATGGATGATTGTAAGTAATTTATCATGCGTAATGGGCTATATTACCATAAGAAATGACTTATGGATTGGGATTCAACACTCGGTTCAAAATCCCTCGCCTCCCCTTTTTCGTGACGATTACAAAACTTGATGTCTAAAAAAACGAAAAAGCGCTTACAATCCCTAAAAATTACTGACACTCTTTGAAATTATCTCTCTCTACATTTGTGCATTGTGCATTTCAATTTTAAATGTACTTTTTTCTCTTAAATCAAAAGTTTGAGTTTTCGCTCTCCCTTCATCCCGTAAACCAAAAAGGCAAATAGATCACAACAAAATAAAAACTTTAAAGTTTATGTATTGAAAAAGTTTAAAACAATAAAAAATGTAAGTAAGGAAAATTTATTCACACACCACAAATGAACACAAAAGTTTTGTTGTCCAAGTTTGGGAAATTCCACTAGTTCAACCCTAACAGCTTGGAATTTTATAAGAAAGAGATTTCTTCCACACATGCTTTAAAAACGGATATGCATGCTTGAAGCATGTTAAAGATGGAAATCACCTATGGATCCAATCCTTTTAAAGAGAATAACAAACGCTCATTAATTTCTCAAGTGAATGTGCGGTGGGATATTTACCTGAGTCAAACAAGCCCATTTACAAAAAGCTAACCTAGCAATCATAGATGATTGCAAAGTGATTTATCGCGCGTAACAGGCAATATTTCCCTAAGAAATGACTTTTGGATTGGGTTTCAACACTTAGTTCGAAATCCCCTCTTCCCCCTTCTCCCAACGATTGCAAAACTTGATATATAAAAAAAAATAAAAAGAGCTTACAAACCAGAAAAATTGCAGACACACTTTGGAATTATCTCTCTACATTTGTGCATTGTGCATTTCCATTTTAGATGTACACTTTTTTTCTTAAATCAATACTTTGAGTTTTCGCTCTCCCTTCATTTCGTAAACCAAAAAGGCAAATAGATTACTACAAAATGAAAATTTTAGAGTTTCGGTGTGAAAAAAGTTTAAAACAATAACAAATGTTAGTAAAGAAAATTTATTCACACACTACAAATGAACACCAAAGTTTTTTCGTGCAAGTTTGGGAAATTCCACTAGTTCAACCCTAACAGTTTGGAATTTTATAAGAAAGAGATTTCTTCCACACATGCTTTAAAAATAGATATGCATGCTTGAAACATGTTAAATATGCAAATCACCTATGGATCCAATCCTTTTATAGAGAATAACAAACGCTCCTTAAATTCTCAAGTGACCTGAGTCAAACAAGCCATTATTTTGACCATTTACAAAAAGCCAACCTAACAATCATAGATGATTTTAAAGTGATTTATCATGCGTAACGGGCAATATTACACCAAGAAATGACCTACGGATTGGGATTCAACACTCAGTTCGAAATCCCCCGCCTCCCACTTTTCCCGACGATTGCAAAACCTGATATATAAAAAACACTAAAAAGAGCTTACAATCCCTAAAAATTACAGACACTCTTTGGAATTATCTCTCTCTACAATTGTGCATTGTGCATTTCAGTTTTAGATGTACTCTTTTTTTCATTACTAGAAACTTTGAGTTTTCGCTCTCCCTTCATCCCGTAAACGGAAAAGGCAAATAGATTACTACAAAACGAAAATTTTAGAGTTTCTGTATGGAAAAGTTTAAAACAATAAAAAATATAAGTAAAAAAAATTTATTCACAAACCACAAATGAACACAAAAGTTTTATCGTGCAAGTTTGGGAAATTCCTCTAGTTCAACCTTAAGAGCTTGAAATTTTGTAAGAAAGAGGTTTCTTCCACATATGCTTTAAAAAGGGATATGCTTGCTTGAAACATGTTAAAGATGAAAATCACCTATGGATCCAAACTTTTTATGGAGAATCAAAAACGCTATTTAAATTCTCAAGTGAACGTGCGGTGGGATATTTACCCGAGTCAAACAAGCCATTATTTTGCCCATTTACAAAAAGCCGACCTAACATTCATAGATAATTATAAAATGGTTTATCAAGCGTAACGGGCTATATTACCCTAAGAAATGAATATGGATTGGGAGCCAACACTCGGTTCAAAATCCCCCGCCTCCCCCTTTTCCCGTCGATTGCAAAACCTGATATATAAAAAAAAACTAAAAAGAGCTTACAATCCCTAAAAATTATAGACACTCTTTGGAATTTTCTTTCTCTAGATTTGGGCATTGTGCATTTCCATTTTAGATGTAATATTTTTTTCTAAAATCAAAACTTTGAGTTTTTGCCCTCCCTTCCTCTCGTAAACCAAATAGGCGAATAGATAACAACAAAAAGAAAACTTTAGGGTTTATGTAAGGAAAAAGTTTAAAACAATAACAAATGTAAGTAAAGAAAATTTATTCACACACCACAAATGAACACAAAAGTTTTGTTGTGCAAGTTTTGGAAATTCCATTAGTTCAACCTTAACAGCTTGGAATTTTATAAGAAAGAGGTTTCTTCCACACATGCTTTAAAAATGGATATGCATGCTTGAAACATGTTAAAGATGCAAATAACCTATGGATCCAAACTTTTTAAAAAGAATAACAAACGCTCATTAAATTCTCTAGTGAACGTGCGGTGGGATATTTACCCGACTTCAAACAAGCCATTATTTTACCCATTAACAAAAAGCTGACCTAATAATCATAGCTGATTGTAAAGTGATTTATCACACGTAACGGGCTGTATTACGCTAAGAAATGACTTATAGATTGGGAGTAAACACTTGGTTCAAAATCCCCCGCCTCCCCCTTTTCGCAAAGACTGCAAAACTTGATATATAAAAAAATTTAAATAGCGCTTACAATCGCTACAAATTACAGACACTCGTTGGAATTACATCTCTCTACATTTGTGCATTGTGCATTTCTATTTTAGATGTACTCTTTCTTTCTTAAATCAAAACTTTGAGTTTTTGCTCTCCCTTCATCCCGCTAACAGAAAAGACAAATAGATTACTACAAAACGAAAATTTTAGAATTTCTGTATGAAAAAAGCTTAAAACAATATAAAATATAAGTAAAGAATTTATTCACACACCAAAAATGAACACAAAAGTTTTGTCGTGCAAGTTTGGGAAATTCCACTAGTTCAACCCTAACAGCTTGGAATTTTATAAGAAAGAGATTTCTTCCACACAAGCTTTAAAAACGGATATGCATGCTTGAAACATGTTAAACATGCAAATCACCTATGGATCCAATTCTTTAAAGAGAATAACAAACGCTCATTAAATTCTCAAGTGAACGTGCGGTGGGATATTTACCCGAGTCTAACAAGCCATTATTTAGCCCATTTATAAAAAGCCAACCTAAGAATCATATATGATTGTAAAATGATTTATCATGCGTATTGGGCAATATTACCCTAAGAAATTACCTATGGATTGGGATTCAACACTCAGTTCGAAATCCCCCGCCTCCCCCTTTTCATGACGATTGAAAAACCTGATATATAAAAAAAACTAATAAGAGCTTACAATCAATAAAAATTGCAGACACTCTTTGGAATTATCTCTCTCTACATTTGTGCATTGTGCATTTCCATTTTAGATGTACTCTTTTTTTATTAAATCAAAACTTTGAGTTTTCGCTCTCCCTTCATCCCGTAAACAAAAAAGGCAAAAAGATTCCTACAAAACGAAAATTTTAGAGTTTTTGTATGGAAAAATTTTAAAACAATAACAAATGTAAGTAAAGAAAAATTATTCACAAACCACAAATGAACACAAAAGTTTTGTCGTGCAAGTTTGGGAAATTCCACTCGTTCAACCTTAACAGCTTGCAATTTTATAAGAAAGAGGCTTCTTCCACACATGTTTTAAAAAGGGATATGCATGTTTGAAACATGTTAAAGATTCTAATCACCTATAGATCCAAACTTTTTAAAGAGAATAAATAACGCTATTTAAATTCTCAAGTGAACATGCGGTGGGATATTTACACGAGTCAAACAAGCCATTATTTTGCCCATTTACAAAAAGCTGACCTAACAATCATAGATGATTGTAAAGTGATTTACCATATGTAACGGGAAATATTACCCTCAGAAATGACCTATGGATTTGGAGTCAACATTCAATTCAAAATCCCCCGCCTCCCCCTTTTCCTGACGATTGCAAAACCTGATCAATAAAAAAAACTAAAAAGAGCTCACAATCCCTAAAAATTGTAGACACTCATTGTAATTATCTCTCTCTACATTTGTGCATTGTGCATTTCCATTTTAGATATACTCTTTTTTTTTTAAATCAAAACTTTGAGTTTTTGCTCTCCCTTCATCCCGTTAACCAAAATGGCAAAAAGATCACAACAAAATGAAAATTTTAGAGTTTATGTATGGAAAAAGTTTAAAACAATAAGAAAGTAAAGAAAATTTATTCATACACCACAAATGAACACAAAAGTTTTGTTGTCCAAGTTTGGGAAATTCCACTAGTTCAACCCTAACAGCTTGGAATTTTATAAGAAAGGGATTTCTTCCACACATGCTTTAAAAATAGATATGCATGCTTGAAACATGTTAAAGATGCAAATCACCTATGGATCCAATCCTTTTAAAAATAATAACAAACGCTCATTAAATTGTCAAATGAACGTGCAGTGGGATATTTACCCGAGTCAAACAAGCCATTATTTTGCCCATTTACAAAAAGCCGACCTAAAATTCATAAATGATTGTAAAGTGATTTATCATGCGTAACAGGCAATATTACCCAAAGAAATGATGTATGGATTGGGAATCAACACACAGCTCGAAATCCCCCGCCTCCCCCTTTTCCCGACGATTGCAAAACCTGATGTATAAAAAAAACTAAAAAGAGCTTACAATCCATAAAAATTGCAGACACTCTTTGGAATTATCTCCTGCTTCATTTGTGTATTGTGCATTTCCATTTTAGATGTACTCTTTTTTTCTTGAATCAAAACTTTGAGTTTTTGCTCTCCCTTCGTCCCGTAAACTAAAAAGGCAAATAGATCACAAAAAAATAAAAAATTTACAGTTTTTGTATGGAAAAATTTTAAAACAATAAAATTTTAATTAAAGAGAATTTATTCACACACCAAAAATGAACACAAAAGTTTTGTTGTCCAAGTTTGGGAAATTCCACTGGTTCAACCCTAACAGCTGGGAATTTTAAAAGAAAGAGATTTCTTCCACACATGCTTTAAAAATGGATATGCATGCTTGAAACATGTTAAAGATGCAAATCACCTATGGATCCAAACCTTTTAAAGAGAATAACAAGCGCTCATTAAATTCTCAAGTGAACGTGCGGTGGGATGTTTACCTGAGTCAAACAAGCCATTATTTTGCCCATTTACAAAAAGTTGAGCTAAGAATCATAGATGATTGTAAATTAATTTATCATGCGTAACAGGCTATATTACCCTAAAAAATAACTAATGGATTGGAAGTCCACACTGAGTTAAAAATCCCCTGCCTCCCCCTTTTCCGACGATTGCAAAACCTGATATATAAAAAAAAAACAAAAAAGAGCTTACAATCCCTAAAAATTGCAGACACGCTTTGGATCTATCTCTTTCTACATTTGTGCATTGTGCATTTCCATTTTAGATGTACTCTTTTTTTCTTAAATCAAAACTTTTAGTTTTCACTCTCCCTTCATCCCGTAAACAAAAAAGGCAAATAGATCACAACAAAATGAAAATTTTAAAGTTTATGAATGGAAAAAGTTTAAAACAATAACAAATATAAGTAAAGAAAATTTATTCACACACCATAAATGAACACAAAAGTTTTGTTTTAAAAGTTTGGAAAAATCCACTAGTTCAACCCAAACAGCTGGGAATTTTATAAGAAAGAGATTTCTTCCGCACATGCTTTAAAAATGGATATGCATGCTTGAAACATGTTAAAGATGCAAATAATCTATAGATCCAAACCTTTTAAAGAGAATAACAAACGCTCACTAAATTCTCAAGTGAACACGTGGCGGTATATTTACCCGAGTCAAACAAGCCATTATTTTGCCCATTTACAAAAAGCCGACCTAACAATCATAGATGATTGTAAATTGATTTATCTTGCGTACGGGCAATATTGCCCTATGAAATGACCTATGGATTGGGATTCAACACTCAGTTCGAAATCTCCCTTCTCCCCTTTTCCCGACTATTGCAAAACCTGATATATAAAAAAAACTAAAAAGAGCTCACAATCCATAAAAATTGCAGACACTCTTTGGAATTATCTCTCTCTACATTTGTGCATTGTGCATTTCCATTTTAGATGTACTTTTTTTTCTTCAATCAAAACTTTGAGTTTTCGCTGTCCCTTCGTCCTGTAAACCAAAAAGGCAAATGGATCACAACAAAATGAAAATTTTACAGTTTTTTTATGGAAAAAGTTTAAAACAATAACAAATGCAAGTAAATAAAATTTATTCACACACCACAAATGAACACAAAAGTTTTGTTGTCCAAGTTTGGAAAATTCCACGAGTTTAACCCTAACAGCTTAGAATTTTAAAAGATAGAGATTTCTTCCACACATGCTTTAAAAATGGATATGCATGCTTGAAACATGTTAAAGATGTAAATCACCTATGGATGCAAACTTTTTAAAAAGAATAAAAAACACTATTTAAATTCTCAAGTGAACGTGCAGTGGGATATTTACCCGAGTCAAACAAGACATTATTTTGCCCATTTACAAAAAGCCGACCAAACAATCATAGATGATTGTAAAGTGATTTATCATATGTAACGGGCTATATTACCCTAAGAAATGACTTATGGATTGGGCGTCCACACTCAGTTAAAAATCCCCCGCCTCCCCCTTGTCCCGACGATTGCAAAACTTGATATATAAAAAAAACTAAAAAGAGCATACAATCTCTAAAAATCGTAGACACTCTTTGAATCTATCTCTCTCTACATTTGTGCATTGTGCATTTCCATTTTAGATGTACTCTTTTTTTCTTAAATCAAAACTTTGAGTTTTTCGCTCTCCCTTCCTCCCGTAAACCAAAAAGGCAAATAGATCACAACAAAATGAAAAGTTTAGAGTTTATGTATGGATTGAGTTTAAAAATTTTACAAATGTAAGTAAGGAAAATTTATTCAAATACCACAAATTAACACAAAAGTTTCGCTGTCCAAGTTTGGGAAATTCCACTAGTTCAACCCTAACTGCTTGGAATTTTATAAGAAAGAGATTTGTTCCACACAAGCTTTAAAAACGGATATGCGTGCTTGAAACTTGTTGAAGATGCAAATCACCTATGGATCCAAACCTTTTAAACAGAATGACAAACGCTCATTAAATTCTGAAGTGAACGAACGGTGGGATATTTACCCGAGTCGAATAAGCCATTATTTTTCCCATTTACAAAAAGCTCACCTAAGAATCATAGATGGTTGTAAAGTGATTTATCATGCGTAACGGGCTATATTACCCTAAGAAATGACTTATGGATTGGGAGTTCACGCTCAATTAAAAATCCCCAGCCTCCCCCATTTCCCGACGATTGCAAAATCAGATATATAAAAAAAACTAAAAAGAGCTTACAATCCCTAAAAATTGCATACACTCTTTGGATCTCTCTCTCTCTACATTTGTGCATTGTGCATTTTCATTTTAGATGTACTCTTTTTTTCTTAAAGCAAAACTTTGAGTGTTTGCTCTCCCTTCATCCTGTAAACAAAAAAGGCAAATAGATCACAACAAAATGAAAATTTTAAAGTTTATGTTTGGAAAAAGTTTAAAAATATATCAAATATAAAGTAAAAAAATTTATTCACACACAACAAATGAACACAAAAGTTTTGTTGTGCAAGTTTGGGAAATTCCACTAGTTCAACCTTAACTGCTTGGAATTTTATAAGAAAAAGATTTCTTCCACACATGCTTTAAAAATGGATATGCATGCTTGAAACATGTTAAATATGCAAATCACCTATGGATCCAAACTTTTTTTAAAAAATAACAAACGCTCATTAAATTCTCTAGTGAACGTGCGGTGGGATATTTACCCGAGTCAAACTAACAATTATTTTACCCATTTACAAAAAAGCTGACCTAAAAATCATAGATAATTGTAAAGTGATTTATCATATGTAACGGGCTATGTTACCCTAAGAAATAACCTATGGATTAGGAGTCAACACTCAGTTCGAAATCCCCCGCCTCCCCCTTTTCCCGACGATTGCAAAACCTGATATATAAAAAAAACTTAAAAGAGCTTACAATCCATAAAAATTGCAGCCACTCTTTGTATTTATCTCTCTCTACATTTGTGCATTGTGCAATTCCATTTTAGATGTAAGTTTTTTTTAAATCAAAACTTTGAGTTTTCGTTCTCCCTCATCCCGTAAACCATAAAGGCAAATAAATCACAAAAAACGAAAATTTTAGAGTTTATGTATGGAAATAGCTTAAAACAAAAAAAAAATGTAAGTAAAGAAAATTTATTCACACCCCACATATGACAACAAATGTTTTGTTATCCAAGTTTGGGAACTTCCACTAGTTCAACCCTCATAGCTTGGAATTTTATAAAAAAGAGATTTCTTCCACACATGCTTTAAAAATGGATATGCATGCTTGAAACATGTTAAAGATGCAAATCACCTATGGATCTGATCCTTTTAAAGAGAATAACAGACGCTCATTAAATTCTCAAGTGAAGGTGCGGCGGGAAATTTACCCAAGTCAAACAAGCCATTATTTTGCCCATTTACAAAAAGCCGACCTAACAATCATAAATGAATGTAAAGTGATTTATAATGCATAACGGGCAATATTGCCCTAAGAAATGACCTATGGATTGGGATTCAACACTCAGTTCAAAATCTCCCGCCTCACCCTTTTTCCTACTATTGCAAAACCAGATATATTAAAAAAACTAAAACAAGCTTACAATCCATAAAAATTGCAGAAACTCTTTGGAATTATCTCTCTCTACATTTGTGCATTTTGCATTTCCATTTTAGATGTATTTTTTTTTCTTGAATCAAAACTTTGAGTTTTCGCTGTCCCTTCGTCCTGTAAGCCAAAAAGGCAAAAAGATTAGAACAAAATGAAAATTTTACAAATTTTTTATGGAAAAAGTTTAAAACAATAACAAATGTAAGTAAAGAAAATTTATTCACACACCACAAATGAACACAAAAGTATTGTTGTCCAAGTTTGGGAAATTCCACTAGTTCAACCCTAACAACTTGGAATTTTATAATAAAGAGATTTCTACAACACATGCTTTAAAAAAGGATATGCATGCTTGAAATATGTTAAAGATAGAAATCACCTATAGATCAAAACCTTTTAAAGAGAATAGTAAATGTTCATTAAATTCGAAAGTGAATGTGCGGTGGGAAATTTACCCAAGTCAAACAAGCCATTATTTTGCCCATTTATAAAAAGCCGACCTAACAATCATAGATGATTGTAAAGTGATTTATCATGCATAACGGGCAATATTACCCTAAGAAATGACCTACGGATTGGGATTCAACACTCAGTTCGAAATCCCCAACCTCCCCCTTTTCCCGACGAAAAAAAACCTGATATATAAAAAAAACTAAAAAGAGCTTACAATCCATAAAAATTTTTGAGACACTTTCGAATTATCTCTCTCTACATTTGTGCATTGTGCATTTTCATTTTAGATGTACTCTTTTTTTCTTGAATCAAAACTTTGAGTTTTCGCTCTCCCTTCGTCACATAAACCAAAAAGGCAAATAGATCACAAAAAAATAAAAATTTTACAATTTTTGTATGGAAAAAGTTTAAAACAATAACAAATGTAAGTAAAGAAAATTTATTCACACACCACAAATGAACACAAAAGTTTTTTTGTCCAAGTTTGGGAAATTCCACTAGTTCAGCCCTAACAGCTTGGAATTTTTTTTAAAAAAGATTTCTTCCACACATGCTTTAAAAATGGATATGCATGCTTGAAACATGTTAAAGATGCAAATCACCTATGGATCCAAACCTTTTAAAGAGAATAACAAACGCTCATTAAATTCTCAAGTGAACGTGCGGTGGGATATTTACCCGAGTCAAACAAGCCATTATTTTGTCCATTTACAAAAAGCTGATCTAAGAATCATAAATGATTGTAAAGTGATTTATCATGCGTAACAGACTATATTACCCTAAGAAATGACTTATGGATTGGTAGTCTACACTTGGCTCAAAATCCCTGGCCTCCCCCGTTTCCCCACGATTGCAAAACCTGATATATAAAAAAAACTTAAAAGAGCTTACAATCCCTAAAAATTGCAGACACTCTTTGGATCTGTCTCTCTCGGCATTTGAGCATTGTGCATTTCCATTTTAGTTGTAGTCTTTTTTTCTTGAATCAAAACATTGAGTTTTCGCCCTCCCTTCATCCCGTAAACAAATAAGGCAAATAGTTCACAACAAAATGTAAATTTTAAAACAATAACAAATGTAAGTAAAGAAAATTTATTCACAAACCACAAATGAACACAAATTTTTTTTAGTGCAAGTTTGGGAAATTCCACTAGTTCAACCTTAACAGCTTGAAATTTTATAAGAAAGAGGTTTCTTCCACACATGCTTTAAAAAGGGATATGCATGCTTGAAATAGTTAAAGATGCAAATCACGTTTGGATCCAAACTTTTTAAAGAGAAAAAAATGCGTTTTCAAATTCTCAAATGAACGTGCGGTGGGATATTTACTCGAGTCAAACAAGTCATTATTTTGCCTATTTACAAAAAGCCGACCTAACAATCATAGATGATTGTAAAGTGATTTATCAAGCATAACGGGCTATATTACCCTAAGAAATGAATATGGATTGGGAGTCAACACTCTGTTCAAAATCCCCCACCTCCCCGTTTTCCCGTCGATTGCAAAACCTGATATATAAAAAAAACTAAAAAGAGCTTACAAACCCTAAAAATTACAGATACTCTTTAGAATTATCTCTCTCTACATTTTTGCATTGTGCATTTCCATTTTAGAAGTACTCTTTTTTTTCTTAAATCAAAACTTTTAGTTTTCGCCCTCCCTTCATTCCGTAAACAAAATAGGCGAATGGATAACAACAAAACGAAAATTTTAGGATTTATGTATGGAAAAAAATTAAAACAATAACAAATGTAAGTAAAGAAAATTTATTCACACACCACAAATGAACGCAAAAGTTTTGTGGTGCAAGTTTTGGAAATTCCATTAGTTCAACCTTAACAACTTGAAATTTTATAAGAAAGAGGTTTCTTCCACACATGCTTTAAAAAGGGATATGTATGCTTGAAACATGTTGAAGATGGAAATCACCTATGGATCCAAACCTTTTAAAGAGAATAACAAACGCTCATTAAATTCTCAAGTGAACGAGCGGTGGGATATTTACCTGAGTCAAACAAGCCATTATTTTGCCCATTTACAAAAAGCTGACCTAAGAATCATAGATGGTTGTAAAGTGATTTATCATGTGTAACGGGCTATATTACCCTAAGAAATGACTTATGGATTGGGAGTTCACGCTCTGTTAAAAATCCCCTGCCTCCCCCATTTCCCGACTATTGCAAAACCTGATATATAAAAAAAACTAAAAAGAGCGTACAATCCCTAAAAATTGCAGACACTCTTTGGATCTCTCTCTCTCTACATTTGTGCATTGTGCATTTTCATTTTAGATGTACTCTTTTTTTCTTAAAGCAAAACTTTGAGTTTTCGCTCTCCCTTCATCCCGTAAACAAAAAAGGCAAATAGATCACAACAAAATGAAAAATTTTAAAGTTTATGTTTGGAAAAAGTTTAAAAAATAACAAATATAAGTAAAAAAATTTATTCACACACCACAAATGAACACAAAATTTTTGTTGTGCAAGTTTGGGAAATTCCACTAGTTCAACCTTAACAACTTGGAATTTTATAAGAAAGGTTTCTTCCACACATGCTTTAAAAATGGATATGCATGCTTGAAACATGTTAAAGATGCAAATCACCTATGGATCCAAACTTTTAAAAAAATAACAAACGCTGAATAAATTCTCAAGTAAACGTGCGGGGGGATATTTACCTGAGTCAAACAAACTATTATTTTACCCATTTACAAAAAGCTGACTAACAATCGTAGACGATTGTACATTGATTATCATATGTAACAGGCTACATTACCCTAAGAAATGACCTATGGATTGGGAGTCAACACTCATTTCGAAATCCCCCGCCTCCCCGTTTTCCCGACGATTGCAAAACTTGATATATAAAAAAAACTTAAAACAGCTTACAATCCATAAAAATTGCAGACACTCTTTGTAATTATCTCTCTCTACATTTGTGCATTGTCTATTTCCATTTTCGATGTACTTTTTTTTTTTAAATCAAAACTTTGAGTTTTTGCTGTCCCTTCATCTCGTAAACCAAAATGGCAAATAAATCACAAAAAAACGAAAATTTAAGAGTTCATGTATGGAAAAAGTTTAAAACAAAAACAAATGTAAGTAAATAAAATTTATTCACACACCACAAATTAACACAAAAGTTTTGTTATCCAAGTTTTAGAAATTCCACTAGTTCAACCCTAACAGCTTGGAATTTTATAAAAAAAAGATTTCTTCCACACATGCTTTAAAAACGGATATGCATGCTTGAAACATGTTAAAGATGCAAATCACCTATGGATCTAATCCTTTTAAAGAGAATAAAAAACGCTCATTAAATTCTCAAGTGAAGGTGCGACGGGAAATTTACCCTAATCAAACAAGCCATTATTTTTTCCATTTACAAAAAGCTGACCTAACAATCATAGATAATTGTAAAGTGATTTATCATGCATAACGGGCAATATTACCCGAAGAAATAACCTATGGATTGGGATTCAACACTGAGTTCGAAATCTCCCGCCTCATCCTTTTCCCGACTATTGCAAAACTAGATATATAAAAAAACTAAAAAGAGCATACAATCCAAAAAAATTGCAGACACTCTTTGAAATTATCTCTCTCTACATTTGTGCATTATGCATTTCCATTTAAATTCTCAAGTGAACGTGCGGTGGGATATTTACCCGAGTCAAACAAACCATTATTTTGCCCATTTACAAAAAGCCGACCTAACAATCATAGATGATTGTAAAGTGATTTATCAAGCGTAACGGGTTATATTACCCTAAGAAATGGATATGGATTGGGAGTCAACACTCGGTCAAAAATTCCCCGCCTCCCCCTTTTCCTGTCGATTGCAAAACCTGATATATAAAAAAAATAAAAAGAGCTTACAACCCCTAAAAATTACAGACACTCTTTAGAATTATCTCTCTCTACATTTGTGCATTGTGCATTTCCATTTTAGATGTACTCTTTTTTTCTTAAAACAAATCATTGAGTTTTCGCCCTCCCTTCATCCCGTAAACCAAATAGGCAAATAGATAACAACAAAACGAAAATTTTAGGGTTTATGTATGGAAAAATTTTAAAACAATAACAAATGTAAGTAAAGAAAATTTATTCACACACCACAAAGGAACGCAAAAATTTTTTTGTGCAAGTTTTGGAAATTCCACTAGTTCAACCTTAACAGCTTGGAATTTTATAAGAAAGAGGTTTCTTCCACACATCCTTTAAAAACGGATATGCATGCTTGAAACATGTTAAAGGTGAAAATCACCTATGGATCCAAAAGTTTTAAAAAGAATAACAACCGCTCATTAAATTCTCTAGTAAATCGCACTGTGGGATATTTACCCGACTTCAAACAAGCCATTATTTTGCCCATTAAAAAAAAACTGACCTAACAATCATATATGATTGTAAAGTGATTTATCATGCGTAACGGGCCATATTACCCTAAGAAATCACTTATGGATTGGAAGTCAACACTTGGTTCAAAATCCCCCGCCTCCCTCTTTTCGCGACGATTGCAAAACCTGATGTATAAGAAAAATTAAAAAGCGCTTACAATCCCTAAAAATTACTGACACTCTTTGAAATTATCTCTCTCTACATTTGTGCATTGTGCATTGCCATTTTAAATGTACTCTTTTTTCTTTAAATCAAAACTTTGAACTTTCGCTCTCCCTTCATCCCGTAAACAAAAAAGGCAAATAGATTACAACAAAATGAAAATTTGAAAGTTTATGGATGGAAAATTTTTAAAAAAATAACAAATGTAAGTAAGGAAAATTTATTCACACACCACAAATGAACACAAAATTTTTGATGTCCAAGTTTGGGAAATTCCACTAGTTCGACCCAAACAGCTTGGAATTTTATAAGAAAAAGATTTCTTTCACACATGCTTTAAAAAAGGATATGCATGCTTGCAACATGTTAAAGATGAAAATCACCTATGGATCCAATCTTTTAAAGAGAATAACAAACACTCATTAAATTGTCAAGTGAACGTGTGGTGGGATATTTACCCGAGTAAAACAAGCCATTATTTTGCCCATTTACAAAAACTCGACCTAAAAATCAGAAATGATTGTAAAGTGATTTATCATGTGTAACGGGCAATATTACCCTAAGAAATCACCTATGGTTTGGGATTCAACACTCAGTTCGAATTCCCCCGCCTCCCCCTTTTCATGACGATTGCAAAACCTGATATATAAAAAAAACTCAAAAGAGCTTACAATCCCTAAAAATTGTAGAGACTCTTTGTAATTATATCTCTCTACATTTGTGCTTTGTGCATTTCCATTTTAGATATACTATTTTTTTAAATCAAAACTTTGTGTTTTCGCTCTCCCTTCATCCCGTAAACCAAAAAGGCAAATAGTTCAAAAGAAAATGAAAATTTTAAAGTTTAAGAATGGAAAAAGTTTAAAAAAATAACAAATGTAAGCAAAGAAAATTTATTCACACACCACAAATGAACACAAAAGTTTTGTTGTCCAAGTTTGGGAAATTCCACTAGTTCAACCCTAACAGCTTGGAATTTTATAAGAAAGAGATTTCTTCCACACATGCTTTAAAAACGGATATGCATGCTTGAAACATGTTAAAGATGCAAATCACCCATGGATCCAATCCTTTTAAAGAGAATTATTACAAACGCTCATTAAATTCTCAAGTGAATGTGTAGTGGGATATTTACCCGAGTCAAACAAGCTGTTATTTTGCCCATTTACAAAAAGCTGACCTAACAATCATAGATGATTGCAAAGTGATTTATCATGCGTAACAGGCAATATTACCCTAAGAAATGACTTTTGGATTGGGTTTCAACACTCAGTTCGAAATCCCCCGCCTCCCCCTTCTCCCAACGATTGCAAAACTTGATATATAAAAAAAACAAAAAAGAGCTTACAAACCATAGAAATTGCAGACACTCCTTGGTATTATCTCTCTCTATATTTCTGCATTGTGCATTTCCATTTTAGATGTACTCTTTTTTTCTTAAATCAAAACTTTGAGTTTTTGCTCTCCCTTCATCCTGTAAAGAAAAAAGGCAAATAGATTACTACAAAACGAAAATTTTTGAGTTTCTGTATGGAAAAATTTTAAAACAATAACAAATGTAAGTAAAGAAAATTTCTCAACATATCACAAATGAACACAAAAGTTTTGTCGCGCAAGTTTGGGAATTTCCACTAGTTCAACCTTAACAGCTTGGAATTTTATAAGAAAGAGAATTCTTCCACACATGCTTTAAAAATGGAAATGCATGCTTGAAACATTTTAAAGATGCAAATCACCTATGGATCCAATCCTTTTAAAGTGAATAATAAACGCTCATTAAATTCTCAAGTGAACGTGCGGTGGGATATTTATCCGAGTCAAACAAGCCATTATTTTTCCCATTTTCAAAAAGCCGACCTAACAATCATAGATGATTGTAAAGTGATTTGTCATGCGTGACAGGAAATATTACCCAAAGAAATGACCAATGGATTGGGATTCAACACTTAGTTCGAAATCCCCCGCCTCCCCCTTTTCCCGACGATTACAAAACCTGATATATAAAAAAAACTATAAAAAGCTTAGAATCCATAAAAATTGCAAATACTCTTTGGAATTATCTCTCGCAACATCTGTGCACTGTGAATTTCCATTTTAGATGTAGTCTTTTTTTATTGAATCAAAACTTTGAGTTTTCGCTCTCCCTTCGTCCCGTAACCAAAAATGGCAAATAGATCACAAGAAAATAAAAAATTTACAATTTTTTTATGGAAAATTTCTAAAACAATTAAAAATGTAATTAAAGAAAATTTATTCACACACCAAAAATGAACACAAAATTTTTGTTGTCCAAGTTTGGGAAATTCCACTGGTTCAACCCAAAAGAAAGAGATTTCTTCCACACATGCTTTAAAAATGGATATGCATGCATGAAACATGTTAAAGATGCAAATCACCTATGGATCCAAACCTTTTAAAGAGAATAAAAAAC
The DNA here is from genome assembly GCF_029961685.1 of Aristolochia californica. NCBI lineage: Eukaryota > Viridiplantae > Streptophyta > Magnoliopsida > Piperales > Aristolochiaceae > Aristolochia > Aristolochia californica. The sequence goes on from NW_027181837.1 coordinate 11,009,873, forward strand.
GCTCAGTAAATTCTCAAGTGAACGTGCGGTGGGATATTTATTTGAGTCAAACAAGCCATTATTTTACCCATTTACAAAAAGCCGACCTAACAATCATAGATGATTGTAAAGTGATTTATCAAGCATAACGGGATATATTACCGTAAGAAATGAATATGGATTGGGAGTCAACACTCGGTTCAAAATCCCCCGCCTCCCCCTTTTCCCGACGATTGCAAAACCTGTTATAAAACGAAAACTAAAAAGAGCTTAGAATCCCTAAAAATTACAGACACTCTTTGGAATTATCTCCCTCCACATTTGTGCATTGTGCAATTTCATTTTAGTTGTACTCTTTTTTTCTTAAATCAAAACTTTGAGTTTTCGCTTTCCCTTCATCCCGTAAACCGAATAGGCAAATAGATAGCATCAAAACGAAAATTTTTGAGTTTATGTATGGAAAAAGTTTAAAACAATAAAAAATTTAAGTAAAGAAAATTTATTCACTCACCACAAATGAACATAAAAGTTTTGTTGTGCAAGTTTGGGAAATTCCACTAGTTCAACCTTAACAGCTTGGAACTTTATCAGAAAGTGGGTTCTTCCACACATGCTTTAAAAATGGATATGCATGCTTAAAACATGTTAAAGATGCAAATCACCTATGGATCCAAAATTTTTAAAAAGAATAACAAACGTTCATTAAATTCTCTAGTGAACGTGCGGTGGGATATTTCCCCGAGTCAAACTAACTATTATTTTACCCATTTACAAAAAGCTGGCCTAACAATCATAGATGATTGTAAAGTGATTTATCATATGTAACGGGCTATATTACCCTAAGAAATGACCTATGGATTGGGAGTCAACACTCAGTTCAAAATCCCCCGCCTCTCCTTTTTCCCGACGATTGTAAAACCTAATATATAAAAAAAACTAAAAAGAGCTTACAATCCATAAAAATTGCAGACACTCTTTGTAATTATCTCTCTATACATTTTTATATTGTGCATTTCCATTTTAGATGTACTTTGTTTTTAAAATCAAAACTTTGAGTTTTCGCTCTCCCTTCATCTAGTAAACCAAAAAGGCAAATAAATCACAAAAAAAAATGAAAATTTTAGAGTTTATGTATGGAAAAAGTTTAAAACAACAACTAATGTAAGTAAAGAAAATTTATTCACACACCACAAATGAACACAAAAGTTTTGTTATCCAAGTTTGGGAAATTCCACTAGTTCAACCTTAACAACTTAGAATTTTATAAAAAAGAGATTTCTTCCACACATGCTTTAAAAATGGATTTGCATGCTTGAAACATGTTAAAGATGCAAATCACCTATGGATCTAATCCTTTTAAAGAGAATAACAAACGCTCATTAAATTCTCAAGTGAAGGTGTGGCGGGAAATTTACCCAAGTCTAACAAGCCATTATTTTGCCCATTTACAAAAAGCTGACCTAACAATCAAAGATGATTGTAAAGTCATTTATCATGCATAACAGGCAATATTACCCTAAGAAATGACCTATGGATTGGGATTCAACACTCAGTTCGAAATCTCCCGCCTCCCCCTTTTCCTGACTATTGCAAAACCTAATATATAAAAAAAACTTAAAAGAGCTTAGAATCCATAAAAATTGCAGACACTCTTTGGAATTATCTCTCTCTACATTTTTGCATTGTGCATTTCCATTTCCGATGTACTTTTTTTCTTGTATCAAAACTTTGAGTTTTCGCTCTCCCTTCGTCCTGTAAACCAAAAAGGCAAAAAGATCACAACAAAATGAAAATTTTAAAGTTTATGTTTGGAAATTTTTTTTAAAAATAACAAATATAAGTAAAAAAATTTATTCACACACAACAAATGAACACAAAAGTTTTTTTGTGCAAGTTTGGGAAATTCTTCTCATTCAACCTTAACAGCATGAAATTTTATAAGAAAGAGTTTGCTTCCACACATGCTTTAAAAAGGGATATGCATGCTTGAAACATGTTAAAGATGCAAATCACCTATGGATGCAAACTTTTTAAAGAGAATAAAAAATGATATTTAAATTCTCAAGTGAACGTGTGGTGGGATATTTACCCGAGTCAATCAAGCCATTATTTTGCCCATTAACAAAAAGCCGACCTAACAATCATAGATGATTGTAAAGTGATATATCAAGCGTAACGGGCTATATTACCCTAAGAAATGAATATGGATTGGGAGTCAACACTCGGTTCAAAATTCCCTACCTCCCCCTTTTCCCGTCGATTGCAAAACCAGATATATAAAAAAAACTAAAAATCGCTTACAATCCCAAAAAGTTACAAACACGCTTTGGAATTATCTCTCTCTACATTTTGTGCATTGTGCATTTCCATTTTAGATGTACTCTTTTTTTTCTTAAATCAAAACGTTGAGTTTTCGCTCTCCCTTCATCCCGTAAACCAAAAAGGCAAATAGAATACTACAAAACGAAAATTTTAGAGTTTCTGTATGAAAAAAGTTTAAAACAATAACAAATGTAAGTAAAGAAAATTTATTCACACACCAAAAATGAACACAAAAGTTTTGTCGTGCAAGTTTGGGAAATTCCACTAGTTCAACCCTAACAGTTTGGAATTTTATAAGAAAGATTTCTTCCACACATGCTTTAAAAATGGATATGCATGCTTGAAACCTGTTAAAGATGCAAATCACCTATGGATCCAATCCTTTTAAAGAGAATAACAAACGCTCATTAAATTCTCATGTGAACGTGCGGTGGGATATTGACCTGAGTCAAACATGCCATTAGTTTGACCATTTACAATAAGCAAACCTAACAATCATAGATGATTGTAAAGTGATTTATAATGTGTAACGGGCAATATTACCCTAAGAAATGACCTATGGATTGGGATTCAACACTCAGTTCGAAATCCCCCGCCTCCCCCTTTTCCCTACGATTGCAAAACCTCTTATATAAAAAAAACTAAAAAGAGCTTACAATCCCTAAAAATTGTAGATACTCTTTGTAATTATCTCTCTCTCCTTTTGTACATTGTGCATTTCCATTTTAAATGTATTTTTTTTTTTAAATCAAAACTTTGAGTTTTTGCTCTCCCTTCATCTCGTTAACCAAAAAGGTCAAAAGATCACAAAAAAATGAAAATTTTAGAGTTTATGTATGGAAAAAGTTTTAAAAAATAACAAATGTAAGGAAATAAAATTTATTCACACACCACAAAATGAACACAAAAGTTTTGTTGTCCAAGTTTGAGAAATTCCACTAGTTCAACCCTAACAGATTGGAATTTTATAAGAAAGAGATTTCTTCCACACATGCATTAAAAACGGATATGCATGCTTGAAACATGTTAAAGATGCAAATCACCTATGGGTTCAATCTTTTTAAATAGATTATTTACCTGAGTCAAACAAGCCATTATTTTGCCCATTTCAAAAAGCCGACCTAACAATCATAAATGATTGTAAAGTGATTTATCATGCGTAACGGGCAATATTACCCTAAGAAATGACCTATGGTTTGGGATTCAACACTCAGTTCGAAATCCCCCGCCTCCCCCTTTTCCTGACGATTGCAAAACCTGATATATAAAAAAAAAACACTAGAAAGAGCTTACAATCCCTAAAAATTGCAGACACTCTTTGTAATTATCTCTCTCTACATTTTTGCTTAGAGAATTTCCATTTTAGACATATCTTTTTTTTTTTTAAATCAAAACTTTGTGTTTTCGTTCTCCCTTCATCCCGTAAACCAAAAAGGAAAATAGATCACAACAAAATGAAAATTTTAAAGTTTATCTATGGAAAAATTTTAAAACAATAACAAATTTATGTAATCAAAATTTATTCACACGCAACAAATGAACATAAAATTTTTGTTGTCCAAGTTAGGGAAATTCCACTAGTTCAACCCTAACAGCTTGGAATTTTAAAAGAAAGAGATTTCTTCCACACATGCTTTAAAAATGGATATGCATGCTTGAAACATGTTAAAGATGCAAATCACCTATGGATCCAAACCTTTTAAAGAGAATAACAAACGCTCATTAAATTCTCAAGTGAACGTGCGGTGGGATATTTACTCGAGTCAAACAAGCCATTATTTTGCCCATTTAAAAAAAGCTGACCTAACAATCATAGATGATTGTAAAGTGATTTATAAAGTGTAACGGGCCATATTACCCTAAGAAATGAATATAGATTGGGAGTCAACACTCGGTAAAAAATCCCCCGCCTCCCACTTTTCCCGACAATTGCAAAACCTGTTATAAAAAAAAAACTAAAAAGAGCTTACAATCCCTAAAAATTGCAGGCACTCTTTGGATCTCTCTCCCTCTAAATTTTTGCATTGTGCTTTTCCATTTTAGATGTACTCTTTTTTTCTTAAATCAAAACTTTGAGTTTTTCGCTCTCCCTTCATCCCGCAAACCAAAAAGGCAAATAGATCACAACAAAATGAAAATTTAGACTTTAGGTATGGAAAAAGTTTAAAAATTTAACAAATTTAAGTAAAGAAAATTTATTCACACACCACAAATGAACGCAAAAGTTTCGTTGTCCAAGTTTGGGAAAATCCACTAGTTCAACCCTAACAGCTTGGAATTTTAAAAGAAAGAGATTTGTTCCACACAAGCTTTAAAAACGGATATGCATGCTTGAAACATGTTAAAGATGCAAATCACCTATGGAACCAAATCTTTTAAAGAGAATAACAAACGCTCATTAAATTCTCAAGTGAACGTGTGGTGGGATATTTACCCGAGTCAAACAAGCCATTATTTTGCCCATTTACAAAAAGCTGACCTAAGAATCATAGATGATTGTAAAGTGATTTATCATGGATAACGGGCTCTATTACCCAAAGAAATGACTTGTGGATTGGGAGTCCACACTCAGTTGAAAATCCATCGCCTCCCCTTTTTCCCGACAATTGCAAAACCTGATAAATAAAAAAAAACTAAAAAGAGCTTACAATCCCTAAACATTGACGACACTCTTTGGATCTCTCTCTCTCTATATTTGTCCATTGTGCATTTTCATTTTAGATGTACTCTTTTTTTATTAAAGCAAAACTTTGAGTTTTCGCTTTCCCTTCATCCAGTAAACAAAAAAGGCAAATAGATCACAACAAAATGAAAATTTTAAAGTTTATGTATGAAAAAAAATTAAAAAAATAACAAATATAAGTAAAGAAAATTTATTTACACACCATAAATGAACACAAAAGATTTTTTTTCCATGTTTTGGAAAATCCACTAGTTCAACCCGATCAGCTTGGAATTTGATAAGAAAGAGATTTGTTCCGCACATGCTCTAAAATCGGATATGCATGCTTGAAACATGTTAAATATGCAAATCATCTATAGATCCAAACATTTTAAAGAGAATAACAAACACTCACTAAAATCTCAAGTGAACGTGAGGCGTGATATTTACTCGAGTCAAACAAGCCATTATTTTGCCCATGTACAAAAAGCCGACCTAACAATCATAGATTATTGTAAATTGATTTATCATGCATAACGGGCAATATTACCCTAAGAAATGATATATGGATTGGGATTCAACACTCAGTTTGAAATCTCCCGCCTCCCCCTTTTCTTGACAATTGCAAAACCTGATATATAAAAAAAACTGAAAAGCGCTTACAATCGATAAAAAATGCAGACACTCTTTAGAATTAACTCTCTCTACATTTGTGCATTGTGCATTTCCATTTTACATGTACTTTTTTTTCTTGAATCAAAACTTTGAGTTTTCGCTCTCCCTTCGTCCTGTAAACCAAAAAGGCAAATAGATCACAAAAAAATGAAAATTTTACAGTTTTTCTATGGGAAAAGTTTAAAACAATAACAAATGTAAGTAAAAAAAATTTATTCACACACTACAAATGAACACAAAAGTTTTGTTGTGCAAGTTTGGGAAATTCCACTAGTTCAACCCTAACAGCTTAGAATTTTAAAAGATAGAGATTTATTCCACACATGCTTTAAAAATGGATATGCATGCTTGAAACATGTTAAAGATGCAAATCACCTATGCATCCAAACTTTTTAAAAAGAATAATAAATGCTAAATAAATTCTCAAGTGAACGTGCGGTGGGATATTTACCCGAGTCAAACAAGCCATTATTTTGCCCATTTACAAAGAGCCGACCTAACAATCATTGATGATTGTAAGGTGATTTATCATATGTAATGGGCTATATTACCCTAAGAAATGACTTATGGATTGGGAGTCCACACTCAGTTCAAAATCCCCCGCCTCCCCCTTGTCCCGACGATTACAAAACTTGATATATAAAAAAACTAAAAAGAGCATACAATCGGTAAAAATTGAAGACACTCTTTGAATCTATCTCTCTCTACATTTGTGCATTGTGCATTTACATTTTAGATGTACTCTTTTTTTCTTAAATTAAAACTTTGAGTTTTTCGCTCTCCCTTCATCCCATAAAGCAAAAAGGCAAATAGATCACAAGAAAATGAAATGTTTAGAGTTTATGCATGGAAAAAGTTTAAAAATTTTAAAAATTTAAGTAAAGAAAATTTATTCAAACACCACAAATGAACGCAAAAGTTTCGTTGTGCTAGTTTTGGAAATTCCACTAGTTCAACCTAAACAGCTTGGAATTTTATAAGAAAGAGATTTGTTCCACACATACCTTAAAAACGGATATGCATGCTTGAAACATGTTGAAGATGCAAATCACCTATGGATCCAAACCTTTTAAAGCAAATAAAAAATGCTCATTAAATTCACAAGTGAACGTGCGGTGGGATATTTACCCGAGTCAAACAAGCCATTATTTTGCCCATTTACAAAAAGCTCACCAAAGAATCATAGATGGTTGTAAAGTGATTTATCATGTGTAACGGGCTATATTACCCTAAGAAATGACTTATGGATTGGGAGTCCACGCTCAGTTAAAAATCCCCTGTCTCCCCCATTTCCCGACGATTGCAAAACCTGATATATAAAAAAAACTAAAAAGTGCTTACAATCCCTTAAAATTGCAGACACTCTTTGGATCTCTCTCTCTCTCTACATTTGTGCATTGTGCATTTCCATTTTAGATGTACTCTTTTTTTCTTAAATCAAAACTTTGAGTTTTTGCTCTTCCTTCATCCCATAAACCAAATAGGCAAATAGATAACAACAAAACGAAAATTTTAGAGTTTGTGTATGGAAAATTTTTAAAACAATAACAAATGTAAGTAAAGAAAATTTATCCACACACCACAAATGAACACAAAAGTTTTGTTGTGCAAGTTTTGGAAATTCTGCTAGTTCAACCTTAACAGCTTGGAATTTTATAAGAAAGAGGTTTCTTCCACACATGCTTTAAAAATGGATATGCATGCTTGAAACATGTTAAAGATGCAAATCACCTATGGATCCAAACTTTTTAAAAAGAATAACAAACGGTCATTAAATTCTCAAGTGAACGTGCGGTGGGGTATTTACCCAAGTCAAACTAACTATTATTTTACCCATTTACAAAAAGTTGACCTATCAACCATAGATGATTGTAAATACATTTATCATATGTAACGGGCTATATTACCCTAAGAAATGACCTATGGATTGGGAGTCAAAACTTAGTTCGAAATCCCCTCCTCCCCCTTTTCTCGACGATTGCAAAACCTGATAGATAAAAAAAACTAAAAAGAGCTTACAATCCCTAAAACTTGTAGACACTCTTTGTAATTAAATCTCTCTAAATTTGAGCATTGTGCATTTCCATTTTAGATGTACTCAATTTTTTTAAATCAAAACTTTGAGTTTTCGCTCTCCCTTCGTCTTGTAAACCAAAAAGGCAAGTAGATCACAAAAAAATAAAACTTTTACAGTTTTTGTATAGAAAAAGTTTAAAACAATAACAAATGTAAGTAAAGAAAACTTATTCACACACCACAAATGAACACAAAAGTTTTGTTTTCCAAAGTTGGGAAATTCCACTAGTTCAACCCAAACAACTTGGAATTTTATAGGAAAGTGATTTCTTCCACACATGCTTGAAACATGTTAAAGATACAAATAGCCTATGGATTCAAACCTTTTAAAGAGACTAAAAAACTCTCATTAAATTCTCAAGTGAACGTGCGGTGGGATATTTACTCGAGTCAAACAAGCCATTATTTTGCCCATTTACAAAAAGCTGACCTAACAATCATAGATGATTGTAAAGTGATTTATCAAGCATAACGGGATATATTACCCTAAGGAAATAATATAGATTGGGAGTCAACACTAGGTTCAAATTCCCCTGCCTCCCTCTTTTCCCGATGATTGCAAAACTTGTTATAAAACTAAAACTAAAAGGAGCTTACAATCCCTAAAAATTGCAGACACTCTTTGGATCTCTCTCCCTCTACATTTGTGCATAGATCACAACAAAATAAAAATTTTAGAGTTTATATATGGAAAAAGTTTAAAAATTTAACAAATGTCAGTAAAGAAAATTTATTCACACACCACAAATGAACACAAAAGTTTCGTTATCCAAGTTTGGGAAATTCCACTAGTTCAACCCTAACAGCTTGGAATTTTACAAGAAAGAGATTTGTTCCACATAAGCTTTAAAAACGGATATGCATGCTTGAAACATGTTAAGGATGCAAATCACCTATGGATCCAAACTTTTTAAAAAGAATAAAAAACGCTACATAAATGCTCAAGTGAACGTGCGGTGGGATATGTACCCGAGTCAAACAAGCCATTATTTTGCCCATTTACAAAAAGCCGACCTAACAATCATAGATGATTTTAAAGTGATTTATGATATGTATTGGGCTATATTACTAAGAAATGACTTATCGATTGGGAGTCCACACTCAGTTCAAAATCCCCCGCCTCCCCCTTGTCCCGACGATTGCAAAACTTGATATATAAAAAAAATTAAAAAGAACATACACTCTCTAAAAATTGTAGACACTCTTTGAATCTATCTCTCTCTACATTTGTGCATTGTGCATTTCCATTTTAGATGTACTCTTTTTTTCTTAAATAAAAACTTTGAGTTTTTCGCTCTCCCTTCATCCCCGTAAACAAAAAAAGGCAAATAGATCACAACAAAATGAAAATTTTAAAGTTTATTTATGGAAAAAGTTTAAAACAATAACAAATATAAGTAAAGAAAATTTATTCACACACCAGAAATGAACACAAAAGTTTCATTTGGGAAATTCCACTAGTTCAACCCTAACTGCTTGGAATTTTATAAGAAAGAGATTTGTTCCACACATGCTCTAAAAAGGGATATGCAATCTTGAGACATGTTAAAGATGAAAATCATCTATAGATCCAAACCTTTTAAAGAGAATAACAAACACTCACTAAATTCTCAAGTGAACGTGTGGCGGGATATTTACCCGAGTCAAACACGCCATTATTTTGCCCATGTACAAAAAGCCGACCTAACAATCATAGATGATTGTAAATTGATTTATCATGCGTGATGGGCAAAATTACCCTAAGAAATGACCTATGGATTGGGATTCAACACTCAGTTCGAAATCTCCCGCCTCCCCCTTTTCCCGACGATTGCAAAACCTGATATATAAAAAGAACTAAAAAGAGCTTATAATCCATAAAAATTGCAGACACTCTTTGGAATTATCTCTCTCTACATTTGTGTATTGTGCATTTCCATTTTAGATGTACTTTTTTTCTTTAAACAAAACTTTTAGTTTTCGCTCTCCCTTCGTCCTGTAAAGCAAAAAGGCAAAAAGATCACTACAAAATTAAAATTTTACAGTTTTTGTATAGAAAAAGTTTAAAACAATAAAAAATGTAAGTAAAGAAAATTTATTCACACAGCACAAATGAACACAAAAGTTTTGTTGTCTAAGTTTGGGAAATTCCACTAATTCCATGCTAATAGCTTAGAATTTTCAAAGATAGAGATTTCTTCCACATATGCTTTAAAAATGGATATGCATGCTTGAAACAAGTTAAATATGCAAATAACCTATGGGTCCAAACTTTTTAAAAAGAATAAAAAATGCTATTTAAATTCTCAAGTGAACGTACGGTGGGATATTTACCCGAGTCAAACAAACCATTATTTTTCCCATTTACCAAAAGCCGACCTAACAATCATAGATGATTGTAAAGTGATTTATCATATGTAACGGGCTATATTACCCTAAGGAATGACTTATGGATTGGGAGTCCACACTCAGTTCAAAATCCCCCGCCTCCCCCTTCTCCAACGATTGCAAAATCTGATATATAAAAAAAACTAAAAAGAGCATACAATCGCTAAAAATTGTAGACACTCTTTGAATCTATCTCTCTCTACATTTGTGCATTGTGCATTTCCATTTTAGATGTACTCTTTTTTTCTTAAATCAAAACTTTGAGTTTTTCTCGCTCCCTTCATCCCATAAACCAAAAAGGCAAATAGATCACAACAAAATGAAAAGTTTAGAGTTTATGAATGGAAAAAGTTAAAATTTTAACAAATTTAAGTAAAGGAAATTTATTCACACACCACAAATGAACACAAAATTTTTGTTGTCCAAGTTTTGGAAATTCCACTAGTTCAACCATAATAGCTTGAAATTTTATATGAAAGAGATTTGTTCCACACAAGCCTTAAAAATGGATATGCATGCTTGAAACATGTTGAAGATGTAAAGCACCTATGGATCCAAACCTTTTAAAGAGAATAACAAACGCTCATTAAATTCTCAAGTGAACGTGCGGTGGGATATTTACCCGAGTCAAACAAGATACTATTTTGCCCATTTACAAAAAGCTGACCTAAGAATCATAGATGATTGTAAAGTAATTTATCATGCGTAACGGGCTATATTACCCTAAGAAATGACTTATGGATTGGGAGTCCACACTCAGTTAAAAATCCCTTGCCTCCCCCTTTTCTCGACGATTGCAAAACCTGATATATAAAATAAACAAAAAAGAGCTTACAATCCCTAAAAATTGCAGACACTCTTTGGATCTCTCTCTCTCCATTTGTGCATTGTGCATTTTCATTTTAGATGTACTCTTTTTTTCTTCAAGCAAAACTTTGAGTTTTCGCTCTCCCTTCATCCCGTAAACAAAAAAGGCAAATAGATCTCAACAAAATGAAAATTTTAAAGTTTATGTATGGAAAAAAATTAAAACAATAAAAAAATAAGCAAAGAAAATTTATTCACACACCATAAATGAACACAAAAGATTTGTTTTCCAAGTTTGGGAAAATCCACTAGTTCAACCCCAACGGCTTGGAATTTTATAAGAAAGAGATTTCTTCCACACATGCTTTAAAAACGGATATGCATGCTTGAAACATGTTAAAAATGCAAATAGCCTATGGATACAAACCTTTTAAAAGAATAAAAAATGCTCATTAAATTCTCAAGTGAACGTGCGGTGGGATATTTACCCGAGTCAAACAAGCCATTATTTTGCCCATTTACAAAAAGCCGACCTAGCAATCATAGATGATTGTAAAGTGATTTATCGAGCATAACGGGCTATATTACCCTAAGAAATGAATATGGATTGGGAGTCAACACTTGGTTCAAAATCCCTTGCCTCCCCCTTTTCCCGACGATTGCAAAACCTGTTATAAAACAGAAACTAAAAAGAGCTTACAATCCCTAAAAATTAGAGACACTCTTTTGAATTATCTCTCTCGACATTTGTGCATTATGCAATTCCCTTTTAGATGAACTCTTTTTTTCTTAAATCAAACCTTTGAGTTTTTGCTCTCCCTGCATACCGTAAACCAAATAGGCAAATAGATAATAACAAAACGAAAATTTTAGAGTTTATGTATGAAAAAATTTTAAAACAATAACAAATGTAAGTAAAGAAAATTTATTCACACACCACAAATGAACAAAAGAGTTTTGTTGTCCATGTGTGGGAAATTCCACTAGTATAACCTTAACAGCTTGAAATTTTAAAAGAAAGAGGTTTCTTCCACACATGCTTTAAAAATGGATATGCATGCTTGAAACATGTTAACGATGCAAATCACCTATGGATCCAAAATTTTTAAAAAGAATCACAAACGCTCATTAAATTCTCTAGTGATGGTGCGGCGGGAAATTTACCCGAGTCAAACAAGCCATTATTTTGCCCACTTACAAAAAGGCGACCTAACAATCATAGATGATTGTAAAGTGATTTATCATGTGTAACAGGAAATATTACCCTAAGAAATTCCCTATGGATTGGGATTCAACACTCAGTTCGAAATCTCCCACCTCCCCCTTTTCCTGACTATTGCAAAACCTGATATTTAAAAAAAAATAAAAAGAGGTTCCAATCCATAAAAATTGCAGACACTCTTTGGAATTATCTCTCTCTACATTTGTGCATTGTGCATTTTCATTTTAGATGTACTTTTTTTTCTTGAATCAAAATTTTGAATTTTCACTCTCCCTTCGTCCTGTAAACCAAAAATGCAAAAAGATCACAACAAAATGAAAATTTTACAGTTTTTGTATTTAAAAAGTTTAAAACAATAACAAATGTAAGTAAAGAAAATTTATTCACACACCACAAATGGACACAAAAGTTTTGTCGTCCAAGTTTGGGAAATTCCACTAGTTCAACCTTTACAGCTTGGAATTTTATAAGAAAAAGGTTTCTACCACACATGCTTTAAAAAGGGATATGCATGCTTGAAACATGTTAAAGATGCAAATCACCTATGGATCCAAACTTTTTAAAGGGAATAAAAAACGCTATTTAAATTCTCAGGTGAACATACGGTGGGATATTTACTCGAGTCAAACAAGCCATTATTTTGCCCATTTACAAAAAGCCGACCTAACAATCATAGATGATTGTAAAGTGATTTATCATATGTAACGGGCTATATTACCCTATGAAATGACTTATGGATTGGGAGTCCACACTCAGTTAAAAATCCCCCGCTTCCCCGTTGTCTCGACGATTGCAAGACCTGATATATGAAAAAACACTAAAAAAGAGTATACAATCCCTAAAAATTGCAGTCACACTTTGGATCTATCTCTTTCTAAATTTGTGCATTGTGAATTTCCATTTTTGATGTGCTCCTTTTTTCTTAAATTAAAACTTTTATTTTTTCGCTCTCCCTTCTTCCCGTAAACCAAAAAGGAAAATAGATCACTACAAAATGAAAATTTTAGAGTTTAAGTATGGAAAAAGTTTAAAAATTTAACAAATGTAAGTAAATAAAATTTATTCACACACCAAAAATGAACACAAAAATTTTTGTTGTCCAAGTTTGGGAAATTCCACTAGTTCAACTTTAACGGCTTGGAATTTTATAAGAAAGAGATTTGTTCCACACAAGCTTTAAAAATGGATATGCATGCGTGAAACATGTTAAAGATGCAAATCACCTATGAATCCAAACCTTTTAAAGAGAATAACAAACGCTCATTAAATTCTCAAGGGAACGTGCGGTGGGGTATTTACCCGAGTCAAACAAGCCATTATTTTGCCCATTTACAAAAAGCTGACCTAAGAATCATAGGTGATTGTAAAGTGATTTATCATGCGTAATGGGCTACATTACCCTAAGAAATGACTTATGGATTGGGAGTCCACACTCAGTTAAAAATCCCCCGCTTCCCTCTTTTCCCGACGATTGCAAAACCTGATATATGAAAAATACTAAAAAGAGCTTACAATCCCTAAAAATTGCAGACACTCTTTGGATATCTCTCTCTCTACATTTGTGCATTGTGCATTTTCATTTTAGATTTACTCTTTTTTTCTTAAAGCAAAACTTTGAGTTTTCGCTCTCCCTTCATCCCGTAAACAAAAACGGCAAATAGATCACAACAAAATGACAATTTTAAAGTTTATGTATGGAAAAAATTAAAACAATAACAAATATAAGTAAAGAAAATTTATTCACACACCATAAATGAACAAAAAATATTTGTTTTTCTAGTTTGGGAAAATCCACTAATTCAACCCTAATAGCTTGGAATTTTATAAGAAAGAGATTTGTTCCACACAAGCTTTAAAAATGGATATGCATGCTTGAAACATGTTAAAGATGCAAATCACCTATGGATACAAACCTTTTAAAGAGAATAACAAATGTTCATTAAATTTTCAAGTGAACGTGCGGTGGGATATTTACCTGAGTCAAACAAGCCATTATTTTGCCCATTTACAAAAAGTCGACATAACAATCATAGATGATTTTAAAGTGATTTATCAAGCGTAATTAGCTATATTACCCTATGAAATGAATATTGATAGGGAGTCAACACTCTGTTCAAAATCCCGTGCCTCTCCCTTTTCCCGACGATTGCAAAACCTGTTATAAAACAAAAACTAAAAAGAGCTTACAATCCCTAAAAATTACACACACTCTTTGGAATTATCTCTCTGTACATTTGTGCATTGTGCAATTCCATTTTAGATTTACTCTTTTTTTCTTAAATCAAAACCTTGAGTTTTTGCTCTCCCTTCATCTCGTAAACCAAATAGGCAAATTGATAATAACAAAATGAAAATTTTAAAGTTTATGTATGGAAAAAGTTTTAAAAAATAACAAATTTAAGTAAATAAAATTTATTCACACACCACAAATGAACACAAAAGTTTTGTTGTCCAAGTTTGGGAAATTCCACTAGTACAACCTTAACAGCTTGGAATTTTATAAGAAAGAGGTTTCTTAGACACATGCTTTAAAAATGGATATGCATGCTTCAAACATGTTAAATATGCAAATCACCTATGGATCCAAACTTTTTAAAAAGAATAAAAAACGCTCATTAAATTCTCTAGTGAATGTGCGATGGGATATTTACCTGACTTCAAATAGGCCAAAATTTTGCCCATTGACAAAAAGCTGACCTAACAATCATAGATGATTGTAAAGTGATTTATGATGCGTAACGGGCTATGTTACCCTAAGAAATGACTTATGGATGGGGAGTCAACACTCGGTTCAAAATCCCCCGCCTCCCCCTTTTCGCGACGATTGCAAAACCTGATGTATAAAAAAAACTAAAAACTGCTTTCAATCCCTAAAAATTACAGACACTCTTTGGAATTATCTCTCTCTACATTTGTGCGTTGTGCATTTCCATTTTAGATGTACTCTTTTTTTCTTTAAACAAAACTTTCCGGTTTTGCTCTCCCTTCATCCCGTAAACCAAAAAGGCAAATAGATTACAACAAAAGGAAAAATTGTAGAGTTTCTGTATGGAAAAAGTTTAAAACAATAACAAATATAAGTAAAGAACATTTATTCACACACCACAAATGAACATAAAATTTTTGTCATGCAGGGTTGGGAAATTCCACTAGTTCAACCTTAACAGCTTGGAATTTTATAAGAAAGAGGTTTCTTCCACACATGTTTTAAAAAGGGATATGCATGCTTGAAACATGTTAAAGATACAAATCACCTATGGATCCAAACTTTTTAAAGCGATTAAAAAATGCTATTTAAATTCTCAGGTGAACGTGCGGTGGGATATTTACCCGAGTCAAACAAGCCATTATTTTGCTCATTTACAAAAAGCCGACCTAACAATCATAGATGATTGTAAAGTGATTTATCATATGTAACAGGCAATATTACCCTAAGAAATGACCTATGGATTGGGAGTCGACACTCAGTTTGAAATCCCCCGCCTCCCCCTTTTCCCGACGATTGCAAAACTTGATATATAAAAAAAACTAAAAATAGCTCAAAATCCATAAAAATTGTAGGCACACTTTGTAATTATCTCTCTCTACATTTTTGCATTGTGCATTTCCATTTTAGATGTACTCTTTTTTTTTTAAATCAAAATTTTGAGTTTTCGCTCTCGCTTCATCCTGTAAACCAAAAAGGCAAATAAATCACAAAAAAACGAAAATTTAAGAGTTTGAGTATGGATAAAGTTTAAAACAGTAAAAAATGTACGTAAATAAAATTTATTCACACACCAAAAATGAACACAAAATTTTTGTTATCCAAGTTTGGGAAATTCCACTTGTTCAACTCTAACAGTTTGGAATTTTATATAAAAGAGATTTCTTCAACACATGCTTTAAAAACGGATATGCTTGCTTGAAACATGTTAAAGATGCAAATCACCATTGGATCCAAAAATTTTAATGAAAAAAAAAACGCTATTTAAATTCTCAGGTGAACTTGCGGTGGGAAATTTACCCCAGTCAAACAAGCCATTATTTTGCCCATTTACAAAAAGTCGACCTAAATTTCATAGATGATTGTAAAGTGATTTATCATATTTAAAGGGCTATATTACCCTAAGAAATGACTTATGGATTGGGAGTCCACACTCAGTTAAAAATCCCCCACCTCCCCCTTGTCCAAACGATTGCAAGACCTGATATATAAAAAAAACTAAAAAGAGCATACATTCCCTAAAAATTGCAGACACACTTTGGATCTATCTCTCTACACATTTGTGCATTTTGCATTTCCATTTTAGATGTACTCATTTTTTCTTAAATCAAAACTTTGAGTTTTTTCGTTCTCCGTTCATACCGTAAACCAAAAAGACAAATAGATCACCGCAAAATGAAAATTTTAGAGTTTATGTATGGAAAAATTTTAAAAATTTAGCAAATGTAAGTAAATAAAATTTATTCACACACCACAAATGAACACAAAAGTTTCGTTGTCCAAGTTTGGGAAATTCCACTAGTTCAACCTTAACAGCTTGGAATTTTATAAGAAAGAGGTTTCTTCCACACATGATTTAAAAAGGGATATGCAATCTTGAAACGTGTTAAAGATGCAAATCACCTATGGATCCAAACTTTTTAAAGAGAATAAAAAAAGCTATTTAAATTCCTAGGTGAACGTGCGGTGGGATATTTACCCGAGTCAAAAAAGCCATTATTTTGCCCATTTACAAAAAGCCGACCTAACAATCATAGATGATTGTAAAGTTATTTATCATATGTAAAGGGCTATATTACCCTAAGAAATGACTTATGGGATTGGGAGTCCACACTCAATTAAAAATCCCCCACCTCCCCCTTGTCCCGACAATTGCAACACCTGATATATAAAAAAAACTAAAAAGAGCTTACTATTCCTAAAAATTGCAGGCACTCTTTGGATCTCTCTCTCTCTCTACATTTGTGCATTGTGCATTTTCATTTTAGATGTACTCTTTTTTTATTAATGCAAAACAATGAGTTTTCGCTCTCCCTTCATCTTGCAAACAAAAAAGGCAAATAGATCACAACAAAATGAAAATTTTAAAGTTTATGTATGGAAAAAGTTTAAAACAATAACAAATATAAGTAAATAAAATTTATTCACACACCATAAATAAACACAAAAGATTTGTTTTCCAAGTTTTGGAAAATCCAATAGTTCAACCCAAACTGCTTGTAATTTTATAAGTAAGAGATTTCTTCCACACATGCTTTAAAAACGGATATGCATGTTTGAAACATGTTAAAAATTCAAATAGCCTATGGATCCAAACATTTTAAAGAGAATAAAAAACGCTCATTAAATTCTCAAGTGAACGTGCGGTGGAATATTTATCCGAGTCAAACAAGCCATTATTTTGCCCATTTACAAAAAGCTGACCTAACAATCAGAGATGATTGTAAAGTGATTTATCAAGCGTAACGGGCTATATTACCCTCAAAAATGAATATGGATTGGGAGTCAACACTCGGTTCAAAATCCCTCGCCTCCCCCTTTTCCCGACGATTGCAAACCTATTATAAAACAAAAACTAAAAAGAGCTTACAATCCCTAAAAATTATAGACACTCTTTGGAATTATGTCTCTCCACATTTGTGCATTGTGCAATTCCATTTTAGATGTACTCTTTTTTCTTAAATCAAAAATTTGAGTTTTCGCTCTCCCTTCATCCCGTAAACCAAAAAGGCAAATAGATAACAACAAAACGAAAATTTTAGAGTTTATGTATGGAAAAAGTTTAAAACAATAACAAATGTAAGTAAAGAAAATTTATTCACATGCCACAAATGAATAGAAAAGTTTTGTTGTGCAAGTTTGGGAAATTCCACTAGTTAAAGATGCAAATCACCTATGGATCCAAACTTTTGAAAGTGAATAACCAACGCTCATTAAATTCTCTAGTGAACGTGCGGTGGGATATTTACCCGACTTCAAACAAGCCAAAATTTTGCCCATTAACAAAAAGCTGACCTAACAATCATAGATGATTGTAAAGTGATTTATCATGCGTAACGGGCTATATTACCCTAAGAAATGACTTATGGATTGGGAGTCAACACTCGGTTCAAAATCCCCCGCCTCAATCTTTTCGCGATGATTGCAAAAACTGAAGTATAAAAAAAGCTAAAAAGCGCTTACAATCCCTAAAAATTACAGTCACTCCTTGGAATTATCTCTCTCCACATTTCTGCATTGTGCATTTCCTTTTTAGATGTACTCTTTTTTTCTTAAATTAAACCTTTGAGTTTTCGCTCTCCCTTCATCCCGTAAACCAAAAGGCCAAATAGTTTATTACAAAACGAAAATTTTAGAGTTTCTGTATGGAAAAAGTTTAAAACAAAAACAAATGTAAGTAAAGAACATTTATTCACACACCACATATGAACTCAAAAGTTTTGTCCTGCAAATTTGGGAAATTCCACTAGCTCAACCTTAACAGTTTGGAATTTTATAAGAAAGCGGTTTCTTCCACACATGCTTTAAAAAGGGATGTGCATGCTTGAAACATGTTAAAGATGCAAATCACATATGCATCCAAACTTTTTAAAGAGAATAAAAAAAGTTATTTAAATTCTCAGGTGAGCGTGTGGTGAGATATTTACCCGAGTCAAACAAACCATTATTTTGCGCATTTACAAAAAGCCGACCTAATAATCATAGATGATTTTAAAATGATTTATCATATGTAACTGGCAATATTACCCTAAGAAATGACCTATGGATTGGGAGTCCACAATAAATTCGAAATGCCCCGCCTTCCCCTTTTCCCATCGATTGCAAAACCTAATATATAAAAAAAATCTAAAAAGAGCTTACAATCCCTAAAAATTGTAGACACTGTTTGTAATTATCTCTCTCCACATTTTTGCATTGTGCAATTCCATTTTAGATGTACTCAATTTTTTTTTAAATCATAACTTTGAGTTTTCGCTCTCCCTTCATCCCGTAAACCAAAAAGGCAAATAAATCACAAAAAACGAAAATTTTAGAGTTTATGTGGCAAAAGTTTAAAAAAATAACAAATGTAATTAAAGAAAATTTATTCACACACCACAAATGAACACAAAAGTTTTGTTATCCAAGTTTGGGAAATTCCACTAGTTCAACCTTACCAGCTTGGAATTTTATAAGAAAGAGGTTTCTTCCACACATGCTTTAAAAATGCATATGCATGCTTGAAACATGTTAAAGATGCAAATCACCTATGGATCGAAACTTTTTAAAGAGAATAAAAAATACTATTTAAATTCTCATGTGAACGTGAGGTGGGATATTTACCCGAGTCAAACAAGCCATTATTTTGCCCATTTACAAAAAGCCGACCTAACAATCATAGATGATTGTAAAGTGATTTATCATGCATAACGGGCTATATTACGCTACGAAATGACTGATAAATTGGATGTCCACACTCAATTAAAACTCCCCTGCCACCCCCTTTTCCCGACGATTGCACAACTAGATATAAAAAAAAAACTAAAAAGAGTTTACAATCCATAAAAATTGCAGACATTCTTTGGATCTCTCTCTCTCTACATTTGTGCATTGTTGATTTTCATTTTAGTTGTACTCTTTTTTCCTAAAGCAAAACTTTGAGTTTTCGCTCTCCCTTCATCCCGTAAACTGAAAAGGCAAATAGATCACATCAAAATGAAAATTTTAAAGTTTATATATGGAAAAAGTTTAAAACAATAACAAATATAAGTAAAGAAAATTTATTCACACACCATAAATGAACACAAAAGATTTGTTTTCCAAGTTTGGGAAAATCTACTAGTTCAACCCAAACTGCTTGGAATTTTATAAGAAAGAGATTTCTTCCACACATGCTCTAAAAAAAATATGAATGTTTGAAACATGTTAAAGATGCAAATAGCCTATGGATCCAAACCTTTTAAAGAGAATAAAAAACGCTCATTAAATTCTCAAGTGAACATGTGGTGGAATATTTACCCGAGTCAAACAAGCCATTATTTTGCCCATTTACAAAAAGCTGACCCAACAATCATAGATGATTGTAAAGTGATTTATCTAGCGTAACGGGCTATATTACCCTAAGAAATGAATATGGATTGGGTGTCAACACTCGGTTCAAAATCTCCCGCCTACCTCTTTTCTCGACGATTCCAAAACCTGTTATAAAACAAAAACTAAAAAGAGCATACAATCCCTAAAAATTACAGACACTCTTCGGAATTATGTCTCTCTACATTTGTGCATTGTGCAATTCCATTTTAGATGTACCCTTTTTTTAAATCAAAACTTCGAGTTTTTGCTCTCCCTTCATCCCGTAAACCAAAAAGGCAAATAGATAACAACAAAACGAAAATTTTAGAGTTTATGTATGGAAAAAGTTTAAAACAATAACAAATGTAAGTAAAGAAAATTTATTCACAAACCACAAATGAACAGAAAAGTTTTGTTGTGAGAGTTTGGGAAATTCCACTAGTTCAACCTTAACAGCTTGAAATTTTATAAGAAAGAGGTTTCTTCCACACATGCTTTAAAAATGGATATGCATGTTTGAAACATGTTAAAGATGCAAATCACCTATGCATCCAAACTTTTGAAAAAGAATAACAAACGCTCATTAAATTCTCTAGTGAACATGCGGTGGGATATTTACCCGACTTCAAACAAGCCAAAATTTTGCCCATTAAAAAAAAACTGACCTAACAATCATAGATGATTGTAAAGTGATTTATCATGCGTAACGGGCTATATTACCCTAAGAATTGACTTATGGATTGGGAGTCAACACTCGGTTCAAAATCCCCCGCCTCAATCTTTTCGCGATGATTGCAAAACCTGATGTATAAAAAGAACTAAAAAGCGCTTACAATGCCTAAAAATTACAGACACTCTTTGGAATTATCTGTCTCCACATTTGTGCATTTTGTATTTCCTTTTTAGATGTACTCTTTTTTTCTTAAATCAAAACTTTGAGTTTTCGCTCTCCCTTCATCCCGTAAACCAAAAAGGAGAATAGATTACTACAAAACAAAAATTTTAGAGTTTCTGTATAGAAAAAGTTTAAAACAATAATGAAAGTAAGTAAAGAACATTTATTCACACGCCACAAATGAACACAAAAGTTTTGTCTTGCAAATTTGGGCAATTCCACTAGTTCAACCTAAACAGTTTGGAATTTTATTACAAAGCGGTTTCTTCCACACATGCTTTAAAAAGGGATATGCATGCTTGAAAAATGTTAAAGATGCAAATCACCTTTGGATCCAAACTTTTTAATGAGAATAAAAAACGCTATTTAAATTCTCAGGTGAACGTGCGGTGGGATATTTACCCGAGTCAAACAAGCCATTATTTTGCCCATTTACAAAAAGCCGACCTAATAATCATAGATGATTGTAAAGTGATTTATCATATGTAACTGGAAATATTACCCTAAGAAATGACCTATGGATTGGGAGTCAACACTAAGTTCGAAATACTCCTCCTTCCCCTTTTCCCGCCGATTGCAAAACCTGAAATATAAAAAAAACTAAAACGAGCTTACAATCCCTAAAAATTTTAGAAACTCTTTGTAATTATCTCTCTCTACATTTGTGCATTGTGCAATTCCATTTTAGATGTACTCTATTTTTTTTAAATCAAAACTTTGAGTTTTCGCTCTCCCTTCATCCCGTAAACCGAAAAGGCAAATAAATCACAAAAAAAACGAAAATTTTAGAGTTTATGTATGGAAAAAGTTTAAAGCAACAACAAATGTAAGTAAAGAAAATTTATTCACACACCACAAATGAACACAAAATTTTTGTTATCCAAGTTTGGGAAATTCCACTAGTTCAACCTTAACAGCTTGGAATTTTATAAGAAAGAGGTTTCTTCCACACATGCTTTATAAATGCATATGCATGCTGGAAACATGTTAAAGATGCAAATCACCTATGGATCCAAACTTTTTAAAGAGAATAAAAAACGCTATTTAAATTCTCAGGTGAACGTGCTGTGGGATATTTACCCGAGTCAAACAAGCCATTATTTTGCCCACTTACGAAAAGCCGACCTAATAATCATAGATGATTGTAAAGTCATTTATCATGCATAATGGGCAATATTACCCTAAGAAATGACTTATGGATTGGGAGTCCACACTCAGTTAAAAATCCTCTGCCTCCCCCTTTTCCCGACGATTGCAAAACCTGATATCTAAAAAAAAACTACAAAGAGCTTAAAATCCATCAAAATTGTAGACACTCTTTGTATCTCTCTCTCTCTACATTTGTGCATTGTTGATTTTCATTTTAGATGTACTCTTTTTTCCTAAAGCAAAACTTAGAGTTTTCGCTCTCTCTTCATCCCGTAAACAAAAAAGGCAAATAGATCACAATAAAATGAAAATTTTAAAGTTTATGTATGCAAAAAGTTTAAAACAATTACAAATATAAGGAAAGAAAATTTATTCACACACCATAAATGACCTCAAAAGATTTTTTTTCCAAGTTTGGGAAAATCCACTAGTTCAACCCAAACAACTTGGAATTTGATAAGAAAGAGATTTCTTCCACACATGCTTTAAAAACGGATTTGCATGTTTGAAACAAGTTAAAGATGCAAATAGCCTATGGATCCAAACCATTTAAAGAGAATAAAAAATGCTCATTATATTCTCAAGTGAACGTGCGGTGTGATATTTACCCGAGTCGAACAAGCCATTATTTTGCCCATATACAAAAAGCTGGCCTAACAATCATAGATGATTGTAAAGTGATTTATCAAGCGTAACGGGCTATATTACCCTAAGAAATGAATATGGATTGGGAGTCAACACTCGGTTCCAAATCCCCCACCTCCCTATTTCGCGATGATTGCAAAACCTGATATATAAAAAAAACTAACAAGCGCTTATAATCCCTAAAAATTACAGACACTCTTTGGAATTATCTCTCCCTACATTTGTGCAATGTGCATTTCCATTTTAGATGCACTTTGAGTTTTCGCTCTCCCTTCATCCCGTAAACTTAAAAGGCAAATAGATCACTATAAAACAAAAATTTTAGAGTTTATGTATGGAAAAATTCTAAAACAATAACAAATGTAAGTAAAGAAAATTTATTCACACACCACAAATGAACACAAAAGTTTTGTTGTCCAAGTATGGGAAATTCCACTTGTTGAACCCGTACAGTTTGGAATTTTTTAAGAAAGAAATTTCTTCCACTCATGCTTTAAAAATGGATATGCATGCTTGAAACATGTTAAAGATGCAAATCACCTATGGATCGAAACCTTTTAAAGAGAATAAAAAACGATCATTAAATTCTCATGTGAACATGCGGTGGGATATTTGCCCGAGTAAAACAAGCCATTATTTTGCCCATTTACAAATAACTGAGCTAACAATCATAAATGATTGTAAAGTGATTTATCATGCGTAATGGGAAATATTACCCTAAGAGATAACTTATGGATTGGGAGTCAACACTCTGTTCGGAATCCCCCGCCTCCCCCTTCATCCCGTAAACCAAAAAGGCAAATAGATCACAACAAATCAAAAAATTTAGAGTTTATATATGGAAAAAGTTTAAAACAATAACAAATGTAAGTAAGGAAAATTTATTCACACACCACCAATGAACACAAAAGTTTTGTTGTCCAAGTATGGGAAATTCCACTAGTTCAACCATAACAAATTGGAATTTTATAAGAAAGAAACTTCTTCCACTCAAACATTAAAAATGGATATGCATGCTTGAAACATGTTAAAGATGCAAATCACCTATGGATCCAAACCTTTGAAAGAGAATAAAAAACGATCATTAAATTCTCATGTGAACGTGCGGTGGGATATTTACCCGAGTTCAACAAGCCATTATTTTCCCATTAACAAAAAGCTGACCTAACAATCATAGATGATTGTAAAGTGATTTATCATGCATAACGGGCTATATTACCCTAAGAAATGACTTATGGATTGGGAGTCCACACTCAGTTAAAAATCCCCTGCCTCCCCCTTTTCCCGATGATTGCAAAACCTGATATATAAAAAAAACTAATAAAGAGCTTACAATCCCTAAAACTTGCAGACACACTTTGGTATTATCTCTCTCTACATTAGTTCATTGTGGATTTCCATTTTTGATGTACCCTTTTTTTCTTATATCAAAACTTTGAGTTTTTCACTCTCCCTTCATCCCGTAAACCAAAAAGGCAAATAGATCACAACAAATCGAAAGTTTTAGAGTTTATATATGGAAAAAGTTTAAAACAATAACAAATGTAAGTAAAGAAAATTTATTCACACACCAGAAATGAACACAAAAGTTTTGTTGTCCAAGTTTGGGAAATTTCGCTAGTTCATCCCGAACTGCTTGGAATTTTATGAGAAAAAGATTTCTTCCACTCATGCTTTAAAAATGTATATGCATGCTTGAAACATGTTAAAGATGCAAATCACCTATGGATCCAAACCTTTTAAAGAGAATAAAAAACGATCAATCAAATTCTCATGTGAATGTGCGGTGGGATATTTACCCTTGTAAAACAAGCCATTATTTTGCCCATTTACAAAAAGCTGACCTAACAATCATAGATAATTGTAAAGTGAATTATCATGCGTAACGGGCAATATTACCCTGAGAGATAACTTATGGATTGGGAGTCAACACTCGGTTCGAAATCACCCGCCTGCCCTTTTTGCCCACGATTGCAAAACCTGATATATAGAAAAAACTAAAAATAGCTTACAATCCCTAAAAATTGTAGACACTCTTTCTACTTACCTCTCTCTACATTTTTGCATCGTGCATTTCCATTTTAGATGCACTCTTTTTTATTTAAATCAAAACTTTGAGTTTTCGCTCTCCCTTCATCCCGTAAACCAAAAAGGCAAATAGATCACAACAAAGCGAAAATTTTGGAGTTTATATATGGAAAAAGTTTAAAACAATAACAAATGTAAGTAAAGAAAATTTATTCACACACCACAAAAGAACACAAAATTTTTGTTATCCAAGTTTGGGAAATTCTACTTGTTCAACCCTAACAGCTTGGAATTTTATAAGAAAGTAATTTCTTCCACACATGCTTTAAAAACGGATATGCATGCTTGAAACATGTTAAAGATTCAAATCACCTATGGATCCAAACCTTTTAAAGAGAATAACAAATGCTCATTAAATTCTCAAGTGAACGTGCGGTGGGATATTTACCCGAGTCAAACAAGCCATTATTTTGCCCATTTACAAAAAGTTGACCTAACAATCATAGATGATTGTAAAGTGATTTTTAATGCGTAACGGGCTATATTACCCTAAGAAATGACTTATGGATTGGGAGTCCACACTCAGTTAAAAATCCCCCCCCCCCCCCTCGCCCTTTTCTCGACGATTACCAAACCTGATATATAAAAAAAACTAAAAACAACTTACAATCCATAAAAATTGCAGACACTATTTGGATCTCTCTCTCTCTCCACATTTGTGCATTGTGAATTTTCATTTTAGATGTACTCATTTTTTCTTAAAGAAAAACTTTGAGTTTTCGCTCTCCCTTCATCTCGTAAACCAAAAAGGCAAATAGATCACAACAAAACGAAAATTTTAAAGTTTATGTAAGGAAAAAGTTTAAAACAAAAAAAAATTCAATTAAATCAAATTTAGTTACACACCACAAATGAACACAAAAGTTTGGTTGTCCAAGTTTGGGAAATTCCACTAGTTCAACCCTAACAGCTTGAAATTTTATAAGAAAGAAATTTCTTCCACACATGCTTTAAAAATGGATATGCATGCTTGAAACATGTTAAATATGCAAATCACCTATGGATCCAAACCTTTTAAAGAAATTAACAAGAGCTCATTAAATTTTCAAGTGAACGTGCGGTGGGATATTTACTCGATTCAAACAAGCCATTATTTTGCCCATTTACAAAAAAATTGACCTAACAATCATTGATGATTGTAAAGTGATTTATAATGTATAACGAGCTATATTACGCAAATAAATGACTTATGGATTGGGACTCAACACTCACTTCGAAATCCCCCACCTCCCCTTTTCCCGACGATTGCAAAACCTGATATATAAAAAAAACTAAAAGGAGCTTACAATCACTAAAAATTGCATACACTCTTTGGAATTTATCTTTCTCTACATTTGTGAATTGTGCATTTCCATTTTAGTTGTACTCCTTTTTTCTTAAATCAAAACTTTGAGTTTTTCACTTTGCCTTCATCCCGTAAACCAAAAAGGCAAATAGATCACAAATAAAAGAAAATTTTAGAGTTTATTTATGGAAAAATTTTAAAACAATGATAAATGTAAGTAAAGAAAATTTATTCACACACCAAAAATGAACACAAAATTTTTGTTGTCCAAGTTTGGGAAATTCCACTAGTTCATCCCGAACTACTTGAAATTTTATAAGAAAGAGATTTCTTCCACTCATGCTTTAAAAATGGATATGCATGCTTGAAACTTGTTAAAGATGCAAATCACCTATGGATTCAAACCTTTTAAAGAGAATATAAAACGCTCAGTAAATTCTCAAGGGAACATGCGGTGGGATATTTACTCGAGTCAAACAAGCCATTATTTTTCCCATTTACAAAAATTTGTCCTAACAATCATAGATGATTGTAAAGTGATTTATCATGCGTAATGGGCAATATTTCCCAGAGAAATGACTTATGGATTGGGAGTGAACACTCGGTTCAAAATCCCCCGCCTCCCCCATTTCCTGACAAATGCAAAACCTGATATATAAAAAAAACTAAAAAGAGCTTAAAAGCCCTAAAAATTACAGACACTCTTTGGAATTATCTGTCTCTACATTTTTTCATTGTGTATTTCCATTTTGGAAGTACTCTTTTTTTCAGTAATCAAAATTTGAGTTTTTCGCACTCCCTTCGTCTCGTAAACCAAAAAGGCAAATAGATCATAAAAAAATGAAAATTTTAGAGTTTATGTATGGAAATTTTTTAAAACAATAACAATGTAAGTAAAGCAAATTTATTTACACACCACAAATGAACACAAAAGTTTTGTTGTCCAAGTTTGGGAAATTCCACCAGTTCAACCCTAACAGCTTGGAATTTTATAAGAAAAAGATTTCTTCCACACATGCTTTAAAAATAGATATGCATGCTTGAAACATGTTAAAGAGGCAAATCACCTATGGATCCAAACCTTTTAAAGAGAATAACAAACGTTCAGTAAATTCTCAAGTGAACGTGCGGTGGGATATTTACCCGAGTCAAACTAGCCATTATTTTACCCATTTACAAAAAGTGGACCTAACAATAGTAGATTATTGTAAAGTGTTTTATCATGCGTAACGGGTTATATTACCCTAAGAAATGACTTATGGATTGGGAGTAAACACGCGATTAAAAAGCCCCCGCCTCCCCATTTCGCGACGATTGCAAAACCTGATATATAAAAAAGACTAAAAAGCCCTTACAATCCCTAAAAATTACAAACACTCTTTGGAATTATCTCTCTCTACATTTGTGCATTGTGCATATCCTTTTTAGATGTACTTTGTTTTTCTTAAATCAAATATTTAAGTTTTCGCTCTCCCTTCATCCCATAAACCAAAAAGGCAAATAGATCACTACAAAACGAAAATTTTAGAGTTTATGCATGGAAAAAGTTTAAAACAATAACAAATGTAAGTAAAGAAAATTTATTCACACACCACAAATGAACAAAAAAATTTTGTTGTCCAAGTATGGGAAATTCCGCTAGTTCAACCCGAACAACTTGGAATTTTATAAGAAAGACATTTCTTCCACTCATGCTTCAAAAACGGATAGGCATGCTTGAAACATGTTAAAGAAGTAAATCTCCTATGGATCAAAACCTTTTAAAGAGAATAAAAAATGATCATTAAATTCTCATGTGAACGTGTGGTGGGATATTTACCCGAGTAAAACAAGCCATTATTTTGCCCATTTAAAAAAAGTTGACCTAACAATCATAGATGATTGTAAAGTTATTTATGATGCGTAACGGGCAATATTACCCTGAGAGATAACTTATGAATTGGGAGTGAACACTCGATTCGAAATCCCCCGCCTCCCCTTTTTCCCAACGATTGCAAAACCTGATATATAAAAAAAACCAAAAAAGAGCTTACAATCCCTAAAAATTGCAGACACACTTTGGTATTATCTCTCTCTACATTTGTACATTGTGGTTTTCCATTTTTTATGTACTCTTTTTTTCTTAAATCAAAACTTTTAGTTTTTCGCTCTCCCTTCATCTCGTAAACCAAAAAGGCAAATTGATCACAAAAAATCAAAAATTTTGAGTTTATATATGGAAAAATTTTAAAACAATAACATATGTAAGTAAAGAAAATTTATTCACACACCACAAATGAACACAAAAGTTTTGTTGTCCTAGTATGGGAAATTCCACTAGTTAGACCTGAACAGCTTGGAATTTTATAAGAAAGAGATTTCTTCCACACATGGTATAAAAAAGCATATGCATGCTTGAAACATGTTAAAGGCGCAAATGACCTATAGATCCAAACCTTTTAAAGAGAATAACAAACGCTCATTAATTCTCAAGTGAATGTGTGGTGGGATTTTTATCCAAGTCAAACTAGCCATTATTTTGCCCATTTATAAAAAAGCTGACCTAACAATCATAGATGATTGTAAAGTGATTTATCATGCGTAACGGGCTATATTTACCTAAGAAATGACTGATGGATTGGGAGTCAACAGTCGGTTCAAAATCCCCTCCCTCCCCATTTCGCGACGATTGCAAAACCTGATATATAAAAAAAAACTAAAAAGCGCTTACAATCCTTCAAAATTACAGACACTCTTTTGAATTATCTCTCTCTACATTTGTTCATAGTGCATTTTCATTTAAGATGTACATTTTATTTCTTAAAATAAAACTTTGAGTTTTTGCTGTCCCTTCATCCCGTAAACCAAAAAGGCAAATAGATCACTATAAAGCGAAAATTTTAGAGTTTATGTATAGAAAAAGTCTAAAACAATAAAAAATGTAAGTAAAGAAAATTTATTCACACACCACAAATGAACACAAAAGTTTTGTTGTCCAAGTATGGGAAATTCCACTAATTGAACCTGAATAGCTTGGAATTTTATTAGAAAGAGATTTCTTCCACTCATGCTTTAAAAACGGATATGCACGCTTGAAACATGTTAAAGATGCAAATCACCTATGGATCCAAACCTTTTACAGAGAATAAAAAATGATCATTAAATTCTCATGTGAACGTGCGGTGGTATATTTGCCCGAGTAAAACAAGCCATTATTTTGCCCATTTACAAAAAGTTGACAGAACAATCATAGATGATTGTAAAGTGATTTATCATGCGTAATGGGAAATATTACCCAGAGAGATGACTTATGGATTGGGAGTCAACACTCGGTTCGAAGTCCCCCGCCTCCCCCTTTTCCCGACGATTGCAAAACGTGATAAATAAAAAAAACCAAAAAAGATCTTACAATCCCTAAAAATTGTAGACACACTTTCGTATTATCTCTCTCTACATTTGTGCATTTTGGATTTCCATTTTTGATGTACTCTTTTTTGCGTAAATCAAAACTTTGAGTTTTTCGCTCTCCCTTCATCCCGTAAGCCAAAAAGGCAAATAGATCACAACAAAACGAAAAATTTAGAATTTATGTATGGAAAAAGTTTAAAACAATAAAAAATTTAAGTAAATCAAATTTATTTACACACCACAAATGAACAGAAAAGTTTGGTTGTCCACGTTTGGGAAATTCCACTAGTTCAACCCTAGCAGCTAGGAATTTTATAAGAAAGAGATTTCTTCCCCACATGCTTTAAAAATGGATATGCATGCTTGAAACATGTTAAAGATGCAAATCACCTATGAAACCAAACCTTTTAAAGAGAATAGCAAGCGATCATTAAATTCTCAAGTGAACGTGCAGTGGGATATTTACCCGAGTCAAACAAGCAATTATTTTGCCTATTTACAAAAAGCTGACCTAACAATCATAGATGATTGTAAAGTGATTTATCATGCGTAACAGGCTATATTACCCGAACAAATGACTTATGGATTGGGATTCAACACTCAGTTCGAAATCCCCCACCACCCCCTTTTCCCGACGATTGCAAAACCTAATATATAAAAAAAAACTAAAAAGAGCTTACAATCCCTAAAAATTTCAGTCACTCTTTGGAATTTATCTTTCTCTACATTTGTGCATTGAGCATTTCCATTTTAGATGTACTCATTTTTTCTTAAATCAAAACTTTGAGTTTTTCGCTCTCTCTTCATCTTGTAAACCAAAAAGGAAAATAGATCACAACACAACGAAAATTTTAGAGTTTATTTAAGGAAAAAATTTAAAACAATAACAAATGTAAGTAGAGAAAATTCATTCACACACCACAAATGAACACAAAAGTTTTGTTGTCCAAGTTAGGGAAATTCCACTAGTTTGTCCCGAACTGCTTGAAATTTTATAAGAAAGAGATTTCTTCCACTCATGCTTTACAAACGGATTTGCATTCTTGAAACATGTTAAAGATGAAAATAACGTATGGATTCAAACCTTTTAAAGAGAATAAAAAACGCTCAGTAAATTCTCAAGTGAACAAGCGGTGGGATATTTACCCGAGTAAAACTAGCCATTATTTTGCCCATTTAAAAAAAGCTGACCTAACAATCATAGATGATTATAAAGTGATTTATCATGCGTAACGGGTAATATTATCTAAGAAATGACTTATTGATATGAAGTCAACACTCGGTTCGAAATCCCCTGCCTCCCCCTTTACCCGACGATTGCAAAACCTGATATATAAAAAAAACTAAAAGGAGCTTACAATCCCTATAAATTGCAGACACACTTTGGTATTATCTCTCTTGAAAATTGTGCGTAGTGGATTTCTATTTTAAATTTACTCTTTTTTTCTTAAATCAAAATATGAGTTTTTCGCTCTCGCTTCAACCCGTAAACAAAAAAGGCAAATAGATCACAACAAAAGAAAAATTTTAGAGTTTATGTATCGAAAAAGTTTAAAACAATAACAAATTTAAGTAAAGCAAATTTATTCACACACCACAAATGAACACAAAAGTTTTGTTGTCCAAGTTTGGGAAATTCCACCAGTTCAACCCTAACAGCTTGGAATTTTACAAGAAAGAGATTTCTTCCACACATGATTTAAAAATGGATATGCATGCTTGAAACATGTTAAAGATGCAAATCACCGATGGATCCAAACCTTTTAAAGAGAATAACAAACGCTCAGAAAATTCTCAGGTGAATGTGCGGTGGGATATTTACCCGAGTCAAACTAGCCATTATTTTGCCCATTTACAAAAAGCGGACCTAACAATCATAGATGATTGTAAAATAATTTATCATGTGTAACGAGCTATATTACCCTAAGAAATGACTTATGGTTTGGGAGTCAACACTCGGTTCAAAATCCCCCGCCTCCCCATTTCGCGACGATTGCAAAACCTGATATATAAAAAAAACTAAAAAGAGCTTACAATACCTAAAAATTGCAAACACACTTTGGAATTTTCTGTCTCTACATTTGTGCAATGTCCATTTCCATTTTAGAAGTACTCTTTTTTTCTTAAATCAAAACTTTGAGTTTTTCGCTCTCCCTTCATCCCGTAAATAAAAAAGGCAAGTAGATCACAATAAAACAAAAATTTTAGAGTTTATTTATGGAAAAAGTTTACAACAATAAAAAATTTAAGTAAATAAAATTTATTCACACACCACAAATGAACACAAAAGTTTTGTTGTCCAAGCTTGGGAAATTCCACTAGGTCATCCCGAACTGCTTCAAATTTTATAAGAAAGCGATTTTTGCCACACATGCTTCAAAAATGGATATGCATGCTTGAAACATGTTAAAGATGCAAATCACCTATGGATTCAAACCTTTAAAAGAGAATAAAAAATGCTCGATAAATTCTCATGTGAACGTGCGGTGGGATATTTACCAGAGTCAAACTAGCCATTATTTTGTCCATTAAAAAAACGCTGACCTAACAATCATAGATGATTGTAAAGTGATTTATCATGCGTAACGGGCAATACTACCGTGAGAAATGACTTATGGATTGGGAGTCAACACACGGTTCGAATCCCTCCACCACCCCCCCCCCCCCCCCCCCCCCCCCCCCCCCACCCCTCCCCCTTTACCCGATGATGGCAAAACCTGATATTTAAAAAAAATTAAAAAGAGCTTACAATCCCTATAAATTGCAGACACACTTTGGTATTATCTCTCTCTACAATTGTGCATTCTGGATTCCTATTTTAGATGTACACTTTTTTTATTTAATCAAAATTTGAGTTTTTCAGTCTCCCTTCATCCCATAAACAAAAAAGGCAAACAGATCACAACAAAATGAAAATTTTAGAGTTTATGTATGGAAAAAGTTTAAAAAAATAACAAATGTAAGTAAATCGAATTTATTTACGCACCACAAATGAACACAAAAGTTTTGTTGTCACAATTTAGGAAATTCCACTAGTTCAACCCTAACAGCTTGGAATTTTATAAGAAAGATATTTCTTCCACACATGCTTTAAAATTGGATAAGCATGCTTGAAACATGTTAAAGATGCAAATCACCTATGGATCCAAACCTTTTAAAGAGAATAACAAATGCTCAGTAAACTCTCAAACGAACATGCGGTGGGATATTTACCGAGTCAAACTAGCCAATATTTTGCCCATTTACAAAAAGTAGACCTAACAATCACAGAAGATTGTAAAGTGATTTATCATGCCTAACGGGCAATATAATCCTGACAAATGACTTATGGATTGGGAGTCAACGCTCATTAAATTCTCATGTGAACGTGCGGTGGGATATTTACCCGAGTCAAACTAGCCATTATTTTGCCCTTTTGCAAAAAGTTGTACTAACAATCATAGATGATTGTAAATTGATTTATCATGCGTAACGGGCAATATTACCCTGAGAAATGACTTATAGATTGGGAGTCAACACTCGGTTTGAAATCCCCCGCCTCCCCTTTACTCGACGATTGCAAAACCTGACATATAAAAAAAACCAAAAAGAGCTTACAATCCCTATAAATTGCAGACACACTTTGGTATTATCTCTCTCTACAATTGTGCATTGTGTATTCTTATTTTAGACGTACTTTTTTTTTCTTAAATCAAAATTTGAGTTTTTCGCTCTCCATTCATCCCGTAAACAAAAAAGGCAAATAGCTCACGACAAAACAAAAATTTTAGAGTTTATGTATGGAAAATTTTAAAACAATAACAAATATAAGTGAAGAAAATTTATTCACACACCACAAATGAACACAAAAGTTTTGTTGTCCAAGATTGGGAAATTCCACTAGTTCAACCCTAACAGCTTGGAATTTTATAAGAAAGAGATTTCTTTCACACATGCTTTAAAAATGGATATGCATGCTTCAAACATGTTAAAGATTCAAATATCCTATGGATTCAAACCTTTTAAAGAGAATAACAAACGCTCAGTAAATTCTCAGGTGAACGTGCGGTGGGATATTTACCCGAGTCAAACTAGCCAATATTTTGCCCATTTACAAAAAGCGGACCTAAGAATCATAGATGATTGTAAAGTGTTTTATCATGCATAACGGGAAATATTACCCTGAGAAATGACTTATGGATTGGAAGTCAACACTTGGTTCCAAATCCCCTGCCTCCCCTTTTTCCCGACGTTTGCAAAACCTGATATATAAAAAAAACTAAAAAGAGCTTACAATCCCTAAAAATTATAGACACTCTTCGGAATTATCTCTGTCTACATTTGTGCATTGTGCATTCCCATTTTAGATGTACTGTTTTTTTCTTAAATCAAAACTTTGAGTTTTTCGCTCTCCCTTCATCCCGTAAACCAAAAAGGCAAATAGATCACAACAAAACGAAAATTTAAGAGTTTAAGTATGGAAAAAGTTTAAAACAATAACAAATGTAAGTAAATCAAATTTATTCACACACCACAAATGAACACAAAAGTTTTGTTGTCCAAGTTTTCGAAATTCCACCAGTTCAACCCTTTCAGCTTGGAATTTTATAAGAAAGAGATTTCTTCCACACATGCTTTAAAAAAGCATATGCATGCTTGAAACATGTTAAAGGTGCAAATGACCTATAGATCCAAACCTTTTAAAGAGAATAACAAACGCTCAGAAAATTCTCTAGTGAACGTGTGGAGGATATTTACCCGAGTCAAACTAGCCATTATTTTGCCCATTTATAAAAAAATCTGACCAAACAATCATAAATGATTGTAACGTGATTTATCATGCGTAATGGGAAATATTACCCTGAGAAATGACTTATGGATTGGGAGTCAACACTCGGTTCAAAATCCCCCACCTCCTTCTTTTCCCAACGATTGCAAAACCAGATAAATAAAAAAAATTTGAAAAGAGCTTATAATCCCTAAAAATTTCGGACACTCTTTGGAATTATCTCTCTCTACATTTGTGCATTGTGCATTTCCATTTTAGAAGTACTCTCTTTCTCTTAAATCAAAACTTTGAGTTTTTCGATCTCCCTTCATCCCGTAAACCAAAAAGGCAAATATATCACAACAAAACGAAAATTTTAGAGTTTATGTATTGAAAAAGTTTAAAACAATAACAAATTCAAGTAAATCAAATTTATTCACACACCACAAATGAACACAAAAGTTTTGTTTTGCAAGTTTGGGAAATTCCACCAGTTCAACCCTAACTGCTTGGAATTTTATAAGAAAGAGATTTCTTCCACACATGCTTTAAAAAAGCATATGCATGCTTGAAACATGTGAAAGGTGAAAATGACCTATAGATCCAAACCTTTTAAAGAGAATAACAAACGCTCAGAAAATTCTCAAATGAACGTGTGGAGGGATATTTACCTGAGTCAAA
Organism: Aristolochia californica; assembly: GCF_029961685.1. Taxonomy (NCBI): domain Eukaryota; kingdom Viridiplantae; phylum Streptophyta; class Magnoliopsida; order Piperales; family Aristolochiaceae; genus Aristolochia; species Aristolochia californica. The sequence goes on from NW_027181837.1 coordinate 11,044,898, forward strand.
CTAGCCATTATTTTGCCCATTTATAAAAAATCTGACCAAACAATCATAGTTGATTGTAACGTGATTTATCATGCGTAATGGGAAATATTACCCTGAGAAATGACTTATGGATTGGGAGTCAACACTCGGTTCAAAATCCCCCACCTCCTTTTCCCAACGATTGCAAAACCTGATAAATAAAAAAAAATTGAAAAGTGCTTATAATCCCTAAAAATTTTGGACACTCTTTGGAATTATCTCTCTCTACATTTGTGCATTGTACATTTCCATTTTAGAAGTACTCTCTTTCTCTTAAATCAAAAATTTGAGTTTTTCGCTCTCCCTTCATCCCGTAAACCAAAAAGGCAAATATATCACAACAAAACGAAAATTTTAGAGTTTATGTATTGAAAAAGTTTAAAACAATAACAAATTCAAGTAAATCAAATTTATTCACACACCACAAATGAACACAAAAGTTTTGTTTTGCAAGTTTGGGAAATTCCACCAGTTCAACCCTAACTGCTTGGAATTTTATAAGGAAGAGATTTCTTCCACACATGCTTTAAAAATGCATATGCATGCTTGAAACATGTTAAAGGTGCAAATGACCTATAGATCCAAACCTTTTGAAGATAATAACAAACGCTCAGTAAATTCTCAAGTGAACGTGTGGTGGGATATTTACCTGAGTCAAACTAGCTATTATTTTGCCCATTTATAAAAAAGTTGACCTAACAATCATAGATGATTGTGAAGTGATTTATCTTGCGTAACGGGCTATATTACCCTTAGAAATGACATATGGATTGGGAGTCAACACTCGGTTCAAAATCCCCCGCCTCCCCATTTCGCAACGATTGCAAAACCTGATATATAAAAAAAACTAAAAAATGCTTACAATCCCTAAAAATTACAGACACTCTTTGGAATTATCTGTCTCTACATTTGTGCATTGCACATTTTCTTTTTAGATGTACTGTTTTTTACTTAAATCAAAACTTTGAGTTTTCGCTTTCCCTTCATCCCGTAAACCAAAAAGGCAAATAGATCTCTACAAAACGAAAATTTTAGAGTTTATGTATGGAAAAAGTTTAAAACAATAAAAAATTTAAATAAATAAAATTTATTCACACGCCACAAATGGACACAAAAGTTTTGTTGTCCAAGTATGGGAAATTCCACTTGTTCAACCCGAACAACTTGGAATTTTATAAGAAAAAGATTTCTTCCACTGATGCTTTAAAAATGGATATGCATGCTTGAAACATGTTAAAGATGCAAATCACCTATGGATTCAAACCTTTTAAAGAGAATAAAAAAGGATCATTAAATTCTCGTGTGAACGTGCGGTGGGATATTTACCCGAGTAAAACAAGCCATTATATTGCCCATTTACAACAAGCTGACCTAACAATCATAGATGATTGTAAAGTGATTTATCATGCCTAACGGGCAATATTACCCTGAGAGATAACTTATGGATTGGGAGTCAACACTCGGTTCAAAATCCCCCGCCTCCCACTTTTCCCGACGATTGCAAAACCTAATATATAAAAAAAACCAAAAAGAGCTTACAATCCCTAAAAATTGCAGTCACTCTTTGGAATTATCTCTCTCTACATTTGTGCATTGTGCATTTCTATTTTAGAAGTACACTTTTTTTTTTAAATCATTACTTTCAGTTTTTCGCTCTACCTTCATACTGTAAACCTAAAAGGCAAATATATCACAACAAAACGAAAATTTTAGAGTTTATGTATGGAAAAAGTTTAAAAAATTATCAAATGTAAGTAAAGCAAATTTATTCACTCACCACAAATGAACACAAAAGTTTTGTCGTCCAAGTTTGGGAAATTCCACCAGTTCAACCCTAACAACTTGAAATTTTATAAGAAAGAGATTTCGTGCACACATGCTTTAAAAATGCATATGCATCCTTGAAACATGTTAAAGGTACAAATGACCTATAGATCCAAAACTTTTAAAAAGAATAACAAAGGCTCAGTAAATTCTCAGGTGAACGTGTGGTGGGATATTTACCCGAGTCAAACTAGCCATTATTTTGCCCATTTATAAAAAAGTTGACCTAACAATCATAGATGATTGTAAAGAGATTTATCATGCGTAACAGGCTATGTTACCCTAAGAAATGACTTATGGATTGGGAGTCCACACTCGGTTCAAAATCCCCCGCCTCCCCATTTTGTGACGATTCCAAAACCTGATATATAAAAAAAACTAAAAAACGCTTACAATCCCTAAAAATTACTGACACTCTTTGGAATTATCTCTCTCTAAATTTGTGCATTGTGCATTTCCATTTTAGATGTACTTTTTTTTTTTAAATCAAAACTTGAGTTTTCGCTCTCCCTTCATCCCGTAAACCAAAAAGGCAAATAGATCACTACAAAAATAAAATTTTAAAGTTTATGTATGGAAAAAGTTTAAAAAAATAAAAAATGTAAGTAAATAAAATTTATTCACACACCACAAATGAACACACAACTTTTGTTGTCCAAGTATGGGAAATTCCACTAGTTCAACCCGAACAGCTTGAAATTTTATAAGAAAGAGATTTCTTCCACTCATGCTTTAAAAATGGATTTGCATGCTTGAAACATGTTAAAGATGCAAATAACCCATGGATCCAAACCTTTTAAAGAGAATAAAAAACGATCATTAAATTCTCATGTAAAAGTGCGGTGGGATATTTACCCGAGTAAAACAAGCCATTATTTTGCCCATTTACAAAAAGTTGACCTAACAATCATAGATGAGTGTAAAGTGATTTATCTTGTGTAATGGGTAATATTACCCTGAGAGATGACTTATGGATTGGGAGTCAACACTCTGTTCGAAATCCCCTGCATCCCCCTTTTCCCGATGATTGGAAAACCTGATATATAAAAAAAACAAAAAAGAGCTTAGAATCCCTAAAAATTGCAGACACACTTTGGTATTATCTCTCTCTACATTTGTGCATTTTGGATTTCCATTTTTGATGTAATCTTTTTTTCTTAAATCAAAACTTTGAATTTTTCGGTCTCCTTTCATCCTGTAAACCAAACCGGCAAATAGATCACAACAAAACGAAAATTTTAGAGTTTCTGTATGGAAAATTCTAAAACAATAACAAATAGAAGTAAAGAAAATTTATTCACACACCACAAATGAACACAAAAGTTTTGTTGTCAAAGTTTGGAAAATTCCACCAGTTCTACCCTAACAGCTCGGAATTTTATAAGTAAGAGATTTCTTCCACACAAGCTTTAAAAATGCATATGCATGCTTGAAACATGTTAAAGGTGCAAATGACCTTTAGATCCAAAACTTTTAAAGAGAATAACAAACGCTCATTAAATTCTCAAGTGAACATGTGGTGGGATATTTACCCGAGTAAAACTAGCCATTATTTTGCCCATTTATTAAAAAAAGCTGACCTAACAGTCATAGATGATTGAAAAGTGATTTATCCTACGTAATGGGCTATATTACCCTAAGAAATGACTTATGGATTGGGAGTCAACACTCGGTTCAAAATCCCCTGCCTCCCCATTTCGTGACGATTGCAAAACCTGATATATAAAAAATTATAAAAAACGCTAACAATCCCTAAAAATAACAGATACTCTTTGGAATTATCTCTCTCTACATTTGTGCATTGTGCATTTCCATTTTAGATGTACTTTTTTTTTCGTAAATCAAAACTTTGAGTTTTCACTCTCCCTTTATCTCGTAAACCGAAAAGGCAAATAGATCACAACAAAACGAAAAATTTTAGAGTTTATTTATGGAAAAAGTTAAAACAATAAAAAATGCAAGTAAAGAAAATTTATTCACACACCACAAATGAACACAAAATTTTTGTTGTCCAAGTTTGGAAAACTCCACTAGTTCATCCCGAACTGCTTGGAATTTTATAAGAAAGAGATTTCTTCCACTCATGCTTTAAAAACGGATATGCATGCTTGAAACATGTTAAAGATGCAAATCACCTCTGGATCCTAACTTTTTAAAGAGAATAACAAACGCTCACTAAATTCTCATGTGAACATGCAGTGGGATATTTACCCGAGTCAAACTAGCCATTATTTTTCCCATTTACAAAAAGTTGACCTAACAATCATAGATGATTGTAAAGTGATTTATCATGTGTAACGGGTAATGTTATACTGAGAAATCACTTATGGATTGGGAGTCAACACTCGGTTCGAAATCCCTCACCTCCCCCTTTACCCGACGATTGGAAAACCTGATATATAAAAAAAATTTAATAAAAGCTTACAATCCCTATAAATTTCAGAGACACTTTGGTATTATCTCTCTCTACAATTGTGCATTGTGGATTCCGATTTTAGATGTACTCTATTTTTCTTAAATCAAAATTTGAGTTTTTCACTCTCACTTCATCACGTAAACAAAAAAGGCAAATAGATCACAACAAAACGAAATTTTTAGAGTTTATGTAAGGTAAAAGTTTAAAACAATAAAAAATGCAAGTAAAGAAAATTTATTCACATACCACAAATGAACACAAAAGTTTTGTTGTCCAAGTATGGGAAATTCCTCTAGTTCAACCCGAACAGCTTGGAATTTTATAAGAAAGAGATTTCTTCCACTCATGTTTTAAAAACGGATATGCAAGCTTGAAACATGTTAAAGATGCAAAAAACCTATGGATCCAAACTTTTTAAGGAGAATAAAAAACGAACATTATATTCTCATGTGAACGTACGGTGGGATATTTACCCGAGTAAAACAAGCCATTATTCTGCCCACTTACAAAAAGTTGACCTAACAATCATAGATGATTGTAAAGTGAGTTATCATGCGTAACAGGCAATATTACGTTGAGAGATGACTTAAGGATTGAGAGTCAACACTCGGTTCGAAATCCCCCGCCTCCCCCTTTTCCTGACGATTGCAAAACCTGATATATAAAAAAAACTAAAAAGAGCTTACAATCCCTAAAAATTGCAGACACACTTTGGTATTATCTCTCTCTACATTTTTGCATTTTGGATTTCCATTTTTGATGTTATCTTTTTTTCTTAAATCAAAACATTGAGTTTTTCACTCTCCTTTCATCTTGTAAACCAAAAAGGCAAATAGATCACAAAAAAATAAAAAATTTTAGAGTTTATGTATGGAAAATTTTAAAACAATAACAAATATAAGTAAATAAAATTTATTCACACAACACAAATGAACACAAAAGTTTTGTTGTCCAAGATTGGGAAATTCCACTAGTTCAACCCTAACAGCTTGGAATTTTATAAGAAAGAGATTTCTTTCACACATGCTTTAAAAATGGATATGCATGCTTGAAACATATTAAAGATTCAAATCTCCTATGGATCCAAACCTTTTAAAGAGAATAACAAACGCTCAGTAAATTCTCAGGTGAACGTGCGGTGGGATATTTACCCGAGTCAAACTTGCCATTATTTTGGCCATTTACAAAAACCTGACCTAACAATCATAGATGATTGTAAAGTTATTTATCATGCATTACAGGCAATATTACCCTGAAGAATGACTTATGGATTGGGAGTCAACACTCGGTTGAAAATCCCCCGCTTCCCCCTTTTCCAGACGATTGCAAAACCTGATACATAAAAAAAACCAAAAAGAGCTTATAATCCCTAAAAATTACGGACACTCTTTGGAATTATCTCTCTCTACATTTTTGCATAGTCCATTTCCATTTTAGAAGTACTCTTTTTTTCTTAAATCAAAACTTTGAGTTTTTTGCTCTCCCTTCATCCCGTAAACCAAAAAGACAAATATATCACAACTAAACGAAAATTTTAGAGTTTATGTATGGCAAAAGTTTAAAACAATAACAAATGTAAGTAAAGAAAATTTATCCACACACCACAAATGAACACAAAAGTTTTGTTGTCCAAGTTTGGGAAATTCCACCTGTTCAACTCTAACGGCTTGGAATTTTATAAGAAAGAGATTTCTTCCACACATGATTTAAAAATGCATATGCATGCTTGAAACATGTTAAAGGTGCAAATGATCTATAGATCCAAACCTTTTAAAGAGAATAAAAAACGCTCAGTAAATTCTCAAGTGAACGTGTGGTGGGATATTTACCCGAGTCAAACTAGCCCATTATTTTGCCCATTTATAAAAAAAGCTGACCTAACAATCATAGATGATTGTAAAGTGATTTATCCTGTGTAATGGGCTATATTACCCTAAGAAATGACTTATGGATTGGGAGTCAACACTCGGTCCAAAATCCCCCGCCTCCCCATTTCACGACGATTGCAAAACTTGATATATAAAAAATACTAAAAAATGCTTACAGTCCCTAAAAATTTTAGACACTCTTTGGAATTATCTCTCTCTACATTTGTGCATTTTTCATTTCCATTTTAGATGTACTTTTTTTTCTTAAATCAAAACTTTGAGTTTTCGCTCTCCCTTTATCCCGTAAACCAAAAAGGCAAATAGATCACTACAAAACGAAAATTTTAGAGTTTATTTATGGAAAAAGTTTAAAACAATAACAAATGTACGTAAAGAAAAGTTATTCACACACCACAAACGAACACAAAAGTTTTGTTGTCCAAGTATGGAAAATTCCACTAGTTCAACCTGAACAACTTGGAATTTTATAAGAAAGAGATTTCTTCCACTCATGCTTTATAAACGGATATACATGCTAAAAACATGTTAAAGATGCAAATCACCTATGGATCCAAACCTTTTAAAGAGAATAAAAACTGATCATTAAATTGTCATGTGAACATGCGGTGAGATATTTACCCGAGTAAAACAAACCATTATTTCGCCCATTTACAAAAAGCTGACCTAACAATCACAGATGATTGTAAAGTGATTTGTCATGCGTAACGGACAATATTACCCTGAGAGATAACTTATGAATTGGGAGTCACCACTCGGTTCGAAATCCTCTGCCTCCCCTTTTTCCCGACGATTGCAAAACCTGATATATAAAAAAAACTAAAAAACAGCTTACAATCCCAAAATTGCAGACACACTTTGGTATTATCTCTCTTACATTTGTGCATTGTGGATTTCCATTTTTTATGTACTCTTTTTTTCTTAAATCAAAACTTTGAGTTTTTTGCTCTCCCTTCATCCCTTAAACCAAAAAGGCAAATAGATCACTACAAAACGAAAATTTTAGAGTTTATTTATGGAAAAAATTTAAAATAAGAACAAATGTAAGTAAAGAAAATTTATTCACACACCACAAACGAACACAAAAGTTTTGTTGTCCAAGTATGGGAAATTCCACTAGTTCAACCCGAAAATCTTAGAATTTTATAAGAAAGAGATTTCTTCCACTCATGCTTTAAAAACGGATATGCATGCTTAAAACATGTTAAAGATGCAAATCACCTATGGATCAAAACCTTTTAAAGAGAATAAAAAACGATCATTAAATTCTCATGTGAACGTGAGGTGGGATATTTACCCGAGTAAAACAAGCCATTATTTTGCCCATTTACAAAAAGCTGACCTAACAATCATAGATGATTGTAAAGTGATTTATCATGCATAACGGGCAATATTACCCTGAGAGATGACTTATGGCTTAGGAGTCAACACTCGGTTTGAAATCCCGAGCCTCCCCTTTTTCCCAACGATTGCAAAACCAGATATATAAAAAAACTAAAAAAGAGCTTACTATCCCTAAAAATTGCAGACACACTTTGGTGTTATCTCTCTCTACATTTGTCCATTGTGGATTTCCATTTTTCATTTAGTCTTTTTTTCTTAAATCAAAACTTTGAGTTTTTCACTCTCCCTTCATCCCATAAACCAAAAAGGCAAATAGATCACAACAAAACGAAAATTTTAGAGTTTATTTATGGAAAAATTTAAAACAACAACAAATGCAAGTAAAAAAAATTTATTCACACACCACGAATGAACACAAAAGTTTTGTTGTCCAAGTTTGGGAAATTCCACTAGTTCATCCCGAACTGCTTGGAATTTTAAAAGAAAGAGATTTCTTCCACTCATGCTTTAAAAATGGATATGCATGCATGAAACATGTTGAAGATGCAAATCACCTAAGGATCCAAACCTTTTAAAGAGAATAAAAAACGCTCAGTAAATTCTCAAGTGAACATGCGGTGGGATATTTACCCGAGTCAAACTAGCCATTATTTTGCTCAATTACAAAAAGCTATCCTAACAATCATAGATGATTGTAAAGTGATTTATCATGTGTAACGGGCATTATTACCCTGAGAAATGACTTATGGATTAGTAATCAACACTCGGTTCGAAATCCCCCGCCTCCCCTTTTTCCCGACGATTGCAAAACCTGATGTATAAAAAAAACTAAAAAAAGCTTACAATCCCTATAAATTGCAGACACACTTCGGTATTATCTCACTCTACAATTGTGCATTGTGGATTTCTATTTTAGATGTACTCTTTTTTTCTTAAATCAAACTTTGAGTTTTTCACTCTCCCTTCATCCCGTAAACAAAAAAGGAAAAAAAATCACAACAAAACGAAAATTTTAGAGTTTATGTATGGAAAAAGTTTAAAACAATAACAAATGTTTGTAAATCAAATTTATTCACACACCACAAATGAATACAAAAGTTTTGTTGTTAGAGTTTGGGAAATTTCACTAGTTTAACCCTAACTGCCTGGAATTTTATAGGAAAGAGATTTCTTCCACACATGCTTTACAAATGGATATGCATGCTTGAAACATGTTAAAGATACAAATCACCTATGGATCCAAACCTTTGAAAGATAATAACAAATTCTCAGTAAATTCTCAAGTGAACGTGTGGTGGGATATTTACCCGAGTCAAACTAGCCAAAATTTTGCCCATTTAAAAAAAGCGGACCTAACAATCGTGTATGATTGTAAAGTGATTTATCCTGCGTAATGGGCAATATTACCCTGACAATTGACTTATGTTTTGGGTGTGAACACTCGGTTCAAAATCCCCCGCCTCCCCCTTTTCCCGATGACTGCAAAACATGATATATAAAAAAAACTAAAAAGAGCTTACATTCCCTAAAAATTACGGACACTCTTTGGAATTATCTCTCTCTAAATTTGTGCATTGTGCATTCCCTTTTTAGAAGTACACTTTTTTTCTTAAATCAAAACTTTGAGTTTTTCGCTCTCCCTTCTTCTCGTAAACCAAAAAGGCAAATAGATCACAACAAAATGAAAATTTTAGAGTTTATGTATGGAAAAAGTTTAAAACAATAACAAATGTAAGTAAAGAAAATTTATTCACACACCACAAATGAACACAAAAGTTTTGTTTTCCAAGTTTGGGAAATTCCACTAGTTCATCGCGAACTGCTTGGAATTTTATAAGAAAGAGATTTCTTCCACTCATGCTTTAAAAACAGATATCCATGCTTGCAACAGGTTAAAGATGCAAATCACATATGGATTCAAACCTTTTAAAGAGAATAAAAAAAGCTCAGTAAATTCTCAAGTGAACATGCGGTGGGATATTTACCTGAGTCAACCTAGCCATTATTTTGCCCATTTACAAAAAGCTGACCTAACAATCATAGATGATTGTAAAGTGATTTATCATGCGTAACAGGCAAAATTACCCTGAGAAATTACTTATGGATTGGGAGTCAACACTCGGTTCGAAATCCCCCGCCTCCCCCTTTACCTGACGATTGCAAAACCTTATATATAAAAAAAACTAAAAATAGCTTACAATCCCTAAAAATTACAGACACTCTTTGGGATTATGTCTCTCTACATTTTTGCATTGTGGATGATGTACTCTTTTTTTCTTAAATCAAAATTTTGAGTTTTTCGCTCTCCCTTCATCCCGTAAACCAAAAAGGCAAATAGAACACAAAAAAATGATAATTTTACAGTTTATTTATGGAAAAATTTAAAACAATAACGAATGCAAGTAAATAAAATTTATTCACACACCACAAATGAACACAAAAGTTTTGTTGTCCAAGTTTGGGAAATTCCACTAATTCATCCCGAACTGCTTGGAATTTTATAAGAAAGAGATTTCTTCCACTCATGCTTTAAAAATGGATATGCATGCATGAAATATGTTGAAGATGCAAATAACCTATGGATCCAAATCTTTTAATGAGAATAAAAAACGCTCAGTAAATTCTCAAGTGAACATGCGGTGGGATATTTACCCCCGTCAAACAAGCCATTATTTTGCCCATTTACAAAAAGCTGACCTAAAATTAATAGATGATTGTAAAGTGATTTATCATGCGTAACAATCAATATTACCCTAAGAAATGACTGATGGATTGGGAGTCAGCACTCGATTCGAAATCCCCCGCCTCCCCCTTTTCCCGACGATTGCAAAACCTCATATTTAAAAAAAATTAAAAAGTGCTTACAATCCCTATAAATTGCTGAAAAACTTTGGTATTATCTCTCTCTACAATTGTGCATTGTGGATTCCTATTTTAGATGTACTTTTTTTTCTTAAATCGAAATTTGAGTTTTTTGCTCTCCCTTCATTCCGTAAACAAAAAAGGCAAATAGATCACAACGAAACGAAAAATTTTAGAGTTTATGTATGGAAAAATTTTAAAACAATAAAAAATTTAAGTAAATCAAATTTATTCTCACACCAAAAATGAACACAAAAGTTTTGTTGTCCAAGTTTTTTAAATTCCATTAGTGCAACCCTAACAGCTTGGAATTTTATAAGAAAGAGATTTCTTCCACACATGCTTTAAAAATGGATATGCATGCTTGACACATGTTAAAGATGAAAATCACCTATGGATCCAAACCTTTTAAAGAGAATAAAAAATGCTTAGTAAATTCTCAAGCGAACGTGCGGTGGGATATTTACCCGAGTCAAACTAGCCAATATTTTGCCCATTTAAAAAAAAGCGGACCAAACAATTATAGATGATTGTAAAGTGATCTATCATGCATAACGGGCAATATTACCCTGAGATATGACTTATGGATTGGGAGTCAACACGATTCAAAATCCTCCGCCTCCCCCTTTTCCCGACGATTGCAAAACCTGATATATAAAAAAAATTAAAAAGTGCTTACAATCCATAAAAATTACAAACACTCTATGGAATTATCTCTCTGTACATTTGTGCATTGTACATTTCTATTTTATAAGTACACTTTTTTTCTTAAATCAAAACTTTGAGTTTTTCGCTCTACCTTCATCCCGTAAGCCAAAAAGGCAAATAGATCACAAGAAAAAGAAAATTTTAGAGTTGATGTATGAAAAAAGTTTTGAAAAATAACAAATGTATGTAAAGAAAATTTATTCAGACCACAAATGAACACAAAAGTTTTGTTGTCCAAGTTTAGGAAATTCCATCTGTTCAACCCTAATAGTTTGGAATTTTATTAGAAAGAGATTTCTTGCACACATGCTTTAAAAATGCATATGCATGCTTGAAACATGTTAAAGGTGCAAATGACCTTTAGATCCAAACCTTTTAAAGAGAATAACAAATGCTCAGTAAATTCTTAGGTGAACGTGTGGTGGGATATTTACCCAAGTCAAAGTAGCCATTATTTTGCCCATTTACAAAAAGTTGAACTAACAATCATTGATGATTGAAAAGTGATTTATTACGCGTAACGGGCAATATTACCCTGAGAAATGACTTATGGATTGGGAGTCAACACTCGGTTAAAAATCCCCCGCCTCCCCCTTTTCCCGACGATGGCAAAACCTGATAAATAAAAAAAATGAAAAGAGCTTATAATCCCTAAAAATTATGGAAACTCTTTGGAATTATCTCTCTCTACATTTGTGCATTGTGCATTTTCATTTTAGAAGTACTCTTTTTTTCCTAAATCTAAACATTGAGTTTTTCGTTCTCCCTTCAACCCGTGAACCAAAAGGCAAATATATCGCAACAAAACGAAATTTTAGAGTTTATGTATGGAAAAAGTTTAAAACAATAACAAATATAAGTAAAGCAAATTTATTCACACACGACAAATGAACACAAAAGTTTTGTAGTCCAAGTTTGGGAAATTCCACCAGTTGAACCCTAACAGCTTGGAATTTTATAAGAAAGAGATTTCTTCCACACATGCTTTAAAAATTCATATGCATGCTAGAAACATGTTAAAGGTGAAAATGACCTATAGATCCAAACCTTTTAAAGAGAATAACAAACGCTTAGTAAATTCTCAAGAGAACGTGGGGGGGGGGGGGGGGATTTACCCGAGTCAAACTAGCCATTATTTTGCCCATTTATAAAAAAAAGCGGACCTAACAATCAAAGGTGATTGTAAAGTGATTTGTCATGCGTAACGGGCTATATTACCCTAAGAAATGACTTATGGATTGGGTGTCAACACTCGGTTCAAAATCCCCCGCCTCCCCATTTCACGACGATTGCAAAACCTGATATTAAAAAAATACTAAAAAACGCTTAGAATCCCTAAAAATTATAGACACTCCTTGGAATTATATCTCTCTACATTTGTGCATTGTGCATTTCCATTTAGATGCACTTTTTTTTCTTAAATCAAAACTTTAAGTTTTCGCTCTCCCTTCATCCCGTAAACCAAAAAGGCCAATAGATCACTACAAAACGAAAATTTTAGAGTTTATGTATGGAAAAATTTTTAAAAAATAACAAATGTAAGTAAAGAAAATTTATTCACACACCACAAATGAACACAAAAGTTTTGTTGTCCAAGTATGAGAAATTCCACTAGTTCAACCCGAATAGCTTGATATTTTATAAGAAAGAGATTTCTTCCACTTATGCTTTAAAAATGGATATGCATGCTTGAAACATGTTAAGGATGCAAATCACCTATGGATCCAAACCTTTTAAAGAGAATAGAAAATGATCATTAAATTCTCATGTGAACGTGCGGTGGGATATTTACCCGAGTAAAACAACCCATTATTTTGCCCATTTACAAAAAGCTAACCTAACAATCATAGATGATTGTAAAGTGATTTATTATGCGTAACGGGCAATATTACCCAGAGAGAAGACTTATGGATTGGGAGTCAACACTCGGTTCGAAATCCCCCGCCTCCCTTTTTTCCCGACGATTGCAAAACCTGGTATATAAAAAAAACTAAAAAAGAGCTTACAATCCCTAAAAAATGCAGACACACTTTTGTAATATCTCTCTCTACATTTGTGCATTGTGGATTTCCATTTTTTATGTACTCTTTTTTTCTTAGATCAAAACTATGAGTTTTCGCTCTCCCTTCAAGATGTACTCTATTTTAGATGTACTCTTTTTTTCTTAAATCAAACTTTGAGTTTTTTGTTCTCCCTTCATCCCGTAAACTAAAAAGCCAAATAGATCACTAAAAAACGAAAATTTTAGAGTTTATGTATGGAAAAATTTTAAAACAATAAAAAATGTAAGTAAAGAAAATTTATTCACACACCACAAATGAACACAATGGTTTGGTTGTCAGAGTTTGGAAAATTTCACAAGTTCAACCCTAACATCTTGGAATTTTATAGGAAAGAGGTTTCATCCACACATGCTTTAAAAATGGATATGCATGCTTGAAACATGTTAAAGATGCAAATCACCTATGGATCCAAACCTTTGAAAGACAATAACAAATGCTCAATAAATTCTCAAGTGAACGTGCGGTGGGATATTTTCCTGAGTCAAACTGGCCAATATTTTGCCCATTTCCAAAAGCGGACCTAACAACCATGGATGACTGTAAAATGATTTATCATGCGTAACGGGCAATATTACCCTAGGAAATGACATATGGATTGGGAGTGAACACTCAGTTCAAAATCCCCCGCTTCCCCCTTTTCCTGATGATTGCAAAACCTGATGAATAAAAAAAAACTAAAAAGAGCTTACAATCACTAAAAATTACTGACACTCTTAGGAATTATCTCTCTCTACATTTGTGCATTGTGCATTTCTATTTTAGAAGTACTCTTTCTTTCTTAAATCAAAACTTTGAGTTTTTCGCTCTGCCTTCATCCTGTAAACCAAAAAGGTAAATAGATCACAATAAAACGAAAATTTTAGAGTTTATGTATGGAAAAAGTTTAAAAAAATAACAAATGTAAGTAAATAAAATTTATTCACACACCACAAATGAACACAAAATTTTTGATGTCCAAGTTTGTGAAATTCCACTAGTTCATCCCGAACTGCTTGGAATTTTATAAGAAAGAGATTTCTTCCAGTCATGCTTTAAAAATGGATATGCATGATTGAAACATGTTAAAGATGCAAATCACCTATGGATTCAAACCTTTTAAAGAGAATAAAAAAGGCTCAATAAATTCTCAAGTGAACATGCGGTGGGATTTTTTACCCGAGTCAAACTAGCCATTATTTTGCCCATATATAAAAAGCTGACACAAAAATCATAGATGATTGCAAAGTGATTTATCATGCGTTACGGGCAATATTACCCTGAGAAATGACTTATGGTTTGGGAGTCACCACTCGGTTCGAAATCCCCTGCCTCCCCCTTTACCCGACGATTGCAAAACCTGATATATAAAAAAAACTGAAAAGAGCATACAATCCCAATAATTGCAGACCTACTTTGGTATTATCTCTCTCTACAATTGTACATTGTGGATTCCTATTTTAGATGTACTCTTTTTTTCTAAAATCAAAATTTAAGTTTTTCGCTGTCCCTTCATCCCATAAACAAAAAAGGCAAATAGATCACAACAAAACGAAAATTTCAGAGTTTATGTATGGAAAAAGTTTAAAACAACAACAAATGTAAGTAAATCAAATTTATTCACACACCAAAAATGAACACAAAAGTTTTGTTGTCCAAGTTTAGGAAATTCCACTAGTTCAACCCTAAAAGCTTGGAATTTTATAAGAAAGAGATTTCTTCCACACATACTTTAAAAATGGATATGCATGCTTGAAACATGTTCAAGATGCAAATCACCTATGGATCCAAACCTTTTAGAGAGAATAACAAATGCTCAGTAAATTCTCAAGCAAACGTGCAGTGGGATATGTACCCGAGTCAAACTAGCCATTATTTTGCCCATTTACAAAAAGAGAACCTAACAATCATAGATGATTGTAAAGTGATTTATCATGCGTAACGGGCAATATTACCCTGAGAAATGACTTATGGATTGGGAGTCAACACTTGGTTCAAAATCCCCCGCCTCCCTCTTTTCCCGACGATTGTAAAATCTGATATATAAAAAAACTAAAAAGAGCTTACAATCCCTAAAAATTATAGACACTCTTTGGAATTATCTCTCTCTACATTTGTGCATTGTGCAATTCAATTTTAGAAGTACTCTTTTTTTCTTAAATCAAAACTTTGAGTTTTTCGCTCTCCCTTTATCTCGAAAGCATAAAAGGCAAATAGATCACAACAAAACGAAAATTTTAGAGTTTATGTATGGAAAAAGTTTAAAACAATAACAAATGTAGGTAAAGCAAATTTATTCACAGACCACAAATGAACCCAAAAGTTTTGTTGTCCAAGTTTGGGAAATTCCACCAGTTCCACCCTAACAGCTTGGATTTTTATAAGAAAGAGGTTTCGTCCACACATGCTTTAAAAATGAATATGCATGCTTGAAACATGTTAAAGGTGAAAATGACCTATAGATCCACATCTTTTAAAGAGAATATCAAAAGCTCAGTAAATTCTCAGGTGAACGTGTGGTGGGATATTTACCCTGGTCAAACTTGCTATTATTTTGCCCATTTATAAAAGAAGTTGACCTAATAATCATAGATGATTGTAAAGTGATTTATCATGCATAACAGGCTATATTACCCTAAGAAATGTCTTATGGATTGGGAGTCAACCCTCGGTTCAAAATCCCCTGTCTCCCCATTTCACGATAATTGCAAAACCTGATATATAAGAAAAACTAAAAAACGCTTACAATCCCTAAAAATTATAGACACACTTTGGAGTTATCTCTCTCTACATTTTTGCATTGTACATTTCCATTTTAGATGTATTTTTTTTCTTAAATCAAAACTTTGAGTTTTCGCTCTCCCTTCATCCCGTAAACCAACAAGGCAAATAGATCACTACAATATGAAAATTTTAGAGTTTATGTATGGAAAAAGTTTAAAACAATAACAAATGTAAGTAAATAAAATTTATTCACACACCAAAAATGAAGACAAAAGTTTTGTTGTCCAAGTAAGGGAAATTCCACTAGTTCAACCCGAACAACTTGGAATTTTATAAGAAAGAGATTTCTTCCACTCATGCTTTAAAAATGGATATGCATGCTTGAATCATGTTAAAGATGCAAATAACCTATGGATCCAAACCTTTTAGAGAGAATAAAAACCGATCATTAAATTCTCATGTGAACGTGCGGTGGGATATTTACCCAAGTAAAACAAGCCATTTTTTGGCCCATTTTCAAAAAGATGACGAAACAATCATAGATGATTGTAAAGTAATTTCTAAAGTGTAACGGGCAATATTACCCTGAGAGATGACTTATGGATTGGGAGTCAACACTCGGTTGTAAATCCCCCGCCACCCCCTATTCTCGATGATTGCAAAACCTGATATATAAAAAAAACTAAAAAGAGCTCACAATCCCTAAAAATTGCAGACACACTTTGGTATTATCTCTATTTACATTTGTGCATTGTGGATTTCCATTTTTGATGTACTCGTTTTTTGTTAAATTAAAACTTTGACTTTTTTCTTCTCCTTTCATCCCGTAAACCGAAAAGGCAAATAGATCACAACAAAACGAAAATTTTAGAGTTTATGTATGGAAAATTTTAAAAAATCAAAAAATATAAGTAAAGCAAATTTATTCACATACCACAAATAAACAAAAAATTATTGTTGTCCAAGTTTGGGAAATTCCATTAGTTCAACCCTAACAGCTTGGAATTTTATAAGAAAGAGATTTCTTCCACACATGCATTAAAAATGGATATGCATACTTGAAACATGTTAAAGATGCAAATCTCCTATGGATCCAAACGTTTTAAAGAAAATAACAAACGCTCAGTAAATTCTCATGTGAACGTGCGGTGGGATATTTACCCGAGTCAAACTAGCCATTATTGTGCCCATTAACAAAAAGCTGACCTAACAATCATAAATGATTGTAAAGTGATTTATCATGCGTAACGGGAAATATTACCATGAGAAATGACTTATGGATTGGGAGTCAACACTCGGTTCAAAAACCCCCGCCTACCCCTTTTCTCGATGATTGCAAAACATGATAAATAAAAAAAACTGAAAAGAGCTTATACTCCCTAAAAATTATGGACACTGTTTGGAATTATCTCTCTACATTTGTGTATTGTGCATTTCCATTTTAGAAGTACTCTTTTTTTCTTAAATCAAAACTTTGAGTTTTTCGCTCTCCCTTCATCCTGTGAATCAAAAAGGCAAATATATCACAAAAAAAAAAATTAGAGTTTATGTATGGAAAAATTTTTAAAAAAATAACAAATGTAAGTAAAAAAAATTTATTCACACACCACAAATGAACACAGAAGTTTTGTTGTCCATGTTTGGAAATTCCACTAGTTCAACCCGAACAACTTGGAATTTTATATGAAAGAGATTTCTTCCACACATGCTTTAAAAATGTATATGCGTGCTTGAAACATGTTAAAGGTGCAAATGACCTATAGATCCAACCCTTTTAAAGAGAATAACAATTGCTCAGTAAATTCTCTAGTGAACGTGTGGTGGGATATTTACCCGAGTCAAACTAGCCATTATTTTGCCCATTTGTTAAAAAAAGCTGACCTAACGATCATAGATGATTATAAAGTGATTTATCATGCGTAACGGGCTATATTTCCCTAAGAAATGACTTATGGATTGGGAGTCAACATTCGGTTAAAAATCCCCCGCGTCCCCATTTCGAGACGATTGCAAAACTTGATATATAAAAAATATTAAAAAACACTTAAAATCCCTAAAAATTACAAACACTCTTTGGAATTATCTCTCTCTACATTTGTGCATAGTGCATTTACATTTTAGATGTAATTTTTTTTCTTACATCAAAACTTTGAGTTTTCCGCTCTCCCTTCATCCCGTAAACCAAAAAGGCAAATAGATCACTACAAAAAGAAAATTTTACAGTTTATGTATGGAAAAATTTTAAAACAATAACAAATGTAAGTAAAGAAAATTTATTCACACACCACAAATGAACACAAAATTTTTGTTGTGCAAGTTTGGGAAATTCCACTAGTTCATCCTGAACTGCTTGAAATTTTATAAGAAAGAGATTTCATCCACTCATGCTTTAAAAATGGATATGCATGCTTGAAACATGTTAAAGATGCAAATCACCTATGGATTCAAACCTTTAAAAGAGAATAAAAAACGCTCAGTAAGTTCACATGTGAACGTGCGGTGGGATATTTACCTGAGTCAAACTAGCCATTATTTTGTCCATTTATAAAACGCTGACCTAACAATCATAGATGATTGTAAAGTGACTTATTAAGCGTAGCGGGCAATATTACCCTGAGAAATGACTTATGGATTGGTAGTCAACACTCGATTCTCAATCCCCCGCCTCCCCCTTTTCCCGACGATGGCAAAACCTGATATATAACAAAAACTAAAAAGAGCTTACAATCCCTATAAATTGCAGACAGACTTTGGTATTATCTCTCTCTACAATCGTGCATTTTGGATTCCTATTTTAGATGTACTCTTTTTTTCTTAAATCAACATTTGAGATTTTCGCTCTCCCTTCATCCCGTAAACAAAAAAGGCAAATAGATCACAACAAAAAGAAAATTTTAGAGTTTATTTATGGAAAAAGTTTAATACAATTAAAAAATGTAAGTAAATCAAATTTATTCACACACCAAAAATGAACACAAAGTTTTGATGTCACAGTTTAGGAAATTCCACTAGTTCAACCCTTACAGCTTGGAATTTTATAAGAAAGAGATTTCTTCCACACATGCTTTTAAAATGGATATGCATGTTTGAAACATGTTAAAGATTCAAATCACCTATGGATCCAAACCTTTTAAAGAGAATAACAAATGCTCAGTAAATTCTCAAGCGAACATGCGGTGGGATATTTACCCGAGTCAAACTGGCCAATATTTTGCCCATTTACAAAAAGCAGACCTAACAATCATAGATGATTGTAAAGTGATTTATCATGTGTAACGGGCAATATAACCCTGAGAAATGACTAATGGATTGGGAGTCAACACTCGGTTCAAAATCCCCCGCCTCCCCCTTTTCCTGACGATAGCAAAACCTGATAAATAAAAAAAACTGAAAAGAGCTTATAATCCCGAAAAATTATGGACACTCTTTGGAATTATCTCTCTGTACATTTGTGCATTGTGCATTTACATTTTAGAAGTACTCTTTTTTTCTTAAATCAAAAGTTTGAGTTTTTCGTTCTCCTTCATCCCGTTAACCGAAAAGGCAAATATATCACAACAAAACAAAAATTTTAGAGTTTATGTGTGGAAAAATTTTAAAACAATAACAAATTTAAGTAAAGAAAATTTATTCACACACCACAAATGAACACAAAAGTTTTGTTGTCTATGTTTGGGAAATTCCACCAGTTGAACCCTAACAGCTTGGAATTTTATAAGAAAGAGATTTCTTCCACACATGCTTTAAAAATGCATATGCAAGCTTGAAACATGTTAAAGGTGCAAATGACCTATATATCCAAACCTTTTAAAGAGAATAAAAAACGCTCAGTAAATTCTCAAGTGAACATGTGGTGGAAGATTTACCCGAGTCAAACAAGCCATTGTTTTGCCCATTTATAAAAAAAGCTGACCTAACAATCATAGATGATTGTAAAGTTATTTATCATGCGTAACGAGCTATATTACCCTAAGAAATAACTTATGGATTGGGAGTCAACACTCAGTTCAAAATCCCCCGCCTCCCCATTTCGCTACGATTACAAAACCTGATATAAAAAAATACTAAAAAACGCTTAGAATCCCTAAAAATTATAGACACTCCTTGGAATTATCTCTCTCTACATTTGTGCATTGTGCATTTCCATTTTAGATGAACTTTTTTTTTCTTAAATCAAACCTTTGAGTTTTCGCTCTCCCTTCATCCCGTAAACCAAAAAGGCCAATAGATCACTACAAAACGAAAATTTAAGAGTTTATGTATGGAAAAATTTTAAAAAAATAACAAATGTAAGTAAAGAAAATTTATTCACACACCACAAATGAACACAAAAGTTTTGTTGTCCAAGTATGGGAAATTCCACTAGTTCAACCCGAACAGCTTGAAATTTTATAAGAAAGAGATTTCTTCCACTCATGCTTTAAAAATGGATATGCATGCTTGAAACATGTTAAAGATGCAAATCACCTATGGATCCAAACCTTTTAAAATAGAATAAAAAACGATCATTAAATTCTCATGTGAACGTGCGGTGTGATATTTACCCGAGTAAAACATGCCATTATTTTGCCCATTTACAAAAAGCTGACTTAACTTTCATAGATGATTGTAAAGTGATTTATCATGCATAACAGGCAATATTACCTAGAGAGAAGACTTATGGATTGGGAGTCAACACTCGGTTCGAAATCCCCCGCCTCCCCTTTTTCCCGACGATTGCAAAACCTGATATATAAAAAAAACTAAAAAAGAGCTTACAATCCCTAAAAATTGCAGACACACTTTGGTATTATCTCTCTCTACATTTGTGCATTGTGGATTTCCATTTTTTATGTAATCTTTTTTTCTTAGATCAAAACTTTGGGTTTTTCACTCTCCCTTCAAGATGTACTCTTTTTTAGATGTAATCTTTTTTTCTTAAATCAAACTTTGAGTTTTTCACTCTCCCTTCATCCCGTAAACAAAAAAGGCAAATAGATCACTACAAAACGAAAATTTTAGAGTTTTTGAATGGAAAAAGTTTAAAACAATAACAAATGTAAGTAAATCAAATTTATTCACACTCCACAAATGAACACAAAGGTTTTGTTGTCAGAGTTTGGGAAATTTCACTAGTTCAACCCTAACATCTTGGAATTTTATAGGAAAGAGATTTCTTCCACACATGCTTTAAAAATGGATATGCATGCTTGAAACATGTTATAGATGCAAATCACCTATGGATCCAAACCTTTGAAAGACAATAACAAATGCTCAGTAAATTCTCAAGTGTGCGGTGGGATATTTTCCCGAGTCAAACTAGCCAATATTTTGCCCCTTTACAAAAAGCGGTC
Source organism: Aristolochia californica (assembly GCF_029961685.1). NCBI lineage: Eukaryota > Viridiplantae > Streptophyta > Magnoliopsida > Piperales > Aristolochiaceae > Aristolochia > Aristolochia californica. The sequence continues at coordinate 11,066,052 of NW_027181837.1, forward strand.
CTAACAACCATAGATGACTGTAAAGTGATTTATCATGCGTAACGGGCAATATTACCCTAGGAAATGACTTATGGATTGAGAGTGAACACTCGGTTCAAAATCCCATGCTTCCCCCTTTTCCCGACAATTCCAAAACCTGATATATAAAAAAAAAAACAAAAAAGAGCTTACAATCACTAAAAATTACAGACACTCTTTGGAATTATCTCTCTCTAAATTTGTGCATCGTGCATTTCCTTTTTAGAAGTACTCTTTCTTTCTTAAATCAAAACTTTGAGTTTTTCGCTCTCCCTTCATCCCGTAAACCAAAAAGGTAAATAGATCACAAAAAAACTAAAATTTTAGAGTTTATGTATGGAAAAAGTTTAAAACAATAACAAATTTAAGTAAAGAAATTTTATTCACACACCACAAATGAACACAAAAGTTTTGTTGTCCAAGTTCGGGAAATTCCACTAGTTCATCCCGAACTGCTTGGAATTTTATATGAAAGAGATTTCTTCCACTCATGCTTTAAAAACGGATATGCATGCTTGAAACATGACAAAGATGCAAATCACCTAAGGATTCAAACCTTTTAAAGACAATAAAAAACGTTTAGTAAATTTTCAATTGAACATGCGGTGGGATTTTTACTCGAGTCAAACTAGCCATTATTTTGCCCATTTACAAAAAGCTGACCTAACAATCATAAATGATTGTAAAGTGATTTATCTTGCGTTACGGGCAATATTACCCAGAGAAATGACTTATGGTTTGGGAGTCAACACTAGGTTCGAAATCCCCCTCCTCCCCCTTTACCCGACGATTGCAAAACCTGATATATAAAAGAACTAAAAAGAGCTTACAATCCCTATAAATTGTAGATGCACTTTGGTATTATCTCTCTCTACAATTGGGCATTCTGGATTCCTATTTTTTATGTACTCTTTTTTTTTTTAAATATAAATTTGAGTTTTTCGCTCTCTCTTCATCACGTAAACAAAAAAGACAAATAGATCACAACAAAACGAAAAATTTTAGAGTTTATGTATGGAAAATTTTTAAAACAATAACAAATGTAAGTAAATCCAATTTATTCACACACCAAAAATGAACACAGAAGTTTCGTTGTCCAAGTTTGGGAAATTTCACTAGTTCAACCCTAACAGCTTGGAATTTTATAAGAAAGAGATTTCTTCCACACATGCTTTAAAAATGGATATGCATGTTTGAAACATGTTCAAGATTCAAATCACCTATTGATCCAAACCTTTTAAATAGAATAACAAATGCTCAGTAAATTCTCAAGCGAACGTGCGGTGGGATATTTACCCGAGTCAAACTAGCCAATATTTTGCCCATTTACAAAAAGTGGACCTAACAATCATAGATAATTGTAAAGTGATTTATCCTGTGTAACGGGCAATATTACCACTATAAATGACTTATGGATTGGGAGTCAACACTCGGTTCAAAATCCCCCGCCTCCCCTTTTTCCTAACGATTGCAAAACCTGATATATAAAAAAAACTAAAAAGAGCTTACAATCCCTAAAAATTACAGAAACTCTTTGAAATTATCTTTCTCTACATTTGTGCATTGTGCATTTCTATTTTAGAAGTACTATTTTTTTCCTAAATCAAAACTTTGAGTTTTTCGCTCTCCCTTCATCTCGTAAACCAAAAAGGCAAATAGATCACAACAAAACGAAAATTTTAGAGTTTTTCTATAGAAAAAGTTTAAAACAATAAAAAATGTAAGTAAAGAAAATTTATTCACAGACCACAAATGAACACAAAAGTTTTGTTGTCTAAATTTTGGAAATTCCACCAGTTCCACCCTAACAACTTGTAATTTTATAAGAAAGAGATTTCGTCCACACATGCTTTAAGCGTGCATATGCATGCTTGAAACATGTTAAAGGTGCAAATGACCTATAGATCCAAACCTTTTAAAGAGAATAACAAACGCTCAGTAAATTCTCAGGTGAACGTGTGGTGGGATATTTACCCGGGTCAAACTAGCTATTATTTTGCCCATTTATAAAAAAAACTGACCTAACAATCATAAATGATTGTAAAGTGATTTATCATGCGTAATAGGCAATATTACCCAGAGAAATGACTTATGGATTGGGAGTCAACAATCGGTTCAAAATCCCCCGCCTTCCCCTTTTCCCGACGATTGCAAAACCTGATATATTAAAAAAACTAAAAAACGCTTACAATCCCTAAAAATTATAGACACTCTTTGGAATTATCTCTCTCTAGATTTTTTCATTGTCCATTTCCATTTTCGAAGTAACTTTTTTTTCTTAAATCAAAACTTTGAGTTTTCGCTCTCCCTTCATCCCGTAAACCAAAAAGGCAAATTGATCACTACAAAAAGAAAATTTCAGAGTTTATGTATGGAAAAAGTTTAAAACAATAACAAATGTAAGTAAAGAAAATTTATTCACATACCACAAATGAACACAAAAGTTTTGTTGTCCAAGTTTGGGAAATTCCACTAGTTCAACCCTAACAGCTTGGAATTTTATAAGAAAGAGATTTTTTCCACACATGCTTTAAAAATGGATATGCATGATTGAAACAAGTTAAAGATGCAAATCTCCTATGAATCCAAACCTTTTAAAGAGAATAATAAACGCTCAGTAAATTCTCATGTGAACGTGTTGTGGGATATTTACCCGAGTCAAACTAGCCATTATTTTGCCCATTTACAAAAAGCTGACCTAACAATCATAGATGATTGTAAAGTGATTTATCATGTATAAAGGTCAATATTACCCTGAGAAATGACTTATGGATTGGGAGTCAACACTCGGTTCAAAATCCCCCGCCTCCCCCTTTCCCGACGATTACAAAACCTGATAAATAAAAAAAACTGAAAAGAGCTTATAATCCCTGAAAATTATGGACACTCTTTGAAATTATCTCTCTCTACATTTGTGCATTGTGTATTTCCATTTTGGAAGTGCTCTTTTTTTCTTAAATCAAAACATTGAGTTTTTCGCTCTCCCTTCATCCCATGAACCAAAAAGGCAAATATATCACAACAAAACAAAAATTTTAGAGTTTATGTATGAAAAAATTTAAAACAATAACAAATGTAAGTAAAGAAAATTTATTCACACACCACAAATGAACACAAAAGTTTTGTTTTCCAAGTTTGGGAAATTCCACCAGTCAACCCAAACAGCTTGGAATTTTATAAGAAAGAGATTTCTTCCACACATGCTTTAAAAATGTATAAGCATGCTTGAAACATGTTAAAGGCTCAAATGACCTATAGATCCAAACCTTTTAAAGAGAATAAAAAACGCTCAGTAAATTCTCAAGTGAACATGCGGTGTGATATTTACCTGAGTCAAACTAGCCATTATTTTGCCCATTTACAAAAAGTTGACCTAACAATCATAGATGATTCTAAAGTGATTTATCATGCGTACCGGGCTATATTACCCTGAGAAATGACTTATGAATTGGGAGTCAACACTCGATTCAAAATCCCTCGAGTCCTCATTTCGCGACGATTGCAAAACCTGATATATAAAAAAAACCAAAAAACGCTTACAATCCCTAAAAATTAAAGACACTCTTTGGAATTATCTCTCTCTACATTTGTGCATTGAGAATTTCCATTTTAGATGTACTTTTTTTTCTTAAATAAAAACTTTGAGTTTTTCGCTCTACCTTCATCCCGTAAACCAAAAAGGCAAATAGATCACTACAAAATGGAAAATTTTAGAGTTTATGTATGGAAAAAGATAAAAACAATAAAAATGTACGTAAATAAAATTTATTCACACACCACAAATCAACACAAAAGTTTTGTTGACCAAGTATGGGAAATTCCATTAGTTCATCCCGAACAGCTTGGAATTTTATAAGAAAGAGAATTCTTCCACTCATGCTATAAAAACGGATATGCATGCTTGAAACATGTTAAAGATGCAAATCACCTATGGATCCAAAACTTTTAAAGAGAATAAAAAACGATCATTAAATTCTCATGTGAACGTGCGGTGGGATATTTACCCGAGTAAAACAAGCCATTATTTTGCGCATTTACAAAAAACTGACCTAACAATCATAGGTGATTGTAAAGTGATTTATCATGCGTAACGGGCAATATTACCCTGAGAGATGACTTATGGATTGGGAGTCAACACTAGGTTCGAAATCCCCTGTCTCCCCTTTTTTCCTGACGATTGCAAAACCTGATATATAAAAAAAACTAAAAAAGAGCTTACAATCCCTAAAAATTGCAAACACATGTTGGTATTATCTCTCTCTACATTTGTGCATTGTGGATTTCCATTTTTATGTACTCTTTTTTTCTTAAATCAAAACTTTGAGTTTTTCGCTCTCCCTTCATCCCGTAAACCAAAAAGGCATATAGATCGCAACAAAACAAAAATTTTAGAGTTTATTTATGGAAAAAGTTAAAACAATAACAAATGAAATTAAAGAAAATTTATTTACATACCACAAAAGAACACAAAAGTTTTGTTGTCCAAGTTTGGGAAATTCCACTACTTTATCCCGAACTGCTTGGAATTTTATAAGAAAGAGATTTCTTCCACTCATGTTTTAAAAAGGGATATGCATGCATTAAACATGTTAAAGATGCAAATCACATATGGATCCAAACCTTTTAAAGAAAATAAAAAACGCTCAGTAAATTCTCAAGTGAACATGTAGTGGGACATTTACCTGAGTCAAACTAGCCATTATTTTGCCCATTTACAAAAAGCTGACCTAACAATCATAGATGATTCTAAAGTGATTTATCCTGCATAACGGGCAATATTACCCTGAGAAATGACTTATGGATTGGGAGTCCACACTCCGTTCGAAATCCCCCGCCTCCTCCTTTTCCCGACGATTGCTAAACCTGATTTATAAAAAATACTAAAAAGAGCTTACAATCCCTAAAATTTATAGACACTCTTTGGAATTCTCTATCTCTACATTTTTGCATTGTGCATTTCCTTTTTAGAAGTTCTCTTTTTTTCTTAAATCAAAACTATGAGTTTTTCCCTCTCCCTTCATCCCGTAAACCAAAGAGGCAAATAGATCAAAACAAAACGAAAATTTTCGAGTTTATGTATGGAAAAAGTTTAAAACAATACCAAATGTAAGTAAAGAAAATTTATTCACACACCACAAATGAACACAAAAGTTTTGTTGTCCAAGTTTAGAAAATTCCACTAGATCATCCCGAACTTCTTGGAATTTTATAAGAAAGAGATTTCTTCCACTCATGCTTTAAAAATGGATATGCATGCTTGAAATATATTAAAGGTGCAAATACGCTATCGATTCAAACCTTTTAAAGAGAATAAAAAACGCTTAGTAAATTTTCAAGTGAACCTGCGGTGGGATTTTTACACGAGTCAAACTAGCCATTATTTTGCCCATGTACGAAAAGCTGACCTAACAATCATAGATGATTGTAAAGTGATTTATCATGTGTTATAGGCAATAGTACCCTGAGAAATGACTTATGGATTGGGAGTCAATACTCGGTTCGAAATCCCTCGCCTCCCCCTTTACCCGACGATTGCAAAACCTGATATGTAAAAAAAATAAAAAAAGCTTACAATCCCTATAAATTGAAGACACACTTTGGTATTATCTCTCTCTTCAATTGTGCATTGAGGATTCCTATTTTAGATGTAATCATTTTTTCTTAAATCAAAACTTTGAGTTTTTCGCTCTTCCTTCATCCTGTAAACCAAAAAGGCAAATAGATCACAGCAAAACGAAAATTTTAGAGTTCATGTATGGAAAAAGTTTAAAAGAATAACAAATGTAAGTAAATCAAATTTATTCACAGACCAAAAATGAACACAGAAGTTTTGTTGGCCAAGTTTGGGAAATTCCACTAGTTCAACCCTAACAGCTTGGAATTTAATAAGAAAGAGATTTCTTCCACACATGCTTTAAAAATGGATATGCATGCTTGAAACATGTTAAAGATGCAAGTCACCTATGGATCCAAACCTTTTAAAGAGAATAACAAATGCTCAGTAAATTCCCAAGCGAACGTGCTGTGGGATATTTACCCGAGTCAAAGTAGCCAATATTTTGCCCATTTACAAAAAGTGGACCTAACAATCATAGATGATTGTAAAGTGATTTATTATGCGTAACGGGTAATATTACCCTGAGAAATAACTGATGGATTCGGAGTCAACACTCGATTCAAAATCCCCTGCCTCCCCCTGTTCCCGAAGATTGCAAAACCTGATATATAAAAAAAAACTAAAAAGAGCTTACAATCCATAAAAATTACAAACACTCTTTGGAATTATCTCTCCCTACATTTGTGCATTGTGCATTTCTATTTTAGAGGTACACTTTTTTTCTTAAATAAAAACTTTGAGTTTTTCGCTCTCCCTTCATCTCGTAAGCCAAAAAGGCAAATAGATCACAACAAAACGAAAATTTTAGAGATTATGTGTGGAAAAAGTTTAAAACAATAACGAATGTAAGTAAAGAAAATTTATTCACAGACCACAAATGAACACAAAAGTTTTGTTGTCCAAGTTTGGGAAATTCCACCAGTTCAACCCTAACAGCTTGAAATTTTGAAAGAAAGAGATTTCGTCCACACATGCTTTAAGCATGCATATGCATGCTTGAAACATGTTAAAGGTGCAAATGACCTATAGATCCAAACCTTTTAAAGAAAATATCAAACGCTCTATAAATTCTAAGGTGAACATGTGGTGGGATATTTACCTGGGTCAAACTAGCCATTATTTTGCCCATTTGTAAAAAAAGTTGACCTAACAATCATAGATGATTGTAGAGTGATTTATCATGTGTAAGAGGCTGTACTACCCTAAGAAATGACTTATGGATTGGGAGTCAATACTCGGTTCAAAATCCCCGGCCTCCCCATTTCGTGACGATTGCAAAACCTAATATATAAAAAAACTAAAAAATGCTTACAATCCCTAAAAATTACAGACACTCTTTGGAATTATCTCTCTCTACATTTGTACATTGTGCATTTCCATTTTAGATGTACTTTTTTTTCTTAAATCAAAACTTTGAGTTTTTGCTCTCCCTTCATCCCGAAAAACATAAAAGACAAATAGATCACTACAAAAAGAAAATTTTAGAGTTTATGTATGGAAAAAGTTTAAAAATATAAAAAATGTAAGTAAAGAAAATTTATTCACACACCACAAATGAACACAAAAGTTTTGTTGTCCAAGTTTGGGAAATTCCACTTGTTCATCCCGAACTGCTTGGAATTTTATAAGAAAGAGATTTCTTCCACTCATGCTTTAAAAATGGATATGCATGCTTGAAACATGTTAGAGATGCAAATCACGTATGGATTCAAACCTTTTAAAGAGAATAAAAAATGATCTGTAAATTCTCAAGTGAACATGCGGTGGGATTTTTACCCGTGTCAAACTAGCCATTATTTTGCCCATTTACAAAAAGCTGACCTAACAATCATAGATGATTGTAAAGTGATTTATCATGCGTAACGGGCAATATTACCCTGAGAAATGACTTATGGATTGGGAGTCAACACTCGGTTCAAAATCCTCTGCGTCCCCCTATACCCGACGATTTCAAAACCTGAAATATAAAAAAAAACTAAAAAGAGCTTACAATCCCTATAAATTTTCGATACACTTTGGTATTATCTCTCTCTATAATTGTGCATTATGGATTCCTATTTTAGATGTACTCTTTTTTTCTTAAGTCAAAATTTGACTTTTTCGCTCTCCCTTCATCCCGTAAAAAAAAAAGGCAAATAGATCACAACAAAACAAAAATTTTAGAGTTTATGTATGGAAAAAGTTTAAAACAATAAAAAATGTAAGTAAAGAAAATTTATTCACTCACCACAAATGAACACAAGAGTTTTGTTGTCCAAGTATGGGAAATTCCACTTTGCAATTTTATAAGAAAGAGATTTCTTCCGCTCATGCTTTAAAAATGGATATGCATGCTTGAAACATGTTAAAGATGCAAATCACCTATGGATCTAAACCTTTTAAGGAGAATAACAAACACTCAATAAATTCTCATGTGAACGTGCGGTGGGATATTTACCCGAGTCAAACTAGCCAATATTTTGCCCATTTACAAAAAGCGGACCTAACAATCATAGATGATTGTAAAGTGATTTATCATGCGTAACGGGCAATTTTACCCTAGGAAATGACTTATGGATTGGGAGTGAACAATCGGTTCAAAATCCCCTGCCTCCCCTTTTCCCGATGATTGCAAAACTTGATACATTAAAAAAACTAAACAAAGCTTACAATCCCTAAAAATTACAAACACTCTTTGGAATTATCTCTCTCTAAATTTTTGCATTGTGTATTTCTATTTTATAAGTACACTTTTTTTCTTAAATCAAAACTTTGAGTTTTTCGCTCTCCCTTCATCCCGTAAACATAAAAGGCAAAAAGATCACAACTAAACGAAATTTTAGAGTTTATGTATGGAAAAAGTTTAAAAAAATAACAAATGTAAGTAAAACAAATTTAGTCACAGATCATAAATGAACACAAAAGTTTTGTTGTCCAAGTTTGGGAAATTCCACCAGTTCAACCCTAACAGCTTGGAATTTTATAAGAAAGAGATTTCGTCCATACATGCTTTAAAAATGCATATGCATGCTTGAAACATGTTAAATGTGAAAATGACTTATAGATCCAAACCTTTTAAAGAGAATAACAAACGCTCAGTAAATTCTGAGGTGAACGTGTGGTGGGATATTTACCTGAGTCAAACAAGCCATTATTTTGCCCATTTATAAAAAAAACTGACCTAACAATCATAGATGATTGTAAAGTGATTTATCATGCATAACAGGTTATATTACCTTAAGAATGACTTATGGATTGGGAGTCAACACTCGGTTCAAAATCCTCTGCCTCCCCATTTCGCGACGATTGCAAAACCTGATTTATAAAAAAGCCTAAAAAACACTTACAATCCCTAAAAATTACAGACACTCTTTGGAATTATCTCTCTCAACATTTGTGCATTGTGCATTTCCATTTTAGATGTTCTTTTTTTTTTTCTTAAATCAAAACTTTGAGTTTTCGCTCTCCCTTCATCCCGTAAACTAAAAAGGCAAATACATCACTACAAAAAGAAAATTTTAGAGTTTATGTATGGAAAAAGTTTAAAAAAATAACAAATGTAAGTAAAGAAAATTTAATCACACACCACAAATGAACTCAAAAGCTTTGTTGTCCAAGTATGGGAAATTCCACTTGTTCAACCCGAACAGCTTGGAATTTTATAAGAAAGAGATTTCTTCCACTCATGCTTTAAAAATGGATATGCATGCTTGAAACAAGTTAAAGATGAAAATAAGCTATGGATCCAATCCTTTTAAAGAGAATAAAAAACGATCATTAAATTCTCATGTGAACGTGCGGTGGGATATTTACCCGAGTAAAACAAGCCATTATTTTACCCATTTACAAAAATCAGACCTAACAATCATAAATGATTGTAAAGTGATTTATCATGCGTAACGGGCAATATTACCCTAGGAAATGACTTATGGATTGGGAGTGAACATTCGGTTCAAAATCCCCTGCCTCCCCCTTTGCCCGATGATTGCAAAACCTGATATATAAAAAAAACTAAACAGAGGCTCACAATCCCTAAAAATTACAAACACTCTTTGGAATTATCTCTCTCTACATTTGTGCATTGTGCATTTCTATTTAGAAGCACACTTTTTTTCTTAAATCAAAACTTTGAGTTTTTCGCTCTCCCTTCATCCCATAAACAAAAAAGGGAAATTGATCACAACAAAACGAAAATTTTAGAGTTTATGTATGGAAAAAGTTTAAAACAATAACAAATGTAAATAAATCAAATTTATTCACACGCCACAAATGAACACAAAAGATTTGTTGTCAGAGTTTGGGAAATTCCACTAGTTCAACCCTATCTGCTTCGAATTTTATAAGAAGGAGATTTCTTCCACACATGCTTTAAAAATGGATATGCATGCTTGAAACATGTTAAAGATGCAAATCTCCTATGTATCCAAACCTTTTAAAGAGAATAACAAACGCCCAGTAAAATCTCATGTGAACGTGCGGTGGGATATTTACCCAAGTCAAACTAGCCATTATTTTGCCCATTTACAAAACGTTGACCTAACAATCATAGATGATTGTAAAGTGATTTATCATGCGTAACGGGTAATATTACCCAGAGAAATGACTTATGGATTGGGAGTCAACATCGGGTTCAAAATCCCCCGTCTCCCCCTTTTCCTGATGATTGCAAAACCTGTTAAATAAAAAAAACTGAAAAGAGCTTATAATCCCTAAAACTTATGAACACTCTTTGAAATTATCTTTCTCTACATTTGAGCATTGTGTATTTCCATTTTAGAAGTACTCTTTTTTTTTTTAAATCAAAACTTTGAGTTTTTCACTCTCCCTTCATCCCGTATGGAAAAACGAAAATTTTAGAGTTTATGTATGGAAAAAGTTTAAAAAAATAACAAATGTAAGTAAAGAAAATTTATTCACACACCACAAATGAACACAAAAGTTTTGTTGTCCAAGTTTGAGAAATTCCACCAGTTCAACCCTAACAGCTCGGAAGTTTATAAGCAAGAGATTTCTTCCACACATGCTTTAAAAATGCATATGCATGCTTGGAACATGTTAAAGGTGCAAATGACCTTTAGATCCAAAACTTTTAAAGAGAATAACAAACGCTCAGTAAATTCTCCAGTAAATGTGTGGTGGGAGTCAACACTCGGTTCAAAATCCCTAGCCTCTCCATTTCGAGACGATTGCAATATCTGATATATAAAAAATACTAAAAAACACTTACAATCCCTAAAAATTACAGACACTCTTTGGAATTATCTCTCTCTACATTTTTTCATTGTGCATTTCCATTTTAGATGTATTTTTTTCTTAAATAAAAACTTTGAGTTTTCGCTCTTCCTTCATCCCGTAAACGAAAAAGGCAAATAGATCTCTACAAAACGAAAATTTTAGTGTTTATGTATGGAAAAAGTTTAAAACAATAATAAATGTAATTAAAGAAAATTTATTCACACACCACAAATGAACACAAAAGTTTTGTTGTCCAAGTATGGGAAATTCCACTAGTTCAACCCGAACAGCTAGGAATTTTATAAGAAAGAGATTTCTTCCACTCATTCTTTAAAAATGGATATGCATGCTTGAAACATGATAAAGATTCAAATTACCTTTGGATCCAAACCATTTAAAGAGAATAAAAAACGATCATTAAATTCTCATGTGAACGTGCGGTGGGATATTTACCCGAGTAAAACAAGCCATTATTTTGCCCATTTACAAAAAGCTGACCTATTAGTCATAGCTGATTTTAAAGTGATTTATCATGCGTAATGGGCAATATTACCCTAAGAGATGACTTATGGATTGGGAGTCAACACTCGGTTCGAAATCCCCCGCCTCCCCCTTTTCCCGACGATTGCAAAACCTAATATATAAAAAAAACTAAAAAGAGCTTACAATCCCTAAAAATTACAGACACTCTTTGGAATTGTCTCTCTCTACATTTGTGCATTGTGCATTTCCATTTTAGATGTACTTTTTTTTCTTAAATCAAAACTTTGACTTCTAGCTCTCCCTTCACCTCGTAACCCAAAAAGGCAAATAGATCACTACAAAAAGAAAATTTTAGAGTTTATGTATGGAAAAATTATAAAACAATAACAAATGTAAGTAAAGAAAATTTATTCACACACCACAAATGAACACAAAACTTTTGTTGTCCAAGTTTGGGAAATTCCACATGTTCATCCCGAACTGCTTGGAATATTATAAGAAAGAGATTTCTTCCACTCATGCTTTAAAAATGGATATGCATGCTTGAAACATGTTAAAGATGCAATTCAACTATAGATTTAAACCTTTTAAAGAGAACAAAAAACAATCAGTAAATTCTCAAGTGAACATGCGCTGGGAATTTTACCCGAGTCAAACTAGCCATTATTTTGCCCATTTACAAAAAGCTGACCTAACAATCATAGATGATTGTAAAGTGATTTATCATGCGTAACGGGCAATATTACCCTGAGAAATGACTTATGGATTGGGAGTCAACACTCGGTTCGAAATCCCCTGCCTCCCCCTTTACCCGACGATTGCAAAACCTGATATATCAAAAAAACTAAAAAGAGCTTACAATCCCTATAAATTTTTGGCACACTTTGCTATTATCTCTCTCTACATTTGTGCATTTTGGATTCCTATTTTAGATGTACTCTTTTTTTCTTATATCAAAATTTGTCATTTTCGTTCTCCCTTCATCCCGTAAACAAAAAAGGCAAATAGATCACAACAAAACAAAAATTTTAGAGTTTATGTATGGAAAAAGTTTAAAGCCACAACAAATTTAAGTAAAAAAAATTTATTCACACACCACAAATGAACACAAAAGTTTTGTTGTCCAAGTATGGGAAATTCCACCAGTTCAACCTGAACAGTTTGGAAGTTTATAAGAAAGAGATTTATTCCACTCATGCTTTAAAAATTGATATGCATGCTTGAAACATGTTAAAGATGCAAATCACCTATGGATCCAAACCTTTTAAAGAGAATAACAAACGCTTAGTAAATTCTCATGTGAACGTGTGGTGGGATATTTACCCGAGTCAAACTAGCCAATATTTTGCCCATTTACAAAAAGCGGACCTAACAATCATCGAAGATTGTCAAGTGATTTATCATGCATAACGGGCAATATTACCCTAGGAAATGACTTATGGATTGGGAGTGAACACTTGGTTCAAAATCCCCTGCCTCCCCCTTTTCCCGATGATTGCAAAACCTGATATATGAAAAAAACTAAACAGAGCATACAATCCCTAAAAATCACAAACATTCTTTGGAATTATCTCTCCCTACATTTGTGCATTGTGGATTTCTATTTTAGAAGTACACTTTTTTTCTTAAATCAAAACTTTGAGTTTTTCGCTCTCCCTTCATTCCGTAAACAAAAAAGGCAAATATATCACAACAAAATGAAATTTTAGAGTTTATGTATGGAAAAAGTTTAAAACAATAAAAAATATAAGTAAAACAAATTTATTCACAGACCATAAATGAACACAAAAGTTTTGTTGTCCAAGTTTGGGAAATTCCACCAGTTCAACCCTAATATCTTGGAATTTTATAAGAAAGAGATTTCGTCCACACATGCTTTAAAAATGCATATGCATGATTGAAACATGTTAAAGGTGCAAATGACTTATAGATCCAAACCTTTTAAAGAGAATAACAAACGCTCCGTAAATTCTCAGGTGAACGTGTGGTGGTTTATTTACCTGAGTCAAACAAGCCATTATTTTGCCCATTTAAAAAAAAATTGACCTAACAATCGTAGATGATTGTAAAGTGATTTATCATGCGTACCAGTCTATATTACCTTAAGAAATGACTTATGGATTGGGAGTCAACACTCAGTTTAAAATCCCATGCCTCCGCATTTCCCGACCATTGCAAAACTTGATATATAAAAAAACCTAAAAAACGCTTAAACTCCCTAAAAATTACAGACACTCTTTGAAATTATCTCTCTCTACATTTTTACATTGTGCATTTCCATTTTAGATGCACTTTTTTTTTTCTTAAATCAAAACTTAGAGTTTTCGCTCTCCCTTGATCCCGTAAACCAAAAAGGCAAATAGATCACTACAAAAAGAAAATTTTAGAGTTTATGTATTGAAAAAGTTTAAAAAAATAACAAATGTAAGTAAAGAAAATTTAATCACACACCAAAAATGAACTCAAAAGTTTTGCTGTCCAAGTATGGGAAATTCCACTAGTTCAACCCGAACAGCTTGGAATTTTATAAGAAAGCGGTTTCTTCCACTCATGCTTTAAAAACGGATATGCATGCCTGAAACATGTTAAAGATGCAATGCCTAAAAAGAGCTTACAATCCCTAAAAATTGTAGACACACTTTTGTATTATCTCTCTCAACATTTGTTCATTGTGGATTTCTATTTTTGATGTACACTTTTTTTCTTAAATCAAACCATTGAGTTTTTCGCTCTCCCTTCATCCCGTAAACAAAAAAGGCAAAGAGATCACAACACAACGAAAATTTTAGAGTTTATTAATGGAAAAACTTAAAACTATAAAAAATTCAAGTAAAGACAATTTATTCACACACCACATATGAACACAAAAGTTTTGTTGTCCAAGATTGGGAAATTCCACTTGTTCATCCCGAACTGCTTGGAATTTTATAAGAAAGAGATTTCTTCCACTCATGCTTCAAAAAATGATATGCATGAATTAAACATGTTAAAGATGCAAATCACCTATGGATCCAAACCTTCTAAAGAGAATAAAAAACGCTCAGTAAATTCTCAAGTGATCATGCGATGGGATATTTACCCGAGTCAAACTAGCCATTATTTTGCCCATTTACAAAAAGCTGACCTAACAATCATAGATGATTGTAAAGTTATTTATCATGCGTAACGAGCAATATTACCCTGAGAAATCACTTATGGATTCAGAGTCAACACTCGGTTTGAAATCCCCTGCCTCCCCCATTTCCCGACGATTGGAAAACCTGATATATAAAAAAAACTAAAAAGAGCTTACAATCCCTATAAATTGCAGACACACTTTGGTATTATATCTCTCTTCAATTGTGCATTGTGGATTTCTATTTTAGATGTACTTTTTTTTTCTTAAATCAAACTTTGAGTTTTTCGCTCTCCCTTCATCCCGTAAACAAAAAAGGCAAATAGATCACAACAAAATGAAAATTTTAGAGTTTATGTATGGAAAAATTTTAAAACAATAACAAATGTAAGTAAATAAAATTTATTCACACACCACAAATGAACACAAAAGTTTTGTTGTCAGAGTTTGGGAAATTCCACTAGTTCAACCCTAACTGCTTAAAATTTGATAAGAAAGAGATTTCTTCCACACATGCTTTAAAAATGGATATGCATGCTTGAAACAAGTTGAAGATTCAAATTTCCTATGGATACAAACCATTTAAAGAGAATAACAAACGCCCAAAAAAATTTCATGTGAACGTGCGGTGGGATATTTACCCGAGTCAAACTAGCCATTATTTTGCCCATTTACAAAAAGTTAACCTAACAATCATAGATGATTGTAAAGTGATTTATCATGTGTAACGGGCAATATTACCCAGAGAAATGACTTATGGATTGGGTGTCAACACCCGGTTCAAAATCCCCCGCCTCCTCCTTTTCCCGATGATTGCAAAACCTGATAAATAAATAAAACAAAACAGAGTTTATTATCCCTAAAAATTATGAATACTCTTTGGAATTATCTCTCTCTACATTTGTGCATTGTGCATTTACATTTTAGAAGTACTCTTTTTTTCTTAAATCAAAACTTTGAATTTTTTGCTCTCCCTTCATCCCGTAAACCAAAAAGGCAAATATATCACAACAAAACAAAAAATTTAGAGTTTATGTAAGGAAAAATTTTAAAACAATAACAAATGTAAGTAAAGCAAATTTATTCACACACCACAATTGAACACAAAATTTTTGTTGTCCAAGTTTGGGAAATTCCACCAGTTCAACCCTAATAGCTTGGAATTTTATAAGAAAAATATTTCATCCACACATGCTTTAAAAATGCATATGCATGCTTGAAACTTGTTAAAGGTGAAAATGACTTATAGATCCAAACCTTTTAAAGAGAATAACAAACGCTCGGTAAATTCTCAGGTGAACGTGTGGTGGGATATTTACCTCAGTCAAACAAGCCATTATTTTGCCCATTTATAAAAAAAGCTGACCTAACAATCATAGATGATTGTAAAGTGATTTATCATGCATAACAGGCTATATTACCTTAAGAAATGACTTATGGATTGGGACTCAACACTCGGTTCAAAATCCCCTGCCTCCCCATTTCGCGACGATTGCAAAACCTGATATAAAAAAAAAACCTAAAAAACGCTTACAATCCCTAAAAATTATAGACACTCTTTGGAATTATCTCTCTCTACATTTGTGCATTGTGCATTTCCATTTTAGATGTACTTTTTTTTCTTAAATCAAAACTTTGAGTTTTTGCTCTCCCTTCATCCCGTAAACCAAAAAGGCAAATAGATCACTACAAAAAGAAAATTTTAGAGTTTATGTATGGAAAAAGTATAAAACAATAACAAATGTAAGTAAAAAAAATTTAATCACACACCACAAATGAACTCAAAAGTTTTGTTGTCCAAGTATGGGAAATTTCACTAGTTCTACCCGAACAGCTTGGAATTTTATAAGAAAGAGATTTCTTCTACTCATGCTTTAAAAATGGATATGCATGCTTGAAATATGTTAAAGATGCAAATAACCTATGGATCCAATCCTTTTAAAGAGAATAAAAAACGATCATTAAATTCTCATGTGAACGTGCGGTGAGATATTTACCCGAGTAAAACAAGCCATTATTTTGCCCATTTACAAAAATCTGACCTAACAATCACAGATGATTGTAAAGTGATTTATCATGCATAACGGGCAATATTACCCTGAGAGATAACTTTTGGATTGGTAGTCAACATTCGGTTCGAAATTCCCCACCTCCCCCTTTTCCCGACGATTGCAAAACGTGGTTTATAAAAAAAAAAACTAAAAAGAGCTTACAATCCCTAAAAATTTTAGACACAGTTTGGTATTATCTCTCTCTACATTTGTGCATTGTGGATTTCCATTTTTGATGTACTCTTTTTTTCTTAAATCAAAACATTGAGTTTTTCGCTCTCCCTTCATCCCGTAAATCAAAAAGGCAAATAGATCACAACAAAACGAAAATTTTAGAGTTTATTTACGAAAAAAGTTAAAACAATAACAAATGCAAGTAAAGAAAATTTATTCACACACCACAAATGAACACAAAAGTTTTGTTGTCCAAGTTTGGGAAATTCCACTAGCTCATCCCGAACTACTTGGAATTTTAAAGAAATAAATTTCTTCCACTCACGCTTCAAAAATGGATATACATGCATTAAACATGTTAAAGATGCAAATCACCTATGGATCCAAAAATTTTAAAGAGAATAAAAAATGCTCAATAAATTCTCAGGTGAACATGCGGTGGGATATTTACCCGAGTCAAACAAGCCATTATTTTGCCCATTTACAAAAAGTTGTCCTAACAATCATAGATGATTGTAAAGTGATTTATCATGCGTAACGAGAAATATTACCTTGAGAAATGACTTATGGATTGGGAGTCAACACTCGGTTCGAAATCCCCCGCCTCCCCCTTTTCCCGACGATTGCAAAACCTGATATATATAAAAAAACTAAAAAGAGCTTACAATCCCTATAAATTGTAGACACACTTTGGAATTATATCTCTCTACAATTGTGCATTGTGGATTTCTATTTTAGATGTACTCTTTTTTTCTAAAATCAAACTTTGAGTTTTTCGCTCTCCCTTCATCTCGTAAACAAAAAAGGCAAATAGATCACAACAAAACGAAAATTTTAGAGTTCAAGTATGGAAAAAGTTTAAAACAATAACAAATGTAAGTAAATCAAATTTATTCACACACCACAAATGAATACAAAAGTTTTGTTGTCAGAGTTTGGGAAATTCCACTATTTCAACCCTAACAGCTTGGAGTTTTATAAGAAAGAGATTTCTTCCACACATGCTTTAAAAATGGATATGCATGCTTGAAACATGTTAAAGATGCAAATCACCTATGGATTCAAACCTTTTAAAGAGAATAAAAAACGCTCTGTAAAATCTCATGTGAACGTGCGGTGGGATATTTATCCGAGTCAAACTAGCCATTATTTTGCCCATTTACAAATAGCTTACCTAACAATCATAGATGATTGTAAAGTGATTTATCATTCGTAACGGGCAATATTACCCTGAGAAATGAGTTATGGATTGGGAGTCAACACTCGGTTCAAAATCCCTCGCCTCCCCCTTTACAAGACGATTGCAAAACCTGATATATAAAAAAAACTAAAAAGAGCTTACAATCCTTATAAATTGTAGACACACTTTGGTATTATCTCTGTCAACAATTGTGCATTTTGGATTCCTATTTTAGATGTACTCTTTTTTTCTTTAATCAAAATTTGAGTTTTTCGCTCTCCCTTCATCCTGTAAACAAAAAAGGGAAATAGATCACAACAAAACGAAAATTTTAGAGTTTATGTGTGGAAAAAGTTTAAAACAACAACCAATTTAAGTAAATCAAATTTATTCACACACCAAAAATGAACATAAAAGTTTTGTTGTCCAAGTTTGGGAAATTCCACTAGTTCAACCCTAACAGCTAGGAATTTTATAAGAAAGAGATTTCTTCCACACATGCTTTAAAAATGGATATGCATGCTTGAAACATGTTAAAGATGAAAATCACCTATGGATCCAAACCTTTCAAAGAGAATAACAAATGCTCAGTAAATTCTCAAGCGAATATGCGGTGAGATATTTAACCTAGTCAAACTAGCAAATATTTTGCCCATTTACAAAAAAGCGGACCTAACAATCATAGATGATTGTAAAGTAATTTATCATGCGTAACGAGCAATATTACAGTGAGAAATGACTTATGGATTGGGAGTCAACACTCGGTTCAAAATCCCCCGCCTCCCCCTTTTCCCGATGATTGCAAAACCTGATAAACAAAAAAAACTGAACAGAGCTGATAATCCCTAAAAATTATGAACACTCTTTGGAACTATCTTTCTCTACATTTGTGCATTGTGCATTTCCATTTTAGAAGTACTCTTTTTTTCTTAAATCAAAACTTTGAGTTTTTTGCTCTCCCTTCATCCTGTAAACCAAAAAGGCAAATATATCACAACAAAACGAAAATTTTAGAGTTTATGTATGGAAAAAGTTTAAAACAATAACAAATGTAAGTAAAGAAAATTTATTCACACACCACAAATGAACACAAAAGTTTTGTTGTCCAAGTTTGGGAAATTCCACCAGTTCAACCCTAACAGCTTGGAATTTTATAACAAAGAGATTTCTTCTACACATGCTTTAAAAATGCATATGCATGCTTGAAACATGTTAAAGGTGAAAATTACCTATAGATCCAAACTTTTTAAAGAGAATAACAAACGCTCAGGTAATTCTCCAGTGAACGTGTGGTGGGATCTTCACCCGAGTCAAACTAGCCATTATTTTGCCCATTTATAAAAAAAGTTGACCTAACTACCATAGATGATTGTTCAGTGATTTATCATGCGTTAAGGGCTATATTACCCTAAGAAATGACTTATGGATTGGGAGTCAACACTCGGTTCAAAATCCCTTGCCTCCCCATTTCGGGATTATTGCAAAATCTGATATATAAAAAAAACTAAAAAGGGTTTACAATCCCTAAAAATTACAGACTCTTTTTGGAATTATCTCTCTACATTTGGGCATTGTGCATTTCCATTTTAGATGTATTTTTTTTCTTAAATCGAAACTTTGAGTTTTCGCTCTCCCTTCTTCCTGTAAACGAAAAAGGCAAATAGAACACAAGAAAATAAAAATTTTATAGTTTATTAAAGGAAAAAGTTAAAACAATAACAAATGCAATTAAATAAAATTTATTCACACTCCACAAATGAACACAAAATTTTTGTTGTCCAAGTTTGGGAAATTCCACTAGTTCATCCCGAACTGCTTGGAATTTTATAAGAAAGAGATTTCTTCCACTCATGCTTTAAAAATGGATATGCATGCTTGAAACATGTTAAAGATGCAAATCACCTATGGTTTCAAACCTTTTAAAGAGAATAAAAAACGCTCAGTAAATTCTCAAGTGAACATGCGGTGGGATATTTACCCGAGTAAAACTAGCCATTATTTTGCCCATTTAGAAAAAGCTGACCTAACAATCATAGATGATTGCAAAGTGATTTATCATGCGTAACGGGCAATGTTATCCTGAGAAATGACTTTTAGATTGGGAGTCAACACTCGGTTCGAAATCCCCCACCACCCCCTTTACCCGACGATTGCAAAACTTGATATATAAAAAAACCTAAAAAGAGCTTACAATCCCTATAAATTGCAGACACACTTTGGTATTATCTCTCTCTACAATTTTGCATTGTGGATTCCTATTCTAGATGTACTCTTTTTTTCTTAAATCAAAATTTGAGTTTTTCGCTCTCACTTCATCTCGTAAACAAAAAAGGCAAATAGATCACAACAAAACGAAAATTTTAGAGTTTATGTATGGAAAAAGTTTAAAACAATAACAAATTTAAGTAAATCAAATTTATTCACACACGAAAAATGAACACAAAAGTTTTGTTGTCCAAGTTTGGGAAATTCCACTAGTTTAACCCTAACAACTTGGAATTTTATAAGAAAGAGATTTCTTCCACTCATGCTTTAAAAAAGGATATGCAAGCTTGAAACATGTTAAAGATGCAAATCACCTATGGATCCAAACCTTTTAAAGAGAATAAAAATGATCATTAAATTATGATGTGAACGTGCGGTGGGATATTTACCCCAAGTAAAATAAGCCATTATTTTGCCCATTTAAAAAGGCAGACCTAACAATCATAGATGATTGTAAAGTGATTTACCATGCGTAACAGGCAATATTACCCTGAGAAATGACTTATGGATTGGGAGTCAACACTCGAATCAAAATCCCCTGCCTCCCCCTTTTCCCGACGATTGCAAAACTTGATATATAAAAAAAAACTAAAAAGAGCTTACAATCACTAAAAATTACAAACACACTTTGGAATTATCTCTCTCTACATTTGTGCATTGTGCATTTCTATTTTAGAAGTACATTTTTTTTCTTAAATCAAAACTTTGAGTTTTTCGCTCTCCCTTCATCCCCTAAGGCAAAAAGGCAAATAGATCACAACAAAACGAAAATTTTAGAGTTTATGTATGGAAAAAGTTTAAAATATTAACAAATGTAAGTAAAGCAAATTTATTCACAGACCACAAATGAACACAAAAGTTTTGTTGTCCAAGTTTTGGAAATTCCGCCAGTTCAACCCTAACGGCTTGGAATTTTATAAGAAAGAGATTTCGTCCACACAAGTACTTTTTTTTTTCTTAAATCAAAACTTTGAGTTTTTGCTCTCCCTTCATCTCGTAAACCAAAAAGGCATATAGATCACTACAAAAAGAAAATTTTAGAGTTTATGTATGGCAAAAGTTTAAGACAATAACAAATGTAAGTAAAGAAAATTTATTCACACACCACAAATGAACTCAAAAGTTTTGATTCCAAGTATGGGAAATTCCACTAGTTCAACCAGAACAACTTGGAATTTTATAAGAAAGAGATTTCTTCCACTCATTCTTTAAAAATGGATATGCATGCTTGAAACATATTAAAGATTCAAATCACCTATGGATCCAAACCTTTTAAAGAGAATAAAAAACGATCATTAAATTCTCATGTGAACGTGCGGTGGGATATTTACCCGAGTAAAACAAGCCATTATTTTGCCCATTTACAAAAAGCTGACCTAAAAATCATAGATGATTGTAAAGTGATTTATCATGCATAATGGGCAATATTACCCTGAGAGATGACTTATGGATTGGGAGTCAACACTCGGTTCGAAACCACCGCCTCCCCCTTTTCATGACGATTGCAAAACCTGATATATTAAAAAAACTAAAAAGAGCTTACTATCTGTAAAAATTGCATACACACTTTGGTATTATCTCTCTCTACATTTGTGCATTGTGGATTTCCATTTTTGATGTACTCTTTTTTTCTTAAATCAAAACTTTGAGTTTTTCGCACTCCTTTCATCTCGTTAACCAAAAAGGCAAATAGATTACAACAAAACGAAAAATTTAGAGTTTATGTATGGAAAAGTTTAAAACAATAAAAAATATAAATAAGGCAAATTTGTTCACACACCACAAATGAACACAATAGTTTTGTTGTCAATGTTTGAGAAATTCCACTAGTTCAACCCTAACAGCTTGGAATTTTATAAGAAAGAGATTTCTTCCACACATGCTTTAAAAATGGATATGGATGCTTGCAACATGTTAAATATTCAAATATCCTATGGATCCAAACCTTTTAAAGAGAATAATAAATGCTCAGTAAATTCTCATGTGAACGTGCGGTAGGATATTTACCCGAGTCAAACTAGCAATTATTTTGCCCATTTAAAAAAAGCTGACCTAACAATCATAGATGATTGTAAAGTCATTTATCATGCGTAACGGGCAATATTACCCTGAGAAATGACTTATGGATTGGGAGTCAACACTCGGTCCAAAATCCCCCGCCTCCCCCTTTTCCCGACGATGGCAAAACCTGATAAATAAATAAAAACTGAAAAGAGCTTATAACCCCTAAAAATTATGGACACTCTTTGGAATTATCTCTATATAGATTTGTGCACTGTTCATTTCCATTTTAGAAGTACTCTTTTTTTCTTAAATCAAAACATTGAGTTTTTCGCTCTCCCTTCATCCCGTGAACCAAAAAGGCAAATATATCACAACAAAACAAAAATTTTAGAGTTTATGGATGGAAAAAGTTTAAAACAATAACAAATGTAAGTAACGCAAATTTATTCACACACCATAAATGAATACAAAAGTTTTGTTGTCCAAATTTGGGAAATTCCACCAGTTCAACCCTAAATGCTTGGAATTTTATAAGAAAGAGATTTCTTCCACACATGCTATAAAAAAGCATATGCATTCTTGAAACATGTTAAAGGTGCAAATGACCTATAGATCCAAACCTTTTAAAGAGAATAACAAATGCCCAGTAAATTCTCAAGTGAATGTGTGGTGGGATATTTACCCGAGTCAATCTAGCCATTGTTTTGCCATTTATAAAAAAAAAACTGACCTAACAATCATAGATGAATGTAAACTGATTTATCATGCATAATGGGCAATATTACCCTAAGACATGACATATGGATTGGGAGTCAACACTCGGTTCAAAATCCCCCACCTCGCCATTTCGCGACGATTGCAAAACCTTATATATAAAAAATACTAAAAAACGCTTACAATCCCTAAAAATTAAAGACACCCTTTGGAATTATCTCTCTCTACATTTGTGCATTGTGCATTTCCATTTTAGATGTACTTTTTTTTTTTAAATCAAAACTTTGAGTTTTCGCTCTTCCTTCATCCCGTAAACCAAAAAGGCAAATAGATCACTACAAAACGAAAAATTTAGAGTTTATGTATGGAAAAAGTTTAATACAATAACAAATGTAAGTAAAGAAAATTTATTCACACACCACAAATGAACACAAAAGTTTTGTTGTCCAAGTATGGGAAATTCCACTAGTTCAACCCAAACAGGTTGGAATTTTATAAGAAAGAGATTTCTTCCACTCATGCTTTAAAAACGGATATGCATGCTTGAAACATGTTAAAGATGCAAATCACCTATGGATCCAAAACTTTTCAAGAGAATAAAAAATGATCATTAAATTCTCATGTGAACGTGTGGTGGGATATTTACCCGAGTCAAACTAGCCATTATTTTGCCCATTTACAAAAAGCTGACCTAACAATCATAGATGATTGTAAAGTGCTTTATCAAGCGTAACGGGCAGTATTTCCCTTAGAAATGACTTATGGATTGGGAGTCAACACTCGGTTCAAAATCCCCCGCCTCCCCCTTTTCTCGACGATGGCAAAACCTGATAAATAAAAAAAACTGAAAAGAGCTTATAATCCCTAAAAATTACGGACACTCTTTGGAATTATCTCTCTATATATTTGTGCACTGTGCATTTCCATTTTAGAAGTACTTTTTTTTCTTAAACCAAAACTTTGAGTTTTTCGCTCTCCCTCATCCCGTGAACCAAAAAGGCAAATATATCACAACGAAACGAAAATTTGAAAGTTTATGTATGGAAAAAGTTTAAAACAATAACAAATGTAAGTAACACAAATTTATTCACACACCACAAATGAACACAAAAGTTTTGTTGTCCAAGTTTGGGAAATTCCACCAGTTCAACCCTAATAGCTTGGAATTTTATAAGAAAGAGATTTCTTCCACACATGCTTTAAAAATGCATATGCATGCTTGAAACATGTTAAAGGTGCAAATGACCTATAGATCCAAACCTTTTAAAGAGAATAACAAACGCTCAGTAAATTCTCAAGTGAACGTGTAGCCCAATATTTACTCGAGTCAAACTAGCCATTATTTTGCCCATTTACAAAAAGCTAACCTAACAATCGTAGATGATTGTAAAGTGATTTATCATGTGTAACGGGCAGAATTTCCCTGAGAAATGACTTATGGATTGGGAGTCAACACTCGGTTCGAAATCCCCCGCCTCCCCCATTTCCCGACGATTGCAAAACTTGATATATAAAAAAAACTAAAAAGTGCTTACAATCCCTATAAATTGCAGACACACTTTGGTATTATCTCTCTCTTCAATTGTGCATTGTGGATTTCTATTTTAGATGTACTCTTTTTTTCTTAAATCAAACTTTGATTTTTTCGCTCTCCCTTCACCACGTAAACAAAAAAGGCAAATAGATCACAACAAAACGAAAATTTTAGAGTTTATGTATGGAAAAAGTTTAAAACAATAAAAAATGTAGGTAAATCAAATTTATTCGCACACCACAAATGAACACAAAAGTTTTGTTGTCAGAGTTTGGGAAATTTCTCTAGTTCAACCCTAACAGCTTGGAATTTTATTGGTAAGAGATTTCTTCCACACATGCTTTTAAAATGGACATGCATGCTTGAAACAAGTTAAAGATGCAAATCACCTATGGATCCAAACCTTTGAAAGAGAATAACAAATGCTCAGTAAATTCTCAAGTGAACGTGCGGTGGGATATTTGCCCAAGTCAAACTAGCCAATATTTTGCCCATTTACAAAAAGCTGACCTAACAATCATTGATAATTGTAAATTGATTTATCATGTGTAACTGGTTATATTACCTTGAGAAATGACTTATGGATTGGGAGTGAACACTCGGTTAAAAATCCCCTGCCTCCCCCTTTTCCTAATGATTGAAAAACCTGATATATAAAAAAAACTAAAAAGAGCTTACAATCCCTAAAAATTACAGACACTCTTTGGAATTATCTCTATCTACATTTGTGCATTGTGCATTTCCTTTTTAGAAGTACTCTTTTTTTCTTAAATCAAAATTTTTAGTTTTTCGCTCTCCCTTCATCCCATAAACCAAAAAGGCAAATAGATCACAACAAAACGAAAATTTTAGAGCTTATGTATGGAAAAATTTTAAAAAAATAACAAATGTAAGTAAAGAAAATTTATTCACACACCACAAATGAACACAAAAGTTTTTTTGTCCAAGTTTGGGAAATTCCACTAGTTCATCCCGAACTGCTTGGAATTTTATAAGAAATAGATTTCTTCCACTCATGCTTTAAAAAATGATATGCATGCTTGAAACATGTTAAAGATGCAAATCACCTATGGATTCAAACCTTTTAAAGAGAATAAAAAACGCTCTGTAAATTCTCAAGTGAACATGCGGTGTGATTTTTACCCAAGTCAAACTAGCCATTATTTTGCCCATTTACAAATAGCTTACCTAACAATCATAGATGATTGTAAAGTGATTTATCATTCGTAACGGGCAATATTACCCTGAGAAATGAGTTATGGATTGGGAGTCAACACTCGGTTCAAAATCCCCCGCCTCCCCCTTTACAAGACGATTGCAAAACCTGATATATAAAAAAAACTAAAAAGAGCTTACAATCCTTATAAATTGTAGACACACTTTGGTATTATCTCTGTCAACAATTGTGCATTTTGGATTCCTATTTTAGATGTACTCTGTTTTTCTTTAATCAAAATTTGAGTTTTTCGCTCTCCCTTCATCCTGTAAACAAAAAAGGGAAATAGATCACAACAAAACCAAAATTTTAGAGTTTATGTGTGGAAAAAGTTTAAAACAACAACCAATGTAAGTAAATCAAATTTATTCACACACCAAAAATGAACATAAAAGTTTTGTTGTCCAAGTTTGGGAAATTCCACTAGTTCAACCCTAACAGCTAGGAATTTTATAAGAAAGAGATTTCTTCCACACATGCTTTAAAAATGGATATGCATGCTTGAAACATGTTAAAGATGAAAATCACCTATGGATCCAAACCTTTCAAAGAGAATAACAAATGCTCAGTAAATTCTCAAGCGAACATGCGGTGAGATATTTAACCTAGTCAAACTAGCAAATATTTTGCCCATTTACAAAAAAGCGGACCTAACAATCATAGATGATTGTAAAGTAATTTATCATGCGTAACGAGCAATATTACAGTGAGAAATGACTTATGGATTGGGGGTCAACACTCGGTTCAAAATCCCCCGCCTCCCCCTCTTCCCGACGATTGTAAAACCTGATATATAAAAAAAAATTAAAAAGAGCTTACAATCCCTAAAAATTACAGACACTCTTTGTAATTTTCTCTCTCCACACTTGTGCATTGTGCATTTCTATTTTAGAAGTACATTTTTTTCTTAAATCAAAACTTTGAGTTTTTCGCTCTCCCTTCATCCCTTAAACCAAAAAGGCAAATAGATCACAAAAAAACGAAAATTTTAGAGTTTATGTATGGAAAAAGTTTAAAAAAATAACAAATGTATGTAAAGAAAATTTAGTCAGAGACCACAAATGAATACAAAAATTTTGTTGTTCAAGTTTGACAAATTCCACCAGTTCAACCCTAACAGCTAGGAATTTTATAAGAAAGAGATTTCGTCCACACATGCTTTAAAAATGCATATGAATGCTTGAAACATGTTAAAGGTGAAAATGACCTATAGATCCAAACCTTTTAAAGAGAATAACAAACGCTCAGTAGATTCTCAGGTGAACGTGTGGTGGGATATTTGCCCATTTATAAAAAAAGCTGACCTAATAATCATTGATGATTGTAAAGTGATTTATCATGTGTAACAGGCTATATTACCCTAAGAAATGACTTATGGATTGGGAGTCAACACTCGGTTCAAAATCCCCTGCCTCCCCATTTCGCGACGATTGCAAAACCTGATATATAAAAAAAAACTAAAAAATGCTTACAATCCCTAAAAATTACAGACACTCTTTGGAATTATCTCTCTCTACATTTGTGCATTGTGCATTTCCATTTTAAATGTACTTTTTTTTGTTAAATCAAAACTTTTAGTTTTCGCTCTCCCTTCATCCCGTAAACCAAAAAGGCAAATAGATCAATACAAAAAGAAAATTTTAGAGTTTATGTATGGAAAAAGTTTAAAACAATAACAAATTTAAGTAAAGAAAATTTATTCACACACCACAAATGAACACAAAAGTTTTGTTGTCCAAGTATGGGAAATTCCACTAGTTCTACCCGAACAGCTTGGAATTTTATATGAAAGAGATTTCTTCCACTCATGCTTTAAAAATGGATATGCATGCTTGAAACATGTTAAAGATGAAAATAACCTATGGATCCAAACCTTTTAGAGAGAATAAAAAACGATCATTAAATTCTCATGTGAACGTGTGGTGGGATATTTACCCGAGTAAAACAAGCCATTATTTTGCCCATTTACAAAAAGCTGACCTAACAATCATAGATGATTATAAAGTGATTTATCATGCATAACTGGAAATATTACCATGAGTGATGACTTATGGATTGGGAGTCAACACTCGGTTCGAAATCCCCCGCCTCCCCCTTTTCCCGACGATTGCAAAACATGATATATAAAAAAACTAAAAAGAGCTTACAATCCCTAAAAATTGCAGAAACACTTTGGTATTATCTCTCTCTACATTTGTTCATTGTCGATTTCCATTTTCGATGTACTCTTTTTTTCTTAAATCAAAACTTTGAGTTTTTCGCTCTCCTTTCATCCTGTAAACCAAAAAGGCAAATAGATCTCAGGAAAACGAAAATTTTAGAGTTTATGTATGGAAAAGTTTAAAACAATAACAAATATAAGTAAATCAAATTTATTCACACACCACAAATGAACACAAAATTTTTGTTGTCTAAGTTTGGGAAATTCCACTAGTTTGACCCTAACAGCTTGGAATTTTAGAAGAAAGAGATTTCTTCCACACATGCTTTAAAAATGGATATGCATGCTTGAAACATGTTAAAGATGTAAATCTCCTATGGATCCAAACCTTTTGAAGAGAATAACAAACGCTATGTAAATTCTCATGTGTACGTGCAGTGGGATATTTACCCAAGTCAAACTAGCCATTATTTTGCCCATTTACAAAAAGCTGACCTAACAATCATAGATGATTGTAAAGTGATTTATCATGCGTAACGGGCAATATTACCCTAATAAATGACTTATGGATTGGGAGTCAACACTCGGTTCAAAATCCCTCGCCTCCCCCTTTTCCCGACGATTGCAAAACCTGATAAATAAAAAGAACTTAAGAGAGCTTATAATCCATAAAAATTACGGACATTTTTTGGAATTATCTCTCTCTACATTTGTGCATTGTGCATTTCCATTCTAGAAGTACTCTTTTTTCTTAAATCAAAACTTTGAGTTTTTCGCTCTCCCTTCATCTTGTGAACCAAAAAGGCAAATATATCATAACAAAATGAAAAGTTTAGAGTTTATGTATCGAAAAAGTTCAAAAAAATAACAAATGTAAGTAAAGCAAATTTATTCACACACCACAAATGAACACAAAATTTTTGTTGTCCAAGTTTGGGAAATTCTACCAGTTCAACCTAACAGCTTGGAATTTTATTAGAAAGAGATTTCTTCCACACATGCTTTAAAAATGTATATGCATGCCTGAAACATGTTAAAGGTGGAAATGACCTATAGATCCAAACCTTTTAAAAATAACAAACGATCAGTAAATTCTCAAGTGAACGTGTGGTGGGATATTTACCCGAGTCAAACTAGCCATTATTTTGCCCAATTATAAAAAAAGTTGACCTAACAATCATAGATGA
This sequence comes from Aristolochia californica, assembly GCF_029961685.1. Taxonomy (NCBI): domain Eukaryota; kingdom Viridiplantae; phylum Streptophyta; class Magnoliopsida; order Piperales; family Aristolochiaceae; genus Aristolochia; species Aristolochia californica. Next base: position 11,094,985 of record NW_027181837.1, read on the forward strand.
TTGTAAAATGATTTATCATGCTTAACTAGCTATATTACCCTAAGAAATGACTTATGGATTGGGAGTCAACACTAGGTTCAAAATCCCCCACCTCAACAATTCGCAACGATTGCAAAACCTGATATATAAAAAATACTAAAAAATGCTTACAATCCCTAAAAATTACAGACACTCTTTGGAATTATCTCTCTCTACATTTGCGCATTGTGCATTTCCATTTTAGATGTACTTTTTTTTCTTAAATCAAACTTTGAGTTTTCGCTCTCCCTTCATCCCATAAACCAAAATGCAAATAGATCACTACAAAACGAAAATTTTAGAGTTTATGTATGGAAAAAGTTTAAAACAATAAACATTGTAAATAAAGAAAATTTATTCACACACCACAAATGAACACAAAAGTTTTGTTGTCCAAGTATGGGAAATTCCACTAGTTCAACCCGAACAACTTGGAATTTTATAAGAAAGAGATTCCTTCCACTCATGCTTTAAAAACGGATATGCATGCTTGAAACATGTTAAAGATGTAAATCACCTATGGATCCAAACCTTTTAAAGAGAATAAAAAATTATCATTAAATTCTCATGTGAACGTGCGGTGGGATATTTACCCGAGTAAAACAAGCCATTATTTTGCCCATTTACAAAAAGCTGACCTAACAATCATAGATGATTGTAAAGTGATTTATCATGCGTAACGGGAAATATTACCCTGAGAGATGACGTATGGATTGGGAGTCAACAGTCGGTTCGAAATCCCCAGCCTCCCCTTTTTCCCGACGATTGCAAAACCTTATATATAAAAAAAACTAAAAAAGACCTTACAATCCCTAAAAATTGCAGACACACTTTGGTATTATCTCTCTCTACATTTTTGGATTATGGATTTCCTTTTTTGATGTACTCCTTTTTTCTTAAATCAAAACTTTGAGTTTTTCGCTCTCCCTTCATCCCGTAAAACAAAAAGGCAAATAAATCACAACAAAACGAAAATTTTAGAGTTTATTTATTGAAAAAGTTAAAACAATAAAAAATGCAAGGAAAAAAAATTTATTTACACACCACAAATGAACACAAAAGTTTTGTTGTCCAACTTTGGGAAATTCCACTAGTTCATGCCGAACTGCTTGGAATTTTATAAGACAGAGATTTCTTCCACTCATCTTTTAAAAATGGATATGCATGCATGAAACATGTTAAAGATGCATATCACCTATGGATCCAAACTTTTTAAAGAGAATAAAAAACGCTCAGTAAATTCTCAAGTGAATATGCGGTGCGATATTTACCCGAGTCAAACTAGCCATTATTTTGCCTATTTACAAAAAGCTGACCTAACAATCATAGATGATTGTAAAGTAATTTATCATGCGTAACGGGAAGTATTACCCTGAGAAATGACATATGGATTGGGAGTCAACACTCGGTTCGAAATCCCCCGCCTTCCCCATTCCCGACGATTGCAAAACCTGATATATAAAAAAAACTAAAAAGAGCTTACAATCCCTATAAATTACAGACACACTTTGGTATTATCTCTCTCTACAATTGTGCATTTTGGATTTCTATTTTAGATGTACACTTTTTTTCTTAAATCAAACTTTGAGTTTTTCGCTCTACCTTCATCACGTAAAATAAAAAGGCAAATAGATCACAACAAAACGAAAATTTTAGAGTTTATGTATGGAAAATTTATTCACACACCACAAATGAACACAAAAGTTTTGTTGTCAAAGTTTGGGAATTTTCACTAGTTCAACCCTAACAGCTTGGAATTTTATAGGAAAGAGATTTCTTTGACACATGCTTTAAAAATGGATATGCATGCTTGAAACATGTTAAAGATTCAAATCACCTATGGATCCAAACCTTTTAAAGAGAATAAAAAACGATCATTAAATTCTCATGTGAATGTGCGGTGGGATATTTACCCGAGTAAAACAAGCCATTATTTTGCCCATTTACTAAAAGCTGACCTAAAAATCATAGATGATTGTAAAGTGATTTATCATATGTAACAGGCAATATTACCCTGAGAGATGACTTATGGATTGGGAGTCAACACTCGGTTCGAAATCCCCACCTCCCCCTTTTTCCGACAATTGCAAAACCTGATATATAAAAAAAACTAAGAAAGAGCTTACAATCCCTAAAAATTGCAGACACACTTTGGTATTATCTCTCTCTACATTTATGAGTTGTTGATTTCTATTTTTGATGTACTCTGTTTTTTTTAAATCAAAACTTTGAGTTTTTCGCTCTCCCTTCATCCCATAAACCAAAAAGGTAAATAGATCACAACAAAACGAAAATTTTAGAGTTTATGAATGGAAAAATTTTAAAACAATAACAAATTAAAGTAAATCAAATTTATTTACACACCACAAATGAACACAAAAGTTTGGTTGTCCAAGTTTGGGAAATTCCACTAGTTCAACCCAAACAGCTTGGAATTTTCTAAGAAAGAGATTTCTTCCTCACATGCTTTAAAAATGGATATGCATGCTTGAAATATGTTAAAGATGCAAATCACCTATGGATCCAAACATTTTAAAGAGAATAACAAGCGCTCATTAAATTCTCAAGTGAACGTGCGGCGGGATATTTACTCGAGTCAAACAAGCCATTATTTTGCCCATTTACAAAAAGTTGACCTAAGAATCATAGATGATTGTAAAGTGATTTATCATGTGTAACGGGCTATATTACCCTAATAAATGACTTATGGATTGGGATTCAACACTCAGTTCAAAATGCCCCGCCTCCCCCTTTTCCCGACGATTGTAAAACCTGATATATAAAAAAACTAAAAAGAGCTTACAATCCCTAAAAATTATAGACACTCTTTGGAATTAACTCTCTCTACATTTGTGCATTGTGCATTTCTATTTTAGACGTACTCTTTTTTTCTTAAATTAAAACTTTGAGTTTTTGGCTCTCCCTGCATCCCGTAAACCAAAAAGGCAAATAGATCACAACAAAACGAAAATTTTAGAGTTTATGTATGGAAAAATTTTAAAACATGAAAAAATGTTAGTAAAGCAAATTTATTCACACACCACAAATCAACACAAAAGTTTTGTTGTCCAAGTTTGGGAAATTCCACTAGTTCAACCCTAACAACTTGGAATTTTATAAGAAAGAGATTTCTTCCACACATGCTTTAAAAATTGATATGCATGCTTGAAACATGTTAGAGATGCAAATCACCTATGGATCTAAACCTTTTAAAGAGAATAACAAACGCTCAGTAAATTCTCATGTGATCGTGCGGTGGGATATTTACCCGAGTGAAACTAACTATTATATTACCCATTTACAAAAAGCTGACCTAACAATCATAGATGATTGTAAAGTGATTAATCTTGTGTAACGGGCAATATTACCCTGAGAAATGACTTATGGATTGGGAGTCAACACTCGGTTCAAAATCCCCCGCCTCCCCCTTTTCCCGACAATTGCAAAACCTGATATATAAAAAAAACTAAAAAGAGCTTAGAATCCCAAAAAATTACAGACACTCTTTGGAATTATCTCTCTCTACATTTGTGCATTGTGCATTTCCATTTTAGATGTACTCTTTTTTTATTAAATCAAAACTTTGAGTTTTTTGCTCTCCCTTTCATCCCGTAAACCAAAAAGGCAAATAGATCACAACATTTAGGGTTCCTCCGCTTTTGGGTCTGGATGGAGTTTATTCCACCATTTTTTAGTCTTCCATCTTTAAGCTCGTTTAGGTATCAATAGAGAAATCAGCCTCCCCTAGCTTGATTCAATTTTTTTTATTGACTAATCATATGAAGATGAAATTTATTTATCTAAATATACAATTCAACCCTCTTAAAATGTCATGTTGTAAAAAATCAACTTTGTGCATAAATAATTGATATTGAAACCATCAAGACCACATGTAGGACTTACATGAAATACAGAAGGAGGTAGGCCTCTCCTCTCTTTGCGTGTTGACGAGAACATTGTCGATAGATGGGGTTGGCCTTCCCCTTCCTCTCTTTGCTCGTTTACGTCAATAAAGCCAATTGGAGGGCAAGGTCTCTTTTTTTGGAATGTGATAATCAAGTAACATAACGGAATTTATGAGAAAATAATTTTTTTTCTTCTAAATTCCATTAGAAAAGTTATTTTAGTATGTATATTTTTTTTTATCATATTCCTGCAATATATTTATTTCTCAAGACTAGAAATTCTCCTTTATTTCGTAAGTCAATTTATTATGATTTTGATTTAAAAGCTTCAAAACACATTTGAAATGAATCAAATATTACTTTTTATTTTAACATTCTTATATTAGATGCATATTTGAAATGTGATACTTATCTCTAAAATCGGTTTTAGAGATAAGGCATGGTGTGTTTAGGGAGAGGGAATGAACCATTGGGAAACCTAGAAAGAAAGTTCCCAAGGAAAATTGAATTCAGATAAAAACTCCATAGAAATCCCTTATGATTGTTTATCATTATAAACAGGGGGATATTGTAGATCTCAAGATCTTCATTGAGATATTTTTTTATTATAACAAATACTCAAGTTACTAATGATATACATAAAGTAAGCCTCTTACCTCAAAAGGCCTCAAAAGAGATTTCTAGTAACATATCCTTTTGACTGGCCATGGTCTTTCCAACTGGCTCATACAAAAAGGGTTAGCAAGCAGTTCATCGTTAAACAGCCTGCAACACCATTTGTCCAAATAAGAGAGAGAAGAGACTCTACTGAGGAATGTTTGCCCAAACTTCAGGATGACCAACCCAAAAGAGGGTAAAAGAGTAACAATGATAAAAAAGGTTGACCACTGCAAAGATCAAGTTTAAGGTACAAAGGAGTCAAATTCTTCAATAGGAGGAAGAGAAAACATCGTAAGAGGTCAAACACAATGGAAGAAGTTGGCCACATTCTAAAATTGTTGTTGTGTTGCACAAAAAATATATTCTACAATATTTCAAGCTCAGTTTTAGGAGCTTTAAGTTTCAAAATTTTACTAGTGACCTACTATTGTGTTCAACATCAAAAAATGAATTTAATACATTTTTTAAAAAAATTAACCTTTGTTAACCCATTATTTCTAAAATACAAAAAAGTCATTTTCTAGCCATAATAACTAATTTTTTGAATGTTGGAACTCGTGCTATTTAACCCAAACACACCCCGAACAAACTTTCTCTCTCATCACAGTGAAAACCAAACCTCCTAAGCCCTTCTGCATGATTCAAGGAGTTTTTTACCCCCTCTAAAGCTTGAAAGGAAGCCAAACTCAATAATTTTTTTCATTGACATATTTATTTTTTTACTTGATCATTTAAATCCTTATCAAATGTTTATATTTAATCTTTTTAAATGTGTGCCAAGTAATTTTAAGTTCATATTTGAATCAATCATAACATTGCGAATAGCTGTGCGGTTGACAACCATTTGAAATCAATTTTGGAGCATCAATAATATCAATACATGTTTGTATGTTGTTTTAGTGGGGTATTTGAAAGGGCCTTTCTTAAGTATTAAAATGTGGATCAAATCTAAGTATTTGACATGCATATACTTTGAGATATTTCAATCATTACATTAAGTAGTTGTATGTGCACTACCCAGTTTGCAATTAAAACCAATCTCGAATTTACATGGAGACTACACTTTTTAATCAAGTCATTGAAGATTATATTGACTTGATTATATTTTTAAATCTGTCATTAGTGGATATTTTAAGTTGCTAATTACATGGGTAAGTACTTAGAGTTGGTGTACTTATTTGCTTGTGTTTAGATTGTTAAAATCTATCTATTAACATGTAATTTACATTGGACTATATTCTAAGCAAGTAATCATTTGCAATTGGGTCAAACTTTGAATAGGTAAAATCGTCCTAATTCCAAAATTATTTGAGAAAAATTATCGTGGTAGAGAATAGAAGTTGGAAAGTTGTGTTTGTTGTTGTGTGAGGCATAAGACCTTGTTGCTAGGCAGTGTTGAAATTTTTTTGTAGGTTTAAGTTGATGTGCCTAGTGAGTTGTTGCAAATTTGTGAAAGTCTAGGCCAGACCACCCTAGTTAGCTATTGGAAAACTTTGCGGGTTAGGCTAGTGAGCTTAGTGAATTGTTGTAAGTCCTTGCATGGCTAGTATTATAATTGGCCTTAAAGACGATTTCTTGTAAATATCATAGGCCAACCCCAACTTAACGGAGTTTCAAGGTGCTAAAACATCTTGGGAGGGGGACTAGCAATCTGTGAAAGAATTATGAACTACCTAAAAATATTGTATATGTGTACTTTCTATGTGATTACTTCGACTTGTACCTTGATCACTATGCATAAATGTAAACTGTGAAATTGGTTTTAAACTATATATTTAGTTTTACACATTGGATTAATTGAAGAAACAAATACATACATAGGAATTAAGCAAAACCATTTAAAATTAAAATCAAAAGTTAACAAACTTATTCACCGCCCTTTTAAATTTGTTCCTTGTCAACCTTACAAACTATGCCTAATATATACAAAGCATGTGAGAGCATATAACATATTGTGGCTTTTTATCTGCAACTCAGTTTTTTTTCTAAATTTCACATCTATTAAAATCCCAACCCCAAAGTTAGGAGTCTCACAGTGAGAATCTGCACCAGATAGAAAAAGGAACTGTTGGCCATCTCTATGTAGGATCCCTTTTGTTCCAGGTTCATAATAGACTACTCAGTCCCTCCCCCACCCCCCACCAAACACAAAAACCCTAGTTTCAATTTCCACGCTTTGATCCTCAGATCATCATTCCCATCGTCATCATCATCTTCGATATCATCTGCGACTGAGTCCTTGGCCCAGACTGACATCTTCTTGTTGCTATCAGCCACCATCGCCAACCAGTGCCTGCATGCCTGGCCATGTGTGCGCCAAAGGGCACGTCCATGTCTTCTCACAGTTCTTCATTTCAGCTGCACTTAGAACGAATTAGACACTCCATCTTCAGTTTTTTTAAGTTTAGTAAATCCATATCTGAGCTCTCAGTGAGGTACATCTACGTCTGCATGGATATGGTAAACCTTGGGAATTGACGTGGTCAATATAACAATCACATGCAGAAGCAGCATATACTGATCAACAAACCAGAAGCATCGCTAGCTCCGACTCCCGTGAGGGGTTCGGTTCTGGCATGCCATGTCCATGTCGATGATTCTGCTTTCACGGTGGGGTTGTTTCCAGCTCTATTTCAGTTCCCCTCTGCGTCCATTTGCAGGCAGTAGAGTTACTGCTACGATTCCATTCTTGACCAGTTCTTACAATGGATGCCTGAAACAGCATCGTCCCTTGCTCTGCTGCAGTAGGTACATAGACACCTCTGTTGGCATTTCACCATTACAAGAAAGAGAAAAAAAAAGGGGTCTTGATTCCATTTCCATGGAGATTACATTTTTCTTCTTTTGAGTGGCTGCTCAACAAAATTCACATGTGAGACTGTCTTCCACTATCAAACAGCTGTTCAGAGAAAGAGTGGTCCCAACAAAATTACTGGGAGACCCAAATGATCTGTCTGATGCAAAAAAAGGAGGGTTTACAGTTATTTCCATGAAGATCCAAGTCAAGGAGGACGACAAAGGATAGAGATGTTGTTTTCTAACGTGGGTTATTCACACTATAGAGATTGGCATCTGTATCAAGTCGAGACAAAAAGCCAAAACAAGAATGGTCAAGGAAGACAGGATTTCTTGATATCTGAAATGCATGGAGCTCAAGGACAGTATAAGAAGAATCTCAAGCAAAGCATATAATGAGAACGAGGTAAGTTAAAGCTGGAGAGTTTTTTTACTCTCTGTGAGAATTTTGAGGGTTTCTAAGCTTTCAGAAACAAGAGCTATTCTAAAGTTTCTTCAATGGGATTCTCCTGAATTTTATTTTAAAAGCCTCTAATGGGAGTAAGGAATGTTAGCATGTGCTCTCAGGATGCCCTTACTCAATTTGAATTGTGAACAAACTCGGGGCCTTATTTAAATGTGTTTTTGGAGTTCAACCAGTAGAGATGAAAGCCATATAGTAGGACGTTTTTATCAAATTTGGAGCTTTTGGGGTTTGGAGAAGGAGCCATTCTCTCTCTCTCTCTCTATCTCTATCTCTCTCTTTTGCTCATTTATGCATTTACGAAAATCAAGCATCCAGGATGCTTTCAGTAAATTAATTATGATATTTTGAACAATAGTTTGCTTCATTCATGATTACCATATAATCAGTTTATCATATTTTACTTCATACTAGGATATTCCTCCTTCTGGTTATCTTTTACCACTCTTAGCTATAGTGTAGTTTAGTTTACTTTTTGTTTACTTTAATTGTGTTTTAAATTTTGTTTTTAATTTTTAATTTGTCACAAGATGGCTTCCAGTAGTAGGATTACTGGATAAGTTAAGAATGCATCTTTAGTTGAATATAAAGTTCAACAACAATTGAATGATTGGACAAGTCCGTCCATTAAATCTACATCAATTTACAAGAAAGGAACCTTCACCCTTTCTAGTACCATGGGAATTACAACCATGGAACAAACCATTAATCTTGAAAATCAAGATTCAACTCTTAAATTATTAGAGTTAACCGATCTTAATAAGTATCTTGCAGATATTGAAAAGAAATATATGCATATTGGGTGCATACAAATTGCGTTCAAACCCTTGACCTTATTAGGGATGAACACATGTCTTCAAGCCATACTTCGTGATGGTCGCTGTTTGGATTGGAAACCCTCATTAATGGGTATTGTTGAAACAAGTCTCAGTAGGGGACCAATCCAGTCCTGATCTGAAAACTTTGGGTTTTGAAAAACCCCCAAAGAATTGGGACAGTCTTATCTTCTTTATGGTATTCTCTTTACCATGGATTTGGAGATGGGATTGTACTACAGGCTTTAATGATAAAGGCCTACCAGTATTATTATGAACATTCCATGTTCGTTGGTGGAAAAATTTCCCCAACATTGATACTAAAGTAGCAGAAATTGGGTCTGCTATCATGCAAAGTGAAAATAATATGGGGTTGCATCGCGTCCCGGAAGTCCATTATGACTCCAACAATTTATTTGCAAGTTTCAAAACTCAATTAAAGAGTTTGATTCCGAATATATCAGAAAAATATATTATGAAAAAATTATTAGAATCCATGAAGGATTCTATGACGACTCAGTGCAATGAAGGTACCTCATCTCAACCTCAATATGCTGATGACAACATGTCAGTTTCAGACCCATCAGCTGCCGAAGATGATGAAGAACTTGAGGACTTTAACAGTGCTGAGCAGGATGATAGTGCTCATGACTCATTACCAGATAGTCAACCTCCTGAGGATCCTGACAAATATATTAATGCAATGATACAGATGTTTAAAACAACATCTAAAGGAAAATAATAAATTTTTTAGATCTATATTAATCCTTTTGACTTATCTTCTCAAAAATTACCTTTGTTGATGAACGATAAACCACTCATCAAACCACCTATTCCAATTAGGAACTTTAAATTGGATAATCATTCCGATGTAGTTGAGGAATTATTATCTAGATTGAGAAAATTAATTCTCTCCGAAGATCAAAGTAAACAAGCCCAACATGCCCAAGAGGCCAGAGCTTCTGAGGTTCGCAAAAACCTCCATATTTTAGAAGCTCAAGAATCTCAAGAAGAAGATTCTTTATCACAAAATACTGAGGATTTAACTCCTTCAGCATACTCTGATTCTGATGAAGGTCAAAACTCTAATCTTAATGATTTGGGATTAACCAATGTCAATCAGACTGAAGAAATGCTTCAGAAAATCCCTCAGACAAAAAGAAAATTGTCTGTTATAAATGTGGTAAATTAGGCCACTATTCAAATAGATGCAAAACAAAAGAGAAACTTAACCAACTACAAATTGATGAAGGATTGAGAATTCAGTTGGTGAAAATTCTCTTAAATTCTTATTATGGGGATGATATTGATTATGCCTCATCCAGCCAATCAGAAAATGACCCAGATTGCAGTTGTTCGCATCTACAATCTATGGCTCAAATGCATCAGATTAATGTTCTTACTACGGATCAACAGATTATGCTTAAGAACATTGATCAAGAGGAAGATCCTCAAACCAAAAGATATTTAATTAAAGAATATCTTGAAAAAAATCAAAGTACTTCAATGGGCTCCACCATTCAAGGAGTTAAACCTTATTCTTTGAAGGAAATCATTGGTCGTTATGAAGAAACTAATTCTTCATCAAAACAACCAATATCCATCTCCTCCTTACAAGGAGAAATTAAAGAAATCAAGCTGGAATTAAAAGAATTAAAATCCCTTTATAAAAATCTTGAAGAAAAATGTGCACAAAATAGTGTACAACAATAAAAGAAATCTGATGAATTTTTTTCTGAATCAAATCACTAAAGTCATTCATCAAAGATGGCATACTGTGATTAATTTAGTCATTGATCAGAACTTTGTCATTCCTAAATTAACAGCTCTGATTGATAGTGGTCTCGTCAGGGACCACCTCCTATATTTGTTTTAAATTCATGCAAGTTAAAATGTCAGTGAGGAGAACCCAATCATTGCAAGAGATTGGACTTTCTAATGTGGGTAGGAGGGGTTGTTCGAGGCACCTGAGGGTCCCAAGGAGGTGAATTCCAAACAATCTCATGTGGTACTAACTTAAAAGGCTCTATTCTTGGAAAGATTTTTTTTTAATTGGTTTTCTGCTGTTATTTTTTCTGGCACTGGGCTAATTGAGGCATGGCTTGTTAATGGACATTATATTTGGAAAAATTCAGATGACAAAATAAAGTTATGATCTTTTGTTAATTAAGAACATAAAAAAATGAAGTAAGAGAGATGAAGATAAGGAAAAAGAAAGAATTAAAGTAGTAGAAGACAAAGGAAGAAGAAGAAAGAAAAGAGAAACATTCAAAGAGGGCAAACTTGAAAAATTCGACTACACCTCACTCATGCATCTCATTTACTTAAATATGAGAGTGATTACATGATTAAAAAATTACCCCCAAGGTTCTCAATAAACTACACTCGTACATATTTTAATTAACTTTTAACACTCCTCCTCAAGCTAAGAAATATGCATCAAATAAAACCAGTTTGGAGCACGAGGTATCACACTAAGCTCCATGCAATGCCTTAGTAAATATATTTTTCAATTGATGTTCAATTCTCATATGAGGGGTTATGATTGTTCCACTTTGTACACTTAATCTTTGGTGAAATGACCATATAATTTGATGAACTTCGTTCGTTCATAAAAAAAACAAGATTATTGGCTATAAAGATAAAGGCCTGATTATCGCTTGATAACTATCAATCAAATTTACCACCACACCAAATTTTGACAAAAGAGATTGTATCTGGATCATTTCACAAGTGATAGGTGCCATAGATTTGCATTCAGCCTCTACACTTGATCTTGCTATTACTTTTTGTTCATTTACTTTTCAATGCTCCAAATGTTCCCAACAAAGGTACAATAACCAGTGCTTGACTTCATGTCACCTTTTATCCAACATAGTCTCTAGCATAGTAGTCCATCACTTTTATGTGATGCAAATACTTAAAAAATATTTTCTCCCTAGTCCTCCTTTTAGATGCTGAAGTATTCAATGAACAACCTTTGCATGAACTTTTCTATGTTTTCCCATAAACCTACTAACTAGTCCCACAACATACAATATATCGGCCTCATCACCAATAACATATATGAGGTTTCTAACTAAGCATATATAAGAAGTTAGATCTTTTAAAGGAGGAGAACTAGCATAAAATAAATCAAGATTAGGTTCTAGTGGTGTATCAACTAGTTTAGCTCCCAATAATCCAATTTCACTTAGAAGATAAATTATAGATTTCCTTTGAGACAAAATAATACATGATTTGTTTCTTGCCACATCTATTTCCAAAAAACGTATTTAAGAATCCCAAAGTCTTTAATTTGAAAATGCTTTTGAAGATAGGCATTAATCTTAACAAGTCCACCTTTGTCATCTCCAGACAAAATTTTATCATCTACATAAAGTACTATCAATATCACACAACTTGTTACTCTTTCCAAAATAAATATAGATTGATCATAGTTACTTCTATGAAATCCAAACCCTATAACAACATGATTGAATTGCTCAAACTATGATCGAAGGGTTTGTTTCAACCCATAAATGGCTTATGCAATTTGCATGCTTTACTTAACTCTCCCTAAGCAACAAAACTAGGTGGTTGTTCTATATAGACTTTTGCATTGAGATCACCGTATAAAAAATGTCATCCAATTGTTGAAGTGAGCATCCCTTTTTCACAACCATAGATATCAAATTGGTTTGAATTTAATTTAGCAACCAGGAAAAATCTCACACGATAGTCAATGCCATAAGTTTGTATGTAATCTTTAGTTACCAATTGAGCTTTGACTTGAATGGTAAAGACCCATATGCAATCCACATTTTTGGCATTTAGGGGAGGAATATAAAGAGATACCAAGTACTCTAAGACACAAGAGCAATACTTTCATCTTCAATTCTAGATTTTCAATGAGGACTCTAAAAAGCTTCGACACAACTAGTGGGAACGCAGGAAACATCAAGAGTAGACAAAAAAAAACTTATAGCAAGAAGAGAATCAATCAAATGATGACAAAAAAATTGAGATGGGAAATCAAGTACATTGTCTAACTCCCTTCCTAATAACAATAAGCAAATGCAAATTAGGAAATAAGGAAGAGGAGGACTCTCCTTCGGAAGAAATGATTACAGGGAGCCTTGAAGAGGAGCATCACAATTCTCAACTCTGCCATTATCTGTATCTTCCAATGCATTCATTGGTAGGACAATAAGTACTTCCCCATGAGAATGATCTTTGAACATGTTGGGCTGGTAGTTAAGGATTATCTTAAAAGAAGGAAACATATGTCGAAACATACCAAGTTCTACTTTGAGGGTCATAACATCTATATACCCTTTCTCAAATCTAGGGTAACCCATGAAAAACACTGAATGGATCAATAATACATTTTTTTTCTTGGATGGACTTGAATTATGGTTAAATTCCATGGTTTAATCCACATGAACTAGGTTTTATAACTTTTATATAAAATTTGACTTTTACGATCTTTAAGGTCTTCCACTTTACTTGCCATCTTCATAATAGTTTTCTTTCAATTTTTCCTTTGGGGTATTGACTCAACAACTTAAATCTTCTATTTTCTCGCTCCAACTCATACCATAGCCCACTAGAGTGTGTAATAAAGGGTATGTATCTAACAACATCAATACTTTTCTTCACTTCAATTTCCAATTTAATGCACAATTGATGGCAATTCAGCTGTTGTAAGAGATGATTTAGTTAATTTTGATAGTTGCATAAGACATTAACATCAACGTTTAATATCATTTGTGTCGACTTAGGAAAATAAAACGGTAAGAAAATTATTTTTTCTTTTACTAATTTTCTCATTGGATGATGTTTTTATTGACAAATTCTCTTAGAAAATTTTCTTGCATTTGTGACGCCATTCAAAATATAATAAAATAATAATTACGTAGCCGTAGTGTTTACAATTGGAACAAAATGAGAAATTAAATATAGAAAATGAGCAATCAACATAAATCTTCTTGGCTTACTTTTCCCATGATATCAGATTAAGCAATAAGAAACATACTTTTTTTTTAAAGACAAGAAGATAAAAAAGAAAACTTTTTCTATTCATTAAATAGTGCAAATATTAGAAAAAAATTCAAAAAAAATTCCTCTGTATATTTTTCTTATAATGTTCTATCAGCATATACATACCTTAAATTTTTTATGACTCATTACATGTAATCTCCATAACATAAGTAAAATATGTGCTAGCTAGGGTATACCTTGTTATTTTTCAATCATGTTTCTCATGACCTTCACAAACCTGAGGTTACATTGTCCTCATCAAAGACTCAGGTCAAACACATAATCAAAACTACAAGTGTGCGAAAAAAAAAAAACTTAAATTCACTTCGTGGGTGGAGAAGGGATAGAAGGAAAGAACCCTAAGTTCAGGTCAAGTTTGGGATTCGAGGTCCAACACATAATCAAAGTTAGGAGTGGGCAAAAAAAAAAAAAACTTAAATTCACTCCGTTGGGAGGAGAAGGGATGGAGGGAAAGAAACCTAAGTTGGAGGTAGGCTTGGGTTTTCCCAAATTTGACCTAAACTTGATGGAAATACCTTATTGATATTTTTTTAAAATTAAAATAACATATTTGTAAAACTTAGCGATTTTTTTATTTTTTATTATTTATATTTTTACATTGTATAATAATTTTATGCATTGTATTCTTTAATTATTTTTATATTTAAAAAATATTTTAATTGGAGACTTACTAGGTTGACTTGGGAATGCGACAATGGATAATGTTTGATTTCTAAACTGTTCGGGTTTTCGAGTTGGGGTTCGGGTTCTCAAAACCCGACCCATGCTTTCCCCTCTGAATTAACCAGCTTTTTCTTTGACCGAACCAGCTCAAACGGCGTTTACTAGATCACTAGTTTAGATGAATTGTCCCAAGCGGGGTAAGAAGTCTGTGTTTTTTTTTTCCTCCCTCATTATTTGGGTTTTTATCGACCTAGCGACTCTGCAACTCTGCTGTTGTCTTCTCGTCGATGGCGGTTAGGGCGACATTATCTCATTTCCCGACCGATCCCGATGCACAGGAAGCCTCTGGCCTTCCTTGGGGAGTCACCGTTACCCATTTTCTCCAGTTCATGAGCTTGGTAACCCCCTGTTTCTGGGTCCAACGGTAACCTTGTTCCTCGTTGCGATAATTGCTAGGCTTTTTTCAATTCCTACTGGGAGCTTGAACAATGGGCTTGGACTTGTTCTCTCTGTGGCACTCTTAATGGGTTAACGTCGAAAACAATCGTTCGTTACTCTCGACCGGAGTTATGTGCAGAGATGTGCTCTTCCTTCATAGATCTCGAGCTACCTCTGGTAGAGTTCCATTTTATTATAATTGAACCCGAGTTTTACTAGATCATTTAGCTGTGGGAATTTAAGTCTAATAGCGTTTGATCTTACTAGATGACGGCGAGGAAGCTGTGAAGGCTCAGCCGGTTTATGTTGCAGCAATGAATCTTGCATGTAAGATCTGATAGTCTTTGTGATCATACCCTTCATTTCATATGCGAACTTTGCTACATTTTATCTTTATCGATGTTACTACTGCATTTTGCTTTTTTTCGAAATTGTTTATTAGTACCTTAGATAGAGTTTGTATTTCCTAGATCGAGGTGTAAGTGTTTTAGGGGTGTCTTCTTTTGTTACTGTTAAATGTTTAACCATGGTTTACTGATAAGATGGCTCATGTATTGAGGTGATTATGTTGCTATGTTTGTATGTGTTTTCCTTGTCGAATCTGTATTGACTTGTACAATGGTACTAGTTATGCACTTGATGTATCTGAGTATTTAAATATTTTTATTGTATCATGTAAAATTTTTTATGGTAAAAAGCATTGGCAGGATTACATATTTATCCAGCCAAGATAAATGACGAATTCTTGATTCCCACTTTGGAGTGTTGCGTCCAGACGGAGTAATGGTAACTTATGCAATTGATGAAACTAGTTCAGTCAAGCTGCATTATGTCCAATCATTTCCTATATTACGTTACCTGTTAGGAGCCAAATGTTGCCTGAAGATGGGAGAAAAGATAATTGGCATTCTACTTTTTTCTTTTTTGGTGTCATCAAGCATTAACAAATGGCTACTTCATTAAAGATACTGTTCATGTTTCAGGAACATTGTATAGTTCAATCACTTGAATGCTCATCCACTAAATATTTATGATCCTACATCCATTATGGTATTGCCTTACAGTTCTTCTAACCTTTTTTATTTTTTCTAAATGGATCATAGTAAGCAAAACTTTCTCAAAGATGTCTCAAAAGCCCATCTAAAAGTTGTTTGCGGTTGTGATGCAAAAGCAAGATGATGAGGGTAATCTTGTGTTCATGGTTATCATTCATGGATATTACATGGAGGCGGAATTATAATCATAAATCTTGTCTTCTACAAGTTCAACATGATGAGTTGGCATGAGGCTCAAAACTGTATTAATTATTTTGCACATTTATTAGTGGTATAAAAATTTTAAGTTCTCAACATGCTCTATCCCTTACATTGTGCTAGAATTCACTTACTAGTTTTTTGTTGTACTTCTGAACATAAATGCAGCATCTGAGGATTTTTTGGAGTTGATCAAAAGTGCGCTACTGGCTGCTTTAGAAGGTGGGCAATTGTTTATCTCAGTATTGGCCTTCATAAGGTGATCAAAATTTTAGAAGATCACCCTCAGCTTTTCACACATTTGTGGTTGCATTGGTAATTATTATTCTTGTTTATGGTAATGTTTTAATACCAATTACCTTTTACATTTGCAGCACTTGGGCCGGGTTCTCTGTTTGGGCTTGTTACATTCAGTCAAAAGATAGGCTTATACGATGTGCAAGGACCCATACCAGTTGTCAAAAATGTCTTCATTCCCCCAGATACAGATGCTTCATTGCCCTTTGAGCTTGAAGATGCCATGCCATTGTTTTCTTTCTTGGCTCATGTATGTTTATGATGGACAATGTCAACATACCCTTGACTTCAAATTGTTAAAAAAAAAAAGAATCTCTACCAACACTACAATCAATTGGAAAATGGATTTTAGTGAAGGTTTGGTTCATTCTCCAAGAAGTAGATACTTGCAAAGACCGAATAGCTGCAGCCTTGGAAACACTGAAACCTATAACTTCATGGGAAAGAACTATAGCTGTTGGACAAGGACTTGATGGTATATTATTAGGTGGCAGAGGTTTTGGAGCTGCAATGGAGGCTCTAATTAACTACCTTGGATCAGAATACGGAAATACATTTGCACTGGGTATGGTAAAATCCAATTCTTACTTCCCTATGCTTCTTTTACATTATCATGGACCAAAATAAATTAACATATGTCTCTTTTATAGTCATCTTTGTTCTAACTATTTAGTGATGTTTGTTGAAAATCAAGTAAATGCATATTACCTATAAATGGATTTACAGAATGACATTTTGTTTCTTAGGAAGTGGTCTTGAATTGCAAAGCCTCCATCCTTGGATGAGAAAAGTCTTCTAATTCCCATTGAGGATGGATCAGTGCTATGAGGAAATTTTGGTTAATCTTTCAACTTATTGACATCTGGTGGCACCAGATTTAGATCATCAAACATTCTTGCAGTTACTGCCACCAAAGTGTGTCATCCTTGTTTGATGTCTTCCTCTTTTCCATGCACAAGATATATCTGGTTCTGTTTTCCTTATGGGTAGACTTATTCTTTCAACTAAAATCTATCATTAATTTTTTTCTAATAAAATCTTTTTCATTATTGAAAAAATGGCATGTACCCCTTATTGCTGGATGCTCTCTCTTTAAAAAGTTGAGTGTTTTCATTGTTCTTTTCCCATTGATGTTCATTAGTCAAATGCATGGAACTTATTGTGAGGGATAAATCTGGAGAGTCATTCCTTGTTTTTCTATTTGTATTTTTGAAGATTTCTTCTTTGAATCTAGGATTGTCTTTATCCCTCACTATGAAAAGTATATGTTAATTCTATTAATTATGTCTTGTGAAACCATAATGGCTGGAAATGAGCTAAATGTTGCCAATTGAAAGAATTGGTTTTTCAATGGTTGATTATCGATTTCCTGGAAAAGCACTGGTCACAATTTTTTTGGATACTTCCTCTTACCAGGTAATAACATGTTCTTTTCCTTGAGTGGAGTGTTTCCTCTCAAGGGCGACAATAGGGGCCTGGAAGAATATCTTGTCTCAATTTACCTTTCTGAATTTTGTTTTCTTAAAATTGACTGTACTAATTGCATTAGTATTAATAAACATTCATTTATTGGTTATGTGGCTCCAAAATTGACTGCATTAGTGACTATCAGCATTTGTTTATTAGATATTTATGTGGGTCAAAAATTGATTGCAGCTAGGGTTTTTACATTTTTGTTGGTCCTCCTGATTATGGAGCCAGTCAATTAGATACAAGGCGTTATGGTGAGCAATATGCCAGTAAAGGAGAGGATGTAGACTGTGTACACTGCTTCCTGAGCAGACACCCTTCTACAAAGAATTGGTAAATTGCCTTATGCCTCTACATACACCCAAGTGCTGAAATGGTTGAGTTTTGTAGAATCTACAGATCTTTGGAAAAATAACCCATGATGACTTTGCACAGGCAGCTATTGCTGTTCAATCGGGGGTTTGTGTGGACATATTTGTTGTTACCAATGAATATACATACTTAGCTTCATAAAAATTCCTTAGCATCGAGAGTGGCGGCTCACTGTTTCTGTACTCTAATACTGATGACTCTACACTTCCTCAGGACATGTAAGTTGATTTGCTTATATCCATCATTTTGAGAAATCATACTTTTTTTTTTGTTGTGAATGAATGTGGAAGCACTTTTTTTGAATGATTGAAGAATGACATTTTTTTTAAATGATGAAGAATGACATTAACTGTTCATCTGCATTGAAGAGTAAAATTCACTCTTAATTACTCAGAAAATATTTTTTTAATAGGGATCATTTTTTTTAAATCGATTTTGGTGAGACGATTTGGCCTGCTCATTCATTCATGGGGTGCCATACTATGAAAAGATCATGCGTGTAATGTTAGAGCTTAGGTGTTGCATGGGTTCAGTTATGCAGTGGAAAGTTGAATTTACTTACCTGTGTTGGCCTAGTTGTGTCGTTGGGATGACCCACATTAGCCAGCCTCCCTTGTATACAAACAGTTGGCACACAATAAACCTTTTCTCATACACAAATCTGTCTACATACAAGATATTCGAGTGCTCCTTTGAGTCTCTATGTCAATGTCTGATTGATTGGCACTAATCCAGCCCCCCTATATATAGTTGGGGAAATTGTTGGCCACATGCCCAATGGTCATGTGCTTCTTGGCGCATGCTTCCTCATCTACAACCGCCCCAGCTAACACCCCATGGCCCACGTGACTAGAAACCATTTAGGAACCATTATAAGCTGAATTTTGATGGTAGCGCCTTTCGGAACCCGGGTTTGGATGGTTTTGGCGGGGTGATTTTTTATCCAGGCGGCACTGCCATACTCTCTTATTGTGGCCCTCTCGGAATTGCTGACTCGACCATTTCTGAGCTCTCTGGTCTCCTTCACGGCTTGTGTATTTTTAAGGATCACTTTAGTGGTCTCCTTATCATGGAGGGAGACTCCAAGGTCGTCATCGGATGGTGCTCCACCTCATCCTTCCCCCCATGGCGTCATTGGCAGATTTTTCTTGATATTTTGGATATTGTATCCACCATTTCTTGTACTTCATCTCATATACTTAGATCAGCCATTTCGGTTGCTGATTTGTGTGCCTAGGTCCCCCCTTCAATCTCTTATTGTTAGGGGAGGTCTCCCTTGATGTATCTTCCCTTTCTTTGAAATAAGTTTATCATCATTAAAAAAAAAGTTGGCTGCCACTAATCTGACTTGCCTCCATGCCTTGGTGTTCAGGCACTAGTCCGTATGTGCCCAGCCTATACGTGTAGTGCCTAGGGGTGGCATCAAGTCGAGTTGAGCCGAGCTTGAATCTGCATATGTTCAAGTTGGGCTTGATTTAAATACTTCGAACTCAAGCTAGAGCCGAGCCCAGCCTTAAGCTTAAAATAGGAGTTGAGCTTGAGTAGGGTTCAAGCTCCAACCTACATTTAAAACTTTGCATAAAATACAAGTCAAATAAACTGTGCATAAAATTATGCATAAAATTTACCTAAAATTGGGCATGACCTTTGTACATAAACTCTGCATAAAATTGTCTATAAACTCTGCATAAAATTGTTTATAAACACTACATAATATTATGCCAATGTGACTTATATAAAAACATGACCTATATACAAAATGTGACTTTTATATACATTTCCCACTCTCTTGAGCCTAGCCAAACTCGAACCTGTATATGTTTGAGCTTTGCTTGATTTGAATACTTTGAACTTGAGTTCGAGCTCAAGCTTAGCTTTGAGACTAAAATTGGAATCGAGCTCAAGCCCAAGAATTTTAACCAAATTTGAGCTCAAGCTCGAGTCGAGTTTGAACTTTACCTACATTTAAAACTTTCCATAAAATACATATTTAATATTAAGTTCAACGAATCCTAAAAGTATGGAAAACAAATAGAGATAATCTTGCATATCAGAGTTATTAAGAAACGAAATATGACTAGATCTGTAACTCATAAAGGATCTCAAAATAATTTGTATTGCATAAATTCTGTACTACATTGCATGGAGAGAATAAGGATGAAGGAGATCAAATGGGAGAAATGAGCTTACCTGTGGCTGACATATATTCTATGGCTTTCGTCTGCAATGCCCAGGTCAGCAATGCCTAAATGCGGTTGTGCGATGAAGAGATCGAAAGTGCTGAAGATGGAACATAGAGGAAATAGGTTGAGGAAGGACTGAAATACGAAACTTCCCTAAAAATCTGAGCATGCATATTACTTGTGGTTGGTAATATGCATGCTCTCTTTTCTTTTCTTTTCCATTTTCCTTGTGCTTCCAAACAAGAGAAACCACATTTCTCTTTTTTTTCTCTCTTATTTTTCATGGGCATCCAAACAAGAGAATTGATCTTTTAGTCCCATTCCTCTTCTTGGGTAAATCTTCCTCAACGTCCGTCATTTCTGAATAACTGGTGCACCCAACACTGTCAATAATACCATAATATTTGACTGTGCACAGCCCCTTTAGGGAAAAACCTCGCGGAAGGGAGCCAGTCCTGGTTATGAAAAAGCTGAGTCTCATCCCGCTCCGACCACAGATCGTAGCCTCCAGAAAACTGAGACCTGTTAGCCAAATCCTTCAACTGCTCATCGGCTTTGATGGAAAAGAGAGTTGGGGCTCGCTCAACAACCTCCCACAGTGACTCAAGCTCAGAAACTGCGGCTCTAAGTTCCGCCATCTGCCTCATTTCATAAATCTTCCACTCACGGCAAAGACGGGCCTTTAGGAACTGTTTGGCTTTTTTGGCCTGCATCCGCTTCCACTGCCATTTCGAGACTCCACTGAGGTAGGTACAAGGCCCCCCACCCAGTTTGTCACGAGGTCAGATGAGCCTAAACTCACTTAGGCTAGCGGAACTCCAACTCCTGTGATGGCCTACCTTCAATTCGTCAAAGGTAGTACAACCTCTCACCCCTTAGATCAACATTGCAAACTCCTTCCTCTCAAATGAAGCACGAGCAATGAAAAGATAGAAAGACAATGGAATAGGAAGAGAAAGTAACCTTGTATTAATACTAGAGAAGATTACAAGGAGTGGCCGTCCAAGGTGGAAGGCCAGCGCTCTACAAAAACTCTCCCTCTCGTCTATGTTGAATGAATCTACAAGGGTTGAATGCCTTGGTATTTATAGGCTTCAACGCCTCCCTTCTCTCATGCTTCCGTCCAATGAGAACAGAGATCCTCCCTTATCAAATCTCCTTGATTTGATCCTCCATTCAAATCCCTTGATTTGCTCATTTTTCTTAAAATTCGTTTTACCATTGTTATTTTCCTTAGATACTTTGTTAGCCGAATCATTCTGTCACTCATATTCGGTTAACTTTTCAGCAGTAAATAAAGTTGAAGCTAATGTCTTTACTTTCCGTCTTCTCAATTCTTGCTCAGCCTATGAACATAAGCCAACAAGAAAGCAAAAGAGACGATCTTCATCTGACGTATATGAGATACAAAGCATAAGGGAAGTGAAGGATTGTACATACTCTCTAATGGTGCCTTTCTACGTCAATGCACGAAGTTCCTTCCTTGCTTGGTACTCGACATCTTCCGGAAAGAACTGCCTCCGCAGCTCCCTCTTGAAATCGACCCAAGTGTGGATGGGGTCCTCTCCCTCTTGCTCATCTCCCATGCGTCTTCTCCACCAGAGAATAGCATCATCAGATAAGAACATAGCAACAGTACTAACCTTAGCTTGCTCGTCCGACAGCTTGTTTGCATGAAAATATTGCTCCACTTGCC
The DNA here is from genome assembly GCF_029961685.1 of Aristolochia californica. Classification (NCBI taxonomy): domain Eukaryota; kingdom Viridiplantae; phylum Streptophyta; class Magnoliopsida; order Piperales; family Aristolochiaceae; genus Aristolochia; species Aristolochia californica. The sequence goes on from NW_027181837.1 coordinate 11,117,057, forward strand.
ATAGAAAATTATCTATGACCTTTGCATCTCTCTTTCCAATGAAAGACTTTGGCTCACGCACCTTGGAAGGGATCGACCAGTCACGCACAACCTCCACCTTCTTGCTGTCCACCCATATCCGTCCTCCCTCTATCCAATGTCCAAGAAAGGACACCTCTTGCAACCCAAAGGAGGACGTCTCCTTGACATACAGCTGATTATTTCTCAACATTTTGAGCACCTTTCGAAGGTGTTTCTTGTGCTTGTCCATACTCTTGTTGTACACCACGTCCAAATAAACAACGACAAACTTGTCCAAGTATTCGGAAAATACCTCGCTCATGAGAGTGACAAATGTTGCAAGTGCATTGGTAGGCCAAAGGGCATAACCATGAATTCGTAAGCCCCATATCTGGTTACACAAGTAGTCTTCCCCTCGTCTCCTTCAGCAATCTGGACTTGGTAATAACCACTTCGAAAATCCAATTTGGAGAAAACTTGCGCCTCTTTCAACTGATCATAGATATCTGCAATAAGAGGAATAGGGTACTTATTCTTTATAGTTACGTTGTTGAGCGCCCTACAATCGATGCACAGTCTCATACTTCCATCCTTCTTAGTCTAAAATAGTATAGGGCCCCAAAAGGTGCTTTGCTTGGCCTTATGAACCCAACGTCCAACAACTCACTGAGTTGTCTTCGCAGTTCGTCCAGCTCTTTGGCTGCCATTCGGTATGGTGCTTGTGCTGGCTTTCTTGCTCCAGGCTCAAGCTCTATGCGATGGTCCACTCCTCTCCTAGGTGGTGACCTCGCTGGAAGTTGTTCAGGCATGACATCTCTATATTCATGCAGTACGGCTTGTATCTCTTTAGGGGTAGGCATGACCTCTGCCTGCTCTATAACACAAATAAAAGCAATGTAAGTAGAGCGGCACTTCTTAAGACCTTTATTAAGCTAGAGGGCTGATAGCATTAAGTCCTTTTTTGTTACATCTTTGTTGTCAAGTTCAGAAATAGTATAAGGACTTTGCTCGTCCATAATCCCCACTACCCCAACATGCGGCATTACAAATGCCTTACAAACCGTGAAAAACTCCATTCCCAAAATCACATTGAAATCATCCATGACAACAAAAGTAAAATTCAGAAATCCAACCCACTTGCCTATCTCCACCGGGATGTTCTCGGCAATGCCTTGGACTTCACGAGCAACAGAATTTACTGCTTTCATTTTGCTCCCATCTTTCTCTCCTCGTATATTTAGGTGCCTAGCCTCCACCACCGAAAGGAAGTTGTGGGTGGCGCCAGTGTCCACCACTACTCCAACAGTACATCCAGCAAGTGTTAGAGAGATAAAAAGAAGTTCTCTTAAGGGTCTTACCGGAAGTGGAGCAGCCTTCTCCTCCTTTGAACGGACAACAGCATGGAGAAGTGTTAAGGAGCCCAACCTAGGCTCAATCCCTCCATTGTTCACCTCAGTTTGAGCAGCATTGAGGAACCTCTTTCTAAGACAATCCCTCGCATATGAAACAATGGACCTTCTTTTTTAGTTGGTCCCCTCGTTTCTTCTCTTCCGGCCTAGCCTTGGCGTCCTTTGCCCATGACTTCTTCTCCCCTTTCTCCTTCTTCTTAAAATTCGTTATACCATTGTTATTTTCCTTAGGAACTTTGTTAGCCGAATAATTCTTTCTCTCATATTCGGTTCTCTTTTCAGCTGTAGATAAAGCTGAAGCTAATGTCTTTACTTCCCGTGGGCTGAGCAAGAATTGAGAAGACGGGAAGTAAAGACATGAGCTTCAGCTTTATCTACTGCTGAAAAGTTAACCGAATATGAGAGAAAGAATTATTCGGCTAACAAAGTGCCTAAGGAAAATAACAATGGTATAACGAATTTTAAGAAGAAGGAGAAAGTGGAGAAGAAGTCATGGGCAAAGGACGCCAAGGCTAGGCCGGAAGAGAATAAACGAGGGGACAAACAGAAAAAGAAGGTACATTGTTTCTTATGCGAGGGATTGTCTTAGAAAGAGGTTCCTCAATGCTGCTGAAACTGAGGTGAACAATGGAGGGATTGAGCCCCCTTGACCGACCTTCTCAAGAAATACCAAAAGTGGCAATGGACAGACTCATGCCAAAGAGCATTCCAACGGCTAAAGGACACCATGGTGGCTGAACCAGTGCTACACCTTGCTGATTTCAGCATGCCGTTTGAGGTAAATACAGATGCCTCCAAACAAAATGATATGAATCCTTTGTAGGAAATAATCTATTATTATGTATTGGATTCTTAGGAAGATGGACTAGTTCTAGTACCACCAGGTTTAAAGTTAAGGTAGATGATGTAGTAAATGTAATAGGTAATAAAGGAATCAAATTACTTAAACTTATTAAATATTCTCCAAATATTTTGGTAGGACTAGAATGGAATCTTAAATTTAGAGAAAAATAAATAATTAGTCCCGAAGAAAGTATCATGTATACAGACACAAAGGGTAACATAAACATTAGATTTAATAGCTACGAACAGAATAATACAGAGGACACTGAATCAGTCTCCAGTGAGAACTATTATTTAGTTAATATTGAATTAGAAACAGATGAAATAATATATCCTAAGGAACTAGAATTAAAACTGGTAGAAAGAGAAATTCTTCACCTAGAAGAAGATCTGATAAAAAAACAAGAGGATAAAAGAAGAAGAATACTTGTATTACGACAGTGAAATGAACATTAGAATAGGAAAAATGCCTTTAGAACCAAAAGAAGATGAAACCTTAAGTATCAAAGAATATATGGATGAAGAAAGTTCTACTAATATTCCCGGAAGTAGTTACACTACGTATCCAAGACCTCCACCTAGAGAAGTATATTATTCAGGCAACATGCCAGGATTCCTTATAGTGAACCCATAAATTTGGATAAAAAAATACATCCAAAGGGAAAAAGAAAAGAAATAGAAAAACCTATAACTTTTCAGGCAAAGGGCAAAGGAAAAATTCTTAATCTTTCAGCCCATCATCCTCAAGAATGGACAATTGTATTAGACCTTTGGAAAAACCAAGTAGTATCAGATTATATCCAGAACTTTTCATCCCAAGATGTAGAAGAAATGTATAGGTACGTAGAAACACTCCTAGGAGAAAGCGTTAAAGCTTCATGGGAAAGCTACTAAAGAAGTAATCCAGAAGAATTTGGTCATTTAATGGGCCTAGGATCCAACCCTTATAATTTTGTTAACCAAGTTTACCAGTTAGTAACAGGAGATCTTGTCCTAGACCTTAATATTAAAGAAAACCTTGACCTTATAGATACAATAATAGAATGTACCCATACCTGGTCCTGGAATACTGGTTTAGACAGTAACCCCTGCTTTAAATGCTCCTGGTATCCTAGTAAGCAACAAAGAGCAAAATGCACTCAATGTTTCCTAGAAGCTTGTATTCCTTGCTAAAACTCTTAGGTATTGAACATGTAGAATTCCCTAATCATAATAAGGTATACACTACTAAATTGGAAATTATGGCCAGAAAAATAGAAAACTATGAGGCAGAAAGAACTCTTCTCAAACATAGATTAGATACAATAGAAAAAGATTTTTATGATTGTATCACTGTAGGATTAGAAGAACCAGAAACTTCCTACGTATGTAACCAAGATAAATCTTTTTCCAGTATCCTTGTTAGAGCAAATATTATTTTCCCTAACAAACAATCCCTCGTGTTAGATGCTTTAGTAGATTCCGGCTGTACCAAATGTATTATCCATAAAAGATTAATTTCTCCTCAGTTCCTTAGAAAACCAATAAACAAGTGTTTAGCCAACAGGTAGATGGTACCTATAACCCATATACAACCTATTCTTATGAAGGCAAAATTCAGTTCTTTACCAACTGTTCAACTTTTTCTTGATCTTATCCTTTACCTTTAACATGGGTTAGAGATCTCAAACTCAAAGTAGACTTTATTTTAGGTCTTAATTTTATTATTCATAACAATGGTTCTCTTACTCCTTATTTGCAATGTCCTTTTTACAACTATCTTTAGAATTAATGTTCTGTCTTTTAGGGCAAGTGTTGGCTAAGTGTTCTGTCTGATAGAACATTAAAAGACAGAAGCGTTTTAGGAACTACCTTCTGGAAGTTTTTACAACTATCTTTTCCTTCTCTTACGATTGTTTTCATGCTTATACTTTTCATAATATTAGGCATCGTTCTTGTTACCTTAATACTTACTGCTTTTATTGTGTGTTGAGTATTTTCGTTCTTGTTCATATTTACTACTTTATTTTAAGTCGTTATTACATAAAGGTATATAAGGCTGGAAACTACTGGGAGAGGGTTAAGCCCTGACAAACGCCTCTGCCTCAGTTGAGCCAAGTGTTGCTCTCGGTTGTCACAATGCCGCTGTACCTTTTTATGTATATTTGGTTAATTACAAAGATAATAAAAAAGTTTTTGAGATTTGTTTTGCGAATATTACCTATATATTACTTATACTTAGGATTATTATATAATACCTTAAGAGATTATTGTGCAATATCATAGGAACTTATAACTACATATTGTTCTTGGTAATAATAGCATTAGAATTATTTGGATATTTTATATTTCTCCCAAAACAATTAGATAATCTTTTAGCCTCCGATATATTCTTATTCCTTAATATTTTAGCCTGAATCATAGATAGAACCTTAGATACATGATTTTTATCTTTATAGCTTTAACAATAGTCTTCTGTAGTTTAGTTATCTTTAGTTTTGTCTGTTTTACCTTATCTTTATATTCATATAGAAGATTTGTAGAGACTCCTAGGCAGATATTTATACCGAGAAGACAAGTAATTAGAAGAACCCCATATAATTCACCTCTAAATACTCCAGATTAAAGCAAATTAAAGTAATACCCCTCGGGAGGGAGGGAGGGAGGGAGGCTAAGTGTTCTGTCTGAAAGAACATTAAAAGTCAGAAGCGTTTTAGGAACTACCTTCTGGAAGTTTTTACAACTATCTTTTCCTTCTCTTACGATTGCTTTCATGCTTATACTTTTCACAATATTAGGCATAGTTCTTGTTACCTTAATACTTACTGCTTTTATTGTGTGATGAGTATTTTCGTTTTTGTTCATATTTACTTCTTGATTTTAAGACTTTATTATAGAAAGGTATATAAGGCTGGAAACTACTGGATGAGGGCTAAACCCTGACAAACGCCTCTGCCTCAGGTGAGCCAAGCTTTGCTCTCGGTTGTAACAACGCCTCTGTACTTTTTTATGTATATTTGGTTAATTAATAAGATAATAAAACAATTTTTGAGATTTTTTTGCCAATATTACCTATATATTGCTTATATTTAGGATTATAATATAATACCTTAAGAGATTATTGTGCAATATCATAGGAACTTATAGCTACATATTGTTCCTGGTAATAATAGCATTAGAATTATTAGGATATTTTATATTTCTCCCAGAACGATTAGATAATCTTTTAGCCATGGATATATTCTTATTCCTTAATATTTTAGCCAAAATCACAGATAGAACCTTAGATACATGATTTTTATCTTCATAGCTTTAACAATAGTCTTCTATAATTTAGTTCTGTTATGTTTTGTCTATTTTACCTTATCTTTATATTCATACAGAAGATTTGTAGAGACTCCTAAGCAAATATTTATACCTAGAGGACTAGTAATTAGAAGAACTCCAAATAATTCACCTCTAAATACTCCAGATTAAAGTAGATTAAAGTAGTACCCCTCCGAATTGGTATCGAGAGGGAGGGAGGGAGGGAGGGAGGGAGGCTAAGTGTTCTGACAGAACATTAAAAGACAAAAACGTTTTAGGAACTACCTTCTGTCTAAGTGTTCTGACAGAACATTAAAAGACAGAAGCGTTTTAGGAACTACCTTCTGGAAGTTTTACAACTATCTTTTCCTTCTCTTACGATTGCTTTCATGCTTATACTTTTCATAATATTAGGCATAGTTCTTGTTACCTTAATACTTACTGCTTTTATTGTGTGTTGAGTATTTTCGTTTTTGTTGATATTTACTACTTTATTTTAAGACGTTATTACAGAAAGGTATATAAGGCTGGAAACTACTGGGTGAGTGCTAAGCCCTGACAAACACCTCTGCCTCAGTTCAGCCAAGCTTTGCTCTCGGTTGTTACAACGCCGCTGTACCTTTTTATGTATTTTTGGTTATTTAATAAGATAATAAAACAGTTTTTTAGATTTTTTTTGCTAATATTACCTTTATATTACTTATACTTAGGATTATTATATAATACCTTAAGAGATTATTGTGCAATATCATAGGAACTTATAGCTACATATTGTTCTTCGTAATAATAGCATTAGAATTATTTGGATATTTTATATTTCTCCCAGATCAATTAGATAATCTTTTAGCCTTTGATATATTCTTATTCCTTAATATTTTAGCCTGAATCATAGATAGAACCTTAGATAAATGATTTTTATCTTTATAGCTTTAACAATAGTCTTCTGTAATTTAGTTATATTTAGTTTTGTCTATTTTACCTTATCTTTATATTCATACGGAAGATTTGTAGAGACTCCTAGGCAAATATTTGTACCTAGAAGACAAGTAATTAGAAGAACCCCAAATAATTCACCTCTAAATAATCTAGATTATGGCAGATGAAAGTAGTACCCCTCGGGAGGGAGGGAGGGAGGGAGGCTAAATGTTCTGTCTCATAGAAGATTAAAAGACAGAAGCGTTTTAGGAACTACCTTCTGGAAGTTTTTACAACTATCTTTTCCTTCTCTTACGAATGCTTTCATCCTTATACTTTTCATAATATTAGGCATCGTTCTTGTTACCTTAATACTTACTACTTTCATTGTGTGTTGAGTATTTTCGTTTTAGTTCATATTAACTACTTTATTTTAAGACGTTATTATAGAAAGGTATGTAAGACAGGTTACTATTGGGTGAGGGCTAAGCCCTGACAAACGCCTCTACCTCAGTTGAGCCTAACGTTGCTCTCGGTTGTCACAACGACGTTGTACCTTTTTATGTATATTTGGTTAATTAATAAGATAATAAAACAGTTTTTGAGATTTTTTTTTGCGAATATTACCTATATAGTACTTAGACTTAGGATTATTATATAATACCTTAAGAGATTATTGTGCAATAACATAGGAAATTATAGCTACATAATGTTCTTGGTAATAATAGCATTAGAATTATTTGGATATTTTATATTTCTCCCAGAACAAGTAGATAATCTTTTAGCCTCTGATATATTCTTATACCTTAATATTTTATCCTGAATCATAGATAGAACCTTAGATACATGATTTTTATCTTTATAACTTTAACAATAGTCTTCTATAATTTAGGTATCTTTAGTTTTGTCTATTTTACCTTATCTTTATATTCATACAGAAGATTTGTAGAGACTCCTAGGCAAATATTTACACCTAGAAAACAAGTAATTAGAAGAACCCCAAATAATTCACCTATAAATACTCCAGATTAGAGCAGATTAAAGTAGTACCCCTCGGGAGGGAGGGAGGGAGGCTAAGTGTTCTGTCTGACAGAACGTTAAAAGTCAGAAGTATTTTAGGAACTACCTTCAGGAAGTTTTTACAACTATCTTTTCCTTCTTTTACGATAGCTTTCGTGCTTATACTTTTCATAATATTAGGCATCATTCTTGTTTCCTTAGTACTTATTGCTTTTAATGTGTGTTGAGTATTTTCCTTTTTGTTCATATTTACTACTTTATTTTAAGATGTTATAATAGAAAGGTATATAAGGCTGGAAACTACTAGGTGAGGGCTAAGCCCTGACAAACGCCTCTGCCTCAGTTGAGCCAAGCGTTTCTCTCAGTTGTCACAACGCCTCTATAACTTTTTATGTATATTTGGTTAATTAATAAGATAATAAAACAGTTTTTAAGATTTTTTTTGCGAATATTACCTATATATTACTTATATTTAGGATTATTATATAATACCTTAAGAGATTATTGTGCAATATCATAGGAACTCATTGCTACATATTGTTCTTGGTAATAATAGCATTAGAATTATTTGGATATTTAATATTTCTCCTAGAACAATTAGATAATCTTTTAGTCTCTGATATATTCTTATTCCTTAATATTTTAGCCTGAATCATAGATAGAACCTTAGATACATGATTTTTATCTTTATATCTTTAACAATAGTTGTTTGTTATTTAGTTATCTTTATTTTGTCTTTTTTACCTTATCTTTATATTCATACAGAAGATTTGTAGACTCCTAGGCAAATATTTATACCTAGAGGACTAGTAATTAGAAGAACCCCAAATAATTCACCTCTAAATACTCCAGATTAAAGCAGATTAAAGTAGTACCCCTCGGAATTGGTATTGAGAGGGAGGGAGGGAGGGAGAGGCTAAGTGTTATGACAGAACATTAAAAGACAAAAGCGTTTTAGGAACTACCTTCTGGCTAACTGTTCTAACAGAACATTAAAAGACAGAAGCGTTTTAGGAACTACCTTCTCGCTAACTGTTCTAACAGAAGATTAAAAGACAGAAGCATTTTAGGAACTACCTTCTGGCTAACTGTTCTAACAGAACATTAAAAGACAGAAGCGTTTTAGGAATTACCTTCTGGATGTTTTACAACTATCTTTTCCTTCTCTTACTACTGCTTTCATGCTTATACTTTTTATAATATTTGGCATCGTTCTTGTTACCTTCATACGTACTGCTTTTATTGTGTGCTGAGTATTTTCGTGTTTGTTCATATTTACTACTTTATTTTATGACGTTATTACAGAAAGGTATATAAGGCTGGGAACTACTGGGTGAGGGCTAAGCCCTGACAAACGCCTCTGACTCAGTTGAGCCAAGCGTTGCTCTCGGTTGTCACAACACCGATGTACCTTTGTATGTATATTTGTTTAATTAATAAGATAATAAAACAAGTTTTGAGATTTGTTTTGCGAATATTACCTATATATTACTTATACTTAGGATTATTATATAATACCTTAAGAGATTATTGTGCAATATCATAGGAACTTATAGCTACATATTGTTCTTGGTAATAATAGTATTAGAATTATTTGGATATTTTATATTTCTCCCAGAACAAGTAGATAATCTTTTAGCCTATGATATATTCTTATTCCTTAATATTTTAGCCTGAATCATAGATAGAACCTTAGATACATGATTTTTATCTTTATAACTTTAACAATAGTCTTCTGTAATTTAGTTATCTTTAGTTTTGTTTGTTTTACCTTATCTTTATATTCATACAGAAGATTTGTAGAGACTCCTAGGCAAATATTTATACCTAGAAGACAAGTAATTAGAAGAACCCCAAATAATTCAGCTCTAAATACTCCAGATTAAAGCAGATTAAGTAGTACCCCCTCTGAATTGGTATCTAGAGAGAGAGAGAGAGAGAGGGAGGGAGGGAGGGAGGGAGGGTGGGAGGGAGGGAGGGAGCGAGAGAGAGAGAGAGAGAGAGAGGGAGAGAGAGAGAGAGAGAGAGAGAGGGAGAGAGAGAGAGAGAGAGAGCATCCTATCCATAATAGGATACATGACATTAAGTTAGAAATTATGGCCAGAAAAATAGAAAACTGTGAATTACTCTCCTCAAACATAGATTAGATACAATAAAAAAAGACTCCTGTGATGGGATTATAGTAGGCATAGAAGACCCAGAAACTTCCTACGTCTGCAACCAAGACAAATCTTTTTCTAGCGTACTTGTCAGGGCCAAGATTGTTTTCCATAATAAACAATCCATAATATTAGATGCCTTAGTAGACTCTAGCTGTACAAAATGTATCATCCATAGAAGACTCGTTCCCCCTCAGTTTTTCAAGAAAACAACTAAACAAGTTTTTAGCCAACAAGTAGATGGTACTTATAACCCATATACCACCTATTTCGATGAAGGAAAGATCCAATTCTTTACCAACCGCTCCACCTTTTCTGGATCTTATTCTTGACCTTTGACATGGGTTAGAGCGTTGCTAATATACTTTTATGTATTATATATTAAACACGCACAATCTATAAAACTTAGCAAACAATAAACGCAGTAAGTGCTAAAGCGATAAGAACAATTCCTAAGGTTATGAAAAGCACAAGCATAGAGAATCTTTTAGGTTCCTATATATTCTTAATTATTAATATTATAGTTAGAATCGCAGATACATGATCTTTGTCTTTATAGCTTTAGTAATAGTTTTCTGTAATTTGGTTATTTTTAGTTTTATCTATTTTACTTTGTCTTTATATTCTTATAGAAGATTCGTAGAAACCCCTAGGCAAATCTTTATACCTAGAAGACAAATAGTAAGGAGACCTGCAAATCATTCAGCTTTAAATACTTCAGATTAATCAGTACCCCCTCCAAATTGGTATCAGAACCCTAAGACCTGGAACCCTCCAAAAAACTAGATTATTTAGACCTTAGACTTCCATACAGATTTGAGATAAAATATATAGGACCTAATTCTGTTAGGTGTCATTTCAACGGTGAAAAAAATATTTTACACGAGAATAATCCCCCATTAAATACTATCACAGATCTTATTATAAGTCTAGGTTATAATCTTCAAACAAAGTAACTGAAGTAGAATTCACTTTAACTAAGATACAAGATGAAATTAAGACTTTAAAAATAAAAACAGAGAAACTCTCTGAGAATTTAGACTATCTAAAAAGTAGTAAAGGATCGCAACAAAATATTGATAAAGAAATAGATTTAATATCCCAGAAATTGAAAGGTATCACAATAGAAGCTAGAACCTCCTTAGCTAAAAAACCATGACACTTTCACAGCGAGGTGAAGGATTTACCTCGGAAATAGGAAGTTCTTCTAGAAACCTTAATATAATAGAAAGAATAATAGGAAGGAGAAGTGTAGACCAAAGAGATATACAAGTAGACGAAATAATAGATATAGATCAAGACATTACTATATTTAGCAATAACCAATTAAACGTTCTTAACCCCAGACAATTACATAGAACAGGACCATTAAACTTTAATACCGAATTATTTAGACGTTACGGAGAAATCCAGATTAGTTGTGTGGGACAAGATTCTGTTAACATTAACTTAATAGCAGAACAAGCCTTTAAAGAAATAGGGGTAAAAGGATTCATTTAGGTCTGATTGTAATAGGGGTAAAAGGATTAGGACGAAAACATCTAGGAACTAGAACCTTACTTAGTATCTACGATGATAGATGGGCAGACCCTAAAAAGGCAATGTTAGGAATCACTAAGGTAGATATGAATCAAAATGGAGGAATATTTTATTGCTCCCCAGACTTCCTTATTGGACTACAAGATTTTAGAAAATATATCAAAATAGGTATTCAGACAAAAGGATATGAATCCTTTGTAGGAAACAATCTTTTATTGTGTATTGAATTCTTAGGAAGGTGTACTTGTTCTAGCACTACTAGGTTCAAGGTTAAAATAGATGATGTAGTTAATTTAATAGGAAACAAAGCAATAAAATTAATTAAGCCAATTAAATATTCTCCAGACATTTTTGTAGGATTAGAAGGGAACGTTAAATTTAGAGAAGAAAAAATAATCAGTCCTGAAGAAAGTATCATGTACACAGATACTAAAGGTAACATAAATATTAGATTTAATAGCTATGAACAAAAGAATATAGAAGATACGGAATCAATTTCTAGTGAAAATTATGACCTAGTCAATATAGAATTAGAAACACATGAGATAATACCTAGGCTTTTTTGGCCTGCATCCGCTTCCACTGCCATTTCGAGACTCCGCCGAGGTAAGTACAAGGCCCCCCACCTAGTTTGTCACAAGGTCAGATGAGCCTAAACTCACATAGGCTAGCGGAATTCCAACTCCCGTGATGGCCTACCTTCAATTCGTCAAAGGTAGTACAACCTCTCACCCCTTAGATCAACGTTGCAAACTCCTTCCTCTCAAATGAAGCATGAGCAATGAAAAGATAGAAAGACAATGGAATAGGAAGAGAAAGTAACCTGTATTAATACTAGAGAATATTACAAGGAGTGGCCGTCCAAGGTGGAAGGCCAGCACTCTACAAAAACTCTCCCTCTCGTCTATGTTGAATGAATCTACAAGGGTTGAATGCCTTGGTATTTATAGGGTTCAACCCCTCCCTTCTCTCATGCTTCCGTCCAATGAGAGCAGAGATCCTCCCTTATCAAATCTCCTTGATTTGATCCTCCATTCAAATCCCTTGATTTGCTCCTTTTTCTTAAAATTCATTTTACCATTGTTGTTTTCCTTAGACACTTTGTTAGCCGAATCATTCTTTCTCTCATATTCTGTTAACTTTTCAGCAGTAGATAAAGCTGAAGCTAATGTCTTTACTTCCCGTCTTCTCAATTCTTGCTCAGCCTATGGATGTAAGCCAACAAGAAAGGAAAATAGACGATCTTCATCTGACATATAGGAGATACAAAGCATAAGGGAAGTGAAGGATTGTACATACTCTCTAATGGTGCGTTTCTACGTCAATGCACAAAGTTCATTCCTTGCTTGGTACTCGACATCTTCTTGAAAGAACTGCCTCTGCAGCTCCCTCTTGAAATCGACCCAAGTGTGGATGGGGTCCTCTCCCTCTTGCTCATCTCCCATGCGTCTTCTCCACCAGAGAATAGCATCATCAGATAAGAACATAGCAGCAGTACTAACCTTAGCTTGCTCGTCCAACAGCGTGCTTGCATAAAAATACTGCTCCACTTGCCATAGAAAATTATCTATGACCATTGCATCTCTCTTTCCAGTGAAAGACTTTGGCTCACGCACCTTGGAAGGGATCGACCAGTCATGCACAACCTCCACCTTCTTGCTGTCCATCCATATCCGTCCTCCCCCTATCCAATGTCCAAGAAAGGACACCTCTTGGAATCCAATTGAGCAATTCTCCTCCTTGACATACAACTGATTATTTCTCAACGTTACGAAGGTGTTTCTTGTGCTCATCTATACTCTTGTTGTACACCACGTTGTCATCCAAATAAACAACGACAAACTTGTCCAAGTATTCGGAAAATACCACGCTCATGAGAGTGAAAAATGTTGTAGGTGCATTGGTTAGGCCAAAGGGCATAACCATGAATTCGTAAGCCCCATATCTGTTTACACAAGTAGTCTTCCCCTCGTCTCCTTCAGCAATCCAGACTTGGTAATAACCACTTCAAAAATCCAATTTGGAGAAAACTTACGCCTCTTTCAACTGATCAAAGAGATCTACAATAAGAGGAATAGGGTACATATTCTTTATAGTTACCTTGTTGAGTGCCCTATAATCGATGCACAATCTCATACTTCCATCCTTCTTAGTTTGAAACAGTATAGGGGCCCCAGAAGGTGCTTTGCTTGGCCTTATGAACCCATCGTCCAGCAGCTCACTGAGTTGTCTACGCAATTCGTCCAACTCTTTGGGCGCCATTCAGTATGGTGCTTGTGCTGGCTTTCTTGCTCCGGGCTCAAGCTCTATGCAATGGTCCACCCCTCTTCTAGGTGGTAACCTCGCTGGAAGTTGTTCAAGCATGACATCTCTATATTCATGCAGTACGGCTTGTATCTTTTTAGGGGTAGGCATGACCTCTACCTGCTCTATAGCACAAATAAAAGCAATGTAAGTAGAGCGGCCCTACTTAAGACCTTTCTTAAGCTGGAGGATGTATAGCATTAAGTCCTTTTTGGTTACATATTTGTTGTCAAGTTCAGAAATAGTACAAGGAATTTGCTCGTCCATAATCCCCACTACCCCAACATGTGGCATTACAAATGCCTTACAAACCGTGAAAAACTCCATTCCCAAAATCACATTGAAATCATCCATGACAACAATATTAAAATTCAGAAATCCAACCCACTTGCCTGTCTCAAGCAGGACTTTCTTGGCAATGCCTTGGACTTCACGAGCAGCAGAATTTACAGCTTTCATTTTGCTCCCATCTTTCTCTTCTCGTATATTTAGGCGCCTAGCCTCCTCCTCCAAAGGAAGTTGTGGGTGGCGCCAGTGTCCACCATTGCTCTAATAGTACATCCAAAAAGTGTTAGAGAGATAAAAAGAAGTTCTCTTAAGGGTCTTACCGGAGGTGGAGCAGCCTTCTCCTCCTTTGAACGGACAATAGCATGGAGAAGTGTTAAGGAGCCTAACCTAGGTTCAATCCCTCCATTGTTCACCTCAGTTTGAGCAGCATTGAGGAACCTCTTTCTAAGACAATCCCTCGCATATGAAACAATGGACCTTCGTTTTTTGTTTGGCCCCTCGTTTCTTCTCTTCGGGCCTAGCCTTGGCGTCCTTTCCCATGACTTCTTCTCCCCTTTCTCCTTCTTCTTAAAATTCGTTTTACCATTGTTATTTTCCTTAGACACTTTGTTAGCCGAATAATTCTTTCTCTCATATTTGGTTAACTTTTCAGTTGTAGATAAAGCTGAAGCTAATGTCTTTACTTCCCATCTTCTCAATTATTGCTCAGCCCACGGGAAGTAAAGACATTAGCCTCAGCTTTATCTACAGCTGAAAAGTTAACCGAATATGAGGGAAAGAATTATGCGGCTAACAAAGTGTCTAAGGAAAATAACAATGGTAAAACAAATTTTAAGAAGAAGGAGAAAGGGGAGAAGAAGTCATGGGAAAGGACTCCAAGGCTAGGCCGAAAGAGAAGAAACGAGGGGACAAACAAAAAAAGAAGGTCCATTGTTTCATATGCGAGGGATTGTCTTAGAAAGAGGTTCCTCAATGCTGCTCAAACTGAGGTGAACAATGGAGGGATTGAGCCCCCTTGACCGACCTTCTCAAGAAAGACCAAAAGTGGCAATGGACGGACTCATGCCAAAGAGCATTCCATCGGTTAAAGGACACCATGGTGGTTGAACCAGTGCTGCACCTTGCCTATTTCAGCAAGCCGTTTGAGGTAAATACAGATGCCTCCAAACAAAAGGATATGAATCCTTTGTACGAAATAATCCATTATTATGTATTGGATTCATAGGAAGATGGACTAGTTCTAGTACCACAAGGTTTAAAGTTAAGGTAGATGATGTAGTAAATGTAATAGGTAATAAAGGAATCAAATTACTTAAACCTATTAAATATTGTCCAGATATTTTGGTAGGACTAGAATGGAATCTTAAATTTAGAGAAAAAAATAATTAGTCCCGAAGAAAGTATCATGTATACAGACACAAAGGGTAACATAAACATTAGATTTAATAGCTATGAACAGAAAAATACAGAGGACACTGAATCAGTCTCCAATGAGAACTATGATTTAGTTAATATTGAATTAGAAACAGATGAAATAATATATCCTAAGGAACTAGAATTAAAACTGGTAGAAAGAGAACTTCTTCACCTGGAAGAAGATCTGATAAAAAACAAGAGGATAAAAGAAGAAGAATACTTGTATTACGACAGTGAAATGAACATTAGAATAGGAAAAATGCCTTTAGAACCAAAAGAAGATGAAACCTTAAGTATCAAAGAATATATGGATGAAGAAAGTTCTACTAATATTCCCGGAAGTAGTTACACTACGTATCCAAGACCTCCACCTAGAGAAGTATATTATTCAGGCAACATGCCTAGGATTCCTTTTAGTGAACCCATAAATTTGGATAGAAAAATACATCCAAAGGGAAAAATAAAAGAAATAGAAAGACCTATAACTTTTCAGGAAAAGGGCAAAGGAAAAATTCTTAATCTTTCAGCCCATAATCCTCAAGAATGGACAACTGTATTAGACCTTTGGAAAAACCAAGTAGTATAAGATTATATCCAGAACTTTTCATCCCAAGATGTAGAAGAAATGTATAGGTACTTAGAAACACTCCTAGGAGAAAGCGTTAAAGCTTTATGGGAAAGCTACAAAAGAAGTAATCGAGAAGAATTTGGTCATTTAATGGGCCTAGGATCCAACCCTTATAATTTTGTTAACAAAGTTTACAAGTTAGTAACAGGAGATGACCCTAATTTAGGTTCTATAACACTACAGAAAGATGTTGTTGTTTACTTAGAACAACTTAGTTTACATAATTATAAATATGTTAAAAACTTCCTACAAGACTACTTTTATTATACCTGCATTTCAGATAATGCCTTTAACAAAGACTTAGGAATCAAATTATTTAGAAAACTACCTGGAGCTTTAGGAAAAGAAATTTATGACAAATGGCAAAACATAGAATCAGCAAACCCTACATCGGTATACTCCATCGGACAGAGAACAAAATTCGTTATGACAGTTCTCCAAGAAAAATGTACAGATATCTAGATACGAAGACAACTTAAGGGAGATGACTTTGGATTCTGCAAACAGATATATATTACTCAAGCTTATGGTCTAAAAGATTCAAGACAAAAACCTAGAAATAAAAGATATTTTAAGAAAGGATATTTTATCCGAAGATCTAAGAGTAGAAAACCTTACCTGAACAAAGATAGACATGTCAGAAGATTTAACCCAAAAAGAACTTATAAAAATAAATTATCTTGTTATATTTGTGGTCAGACAGAACACTTAGCCAACACTTGCCCTAAAAGACAAAACATTAATTCAAGAAGATCCACCCTTGTAGAAAACGTACAACAATATCTTATAGAAGGAGATGAATATATGTCAGACACAGAATCAATCAATAGTATTGTACTCATACCCAATGCTCCTTTAGATACATCAGACTCTGATGAAGATCTTGTCCTAGACCTTAATATTGAAGAAAACCTTGACCTTATGGATACAGTAATAGAATGCACCCATACCTGGTCCTAGAATACTAGTTTAGACAGTAACCCCTACTTTAAATGCTCCTGGTATCCTAGTAAGAAACAAAGAGCAAAATGCACTCAATGTTTCCTAGAAGCTTGTAATCCTTGCTTAAAACTCTTAGGTATTGAACATGTAGAATCCCCTAATCATAATAAGGTATACAAAACTAAATTGAAAATTAGGGCCAGAAAAATAGAAAATTGTGAGGCAGAAATAACTCTTCTCTAACATCGATTAGATACAGTAGAAAAAGATTCTTACGATGGTATCACTGTAGGATTAGAAGAACCAGAAACTTCCTACGTATCTAACAGAGATTAATCTTTCTCCAGTATCCTTGTTAGAGCAAAGATTATTTTCCCTAACAAACAATCCCTCATGTTAGATGCTTTAGTAGATTCCGGCTGTACCAAATGTATTATCTATAGAAGATTAGTTCCTCCTCAGTTTCTTAAGAAAACCAATAAACAAGTGTTTAGCCAAAGGATAGATGGTACCCATAACCCATATACAACCTATTTTGATGAAGGCAAAATCTAGTTATTAACCAACTGTTCAACTTTTTCTGGATCTTATCCTTTACCTTTAACATGCGTTAGAGATCTCAAACTAAAAGAAGACTTTATTTTAGGTCTTAATTTTATTCTTCATAACAATGGTTCTGTTACTCCTTGTTTTCAATGTCATTTCTACAACTATCTTTAGAATTAATGTTCTAACTTTTAGGGCAAGTGTTGGCTAAGTGTTCTATCTGACAGAACATTAAAAGACAGAAGCGTTTTAAGAACTACCTTCTAGAAGTTTTTACAACTATCTTTTCCTTCTCTTACGATTGCTTTCATGCTTACACTTTTCAAAATATTAGGAATCATTCCTGTTACCTTAATACTTATTGCTTTTATAGTGTGTTGAGTGTTTTCGGTTTTTGTTGATATTTACTACTTTATTTTAAGACGTTATTACAGAAAGGTATAGAAGGCTGAAAACTACTGGGTGAGGGCTAAGCCCTGACAAACGCCTCTGCCTCAGTTGAGCCAAGCATTACTCTCGGTTATCACAACGCCACTATACCTTTTTATGTATATTTGGTTAATTAATAAGATAATAAAACAGTTTTTGAGATTTGTTTTGCGAATAATACCTATATATTACTTATACTTAGGATTATTATATAATACCTTAAGAGATTATTGTGCAATATCATAGGAACTTATAGCTACATATTATTCTTGGTAATAATAGCATTAGAATTATTTGGATATTTTATATTTCTCCCAGAACAATTAGATAATCTTTTAGCCTCTAATATATTCTTATTCCTTAATATTTTAGCCAGAATCATAGATAGAACCTTAGATACATGATTTTTTTCTTTACAACTTTAACAATAGTCTTCTGTAACTTAGTTATCTTTAGTTTTGTCTGTTTTACCTTATCTTTATATTCATACAGAAGATTTGTAGAGACTCCTAGGCAAATATTTATACCTAGAAGACAAGTAATAAGAAGAACCCAAATAATTCACATCTAAATACTCCAGATTAAAGAAGATTAAACTAGTACCCCTCGGGACGGAGGGAGGGAGGCTAAGTGTTCTGTCTGACAGAACATTAAAAGACAGTAGCATTGTAGGAACTACCTTTTGGAAGTTTTTACAACTATCTTTTCCTTCTCTTACGATTTCTTTCATGCTTATTCTTTTCATAATATTAGGCATCGTTATTTTTACCTTAATACTTACTGCTTTTATTGTGTGTTGAGTATTTTCGTTTTTGTTCATATTTACTACTTCATTTTAAGACGTTATTATAGAAAGGTATATAAGGCTGGAAACTATTGGGTGAGGGCTACGCCCTGACAAACCCCTCTGCCTCAGTTGAGCCAAGCGTTGCCCTCAGTGGTCACAACGCCGCTGTACCTTTTTATGTATATTTGGTTAATTGATAAGATAATAAAACAGTTTTTGAGGTTTGTTTTACGAATATTACCTATATTTTACTTATACTTAGGATTATTATATAATACCTTAAGAGATTATCGTGCAATATCATAGGAACTTATAGCTACATAGTTCTTGGTAATAATAGCATTATAATTATTTGGATATTTTATATTTCTCCCAGAACAATTAGATAATCTTTTAGCCTCTGATATATTCTTATTCCTTAATATTTTAGCCAGAATCATAGATAGAACCTTAGATACATGATTTTTAACTTTATAGCTTTAAAAATAGTCATTTGTAATTTAGTTATCTTTAGTTTTGACTATTTTACCTTATCTTTATATTCATACAGAAGATTTGTAGAGACTCCTAGGCAAATATTTGTAACTAGAGGTCAAGCAATTAGAAGAACCCCAAATAATTCACCTCTAAATACTCCAGATTAAAGCAGATTAAAGTAGTACCCCTCCGAATTGGTATCAAGAGGGAGGGAGGGAGGGATGCTAAGTGTTCTGACAAAACATTAAAAGACAGAAGCATCTTAGGAACTACCTTCTCGCTAAGTGTTCTGGCAGAACATTAAAAGCCAGAAGCGTTTTAGGAACTACCTTCTGGAAGTTTTTACAGCTATCTTTTCCTTCTCTTATGATTGCTTTCATGCTTATACTTTTCATAATATTAGGCATCATTCTTGTTACCTTAATACTTACTGCTTTTATTGTGTGTTGAGTATTTTTCGTTTTTGTTCATATTTACTACTTTATTTTAAGACGTTATTACATAAAGGTATATAAGGCTGGAAACTACTGGGTGAGGGCTAAGCCCTAACAAACGCCTCTGCCTCAGTTGATCCAAGCATTGCTCTCGGTTGTCAAAATGTCGTTGTACCTTTTTATGTATATTTGGTTAATTAATAAGATAATAAAACAGTTTTTGAGATTTGTTTTGTGAATATTACCTATATATTACTTATACTTAGGATTATTATATAATACCTTAAGAGATTATTGTGAAATATCTTAGGAACTTATAACTACATATTGTTCTTGGTAATAATAGCATTAGAATTATTTGGATATTTTATATATCTCCTAGAACATGTAGATAATCTTTTAGCCTCTGATATATTCTTATTCCTTAATATTTTAGCATGAATCATAGATAGAACATTTGTTACATGATTTTTATCTTTATAGCTTTAAAAATAGTCTCCTATAATTTAGTTATCTTTAGTTTTTTCGGTTTTACCTTATCTTTATATTCATACAGAGGATTTTTAGAGACTCCTAGGAAAATATTTATACCTAGAAGATAAGTAATTAGAAGAACCCCAAATAATTCACCTCTAAATACGCCAGATTAAAGCAGATTAAAGTAGTACCCCTTCTAATTGGTTTCTAGAGCGAGGGAGGTTTCTAGAGGGAGGGAGGGAGGGAGGGAGGGAAGGACAGAGGCTAAGTGTTCTGACATAACATTAAAAGACAAAAGCGTTTTAGGAACTAGCTTCCGGCTAAGTGGTCTGACAGAACATTAAAAGACAACAATGTTTTAAAAAGTACCTTCTGGAAGTTTTTACAACTATCTTTTCCTTCTCTTACGATTGCTTTCATGCTTATACTTTTCATAATATTAGGCATCGCTCTTTTTACCTTAATACTTACTGCTTTTATTGTGTGTTGAGTATTTTTGTTTTTGTTCATATTTACTACTTTATTTTAAGACATTATTACAAAAAGGTATATAAGGCTGGAAATTACTGGATGAGGGCTAAGCCCTGAAAAACGCCTCTACCTCAGTTGAGCCAAGCGTTGCTCTCGGTTGTCACAACGCCGATGTACCTTTTTATGTATATTTGGTTAATTAATAAGATAATAACACAATTTTTGAGATTTGTTTTGCGAATATTACCTATATATTACTTATACTTAGGATTATTATGTAATACCTTAAGAGATTATTGTGCAATATCATAGGAAAATATAGCTACATATTGTTCTTGGTAATAATAGCAATAGAATTATTTGGATATTTTATATTTCTCCCAGAACAATTAGATAATCTTTTAGCCTCTGATATATTCTTATTCCTTAATATTTTAGCCTGAATCATAGATAGAACCTTAGATACATGATTTTTATCTTTATAGCTTTAACAATAGTCTTCAGTAATTTAGTTATCTTTAGTTTTGTCTGTTTTACCTTATCTTTATATTCATATAGAAGATTTGTAGAGACACCTAGGCAATATTTATACCTAGAAGACAAGTAATTAGAAGACCCACAAATAATTCACCTCTAAATACTCCAGATTAAAGTAGATTAAAGTAGTACCCATCGGGAGGGAGGGAGGGAGGAAGGGAGGCTAAGTATTCAGTTTGACAGAACATTAACAGACAGAAGCGTTTTAGGAACTACCTTCTGGAAGTTTTTACAACTATATTTTCCTTCTCTTACGATAGCTTTCATGCTTATACTTTTCAAAATATTAGGCATTGTTCTTGTTACCTTAGTACTTACTGCTTTTATTGTATGTTGAGTATTCTCGTTTTTGTTGATATTTACTACTTTATTTTAAGACGTTATTACAGAAAGGTATATAAGGCTGAAAACTACTTGGTGAGGGCTAAGCCCTGACAAACGCCTCTGCCTCAGTTGAGCCAAGCATTGCTCTTGGTTGTCACAATGCCGCTGTACCTTTTTATGTATATTTGGTTAATTAATAAGATCATAAAACAGTTTTTGAGATTTGTTTTGTGAATATTACCTATATAGTACTTATACTTAGGATTATTATATAATACCTTAAGAGATTATTGTGCAATATCATAGGAACTTATAGGTACATATTCTTGTTGGTAATAATAACATTAGAATTATTTGGATATTTTATCTTTCTCCCAGAACAAGTAGATAATCTTTTAGCCTCTGATATATTTTTATTCCTTAATATTTTAGCCAGAATCATAGATAGAACCTTAAATACATGATTTTTATCTTTATTGCTTTAACAATAGTCTTTTTTAATTTAGTTATCTTTAGTTTTTTCTGGTTTACCTTATCTTTGTATTCATATAGAAGATTTGTAGAGACTCCTAGGCAAATATTTATACCTAGAAGATAAGTAATTAGAAGAACCCCAAATTATTCACCTCTAAATACTCCAGATTAAAGCAGATTAAAGTAGTACCCCTCCGAATTGGTATCTAGAAGGAGGGAGGGAGGGAGGATGGGAGGCTAAGTGTTCTGACAGGACATTAAAAGACATAAGCGTTTTAGAAACTACCTTCTGGAAGTTTTTACAACTATCTTTTCCTGATTGTTTCATGCTTATACTTTTCATAATATTAGGCATCATTCTTGTTACCTTAATACTTACTGCTTTTATTGTGTGTTGAGTATTTTCGTTTTTGTTCATATTTACTACTTTATCTTAAGACGTTAATACAGAAAGGTATATAAGGCTGGAAACTACTGGGTGAGGGCTAAGCCCTGACAAACACCTCTACCTCAGTTGAGCCAAGCGTTACTCTTGGTTGTCACAACGCTGCTGTACCTTTTTATGTATATTTGGTTAATTAATAAGATAATAAAACAGTTTTTGAGATTTGTTTGCCGAATATTACCTTTATATTACTTATACTTAGGATTATTATATAAATACCCTACGAGATTATTGTGCAATATCGTAGGAACTTGTAGCTACATGTTGTTATTGGTAATAATAGCATTAGAATTATTTGGATATTTTATATTTCTCCCAGAACAATTAGATAATCTATTAGCCTCTGATATATTCTTGTTCCTTAATATTTTAGCCTAAATCATAGATAGAACCTCAGATACATGATTTTTATCTTTATAGCTTTAACAATAGTCTTCTGTAATTTAGTTATCTTTAGTTTTGTTTGTTTTACCTTATCTTTTTATTCATATAGAAGACTTGTAGAGACACATAGGCAATATTTATACCTAGAAGACAAGTAATTAGAAGAGCCCCAAATAATTCACCTCTAAATACTCCAGATTAAAATAGATAAAAGCAGTACCCCTCGGGAGGGAGGGAGGGAGGGAGGGAGGAAGGGAGGCTAAGTGTTCTGTTTGATAGAACATTAACAGACAGAAGCGTTTTAGGAACTACCTTCTGGAAGTTTTTACAACTATATTTTCCTTCTCTTACGATTTCTTTCATGCTATACTTTTCACAATATTAGGCATCATTCTTGTTACCTTAATACTTACTGCTTTTATTGTATGTTGAGTATTTTCATTTTTGTTGATATTTACTACTTTTATTTTAAGACGTTATTACAGAAAGGTATATAATGCTGAAAACTACTGGGTGAGGGCTAAGCCCTGACAAACGCCTCTGCCTCAGTTGAGCCATGCGTTGCTCTCGGTTGTCACAACGTCGATGTACCCTTTTATGTATATTTGGTTAATTAATAAGATCATAAAACAGTTTTTGAGATTTCTTTTGCGAATATTACCTATATATTACTTACACTTAGGATTATTATATAATACCTTAAGAGATTATTGTGCAATATCATAGGAACTTATAGGTACATATTCTTGTTGGTAATAATAACATTAGAATTATTTGGATATTTTATCTTTCTCCCAGAACAAGTAGATAATATTTTAGCCTCTGATATAGTTTTATTGCTTAATATTTTAGCCAGAATCATAGATAGAACCTTAGATACATGATTTTTAGCTTTATATCTTTAACAATAGTCTTTTGTAGTTTAGTTATCTTTAGTTTTTTCTGGTTTACCTTATCTTTATATTCATACAGAAGATTTGTAGAGACTCCTCGGCAAATATTTATAACTAGAAGACAAGTAATTAGAAGAACCCCAAATAATTCACCTCTAAATACTCCAGATTAAAGTAGATTAAATTAGTACCCCTCTGAATTGGTATCTAGAGGGAGGGAGGGAGGATTGGAGGCTAAGTGTTTTGACATGACATTAAAACACATAAGCGTTTTAGGAACTACCTTCTGGAAGTTTTTACAACTATCTTTTCCTTCTCTTACGATTGCTTTCATGCTTATACTTTTCATAATATTAGGCATCATTCTTGTTGCCTTAATACTTACTGCTTTTATTGTGTGTTGAGTATTTTTGTTTTTGTTCATATTTACTATTTTATTTTAAGACATTATTACAGAAAGGTATATAAGGCTGGAAACTATTGGGTGAGGGCTAAGCCCTGACAAACGCCTCTACCTCAGTTGAGCCAAGCGTTGCTCTCAGTTGTCACAACGCCGCTGTACCTTTTTATGTATATTTGGTTAATTAATAAGATAATAAAACAGTTTTTGAGATTTGTTTTGCGAATATTACCCATATATTACTTATACGTAGGATTATTGTATAAATACCTTAAGAGATTATTGTGCAATATCATACGAACTTATAGCTACATATTGTTCTTGGTAATAATAGCATTAGAATTATTTGGATATTTTATATTTCTCCCTGACAAATTCGATAATCTTTTTGCCTCTGATATATTCTTATTCCTTAATATTTTAGCTAGAATCATAGAGAGAACCTTAGATACTTGATTTTTATCTCTATAGCTTTAACAAGTCTTTTGTAATTTAATTATCTTTAGTTTTGTCTATTTTATTTTATCTTTATATTCATACAGAAGATTTGTAGAGACTTCTAGGCAAATATTTATACCTAGAGGACAAGTAATTAGAAGAACCCAAATAATTCTCCTCTAAATTCTTCAGATTTATGCAGATTAAAGTAGTACCCCTCCGAATTGGTATCGAGAGGGAGGGAGGGAGGGGAGCGAGGGTGGGAGGGAGGCTAAGTATTTTGACAGAACATTAAACGACATAAGCGTTTTTGGAACTAACTTCTGGCTAAGTGTTCTGACAGAACATTAAATGACAGAAGTGTTTTAGGAACTATCTTCTGGAAGTTTTTACAACTATCTTTTCCTTCTCTTACGATTGCTTTCATGCTTATACTTTTCATAATATTAGGCATCGTTCTTGTTACCTTAATACTTACTGCTTTTATTGTGTGTTGAGTATTTTCGTTACGTTCATATTTACAACTTTATTTTAAGATGTTATTACAGAAAGGTATATAAGGTTGGAAACTACTGGGTGAGGGCTAAGCCCTGACAAACTCCTCTGCCTCAGTTGAGCCAAGCATTGCTCTTGATTGTCACAATGCCGCTGGGCCTTTTTATGTATATTTGGTTAATTAATAAGATAATAAAACAGTTTTTGTGATTTGTTTTGCGAATATTACCTATGTATTACTTATACTTAGGATTATTATATAATACCTTAAGAGATTATTGTGCAGTATCATAGGAACTTATAGCTACATATTGGTCTTGGTAATAACAGCATTAGAATTATTTGGATATTTTATCTTTCTCCCTGAACAAGTAGACAATCTTTTAGCTTCTGATATATTCCTATTCCTTAATATTTTAGCCAGAATCATAAATAGAACCTTAGATACATGATTTTTATCTTTATAGCTTTAACAATAGTGTTCTATAATTTAGTTATCTTTAGTTTTGTCTGTTTTACCGTATCTTGATATTCATACAGAAGATTTGTAGAGACACCTAGGCAAATATTTATACCTAGAAGACAAGTAATTAGAAGAACCCATAATAATTCACCTCTAAATACTCTAGTTTAAAGCAGATTAAATTAGTACCCCTCCGAATATGTATTTAGAGGGAGGGAGGGAGGGAGGCTAAGTGTTCAGACAGAACATTAAAAGACAAAAGTGTTTTAGGAACTACCTTCTTGCTTAGAGTTATGACAGAACAATAAAGGACAGAAGCGTTTTAGGAACTACCTTCTGGAAGGTTTTACAACTATCTTTTCCTTCTCTTATGATTGCTTTCATGCTTATACTTTTCATAATATTAGGCATCGTTCTTGTTACCTTAATACTAACTGCTTTTATTGTGTTGAGTATTTTTGTTTTTGTTCTTATTTACTACTTCATTTTAAGTCGTTATTACAGAAAGGTATATCTGGCTGGAAGCTTCTGGGTGAGGGCTAAGCCCTGACAAACGCCTCTGCCTTAGTTGAGCCAAGCATTGCTCTCGGTAGTCACAACGTCGCTGTACCTTTTTATGTATATTTGGTTAATTAATAAGATAATAAAACAGTTTTTGAGATTTGTTTTCCGAATATTACCTATATATTACTTATACTTACGATTATTATATATTACCTTAAGAGATTATTATGCAATATCAAAGGAACTTATAGCTACATATTGTTCTTGGTTGTAAAAGCATTAGAATTATTTGGATATTTTATATTTCTCCTAGAACAAGTAGATAATATTTTAGCCTCTGATATATTCTTATTCCTTAATATTTTAGCCCGAATCATAGATAGAACCTTAGATACATGATTCTTATCTTTATAGCTTTAACAATAGTCTTCTGTAATTTTTTTATCTTTAGTTTTGTCTATTTTACCGTATCTTTATATTCATACAGAAGATTTGTAGAGACTCCTTGGCAAATATTTATACCTAGAAGACAAGTAATTAGAAGAACCCCAAATAATTCACCTCTAAATACTCCAGATTAAATCAGATTAAAGTAGTACCCCTCAGGAGGGAGGGAGGGAGGGAGGGAGGCTAAGTGTTCTGTCTGACAGAACATTGAAAGACAGAAGCATTTTAGGAACTGCCTTCTGGAAGTTTTTACATCTAGCTTTTCCTTCTCTTACGATTGCTTTCATGCTTATACTTTTCATAATATTAGGCATCGTTCTTGTCCCCTTAATACTTACTATTTTTATTGTGTGTTGAGTATTTTCATTTTTTTTTCGTATTTACTACTTTATTTTAAGACGTTATTATAGAAAGGTATATAAGGCTGGAAACTACTGGGTGAGGGCTAAGCCCTGACAAACGCCTCTGCCTCAGTTGAGCTAACATTGCTCTCGGTTGTCACAATGCCGTTGTACCTTTTTATGTATATTTGGTTAATTAATAAGATAATAAAACAATTTTTTAGATTTGTTTTGCGAATATTACCTATATATTACTTATACTTAGCATTATTATACCTTAAGAGATTATTGTGCAATATCATAGGAACTTATAGCTACATATTGTTCTTGGTAATAGTAGCATTAGAATTATTTGGATATTTTATATTTCTCTCAGAACAATTAGATAATCTTTTAGCCTCTGATATATTCTTATTCCTTAATATTTTAGCCAGAATCATAGATAGAACCTTAGATACATGATTTTTATCTTTATAGCTTTAACAATAGTCTTCTGTAATTTAGTTATCTTTAGTTTTGCCTGTTTTACCTTATATTTATTTATATTCATACAGAAGATTTGTAGAGACTCGAAGGCAAATATTTATACCTAGAGGACAAGTAATTAGAAGAACCCCAAATAATTCACCGCTAAACACTCTTGATTAAAGCTGTTTAAAGTAGTACCCCTCCGAATTGGTATCTAGAGGGAGGGAGGGAGGGAAGGAGGGAGGGAGGCTAAGTGTTCTGACAGAAGCATTTAAGGAACTACCTTCTTGCTAAGTGTTCTGATAGAACATTAAAAGACAGAAGCGTTTTAGGAACTACCTTTTGGAACTTTTTACAACTATCTTTTCCTTCTCTTACGATTGTTTTCATCCTGATACTTTTCATAATATTAGGCATCGTTCTTCTTACCTTAATACTTACTCCTTTTATTTTGTCTTGAGTATTTTTGTTTTAATTCATATTTACTACTTTATTTTAAGACGTTATTACAGAAAGGTATAAATGGCTGGAAACTATTGGGTGAGGGCTAAGCCCTGACAAACGCCTCTGCCTCAGTTGAGCCAAGCGTTGCTCTCGGTTGTCACAACACTGTTGTACCTTTTTATATATATTTGGTTAATTATTAAGAAAATAAAACAGTTTTTGAGATTTGTTTTTCGAATATTACCTATATATTACTTATACTTAGGATTATAATATAATACATTAAGAGATTATTGTGCAATATCATAGGAACTTATAGCTACAAATTGTTCTTGGTAATAATAGCAATAGAATTATTTGGATATTTTATATTTGTCCCAGAACAATTAGATAATCTTTTAGCCTCTGATATATTCTTATTCCTTAATATTTTAGCCAGAATCAAAGATAGAACCTTAGATACATGATTTTTATCTTTATAGCTTTAACAATAGTGTTTTTTAATTTAGTTATCTTTAGTTTTGTCTGTTTTACCTTATCTTTATATGCCTACAGAAGATTTGTAGAGACTCCTAGGCAAATATTTATACCTAGAAGACAAGTAATTAGAAAAAACCCCAAATAATTCACCTCTAAATACTCTAGATTAAAGTAGGTTAAAGTAGTACACCTCCGAATTGGTATCTAGAGGGAGAGAAGGAGGGAGGGAGGGGAGGAAGGGCGGGCGTGAGGCTAAGTGTTCTGACAGAACATTAAAAGACAGAAGCGTTTTAGGAGCTACCTTCTGGCTAAATGTTCTGACAGAACATTAAAAGACAAAAGCGTTTTAGGAACTACCTTCTGGAAGTTTTTACAACTACCTTTTCGTTCTCTTACGATTGCTTTCATCCTTATACTTTTCATAATATTAGGCATCATTCTCTTTACCTTAATACTTACTGCTTTTATTGTGTGTTGAGTATTTTCGTTTTTGTTCATATTTTCTTCTTTATTTTAAGACGTTATTACAGAAAGGTATATAAGGCTAGAAACTACTGGGTGAGGGCTAAGCCCTGACAAACGCCTCTGACTCAGTTGAGCCAAGCTTTGCTCTCGGTCGTTACAACACCGCTGTACCTTTTTATGTATATTTGGTTAATTAATAAGATAATAAAACAGTTTTTGAGATTTGTTTTGCAAATATTACCTATATATTACCTACACTTAGGATTATTATATAATACCATAAGAGATTATTGTGCAATATCATAGGAACTTATAGCTACGTATTGTTCTTGGTAATAATAGCAATAGAATTATTTGGATATTTTGTATTTCTCCGAGAACAAGTAGATAATCTTTTATCCTCTGATATATTCTTATTCCTTAATATTTTAGCCAGAATCATAGATAGAACCTTAGATACATGATTTTCATCTTTATAGCTTGAACAATAGTGTTCTGTAATTTAGTTATCTTTAGTTTTGTCTGTTTTACCTTATCTTTATATTCATACAGAAGATTTGTAGAGACTCCTAGGCGAATATTTAGTCTTAGAAGACAAGTAATTAGAAGAACCCCAAATAATTCACCTCTAAATACTCCAGATTAAAGCAGATTAAAGTTGCACCCCTCCGAATTGGTATCTAGAGGGAGGGAGGGAGGGAGGGAGACTAAGTGTTCTGACAGAATATTAAAGACAAAAGCGTTTTAGGAACTTCCTTCTGGCTAAGTGTTCTGACAGAACATTAAATGACAGAAGCGTTTTAGGAACTACCTTCTGTATGTTTTTGCAACTATCTTTTCCTTCTCTTACAATTGCTTTCATGCTTATACTTTCATAATAATAGCCATCGTTCTTGTAACCTTAATACTTACTGTTTTTATTGTGTGTTGAGTATTTTCGTTTTGGTTCATATTTACTACTTTATTTTAAGACGTTATCATAGAAAGGTATATAAGGTTGGAAACTACTGGGTGAGGGCTAAACCCTGACAAACGCCTCTGCCTCAGTTGAGCCAAGCATTGCTCTCCGTATTCACAACACCACTGTACCTTTTTATGTACATTTTTTTAATTAATAAGATAATAAAACAGTTTTGGAGATTTGTTTTGCGAATATTACCTATATATTACTTATAACTAGGATTATTATATAATACCTTAAGAGATTATTGTGCAATATCATAGGAACTTTTAGCTACATATTTTTCTTGGTAATAATAGCATTAGAATTATTTGGATATTTTATCTTTCTCCCAGAACAAGTAGATAATCTTTTAGCCTCTGATATATTCTTATTCCTTAATATTTTAGCCAGAATCGTAGATAGAACCTTAGATACATGATTTTTATCTTGATAGCTTTAACAATAGTGTTATGTAATTTAGTTATCTTTAGTTTTGTCTGTTTTACCTTATGTTTATATTCATGCAGAAGATTTGTAGAGACTCCTAGGCAAATAATTATACCTAGAAGACAAGTAATTTGAAGAACCCCAAATAATTCACCTCTAAATACTCCAGATTAAAGCAGATTAAAGTAGTACCCGTACGAATTGGTACCTAGAGGGAGGGTGGGAGGGAGGGAGGCTAAGTGTTCTGACAGATCATTAAAAGAGAGAAGCGTTGTAGGAACAACCTTCTGGAAGTTTTTACAACTATCTTTTCCTTCTCTTACAATTGCTTTCATGCTTATACTTTTCATAATATTAGGCATTAGTCTTGTTACCTTAATACTTATTGCTTTTATTGTGTGTTGAGTATTTTTGTTTTTATTCATATTTACTACTTTATTTTAAGTCGTTATTACAGAAAGGTATATAAGGCTGGAAATTACTAGGTGAGGACTAAGCCCTGACAAATGCCTCTGCCTCAGTTGAGCCAAGCGTTGGTCTCGGTTGTCACAATGCCGTTGTACCTTTTTATGTATATTTGGTTAATTAATAAGATCATAAAACTATTTTTGAGATGGTTTTTGCGAATATTACCTATATATTACTTATACTTAGGATTATTATATAATACCTTAAGAGATTATCGTGCAATATCATAGGAACTTATAGCTACATATTTTTCTTTGTAATAATAGCATTATAATTATTTGGATATTTTATATTTCTCCCTGAACAACTAGATAATCTTTTAGCCTCTGAAATATTCTTATTCCATAATATTTTAGCCAGTATCATAGATAGAACCTTACATACATGATTTTTATCTTTATAGCTTTAACAAGTCTTTTGTAATTTAGTTACCTTTAGTTTTGTCTGTTTTACCTTATCTTTATATTCATACAAAAGATTGGTAGAGACTCCTAGGCAAATATTTATACCCAGAGGACAAGTAATTAGAAGAACCCCAAATAATTCACCTCTAAATACTTCAGATTAAAGCAGATTAAAGTAGTACCCCTCCGAATTGGTATCGAGAGGGAGGGAGGGAGGCAGGCTAAGTGTTCTTACAGAACATTAAACGACAGAAGCGTTTTAGGAACTACCTTCTGGCTATGTGTTCTGACAGAACATTAAAAGACAGAAGTGTTTTAGGAACTACCTTCTTGGAGTTTTTACAACTATCTTTTCCTTCTCTTACGATTGCTTTCGTGCTTATACTTTTCATAATATTAGGCATCAGTCTTGTTACCTTAATACTTATTGCTTTTATTGTGTGTTGAGTATTTTTCATTTTTGTTCATATTTACTACTTTATTTTAAGCCGGTATTACAGAAAGGTATATAAGGCTGGAAACTACTGGGTGAGGGCTAAGCCCTGACAAACGCCTCTGCCTCAGTTGAGCCAAGCGTTGCTCTCGGTTGTCACAACGCTATTGTACCTTTTTACGTATATTTGGTTAATTAATAAGATAATAAAACATTTTTTGAGATTTGTTTTATGAATATTACCTATATATTACAGATACTTTGGATTATTATAAAATACCTTAAGAGATTATTTCCAATATCATAGGAACTTATAGCTACATATTGTTCTTGGTAGTAATAGCAATAGAATTATTTGGATATTTTATATTTCTCCCAGAACAAGTAGATAATCTTTTAGCCTCTGATATATTCTTATTCCTTAATATTTTAGCCAGAATGATAGATAGAACCTTAGGTACATGATTTTTATCTTTATAGCTTTAACAACAGTGTTCTGTAATTTAGTTATCTTTAGTTTTGTCTGTTTTACCATATCTTTATATTCATACAGAAGATTTGTAGAGAATCCTAGGCAAATATTTATACCTAGAAGACAAGTAATTAGAAGAACTCCAAATAATTCACCTCTAAATACTCCAGATTAAAGCAGATTAAAGTAGTTCCCCTCCGAATTGGTATCTAGAGGGTGGGAGGGAGGGATGGAGGCTAAGTGTTCTGACATAACATTGAAAGACTGAAGCGTTTTAGGAACTACCTTTTGAATGTTTTTACAACTATCTTTTCCTTCTCTTACGACTGCTTTCATGCTTATACTTTTCATAATATTAGGCATCGTTCTTGTTACCTTAATACTTTCTGCTTTTATTGTGTGTTGAGTATTTTCGTTTTTGTTCATATTTACTACATTTTAAGACGGTATTACAGAAAGGTATATAAGGCTGGAAACTACTATGTGAGGGCTAAGCCCTGACAAACGCCTCTGCCACAGTTGAACCAAGCGTTGCTCTAGGTTGTCACAATGCTGCTGCACCTTTTTATGTATATTTGGTTAATTAATAAGATAATAAAATAGTTTTTGAGATTTGTTTTGCGAATATTACGTATATATTACTTATACTTAGGAGTATTATATAATACCTTTAGAGATTATTGTGCAATATCATAGGAACTTATAGCTACATATTATTCTTGGTAATAATAGCATTAGAATTATTTGGATATTTTATATTTATCCCAAAACAATTAGATAATCTTTTAGCCTCTAATATATTCTTATTCCTTAATATTTTAGCCAGAATCATAGATTGAACCTTAGATACATGATTTATATCTTTATAGCTTTAACAAGTCTTCTCTAATTTAGTTATCTTTAGTTTTGTTTGTTTTACCTTATCTTTATATTCATACAGAAGATTTGTAGAGACTCCTAGGCAAATATTTATACCTAGAGGACAAGTTATTAGAAGAACCCTAAATAATTCACCTCTAAATACTCTTGATTAAAGCATATTAAAGTAGTACCCCTCCGAATTGGTATCGAGAGGGAGGGAGGGGTGGGAGGGAGGCTAAGTGTTTTGACAGAACAATAAACGATAGAAGCGTTTTAGGAACTATCTTCTTGCTAAGTGTTATGACAGAACATTAAAAGACAGAAGCGTTTTAGGAACTACCTTCTGGAAGTTTTACAACTATCTTTTCCTTCTCTTACGATTGCTTTCATGCTTATACTTTTCATTATATTAGGCATCGTTCTTGTTACCTTAATACTTACAACTTTTATTGTGTGTTGAGTATTTTTTGTTTTTGTTCATATTTACTACTTTATTTTAAGACGTTATTGCAGAAAGCTATATAAGGCTGAAAACTACTGGGTGAGGGCTAAGCCCTGACAAATGCCTCTGCCTTAGTTGAGCCAAGCGTTGCTCTCGGTTGTCACAATGTCGTTGTACCATTTTATGTATATTA
The DNA here is from genome assembly GCF_029961685.1 of Aristolochia californica. Lineage (NCBI taxonomy): Eukaryota > Viridiplantae > Streptophyta > Magnoliopsida > Piperales > Aristolochiaceae > Aristolochia > Aristolochia californica. Next base: position 11,150,091 of record NW_027181837.1, read on the forward strand.
GATGCCAAGATTGTTTTCCCTAATAAAAAAATCCTTAATATTAGATGCCTTAGTAGACTCTGGCTGTACAAAATGTATCGTCCATAGAAAACTTGTTCCCCCTCAGTTTTTCAAGAAAACAACTAAACAAGTTTTTTAGCCAACAAGTAGATGGTACTTATAACCCATATACCACCGATTTCGATGAAGGAAAAATTCAATTCTTTACCAACTGCTCCACCTTTTCTAGATCTTATTCTTTACCTTTGACATGGGTTAGAGCGTTGCTAATATACTTTTATGTATTATATGTTAAACACACACAATATATAAAACTTAGCAAACAATAAACGCAGTAAGTACTAAAGCGATAAGAACAATTCCTAAGGTTATGAAAAGCACAAGCATAGAGAATCTTTTAGGTTCCTATATATTCTTAATTATTAATATTATAGTTAGTATCGTAGATACATGATCTTTGTCTTTATAGTCTTAGTAATAGTTTTCTGTAATTTGGTTATTTTTTGTTTTATCTGTTTTACTTTGTCTTTATATTCTTATAGAAGATTCGTAGAAACCCCTAGGCAAATCTTTATACCTAGATGACAAATGGTAAGGAGACCTGCAAATCATTCAGCTTTAAATACTCCAGATTAATCAGTACCCCCTCCAAATTGGTATCAGAGCCCTAAGACCTGGAACCCTCCAAAAAACTAGATTATTTAGACCTTAGACTTCCATCAAGATTTGAGATAAAATATATAGGACCTAATTCCCTTAGGTGTCATTTCAACTGTGAAGAACATATTTTACATGGGAATAATCCCCAATTAAATACTATAACATATCTTATTATAAGTCTAGGTAATAATCTTCAAACAAAGTAACCGAAATAGAATTCACTTTAACTAAGATACAAGACGAAATTAAGACTTTAAAAATAAAAACAGAAAAACTCTCTGAGAATTTAGACTATCTAAAAAGTAGTAAAGGATCGCAACAAAATATTGATAAAGAAATAGATTTAATATCCTAGAAATTGAAAGGTATCACAATAAAAGCCAGAACCTCCTTAGCTAAAAAACCATGGCACTATCACAGCAAGGTGAAGGATTTACCTCAGAAATAGGAAGTTCTTCTAGAAACCTTAATATAATAGACAGAATAACAGGAAGGAGAAGTGTAGACCAAAGAGATATACAATTAGATGAAATAATAGATATAGATCAAGACATTACTATATTTAGAAATAACCAATTAAACGTTCTTAACCCCAGACAATTATATAGAACATGACCATTAAACTTTAATACTGGATTATTTAGACATTACTGAGAAATCCAGATTAGTTGTGTAGGACAAGATTCTGTTAGCATTAACTTAATAGCAGAACAAGCCTTTAAAGAAATAGGGGTAAAAGGATTCATTTAGGTCTGATTGTAATAGGGGTAAAAGGATTAGGACAAAAACATCTAGTAACTAAAACCTTACTTAGTATCTACGATGATAGATGGGCAGACCCTAAAAAGGCAATGTTAGGAATCACTGAGGTTGATATGAATCAAAATGGAGGAATATTTTATTGCTCCCAAGACTTCTTTATTGGACTACAAAATTTTAGAAAATATATCAAAATAGGTATTCAGACAAAAGGATATGAATTATTTGTAGGAAACAATCTTTTATTGTGTATTAAATTCTTAGGAAGGTGTACTTGTTCTAGCACTACTAGGTTCAAGGTTAAAATAGATGTAGTTAATTTAATAGGAAAACAAAGGAATAAAATTAATTAAGCCTATTAAATATTCTACCGACATTTTAGCAGGATTAGAATGGAACCGTAAATTTAGAGAAGAAAAAATAATCAGTCCTGAAGAAAGTATCATGTACACAGATACTAAAGGTAACATAAATATTAGATTTAATAGCTATGAACAAAAGAATATAGAAGATACAAAATCAATCTCTAGTGAAAATTATGACCTAGTCAATATAGAATTAGAAATAGATGAGATAATAAGAATTATAAATATATATATATAGAGAGAGAGAGAAAGAGAGAGAGAGAGAGAGTCTGGTCTGCAGGTTCTATACCTAGGGCTTTTAGACAAGGGATGCAAGCTTCTGGGGAACACTGATTGCATTTAGCTCTTTGTTTTTTGCTAGGATACCAAGCACACTTAAAACAAGGATTATTATCTAACCCTGTATTCCATGACCACGTATGTACACATTCTGAAGTAGTGTCCACTCTTAAGGTTCTTAATTACTCAAAAAATATTTTTTTAATAGGGATCATTTTTTTTTAAATCAATTTTGGTGAGACGATTTGGCCTGCTCATTCATTCATGGGGTGCCATACTGTGAAAAGATCATGCTTGTAATGTTAGAGCGTAGGTGTTGCATGGGTTCAGTTATGCAGTGGAAAGTTGAATTTACTTACCTGTGTCGGCCTAGTTGCGTCCTTGGGATAACCCACACTAGTCAACCTCCCTTGCATACAAATAGTTGGCACACAATAAACCTTTTCTCATATACACAAATCTGTCTACATACAAGATATTTGAGCACTCCTTTGAGTTTCTATGTCAATGTCTGATTGATTGGCACTCATCCAGCCCCCCTATATATAGTTGGGGAAATTGCTGGCCATATGCCCCTTCGAATGGTCATGTGCTTCTTGGCGCATGCCTCCTCATGTACAACCGCCCCAGCTAACACCCCATGGCCCACGTGACTAGAAACCATTTAGGAACCATTATAAGCTGATTTTTTATGGTAGCGCCTTTGGGAACCTGGGTTTGGATGGTTTTGGCGGGGTGATTTTTTATCCGGGCGGCACTGCCATACTCTCTTACTGTGGCCCTCTAGGAATTGCTGACTCGACCATTGCTGAGCTCTCTGGTCTCCTTCACGGCTTGTGTATTTTTAAGGATCGCTTTAGTGGTCTCCTTATCATGGAGGGAGACTCCAAGGTCATCATCGGATGGTGCTCCACCTCATCCTTCCCCCCGTGGCGTCACTGTCAAATTTTTCTTGATATTTTGGATATTGTATCCACCATTTCTTGTACTTCGTCTCATATACTTAGATCAGCCATTTCAGTTGCTGATTTGTGTGCCTATTCCCCCCTTCAATCTTTTGTTGTTAGGGGAGGTCTCCCTTGATGTATCTTCCCTTTCTTTGAAATAAGTTTATGATCATTAAAAAAAAATTTGGCTGCCACTAATCTATCTTGCCTCCATGCCTTGGTGTTCAGGCACTAGTCCGTATGTGCCCAGCCTATACGTGCAGTGCCTAGGGGTGGCATCGAGTCCAGTCGAGCCGAGTTTGAATCTGCATATGTTCAAGTTGGGCTTGATTTAAATACTTCGAACTCAAGCTAGAGCCGAGCCCAGCCTTAAGCTTAAAATTGGAATTGAGCTTGAGTAGGGTTCAAGCTCCAACCTACATTTAAAACTTTTCATAAAATACAAGTCAAATAAACTGTGCATAAAATTATGCATAAATTTTACTAAAAATTGGGTATGACCTTTGTACATAAACTCTGAATAATATTGTCTATAAACTCTACATAAAATTGTTTATAAACACTGTATAATATTATGCCAATGTGACTTATATGAAAACATGACCTATATACAAAATGTGACTTTTATATACGTTTCCCACTCTCTTGAGCCTAGCCAAACTTGAACCTGTATATGTTCGAGCTTTGCTTGATTTGAATACTTTGAACTTGAGTTCAAGCTCAAGCTTAGCTTTGAGACTAAAATTGGAATTGAACTCAACCCCAAGAATTTTAACCAAATTTGAGCTCAAGCTCGAACTTTAACCTACATTTAAAACTTTCCATAAAATACATATTTAATATTAAGTTCAAAGAATCTTAAAAGTATGGAAACCAAATAGAGATAATCTTGCATATCAGAGTTATTAAGAAACGAAATATGACTAGATCTATAACTCATAAAGGATCTCAAAATAATTTGTATCGCATAAATTCTGTACTACATTGCATGGAGAGAATAAGGATGAAGGAGATCAAATGGGATAAATGAGCTTACCTGTGGCTGACATATATTCCGTGACTTTTGTTCACAATGCCCAGGTCAGCAATGCCTAAATGCGGTTGTGCGATGAAGAGATTGAAAGTGCTGATGATGGAACTTGGTGGAAATAGGTTGAGGAAGGACTGAAATACGAAACTTCCCTAAAAATCTGAGCATGCATATTACCTGTGGTTGGTAATATGCATGCTCTCTTTTCTTTTCTTTTCCATTTTCCTTGTGCATCCAAACAAGAGAAACCACATTTCTCTTTTTTTTCTCTCTTATTTTTCATGGGCATCCAAACGAGAGAATCGATCTTTTAGTCCCATTCCTTGTCTTGAGTAAATCTTCCACAACGTCCGTCATTTCTGAATAATCGGTGCACCCAACACTATCAATAATACCATACGGTTTGACATTGTGCACAACCCCTTTAGGGAAAAACCTCACGGAAGGGAGCCAGTCCTGGTTATGAAAAAGCTGAGTCTCATCCCGCTCCGACCACAGATCGTAGCCTCCAGAGAACTGAGACCTATTAGCCAAAGCCTTCAACTGCTCATCAGCTTTGATGGAAAAGAGAGTTGGGGCTCGCTCAACAACCTCCCACGGTCGCTCAAGCTCAGAAACTGCGGCTCTAAGTTCCGCCCTCTGCCTCATTTCGTAAATCTGGCACTCGCGGCAAAGACGGGCCTTTAGGAGCTGTTTGGATTTTTTGGCTTGCATCCGCTTCCACTGCCATTTTGAGACTCCGTCGAGGTAGGTACAAGGCCCCCCACCCAGTTTGTCACGAGGTCAGATGAGCCTCACTCACTTAGGATAGTGGAATTCCAACTCCCGTGATGGCCTACCTTCAATCCGTCAAAGGTAGTACAACCTCTCGCCCCTTAGATCAACATTGCAAACTCCTTCCTCTCAAATGAAGCACGAGCAATGAAAATATAGAAAGACAATGGAATAGGAAGAGAAAGTAACCTTTTATTAATATTAGAGAAGATTACAAGGAGTGGTCGTCCAAGGTGGAAGGCCAGCACTCTACAAAAACTCTCCCTCTCATCTATGCTGAATGAATCTACAAAGGTTGAAAGCCTTGGTATTTATAGCTTCAACCCCTCCCCTACTCTCATGCTTCCGTCTAATGAGAGCAAAGATGCTCCCTTATCAAATCTCCTTGATTTGATCCACCATTCAAATCCTTGGATTTGCTCCCTATCCAAATCCCTTGATTTGCTCTTTTTTCTTAAAATTCGTTTTACCATTGTTATTTTCCTTAGACACTTTTTTAGCCGAATCATTCTTTCTCTAATATTCGGTTAACTTTTCAGCAGTAGATAAAGCTGAAGCTAAAGTCTTTACTTCCCGTCTTCTCAATTCTTGCTCAGCCAACAAGAAAGGAAAAGAGACAATCTACATATGACATATAGGAGATACAAAGCATAAGGGAAGTGAAGGATTGTACATACTCTCTAATGGTGCCTTTCTGCGTATATGCACGAAGTTCCTTCCTTGCTTGGTACTCGACATCTTCCGAAAAGAACTACCCCCGCAGCTCCCTCTTGAAATCGACCCAAGTGTGGACGGGGTCCTCTCCCTCTTGCTCATCTCCCATGCGTCTTCTCCACCAGAGAATAGCATCATCAAATAAGAACATAGCAGCAGTACTAACCTTAGCTTACTCATCCGACAGCTTGCTTGCATGAAAATACTGCTCCACTTGCCATAGAAAATTATCTATGACCTTTGCATCTCTCTTTCCAGTGAAATACTTTTTCTCTCGCACCTTGGAAGGGATCGACCAGTAACGCACAACCTCCACCTTCTTGCTGTCCATCCACATCCGTCCTCCCCCTATCCATTGTCCAAGAAAGGACACCTCTTGCAACCCAAAGGAGCACTTCTCCTCCTTAACATACAACTGATTATTTCTAAACATTTCGAACACCTTTAGAAGGTGTTTCTTGTGCTCGTCCATACTCTTGTTGTACACCACAATGTCATCCAAATAAACAATGACAAACTTGTCAAACTATTCGAAAAATACCTCGCTCATGAGAGTGCAAAATGTTGCAGGTGCATTGGTTAGGCAAAAGGGCATAACCATGCATTCGTAAGCCCCATATCTTGTTACACAAGTAGTCTTCCCCTCGTCTCCTTTTGCAATCCGGACTTGGTAAATAACCACTTCGCAAATCCAATTTGGAGAAAACTTGTGCCTCTTTCAATTGATCAAAGAGATCTACAATAAGAGGAATATGGTACTTATTCTTTATAGTTACCTTCTTGAGTGCCCTACAATCGATGCACAGTCTCATATTTCCATCCTTCTTAGTCTGAAACTGTATAGGGGCCCCATAAGGTGTTTTACTTGGCCTTATGAACCCAGCGTCCAGCAGCTCACTGAGTTGTCTTCGCAGTTCGTCCAGCTCTTTGGGCGCCATTTGGTATAGTGCTTGTGCTGGCTTTCTTGCTCCGGGCTCAAGCTCTATGCGATGGTCCACCCCTCTCCTAGGTGGTAACCTCGTTGGAAGTTGTTCAGGCATGACATCCCTATATTCATGCAGTACGGCTTGTATCTCTTTAGGGGTAGGCATGACCTCTACCTGGTCTATAGCACAAATAAAAGCAATGTAAGTAGAGCGGCCCTGCTTAAGACCTTTCTTAAGCTGGAGGGCTGATAGCATTAAGTCCTTTTTTGTTACATCTTTGTTGTCAAGTTCATAAAAAGTACAAGGACTTTGCTCGTCCATAATCCCCACTACCCCAACATGCGGCATTACAAATGCCTTACAAACCGTGAAAAACTCCTTTCCCAAAATCACATTGAAATCATCCATGACAACAATAGTAAAATTCAGAAATCCAACCCACTTGCCTATCTCCACCGAGACGTTCCTGGCAATGCCTTGGACTTCACGAGCAGTAGAATTTAAAACTTTCATTTTGCTCCCATCTTTCTGTCCTCGTATGTTAGGGTACCTAGCCTCCTCCTCCGAAAGGAAGTTGTGGGTGGCGCCAGTGTCCACCACTGTAACAGTACGTCTAGCATGTGTTAGAGAGATAAAAAGAAGTTCTTTTAAGGGTCTTACCGGAAGTGGAGCAACCTTCTCCTCCTTTGAACAGACAACAGCATGGAGAAGTGTTAAGGAGCCCAACCTAGGCTTAATCCCTCAATTGTTCACCTCAGTTTGATCAGCTTTGAGGAACCTCTTTCTAAGACAATCCCTCGCATATGAAACAATGGACCTTCTATTTGTCCCCTCGTTTCTTCTCTTCCGGCCTAGCCTTGGCATCCATTGCCCATGACTTCTTCTCCCCTTTCTCCTTCTTCTTGAAATTTGTTTTACCATTGTTATTTTCCTTACACACTTTGTTAGCCGAATAATTCTTTTTCTCATATTTGGTTAACTTTTCAACAGTAGATAAAGCTGAAGATAATGTCTTTACTTCCCGTGGGCTGAGCAAGAATTGAGAAGATGAGAAGTAAAGACATTAGCTTAAGCTTTATCTACTACTGAAAAGTTAATCGTATATGAGAGAAAGAATTATTCGACTAACAAAGTGCCTAAGGAAAATAACAATGGTAAAACAAATTTTAAGAAGAAGGAGAAAGGGGAGAAGAAGTCATGGGCAAAGGATGCCAAGGCTAGGCCGGAAGTGAAGAAACGATGGGACAAACAAAAAAAGAAGGTCCATTGTTTCATATGCAAGGGATTGTCTTAGAAAGAGGTTCCTCAATGCTGCTCAAACTGAGGTGAACAATGGAAGGATTGAGCCTAGGTTGGGCTCCTTAACACTTCTCCATGTTGTTGTCCATTCAAAGGAGGAGAAGGCTGCTCCACTTCTAGTAAGACCCTTAAGAGAACATCTTTTTATCTCTCTAACACTTGTCGGATGTACTGTTAGAGAAGTGGTGGACACTGGCGCCACCCACAACTTCCTTTCGGAGGAGGAGGCTTGGCGCCTAAATATACGAGGAGAGAAAGATGGGAGCAAAAAGAAAGATGTAAATTCTGCTGCTCGTGAAGTTCAAGGCATTGCCAAGAACATCCCTGTGGAGATAGGCAAGTGGGTTGGATTTCTGAATTTTAGTATTGTTGACATGGATTTTTTCAATGTTATTTTGGGAATGGAGTTTTTCACGGTTTGTAAGGCATTTGTAATGCCGCATGTTGGGGTAGTGGGGATTATGGACGAACAAAGTCCTTGTACTATTTCTGAACTTGACAACAAAGATGTAACAAAAAAGGACTTAATGCTATCAGCCCTCCAGCTTAAGAAAGGTCTTAAGCAGGGCCGCTCTACTTACATTGCTTTTATTTGTGCTATAGAGCAGGTAGAGGTCATGCCTACCCCTAAAGAGATACAAGCCGTACTGCATGAATATAGAGATGTCATGTCTGAACAACTTCTAGCGAGGTTACCACCTAGGAGAGGGGTGGACCATCGCATAGAGCTTGAGCCCAGAGCAAGAAAGCCAGCACAAGCACCATACAGAATGGCGCCCAAAGAGCTGGACTTCCTACAAAGGATTCATATCCTTTTGTCTAAATGCCTATTTTTATATATTTTCTAAAATCTTGTAATCCAATAAGGAAGTTTGGGGAGCAATAAAATATTCCTCCATTCTGATTCATATCTACTTCAGTAATTCCTAACATTGCTTTTTTAGGATCTGCCCATTTATCATCGTAAATGCTAAGTAAAGTTTTGGTTCCTAGATGTTTTCGTCCCAATCCTTTTACGCCTATTACAATTAAACCTAAATGAATTAAAGTATTTAATTTTTTAATTTCTCTAAAAGCTTGTTCTGCTATTAGGTTAATGTTAACAGAATCTTGTCCTACACAACTAATCTCAATTTCTTTGTAATGTCTGAATAATCCTGTATTAAAGTTTAATGGTCTTGTTCGATATAATTGTCTAGGGTTAAGGAGGTTTAATTGATTATTACTGAATAAGGTAATGTCTTGGTCTATATCTATGATTTCATCTAATTGTATATCTCTTTGGTCTATACTTCTTCTTTCGATTATTCTATCTATAATATTTTAGTTTCTAGAGGAACTCCCTATTTTCAAGGTACATCCTTCACCTTGTTGTGAAAGTGCCATGATTTTTTAGGCTGGGTTGTTCTCGGTTGTTCTATTTTAACAACTTTTAATTTTTGAGTTATTAAATCTATTTCCTTATCAATGTTCTGTTGAGATCCTTTACTAGTTTTTAGATAGTCTAAATTTTCAGCTACTTTGTCTGTTTTTATTCTGAAGTTTCTTATTTCTTCTTTTGTTTTACTTATTCTAACTTCTATTTCTATTATTTTACTCTGTAGATTATTTCCTAGACTTATAATAAGATCGATAATACTCTTGAGTTGAGGGTTATTTCCGTGTTGACTATGTTCTTCACTATTAAAGTGACACCTAAGAGTATTAGGTCCTATGTATTTTGTGTCAAATCTTGTGGGAAGTCTCAAGAGACCTAGTCAATATAGAATTAGAAATAGATGAGATAATATACCCTAAAGAATTATATATATATATATATATATATATAGAGAGAGAGAGAGAGAGAGAGAGAGAGAGAGAGAGAGAGAGAGAGAGAGAGAGCCTGGTTTGCAGGTTCTATACCTAGGGCTTTTAGACAAGGGATGCAAGCTTCTAGGGAACATTGATTGCATTTAGCTCTTTGTTTTTTGCTGGGATACCAAGCACACTTAAAACAAGGATTACTATCTAACCCTGTATTCCATGTCCACGTATGTACACATTCTGAAGTAGTGTCCATAAGGTCAAGGTTTTCTTCTAGGCTTATGACTAAATCTTCATCTTCATCTGAAGAATCTAAAGGTGCATTTTGGATACTTACTATGCTATAAATAGATTCCGTATCTGACATGTATTCATATACTTCTATGAGATCTTGTTGGACATTTTCTACAAGGGTCGATCTCTTAGAGTTAATGTTTTGTCTTTTGGGACAAGTGTTGGCTAAGTGTTCTGTTTGGCCGCAAATATAGCAAGAAAGTTTATTCTTATAGGTTCTTTTTGGGTTAAATCTTCTAAAATGTCTATCTTTGTTTAAATATGGTTTCCTACTTTTGGATCTATGGATAAAGTATCCTTTCTTGAAGTATTTTTTATGCTTTCTTAGTTTCTGTCCCGAGTCTTTTAGACCATAAGCTTGGGTAGTATATATCTGCTTACAGAACCCATAATCATCTCCTTTAAGTTGTCTTTGTATTTGAATGTCTGTACATTTTTCTTGAAGGATAGTCATAATAAACTTGGTTCTTTGTCCTATTGAATACACTGCTGTAGGATTTGTTGTTTCTACGCTTTGCCATTTATCATATATTTCTTTTCCTAGAGCTCCTGGTAATTTCCTAAATAACTTTGTGCCTAAGTCTTTGTTGAAAGCATTTCCTGAAATACAGGTATAATAAAAGTAATCTTGGAGAAAATTCTTAACATATTTATAATTATGTAAACTAAGTTGCTCTAAATAAACTACTGCATCTGTTTGTCATGTTACAAATCCTAGATTAGGGTCATCTCCTGCTACTAATTGATAAACTTTATTAACAAAATTATTGGGATTTGACCCAAGGCTCATTAGATGGGCTGAAAGATTAAAAAAAATTTCTTTGCCCATTTCTTGAAACTTTATAGGTCTTTCTATTTCTTTTCTTTTTCCTTTGGGACGTATCTTGTGATCAAAAGTTACTGGGTCACTATAAGGAATCCTTGGCATATTACCAGAATAATATACTTCCCTAGGAGGAGTTCGTGGATAAGTGGTATAACTATTTCAGGGAATAGTATTAGAGCTTTCTTCATCCATGTATTCTTCGATACTTATAGTTTCTTCATCTTTTGTTGGCTCTAGAGGCATTTTTCCTATTCTGATGTTAGATTTTTGGTCATAGTATTGATATTCTTCATCTTGGATTTTTCCATTTTTAATTAAATCTTCTTCTAAATGAAAAAGTTCTTTTTCTATTAATTTTAATTCTAGTTCTTTAGGGTATATTATTTCATCTGTCTTTGATTCTCCTTCTATGTGAACTAAATCGTAATTTTTGCTAGAAATTGATTCTGTGTCCTCTGTATTCTTTTGTTCATAACCATTAAATCTAATATTTATATTACCTTTTGTATCTGTATACATAATTCTTTCTTCAGGACTAATTATATTTTCTTCTTTGAATTTAAGGTTCCATTCTAATCTTGCTAAGATATTTGGGGAATATTTGATAGGCCTAATTAATTTAATTCCCTTGTTACCTTTTAAATTAACTACATCATCTATTTTAACTTTAAACCTAGTAGTACTGGAGCAAGTACATCTTCCTAAAAATCCAATACATAATAAAAGAATGTTTCCTACAAAGGATTCATATCCTTTTGTCTGAATACCTATTTTAATATATTTTCTGAAATCTTGTAGTCCTATGAGGAAATCAGGGGAGCAATAAAATATTCCTCCGTTCTGATTCATATCTACTTGGTGATTCCTAACATAGCTTTTTTAGGATCGACCCATCTATCATCATAGATGCTGAGCAGAGTTTTGGTTCCTAGGTGTTTTTGTCCTAATCCTTTTTCCCCTATGACAATTAAACCTAAATGAATTAAAGTATATAATTTTTTAATTTCTTTGAAAGCTTGTTCTGCTATTAAGTTTATGTTGACGGAATCCTGTCCTACACAACTAACTTGAATTTCCCTATAGTGTCTGAATAATCCAGTATTAAAATTCAAAGGTCCTATTCTATATAACTGTCTAGGATTAAGGAGATTTAATTGATTATTACTGAAGAATATCTTGGTCTATGTCGATTATTTCGTCTAACTGAATATCTCTTTGGTCTACACTTCTTCTTCCTGTTATTCTATCTATTATATTAAGATTTCTAGAAGAACTTCCTTTTTCAGAGGTAAATCCTTCACCTCGCTGTGAAAGTGCCATGGTTTTGTTGATGATGAAGTTCTAGGTTTTATTTTGACAACTTTTAATTTCTGAGTTATTAAATCTATCTCTTTATCAATATTTTGTTGCGATCCTTTACTAGTTTTTAGATAATCTAAATTTTCAGAGAGTTTTTATGTTTTTACTCTTAGGGTTCTTAATTCATCTTGTAGTTTGTTCAAAGTAAATTCTATTTCTGTTACTTTGCTTTGTAGATTATTGCCTAAACTTATAATAAGATCTGCGATAGTATTTAATTGTGAATTATTTCTGTGTAATATGTGTTCTTCACTATTAAAATGACACCTAAGACAATTAGGTCCTATGTATTTTATATCAAATCTTGATGAAATTCTTAAGTCTAAATAATCTACTTTTTTAAAAAGGTTCCAGGTCTTAAGGCTCTGATACCAAATTTAGGGGGTACTAATTTAATTTAGTTTGGAGTATTTAAAGGAGAATTATTAGGAGATCTTCTTATTACTTGCCTTTTGGGAATAAAAACTTGCTTAGGGGTTTCTACTATTCTCCTATAGGAATAGAGGGATAAAGTGAGACAGATAATACTAAATATGAAAAAGTTACAAATAACTATTGTTAATGCTATAAAAACAAAGATCATGTATCTAGGATTCTTCCTATAATATTAGCAATTAAAAATATATAGGAGACTAAGAGGTTTTCTAGTTGTTCTGGTAAGAAAACAAAATAGTTAAATAACTCCACAACTAATATAAATAAAAATAGGATGCTAGTATAAGGTCCTATATTTTAAATCTTCTACCGTAATATATGAAATTGTAAAACAAAGCTAGATATAGGTAGTGTATAGGTAGTATGCATAATACTATCCTAAAAAATTGTCTTAATATTTTATTAACAAGCCAAATAAACATAAAAGTACGACAGCGTTGTGGCTTCCGGGAGCAACGCTTGGCTCCGAAGTGGCAGAGGCGTTTGTCAGGACTTAGACCTCACCCAGCATTTTCCAGCCTAATATACCTTTATGTATAAGCACAAAAAACAAACACAAGCACACACAATCTATAAAACTTAGCAAACAATAAAAGTGGTAAGTATTAAATAGATAAGAACAATACCTAAAGTTATAAAGAGCACAAGCATGGAGAGGATTTCGGAAAATAAGTAAGAAATGTAATTCCCGAGGGGTTTGACTTTAGCTGTTTAGATCTTTATGCTTACTCCTTCAGGTATGGGGAACCCAAGACACAGTGAGGTGTGCAGTTTCCTAGCATTAAGCTTCTGCCACGGGCTCCAGCATTTAGTCCCAAGAAAAACAAAGCCCTGAAACCTCCTTGGGTATAAACGGGCAGAAACAAGGGACGCATGGACCGTGAAGCATCAGAGGAATACCAAAATGCTTTTACTCTGGGCTTGGGATTAACCCGGGTTAGAGGAAGAAGGTATAGATCTAAACAGACATAGATCTAAAGCTTCCCCTTAGAGAAGTCCCGAAAACTAAACAAAAATGGCGGAGAGTAACACTTACTGTTTAAAATAGGGGTGTTATTGAGGAACACTTAGGTTGAGAAGAAGATGGAACTCATGGGTGGAAGACAAAGGATGCACTGAAACACACTCTTTCATTCATATGGTTTAAATGTACATAGGGCTATTTATAGCCAAGAGCTGCCGACACTGGGAGACAATGAGAATCACCCGGGTGCTCATTGGGCCCCATCGTCAGTGATGTGTCTCATGATGCTTTCCAAGTGTGGGATTTAAAAAATAATCTTTACAAAAGAGGTACAAAAAGTCAAAAAGTACAAGATATTATCTTGAAAACCATGTGTTGTCTTGAAAACTGTGTGCCAAAACTAGGTGCTGGAGAAACTGCTTTTGGAAACCTATGTGCCGAAACTGGGTGCTGGAAAAACTGCTTCTGGATACCGTGTGCTGAGTGGTCTTCTGAATAATCTTCTGTGTTTTTTTTTCATCCTATCTCTTTTCTAAGTACTTTGTCTTTTTAGTCTTTTCTATCTAGTCTCTTTTTTATAGTACAGTCTTACTGCTTTATCTATTTGCCATCAAGTGTTGTTAAATTATGGACGGCCTCTGAGTCATAATCAAAGTCTTCGTCTTCTTCTTGGGAATAACATTGGAGAGTCTGAGTACCAATTCCGGTGGAGCCGGTTTTACTAGAAGTGTCTGAATTATTCTTCTCATAACCTTGTTCTTTCAGATATTCCTGAAACTAATCTTGCATCATCTTCTTGATTTCTTCTAGGTCTGTGTACGGTTTTTCTTTACTGTCTTCCTGCGGTTTGTCTTTTTTCTTTTCATTTGAAATTTTTGGCAAATTTACAGCCATCAACGGACTTGATTTGTCTTTATCGGCTGCCATTTGAGCCGGACTAGCTAGTGAAAACCCTTCACTAGTCGGGATCTGGGTACAAATAGTACTTGTGGTCTTGGCTTTGAGCCTTCTATTTTCTTCTTCCAAAGTCTTGATATATTCTTTTTGAAAGTCATTCTTTTCTTCGAGAAGTCTTCTTTTTTCATTGAGTGGCTAGAGTATCACAATGGTCACAAAATATAATTCTTTTATTATCCTTGGCAACACCATAGGATACTTGGTCTGCTCTCATATGTCTCAAAGAAGGAGCTATGTAATAATTGGTGCCAATAGTTAACTTGGCTGCCTCTAGTACTTCTTGAAGATTATTAAAGTCTTTGTAAATAGGTCTGTTGAAATTCAGAACACTTTTGACAACTTCTGTCTAGGAATGAAAAATTCCTGGAGTGTGACCTTGGAAAACTACATAAAAATTAAAACTTTTCTTTTCTGCAAAAACTATTCTGAAAATCCGTTAATACTGGCTAAAAAGTATTTCTGATCGTTGGGAATTCTTTGGTAAGAAAGCCATAAGTTATCTAATAAACATTGTTCTTCTTTTGTAACTAAAATGCTAGGTAAAGTCTTAAAAGTAATATTAGAGTTTGGAAAAACTACTAATTTCTGATTGGCAAAACTAAGAAATTCTTGTCCATAATTATTGAATCTGGAGGACGTTGGTCTGGAAGAGCCGTGGTCTGGAAAATCCATCTGTTCAATTAATCATAATATTTGTTTCAAAAAATCTTCTACTAAGAGTGTCTTCAAGACTATTATTTTTTCCTTTAATATGTTCAAATTCAATCTTGTACCCATTTCCTGTAATAATGTCTACAAGATTTAACCATCTTCTTCTACTTATCTTAGCTTCTTTGGAAATATTTTACTATAGCTTCACAGTCTGTTCTTAAAGTAAATTCTTGTTTATTAATAATATACAGTCTAAAAGATTCTAGGGAATAAATTATTGCTAGAATCTCAGAATCTATGCTACTCATGTTTCCTTTTTCTTTAAATTTTCCACTAGCATAACTACAAATTTTTTCTTGTTCTTTCTCACTATATTTGTGGGGTTTGGCTATAAGAACTCCACCCCATCCTAGATTACTCCCATCTGTTTCAATGATTAGATAATCAGAATCTAAGGGCATTTGTAATTTTGATAATGTTTGAATTTTTTCTTTTAACTTTTTTAACCAAATTCTTATATTCTTGGTTAAAGAATTTTTGGCCAGTTGGAGAAGTTTTTCCATATAGAGGGCCAATAATTTTTCCTATGTCTTTAATAAAAGGTCTGGCATAATTGACCCATCCTAAAAATCTTTGGAGTTGTTTTGTATCTGATAAATTGTCTGGCATTTCTAATATTTTCTTAGAAATATGATCTTGTAGTTCTATCTGACCTTGTCCTATATTTACTCCTAAGAATTTTATGTATTCTTTAAATAGTTCAATTTTTGTTTTACTAATAATGATTCCTTCTTGCATAAAGGTGGCTAATACTAATTGTAAGTAACCTATATGTTCTTCAATGGTTTTGCTAAACACTAAGATGTCATCTATGTATACTAGTACAAATGTATCATATTTCTTGAATATATTATCCATTTTTCTCTGAAAAATAGTAGGTGCATTTTTTAACCCAAAAGGCATTACTAACCATTCAAAATGTCCTTCTGGACATGTGAATGTTGTCCATTCTATACTATCTGGATGCATTTTTACCTGCCAAAATCCTGATTATTGGAAAAGAAATTAATTTATTGGGATTATATGGATTCTTGGTATAATACTTTTTATTACCAAAATCCCTCCCATAGACATTCCTGGTTTTTCCAGTGGAAAAAGAATGTCTATCAGAGGTCATTACCTCTACCCAACTGGGTATATGCATGGTGGAACAAATTTGGGCCACCCCTTTCTATCTTACCAGAACCAATCAAGGTTCATTTTACAAAATGGACTAAATCCAGAAGAATTTGGATTTCCTTTTTGCATAGGTCCAGTAAAGCATGTTCATTTGACTAGGCCTTGCTTTTGTAGGAATGATTCTTTCATTGAACCCATCAATATATGGTAAAGACACAACATATTTATGTCTATCCCAAAAAGTTGTAGGAATTTCACTACAAATTTCTTGGGAAAATACTTTCTAAAGAGAACTAATTTTTTCTTTCATGGTCGTAGTTTCCAGCTGCTATTCAAGTGTAAAACATTGTATTTCTTTATGCAGGAAACTAAGATGATGTTCTTTGACATTTCTCAATTCTGAAATCTCATTGATGAAGCTAATTTGAGGTGGAGAGTTGAAAGAGAAATATATAGGTTTATTATTAACCTCACCAAGAATTCCATGGTTATCAATGCCTTTGATTGGCATGATTTTCTCCAAAAACGGAGTGCCTAATATGACTTGCTGGGTCGTATTCTTGACTAACAGAAAATCTGTAATGATGCACTGGTCTTTAGTGCATATGGAGGCATTGTTTAATTTATACTTAATTTTCATTTTGTGTGGTTTTCTCAAAGTACTGGATTGGAATTAACCCTTTCTGGATGCAGTTTAAATCTGCTCTACTATCAATCAGAGCTGTCAATTTGGGAATGACAAAGTTCTGATCAATAACCAAATTAATAACAGTATGCCATCTTTGATGGATGACTTTGGTGATTTGATTAAGAAAAGACTCATCAGATTTCTCATCAGTTTTCTTTTCTTGATTGTCATATTTCTGTTCAAGCTTGATTTCTTTAATCTCTCCTTGTAATGAGGAGATGGATACTGGTTGTTTTTAAGAAGAATTGGTTTCTTCATAATGACCAATAATTTCCTTCAAAGAATAAGGTTTAACTCCTTGAATGGGAGGTGTCTTTGAAGTACTTTGAATTTGTTCCAGATATTCTTTAATTAAATATCTTTGGGTTTGAGGATCTTCCTCTTGATCAATGTTCTTAAGCACAAGTTGTTGTTCATTTGTAAGAACATTAATCTGATGCATTTGTGCCATAGATTGTAGATGAGAACAACTACAATCTTGGTCTTCTTCTGATTGGTTGGATGAGGCATAATCAATATCATCCCCAGAATCAGAGTTTAAGAGAATTTTGGCCAACTAAATTCTTAATACTTCATCAATCTGAAGTTGGTTAAGTTTCTCTTTAGTTTTGCATCTATTTGAATAGTGGCCTAATTTACCACATTTGTAACAGACAATTTTCTTTTTGTCTGGAGGATTTCTTCTAGGAGGTGGTCTCTGACGAGGAGGTCTCCTAGATTCATGACAAGTCTTTTGTTGAGACTGTCATTTTGGATATCTCCTACTCTGGTGTGAATAGGGTTCATGTCTCTTAGAGTGAGAGACTTTACCTTTTCCCTTCCTTTGATTGGAAGGTGATGGACTTGTGTCACAAGAAAATTGTTCACAGAATTCACCAAGCTCACGCTTTCCAGTAAGATTTTGTTTCTTAAGCTGAGCTTGAAGCTTTAAATCATTACATAAGGTCAGCCCTTCTTGGATGATAGCACTGGTAAGGAGACCATATATATATTGATGGTAGTTTATAATTCCTACCTCATTACCTAACCTTTTTCTTACCTTGCTGGCAAAAAGAGTTGGTAAACCATCAATAAATTTTGCTTTCAAATATTCATTATTGGCATCTGGTCTTTGCATAACCTTAGTGAGGAAAACATCTTTATACCAACGAAACTGGCTAAGTGTTCGACACCTAAGATTTTGCAAAACCTCTGTTCCCTTATCTGATTGGGATGTCAGATTTCCAATGAAATGATGAACAATACAGGAAATCAAGGTATAAACTGCATCGTCCTCACCTAGGTAGGCTTGGCCAGATTTAGTTTTGATAACCTTCTTTGAATTATAAATTTCCTGATGTTATTTAGGGGTGAGGATATATCCCACCAACCTTTGAGAGTTCCAGAAAACCCTGCAATAAGCATTTCTGCAATTCCTTAATTGGAATTCTTATGTTGCCGACAGATTTTACAATACATAAGCATTCGGTGACAATGTTCCAATATTTGATATTCAGATAATCCATCTATATTCCATTCATAAATGGATTTGCCATCATAAGATTTTTTATCTAAATAAACATTCTCTTCATACAATAGGTCTTGAGGTGTAGGCCTATGGTAAAAGAGTTTGTTAGGTAGATCCCATTTCCGAGTAGACTTTTTCTCATAATCCAATTTTTGGATACTCGGATCTTGTATCATGTCTTGAAGAATTTCTTCAGTCTGATTGACATTGGTTAAACCTAAATCTTTGAGATTAGAGTTTTGACCAATATCAGAATCAGAATATGCTAAAGGAGTTAAATCCTCAGAATTTTGAGATGAAATATCTTCATTTAGATCTTTGTGAGATTCTAATGTTTCAATACTTTTCAGAATCTCCGCAACTTTTGCTTCTTTGGCTTGTTTTAGTCGATCTTCAGAAAGATTCAATCTTTCAAGCCAAGATAATAATTCATCAACAACTTCAGAATTATTATCCCATTTAAAGTTCCTAATAGGAATGGGTGGTTTGATGAGTGGTTTATTGTTCTTCAACAAAGGTAATTTTCGAGAAGATAAGTCATAAGGATTTTGACTATATTTCTCTGGATTTTACCTTTATCCAACAAATCTTCAATACGAATTAGCTGTTGGCCAATTGTTTTGATATTTAAATTGGTAAAATTGTTTTGCCTCCTGATTTGACCCATAGGATTAAGAGTGGAGAGAGAGAGAGAGAGAGAGAGAGAGATGCTCGTGCTTGTCAGCCAACCAGATGATTATTGTCGGAGAGTAGACAGTTAATGACCCTATGTGCTGTCTTTCCAACCATGAGGTCAACAACTTGTCCTAAGAATGTATCTGTTCTCAAGGTGGTTGAGAAGGTTTCTTGCCTCATCCATCCCAGTATTGGTCAAAGCACGCCTCTGATTAAGGTCTCGAGGACAAAATGTACCACTGTGATGAAGGGAATTTTGGACCTTAATTTGAGTGTGTTTGGCATATGCATGTAGACCTCTGACCCGGATCAAGCAAACATCTGGTGAAGTTATCTTTCTAAACAATTGGTGAAGTTATCTTTCTTAACATCTGCTTTTTCATCTTGCTTAGAATTGAAGGAGCCTCTTCAAATGTCACCTAGTGGGCTTAGGCTAGATCCCTCCATTTTGGAAGCTCTCACATATGTTTAAGGAGATCGATGACAAGTTTTTTTAAAAAAAAGTTCTCTTGCTGTTTCTTGGGTATGCACCCCTTGCTCAGCAATTCTCCATGATATTTCTTTCGTTGGGAGTGGCTACAACAGTCAATCCTATCATGGGTGATTGCATTCCCCTCGTATAGATGGACTGGAGATGATGGGCTCCTTGCAGTCATCTAATGTTTTTAGTAGCCAGCTCATGTATCTATTTCTCTACTATCTAAAATAAAAATGACAGAGAGAAGGAAAAGGAAGTGTTGTGCAGTGATGGGGAAGATGCAGTCATTAGATTTTGTTGGTTCTCTTATAAATGTTTCTTGGGAAGGGGCTTAGAAGCTCTGTTTGTGCACCAATTGGTGTATTGGTCTCTGTTTCACCCTTATGATGTTATTTGTGGTTGTGATTTGGAGCTTGGATGCAGGTGGTATGAAGCTGAAAGCTGCTTAGCCTTTGCATGCATCCGCTCTTTGCCCTTGATTTCTCATAGTGGAAGACATAAAGGCAGATTATGTTGTTGTTTTTTCTATTGAATTTCTTTAATATTACATAAAAAATTTATGGGAGAGGAAGGGAGGAGGGGAAATTAACAGATTAGTGTCTGGAGTGCCAAAAAATGTAAAAAAGGGCTTGTCGTCTTTGCTGCCTGTCAAAATGGCAATGAGGCTCTGTGCTTTCATGGACATTTTGATTGTGTGGTCACTACCTTCTCCATTGATTACAAGAAAATTTTGCGTTATCTTTATTCTTAAATAAAACATCTATGAGTAAGTTGATTGGTAATGAGTGCTAGATTACCCTCAAACTGGTTTGTTTGACTGTTTTATTAATTGAAAGAGGGTGAAGCTTTATTCTGATATTACATGTATGACTCAACACAAGTATATGACTCATAATGGGCAAGGATAAGCTATAGTCCACTACTTTCTATATTTTGACAATTTCATGGGTAGCTTAATCTAAGTTCATTTTTTGAAAATATAATTGATGTTTCAGGTACCGGATGCTTAGCCGTTCATATGCCTTTCGATGCATACTAAGATTGAGAACATCCTCTGATTTCCAGCCAAGACGCTCGGTATGGTCTTGGAGATCTTCAAAAACATTTAAGTTTTTCTTCTGATTCGTATCTAACTAAGAGCTGCTCTTATGTGGTCTGATTTACTTTTTTCTTCTATAGTATGGTCATTTCTTTGCAGATCCTCAGTATGAGAACCTTCAACACATTATATGTTGCGACTTTTATGCCACTTATGGTTATGAATTTGATTTTTCTAATTCTATGGGATTCTCGAGGTATTCAGATCCTATCTTGATGTCATATACTGAGAAGGGTGGGTCTTTATTTTAGAAATATGAAACAATATGTCTTAAATCATGTACAGACACACAGAGCCTCCTGTGATACAAATTGCTTTCCAGTATACTGTCATTGTGCCACCTGAGGAATCTTCAGTTTCAGGATCAAGTGCTGAAAACAAGTACGTATAACCAGCTGCCATGTGCAAGGAAGTCCTTGTCTTTTCATTTGTGGTCATTCTGTGTTTTAATCGACTCTAAAATTTATAATTGCTCTTACCTACATTTAAAGTTGTGTAAACATCTGTTATGGTCCTGGGTTAAGTACCTATGTCTTCTGCTCCTAACAGGCCGGTCTTTTGGGTAGTATTGGCTAGGTGCTTAACAACATCAAAGTTTTTTTAACCCAGAATCATATGTATTTTAGGTTTCTTGTACTATGTCATCACAAAGATTTCTCTGGTTTTTCATATTATATTGTAATTAGTATTATAGAAGTAGTGTATGGAGATCAGAACTTGGTCTAATATTAGAGTTTCTTGAGAAGAGGAGTAATATGCTGTTCTCTATCTCTCTTTTTTCTTTTTTTGTATAAAAGCGAGATAGTAATTTATTAGTAGATAGAGGTACAAGATGTTAAAAGCAAACTTAAAAAGCATACAACTGAATAGTTATTAGAGGACATTAAAGAAAACAAATACAATAGCACAACCAATCTATTACAATGTTAAGCAATGGGAAGGGAATCTCCCACAATGAGTTGTTGTTCCAAGAAATCAGTTAGATGATTCACATCCCCATAGAGTGGCATCCAGCTCTTCCATCAAATGCCTATAAAGGTCGACAATTTTCTCAAAAATCAGAATTAAGCATCAAGGTGAGGACTTCCCTGAACATCTTGCTTGAAACAACAGCCAAATCACCTCAATGATGGCAGGATTAGAAAAAAGAGTTGGTAAACACTCTTAAGGCCTATGAGGAGGATCAAAAACTCTGCCTCAATGGGTCACACTGCATCCACCAGCTAGGCTAGGATTGCTCTGAGATCAAAATTGTGCTTTTACCACCTGTTCTATGGTGGTGTCTACTCCTTGATTGTCTCCAATCTAGCAGTCAAATGTGAGGCAATCAGCTTTCTGTTTCTCTCTGAATGGATCCAAGGAGATGAAAAAGGTCAGAAATTTCATTGGACCAAAATTTTATATAGTTCTAAATCTTAGTTGATTAGTCAATTTGAGAGGTCCACTCCTCAACCTGTAGACCTTACTGTTTTCAAGCCTAAACTTATCGGGACTTATTCTTCTCTCTCTGACCGGACCTAACATCTTATACTGAGATGAAGACTATCTTGGCAACTAATTCAACTCTAGCCCTCATAGAGCAATAAACAATACTATTATGCTGGAAATTTGCTGCCATTTTCATCATTAGTTTGTTTCTCTTATTCATTCAAACCTTTTTTTAGGGGATTGTTTGACTTTCTTCAAGCATCTTCTAGGGGGGTTTGTTGGCAAAGAAATGAGTTTTGCCAGCCTCAACCAGTAGCTGCAACATTTGATAATTACTCTTTGCTTTGGTCAATGCTCTTGTTAAAGTCACGAAAAAGATCTTGGTCATTGTTATTGTAAAATAATCAGATATGAGAAAAATGAAGTTTTGGAGTGAAGAATAGCCAATTCTGGGAAGTCTCACTTTGCGTCAACATTGATCAACCCCTATATAAAGATGTCATCGAGTTGATGTGCAAAGCAAACATACCATGTTATAATCTTGCCACTCATAATTGCATCGTGAATGAAATGACAATTTGCTTCAATGTATTTAGTTCTCTCATGAAATATTGGATTGTTAACAATAAAACTAACAGCCTGATTGTCACAAAATATTGCCATAAGTTTTCAATTGAGAACCCAAACTCTATTGCTAAAGACTTAATCCACATTATTTCACAAGCTGCATATGCTTGACCTTGCTAGTATAGTTTGTTTTGGTACTTTTTCTAGGTCACAAGGTTACTGCTCATAAATGTGCAATAAGCACTTACTGAGGTTCTACTAATTTTAGACTTTACATTGTCAACATTTTGAAAACCTGATTATTTCTAGATTATGGTGTGGTTTATGAAACAATCCCTGTCCACATTTTAAATACCTTAATATCTATTTCACAACTTCAACTCCTCAGGTTTTCCATAAACTGACTGACAACACCATCAACATAGGAAATATTAGGTTGGGTCTTAAACCAGCTTACCAACAAGTCTTGTAGTATTGGGTCTTATCTTTAGGTATTGGAGTCTGACATTATCAACATAGGAAATGTTAGGTTGAATCATTGGATCGTTATTCAGTTTGCTAACAAGTTGTCTATACTAGGTCTTATCTTTAAATATTGGGTTTTGTTCATCATGTAAATTTGCATTTGTTTGCATCAAACTCTCTGTTGACTTTGCTCCAAATAAACGTGTCTCAGCTTATCTCAGTCTACATATCTCACCTTGTTTCGTGCAACATCTATATTGAGGAAGTAATTTAGGTGTCTTAAATCCTTGGTTTGAAAATGTTGTTTGATATTCTCACTTTCTTGTTGTGTAGTCATCTGCATAGACTATTAAGATAACAATACTTTTGTCCCTATGGAGAACAAAGATAAAGTGGTATGAATGGCTCTTTTTAGACCCCAAGCCTATCATCGTTTGACTGAATTTATCAAACCAAACTCTTGGCTCGGTTTTAGACCATATATTGCCTTTCCAATCTACAAGCCCTATATTTCTCCCCTTGAGCAACATATCTAGGATATTGCTTGATATAAGCCTTTACAATAATATCTTCATAACAAAAAGACATTTTTAATGTCCTACCCTTTATTAACAGTAATAGAATTGGATGAAATTTAATTTGACATCAGGAGAGAATGTTTCATAAAAACCCAGTGACAACTAGAACAATGTGGCTCTGATACCATTAAAATAATCAAAATTAGGAAAGATGAAGTTTTGGAGTAAATAATAGCCAACTACAGGAATTCTCTCTTTGCATTAATCAGAGATTAGGATATATATCGAACCTTCATCCCTTAATAAATTTGTCTAATGAGTTTTTACAAGATGAGACTAAAATACCTGTGAGTAAAAGCCTACCTGTCACTCAGAATAAGTTGAGGGACTGAACTACCATTAACTTAAAAAGCATGCTCTAAGCATAAACCACAATAACAATAATGCCCCTGAATTATAAGAAACACCTGTCCACAGTTGTTAAGAAAATCTTATTTGCCTTTTAGAAAGAAAAAAATATGAACATTTATGTTAACAATATTTTGTGGAATTGGATTCTTTTGACTGATGATTGATAGGTACTAGTATTTAATTACTCGAGGAAAGAAAATTTTGAAACTATTTTTTTTTTAATTCAAAGATATTTGTTGGTAACTACTCCGTGAAAAATTTTCTCATATATTGTTCCACTCATAAAGAGGAGTGTTTTGGCCTTTTTCATTGTTAAAATGTGGTTGTCAATGCCTTCCCCTAACTGTTAACATTCTTCTCACTACATTTTTTATGGCATAACAATGTACTTTCTTTAGGTCCAGATACTCCGTTAAGCGGCACTTAAGGATAAGGACATTTCAATATGCTACAACTGCAAATATGAATGAACTTTACAACAGCGTTGATCCTGAAGTTGTGTTGTCAATCCTTGTTCATAAGGTTGTTTGGTATCAAATTTTTTTTGCTGTATTTTATTATTAGATTTCATTTGTTTCTTAGTGTAAAACAAGCTAGTTTTATTGAGAGTTTGGAATATCTTGGTTGAGTAAGACACTTCTGTATTTGAGAGGCCTGATATGCATCACCATTCTGAATGGCTTTTTGAGCATTGGCGGGAAATTTGGTTTAAGGCAACAATCTATACCTGAAGCTCATCTAAACATTTTGGGTCCAAAACAGTTAGTGTTGTTGGATTAAAAAATTGGACCATGGGCTATGGATGTACTAGAGTAAAGTAAACTCTTAAAATGGCAGGTTGAACTCAAGTACACATGAGCATTATCTAGGTAAAAGGGGTGTTACATCTTTTAGGTAAGCTAGAGATTGATGCATTAGTGCCTTTTCCGTGTGATACATTCTGTAAATTATCACTGTTGATGAGTGTGTGTGTGTGTAGATATATATATTTGGTTTTGTTTTCTTGTTAGCATTTTTTTATTTGTATGCATTTAATAATATGGAATTGACCATTTCAGAAAAAAAAAAAGGGAATTTGTCAAATGCTTAGCTATCTGTAGTATTTTTTTGACTTGATTGTGGTAATATGGTTTGTGAACATGATTTCTATGCCATTGATGTTGAATCATAAATTTCCTGTGCCAAATATGCCTTCTGGGTTACTATACTTCTTAAAGTTCCATCACATGTGGAGAAGGGAAAAAGAAGGAAAATTGTTGTGTTTTCGAGTCAATTAAACTAGTCAAAAACATTAAGGTCAGTCCTGACTGGAGACTTGAGTACCACAATCTACTTATTGATCCTTCCTACTCATTTGCCCTTGTTTGCCACAAATATTCAAGTAATTTCAGCTTCTTTGGAGCAAGGAATTAGGGAGGGTAGGATTTTGCTTCAGGATTGGCTTGTTATTCTCACAACACAGTATAATGAAGCCTTTAAACTT
This sequence comes from Aristolochia californica, assembly GCF_029961685.1. NCBI lineage: Eukaryota > Viridiplantae > Streptophyta > Magnoliopsida > Piperales > Aristolochiaceae > Aristolochia > Aristolochia californica. The sequence goes on from NW_027181837.1 coordinate 11,175,631, forward strand.
GTTCAACATGGAAATGAATCTTTACTTTCTCGCGTTGATGTGGCATTTTCTCAGTGCCCTCAACTGTAGCCTCTGCCACGACTTGTGTTTGCTCTGCTTAGAATCCCACTTCTCCGCTTGCATGAAGAAGGTGTTCATCCCGATTATCGCATATATCTTCAATGTCTGTTCAGGTACTTACTGGATATATTTGACTGTTTCTATGATTTTTTCTTCCACTCGAAGTTAAACAAAATTTGTCTTGACAATTTTGTTAACTGAATGTGTTGATGCAGTGCACTAGAGCCAGGTTCCCTTCACCGAGCTATATATCCAGTATTGACATCATATGTCACTCTTGACAAATAAGCATATCCACGTCACTCATTGAGCTGTGCAGCACTAATAACAAGTGGAAGTCCAATCTTCTTTCTCGATGCTTTCACAAACTTAATTGTATATTATTCCTCAACAGCAGATCCGACACTCCCCTTTCCTCCTCCACAAGACTGTAAGTTATTTCCTTTTTGGTTCTTCAAATACTGATGCTAGGAGGAAGGCATAAAATTTGGGTTTACATTCTAGGTTTTGGAATTTGATTCCTACTGGATTTAAAAAATCCTTTAGTTGTTAAGTTTGATTGTGAGCTCATAAATATTTAACTAAGTTATTCCAATTGCACTGTCACAAGAAATGTGTTTCCTTTTTGTGGTTCATCAAGTAATCATACCAAGAGAAGGCCCTAAAATTTAAACATAAGATTTGGGGGTTAGAATCCAGTCATTCTGTTTGTCAAGTCCCGTAAGGATGTTGTGTGACATCCTTGTGTAGAAATAGATCGATATGTGATCTTAACTGGGGTCATATTCTTGCAATCACGTGTTAAATAGATTATGTTTGTTGAGTCTAATGGTGGGTTTGGAAATATTTAGCTCAAATGCTGCAGGGTTACAGGAAAGTAATCCTGACATGATGGGGCCACCGAGTGGAAATCAAGGATCATCTGATTGCTCATTTTTCTTGGATTATATGCATAATATTTTTGGAATGACCAGCCAGATGGACCCTACTCTCTCCTTTGGGTTCTAGACCTTTTTTAATTAACGATTTCAATAACAGTGTTTAGATTGTTTTGCTTCACCTACTAATACTAATGTTATTTGGTGCAGGCCTCTTGCGAACAACAATTAACAAACTGAAACAAGACAGAAGTATCACTCCAAAGCTCACATTTATTCGAGGGGGATAGGACGATCCCACTGTGTTCAAAAACTATCTCATAGAAGAGCAGGATGTTGATGGTAATGGTTTAACAAGTGTGGTAGGCTTTGTATCCTTCTTGGATGAAGTGTCTCAGCGGGTGGCGGAGTATCTTGCATAAATGAGTCAGCTAGATAAATGTTTTTGCAGTACCAAATCATGCTTTGTGTCAAAACCCATGGAGCAGCCTTTGATATCGCATTGGTATTCTGCTTCCTCGTCTTTTAGTTTCTGCTCTTTCCAGAGGCGGTAGTCAGAAGGGGCGACGAACGAGTCGTCCACCCCTATAATCACTTTCGAGTGAAGAAAGAAATAGGTCCCTCATCTGTGTCCCTTAGAGTGAACGACAGAGAACTAATTAGACTCGAGAATACTGAAACTGAAAAGTATTTCTTCCCTTTTTAGAAGCAACTCGTTCATTTTGACGGTTACTACGTCGAACTGTGGGACTCATAAAATATGGCTGGACATGGTACTACTTTCTTTCTTTCTCCTAATTATTCAATCCTATGGTTCAATTCTCTGCGAGCTGAAATGTCTTCATGTCTCTTCATTTGCAAGGGAAAAAGGTCGGCCTAGTAAGAAGCTCAGAACTTCCACTAAGGTTTTATAATTTTGAAAACCCCAACTCTCGTTCTGTATTTGGTTGCTCTCCTGTTCTTCCCCTGATTGTTTTTTCTTGGCAGGAGGATTATCGAATTGCTGTTGTTGATGATGATGTTGATTGTGCCGAAGATTTTGATGAGGATCGTCGTGAAGGTATTACTTTTGTTTATTTTTTCGTTTTGTTTTAGCTTTTTGTTTTTAGTTCACTTTAGGTGCTTGAATTGTGTTTATGGGTACGGAATATGGATTATGAAGATGAAAGCGAACTGACGAAGAGGGATTTTTCTAAACTCGAATTAAAGCCTGATCATGCAAACCGCCCTTTATGGGCTTGCGCTGATGGCCGGATCTTTCTTGAGACATTGTCACCGTTGTATAAGCAAGCCTATGATTTCCTCATTGCAATTGCTGAGCCCATTTGCCGGTATTTAAGATGTCCTTCTATTTTCTTCTACTTAAAACTCTGTGTGGTTGCTCATTTTCATTTTGTTGGAAAAATGTTGTGTAGGCCAGAGTCTATGCATGAGTATAACTTGACGCCTCATTCCTTATATGTTGTTGTTTCTGTTGGGCTCGAGACTGAAACAATAATTACTGTTTTGAACAAGCTATCAAAGACTAAGCTCCCTAAAGAAATGATTGATTTTATTTATGCTTCAACTTCTAATTATGGGAAAGTAAAACTTGTACTTAAGAAGAACCGGTACTTTGTGGAGTCCCCTTTCCCGGTGGTGTGAATTTGGTTTCGTATTCTATCACAAGTGGTTTATTATTATTATTGATATTGTTATTATCATTATTATTATTCTTATGGTGATGAGGGGAATTTGGAACTTATGCTTTACATGATACTTGCAGGTGCTGAAGACTTTGCTGAAGGACGAGGTTATATCTAAAGCGAGAATTTATTCCAATGAGGTAATTTATTTTGCTGTTATTTTCTTCATGCATGTCCACTATATTTTTCTGAGGTGTTATTCTGAGTTGTGCCTTTTTTATATTTAGTCTTTTATCTTATCTTTTTGGCTAGTGACAGAAAATTTACATAGGAGTTTCTATGGATTCATCTATATGCCTATTCTTTACATATTTTACTATTATTCAAAATGGTTGCATTTACCATTTAAATCATGAAGTTGTTTGCTTGTTACAGTGGAAGAAAATAACTTCTGCTCTTTTTCTTTTTCATAGAAGGGAAGTGGAGTTTGAACATCTCTTTTGAAAAAAAAAAAAACTGTGCTGTTAAATAATTTAATCATTTTTTGCCTGCATAGTGAATCAAAACTCATTTTGAATTGAAATTATGAAATCATCTCCAAAGCCACTATCACACTGCAGCATGGAGAGATTATTTGTCACTAGGGCTAAACCTTCAAATAAATGGTTAAATTCCTGTGATAGATCATGAGAACTCTGACACAATTCTGATGGTGATGCAAACTCTTGATCTACTGTTTAGGGTTCACAAGGAAGTGATTTATTTACAGTTAGCAAAGCTTTGAGTGAAATTGATGGTGGTGGTCATCAGGAGTTGTTCACGGGTGCTGATGTGGCAGCAGTAGCTGAAGAGAAAGAAACCCATTCTTTTGAAATAGATCCTGCTCAGGTAGGGTGGTCTATGAATGATGATGTATATTTAAGTGATTAGTGGTTATAATTTTTTTGACCTAACTTAAACATTTACAGGTTGAAAGTGTCAAGCAAAGGTGCTTACCAAATGCATTAAATTATCCCATGTTGGAGGAGTATGACTTCAGAAATGATACAGTAAGCTTTATTTCTCACAAATGCTTGATGTTCTGCCAATTTTGTTTCTAGTCACACATCATGGGTATGCTGTTGACTTAATGTTGCTTATTGTAGGTGAACCCTGACTTAAACATGGAATTGAAGCCTCAGGGTCAGCCACGCCCATACCAGGAAAAGAGTCTCAGTAAAATGTTTGGAAATGGTGAGGCCTATTGTAAGACAATATTTTTCATGTCAATATAACTCTCCATTAAAATAGTTGAGACTGTTGAAGACATTGTGTAGAATTCTCAGAGAGGCTACATTGGCTAGTGCACTAGAACTGGATATTACACACATTGGTTATCCATGATTTCATCCAATTTCATGTATAATCTTACTTCATCTTGGTACTATGATTATACTGATTGTCAGATAGGCCAAACAAAATCATGCTTACCAGTGGACATCTCCAACATGATAGGTGCAATTTCAACTGATTTTTCTATTACCAAAAATTTAAAGAATCATGTAGTTGGAAGTAGGCTGCTCTCTTTTGTAGTGTGGAATACCAAATGTTTGACATGGTCTATTTAAGTAACTTATCAGGAACTTTGGTGGTGATGCTATTGGATGAAAAATTTTAAATTTCAGAACTTCCGTTGTGGTTGCCAGTCATTTGGAGTTGTTGTACTGTCATAGTGCTTGGTGATATCTTATATCGCGATCTATATCATAGAAGATTCTATATCAAGAATATGTTAATGAAGCATAATATTATCATATCCATTCTTATAATCCTTTTCTACATTTTGTTTCATTTTTCTCCTATCAAATAGTCTGGTTGTTCCATGTATTTCTTAATAAATTCTTTCTTTTTTCTTGTTGTCATTGAAAAAAAAATTCTTGTTGTGCCTTGCTTTTGGTGTTTTCTGCCACAAATTAGTTGAGCTGCATTTTACTGATTGGTGTTCTGCATCTTGTCCAAGCATATTGATTTTTTGTAAGTTTATATTTGAAATTTTCTTCTTATATTACTTGACCTTGTAGATGCAATGTCGAGAACCTGTGTGGCTCGATTATTTGCTATTTTGAGGGTGCTGAAAGCCTCAAGGTATACACATCCAAGGTGGTCTTCTTCAAAACCAACATTATTTCTAACAAATGATCTCTTAAATAGGATGCTAGGTTCACACCTATATAAGATGTATGAGTCCATGTTAAAAGTCAGTTTTCTACAATGACAACCATATATATGATTTTTTTAATATTATATTGGTATTTATCAAATAAATATTTATTTTCTTCTATTTTAAAAGAAAAAAATCCTCTTTGGATATGTGCTTAATGATGATCAGTTCTTCTCTATTAAGGGTAAGACAAAACATCAATTATGGCTTGATAGATAGATAAATGTTCTTGTAGTACCAAATCATGCTTTGTGTCAAAACCCATGGAGCAGCCTTTGATATCGCATTGGTATTCTGCTTCCTCGTCTTTTAGTTTCTGTTCTTTCCAGTGGTGGTGGTCAGAAGGGGCGACGAACGAGTCGTCCACCCCTGTAATCACTTTCGAGTGAAGAAAGAAATAGGTCCCTCTTCTGTGTCCCTGAGAGTGAGTGACAGAGAACTAATTAGAATCGAGAATACTGAAATCGAAAAGCATTTCTTCCCTTTTTAGAAGCAACTCGTTCGTTCATTGTCTAACTCCCTTCCTAATAACAAAAAGGCAAATGCAAATTAGGAAATAAGGAAGAGGAAGACTCTCCTTCAGAAAAAATGACTACAGGGAGCCTTGAAGAGGAGCATCACAATTATCAACTCTGCCATTATTTGTATCTTCCAATGCATTCATTGGTAGGACAATAAGTACTTCCCCATGAGAATGATCTTTGAACATGTTGGGCCGGTAGTTAAGGATTATCTTAAAGAAGGAAACATATGTCAAAACATACCAAGTTCTACTTTGAGGGTCATAACATCTATATACCCTTTCTCAAATCTAGGGTAACCCATGAAAAACACTGAATGGATCAATAATACATTTTTTTTCTTGGATGGACTTGAATTATTGTTAAATTCCATGGTTTAATCCATACGAACTAGGTTTTATAACTTTTATATAAAATTTGACTTTTACGATCTTTAAGGGCTTCCACTTTACTTGCCATCTTCATAATAGTTTTCTTTCAATTTTTCCTTTGGGGTATTGACTCAACAACTTAAATCTTCTATTTTCTCACTCCAACTCATACCATAGACCACTAGAGTGTGTAATAAAGGGTATGTATCTAAAAACATCAATACTTTTCTTCACTTCAATTTCCAATTTAATGCACAATTGATGGCAATTCAGCTGTTGTAAGAGATGATTTAGTTAATTTTGATAGTTGCATAAGACATTAACATCAACGCTTAAGGATCATTTGTGTCGACTTAGGAAAATAAAACGGTGAGAAAATTATTTTTTCTTTTACTAATTTTCTCATTGGATGATGTTTTTATTGAAAAATTCTCTTAGAAAATTTTCTTGCATTTGTGACACCTTTGAAAATAAAATAAAATAATAATTACGTAGCTGTAGTGTTTACAATTGGAACAGAATAAGAAATTAAATATAGAAAATGAGCAATCAACATAAATCTTCTTGGCTTACTTTTCCCATGATATCAGATTAAGCAATAAGAAACATACTTATTTTTTTTAAAGACAAGAAGATAAAAAAGAAAAATTTTTCTATTCATTAAATAGTGAAAATATTAGAAAAAAATTCAAAAAAATTCCTCTGTATATTTTTCTTATAATGTTATATTGGCATATACACACCCTTAAATTTTTTATGACTCGTTATATGTAATCTCCATAACATAAGTAAAATATGTGCTAGCTAGGGTATACCTTGTTATTTTTCAATCATGTTTCTCATGACCTCCACAAACTTGAGGTTACATTGTCGTCATCAAAGACTCAGGTCAAACACATAATCAAAACTAGGAGCGTGCGAAAAAAAAAACTTAAATTCACTCCGTTGGGTGGAGAAGGGATATAAGGAAATAACCCAAGTTCAGGTCATGTTTGGGACTCAAGGTCCAACACATAATCAAAGTTAGGAGTGGGCGAAAAAAAAAAACTTCAATTCACTCCGTTGGGAGGAGAAGGGATGGAGGGAAAGAACCCTAAGTTGGAGGTAGGCTTGGGTTTTCCCAAATTTGACCTAAAATTGATGGAAATACCTTATTGATATTTTAAAAAAAATTAAAATAACATATAAATTAAACTTATCTACTTTTTTATTTTTTATTATTTATATTTTGACATTGTATAATAATTTATGCATTTTATTCTTTAATTATTTTTATATTTAAAAAATATTTTAATTGGAGAATTACTAGGTTGACTTGGGAATGAGACAATGGATAATGTTTGATTTCTAAACCGTTCGGGTTTCCGAGTTGGGGTTCGGGTTCTCAAAACCAGACCCATGCTTTCCCCTCTAAATTAACCCGCTTTTTCTTTGGCCACACCAGCTTAAACGGCATTTACTAGATCGCTGGTTTAGACGAATCGAGCCAAGCAGGGAAAGAAGTTTGTGTTTTTTTTGCGTCCTCATTATTTGGGTTTTTATCGACCTCGCGACTTTGCAACTCTGCTGTTGTCTTCTCATCGATGGTAGTTAGGCCGACAGTATCTCATTTCCCGACCGATCCCGATGCACTGGAAGCCTCTGGCCTTCCTTGGGGAGTCACCGTTACCCCTTTTTCTCCAGTTCACGAGTTTGGTAACCTCCTTGTTTCTGGGTCCAATGGTAACCTTGTTCCTTGCTGCGATAATTGCTTGGCTTATTTCAATTTCTACTGCGAGCTTGAACAATGGGTTTGGACTTCTTCTCAATTCTTACTCAACTCACGGGAAGTAAAGATATTAGCTTCAACTTTATCTACTGCTGAAAAGTTAACCGAATATGAGAAAAAGAATTATTCGGCTAACAAAGTGTCTAAGGAAAATAACAATGGTAAAACGAATTTTAAGAAGGAGAAAGGGGAGAAGAAGTCATGGGCAAAGGACGCCAAGGCTAGGCAGGAAGAGAAGAAACGAGGGGACAAACAAAAAAAGAAGGTCCATTATTTCATATGCGAGGGATTGTCTTAGAAAGAGGTTCCTCAATGCTGCTCAAACTGAGGTGAACAATGGAGGGATTGAGCCTAGGTTGGGCTCCTTAACACTTCTCCATGCTGTTATCCGTTCAAAGGAGGAGAAGGCTGCTCCACTTCCGGTAAGACCCTTAAGAGAATTTCTTTTTACCTCTCTAACACTTGCTGGACGTACTGTTAGAGCAGTGGTGGACACTGGCTCCACCCACAACTTCCTTTCGGAGGAGGAGGCTAGGCGCCTAAATATACGAGGAGAGAAAGATGGGAGCAAAATGAAAGTTGTAAATTCTACTGCTCGTGAAATCAAAGGCATTGCCAAGAACGTCCTGGTGGAGATAGGCAAGTGGGTTGGATTTCTGAATTTTACTATTGCTGTCATGGATGATTTCAATGTGATTTATGGAATGGTGTTTTTCACGGTTTGTAAGGCATTTGTAATGCCGCATGTTGGGGTAGTGGGGATTATGGACGAGTAAAGTCCTTGTACTATTTCTGAACTTGACAACAAAGATGTAACTAAAAAGGACTTAATGCTATCAGCCCTCCAGCTTAAGAAAGATCTTAAGCAGGGCCGCTCTACTTACATTGCTTCTATTTGTGCTATAGAGCAGGTAGAGGTCATGCCTACCCCTAAAGAGATACAAACCGTACTACATGAATATAGAAATCTCATGCCTGGACAACTTCCAACGAGGTTACCACCTAGGAGAGGGGTGGACCATCACATAGAGCTTGAGCCCGGAGCAAGAAAGCCAGCACAAGCACCATACCGAATGGCGCCCAAAGAGTTGGACGAACTGCGAAGACAACTTAGTGAACTGCTAGACGCTGGGTTCATAAGGCCAAGCAAAACACCTTATGGGGCCCCTATACTGTTTCAGACTAAGAAGGATGGAAGTATGAGACTGTGCATCAATTGTAGGGTGCTCAACAAGGTAACTATAAAGAATAAGTACCCTATTCCTCTTACTGCAGATCTCTTTGATCAGTTGAAAGAGGCGCAAGTTTTCTCCAAATTGGATTTGCGAAGTGGTTATTACCAAGTCCGGATTGCTGAAGGAGATGAGGGGAAGACTACTTGTGTAACCAGATATGGGGCTTACAAATTCATGGTTATGCCCTTTGGCCTAACCAATGCACCTGCAACATTTTGCACTCTCATGAGCGAGGTATTTTCCGAATACTTGGACAAGTTTGTCATTGTTTATTTGGATGACATCGTGGTGTACAACAAGAGTATGGACGAGCACAAGAAACACCTTCGAAAGGTGTTCGAAACATTGAGAAATAATCAGCTGTATGTCAAGGAGGAGAAGTGCTCCTATGGGTTGCAAGAGGTATCCTTTCTTGGACATTGGATAGGGGGAGGACAGATACGGATGGACAACAAGAAGGTGGAGGCTGTGCGTGACTGGTCGATCCCTTCCAAGGTGCGTGAGCTTAGGAGTTTCCTTGGTCTTGAAAATTATTACAGGAGGTTTATCAAGGGCTTCTCAACTATAGTAGCCCCCTTGACTGACCTTTTCAAGAAAGACCAAAAGTGACGATGGACGGACTCATGCCAAAGACCATTCCAACGGCTAAAGGATACCATGGTGGCTGAACCAGTGCTGCACCTTGCTGATTTTAGCAAGCCATTTGAGGTAAATACAAATGCCTTGAACTATGCCATTGGAGGTGTACTAGAACAAGACAAACACCCACTCGCTTATGAGAGTAGGAAGCTGAATGAAACTGAGCAACGCTGTATTGTACAAGAGAGAGAGAGATGACAATTGTAGTACATTGTTTACGTTTTTGGAGTCACTATCTTTTAGGCTCCAAATTTACTGTAAAAATTGACAACGACGCATTTAGCTACTTTCTTATGCAGAAAAAGCTCAATTAGAAGCAGGCTCGGTGGCAAGATTTCTTGGCTGAGTTTGACTTTCAGATGATGTATAAATCAAGGAAGCCCAATGGTGCCACAGACGCACTGAGCAGGATGGTGGATGCACCTAACTCTTACGAGGAATAGACTAGCCTGAGCTTGGCGCACATGGTGCAACTAGCACCAGCAAGTGCAGTCTTGGCGCACGCAGCAACCCTTGCAACTTGCGCAGCAGCCAGGTGCAAATGAAAAGGGTGCAGCAGCCGCTGGCAAGGGCACAGATGCACATGGTGCAGCAAACTGGAGCAACATGCATGTGCGCGACTAAGGAGGAAACGAGCGCGGAAACTTGCTTTCGAGCGGCTACAACCCCGCATACTGCAGCAAGCTTACACTTGCTTCACGCGTGGTGCGGTAGCATCAGAATATGAAGAGGCATGATGAGAAGGACCGGGGAAGCGTAGTAGTTGTCACACTCCCCGCCTCCCAAAGGTGCCTAGAAGACGGGCCAGATGCAGCAGAGCGACGACCTGGGAGCGGATTCCCCACTGGTAGGGGGACAAAAGACGGCCATCTCGAGGCACATCACGACCTACCAGAAACACCGGCGAGACCCAGTTTGGCAACCCGATTGGGAGTCAGTGGATCCATAGTACCTGCTGCCTCCCAAACTTCATCTTAATCATTTTGAAATGCGGGGGTAAGGGAACCCGTGTTGGCTTTTATAGAGAGGCAGTTGACATGTATGTCGACAAAAGAATGTCACTATCACTCTATTTGGAAAATATTTTTATATTTCCAACAACACATGGGATTTGGCCGCTAGCCACCATAATAATGGAAGACAGCTGGTTCAAACCAATTGGCCCGTCGGTAGTACCAAAGACAGCTAGATATATAATAATGGCAAGGTCCACTTAGAGAACCTACAACCTCAATAATGGAGGCATACTTCGGCCGCCTCAATAAAGAAGGCATCATGTTACATTTTTATTGGTGGACTTTTAAAAAGTTGTATCCACCTTTGCACGCTCCATCTATATAAGGAGCGTTGTTTTATTATAGAAGGTATCACTTGGAAAATAATTTTCTCTGTCTCCAAGGTTGCTTAGCAGTGTGCTTGTTTTTTGCAGTTTAAATTGTAAGTTTGTTTTCCTTCTTTTCTTGTTGTTTTTAAAGCTGAATTTCCTTCGCTTTTCGTGTATTCATTTTTTGTTGAATTCGATATTCAACTAATTGTGAATTCTTCACAGATCTTCTACTACTAGAAGCTGTTGGAACTAAATTGAAATGAATGTTCTATATGAGTCTATTGATGTTTTATGAAAATTATAAAATAAGAGGAAGTGTGTTAATCAAAGCATAGCAAATTAAACCTCTATTCTACTGTTCATTATGCAGTACATGTCTATCAATGATTTAAGAGTATGCACGGCTTTCAACGCCTTTCTGGCAACACGGCCTAACTCAACTCGACTTGGGTGACGTCCCATACTTTCTCAAGAAGATGGTGAGCAGAAGAAACGATGTTTAAGCAACAAGCTTGAATAAACACATTACTAATTATGATATAATAAACCTAGAACATCATAGAGTCATATAGAAACATTCTTATTTAGCCAATCATGACTCTGATATCATACACGAAAAGCGAAGGAAACTCAACTTTAAAAACAACAAGAAAAGAAGGAAATCAAACTTACAATTTAAACTGTAAAACACAAACACATTGCTAAGCAACCTGGGAGACAGAGAAGATTATTTTCCAGGTGATGCCTTCTATAGTAAAACAATGCTCCTTATATAGATGGAGCTTACAAAGGTGCATTCAAATTTTTTATAAGTCCACCAATAAAAATGTAACAAGATGCCTCCATAATTGAGGGGGTTGATGCCTCTATTATTGAGGCGGCAGGTTCTCTGAGTGGACCTTGCCATCATTATATATCCAACTGTCTTTGGTACTGTTGGAGGACTAGTTGTTTTGCACCAATTGTCTTCCATAATTATGGCGACTAGCGGGCAAATCCCATGTGATGTTGGAAATATAAAAAGATTTTCCAAATAGAGTGATAGTGACATTCTTTTGTCGACATACAGGCCAACTGTCCACTAGTAGTGGATAAGATTTTTTATTTTTTTCTTGAGAAGAGAGAGAGAGAGAGAGAGAGAGAGAGAGAGAGAGAGAGAGAGAGAGAGAGAGAGTATTCATCATTAAATATTCTCTATTTTTTTTTTTGTCTTTATAGTCTTTTCTATCCAGTCTCTTTTCTAAAGTACTATGTCTTTTATTCTTTTCTATCCCATCTCTTTTGTAACGAAGTGTCTTATTTGCCATCAAGTGTAGTCAAATTATGGATGGCCTCTGAGTCATAATCAACATCTTCGTCTTCATCTTGAGAATAGCATTGGAGAGTCTAGGTACCGGTTCCAGTGGAGCCAATTTTGCTAGAAGTGTCTGAATTATTCTTTTCATACCCTTGTTCTTTAAGATATTCTTGAAAATAGTTTTGCATCATCTTCTTGATGTCTGGTGAGTATGTATACTATTTTTATTCAGTCTTTTCTTGCTGCTTGTCTTTTGACATTTTTGGCAAATGTCCAGCCATCAACGAACTTGATGTGTCATTACCGGTTGCCGTTTGAGCCTGACTAACTAGTGAAAACCCTTCACTAGTAGGGATCTGGGTACAAATAGTACTTGTTGCCTTTGCCTTAAGTCTTCTATTCTCTTCTTCTAAAGTCTTGATATATTCTTCTGGAAGTCATTTTTCTCTTCTAGTAATCTCCTCTTCTCATTGAGTCTTTAAATAGTCTTGGCCAGGGTATCACAATGGTCACAAAATATAATTCTTTTTGTATCCTTGGCAACACCGTAGGATACTTGGTCTTCTCTCATATGTCTTAAGGAAGGAGGTATGTAGTAATTGTTGCCAATAATTAATTTGGCTGCCTCTAGTGCTTCTTGAAGGTTATTAAAGCCTTTGTAAATGGGTCTTTTAAAATTCTGGATACTTTCAACAACTTCTGTCCGGGAATGAAAAACTTCTGGAGTGTGACCTTGGAAAACAACATAAAAATTAAAACTTTTCTTTTTTTGAAAAAAAAAAATATTCTGAAAGTTCATTAATGCTAGCTAAAAAATATTCTAAAAGTTCGTTAATGCTAGCTAAAAAATATTTCCGGTCTTTGGGAATTCCCTGGTAAGAAAGCCATAAGTTATCTAATAAAAATTGTTCTTCTTTTGTAATTGAAACACTTCGTAAAGTCTTAAAATTAATATTAGATTTTGGAAAAACTACTAATTTTTTATTACCAAAGCTGAGAAATTCTTGTCCATAATTATTGAATCTGGAGGAAGATGATCTGGAAGAGTCATGGTCTGGAAAATCCATCTGTTCAATTAGTCATAATATGTGTGTCAAAAAATCTTCTACTAAGAGTATCTGCAAGGCTATTATTTTTACCTTTAATCTGTTCAAATTCAATCTTGTACCCATTACCTGTAATAATATCGACAAGGTTTAACCATCTTCTCCTACTTATCTTATTTTTTTTTCTTCTTTGGAAATATTTTACTATAGCTTCGCAATCTGTTCATAGGGTAAATTCTTGTCTGTTAATAATAAACAATCTAAAAGATTCTAAGGAATAAATTACTGCTAAAATCACAGAATCTATGCTACTCATGTTGCCTTTTTCTTTAAATTTTCCACTAGCGTAGCTAAAAAAAATTTCTTCTACTTTTTCACTATATTTGTGGGGTTTGGCAATAAGGACTCTGCCCCATCCAAGATTACTACCATCTGTCTCTATGATTAGATAATCTAAATCTAAAGGTATTTGTAATTTGGATAATGTCTGGATTTTCTCTTTAACCTTTTTAACTAGATTTTTATCTTCTTGGTTAAACAATTTTTGGCCTGTTGCAAAAGTTTTTCCATACAAAGGGCCAATAATTTTTCCTACGTCTTTAAAAAAAGGTCTGGCATAATTGACCAATCCTAAAAACCTGTGTAATTGTTTTGTATCTGATAAATCATCTGACATTTCTAATATTTTCTTAGAAATATGATCTTGTAATTCTATGTGTCCTTGTCCTATATTTACTCCTAAGAATTTTATATATTCTTTGAATAATTCAATTTTTTTTTTGCTAATAATGATTCCTTCTTGCATAAAGGTGGCTAATACTAATTTTAAATGACCTATATGTTCTTCAATAGTTTTGCTAAACACTAAGATGTCATCTACATATACTAGCACAAATGTATCATATTTCTTGAATATATTATCCATTTTTCTCTGGAAAATAGCTGGTGCATTTTTTAATCCAAAAGGCATCACTAAACATTCGAAATGTCCTTTTGGACATGTGAATGCGGTCTATTCTATACTATATGGATGCATTTTTACCTGCCAAAATCCTGACTTACAATCAAATTTACTAAATATTTTTTTATCTTGAATCCTATGAATTAACTGAGACTTATCTGGTATGTTATAACTATCTGTGACTGTATTATCATTTAGTCTTTTGTAATTAATAACCATTATAGACTTTCCTCTTTTCTGTTCACTATGTTTTCTAACTATAAAGGTTGCTGATCTATGGGGACTTACGGATTTTCTAATAATTCCTAGGTTTAATAATTCTGTGATATGAAGTTTAAAGTCTTCTTTGTCTAAATTCTTAGTTTCTATGTTGGTTGTTTTTACTATGTAATTAGGATTTAATAATTCTAGCCTGCACTGTATATGATTATTTTCCCAATGTTTTAAGGAATTTTCTCCGAAATATTCTAATTGATCTAATTTGTCTATGATCTGTTGTAAGTGTTGTTTATCTTTATGATGGACATTAATTATTTTTAAATAAAGTTTTTCTGTATCTAAAAAGGTATAATCGAGGTCTATCATTCGTTCTATCCAATCATCAAAGTCTTCATTTTCTCCCATTATTTCTTCTAGATAATCCTGTGGACTTGGTAATGGTTGGATATAAGGTTCTGGTTGGACTGAGACTTGGACTAAGCCTGTATGTGCTACTACTTCAGGAAAAGTCTGGGAGTGTTGTATTGGAACTTCTGTTAAGTCTTCATCTATTTCTTCATAACAGAAGAGCTTATTATCTAATTTAACAATATTATTATCTAATTGTTATTCTAAGGCTAAAATTGTAGGATTGTTAACTTGTTTGCAGCTTCCTAAAATTTTACATTGACAACTAGTTTCTTTTGTTTGTCAGTTTCTATATCTAGGGGACCACCACGCTCTGCTGTAGAGGTGAGAGTTGGTGAATAAGTGGTTTGGACAGGAATAGTACTAGAGTTCTTGTGAAATTGTAAATAGTCTTGGGAAATATAGTAAGCGAGCCATTATTATGTAAGATGAAATTAAGACCTAAAATAAAGTCTACTTTAAGTTTGAGGTTTCTAACCCATGTTAAGGGTAAAGAATAAGATCCATAAAAGGTCGAGCAATTAGTAAAAAAATTGGATCTTGCCTTCATCAAAATAGGTGGTGTAAGGGTTATAAGTACCATCTACCTGTTGTAAATACTTGCTTAGTTGTTTTCTTAAGAAACTGAGGGGGAACTAGTCTCCGGTGAATAATACATTTTGTGCAGCCAGAGTCTACGAGAGCATCTAATATGAGGGATTGTTTATTAAGGAAAAGGATCTTAGCCCTAACAAGTATGCTAGAAAAAGATTTATCTTGGTTATAGACGTAAGAGATTTCTGGGTCTTCGATGCCTACAGTAATCCCATTGTAGGAGTCTTTTTCGATTGTATCTAATCTATGTTTGAGGAGAGTAATTTCTGCTTCACATTTTTCTATTTTTCTGGCCATGATATCGAGTTTAGTGTTATGTATCCTATTATGGATAGTCTGGTCGACGGGTTCTATTCCTAAGATTTTGAGGCAAGGGATGCAGGCTTCAAAGAAACACTGATTACACTTTGCTCGCTATTTCTTACTGGGATACCAAGCACACTTAAAACAAGGGTTGTTGTCTAACCTAGTATTCCAAGACCAGGTATGTGTGCATTCTGAAGTTGTATCCATAAGATCAAGGTTTCCTTCTATGTCTAAGACTAAGTCTTCATCGGAATCTGATAAGTCTAGAGGAGCATTTTGCATACTTACAATGATGTAAATGGATTTTATGTCTGACATATATTCGTCAACTTCTATAAGGTCTTATTGGACATTCACTACAAGGGTAGATCTTCTAGAGTTAATATTTTGTCTTTTAGGGCAGGTGTTGGCTAAATGTTCAGTTTGTCCACAAATATAGCAAGATAATTTATTCTTATAGGTTCTTTTTGGGTTAAATCTTCTACCATGTCTATCTTTATTTAAATATGGCTTTCTACTTTTCGATCTTTGGATAAAATATCATTTTTTGAAATATCTTTTGTTCTTTCTAGGTCTCTATCCCGAGTCTTTTAAACCATAAGCTTGGGTGGTATATATATGTTTACAGAACCCAAAGTCATCTCCTTTGAGTTGTCTTTGTATTTGGATATCTGTACAATTTTCTTAAAGGATAGTTATTATGAATTTTATTCTTCGTCCTATTGAATAAACTGCTGTAGGATTTGCAATTTCTAAGTTTTGCCATTTATCATAAATTTCTTTTCCTAATGCTCCTGGTAATTTTCTAAACAGTTTAGTACCTAAATCTCTGTTGAATGCATTTACTGAAATGCAGGTATAGTTGAAGTAATCTTGGAGAAATTTCTTCACATATTTGTAATTGTGTAAACTAAGTTGTTCTAGATAAACTACCGCATCTTTTTGTAATTTAACAAATCCTAGATTAGGATCATCTCCTGTTACTAATTGATAGACTTTGTTAACAAAGTTATATGGGTTAGATCCTAAACTCATTAAATGACCAAATTCTTCGGGATTACCTCTTTTATAACTTTCCCATAAAGCTTTTGCACTTTCTCCTAAAAATGTTTCTAAGTACCTATACAGTTCTTCTACATCTTGGGATTGAAAGTTCTGAATGTAGTCTTAAACTACTTGGTTTTTCCAGAGGTCTAGGACTGTTGTCTACTCTTGAGGGTCATGGGATGAAAGATTAAGAATTTTTCCTTTGCCCATTTCTTTGAATTTTATAGGTGTTTCTATTTCTTTTCTTTTTCGTTTGGGATGTATCTTTCTATCATAAGTTACTGGTTCACTATAAGGAATCCTTGGCATATTACCTGAGTAATATACTTCCGTAGGAGGGGTTATTGGGTAAGTTGTATAGCTATTATGGGAATAGTGTTAGAACTTTCTTCATCCATATATTCTTTAATACTTAAGGTTTCTTCTCTTTCTATTTTTTCATCTTCTTTTGATTCTAAGGGCATTTTTTCTATTCTAATATTAGCTTCATTATCATAATATAGGTATTCTTCTTCTTTTATTCTTCTATTTTTTATCAGACCTTCTTCAAGATGAAGAAGTTCTCTTTCTGATAATTTTAATTCTAATTCTTTAGGATATATTGTTTCATCTATGTCTAATTCTATATTGACTAGGTCATAATTTTCACTAGAAATTGATTCAGCATCTTCTGTATTCTTTTGGCCATAGCTATTAAATCTAATATTGATGTTACCCTTTGTATCTGTGTACATAATACTTTCTTTAGGTCTAATTATTTTTTCTTCTCTAAATTTAAGATTCCATTCTAAGCCTGCTAAAATGTCTAGGGAATACTTAATAGGTTTGATTAATTCAATTCCTTTATTCCCTATTTAATTAACAACATCATTTATTTTAACTTTGAACTTAGTAGTACTAGAACAAGTACATCTCCCTAAGAATCACATAGTAAAAGATTGTTTCCTACAAAGTATTCGTATCCTTTTGTCTGAATGCCTATTTTTATATATTTTCTAAAATCTTGTAATCCGATAAGGAAGTCTGGGGAGCAATAAAATATTCCTCCATTCTGATTCATATCTACTTCAGTAATTCCTAACATTGCTTTTTTAGGATCTGCCCATCTATCATCATAAATGCTAAGTAAAGTTTTGGTTCCTAGATGTTTTCATCCTAATCCTTTTACACCTATTACAATTAAACCTAAATGAATTAAAGTATTTAATTTTTTAATTTCTCTAAAAGCATGTTCTGATATTAGGTTAATGTTAACAGAATCTTGTCCTACACAACTAATCTGGATTTCTCTGTAATGTCTGAATAATCCTATATTAAAGTTTAATGGTCCTATTCGATATAATTGTCTAGGGTTAAGGAGGTTTAATTGATTATTGCAGAATAAGGTAATGTCTTGGTCTATATCTATGATTTCATCTAATTGTATATCTCTTTGGTCTATACTTCTTCTTCCTATTATTCTATCTATAATATTTAAGTTTCTAGAGGAACTCCCTATTTCCGAGGTACATCCTTCACCTCGCTGTGAAAGTGCCATATTTTTTAGGCTGGGTTGTTTTAGGTTGTTCTATTTTAAAAAATTTTAATTTTTGAGTTATTAAATATATTTCCTTATCAATGTTCTGTTGGGATCCTTTACTAGTTTTTAGATAGTCTAAATTTTTGGCTAATTTGTCTGTTTGTATTCTTAAGTTTCTTATTTCTTCTTGTGTTTTACTTATACTAACTTCTATTTCTGTTATTTTACTCTGTAGATTATTTCCTAAACTTATAATAAGATCGATAATACTCTTGAGTTGAGGGTTATTTTCATGTAGACTATGTTCTTCATTATTAAAGTGACACCTAAGAGTATTATGTCCTATGTATTTTGTGTCAAATCTTATCGGAAGTCCGAGGTCTAAATAATCTATTTTTCGAAAGGGTTCCAGGTCTTATGGCTTTGATATCAAAATGAGAGGGGTACTAATTAAGGTTCTAATTAATCTAGAGTATTTAAATATGAATTATTTGCAGGTCTCCTTACTATTTGTCTTATGGGTAAAAAGATTTGCCTAGGAGTCTCTACAAATCTTCTATAAGAATATGAAGACAAAGTGAAACAGATAAAACTAAAAATAACCAGATTACAGAAAACTATTATTAAGGTTATAAAGACAAAGATCATGTATCTATAATTTTGACTAAAATATTAATAATTAAGAATATATAGGAAACTAAAAGAATCTCTAGTTGTTCTGGGAGGAACACAAAATAGCTGAATAATTCTACTGCTATTACTAATAAAAACAGAATATAAGTATATGTTCCTATAGCTTAAATCTTAAGGTGTTGTAAAATAGACCTAGATATAAGTAATATATGGGTAATATGCGTAGGATAATTCTAAAAACCTGTCTTAATATTTTATTTACTAACCAAATAAACATAAAAGTACTACGGCGTTGTGGCTTCCGGGAGCACCACTTGGCTCCGAAGAGGTAGATGCGTTTGTCAGGGCTTAGCCCTCACCCAGCAGTTTCCAGCCTAATATACTTTTATGTATAAACACAAGCACACACAATCTATATAATCTTAGCAGACTATAAAAGCGGTAAGAATCAAACAGGTAAGAACGATGCCTAAAGTTATGAAAAGAACAAGCATTAGATTAATACGGATAAGAGATAAGAAGTGTAATTCCTGAGGACTTTTACTTTAGATCAAAGTTGTTTAGATCTTTATGCTTCCTCCTTCATGTATGGAGAACCCAAGACACAGAGAGGTGTACAATTTCCTAGCATTAAGTTTCTGCCACAGGCTCCAACATTTAGTCCCAAGAAAAAACAAAGCCCTAAAACCTCCTTGGGTATAAACGGGGAGAAACAAGGACGCATGGACCGTGAAGCATCAGAGGAATACCACAATGTTTTTACTCTTTCCTTGGGATTAACCCCGGGTTAGAGGAAGAAGGTACAGATCTAAATAGACCGAGATCTAAAGCTTCCCCTTAGGGAAGTCTCGAAAACTGAACGAAAATGGCAGAGAGTAACACTTACTTTAAAAACAGGGGTGTTCGTGAGGAAGACTTTGGTTCAGAAGAAGATGGAATTCATGGGTTGAAACAAGAAGATGCTCTAAAACACTCTTTCATTCATATCCTTTGTAATGTACAAGGGGGGCTATTTATAAGCAAACTCTGCCGACACACTTGGAAAAAGAGGTGTTTATCCGGGTGCTCATTGGGCCCCATCGACAATAAACTTTCCCCATAATCTTCCAGGTGGACGGTGAGAGTTATTCCAAGCCAAAAAATGAAAAAGTATGTTGGAAGATGGGCTCAAGCGCACAAGCTCAAGACAAGAAGCCCACACGTCAAAGGAGTGACATATGTGTAAAATATGGTACTTTCCATAAAGATGGCATAGAAGTGTAAATATGTGTTCCTTTTATGTCTTTTGTTTTATCAAGTTGTAGCCCTAAGGGTATTGTAAAACTATAAATAAAGGCATTGGCTAAGAGGTAGGGCATTGAAGCACTCTCCTCTCTTTCCACAAATTCGTCCAGCCCTCATATTTCTTTTTGACGCAACCCTCTTCTCCCTTAATCCAAACTCTCTTCTTCCACATTCTTCTGCTTCTCTTTTCCTTCTCTCTTCTTCTTCTTCTTCTTTCTTGTTGATCTAAAGTTCCTTTCATGAGATCCTAAATTCTACATGGTATCAGAGCAAGGAGTTTGATCTCTTCATGGAGTTATTATGAAATCTGTTCGAGAAGTTGTAAAAGGAGTTCAGTCATAAAGAGATAAGTTCATCATCTTCTTACTTACATTTTTTTTGTTTCCTTTTCTTATTTACATACTCCTTTTACTGTTTTTCTTTTCTTCTTGAATTTTGAGTCACATCAAGTCAAGATAAATCTTTATATGTTGTAAAGATTTATTTCTATGACTAAATTGATGTTATAATCTTGACTCCTTGTAAATCAATTACAAGAGTGATCAAGATCATTTGCTGTTTGCTTCTTATTAAGATTGATGGGTGAAATTTAATTACCTTTATGTAATTTGGATCCATCTCATTTGAGGTAGAATTCTAGCACATGTTGCTGTATCTTCTCCTACTTAAGGTTGCCCATGGGTTTGTGTTATGTTGTTGGATGCCCATTATATGTTTGATGAAATGCCAACAGCCATTTACCCTTTGTAGTTCCATTTTTTTTTAACTTCAACAATTGAATTTTTTCTTACGTTGAAGTCTCCCATGAGCTGAAGATAAATCTCTTCCAAGTGTCTTGGTTTGTCGTTAAATCTTTTCTAATTTTTTGTCTATTGCTCGTTTGTGTTGAAGTTTGGATTAAGGCCTAATCGGTTGCATCTATTTTCTTCTCTTTGTTCTTATGAATACAAGAGAAGTTGTGGTTGGATGTTATTATCACTTTCTAAAGGCACAAATTTGTTGATAATTTGGTGCTTTCCCATGTGAAAGAAATTAGTTCTTGTTCTCTTTTGTTGGTGATTGATTTGGTCTACGGGTTCTTCAAATTACATAGAGTAATTGTTCTTTGAAGAAGACCTTTTTCCCTTGACCTCCATATTTTACTTGCCTCATTATGGAGATTGGATACAATAGTAATAAGAATGATATACTTCGTATTACTACAATTCCACTTAGAGGTATCTCCAATTACATGAGCTGGTCACAATCGGTTCGGAGGGTTCTTATTACTCGTGACCTCTTGAGCCACGTTGTTAACTTTTCTGCGATTGATGAAGAAGATGTGTCCTACCACAAGTGGGTTAAGGATGATAACATGGTGATAATTTGGCTCATTAATAGCATGGAAGAGCAGGTGGCCAACAATGTGGTCCACTTGGAAACCGCCAAGAACATATGGGACACGTGTGCCAAGCTTTACTCAAGCACTGCTTCATTACAAAAAATATATGATGTCTTACAAAACATGCTGCATACAAAACATGGAGATAATATTCATGAATTTTAGCCCGGTTTCGCGGTCTTCTTCAAGAATGGAAACTAGCTCATCCATATTCCACTGATATTGCCATTCAAGAACGACAAAGGGAAGCTTTGGCAGCAGCCATTTGCTTATCGAATATTAAACCATACCTTGAGGTGGCCAAAACTCAACTTCTAAGTTCTTCTGCTCTTCCATCATTTGATGATATTAGTGCTACATTACTTAGGATACCAGATCCATCCCCTCCTTCTCCTATTGATTCTCCATCGGTGATGTTCTCTGGCAATCGGGGAACATCTTCCTCATTCCGAGGATGGGGCAGAAATATCAGAGGGGGTCGAACTATGAGAGGGGCTGAAAATAGAGGTGGTAGAACGGGTCAGAATTTTTTCCGTACTGAGCCTCAACTTTGCACTTATTGTGGCCGTCAGAACCACCTTGTGGCATCATGCTGGAAACTTCATGGCAAGCCTGATTGGGCCACAACTAACCCAGTCTCAGTTAACGTTGAGAAAAATGAAGATAAGGCTGAATCATCATCCGGAAATGTGACTCTTACAGTTGAGGACTATGCTGTAGTTCAGAAAAATGAAGTCCTTCATGGAATCATCTATTCCCTCATCATCTACTGCTGCCACTACTATTCCCTTAGGTATGCTTTCTTCCTCATCTTCCTCTTCCTCTTGGATCATCGACTCCGGGGCCTCCGAACATCTATCAGGTAACAAACACTTGTTGCAGTCCTTATCTCCTTGTTATCCTCATAAATTCGTTACTATTGCTGATGGTACCCAAACCAAGGTCCTTGGCAAAGGTTCCTCCTCTCTTAATTCATCTATTCCCCTTCAAGATGTTTTGTTTGTTCCTCAGTTTCCTTTAAATTTGCTCTCGGTTAGCCAATTGACCAAACAATTAAATTTCTCTATCACCTTCTCACCGTCTTCTTGTGTCTTTCAGGATCTCACTACGAAGCGGGTGATTGGTGGCGGCCATGAAAAGGGGGGTTTGTACTACTTCACTCTTCCACCATTAGCTGCATTATCTTCCACTACATCCGAGGCCCAACTTTGGCACAACCGACTTGGTCATCCGTCTACCCCTTCACTTCGTTCTTTGGTTCCATCTTTAAAAGGACTTTCTAATATCAGTTGTGAGGTTTGTCAATTAAGTAAACATGTCAGGAGTACATATTCTCCTCGTCTTCCAACTACAAGTACTGCTCCATTTGAGCTAATACATTCTGATGTATGGGGCCTTTTATGTGTCTCAAATATTTCCCAAGTTAAATATTTTGTCATTTTTGTTGATGATTTTACTCGACTGACTTGGTTATATCTATTTAAAGAGCGTTCCGAAATTCTTCCTTTGTTTAAAAATTTTCATGCTATGGTCTTGACACAATTTGGGAAGAAAATTCAAACCCTTAGATCTGATAATGCTAAGGAATACATGTCTCATGACTTCAAATCATTTTGTGAGAGTAATGGGCTTATTCATCAAACATCATGTGCCTATACTCCTCAACAAAATGGTGTTGCTGAAAGGAAGAATCGTCATCTTCTTGAAGTTGCTCGGGCCCTCCTCTACTACATGAAGGTACCCTATTTCTATTGGCCTCATGCTATACTTACAGCATGCTTTCTCATTAATAGGTTACCTTCATCAGTCCTTCATCATAAAACACCTTACTCTGTGTTATTTAGTGGTGAATATTCTTTTTCTCTTCCTTTGAAAGTGTTTGGATGTACATGTTTTGTTCATGTTACATCTCCACATAAAAATAAACTTGATCCTCGGTCTATGAAGTGCATTTTTTTGGGATACTCTCACACCCAGAAAGGTTATGTCTGTTACAATCCTACCCTTCGGAGGATGTTTATCTCTAGGGATGTGACTTTCTTTGAGGACACTCCCTTCTACTCCTCCCATGGTGCTCCCCCAGGATGGACTTGCCCTTCTTCTACTCCTTGTCCGCTTGTGCCGTTCAATCTTGAAGTGGATCCATCCCCTGATACACTGGCCGTACCTTCACCTGTGGAGTTGTCGGATCCACCCGAGGTAAGTCCTTCTCCTCCTATGTATGGGCCTGAATTTGATACTTGGCCTATTGCTTTAAGAAAAGAACGTCGCTCCTGTACTACTTCGCATCCTATCTCAAATTTTATGTCTCACCATCGCTTGTCTTCTGAGTGTTTTCAGTTTCTTGCGTCCCTTTCTTCTACTTCCGTTCTGTAGTCGTATCAGGAGGCCTTGAGACATCCAGGATGGAAGGCGGCTATGGATGAAGAAATGCACGCCTTATACGAAAACCAAACCTGGTACTTAACATCACTCCCGAAAGGTAAAAGACCTGTTGGTTGTCGATGGGTTTTTTCAGTGAAACATAATCCGGATGGATCGGTTGCTTGTCTTAAAGCTCGACTGGTTGCTAAGGGCTATACGCAGTGCTATGGGATAGATTATGAGGAGACCTTCTCTCCTGTTGCAAAATTGAATTCGGTACGCATCATCTTATCTATTGCTGCTAACTCCTCATGGCCTGTCTATCAGTTGGATGTCAAAAATGTTTTTTTAAATGGTGATATCAGTGAGGAAATTTATATGGTTCAACCACCTGGTTATGTGGTTGAGGGGGAGTCAGTATGCCGGTTAAAAAAGTCTTTATATGGGCTTAAGTAGTCCCCTCGGGCATGGTTTGATAAATTTAGTCAAACACTCCTACAGTTTGGTTTTCATCGGTGCTCAGTTGATCATTCCGTATATTATAAAGATACGGTCAAAGGGAAAATATTATTGGACGTATATGTGGATGATATTATCTTAACCGGTGATGATGCTTTGAGCATACAAGAGGTGAAACAGATGATATGTCAGGAATTCAAGACTAAAGACCTTGGTATGCTTAAATATTTTTTGGGTATAGAAGTTCTTCAATCCAAACATGGGATAATATTGTCTCAAAGGAAATATGTCTTGGATCTCCTTGAAGAAACATGAATGAAGGGTTGTAGACCAGTTGACACACCTATGGATACAAATGTAAAATTATGTGCCACAAATGAAGAAGATATTGATATTGGCAAATACCAAAGACTCGTGGGAAAACTGATTTATCTCACGGTAACTAGGCCAGACATATCATATGCTGTAAGTGTGGTGAGTCAATTCATGCACAAACCACAAATTACCCACTGGCAAGCTTTAGAGAGAATATTACGTTATCTAAAAGGAGCTCTAGGAAGAGGATTGCTGTATAAAAAACATGGGCACTTCAACATAGAAGGCTTCTCAGATGTAGATTGGGCTGGATCTCCTGATGATAGAAAATCTACATCCGGATATTGTACTTTGGTTGGGGGAAACTTGGTTACATGGAAAAGTAAGAAGCAAAATGTGGTTGCAAGATCTAGCGCCGAAGCAGAATACAGAGCTATGGCCCATACCGTTAGTGAACTTTTATGGATTAGGACCCTTCTTACCGAACTAGGTTTTTATAAAAAGGGCTCCATGAATCTTCATTGCGATAATCAAGCAGCCATTCATATCACTTCAAATCCAGTTTTTCATGAAAGAACTAAACACATTGAGGTGGATTGTCATTTTATACGGGAGAAGTTTCAAGCAGGAATAATCTCTCTCAAACATGTGTCATCTCAAGAGCAAGTGGCTGATATTCTCACTAAACCCATTACATCTAAAATCCTATCGTTTATATGTGGCAAGCTGGGTATTTATGATGTCTTTTCTCCTCCAGCTTGAGGGGGAGTGTTGGAAGATGGGCTCAAGCCCACAAGCTCAAGACAAGAAGCCCACACGTCAAAGGAGTGGCATATGTGTAAAATATGGTACTTTCCATAAAGATGGCATAGAAGTGTAAATATGTGTTCCTTTTATGTCTTTTGTTTTATCAAGTTGTAACCCTAAGGGTATTGTAAAACTATAAATAAAGGCATTGGCTAAGAGGTAGGGCATTGAAGCACTCTCCTCTCTTTCCACAAATTCGTCCAGCCCTCATATTTCTTTGTGACACAACCCTCTTCTCCCTTAATCCAAACTCTCTTCTTCCACGTTCTTCTTCTTCTCTTCTCCTTCTCTCTTCTTCTTCTTCTTCTTTCTTGTTGATCTAAAGTTCCTTTCATGAGATCCTAAATTCTACAAAGTACACATTTTACAAGTCAAAAACAAGGTGCCCAAAACAGCGGGCGGAAATTAAAAACCATGGGTTATAAACCATGGGCTGAAACTATGTGTCTGCAAATCAGAGATCTGGCAAATAGTAGATTTCAAAACCATGTGCTTTTGTAAATTAGTGTGCTGGAGAGTACCGGGTTGCTTTTTGGAGAGCCTTCTAGTGTTCTGAGTTCTTGAGTTTTTGAGAGCTCTTCTTTTTTTTTTCTTTTCTTGAGAGAGAGAGAGAGACAGAGCAGCCTATCCATAATAGGATACATAACACTAAGTTAGAAATTATGGCCAGAAAAATAGAAAACTGTGAATTACTCTCCTCAAACATAGATTAGGTACAATAGAAAAAGACTCCTATGATGGGATTACAATAGGCATAGAAGACCCAGAAACTTCCTACGTCTGCAACCAAGACAAATCTTTTTCTAGCATACTTGTCAAGGCCAAGATTGTTTTCCCTAACAAACAATCCTTAATATTAGATTCCTTAGACTCTGGCTATACAAAATATATCATCCATAGAAGACTCGTTCCCCCTCAGTTTTTCAAGAAAACAACTAAACAAGTTTTTAGCCAACAAGTAGATGGTACTTATAACCCATATACCACCTATTTCGATGAAGGAAAGATCCAATTCTTTACCAACTGATCCACCTTTTCTGGATCTTATTCTTTACCTTTGACATGGGTTAGAGTATTGCTAATATACTTTTTTGTATTATGTATTAAACACACACACTCTATAAAACTTAGCAAACAATAAACGCAGTAAGTACTAAAGCGATAAGAACAATTCCTAAGGTTATGAAAAGCACAAGCATAGAGAATCTTTTAGGTTCCTATATATTCTTAATTATTAATATTATAGTTAGAATCGTAGATACATGATCTTTGTCTTTATAGCCTTAGTAATAGGTTTTTGTAATTTGTTTATTTTTAGTTTTATCTGTTTTACTTTGTCTTTATATTCTTATAGAAGATTTGTAGAAACCCCTAGGCAAATCTTTATACCTAGAAGACAAATAGTAAGGAGACCTGCAAATCATTCAGCTTTAAATACTCCAGATTAATCAGTACCCGCTCCAAATTGGTATCAGAGCCCTAAGACCTGGAACCCTCCAAAAAACTAGATTATTTAGACCTTAGACTTCCATCAAGATTTGAGATAAAATATATAGGACCTAATTCCCTTAAGTGTCGTTTCAATAGTGAAGAACAAATTTTACATGGGAATAATCCCCAATTAAATACTATCCCAGATCTTATTATAAGTCTAGGTAATAATCTTCAAACAAAGTAACCGAAATAGAATTCACTTTAACTAAGATACAAGACAAAATTAAGACTTTAAAAATAAAAACAGAAAACTCTCTGAGAATTTAGACTATCTAAAAAGTAGTAAAGGATCGCAACAAAATATTGATAAAGAAATAGATTTAATATCCCGGAAATTGAAATGTATCACAATAAAACCTAGAATCTCCTTAGCTAAAAAACCATGGCACTTTCACAGCGAGGTGAAGGATTTACCTCTAAAATAGGAAGTTCTTCTAGAAACCTTAATATAATAGACAGAATAACAGGAAGGAGAAGTGTAGACCAAAGAGATATACAATTAGACGAAATAATAGATATAGATAAAGACATTACTATATTTAGCAATGACCAATTAAACCTTCCTAACCCCACACAATTATATAGAACAGGACCATTAAATTTTAATACCGAATTATTTAGACATTACCGAGAAATCCAGATTAGTTGTGTAGGACAAGATTCTGTTAACATTAACTTAATAGCAGAACAAGACTTTAAAGAAATAGGGGTAAAAGGATTCATTTAGGTCTGATTGTAATAGGGGTAAAAGGATTAGGATGAAAACATCTAGGAACTAAAGCCTTACTTAGTATCTACGATGATAGATGGGCAGACCCTGAAAAGGCAATGTTAGGAATCATTGAGGTAGATATGAATCAAAATGGAGGAATATTTTATTGCTCCCCAGACCTCCTTATTGGACTACAAGATTTTAGAAAATATATCAAAATAGGTATTCAGACAAAAGGATATGAATCCTTTGTAGGAAACAATCTTTTGTTGTGTATTGGATTCTTAGGAAGATGTACTTGTTCTAGCACTACTACTTTCAAGGTTAAAATAGATGATGTAGTTAATTTAATAGCAAACAATGGAATAAAATTAATTAAGCCTATTAAATATTCTCCAGACATTTTAGCAGGATTAGAATGGAACCTTAAATCTACAGAAGAAAAAATAATCAGTCCTGAAGAAAGTATCATGTACACAGATACTAAAGGTAACATAAATATTAGATTTAATAGCTATGAACAAAATAATACAGAAGATACAGAATCAATCTCTAGTGAAAATTATGACCTAGTCAATATAGAATTAGAAACATATGAGATAATATACCCTAAAGAATTCTATATATATATATATATATATATAGATAGAGAGAGAGAGAGAGAGAGAGAGAGAGAGAGAGAGTCTGGTCTGTAGGTTCTATACCTAGGGCTTTTAGACAAGGGATGCAAGCTTCTAGGGAACACTGATTGCATTTAGCTCTTTGTTTTTTGCTAGGATACCAAGCTCACTTAACACAAGGATTATTATCTAACCCTGTATTCCATGACCACGTATGTACACATTCTGAAGTAGTGTCCATAAGGTCAAGGTTTTCTTCTAGGCTTATGACTAAATCTTCATCTGAATCTGAAGAATCTAAAGGTGCATTTTGTTATGGACTCCATAGCATCAAGAGTGGCTAACCGGAGAAGAGAATAGATGGAGTAAACTTGTATTTCAATATCTTAGGGGTTTAATTGTAATTTGAAGTTCCATAAGGGTCTAATTGTAATTATAGAACCTTTGATGTTTTCCTTGACCTATTTAGGGCGTCAAGTGAAGTAATGAAGACAAGCATTGAGTATTAGTCTAAATGAGATCAGGTTCTCTCTCAAAAGAGGCCTAACGTGAGAGCTCCCTTCAAGGCTCACGTCCTTCACCATTGGGCGTTCCAAGAACCCCAAATCCTTCCCTTCCTCATCATTCAATCTGGAAGCTAGAGGAGATCGCCGGGTGACTCGATCCATGGCTAGAGAGCCTAACAACGTGGTATCAGACAGGACCACCCTTGGTGATTCCTCTTCACCTGCAGAAATTCGAAATTTTGTGGAAGAAAACCATGCTGGTCTACAATCTCAAATCAATGGCTTGGAGGGAAAATTCCAGATGTTGCTGTCACGCATGGAGGAAGGCTTCACCCAGCTCTCAGTCCAGATGGCATCCTCCTCATGTCCAGCAGATCCCCTCAACCCTCTTCCAACACCTCCACCTCCTCCCCTGCGCCAAACACCTCAACCTCGTGGGGGCCTCAATCCAGCCCCTCCTACCGTGCCAAGGTACACAAAGCTTGATTTTCCAACGTATGATGGGTCCTCCGACCCTTTAATGTGGTTGCACAGGTGTGATCATTTCTTTTCCAATCAAGGAACTCTGCCCGAAGGCAAGGTTCAATTGGCCGCCTTCCACATGCTCGATGAAGCGCTTATGTGGTTTCATCAATTCAAAAACGAATTCATGGTCTATGATTGGGAATTTTTCAAAGAAAATTGTATGCTACGGTTTGGTCCTCCGCTTCGCAGCAACCCAGTTGGGGATTTGGTCAATCTAAAACAGAGTGGAACTATAGAACAATATCAGAAATTGTTCCAAGAAAAACTTGCTCGTGCAAGTCATTTGGTCCGACCTGAACTTTATGTCAATTTGTTCACGGCTGGCCTGGTAGAACCCCTTCGCCTAGAAGTGGAATTGGAAGCCCCCACCTCCCTAGCCCACGCAATGAATTTGGCAAGAGCATTGGACACCAAACAGCGCCTCTTCCGTGAGTCCTTAAACAAACGTCCTCCTTGGCAACCTCGCCCACAGCCCCA
The DNA here is from genome assembly GCF_029961685.1 of Aristolochia californica. Lineage (NCBI taxonomy): Eukaryota > Viridiplantae > Streptophyta > Magnoliopsida > Piperales > Aristolochiaceae > Aristolochia > Aristolochia californica. The sequence continues at coordinate 11,205,229 of NW_027181837.1, forward strand.
TGGCCCTTATCCCACTCACCCCAGGCCTCCTCCCACCCAACCATCACCACCACCACCAGCCTTTACACCCCCACCTGGTTTTATCAAACGTCTGACAAAAGCCGAAATTGATCAAAGGAGGGCTCAAGGCCTATGTTTCAATTGTGATGAGAAATTCGTCAAGGGCCATCTATGCAAAAGACTATTTTGGGTAGAAATAGAAGACCCCTCAGAGGATGACTTTCAGGAGGATATGGACCAAACCGAGGAGGAAACACCAGAAATCTCCCTCCATGCCATGACCGGCCTGCATAGCACAAATACCATGCAGGTCCATGCCACCTTGAAACATCATATTCTGCTAGCACTCGTGGACTCAGGCAGCACACATAATTTTATAAGCAGCCAGGCAGCACAACAGTTGGGTTTATCACTACAGCAGAAATCAGGCATATCAGTCTCAGTGGCTAATGGTGACAAGGTCACCACCGTGGGGTTCGGTTCCGCAGTGCCCTTTACTATTGAAGGTCACTCCTTTGTAGCAGATTTTTTGGTCATACCGTTGGCTGGGTTTGACCTTGTCTTGGGCATTAAATGGCTACAGCGCTTGGGTCCGATCTTATGGGATTTCCAATCCCTGACCATGAGTTTTAACCAGGACACCCATCCGATCACCCTCCATGGCAATAGCGCCCAGAGGCCATGCAGCCTCCACACACTTTCGGTGGATACTTCAAAAGGGGATAACTTAGCTTCATTGTTGGCCGAATATGCTGATTTATTTCAGGCACCTGCCGACCTTCCTCCTATCAGAGTGTGTGATCACAGAATTCGTTTGAAGATGGGCACAGAACCAGTGGTAGTGCGTCCCTACCGCTATCCCCATGTGCAAAAAGATGAGATAGAACGTCAATGTCAACAAATGCTACAACAAGGTATTATTCAGCCTAGTCGTTCTCCTTTTTCATCCCCGGTATTACTGGTAAAGAAATCAGATAAATCTTGGCGCTTTTGTGTGGATTACCGTGACCTCAATGCTCGCACCATCAAAGATAAATTTCCAATTCCAGTGGTCGATGAATTATTGGATGAGTTACACGGCTCTCAATTATTTACAAAGTTGGACTTAAAATCAGGCTACCATCAGATTCGGGTTTATTCAGAGGATATCGAAAAAACTGCCTTCCGCACCCACCATGGTCACTACGAGTTCTTGGTGATGCCATTTGGGCTATCCAATGCCCCGTCCACCTTTACACGGCTCTCAATTATTTACAAAGTTGGACTTAAAATCAGGCTACCATCAGATTCGGGTTTATTCAGAGGATATCGAAAAAACTGCCTTCCGCACCCACCATGGTCACTACGAGTTCTTGGTGATGCCATTTGGGCTATCCAATGCCCCGTCCACCTTTCAAGCGCTTATGAACCAGGTATTTCGCCCTTTCTTACGGAAGCATGTCTTAGTTTTTTTTGACGATATACTGGTCTATAGCAAAACTTGGGCAGCACACTTGCATCAATTGAGACAGGTTTTCACCATTCTCCGAGCACACCATTTATTTCTCAATCGTGCCAAATGTGACTTTGCCACATCCGAAGTAGCTTATTTGGGGCATGTGATATCAGCATCCGGGGTGAAACCAGACTTCAGCAAGATACAATCGGTGATGGATTGGCCCACACCTCACACCGTTACTGCTTTGAAAGGGTTCCTTGGTCTCGCAGGGTATTATAGAAAATTTATCAAAGACTACGGTCACCTGGCAGCACCATTGCATAATTTACTGAAGAAACATGCCTTTCAGTGGTCTCAGTTGGCAGACTCCTCATTTAACAACTTAAAACAGGCATTAGCGTCAGCACCAGTTCTCCAATTGCCCAACTTTGCCGAACATTTCATTATAGAATGCGATGCATCCGGGGGAGGGATTGGTGCCGTCTTGCAGCAACAGGGTCACCCTATTGCCTATTTCAGCCGCCATCTCGCTCCTCACCATCACAAGTTAGCCACGTATGAAAGGGAACTTATCGGTTTGGCCAAAGCGGTGCAGCATTGGAGGCCGTATCTGTGGGGCAGACCTTTTGTGATCCGGACAGACCACTGTAGCCTCAAATATTTATTGGAGCAGCGCCTTACTACCTCCCCACAACAACATTGGCTCAGCAAATTAATGGGATTCGATTTTCAGGTGGAATACAAACCGGGTTATCTCAACAGGGCAGCAGACGCTTTGTCACGCCGGGAACTAGAGGAGTCACACTTGCACGCATTGAGCCACCCCAAGTCGCCCTTGCTGGACACAATCCGTCAGGATACTAGCCATCATCCAGATCTCCTTGAGTTACAAGCTCAAATCGCAAACCATTCCAAGGACAAGAACTGGACACTACAGGACGGTCTCATTCTGTATAAAGGACGCATATATCTTCATCCTTCGTCGGTACTCATTCCTGCCATTATTGCCTCCTTTCATGATAGTACACATGAGGGCCAGCAGAAAACATACTTCCGCCTCAGTCGGGAATTTTATTGGAGCGGTATGAAGCGGGTCATTGTGGAGTATGTTGCAGCGTGCCAGATCTGTCAGAGGAATAAGTCAGAATCCTTACAACCAGCCGGCTTGCTCCAGCCACTTCCACTTCCTTCACAGGTATGGGCAGATCTATCAATGGATTTTATCGATGGTCTTCCTCCTTCTGCAGGGAAATCTGTTATTTTTGTTGTGGTAGACCGGTTCTCCAAATATGCCCACTTTATGGCCCTCAGCCATCCGTATACAGCCACACAGGTCGCTCAGCTCTTCATGGATAATATTGTCCGTCTCCATGGCCTTCCGGAGACCATCACCAGCGACCGTGATGCTATCTTCACCAGTAAATTCTGGGGGGAACTCTTTAAGCTCCATGGTTCTAAGTTAGCTTTTTCTTCAGCATACCACCCTCAAACAGACGGCCAGACAGAGGTGGTTAACCGCACCTTGGGTATGTATTTGCGGTGCTTTGTGGGGGACACGCCCCGACTGTGGGTTCGTTGGTTAGCATGGGCGGAGTATTGTTATAATACCTCATACCACACCGCCTTGGGTACTACCCCTTTTCAAGTTGTTTATGGACGCGAACCTCCGCGACTACTTTCTTATGAAATGGGGTCTTCTCGGGTAGAAGCATTGGACCAGGCCTTGGCCGACAGAGATGCAATGCTGGCTCAAGTCCGCCTTCAGTTACAACGTGCACAAGCAACTATGAAGCATACTTATGACAAAGGACACCGTCCCCTTACCTTTGCACCTGGAGAATTTGTTTGGCTCAAACTTCAGCCATATCGCCAACTTTCTCTAGCAGCCATCAAACGCCATAAGCTCTCTCCAAAATTTTATGGGCCATTCCAGATCACGCAACGTATTGGCACTGTGGCGTATCGTTTGAAACTACCACCAGACGCCAAGCTCCATGACGTCTTCCACGTCTCCCTTCTCAAGCCGTTCAAGGGAGACTCACCACTGCTGCATACCCCTTTGCCTCCTCTCAAAGATGGCAGGTCCATGCCCACGCCTGCTCAGATCCTTCAAGCCAGGCGAGTTAACAACGCTTGGGAAGTGTTGGTTCGGTGGACTGACAAGGAATTGATAGAAGCCTCTTGGGAGACCCTCGAGTCCTTCCAGACTCTATTTCCCACTTTCGAGCTTGAGGACAAGCTCTTTCTTCAGGAGGGGGGTGATGTTATGGACTCCATAGCATCAAGAGTGGCTAACCGGAGAAGAGAATAGATGGAGTAAACTTGTATTTCAATATCTTAGGGGTTTAATTGTAATTTGAAGTTCCATAAGGGTCTAATTGTAATTATAGAACCTTTGATGTTTTCCTTGACCTATTTAGGGCGTCAAGTGAAGTAATGAAGACAAGCATTGAGTATTAGTCTAAATGAGATCAGGTTCTCTCTCAAAAGAGGCCTAACGTGAGAGCTCCCTTCAAGGCTCACGTCCTTCACCATTGGGCGTTCCAAGAACCCCAAATCCTTCCCTTCCTCATCATTCAATCTGGAAGCTAGAGGAGATCGCCGGGTGACTCGATCCATGGCTAGAGAGCCTAACACATTTTGGATACTTACTATGCTATAAATAGATTCCGTATTTGACATGTATTCATCTGCTTCTATGAGATCTTGTTGGACATTTTCTACAAGGGTGGATCTCTTAGAGTTAATGTTTTGTCTTTTGGGACAGGTGTTGGCTAAGTGTTCTGTTTGGCCACAAATATAGCAAGAAAGTTTATTCTTATAGGTTCTTTTTGGGTTAAATCTTCTAAAATGTCTATCTTTGTTTAAATATGGTTTCCTACTTTTGGATCTACGGATAAAGTATCCTTTCTTGAAGTATTTTTTATGTTTTCTTAGTTTCTGTCTTGGGTATTTTAGACCATAAGCTTGGGTAGTATATATCTGCTTACATAACCCATAATCATCTCCTTTAAGTTGTCTTTATATTTGAACGTCTGTACATTTTTCTTGAAGGATAGTCATAATAAACTTGGTTCTTTGTCCTATTGAATACACTCCTGTAGGATTTGTTGTTTCTATGTTTTGCCATTTATCATATATTTCTTTTCCTAGAGCTCCTGGTAATTTCCTAAATAACTTTGTGCCTAAGACTTTGTTGAAAGCATTTCCTGAAATACAGGTATAATAAAAGTAATCTTGGAGAAATTTCTTAACATATTTATAATTATGTAAACTAAGTTGCTCTAAATAAACTCTGCATCTTTTTGTATGTTACAAATCCTAGATTAGGGTCATCTCCTGTTACTAATTGATAGACTTTATTAACAAAATTATAGGGATTTGATCCTAGGCTCATTAGATGGCCAAATTCTTCTGGATTCCCTCTTTTATAACTTTCCCATAAAGCTTTTACTCTTTCTCCTAAAAATGTCTCTAAGTATATGTTCATTTCTTCTACATCTTGAGACTGAAAGTTTTGAATATAGTCTGACACTACCTGATTTTTCCAAAGGTCTAATACTGTTGTCCATTCTTGGGGATCATGGGTTGAAAGATTAAGAATTTTTCCTTTGCCCATTTCTTGAAACTTTATAGGTCTTTCTATTTCTTTTCTTTTTCCTTTGGGACATATCTTGCAATAAAAAATTACTGGGTCACTATAAGGAATCCTTGGCATATTACCAGAATAATATACTTCCCTAGGAGGAGTTCGTGGATAAGTGGTATAACTATTTCGGGTAATAGTATTAGAGCTTTCTTCATCCATTTATTCTTTGATACTTATAGTTTCTTCATCTTTTGTTGGCTCTAGAGGCATTTTTCCTATTATGATGTTAGTTTCTTGGTCATAGTACAAATATTCTTCCTCTTGGATTTTTCCATTTTAAATAAGTCTTCTTCTAAATGAAGAAGTTATTTTTCTGTTAATTTTAATTCTAGTTCTTTAGGGTATATTATTTCATCTGTCTCTGATTCTCCTTCTATGTGAACTAAATCGTAATTTTTGCTAGAAATTGATTCTGTGTCCTCTGTATTCTTTTGTTCATATCTATTAAATCTAATATTTATATTACCTTTTGTATCTGTATACATAATACTTTCTTCAGGACTAATTATTTTTTCTTCTCTGAATTTAAGGTTCCATTCTAATCTTGCTAAGATATCTGGGGAATATTTGATAGGATTAATTAATTTAATTCCCTTGTTACCTATTAAATTAACTACATCATCTATTTTAACTTTAAACCTAGTAGTACTGGAGCAAGTACATCGTCCTAAAAATCCAATGCATAATAAAAGATTGTTTCCTACAAAGGATTCATATCCTTTTGTCTGAATACCTATTTTAATATATTTTCTGAAATCTTGTAGTTCTATGAGGAAATCAGGGGAGCAATAAAATATTCCTCCATTCTGATTCATATCTACTTCGGTGGTTCCTAACATAGCTTTTTTAGGATCGGCCCATCTATCATCATAGATGCTAAGCAGAGTTTTGGTTCCTAGGTGTTTTCGTCCTAATCCTTTTACTCCTATGACAATTAAACCTAAATGAATTAAAGTATATAATTTCTTAATTTCTTTGAAAGCTTGTTCTGCTATTAAGTTTATGTTGATGGAATCCTGTCCTGGACAACTAACTTGAATTTCCCTATAGTATCTGAATAATCCAGTATTAAAATTCAAAGGTCCTGTTCAATATAACTGTCTAGGATTAAGGAGATTTAATTGATTATTACTGAAGAAAGTAATATCTTGGTCTATGTCGATTATTTCGTCTAATGGAATATCTCTTTGGTCTACAATTCTTCTTCCTGTTATTCTATCTATTACATTAAGATTTCTAGAAGAACTTCCTTTTTTTGAGGTAAATCCTTCACCTCGCTGTGAAAGTGCCATGGTTTTGTTAATGATGAAGTTCTAGGTTCTATTTTGACAGCTTTTACTTTCTGAGTTATTAAATTTATCTCTTTATCAATATTTTGTTGCGATCCGTTACTAGTTTTTAGATAATCTAAATTTTCAGAGAGTTTTTTTGTTTTTACTCTTAAGGTTCTTAATTCGTCTTGTAATTTGTTCAAAGTAAATTTTATTTTTGTTACTTTGCTTTGTAGATTATTGCCTAAACTTGCGATAGTATTTAATTGTGAATTATTTTCGTGTAATATGTGTTCTTCACTATTAAAATGACACCTAAGACAATTAGGTCCTATGTATTTTATATCAAATCTTGATGGAATTCTTAAGTCTAAATAATCTACTTTTTTAAAAGGTTCCAGGTCTTAAGGCTCTGATACCAATTTAGGGGGTACTAATTTAATTTAGTCTTGAGTATTTAAAGGAGAATTATTAGGAGATCTTCTTATTACTTGCCTTTTGGGAATAAAAACTTGCTTAGGGGTCTCTACTATTCTCCTACAGAAATAGAGGGATAAAGTGAAACAGAAAATACTAAATATGAAAAAGTTACAAATAAATATTGTTAATGCTATAAAAACAAAGATCATGTATCTAGGATTCTTCCTATAATATTAGCAATTAAAAATATATAGGAGACTAAGAGGTTTTCTAGTTGTTCTAGTAAGAAAAGAAATAGTTAAATAACTCCACAACTAATATAAATAAAAACAGGATGCTAGCATATGGTCCTATATTTTAAATCTTCTACCGTAATATATGGAATTGTAAAACAGAGGTAGATATAGGTAGTGTATAGGTAGTATGCATAATACTATCCTAAAAAAATGTCTTAATATTTTATTAACAAGCCAAATAAACATAAAAGTACGGTGGCGTTGTGGCTTTCGGTAGCACCGCTTGGCTCCAAAGAGGCAGAGGCGTTTGTCAGGGCTTAGCCCTCACCCAGCATTTTCCAGCCTAATATACCTTTATGTATAAGCACAAAAAACAAACACAAGCACACAATCTATAAAACTTAGCAAACAATAAAAGCGGTAAGTATTAAACAGATAAGAACAATACCTAAAGTTATAAAGAGCACAAGCATGGAGAGGATTTCAGAAAATAAGTAAGAAATGTAATTCCCAAGGGGTTTGACTTTAGATCAAAGCTGTTTAGATCTTTATGCTTACTCCTTCAGGTATAGGGAACCCAAGACATAGTGAGGTGTGCAGTTTCCTAGCATTAAGCTTCTGCCACGAGCTCCAGCATTTAGTCCCAAGAAAAACAAATCCCTGAAACCTCCTTGGTTATAAACGGGCAAAAACAAGGGATGCATGGACCGTGAAGCATCAGAGGAATACCACAATGCTTTTACTCTGGGCTTGGGATTAACCCCGGGTTAGAGGAGGAAGGTACAGATCTAAACAGACATAGATCTAAAGCTTCCCCTTAGGGATGTCCCGAAAACTAAACGAAAATGGCGGAGAGTAACACTTACTGTTTAAAACAGGGGTGTTTGTGAGGAACGCTTAGGTTGATAAGAAGATGGAACTCATGGGTGGAAGACGAAGGATGCTCTGAAAGATACTCTTTCATTCATATGGTTTAAATGTACACAAGGCTACTTATAGCCAAGAGCTGCTGACACTGGGAGACAATGAGAATCACCTGGGTGCTCATTAGGCCCCATCGTCAGTGATGTGTCTCATGATGCTTTCCAAGTGTGCAGTTTACAAAATAATCTTTACAAAAGAGGTACAAAAATTCAAAAAGTACAAGATATTATCTTGAAAAACCTTTTGTTGTCTTGAAAACTGTGTGCCAAAACTGGGTGCTGGAGAAACTGCTTCTGGAAACCTGTGTGTCGAAACTGGGTGCAGGAAAAGCTGCTTCTGGATACCGTGTGCTTAGTGGTCTTTTGAATAATCTTTTGTGTTGTTTTTTTTTTATTATTATCCTGTCTCTTTTCTAAGTTTGTCTTTTTAGTCTTTTCTATCCAGTCTCTTTTTTATAGTACAGTCTTACTGCTTTATCTATTTGCCATCAAGTGTTATTAAATTATGGATGGCCTCTGAGTCATAATCAAAGTCTTCATCTTCTTCTTGGGAATAACATTGGAGAGTCTGAGTACCAGTTCCGGTGGAGCCGGTTTTACTGGAAGTGTCTGAATTATTCTTCTCATAACCTTGTTCTTTCAGATATTCCTGAAAATAGTCTTGCATCATCTTCTTGATTTCTTTTGGATCTGTGTATGGTTTTTTCTTTACTGTCTTCCTGCCGTTTGTCTTTTTTCTTTTCATTTGACATTGTTACGGTCCCGGATCTGACACGTGGATTCTTTGGGAGGATCTGGGGTCTGCCACGGGTTACGGGTATTCCAAGCATTACCGTAGGGGTAGTAGGAAGACATGGGAAAGACAAAAACGAAGATCAAGCCTAAGGGAAGCTTGATAACCCTAGAGCTCGTTGAGGAGAACTCTAAGCCTCTTTACGCTAGATTTAACCTAATTCTTAATACTTCAATGCTTCCTTTTCTCATTACTCTTACCCCTTAAATAGGGTTCACCCTGTTAGGGTTTAATAAAATATTACAGAAATATGCCTATGAATAAAATATTCCAAAAATATCCCTATTAATAAATAATTCCAAAAATACCCCTATGGCCTAAATTGAAATAAAATAAAGTAAATTAAATAAAACAACTAAAATAATAATGTTATTGCGTGCATAATAGACAATTTTGGCAAATGTCCAGTCATCAACGGACTTGATATATCTTTACCGGCTACCGTTTGAGCCGGACTAGCTAGTGAAAACCCTTCACCAGTAGGGATCTGGGTACAAATAGTACCTATGGTCTTGGCTTTGAGCCTTCTATTTTCTTCTTCCAAAGTCTTAATATATTCTTTTTTAAAGTCATTCTTTTCTTCGAGCAGTCTTCTTTTTTCATTGAGTCTTTGAATGGTCTTGGCTAGAGTATCACAATGGTCACAAAATATAATTCTTTTATTATCGTTGGCAACACCATAGGATACTTGGTCTTCTCTCATATGTCTCAAAGAAGGAGCTATGTAATAATTGATGCCAATAGTTAACTTGGCTGCCTCTAGTGCTTCTTGAAGATTATTAAAGCCTTTGTAAATAGGTTTGTTGAAATTCTGAATACTTTCGACAACTTCTGTCCAGGAATGAAAAACTCCTGGAGTGTGACCTTGGAAAACTACATAAAAATTAAAACTTTTCTTTTTCTGTGAAAAATATTCTGAAAGTCCGTTAATACTAGCTAAAAAGTATTTCTGATCTTTGGGAATTCTTTGGTAAGAAAGCCATAAGTTATCTAATAAACATTGTTCTTCTTTTGTAGCTGAAATGCTAGGTAAAGTCTTAAAAGTAATATTAGATCTTGGAAAAACTACTAATTTCTGATTACCAAAACTAAGACATTCTTGTCTATAATTATTGAATCTGGAGGACGTTGGTCTGGAAGAGTCGTGGTCTGGAAAATCCATCTGTTCAATTAATCATAATATTTGTGTCAAAAAATCTTCTACTAAGAGTATCTACAAGACTATTATTTTTACCTTTAATATGTTCAAATTCAATCTTGTACCCATTTCCTGTAATATGTCTACAAGATTTAACCATCTTCTTCTACTTGTCTTATTTTCTTTGCTTCTTTGGATATATTTTACTATAGCCTCACAGTCTGTTCTTAAAGTAAATTCTTGTTTATTAATAATAAACAATCTAAAAGATTCTAGGGAATAAATTACTGCTAGAATCTCAGAATCTATGCTACTCATGTTTCCTTTTTCTTTAAATTTTCGACTAGCATAACTACAAATTTTTCTTGTTCTTTCTCACTATATTTGTGGGGTTTGGCTATAAGAACTCCACCCCATCCTAGATTACTCCCATTTGTTTCAATGATTAGATAATCAGAATCTAAGGGCATTTGTAATTTTGATAATGTTTGAATTTTTTCTTTAACTTTTTTAACCAAATTCTTATCTTCATTGGTTAAAGAATTTTGGCCAGTTGGAGAAGTTTTTTCCATATAGAGGGCCAATAATTTTTCCTATGTCTTTAATAAAAGGTCTGGCATAATTGACCAATCCTAAAAATCTTTGGAGTTGTTTTGTATTTGATAAATCATCTGGCATTTCTAATATTTTCTTAGAAATATGATCTTGTAGTTCTATCTGACCTTGTCCTATATGTACTCCTAAGAATTTTATGTATTCTTTAAATAGTTCAATTTTTGTTTTACTAATAATGATTCCTTCTTGCATAAAGGTGGCTAATACTAATTGTAAGTGACCTATATGTTCTTCAATAGTTTTGCTAAACACTAAGATGTCATCTATGTATACTAGTACAAATGTATCATATTTCTTGAATATATTATCCATTTTTCTCTAAAAAATAGCTGGTGCTTTTTTTAACCCAAAAGGCATTACTAACCATTCAAAATGTCCTTCTGGACATGTGAATGTTGTCCATTCTATACTATCTGGATGCATTTTTACCTGCCAAAATCCTGATTTGCAATCAAACTTACTAAATATCCTTTTATCTTGAATCCTATTAATTAGCTGAGACTTATCTGGTATGTTATAACTATCTGTAACTGTATCATCATTTAGTCTTTTGTAATTAATAACCATTCTAGATTTTTCCCTATGCTATTCGCTATGTTTTCTAACTATAAAGGTTGCAGATCTATGGGGGCTTATGGATTTTCTAATAATTCCTAAATTTAATAATTCTGTGATATGAAAGTTGTAGATTCTATGTTGGTTGTTTTCACTATGTAATTAGGATTTAATAATTCTAACCTGCACTATATGTGATTATTATCCCAGTGTTTTAAGGAATTTTCTCCAAAATATTCTAATTGGTCTAATTTGTCTACAATTTGTTGTAAGTGTTGTTTATCTTTACGTTGAACATTAATTATTTCTAAATAAATTTTTTCAGTATCTAAAAAGGTATAGTCTAAATCTATCATTCTTTCTATCCAATCATCAAAGTCTTCATTTTCTCCCATTACTTCTTCCGGATAATCCTGGAGACTTGGTAATGGTTGGATATAAGGTTCTAGTTGGACGAAAACTTGAACTAAGCCTGTATGTGTTACTGCTTCAGGAAAAGTCTGGGAGTGGTGTATAGGAACTTCCGTTAAAGCTTCATTTATTTCTTCATAACAGAATAACTTATTATCTAATTTAACAATATTGGTTTCTATTTGTTTTTGTAAGGCTAGGATTGTAGGATGATGTATTTGTTTGCAGCTACCCGGAACCGGACATTGACAACTAGTGGTTTCTTTGTCTTTTGCTTCTAGGGGACCACCACGCTCCGCTGAAGAGGTGAGCGTAGGAGAATAGGTGGTTTGGACAGGAATAGTACTAGAATTCTTATGAAATTGAATATAATCTCGGGAAATGGTAAGGGAGCGATTATTATGTAAAATGAAATTAAGGCCTAGGATGAAGTCTACTTTAAGTTTAAGGTCTCTAACCCATGTTAAGGGCAACGGATAAGATCCAGAAAAGGTAGAACAATTGGTATAGAATTGGATCTTGCCTTCGTCAAAATAAGTAGTATATGGGTTATAAGTACCATCTACTTGTTGACTAAATACTTGTTTAGTAGTCTTCTTTAGGAACTGAGGAGGGACTAAGCGTCTGTGGATAATGCATTTAGTACATCCAGAGTCTACTAGGGCATCTAAAATTAAAGAGTGTTTATTAGGGATAATGATTTTGGCTCGAACAAGGATACTAGAAAAGGATTTGTCTTGATTACAGACATAAGAAGTTTCTGGGTCTTCTAAATCTACAGTAATCCCATCATAGGAATCTTTTTCTATTGTATCTAATCGGTGTTTTAGGAGGCTAATTTCTGCTTCACAATTTTCTATAAAAAGAGTGATAGTGACATTCTTTTGTCGACATACAGGCCAACTGTCCACTAGTTGTGGATAAGATTTTTGCTTTTTCTCTTGAGAGAGAGAGAGAGAGAGAGGGGTTTGGCTATAAGAACTCCACCCCATCCGAGATTACTACCATCTATTTCAATGATTAGATAATCAGAATCTAAAGGCATTTGTAGTTTTAATAGTGTCTGGATTTTTTCTTTAACTTTTTTAACCAAATTTTCATCTTCTTGGTTAAAGAATTTTTGGCCTGTTGGAAAATATTTTCCATACAAAGAGCCAATAATTTTTCCTATATCTTTAATAAAAGGTGTGGCATAATTGACCAATCCTAAAAATCTTTGGAGTTGTTTTGTATCTGATAAATCGTCTGGCATTTCTAATATCTTCTTAGAAATATGTTCTTGTAATTCTATCTAACCTTTTCCTATATTTGCTCCTAAAATTTTATATATTCTTTGAATAATTCAATTTTTGTTTTGCTAATAATGATTCCTTCCTGCATAAAAGTGGCTAATACTATGTGTAAATGACCTATATGTTCTTCAATGGTTTTGCAAAACACTAAGATGTCATCTATGTAGACTAGAACAAATGTATCATATTTCTTGAATATATTATCTATTTTTCTTTGAAAAATGGCAGGAGCATTTTTTAACCCAAAGGCATGACTAACAATTCAAAATGTCCTTCTAGACATGTGAATGATGTCCATTCTATACTATCTGGATGCATTTTTACCTGCCAAAATCCTGATTTGCAATCAAACTTACTAAATATCCTTTTATCTTGAATCCTATTAATTAGCTGAGACTTATCTGGTATGTTATTACTATATGTAACAGTATTATCATTTAGCCTTTTGTAATTAATAACCATTCTAGATTTTCCTCTTTTTTGTTCACTATGTTTTCTAACTATAAAGGCTGCTGATCTATGGGAACTTATGGATTTTCTAATAATCGCTAGGTTTAATATTTCCGTGACGTGAAGTTTAAAGTCTTCCTTGTCTAGGTTAGTGGCTTCTATGTTGGCTGTTTTAACTATGTAATTGGGATTTAATAATTCTAGCCTACACTGTATTTGATTGTTTTCCCAATATTTTAGGGGGTTTTCTCCGAAATATTCTAATTGGTTCAGTTTATCTATAATCTATTGTAAGTTTTGTTTATCTTCATGATGAACATTAATTATTTCTAAATAAAGCTTTTTTGTGTCTAAAAAGGTATAATCTATGTCTATCATACGTTCTATCCAATCATCAAAATCTTCATCTTCTCCCATTATTTCTTCTGGATAATTTTGAGGACTTGGTAATGGTTGGATGTAAGGTTCTGTTTGGACGGAAACTTGAAGTAAGCCTGTATGTACTACTGCTTCAGGCAAAGTCTGGAAGTGTTGGATAGGAACTTCTGTTAGGGCTTCATCTATTTCTTCATAGCATAACAATTTATTATTTCATTTGACTATGGAGTTGTCTATCTGTTGTTCAAGGGCAAGAATTGTAGAATTATTGGGTTGTTTACAGCTTCCTGGAACTTTACAGGGACAAGATGTTGATTCTGATACCAATTTAAAGGGGGTACTAATTTAATTTAATCTAGTAAGGAGTAATTAAAGGTGAATTATTAGGATATCTTCTTATTACTTGCCTTCTAGGTATAAATATTTGCCAAGGGGTTTCTACTTCTCTTCTGTAAGAATAAAGGGATAATGTAAGACAGATAATACTAAATATGAAAAGATTACAGATAGCTATTGTTAATGCTATAAAAACAAAGATCATGTATCTAATATTCTACCTATAATATTAGCAATTAAAAATATATAAGAAACTAAAAGGTTTTCTAATTGTTCTGGCAGGAAAACAAAGTAATTAAATAATTCAACCACTAATATAAATAAAAAACAAGATACTAGTATAAGTTCCTATATTTTAAATCTTCTACCGTAATATATGGAGTTGTAAAACAGAGCTAGCTATATATAGTATATAGGTAATATGCGTAAGATTATTCTAAAAAACTGTCTTAATATTTTATTAACTAACCAAATAAACATAAAAGTACAGCGACGTTGTGGCTCCGAAGAGGCAGAGGCGTTTGTCAGGGCTTAGCCCTCACCCAGCAGTTTCCAACCTAATATACCTTTATGTATAAATACAAAAACAAACACCAAGCCACACAATCTATAAAACTTAGCAGACAATAAAAGCAGTAAGGATTAAACAGATAAGAACAATACCTAAAGTTATAAAAAGCACAAGCATGGAGATGATTACGGAAAATAAGTAAGAAGTGTAATTCCCGAGGGGTTTATCATTTGATCAAAGTTGTTTAGATCTTTATGCTTACTCCTTATAGTATGGGAAACCCAAGACACCTAGGGGTGTGCAATTTCCTAGCATTAAGCTTCTGCCACGGGCTTCAACATTTAGTCCAAAGAAAAACAAAGCCCTGAAACCTCCTTGGCTATAAACGGGCAGAAACAAGGAATGCCTGGACCATGAAGCATCAGAGGAATACCGCAATGCTTTTAATCTTTGCATGAGATTAAACCCGGGTTAGAGGAGGAAGGTACAGATCTAAACAGACAGAGATCTAAAGCTTCCCCTAAGGGAAGTCCCGAAAACTAAACGAAAATGGCGGAGAGTAACACTTACTTTTTTAAAACAGGGGTCTTCGTGAGGAATGCTTAGGTTGAGAAGAAGAGGGAACTCATGGGTGAACAACAAAGGATGCTCTGAAAAACACTCTTTCATTCATGTATTCTTTGATACTTATAGTTTCATCTTTTGTTGGCTCTAGAGGCATTTTTCCTATTCTAATGTTAGTTTCTTGGTCACAGTACATATATTCTTCCTCTTGGATTTTTCCTTTTTTAATTAAGTCTTCTTCTAAATGAAGAAGTTCTCTTTCTGTTAATTTTAATTCTAGTTCTTTAGGGTATCTTATTTCATCTGTCTCTGATTCTCCTTCTATGTGAACTAAATCGTAATTTTTGCTAGAAATTGATTCTGTGTCCTCTATATTCTTTTGTTAATAAATACTAAATCTAATATTTATATTACCTTTTGTAACTGTATACATAATACTTTCTTCCGGACTAATTATTTTTTCTTCTCTGAATTTAAGGTTCCATTCTAATCCTGCTAAGATATCTGGGGAATATTTGATAGGCTTAATTAATTTAATTCCCTTGTTACCTTTTAAATTAACTACATCATCTATTTTAACTTTAAACCTAGTAGTACTGGAACAAGTACATCTTCCTAGAAATCCAATACATATTAAAAGATTGTTTCCTACAAAGGATTCATATCCTTTTGTCTGAATACCTATTTTAATATATTTTCTAAAATCTTGTAGTCCAATGAGGAAATCAGGGGAGCAATAAAATATTCCTCCGTTTTGATTCATATCTACTTCAGTGATTCCTAACATAGCTTTCTTAGGATGAGCCCATCTATCATCATAGATGTTGAGCAGAGTTTTGGTTCCTTGATGTTTTCGCCCTAATCCTTTTACCCCTATGACAATTAAACCTAAATGAATTAAAGTATATAATTTCTTAATTTCTTTGAAAGCTTGTTCTGCTATTAAGTTTATGTTTACAGAATACTGTCCTACACCACTAACTTGAATTTCCCTAGAGTGTCTGAATAATCCAGTATTAAAATTCAAAGTTCCTGTTCTATATAACTATTTAGAATTAAGGAGATTTAATTGATTATTACTGAACAAAGTAATATCTTGGTCTATGTCAATTATGTCGTCTAACTGAAAATCTCTCTGATCTACACTTCTTCTTCCTATTATTCTATCTTTTATGTTAAGGTTTCTAGAAGAACTTCCTATTTCCGAGGTAAATCCTTCACCTCGCGATGAAAGTGCCATGGTTTTGTTGATGATGAAGTTCTAGGTTCTATTTTGACAACTTTTAATTTCTGAGTTATTAAATCTATTTCTTTATCAATATTTTGCTGAGATCCTTTACTAGTTTTTAGATAATCTAAATTTTCAAAGAGTTTTTCTGTTTTTACTCTTAAGGTTCTTATTTCGTCTTGTAGTTTATTCAAAGTAAATTCTATTTCTGTTACTTTGCTTTGTAGATTATTGCATAAACTTATAATAAGATCTGTGATAGTATTTAATTGTGGATTATTTCTGTGTAATATGTGTTCTTCACTATTAAAATGACACCTAAGACAATTAGGTCCTATGTATTTTATATTAAATCTTGATGGAATTCTTTAGTCTAAATAATCTACTTTTTTAAAAGGTTTCAGGTCAATAGGATTAGATGAACCAAAAACCTCTTATGTTTGTAACCAAGACAAAAAAATTTCAAGTATCTTAGTCTGTGCCAAGATCATCTTTCCCAATAAACAATCCTTAACCTTAGATGCCTTAGTAGATTCTAGATGTACTAAATGTATTATCCATAGGAGACTAGTGCCCCCTCAGTTTCTTAAGAAAACTACTAAACAAGTTTTCAGTCAACAGGTAGATGGTACTTATAACCCTTATACCACTTATTTTGACGAAGGAAAGATCCAATTTTATATCAATTGTTCCACCTTTTCTGGATCTTATTCGTTACCACTAACATGGGTTCGAGACCCAAACTTAAAGTAGACTTTATCTTAGGCCTCAATTTTATTTTACATAATAATGGCTCTCTTACCATTTCCCGAGACTATCTTTAATTTCATAAGAATTCCAGCACCATTCCAGTACAAACTACCTACTCCCCTACTCTCTCTTCTTCAGCGGAGCGCGGTGGTCCCTTAGAATCAACATCTTGTCCCTATAAAGTTCCAGGAAACTGTAAACAACCCAATAATTCTACAATTCTTACCCTGAACAACAGATAGACAACTCCATAGCCAAATGAAATAATAAATTGTTATGCTACGAAGAAATAGATGAAGCCCTAACAGAAGTTCCTATCCAATACTCCCAGACTTTTCCTGAAGCAGTAGTACATACAGGCTTAGTTGAAGTTTTCGTCCAAACAAAACCTTACATCCAACCATTACCAAGTCCTCAAAATTATCCAAAAGAAATAATGGGAGAAGATGAAGATTTTGATGATTGGATAGAACGTATGATAGACCTAGATTACACCTTTTTAGAAACAGAAAAGTTTTATTTAGAAATAATTAAGGTTCATCATAAAGATAAACAACACTTACAACAGATTATAGATAAACTAGACCAATTAGAATATTTCGGAGAAAACCCCCTAAAATATTGGGAAAACAATCACATACAGTGTAGGATAGAATTATTAAATCCCAATTACATAGTTAAAACAACCAACATAGAAGCCACTAACCTAGACAATGAAGACTTTAAACTTCACATCACGGAATTATTAAACCTAGGGACTATTAGAAAATCCATAAGTCCCCATAGATCAGCAGCCTTTATAGAAACATAGTGAACAAAAAAGAGGAAAATCAAGAATGGAACCTACATTTCAAAGAAGAAAAAATAATTAGTCCTGAAGAAAGTATTATGTATACAGATACAAAAGGTAATATAAATATTAGATTTAATAGTTATGAACAAAAAAATACAGAGGACACAAAATCAATTTTTAGCAAAAATTACGATTTAGTCCACATAGAAGGAGAATCAGAGACAGATGAAATAATATACCCTAAAGAACTAGAATTAAAATTAACAGAAAGAGAACTTCTTCATTTAGAAGAAGACTTAATTAAAAATGGAAAAATCAAAGAGGAAGAATATCTGTACTATGACCAAGAAACTAACATCGAAATAGGAAAAATGCCTCTAGAGCCAACAAAAGATGAAACTATAAGTATCAAAGATTACATGAATGAAAGAGTGTTTTTCAGAGCATCCTTTTTTGTTCACCCATGAGTTCCCTCTTCTTTTCAACCTAAGCATTCCTCACGAACACCCCTGTTTTAAAAAAGTAAGTGTTACTCTCCGCCATTTTCGTTTAGTTTTCGGGACATCCCTACGGGGAAGCTTTAGATTTCTGTCTGTTTAGATATATACCTTCCTCCTCTAACCCGGGGTTAATCCCAAGCACAGAGTAAAAGCATTGCGGTATTCCTCTGATGCTTCACGGTCCATGCGTCCCTTGTTTCTGCCCGTTTATACCCAAGGAGGTTTCAGGGCTTTGTTTTTCTTGGGACTAAATGTTGGAGCCCGTGGCAGAAGCTTAATGCTAGGAAATTGCACACCTCTCTGTGTCTTGGGTTTCCCATACTTGAAGGAGTAAACATAAAGATCTAAACAGTTTTGATCTAAAGATAAACCCCTCAGGAATTACACTTCTTACTTATTTTTTGTAATCATCTCCATGCTTGTGCTTTTTATAACTTTAGGTATTGTTCTTTTCTATTTAATCCTTACTGCTTTTATTGTCTGCTAAGTCTTATAGATTGTGTGGCTTGGTGTTTATTTTTGTGTTTATACGTAAAGGTATATTAGGCTGGAAACTGCTGGGTGAGGGCTAAGCCCTGGCAAACGCCTCTGCCTCTTCGGAGCCAAGCGTTGCTCCCGGAAGCCACAACGCCGCTGTACTGTTATGTTTATTTGGCTAGTTAATAAAATATTAAGACAGTTTTTTAGAATAATCTTACGCATATTACCTATATACTATATATATCTAGGTCTTTTTTACAACTCCATATATTACGGTAGAAGATTTAAAATATAGGAACTTATACTAGTATCTTGTTTTTATTTATATTAGTGTTTGAATTATTTAATTACTTTGTTTTCCTGCCAGAACAATTAGAAAACCTTTTAGTTTCTTACATATTTTTAATTGCTAATATTATAGGTAGAATATTAGATACATGATCTTTGTTTTTATAACATTAACAATAGTTATCTGTAATCTTTTCATATTTAGTATTATCTTTCTTACATTATCCCTTTATTCCTACGGAAGAGTAGTAGAAATCCCTAGGAAAATATTTATACCTAGAAAGCAAGTCATAAAAAGATCTCCTAATAATTCACCTTTAAATACTCCAGACTAGATTAAATTAAATTAGTACCCCCTCTAAATTAAATCAGGCCAACTGTCCACTAGTTGTGGATAAGATTTTTTCTTTTTCTCTTGAGAGAGAGAGAGAGAGAGAGCGAGATCCTTAGATACACCAGGTTAAGTAGGTATCCCCCTGAATTGGTATTATTCAGAGCCAAAACGATCAACAAAGGCACATGTCAGGGCTTAGCCCTCACCCAAGCTGAATAAACATAAAAGGTACGTTGGCATTATGGCTTCCGAGATTGACGCTTGGCTAAGCAGAGGCGCCTATTAGGGCTTAGCCCTCACCTAATAGTTTCCAGCCTGAAATACCCTTTGTTTTTTTTTTTGTTTTTTTTGTAACAAACTGTAAAAGCTATAAGAGTAAGACTAACAAATACAATAACAATTACGACTAATAAGATAAGCATAGCAAGAGGAAAGACAAGAAGGGTGTAAATTTTTTATGCATGCAATAACATTATTATTTTAGTTGTTTTATTTAATTTACTTTATTTTATTTCAGTTTTAGGCCATATGGGTATTTTTGAAATTATTTATTAATAGGGATATTTTTGGAATATTTTATTCATATGGATATTTTTGTAATATTTTATTAAACCCTAACAGGGTGAACCCTATTTAAGGGGTAAGAGTAATGAGAAAAGAAGGAAGCATTGAAGTATTAAGAATAAGGTTAAATCTAGAGTAAAGAGGCTTAGAGTTCTCCTCAACGAGCTCTAGGGTTTTCAAGCTTCCCTTAGGCTTGATCTTTCGTTTTTGTCTTCCCCATGTCTTCCTACTACCCCTACGGTAATGCTTGGAATACCCGTAACCCGTGGTAGACCCCAGATCCTCCCAAAGAATCCTTGTGTCAAATCCGGGACCGTAACAAAAATCGATTTGTAAAAACTTCCAAAAGGTAGCTCCAAAAACATTTACTGTTTAGATCTTTGTCTAGTTTTCGACAAGTCTCAGACACTCAAGACACATAGAGGTGTGTGCTTCCCTAGCATATAGCTTCAGCCACGGGCTCCGTCTATGTTCCGAAAATTCAAGAATCCCTAACGTCTTTGTGGACAACAACAGGCATATAATCGGAACTCTGGACCATGCAACTTCAGAGGGTTACACAATGTTTTTTCTAAGCGCTTGAAATGAATCCAAAGTAAGGGAAAACCATTACAAATCTAAACAGAAAAAGTTTGAGGAGTTCCCTTTGGGAAGACCCCTAAACTGTAGAAATTAAAAAATAAAGAAAAGACTTAGTTTGAAAACGTTGCAGCTAAAGTGTTTAGGAGAGTTTCGGGATGGAAAAGGTAGAAGACATCGGAAGCAAGGAGTTGGGAAAGCTCACTCTTTCATTCATATCCTTTGTAATGTACAAGGAGGGCTATTTATAAGCAAACTCTGCTGACACACTTGGAGAAAGAGGTGTTTATTTGGGTGCTCATTGGGCCCCATCAACGATAAACTTTCCCCAGAATCTTCCAGGTGGATGGTGAGAGTTATGCAAAGCAAAAAAAAGAAAAGTACACTCCTTTTTACAAGTCAAAAACCAGGTGCCCAAAATAGCGGGCAAAAATCAAAACCACAACCTATTACAAAACCATGGGTATAAACTATGGGCGTCTAATGATCTAGAAAGCGGTCTTCTCAAACCGTGTGCTTGTCTTGTCGTTTGGAATTTTTTGTCCTTGTGCTGAAACCATGGGCTAAAACCATGGTGTTGTTGAGATTATTCTATGTTATCATAGTCTTTTGTCTTTTCTAACTTTATTATTCTTTTTGAAAATAATCTTCTTTTCTATTTTAGTCTTCTCATTGCTTTTGTCTATTTGCCAGCCAGCGTTGTGAGATTATGAATGGCTTCTGAGTCAAAATCAAAATCTTCATCTTCTTCTTGGCAATAACACTGAATGGTCTGAGTACCTGTAGATCCAGTCTTACTAGATGTTTCTGAGTCATTCTTCTCATATCCTTGGTCTTTGAGATATTCTTGAAAATATTCTTTCATCATTCTTTTAATTTCGTCAAGGTCTGTCTGCTGATTTTCTTTCTTTTTATCATCTGACATTTTTGGCAAATGTCCAGCCATCAATGGATTTGTTTTGTTTTTACCAACTACCGTTTGAGCTGGACTAGCTAGTGAATGACCAACACTAGTAGGTATCTGGGTAGAGAAACTACATGTCAATCTTGCTCTGAGTTGGCGATTTGCTTCTTCCAAAGTGCTAATATATTCTTTCTGGAAGGCATTCTTTTCTAAGAGGAATCTTCTCTTTTCATTTAATCTTTGAAATAGTCTTGGATAAAGTCTCACAATGCTCACAGAAAATAATCTTTGTAGGAGTATCTTTGGCGACTCCATAAGATACTTGGTCTTCTTTGTTAAATCTTAGTGAAGGGGCTATGTAGTAATTAGTACCAATAGTAAGTTTTGCTACTTCTAAAGCTTCTTGTAAATTATTGAATCCTTGGTAAACCGGTCATTGAAAATTTTGAATACTTGCTACTACTTTTGTCCAGGAATGAAAAACTCTTGGAGTTTTACCTTTAAAAACTACTTAAAAGTTAAAACGTTTCTTTTTTTGGCAAAAATATTCTGATAGGCTAGTAATGGATGAAGAAAGCTCTAATTCTATTCCTCATAATAGCTATACCACTTACCCAAGAACTCCTCCTAGAGAAGTATATTACTCAAGAAATATGCCAAGGATTCCTTATAGTGATCCAGTAAACTTCGATCACAGGATACGTCCTAAAGGAAAAAGAAAGGAGATAGAAAGACCTATAAAGTTTCAAGAAATGGACAAAGGAAAAATTCTTAATCTTTCAGCCCATGATCCTCAAGAATGGACAACAGTATTAGATCTTTGGAAAAACCAGGTAGTCTCAGACTATATCCAAAACTTTCAATCCCAAGATTTAGAAGAAATGTATAGATACTTAGAAACATTTTTAGGAGAAAGTGTAAAAGACTTATGGGAAAGCTACAAAAGAGGAAATCTAGAAGAATTTGGTCGTTTAATGAATCTAGGATCCAATCCATATAATTTTATTAATAAAGTTTATCATTTAGTAGCAGAAGATTTTGCAAACAGATATACACTACTCAAGCTTACGGTTTAAAAGACTCAGGACATAAACCTAGGAGATATAAGAAATATTTAAAAAAAGGATACTTTATCCGTAGGTCAAAAATAGAAAACCTTATCTAAACAAAGATAGACATGTCAAAAGATTTAACCCAAAAAGAACTTATAAGAATAAACTCTCTTTTTATATTTGTGGGCAAAAAAAACATTTAGCTAATATCTGTCCCAAAAGACAAAACATTAACTCCAGAAGATCTACTCTAGTAGAAAATGTCCAACAAGATCTTATAGAAGTAGATGAATATATGTCAGATACAAAATCCATTTATGGCATAATTAGTATACCAAATGCTCCTCTAGACTCTTCAGAATCATATGAAGACTTAGTCGTAGATACCGAAGAAAACCTTGACCTAATGGACACAACTTTCGAATGTACACATATATGGTCTTGGTATACTGGGCTAGACAGCGATCCTTGTTTTAAATGTGCTTGGTATCCCAGTAAGAAACAAAGAGCTAAATGTAATCAGTGCTTCTTAGAAGCCTGCATCCCTTGTCTCAAACTACTTGGTATAGAACCTGTAGACAATACTTTCCACAATAGATTACATAACACTAAGCTAGATATCATGGCTAGAAAAAAAGAAAATTGTGAAGCAAAAATCAGTATCCTAAAACACTGACTAGATACATTAGAAAAAGATTCCTATGATGGGATTACTCTAGGATTAGATGAACCAGAAACCTCTTATGTTTGTAACCAAGACAAAACCTTTTCTAGTATCTCAGTTAGAGCCAAGATTATTTTCCCCAATAAACAATCTTTAACTTTAGATGCCTTAATAGACTCTGGATGTACTAAATGTATTATCCATAGGAGACTAGTTCCTCCCCAATTTCTTAAGAAAACTACTAAACAAGTCTTTAGTCAACAAGTGAATGGCACATATAACCCATACACCACTTACTTTGATGAAGGCAAGATCCTATTTTATACAAATTGCTCCACCTTTTCTGGATCTTATCCTTTACCATTAACATGGGTTAGAGACCTTAAACTAAAAGTCGACTTTATTTTAGGCCTTAATTTTATCCTTCATAATAATGGCTTTCCAGAGATTATCTTCAATTCCATACGGACACCAATATAATTCCTGTCCAAACCACATACTCTCCTACTCTCATGTCTTCCGCGGAGCGTGGTGGTTCCCTCAATTCAGAATCAGAATCCAAATTAAAAACTAGAGAATTAAAAGAATCAGAATCAAAATTAAAAACTAGAGAATTAAAAACTAGTTGTCAATGTCAAATTCCAGGTAGTTGTAAACAACTCATTAACCCTACTATTCTCGCATTAGAACAACAAATAGACAACAATATAGTTAAATTAGATAATAAACTATTATGTTATGAGCAAGTGGAATTATATTCCAAGATCCGCAAATCACTTGGCGGATAGTTGGGCTAAAACAGGTGTTTTTTTTCCAACAGCTTGTTGTGAAGGAAGTCCTGTTTAGTATGGTTTGTATTTTTTCTCTCTCAGTAATATATTCACACCTTTTTTCAAAAAAAAAAAAAAACTATTATGTTATGAAGAAATAGATGAAGCTTTAACCGAAGTCCATATTCAACAATTTCAGACTTTTCCTAAAGCCGTAGTTCATACAGGCTTAGTCCTAGTGTCAGTTCAACCCGATACCTACATCCAACAATTACCAAGTCCTCAAGATTATCCAGAAGAGGTAATGGGTGAAGATGAAGATATGGATGATTGGATAGAAAGATTGATAGATTTAGATTATCCTTTCTTAGACATAGAAAAACTATATTTAGAAATAATTAACGTTCATCATAAAGATAAACATCACTTACAACAGATCATAGACAAATTAGACCAATTAGAATTTTTTGGAGAAAATCCCTAAAACATTGGGATAATAATCATATACAGTGTAGGTTAGAATTATTAAATCCCAATTATGTAGTTAAAACAGCCAATATAGAAGCTACTAACCTAGATAGGGAAGATTTTAAACTTCATATCACAGAACTACTAAATTTAGGAATCATTAGAAAATCTATTAGGCCCCATAGATCTGCAACCTGTATAGTAAGAAAACACAGTGAACAGAAAAGCGAAAAATCTAGAATGGTTATTAACTATAAAAGATTAAATGATAACACTGTTACAGATAGCTATAACATACCAGATAAGTCTCAACTAATTAATAAAATTCAAGATAAAAATATATTTAGTAAGTTTGACTGCAAGTCAAGGTTTTGGTAGGTAAAAATGCACCCTGATAGTATAGAATGGACGACATTCACATGTCCAGAAGGACATTTTGAATGGTTAGTAATGTCTTTTGGTTTAAAGAATGCACCTGCAATTTTCCAAAGAAAGATGGATAATATATTTAAAAAATATGACACTTTTGTTCTAGTTTACATAGAAGACATTCTAGTTTTTAACAAAATTATTAAAGAACATATAGGTCATTTACAATTAGTATTAGCCACTTTTATGCAAGAAAGAATCATTATTAGCAAAACAAAAATTGAATTATTTAAAGAATATATAAAATTCTTAGGAGTAAATATAGGACAAGGACAGATAGAATTACAAGAACATATTTCCAAGAAAATTTTAGAAATGGCAGATGATCTATAAGATACAAAACAACTTCAAAGATTTTTAGGAGATGTCAATTATGCTAGACCCTTTATTAAAGACATAGGAAAAATCATTGGCCCTTTGTATGGAAAAACCTCTCGAACAGGCCAAAAATTCTTTCATCAAGAAGATAAAATATTGGTCAAAAAGGTTAAAGAAAAAATCCAAAAGTTGTCCAAATTACAAATGCCTTTAGACTCCGATTACCTTATAATAGAAATTGACAGAAGTAATTTAGGATGGGGTGGTGTTCTTATAGCTAAACCCCATAAGTATAGCGAGAAAGAGCAAACAAAAAATTGTAGTTATGCTAGCGGGAAATTTAAAGAGAAATGAAATATGAGTAGCATAGACTCAGAAATCCTAGCAATAATTTATTCTTTAGAATCATTTAGATTATTTATTATTAACAAACAAGAATTCACTTTAAGAACAAAGTGCGAAGCTATAGTTAAATATTTCCAAAGAAGTCAAGAAAATAAAATAAGAAGAAGAAGATGGCTAAATCTAGTAGATATTATTACAGGAAATGGGTATAAGATTGAATTTGAACACATTAAGGGTAAGAATAATAGTCTTGCTGATACTCTTAGTAGGAGATTTTTTTACTCAAAAATTATGGTTAATTGAACAGATGGATTTTCCAGACCATCCTCCATACCAACTTCATCTAGATTTAATAATTATGGTCAAGAATTTCTTAATTTTGGTAGCCATAAATTAGTAGTTTTTCCAAAATCTAATATTACTTTTAAAACTTTACCAAGCATTTCGGTAACAAAAGAAGAACAATGTTTACTAGACAATTTATGGCTTTCTTATCAAAGAATTCCAAAAGATCAAAAGTATTTCAGCATAAATGGGTTTTCAGAATATTTTTCTCAGAAAAAGAAAAGTTTTAATTTTTATGTAGTTTTTCAAGGTCATATTCCTGGAGTCTTCTATTCCTGGACCGAAGTTGTTGAGAGCATCCAAAATTTTAAAAGAGCCATTTACAAAGGTTTTAATAATCTACAAGAAGCCTTAGAAGCAGCCAAGTTAACAATAGGGACAAATTATTTCATAGCCCCTTGAAACATGTGAGAGAAGATCAAGTATCCTATGGAATTGCCAAGGATAATAAAAGAATTATTTTTTGTGACTTTTGTGAAACCTTAGCCAGAACCATACAAAGACTGAACGAGAAAAGAAGACTTCTAGAAGAGAAAAATGATTTCCTAAAAGGATACATCAAATAATTGGAAGAAGAAAAATGAAGACTAAAAACCAAGGCAACAGGTACTATTTGTAACCATATCCCTACTAGTGAAGGGTTTTCACTAGCTAGTCCGACTCAAACGGCAGCCGATAAAGACTCATCAAGACCGTTGATGGCTGGACATTTGCCAAAAATGTTAGAAGAGAAAAAGAAAGACAAACAACAGATAGAGCCTAATGAAAAGCAGTATACAAACCCAGAGGAAATCAACAAGATGATGAAAGAATATTTTGAAGAATACTTAAAAGAACAAGGTTATGAGAATAAATGATTCAGATACTTCCAGTAAAATTGGATCCACAAGAATTGGAACTCAGACTATTCAGTGTTATTCCCAAGATGAACACGAAAACTTTGATTTCGACTCTGAAGCCATCCATAATTTGACAACACTTGATGGCAAATAGACTATTAATTTAGAAAAGACACCGGATAGAAAAGACTAAAAAGACTATTTAGAAAAGAGACTGGATAGAAAAGACTAAAAAGACAACACATGGTACTACTTTCTTTCTTTCTCCTAATTATTCAATCCTATGGTTCAATTCTCTGCGAGCTGAAATGTCTTCATGTCTCTTCATTTGCAGGGGAAAAAGGTCGGCCCAGTAAGAAGCTCAGGACTTCCTCTAAGGTTTTATAATTTTGAAAACCCCAACTCTCGTTCTGTATTTGGTTGCTCTCCTGCTCTTCCCTTGATTGTTTTTTCTTGGTTGGAGGATTATTGGACGTGGATTGCACACTAGGCTTGTGAGGTTAAGCAGTTCCTAACATGGATATATGATCTTGGTGCTCTTAAATAAAGATTTCACTAAATTTAAACTCTTTCACACTGTTGATTTACACATTCTTTACTTTGGAGATTATCGACCTGCTTCATGTGCTTTCTAACTAAATTTTTCTTACTGTTTCCTTTTATTTGGGTTTCAAACGGTATTTTCAGGTGCATGTTGTCCTCACACATATGTTTCAAAAGGTCATTAGTATCACTAAATGTCATTGTAAACTTGAGCTAACTGGTCAGTATTGGTATTTGATGGATTTTGGATTTGCCCTTCTTAAAGAATGTTGTCTTCACTCTTCATATTTGTTGGGAACTGACTTTCGAACTTCATACCACAACAACCCTCGTGAGAGAGGATGAACGTATCACAGATTTGAACTTCCTTATTGGCCCTAAATTATATGAAGCAAACTGGTTGCATCTTGTAAAAGGAGGGTTCATTGCAAATGTCCAGTGTGCTGAAGTACGGTGTCTAGTGACAAAAAAATTTTTTTCAGAATATTTGAAAAAAGAAAATTCTAAAAAAAAACAGGTTAGTTACGTATGCTCTCTGCACTCGTTTGTATTTTCACCTTTCTAGATTATTCATAAATTTGGTTATGTAAAAAAACAGTTTCTGATTTTGATTGCCTTAACTATGAAATATGTTATGTCATATATTTCTTATTGACAGCTGTTATGCATTGTGAGAGCTTGTGCCTCTTAGCATATAGTAATTTTACATCTTTAAGTGTATATCAATTGACAATGCAATTTTTAGTGACATTACAATTTTCCAAAAATTTCGAGGTGTTAATAGTCCTGGTTCCTAGACTAATTTAAGTGAATTTACATTTTAAAATGACTAGCTAAATGTACTTTATTTTTTCAAGTGGATGGGTTTATTAATTTAATCTGCATGAAGTTGACTTCGTTAATGAATTGCCCATAGTGTTGAAGTAACTTGATTTTGACTTCAACCAACTTAGATCTCTCTTTTGGTAGGAGTCAGCATATGTAGAAGTTCACCCTTCAGATGAGTATGTCATGATTTTGGTATTGAACAAGTACAATCTTTGTAGTTTTATTTGTTGTACTGGGGAATTTCACACTGAAATCATGGAAATGCACCGTCATAAACTAATTGGATTGTTATTAAAAAATACATTGATACTGTGTTTATGTCATCATGCTCTTATTTTTAGGATGTTAATAATCTGCTTCACCCAAAGAGTATATCTATTAGTTACTCTTCTTTCCTGGTTAATTGTTCTTATATTTTATTTCTGAATAAAATTGTGGTCTTTTTTATTTGTTTGCAACGTTCTTTGTTCTTTCAGGCTTTATATGTAATGAACCCAAATAAATTCAGGGCATGTGAGTTTCTTATCCGATTTCATGAACAACCGCACGGTGATAAGATCATTGTGTTTGCTGATAATCTTTTTGCACTTACTGAGTATGCTATGAGAGAGATAGAGAGAGAGAGAGAGAGACAGAGAGAGAGAGAGATAGAGAGAGAGAGAGAGAGAGAGAGAAAGAAAGGAATTTCAGAAGGGAGCAAACGATAGAGGTGGGGCAGAAGAAGAAAGAGACAAGTCCCCCACCACTGAAAGCCTAGGGAAAAGAGCCATCACAGAAGCTGGCTTTGCATATTTCGGGTGAATTATGCACCTGGATCAAGAAAATTGACAATTCAGCTTTTAGGGATTTTTAGCTCTTCCGATGAAAACCAAAAAGAAAACCCACATCCTAAAAACTCACTCTTCAGTCAAATTATGCGAAGTAAAGCCCAAAGTCGTCTCAACTTTTCAGTTGCAGAAGATTTTAACTCTCAGAGCAGGGGCGGGTAACAGATAATCCATCAAAGTCTCCTCTCGCTCTTGTTCTCACCCTCTCAGCCGAAGAAGAAGAAGAAGAAGAAGAAAACAAGGAGAAGAGGAGATGATATAGGATGGAGAGGCTGTAGAAGAGGGGAAGATATAGGATTGAAGAGACTACAGAAGATTACAGAGGAGTCTGGTTTTGTTTCTGGTTTTGGTGGCATGTGAGGTGGCCGGCCTTGCAATTGTCCTGACGTGGGTGTTGGATTTTGTCTTGTAATGAAAGGGAAGAAGGGGATTGGAAGTCTGTTTAGCTCACGGGCCAAGCCATATCATGAGAAAATCATTTGTAATTACTTTTAAGACACTTAGGGTTCCGCCGCTTTTGGGGCTGGATGGAGTTTATTCCACCATTTTGGAGTCTTCCATCTTTAAGCTCGTTTAGGTATCAATAGAGAAATCAGCCACCCCTAGCTTGATTCAATTTTTTTTATTGACTAATCATATGAAGATGAAATTTATTTATCTAAATATACAATTCAACCCTCTTAAAATGTCATGTTGTAAAAAATCAACTTTGTGCATAAATAATTGATATTGAAACAATCAAGACGACATGTAGGACTTACATGAAATAGAGAAGGAGGTAGGCCCCTCCTCTCTTTGTGTGTTGACGAGAACTTTGTCGATAGATGGGGTTGGCCTTCCCCTTCCTTATTTGAGGGTCCGGATAAAGGACTCCCACCCCCTTCCTAATGCTCGTTTGCGTCAATAAAGCCAATTGAAGGGGAAGGTCTCCTTTTTTGGAATGTGATAATCAAGTAACATAACGGAATTTATGAGAAAATAATGTTTTTCTTCTAAATTCCGTTAGTAAAGTTATTTTAGTACGTATATTATTTTTTAATCATATTCTTGCAATATATTTATTTCTCAAGACTAGAAATTCTCCTTTATTTCGTAAGTCAATTTATTATGATTTTGATTTAAAAGCTTCAAAACACATTTGAAATGATTCAAATATTACTTTTTATTTTAACATTCTTATATTAGATGCATATTTGAAATGTTATACTTACCTCTAAAATCGGTTTTAGAGATAAGGCATGGTGTGTTTAGGGAGAACGAATGAACCATTGGGCAACCTAGAAAGAAAGTTCCCAAGGAAAATTGAATTCAGATAAAAACTCCATAGAAATCACTTATGATTGTTTATCATTATAAATAGGGGGAGATTGTAGATCTCAAGATCTTCATTGAGATATTTTTTTATTATAACAAATACTCAAGTTACTAATGATATACATTAAGTATGCCTCTTACCTCAAAAGGCCTCAAAAGAGATTTCTGGTAACATATCCTTTTGACTAGCCATGGTCTTCCCAACTGGCTCATACAAAAAGGGTTAGCAAGCAGTTCATCGTTAAACAGCCTGCCACACCATTTGTCCAAATAAGAGAGAGAAGAGACTCTACTGAGGAATGTTTGCCCAAACTTCAGGATGACCAACCCAAAAGAGGGTAAAAGAGTAAAAATGATAAAAAAAGTTGACCACTGCAAAGATCAAGTTTAAGGTACAAAGGAGTCAAATTCTTCAATAGGAGGAAGTGAAAACATCGTAAGAGGTCAAACACAATGAAAGAAGTTGGCCACATTCTAAAATTGTTGTTGTGTTGAACAAAAAATATATTCTACAATATTTCAATCTCCATTTTAGGAGCTTTAAGTTTCAAAATTTTACTAGTGACCTATTATTGTGTTCAACATCAAAAAAAGAATTTAATATATTTTTTAAAAAAATTAACCTTTGTTAACCCATTATTTCTAAAATACAAAAAAGTCATTTTCTAGCCATAATAACTAATTTTTTGAATGTTGGAACTCGTGTTATTTAACCCAAACACACCCCGAACAAAGTTTCTCTCTCATCATAGTGAAAACCAAACCTCCTAAGCCCTCTCGCATGATTCAAGGAGTTTTTACCTCCTCTAAAGCTTGAAAGGAAGCCAAACTCGATAATTCTTTTCATTGACCTATGTATTTTTTTACTTGATCATTTAAATCCTTATCGAATGCTTATATTTCAGCTTTTCAAATGTATGCCAAGTAATTTTAAGTTCATATTTGAATCAATCATAACATTGTGAATAGTTGTGCGATTGACAACCATTTGAAATCAATTTTGGAGCATCAATAATATCAATACATGTTTGTATATTGTTTTAGTGGGGTATTTGAAAGGGTCTTTCTTAAGTATTAAAATGTGGATCAAATCTAAGTATTTGACATGCATATACTTTGAGATATTTCAATCATTACATTAAGTAGTTGTATGTGCATTACCCAGTTTGCAATTAAAACCAATCTCGAATTTACATGGAGACTACACTTTTTAATCAAGTCATTGAAGATTATATTGACTTGATTATATTTTTAAATCTGTCATTAATGGATATTTTAAGTTGCTAATTACATGGGTAAGTACTTAGAGTTGGTGTACTTATTTGCTTGTGTTTAGATTGTTAAATTCTATCTATTAACATGTAATTTACATTGGACTATATTCTAAGCAAGTAATCATTTGCAATTGGGTCAAACTTTGAATAGGTAAAATCGTCCTAATTCCAAAATTATTTGAGAAAAATTATCATGGTTGAGAATAGAAGTTGGAAAGTTGTGTTTGTTGTTGTGTGAGGCATAAGACCTTGTAGGTAGGCGGTGTTGAAAATCTTTTTGTAGGTTTAAGTTGATGTGCCTAGTGAGTTGTTGCAAATTTGTGAAAGTCTAGGCTAGACCACCCTAGTTAGCTATTGGAAAAACCCTGCGGGTTAGGCTAGTGAGCTTAGTGAATTGTTGTAAGTCCTTGCATGGCTAGTATTATAATTGGCCTTAAAGACGATTTATTGTAAATATCATAGGCCAACCCCAACTTAACGGAGTTTCAAGGTGCTAAAACATCTTGGGAGGGGGACTAGCAATCTGTGAAAGAATTATGAACTACCTAAAAATATTGTATATGTGTACTTTCTATGTGATTACTCCGACTTGTACCTTGATCACTATGCATAAATGTAAATTGTGAAATTGGTTTTAAACTATATATTTAGTTTTACACATTGGATTAATTGAAGAAACAAATACATACGTAGGAATTAAGCAAAACCATTTAAAATTAAAAGCAAAAGTTAACAAACTTATTCACCACCCTTCTAAATTTGTTCCTTGTCAACCTTACAAACTATGCCTAATATATACAAAGCATGTGAGAGCCTATAACATATTGTGGCCTTTTATCTCCAACTCAGTTTTTTTTCTAAATTTCACATCTATTAAAATCCCAACCCTAAAGTTAGGAGTCTCACAATGAGAATCTGCACGAGATAGAAAAAGGAACTGTTGGCCATCTCTATGTAGGATCCCTTTTGTTCCAGGTTCATAATAGACTACTCAGTCCCTCCCCCACCCCCCACCAAACACAAAAAGCCTAGTTTTGATTTCCATGCTTTGATCCTCAGATCATCATTCCCATCATCATCGTCATCTTCTATATCATCTGCGACTTAGTCCTGGCCCAGACTGACATCTTCTTGTCGCTATCAGCCACCATCGCCAACCAGTGCCTGCATGCCTGGCCATGTGTGTGCCAAAGGGCACGACCATGTCTTCTCATGGTTCTTCATTTCAGCTGCACTTAGAACGAATTAGACACTCCATCTTCAGTTGTTTTAAGTTCAGTAAATCCATATTTGAGCTCTCAGTGAAGTACATCTATGTCTGCATGGATATGGTAAACCTTGGGAATTGACGTAGTCAACATAACAACCACATGCAGAAGCAGCATATACTGATCAACAAACCCAGACGCATCGCTAGCTCCAACTCCCGTGAGGGGTTCAGTTCTGGCATGCCATGTCCATGTCGACGATTCTACTTTCACGGTGGGGTTGTTTCCAGCTCTGTTTCAGTTCCCCTCTACCTCCATTTGTAGGTAGTAGAGTTACTGCTACAATTCCATTCTTGACCAGTTCTTACAATGGATGCCTGAAACAACATCGTTCCTTGCTCTGCTGCAGTAGGTACATAAACACCTCTGTTGGCAATTCACCATTACAAGAAAGAGAAAAGAAGGGGTCTTGATTCCATTTCCATGGAGATTACATTTTCCTTCTTTTGAGTGGCTGCTCAACAAAATTCACATGTGAGATTGTCTTCCACTATCAAACAGTTGTTCAGAGAGAGAGTGGTCCCAACAAAATTACTGGGAGACCCAAATGATCTGTCTGATGAAAAAAAAGGAGGGTTTACAGTTCTTTCCATGAAGATCCAAGTCAAGGAGGACGACAAAGGACAGAGATGTTGTTTTCTAACGTGGGTTATTCACACTGTAGAGATTGGCATCTGTATCAAGTCGAGACAAAAAGCCAAAACAAGAATGGTCAAGGAAGACAGGATTTTTTGATATCTGAAACGCATGGAGCTCAAGGACAGTATAAGAAGAATCTCAAGCAAAGCATATAATGAGAATGAGGTAAGTTAAAGCTGGAGAGTTTTTTTACTCTCTGTTAGAATTTTGAGGATTTCTAAACTTTTAGAAAAAAGAACTATTCTGGAGTTTCTTCAATGGGATTCTCCTGAATTTTATTTTAAAAGCCCCTAATGGGAGTAAGGAATGTTAGCATGTGCTCTCAGAATGCCCTTACTCAATTTGAATTGTGAACAAACTCGGGGCCTTATTTAAATGTGTTTTTGGAGTTCAACTAGTAGAGATGAAAGCCAAATAGTAGGACGTTTTTATCAAATTTTGAGCTTTTGGGGTTTGGAGAAGGAGACATTCTCTCTCTCTCTCTCTCTTTTCCCAACTATATTTTTTTTAAATTCATGCAAGTTAAAATGTCAGTGAGGAGAACCCAATCATTGCAAGAGATTGGACTTTCTAATGTGGGTAGGAGGGCTATTCGAGGCACCTGAGGGTCCCAAGGAGGTGAATTCATTCCAAAGAATCTCATGTGGTAACTTAAAAGGCTCTATTCTTGGAAAGATTTTTTTTAATTGGTTTTCTGCTGTTAATTTTGCTGGCACTGGGCTAATTGAGGCATGGCTTGTTAATGGACATTATATTTGGAAAAATTCAGATGACAAAATAAAGTTATGATCTTTTGTTAATTAAGAACATAAAAAAATGAAGTAAGAGAGATGAAGATAAGGAAAAAGAAAGAAGTAAAGTAGTAGAAGACAAAGGAAGAAGAAGAAAGAAAAGAGAAACATTCAAAGAGGGCAAAATTGAAAAATTTGACTACACCTCACTCATGCATTGCATTTACAAAATTACCCCCAAGGTTCTCAATAAACTACACTCGTACATATTTTAATTAACTTTTAACACTCCTCCTCAAGCAAAGAAATATGCATCAAATAATACCAGTTTGGAGCACGAGGTATCACACTAAGCTCCATGCAATGCCTTAGTAAATATATTTATCAATTGATGTTCAATTCTCATATGAGGGGTTATGATTCTTCCACTTAGTACACTTAATCTTTGGTGAAATGACCATATAATTTGATGAACTTCGTTCGTTCATAAAAAACAAGATTATTGGCTATAAAGATAAAGGCCTGATTATCGCTTGATAACTATCAATCAAATTTACCTCCACACAAAATTTTGACAAAAGAGATTGTATCTGGATCATTTCACAAGTGATAGGTGCCATAGATTTGCATTCAGCCTCTGCACTTGATCTTTCTATTACTTTTTGTTCATTTACTTTTCAATGCTCCAAATGTTCCCAACAAAGGTATAATAACCAGTGCTTGACTTCATGTCACCTTTTATCCAACATAGTCTCTAGCATAGTAGTCCATCACTTTTATGTGATGCTAATACTTACAAAATATTTTCTCCCTAGTCCTCCATTTAGATGTTGAAGTATTCATTGAACAGCCTCTGCATGAACTTTTCTATGTTTTCCCATAAATCTACTAACTAGTCCCACAACATACAATATATTGGCCTCATCACCAATAACATATATGAGCTTTCCAACTAAGCATGTATAAGAAGTTAGATCTTTTAAAGGAGGAGAACTAGCATAAAATAAATCAAGATTAGGTTCTAGTGGTGTATCAACTAGTTTAGCTCCCAATAATCTAGTTTCACTTAGAAGATAAATTATAGATTTCCTTTGAGACAAAATAATACATGATTTGTTTCTTGCCACATCTATTTCCAAAAAAAGTATTTAAGAATCCCAAAGTCTTTAATTTGAAAATGATTTTGAAGATAGGCATTAATCTTAACAAGTCCACCTTTGTCATCTCCAGACAAAATTTTATCATCTACATAAAGTACTATCAATATCACACAACTTGTTACTCTTTCCAAAATAAATATAGATTGATCCAAACCCTAGAACAACACGATTGAATTGCTCAAACTATGATCGAAGGGTTTGTTTCAACCCATAAATGGCTTTATGCAATTTGCATGCTTTACTTAACTCTCCCTAAGCAACAAAACTAGGTGGTTGTTCTATATAGACTTTTGCATTGAGA
Organism: Aristolochia californica; assembly: GCF_029961685.1. Lineage (NCBI taxonomy): Eukaryota > Viridiplantae > Streptophyta > Magnoliopsida > Piperales > Aristolochiaceae > Aristolochia > Aristolochia californica. Next base: position 11,240,744 of record NW_027181837.1, read on the forward strand.
TCACTGTATAAAAAATGTCATCCAATTGTTGAAGTGAGCATCCCTTTTTCACAACCATAGATATAAAATTGGTTTGAATTTAATTTAGCAACTAAGAAAAATCTCACACAATAGTCAATGCCATAGGTTTGTATGTAATCTTTAGTTACCAATTGAGCTTTGACTTGAATGGTAAAGACCCATATGCAATCCACATTTTTGGCATTTAGGGGAGGAATATAAAGAGATACCAAGTACTCTAAGACACAAGAGCAACACTTTCATCTTCAATTCTAGATTTTCAATGAGGACTCTAAAAAGCTTCAACACAACTAGTGGGAACACATGAAACATCAAGAGTAGACAAAACAAACCTTATAGCAAGAAGAGAATCAATCAAATGATGACAAAAACTTTGAGATGGGAAATCAAGTACATTGTCATACTCCCTTCCTAATAACAACAAGCAAATGAAAATTAGGAAATAAGGAAGAGGAGGACTCTCCTTCGGAAGAAATGACTACAAGGAGCCTTGAAGAGGACCATCACAATTCTCAACTCTGCCATTATATGTATCTTCCAATGCATTCATTGGTAGGACAATAAGTACTTCCCCATGAGAATGATCTTTGAACATGTTGGGCCGGTAGTTAAGGATTATCTTAAAAGAAGGAAACATATGTCGAAACATACCAAGTTCTACTTTGACGGTCATAACATCTATATACCCTTTCTCAAATCTAGGGTAACCCATGAAAAACACTGAATGGATCAATAATGCATTTTTTTCGTGGATGGACTTGAATTATTGTTAAATTCCATGGTTTAATCCATATGAACTAGGTTTTATAACCTTTATATAAAATTTGACTTTTACGATCTTTAAGATCTTCCCCTTTACTTGCCATCTTCATAATAGTTTTCTTTCAATTTTTCCTTTGGGGTATTGACTCAACAACTTAAATCTTCTATTTTCTCGCTCCAACTCATACCATAGACCACTAGAGTGTGTAATAAAGGGTATGTATCTAACAACATCAATACTTTTCTTCACTTCAATTTCCAATTTAATGCACAATTGATGGCAATTCAGCTGTTGTAAGAGATGATTTAGTTAATTTTGATAGTTGCATAAGACATTAACATCAACACTTAAGGATCATTTGTGTCGACTTAGGAAAATAAAATGGTGAGAAAATTATTTTTTCTTTTACTAATTTTTTCATTGGATGATGTTTTTATTGACAAATTCTCTTAGAAAATTTTCTTGCATTTGTGACGCCATTGAAAATAAAATAAAATAATAATTATGTAGCTTTAGCGTTTTCAATTGGAAAAAAATAAGAAATTAAATATAGAAAATGAGCAATCAACATAAATCTTCTTGGCTTACTTTTCCCATGATATCAGATTAAGCAATAAGAAACATACTTATTTTTTTTAAAGACAAGAAGATAAAAAAGAAAACTTTTTCTATTCATTAAATAGTGTAAATATTAGAAAAAAATTCAAAAAAAAAAAAAATTCCTCTATATATTTTTCTTATAATGTTCTATTGGCATATACACACCCTTAATTTTTTTATGACTCGTTACATGTAATCTCCATAACATAAGTAAAATATATGCTAGCTAGGGTATACCTTGTTATTTTTCAATCATGTTTCTCATGACCTCTACAAACCTGAGGTTACATTGTCCTCATCAAAGACTCAGGTCCAACACATAATCAAAACTAGGAGTGTGCGAAAAAAAAAAACTTAAATTCACTCCGTTGGGTGGAGAAGGGATAGAAGGAAAGAACCCTAAGTTCAGGTCAAGTTTGGGACTCGAGGTCCAACACATAATCAAAGTTAGGAGTGGGCAAAAAAAAAAACTTAAATTCACTCCGTTGGGAGGAGAAGGGATGGAGGGAAAGAAACCTAAGTTGGAGGTAGGCTTGGGTTTTCCCAAATTTGACCTAAACTTGATGGAAATACCTTATTGATATTTTTTTAAAATTAAAATAAAATATATATAAAACTTATCTATTTTTTATTTTTTATTATTTATATTTTTACATTGAATAATAATTTTATGCATTGTATTCTTTAATTATTTTTATATTTAAAAAATATTTTAATTGGAGAATTACTAGGTTGACTTGGGAATGAGACAATGGACATTGTTTTTTTTCTAAACCATTTGGTTTTCCGAGTTGGGGTTCGGGTTCTCAAAACCCGACCCATGCTTTCCCCTCTGAATTAACCAGCTTTTTATTTGGCCAGACCAGCTCAAACGGCGTTTACTAGATCGCTGGTTTAGACGAATTGAGCCAAGTAGGGTAAGAAGTTTGTGTGTTTTTTTTCTCCCTCATTATTTGGGTTTTTATCGACCTCGCGACTCTGAAACTCTGCTGTTGTCTTCTCGTCGATGGCGGTTAGGGCGACAGTATCTCGTTTCCCGACCGATCCCGATGCACAGGAAGCCTTCGGCCTTCCTTGGGGAGTCACCATTACCCCATTTTCTCCAGTTGACGAGCTTGGTAACCCCCCTGTTTTCGGGTCCAACGGTAACCTTGTTCCTCGCTGCGATAATTGCTGGGCTTATTTCAATTCCGACTACGAGTTTGAACAATGGGCTTGGACTTGTTCTCTCTGTGGCACTCTTAATGGGTTAACGTCGGAAACAATCACTCGTTACTCTCGGCCGAAGTTATGTGCAGAGATGTGCTCTTCCTTCATAGATCTCAAGCTACCTGGTAGAGTTCCGTTTTATTATAATTGAACCCGAGTTTTACTAGATCATTTAGCTGTGAGAATTTAACTCTAATAACGTTTGATCTTACCAGATGACGGCGAGGAAGCTATGAAGGCTCGGCCGGTTTATGTTGCAGCAGTGGATCTTGCATGTAAGATCCGATAGTCTTTGTGATCATACCCTTCATTTCATATGCAAACCTTGCTACATTTTATCTTTATCGATATTACTACTACATTTTGCTTTTTTTCGAAAGTGTTTATTAGTACCTTATATGGAGTTTGTATTTCCTAGATAGGTGTAAGTGTTGTAGGAGTGTCTTCTTTTGTTACTGTTAAATGTTTAACCATGGTTTACTGATAAGATGGCTCATGTATTGAGGTGATTATGTTGCTATGTTTGTATCTGTTTTCCTTGTCGAATCTGTATTGACTTGTACAATGGTACTATTTATGCACTCGATGTATCTGAGTATTCAAATATTTTTATTGTATCATGTAAATTTTTTATGGTAAACAGCGTTGGTAGGATTACATATTTATCCAGCCAAGATAAATAACGAATTCTTGATTCCCACTTTGGAGTGTTGTGTCCAGATGGAGTAATGGTAACTTATTGCATTGATGAAACTAGTTCAGTCAAGCTGCATTATGTCCAATCATTTCCTGTATTACGTTACATGTTAGGAGCCAAATGTTGCATGAAGATTTATTGGGAGAAAAGATAATTGGCATTCTTCTTTTTTCTTTTTTGGTGTCATCAAGCATTAACAAATGGCTACTTCATTAAAGATATTGTTCATGTTTTAGGAACATTGTATAGTTCAATCACTTGAATGCTCATCCACTAAATATTTATGACCATACATCCATTATGGTATTGCATTACAGTTCTTCTAACCTTTTTTATTTTTTCTAAATGGATCATAGTAAGCAAAACTTTCTCAAAGATGTCTCAAAAGCCCATCTAAAAGTTGTTTCTATGATGCAAAAGCAAGATGATGAGGGTAATCTTGTGTTCATGGTTATCATTCATGGATATTACATGGAGGCGGAATTATAATCATAAATCTTGTCTTCTACAAGTTCAACATGATGAGTTGGCATGAGGCTCAAAACTGTATTAATTATTTTACACATTTATTAGTGATATAAAAATTTTAAGTTCTCAACATGCTCTATCCCTTACATTGTGCTAGAATTCACTTACTAGTTTTTTGTTGTACTTCTGAACATAATGCAGCATCTGAGGAGTTTTTGGAGTTGATCAAAAGTGCGCTACTGGCTGCTTTAGAAGGTGGGCAAGTGTTTATCTCAGTATTGGCCTTCATAAGGTGATCAATATTTTAGAAGATCACCCTCAGCTTTTCACACATTTGTGGTTGCATTGGTAATTATTATTCTTGTTTATGATAATGTTTTAATACCAATTACCTTTTACATTTCCAGCACTTGGGCCGGGTTCTCTGTTTGGGCTTGTTACATTCAGTCATAAGATAGGCTTATACGATGTGCAAGGACCCATACCAGTTGTCAAAAATGTCTTCATTCCCCCAGATACAGATGCTTCATTGCCCTTTGAGCTTGAAGATGCCATGCCATTGTTTTCTTTCTTGGCTCCTGTATGTTTATGATGGACAATGACAACATACCCTTGACTTCAATTTTTTTTTTTTAAAAATAATCTCTACTCTACCAACACTACAATCAATTGAAAAATGGATTTTAGTGAAGGTTTGGTTCATTCTCCAACAGGTAGATACTTGCAAAGACCGAATAACTGCAGCCTTGGAAACACTGAAACCTACAACTTCATGGGAAAGAACTTCATGGACAAGGACTTGATGGTGTATTATTAGGTGGCAGAGGTTTTGGAGCTGCAATGGAGGCTCTAATTAACTACCTTGGATCAGAATACGGAAATACATTTGCACTGGGTATGGTAAAGTCCAATTCTTACTTCCCTGTGCTTCTTTTACATTATCATGGACCAAAATAAATTAACATATGTTTCTTTTATAGTCATCTTTGTTCTAACTATTTAGTGATGTTTGTTGAAAATCAAGTAAATGCATATTACCTGTAAATGGATTTACAGAATGACATTTTGTTTCTTAGGAAGTGGTCTTGAATTGTAAAGCCTCCATCCTTGGATGCGAAAAAGCTTCTGATTCCCATTGAGGATGGAGCAGTGCTATGAGGAAATTTCGGTTATTCTTTCAACTTATTGACATCTGGTGGCACCAGATTTAGATCATCAAACATTCTTGCAGCTACTGCCACCAAAGTGTGTCATCCATGTATGATGTCTTCCTCTTTTCCATGCACAAGATATATCTGGTTCTGTTTTCCTTATGGCTAGACTTATTCTTTCAACTAAAATCTATCATTAATTTTTTTCTAATAAAATATTTTTCATTATTGAAAAAACGGCATGTACCCCTTATTGCTGGATGCTCTCTCTTTAAAAAATTTGAGTGTTTTCATTGTTCTTTTCCCATTGATGTTTATTAGTCATATGCATGCAACTTATTGTGAGGGATAAATCTGGAGAGTCATTCCTTGTTTTTCTATTCGTATTTTTGAAGATTTCTGCTTTGAATCTAGGATTGTCTTTATCCCTCACTATGAAAAGTATATGTTAATTCTATTAATTAAGTCTTGTGAAACCATAATGGCTGGAAATGAGCTAAATGTTGCCAATTGAAAGAATTGGTTTTTCAATGGTTGATTATCGGTTTCTTGGAAAAGCACTGGTCACAATTTTTTTGGATACTTCCTCTTACCAGGTAATAACATGTTCTTTTCCTTGGGTGGAGTGTTTCCTCTCAAGGGCGACAATAGGGGCCTGGAAGAATATCTTGTCTCAATTTACCTTTCTGAATTTTGTTTTCTTAAAATTGACTATACTAATTGCATTAGTATTTATAAACATTCGTTTATTGGTTATGTGGCTCCAAAATCAACTGCATTAGTGACTATCAGCATTTGTTTATTAGATATTTATGTGGGTCAAAAATCGATTGCAGCTAGGGTTTTTACATTTTTGTTTGGTCCTCCTGATTATGGAGCCAGTCAATTAGATACAAGGCGTTATGGTGAGCAATATGCCAGTAAAGGAGAGGATGCAGACTGTGCACTGCTTCCTGAGCAGACACCCTTCTACAAAGAACTGGTAAATTGCCTTCTGCCTCTATATACACCCAAGTGCTGAAATGGTTGAGTTTTGTAGAATCTACAGATGTTTGGAAAAATAACCCATGATGACTTTGCACAGGCAGTTGTTGTTGTTCAATCGGGGGTTTGCGTGGGCATATTTGCTGTTACCAATGAATATACAGACTTAGCTTCATTAAAATTCCTTAGCATCGAGAGTAGCGGCTCACTATTTCGGTACTCTAATACTGATGACTCTACACTTCCTCAGGACATGTAAGTTGATTTGCTGATATCCATCATTTTGAGAAATCATGTTTTTTTTTTTCTTGTGAACGAATGTGGAATCACTTTTTTTGAATGATTGAAGAATGACATTTTTTTTTGAAATGATGAAGAATGACATTAACTGTTCATCTGCATTGAAGAGTAAAATTCACTCTTAATTACTCAGAAAATATTTTTTTAATAGGGATCATTTTTTTTAAATTGATTTTGGTGAGACGATTTGGCCTGCTCATTCATTCATGGGGTGCCATACTGTGAAAAGATCATGCTTGTAATGTTAGAGCTTAGGTGTTGCATGGGTTCAGTTATGCAGTGGAAAGTTGAATTTACTTTTACCTGTGTCAGCCTAGTTGCATCCTTGGGATAACCCACACTAGTCAGCCTCCCTTGCATACAAATAGTTGGCACACAATAAACCTTTTCTCATATATGCAAATCTGTCTACTTACAAGATATTCAAGAGCTCCTTTGAGTCTCTATGTCAATGTCTGATTGATTGGCACTCATCCAGCCCCCCTATATATAGTTGGGGAAATTGCTGGCCACATGCCCCTTCGAATGGTCATGTGCTTCTTGGCGCATGCCTCCTCATGTACAACCGCCCCAGCTAACACCCCATGGCCCATGTGACTAGAAACGTTTAGGAACCATTATAAGCTGAATTTTGATGGTAGCGCCTTTGGGAACCCGGGTTTGGATGGTTTTGGTGGGGTGATTTTTGATCCGGGCGGCACTGCCATACTCTCCTACTGTGGCCCTCTCGGAATTGCTGACTCGACCATTGCTGAGCTCTCTAGTCTCCTTCATAGCTTGTGTATTTTTAAGGATCGCTTTAGTGGTCTCCTTATCATGGAGAGAGACTCCAAGGTCGTCATCGGATGTTGTTCCACCTCATCCTTCCGCCCGTGGCATCACTGGCAGATTTTTCTTGATATTTTGGATATTGTATCCACCATTTCTTGTACTTCGTCTCATATACTTAGATCAGCCATTTTGGTTGCTGATTTGTGTGCCTAGGTCCCCCCTTCAATCTCTTATTGTTAGGGGAGGTCTCCCTTGATGTATCTTCCCTTTCTTTGAAATAAGTTTATCATCATTAAAAAAAAAAAGTTGGCTGCCACTAATCTGACTTACCTCCATGCCTTGGTGTTCAGGCACTAGTCCGTATGTGCCCAACCTATACGTGCAGTGCCGAGGGGTGGCATCGAGTCGAGTCGAGCTGAGTTTGAATCTGCATATGTTCAAGCTAGGCTTGATTTAAATACTTCGAACTCAAGCTAGAGCCGAGCCCAGCCTTAAGCTTAAAATTGGAATTGAGTTTGAGCAGGGTTCAAGCTCCAACCTACATTTAAAACTTTGCATAAAATACAAGTCAAATAAACTGTTCATAAAATTATGCATAAATTTTACTTAAAATTGGGCATGACCTTTGTACATAAACTTTGCATAAAATTGTTTATAAACATTGCATAATATTATGCCAATGTGACTTATATAAAAACATGACCTATATACAAAATATGACTTTTATATACATTTCCCACTCTCTTGAGCCTAGCCAAACTCGAACCTGTATATGTTCGAGCTTTGCTTGATTTGAATACTTTGAACTTGAGTTCGAGCTCAAGCTTAGCTTTGAGACTAAAATTGGAATTAAGCTCAAGCCCAAGAATTTTAACCAAATTTGAGCTCAAGCTCGAGTCGGGTTTGAACTTTAACCTACATTTAAAACTTTCCATAAAATACATATTTAATATTAAGTTCAAAGAATCCTAAAATTATGGAAAACAAATAGAGATAATCTTGCATATCAGAGTTATTAAGAAATGATATATGACTAGATTTATAACTCATAAAGGATCTCAAAATAATTTGTATTGCCTAAATTCTGTACTACAATGCATGGAGAGAATAAGGATGAAGGAGATCAAATGGGAGAAATGAGCTTACCTGTGGCTGACATATATTCCGTGACTTTCATCTGCAATGCCCAGGTCAGCAATGCCTAAATGCGGTTGTGTTATGAAGAGATTGAAAGCGCTAAAGATGGAACATGGTAGAAATAGGTTCAGGAAGGACAGAAATACGAAACTTCCCTAAAAATCTGAGCATGCATATTACTTGTGGTTGGTAATATGCATGCTCTCTTTTCTTTTCTTTTCCATTTTCCTTGTGCATTGGAACAAGAGAAACAACATTTCTCTTTTTTTTCTCTCTCATTTTTCATGGGCATCCAAACAAGAGAATCGATCTTTTAGTCCCATTCCTCTTCTTGGGTCTGAATAACTGGTGCGCCCAACACTATCAATAATACCATACGGTTTGACATTGTGCACAACCCCTTTAGGGAAAAACCTCATGGAAGGAAGCCAGTCCTGGTTATGGAAAAGCTGAGTCTCATACCGCTCTGACCACAGATCGTAGCCTCTAGAAAACTGAGACCTGTTAGGCAAAGCCTTCAACTGCTTGTCGGCTTTGATGGAAAAGAGAGTTGGGGCTCGCTCAACAACCTCCCACGGTCGCTCAAGCTCATAAAATGCGGCTCTAAGTTCCGCCCTCTGCCTCATTTCGTAAATCTGGCACTCACGAAAAAGACGGGCCTTTAGGAGCTGTTTGGCTTTTTTGGCCTGCATCCACTTCCACTGCCATTTCGAGACTCCGCCGAGGTAGGTACAAGGCCCCCCACCCAGTTTTTCACGAGATTAGATGAGCCTAAACTCACTTAGGCTAGCGGAACTTCAACTCCCGTGATGGCCTACCTTCAATTTGTCAAAGGTAGTACATCCTCTCACCCCTTAGATCAACGTTGCAAACTCCTTCCTCTCAAATGAAGCACGAGCAATGAAAAGATAGAAAGACAATGGAATAGAAAGAGAAAGTAACCTTGTATTAATACTAGAGAAGATTACAAGGAGTGGCCATCCAAGGTGGAAGTCCAGCACTTTACAAAAATTCTCCCTCTCGTCTATGCTGAATGAATCTACAAGGGTTGAAGGCCTTGGTATTTATAGGCTTCAACCCCTCCCATCTCTCATGCTTCCGTCCAATGAGAGCAGAGATCCTCCCTTATCAAATCTCCTTGATTTGCTCCTTTTTCTGAAAATTCGTTTTACCATTGTTATTTTCCTTAGACACTTCGTTAGCCGAATCATTCTTTCTCTCATATTCGGTTAACTTTTCAGTAGTAGATAAAGTTGAAGCTAATGTCTTTACTTCCTGTCTTCTCAATTCTTGCTCAGCCTATGGACGTAAGCCAACAAGAAAGGAAAAGAGACGATCTTCATCTGACATATAGGAGATACAAAGCATAAGGGAAGTGAAGGATTGTACATACTCTCTATTGGTGCCTTTCTGTGTCAATGCACGAAGTTCCTTCCTTGCTTGGTACTCGACATCTTCCGGAAAGAACTGCCACCGCAGCTCCCTCTTGAAATCGACCCAAGTGTGGATAGGGTCCTCTCCCTCTTGCTCATCTCCCATGCGCCTTCTCCACCAGAGAATAGCATCATCAGATAAGAACATAGCAGCAGTACTAACCTTAGCTTGCTCGTCCGACAGCTTGCTTGCATGAAAATACTGCTCCACTTGTCATAGAAAATTATCTACGACCTTTGCATCTCTCTTTCCAGTGAAAGACTTTGGTTCACGCACTTTGGAAGGAATCGACCAGTCACGCACAACCTCCACCTTCTTGCTGTCCATCCATATCTGTCCTCCCCCTATCCAATGTCCAAGAAAGGACACCTCTTGCAACCCAAAGGAGCACTTCTCCTCCTTGACATACAATTGATTATTTCTCAACATTTCGAACACCTTTTGAAGGTGTTTCTTGTGCTCGTCCATACTCTTGTTGTACACCACGATGTCATCCAAATAAACAACGATAAACTTGTCCAAGTATTCAGAAAATACCTCGCTGATGAGAGTGAAAATTGTTGCAAGTGCATTGGTTAGGCCAAAGGGCATAACCATGAATTCGTAAGCCCCATATCTGGTTACACAAGTAGTCTTGCCCTCGTCTCCTTCAGCAATCCGGACTTGGTAATAACCACTTCAAAAATCCAATTTGGAGAAAACTTGCGCCTCTTTCAACTGATCATAGAGATCTGCAATAAGAGAAATAGGGTACTTATTCTTTATAGTTACCTTGTTGAGCACCCTACAATCGATGCACAGTCTCATACTTCCATCCTTCTTAGTCTAAAATAGTATAGGGGCCCCATAAGGTGCTTTGCTTGGTTCATACAGCAGCTCACTGGGTTGTCTTCGCCATTCATCCTGCTCTTTGGGCGCCATTCGGTATGGTGCTTGTGCTGGATTTCTTGCTCCGGGCTCAAGCTCTATGCGATGGTCCACCCCTCTCCTAGGTGGTAACCTCGCTGGAAGTTGTTCAAGCATGACATCTCTATACTCATGCAGTACGGCTTGTATCTCTTTAGGGGTAGGCATGACCTCTACCTGATCTATAGCACAAATAAAAAAAATGTAAGTAGAGCGGCCCTGCTTAAGACCTTTCTTAAGCTGGAGGGCTGATAGCATTAAGTCCTTTTTTGTTACATCTTTGTTGTCAAGTTCAGAAATAGTACAAGGACTTTGCTCGTCCATAATCCCCACTACCCCAACATGCGGCTTTACAAATGCCTTACAAACCGTGAAAAACTCCATTCCCAAAATCACATTGAAATCATCCATGACAACAATAGTAAAATTCAGAAATCCAACCCACTTGCCTATCTCCACCGGGATGTTCTTGGCAATGCCCTGGACTTCACGAGCAGCAGAATTTACAGCTTTCATTTTGCTCCCATTCTTCTCTCCTCATATATTTAAGCGCCTAGCCTGCTCCTCCGAAAGGAAGTTGTGGGTGGCGCCAGTGTCCACCACTGCTCTAACAGTACATCCAACAAGTGTTAGAGAGATAAAAAGAAGTTCTCTTGGGGGTCTTACCAGAAGTGGATCAGCCTTCTCCTCCTTTGAATGGACAACAGCATGGAGAAGTGTTAAGGAGCCCAACCCCTCCATTGTTCACCTCAGTTTGAGCAGCATTGAGGAACCTCTTTCTAAGACAATCCCTCGCATATGAAACAATGAACCTTCTTTTTCTGTTTGTCCCCTCGTTTCTTCTTTTTCGGCCTAGCCTTGGCATCCTTTGCCCATGACTTCTTCTCCCCTTTCTCCTTCTTCTTAAAATTCCTTTTACCATTGTTATTTTTCTTAGACACTTTGTTAGCCGAATAATTCTTTCTCTCATATTCGGTTAACTTTTCAGCAGTAGATAAAGCTGAAGCTAATGTCTTTACTTCCCGTCTTCTCAATTCTTGCTCAGCCCATGGGAAGTAAAGACATTAGCTTCAACTTTATCTACTACTGAAAAGTTAACCGAATATGAGAGAAAGAATTATTCGGCTAACAAAGTGTTTACGGAAAATAACAATGGTAAAACGAATTTTAAGAAGAAGGAGAAAGGGGAGAAGAAGTCATGGGCAAAGGACACCAAGACTAGGCCTGCAGAGAAGAAACGAGGGGACAAACAGAAAAAGAAGGTCCATTGTTTCATATGCGAGGGATTGTCTTAGAAAGAGGTTCCTCAATGCTGTTCAAACTAAGGTGAACAATGGAGGGATTGAGCCTAGGTTGGGCTTCTTAACACTTCTCCATGCTGTTGTCCGCTCAAAGGAGGAGAAGGCTGCTCCACTTCTGGTAAGACCCTTAAGAGAACTTTTTTTTATCTCTTTAACACTTGCTGGACATACTGTTAGAGCAGTGGTGGACATTGGCACCATCCACAACTTCCTTTCGGAGGAGGATGCTAGGCGCCTAAATATACGAGGAGAGAAAGATGGGAGCAAAATGAAAGCTGTAAATTCTGCTGCTTGTGAAGTCCATGGCATTGCCAAGAACGTCCCGGTGGAGATAGGCAAGTGGGTTGGATTTCTGAATTTTACTATTGTTGTCATGGATGATTTCAATGTGATTTTGGGAATGAAGTTTTTCACAGTTTGTAAGGCATTTGTAATGCCGCATGTTGGGGTAGTGGGGATTGTGGACGAGCAAAGTCCTTGTACTATTTCTGAACTTGACAACAAAGATGTAACAAAAAAGGACTTAATGCTATCAGCCCTCCAGCTTAAGAAAGGTCTTACGCAGGGCCGCTATACTTACATTGTTTTTATTTGTGCTATAGAGCAAGTAGAGGTCATGCCTACCCCTAAAGAGATACAAGCCGTATTGCATGAATATAGAGATTTCATGCCTGAACAACTTCCAGCGAGGTTACCACCTAGGAAAGGGGTGGACCATCGCATAGAGCTTGAGCCCGGAGCAAGAAAGCCAGAACAAGCACCATACCAAATGGCGCCCAAAGAGGTTGACAAACTGCGAAGACAACTCAGTGAGCAGCTGGACGCTGGGTTCATAAGGCCAAGTAAAACACCTTATGGGGCCCCTATACTGTTTCAGACTAAGAAGGATGGAAGTATGAGACTGTGCATCTATTGTAGGGTGCTCAACAAGGTAACTATAAAGAATAAGTACCCTATTCCTCTTATTGCAGATCTCTTTGACCAGTTGAAAGAGGTGCAAGTTTTCTCCAAATTCGATTTTTGAAGTGGTTATTACCAAGTCCGAATTGCTGAAGGAGACGAGGGGAAGACTACTTGTGTAACCAGATATGGGGCTTACGAATTCATGGTTATGCCCTTTGGCCTAACCAATGCACCTGCAACATTTTTCACTCTCATGAGCGAGGTATTTTCCGAATACTTGGACAAGTTTGTCGTTGTTTATTTGGATGACATCGTGGTGTCCAACAAGAGTATGGACGAGCGCAAGAAACACCTTCGAAACGTTGATAAATAATCAGTTGTATGTCAAGGAGGAGAAGTGCTCCTTTGGGTTGCAAGAGATGTCCTTTCTTGGACATTGGATTGGGGGAGGATGGATATGGATGGACAGCAAGAAGGTGGAGGCTGTGCGTGACTGGTCGATCTCTTCCAAGGTGATTGAGCTTAGGAGTTTCCATGGTCTTGCAAATTATTACAGGAGGTTTATCAAGGGCTTCTCAGTTATAGCAGCTCCCTTGACCGACCTTCTCAAGAAAGACCAAAAGTGGTAATGGACGGACTCATGCCAAAGAGCATTCCAACGGCTAAATGACACCATGGTGGCTGAACCAATGCTGCACCTTGCTGATTTCAGCAAGCCGTTTGAGGTAAATACAGATGCCTCCAAAAAAAAGGACATGAATCCTTTGTAGGAAATAATCTATTATTATGTATTGGATTCTTAGGAAGATGGACTAGTTCTAGTACCACCAGGTTTAAAGTTAAGGTAGATGATGTAGTAAATGTAATAGGTAATAAAGGAATCAAATTACTTAAACCTAGTAAATATTCTCAAGATATTTTAGTAGGACTAGAATGGAGTCTTAAATTTAGAGAAAAAAATAATTAGTCCCAAAGAAAGTATCATGTATACAGACACAAAGGGTAACATAAACATTAGATTTAATAGCTACGAACAGAAAAATACAGAGGACACTGAATCAATATCCAGTGAGAACTATGATTTAGTTAATATTGAATTAGAAACAGATGAAATAATATATCATAAGGAACTAGAATTAAAACTAGTAGAAAGAGAACTTCACCTGGAAGAAGATCTGATAAAAAATAAGAGGATAAAAGAAGAAAAATACTTGTATTACGACAGTGAAATGAACATTAGAATAGGAAAAATGCCTTTAGAACCAAAAGAAGATGAAACCTTAAGTATCAAAGAATATATGGATGAAGAAAGTTCTACTAACAATCCCAGAAGTAGTTACACTACGTATCCAAGACCTCCACCTAGAGAAGTATATTATTCAGGCAACATGCCTAGGATTCCTTATAGTGAACCCATAAATTTGGATAGAAAAATACATCAAAAGGGAAAACGAAAAGAAATAGAAAGACCTATAACTTTTCAGGAAAAGGGCAAAGGAAAAATTCTTAATCTTTCGGCCCATGATCCTCAAGAATGGACAACTGTATTAGACCTTTGGAAAAACCAAGTAGTATCAGATTATATCCAGAACTTTTCATCCCAAGATGTAGAAGAAATGTATAGGTACTTAGAAACACTCCTAGGAGAAAGCGTTAAAGCTTTATGGGAAAGCTACAAAAGAAGTAATCCAGAAGAATTTGGTCATTTAATGGGCCTAGGATCCAACCCTTATAATTTTGTTAACAAAGTTTACCAGTTAATAACAGGATTTAGGTTCTATAACACTACAGAAAGATGTTGTAGTTTACTTAGAACAACTTAGTTTACATAATTATAAATATGTTAAAAAATTCATACAAGACTACTTTTATTATAACTGCATTTCAGGTAATGCCTTTAACAAAGACTTAGGAATCAAATTATTTAGAAAACTACCTGAAGCTTTAGGAAAAGAAATTTATGATAAATGGCAAAACATAGAATCAGCAAACCCTACATCGGTATACTCCATCGGACAGAGAACAAAATTCATTATGATTGTTCTCCAAGAAAAATGTACAGATATCTAGATACAAAGATAGCTTAAGGGAGATGACTTTGGATTTTGCAAACAGATATATACTACTCAAGCTTATGGTCTAAAAGATTCAAGACAAAAACCTAGAAATAAAAGATATTTTAAGAAAGGATATTTTATCCGAATATCTAAGAGTAGAAAGCCTTACCTGAACAAAGATAGACGTGTCAGAAGATTCAACCCAAAAAGAACTTATAAAAATAAATTATCTTGTTATATTTGTTGTTAGACAGAATACTTAGCCAACACTTGCCCTAAAAGACAGAACATTAATTCTAGAAGATCCACCCTTGTAGAAAACGTACAACAAGATCTTATAGAAGTAGATGAATATATGTCAGACACAGAATCCATCTATAGTATTGTAAGCATACCCAATGCTCCTTTAGATACATCAGACTCTGATGAAGATCTTGTCCTAGACCTTAATATTGAAGAAAAGCTTGACCTTATGGATACAGTAATAGAATGTACCCATACCTGGTCCTCGAATACTCGTGTAGACAATAACCCCTGATTTAAATGCTCCTGGTATCCTAGTAAGAAACAAAGAGCAAAATGCACTCAATGTTTCCTAGAAGCTTGTATTCCTTGCTTAAAACTCTTAGGTATTGAACATGTAGAATCACCTAATCATAATAAGGTATACAATACTAAATTGGAAATTGTGGCCAGAAAAATAGAAAACTATGAGGCAGAAATAACTCTTCTCAAACATAGATTAGATACAATAGAAAAAGATTCTTATGATGGTATCACTGTAGGATTAGAAGAACCAGAAACTTCCTACCTATGTAACCAAGATAAATCTTTTTCCAGTATCCTTGTTAGAGCAAAGATTATTTTCCCTAACAAACAATCCCTCGTGTTAGATGCTTTAGTAGATTCCGGCTGTACCAAATGTATTATCCATAGAAGATTAGTTCCTCCTCAATTCCATAAGAAAACCAATAAACAAGTGTTTCGCCAACAGGGAGATGGTACCTATAACCCATATACAACCTATTTTGATGAAAGCAAAATCCAGTTCTTTACCAACTGTTCAACTTTTTCTGGATCTTATCCTTTACCTTTAACATTAGTTAGAGATCTCAAACTCAAAGTAGACTTTATTTTAGGTCTTAATTTTATTCTTCATAACAATGGTTCTCTTACTCCTTGTTTGCAATGTCCTTTTTACAACTATCTTTAGAATTAATCTTTTGTCTAATAGGGCAAGTGTTGGCTAAGTGTTCTGTCTGACAGAACATTAAAAGACAAAAGCGTTTTAGGAACTACCTTCTGGAAGTTTTTACAACTATCTTTTCCTTATCTTACGATTACTTTCATGCTTATACTTTTCATAATATTAGGCATCGTTCTTCTTACCTTAATACTTATTGCTTTTATTGTGTGCTGAGTATTTTCGTTTTTGTTCATATTTACTACTTTATTTTAAGACGTTATTACAGAAAGGTATATAAGGCTGGAAACTACTGGGTCAGGGCTAAGCCCTGACAAACGCCTCTGCCTCAATTGAGCCAAGCGTTGCTCTCGGTTGTCACAACGCCGCTGTAACTTTTTATGTATATTTGGTTAATTAATAAGATAATAAAACAGTTTTTGAGATTTGTTTTGCGAATATTACCTATATATTACTTATACTTAGGATTATTATATAATACCATAAGAGATTATTGTGCAATATCATAGGAACCTATAGCTACATATTGTTCTTGGTAATAATAGCATTACAATTATTTGGATATTTTATATTTCTCCCAGAACAAGTAGATAATCTTTTAGCCTCTGATATATTCTTATTCTTTAATATTTTAGCCAGAATCATAGATAGAACCTTAGATACATGATTTTTATCTTTATAGCTTTAACAGTAATCTTCTATAATTTAGTTATCTTTAGTTTTGTCTGTTTTACCTTGTCTTTATATTCATACAGAAGATTTGTAGAGACTCCTAGGCAAATATTTATACCTAGAAGACAAGTAATTAGAAGAACCCCAAATAATTCACCTCTAAATACTCCAGATTAAAGCAGATTAAAGTAGTACCCCTTCGAATTGGTATATAGAGGGAGGGAGGGGAGGGAGGGAGGGAGGGAGGCTAAGTGTTCTGACAGAACATTTAAGACAAAAGCATTTTAGGAACTACCTTCTGGCTAAGTGTTCTGACAGAACATTAAAAGACAAAAGCGTTTTAGGAACTACCTTCTGGAAGTTCTTACAACTATCTTTTCCTTCTCTTACGATTGCTTTCATACTTATACTTTTCATAATATTAGGCATCATTCTTCTTACCTTAATACTTACTGCTTTTATTGTGTGTTGAGTATTTTCATTTTTGTTCATATTTACTACTTTATTTTAAAACGTTATTACAGAAAGGTATATAAGGCTGGAAACTACTGGGTGAGGGCTAACCCCTAACAAACGCCTCTGCCTCAGTTGAGCCAAGCGATGCTCTCGGTTGTCATAACGCCGTTGTACCTTTTTATGTATATTTGGTTAATTAATAAGATAATAAAACAGTTTTTTGAGATTTTTTTTGCGAATATTACTTTATATTACTTATACATAGGATTATTATATAATACCTTAAGAGATTATTGTGCAATATCATAGGAACTTATAGCTACATATTGTTCTTGGTAATAATAGCATTAGAATTATTTGGATATTTTATATTTCTCCCAGAACAAGTAGATAATCTTTTAGCCTCTGAGATATTCTTATTCCTTAATATTTTAACCTGAATCATAGATACAACCTTAGATACATGATTTTTATCTTTATAGCTTTAAAAATAGTCTTCTGTAATTTAGTTATCTTTAGTTTTGTCTGTTTTACCTTATCTTTATATTCATACAGAAGATTTGTAGAGACTCCTAGGCAAATATTTATACCTAGAAGACAAGTAATTAGAAGAACCTCAGAATAATTGACCTCTAAATACTCCAGATTAAAGCAGATTAAAGTAGTACCCCTTGGTCGGGAGGGAGGGAGGGAGGCTAAGTGTTCTGTCTAATAGAACATTAAAAGACAAAAGCGTTTTAGGAACTACCTTCTGGAAGTTTTTACAACTATCTTTTCCTTCTCTTTCAATTGCTTTCATGCTTATACTTTTCATAATATTAGGCATCGTTCTTGTTACCTTAATACTTACTGCTTTATTGTGTGTTGAGTATTGTCATTTTTGTTCATATTTACTACTTTATTTTAAGACGTTATTACAGAAAGGTATATAAGGCTAGAAACTACTGGGTGAGGGCTAAGTCCTGACAAATACCTTTGCCTCAGTTGATCCAAGCATTGCTCTCGGTTGTCACAACGGCGGTGTACCTTTTTATGTATATTTGGTTTATTAATAAGATAATAAAACAGTTTTTGAGATTTTTTTTGCAAATATTACCTATATATTACTTATACTTAGGATTATTATATAATACCTTAAGAGATTATTGTGCAATATCATAGGAACTTATAGCAACATATTGTTCTTGGTAATAATAGCATTAGAATTATTTGGATATTTTAAATTTGTCCCAGAACAATTAGATAATCTTTTAGCCACTAATATACTCTTATTCCTTAATATTATAGCCTGAATCATAGATAGAACCTTAGATACATGATTTTTATCTATATAGCTTTAATAATAGTCTTCTGTAATTTAGTTATCTTTAGTTTTGTCTGTTTTACCTTATCTTTATATTCATACAGAAGATTTGTAGAGACTCCTAGGCAAATATTTATACCAAGAAGACAAGTAATTAGAAGAACCCCAAATAATTCACCTCTAAATACTCCTGATTAAAGCAGATTAAAGTGGTACCCCTCAGTCGGGAGGTAGGGAGGGAGGGAGGGAGATTAAGTATTCTGTCTGACAGAACATTAAAAGACAGAAGCGTTTTAGGAACTTACTTCTAGAAGGTTTTACACTATCTTTTCCTTCTCTTACGATTGCTTTCATGCTTATACTTTTCATAATATTAGGCATCATTCTTGTTACCTTAATACTTACTGCTTTTATTGTGTGTTGAGTATTTTCGTTTTTGTTCATATTTACTACTTTATTTTAAGACGTTATTAGAGAAAGGTATATAAGGCTGGAAACTACTGGGTGAGGGCTAAGCCCTAACAAACGCCTCAGCCTCAGTTGAGCCTAGCGTTGCTCTCAGTTGTCACAACGCCGGTGTACCTTTTTATGTATATTTGGTTAATTAATAAGATAATAAAACAGTTTTTGAGATTTGTTTTGCGAATATTACCTATATATTACTTCTACTTAGGATTATTATATAATACCTTAAGAGATTATTGTGCAATATCATAGGAACTTATAGCTACATATTGGTCTTGGTAATAATAGCATTAGAATTTTTTGGATATTTTATATTTCACCCAAAACAATTAGATAATCTTTTAGCCTCTAATATATTCTTATTCCTTAATATTTTAGCCTGAATCATAGATAGAACCTTAGATACATGATTTTTATCTATATAGCTTTAATAATAGTCTTCTGTAATTTAGTTATCTTTAGTTTTGTCTGTTTTACCTTATCTTTATATACGCACAGAAGATTTGTAGAGACTCCTAGGCAAATATTTATACCTAGAAGACAAGTAATTAGAAGAACCCCAAATAATTCACCTCTAAATACTCCAGATTAAAGCAGATTAAAGTAGTACCCCTCCGAATTGGTATCCAGAGGAAGGGAGGCTAAGTGTTATGATAGAACATTAAAGATCGAAGCGTTTTAGGAACTACCTTCGGGCTAAGTGTTCTGACAGTATATTAAAAGACAGAAGCATTTTAGGAACTACCTTCTGGAAGTTTTTATCACTATCTTTTCCTTCTCTTACGATTGCTTTCATGCTTATACTTTTCATAATATTAGGCATCGTTCTTGTTACCTTAATAATTACTGCTTTTATTGTATGTTGAGTATTTTCGTTTTTGTTCATATTTACTACTTTATTTTAAGACAGAAAGGTATATAAGGCTGGAAACTACTGGGTGAGGGCTAAGCCCTGACAAATGCCTCTGCCTCAGTTGAGGCAAGCGTTGCTCTAAGTTGTCACAACGCCGTTGTACCTTTTTATGTATATTTTGTTAATTAATAAGATAATAAAACAGTTTTTGAGATTTGTTTTGCGAATATTACCTATATATTACTTATACTTAGGATTGTTATATAATTCCATAAGAGATTATTGTGCAATATCATAGGAACTTATAGCTACATTTTTTTCTTGGTAATAATAGCATTAGAATTATTTGGATATTTTATATTTCTCCCAAAAAAGTAGATAATCTTTTAGCCTCTGATATATTCTTATTCCTTAATATTTTAGCCAGAATCATAGATAGAACCTTAGATACATGATTTTTATCTTTATAGCTTTAACAATAGTCTTCTGTAATTTAGTTATCTTTAGTTTTTTCTATTTTACCTTATCTTTATATTCATACAGAAGATTTGTAGAGACTCCTATGCAAATTTTTATACCTATAAGACAAGTAATTAGAACAACCCCAAATAATTCACCTCTAAATACTCCAGATTAAAGCAGATTAAAGTAGTACCCCTCGGTCGGTCGGGAGGGAGGGAGGGAGGGAGGGAGGCTAAGTGTTCTGTCTAATAGAAGCGTTTTAGGAACTACCTTCTAGAAGTTTTTACAACTATCTTTTCCTTCTCTTTCGATTGCTTTCATGCTTATACTTTTCATAATATTAGGCATCATTCTTGTTACCTTAATACTTACTGCTTTTATTGTGTGTTGAGTATTTTCGTTTTTGTTCATATTTACTACTTTTTTTAAGACGTTATTATAGAAAGGTATATAAGGCTGGAAACTACTGGGTGAGGGCTAAGGCCTGACAAACCCCTCTGCCTCAGTTGAGCCAAGTGTTGCTCTCGGTTGTCACAATGCCGGTGTACCTTTTTATGTATATTTGGTTAATTAATAAGATAATAAAATAGTTTTCAAGATTTGTTTTGCGAATATTACCTATATATTACTTATACTTAGGATTATTATATAATACCTTAAAAGATTATTGTGCAATATCATAGGAACTTATAGTTACATATTGTTCTTGGTAATATTAGCATTAGAATTATTTGGATATTTTATATTTCTCCCAAAACAATTAGATAATCTTTTAGCCTCTGATATTTTCTTATTCCTTAATATTTTAGCCTGAATCATAGATAGAACCATAGATACATGATTTTTATCTTTATAGCTTTAACAATAGTCTTCTGTAATTTAGTTATCTTTAGTTTTGTCAGTTTTACCTTATCTTTATATTCATCCAGAAGATTTGTAGAGACTCCTAGGCAAATATTTATACCTAGGAGACAAGTAATTAGAAGAACCCCAAATAATTCACCTCTAAATACTCCAGATTAAAGCAAAATAAAGTAGTTCCCCTTCGAATTGGTATCTAGAGAGAGAGAGAGAGAGAGAGAGGGTCGGAGGGAGGGAGGGAGGGAGGGAGGGAGGGAGGGAGAGAAAGAGAGAGAGAGAGAGGGAGAGAGAGAGAGAGAGAGAGAGAGAGAGAGAGAGAGAGAGAGAGAAGAGAGAGAGAGAGAGAGAGAACAACCTATCCATAATAGGAAACATAACACTAAGTTAGAAATTATGGCCAGAAAAATAGAAAATTGTGAATTACTCTCCTCAAACATAGATTAGATACAATCGAAAAAGACTCTTGTGATGGGATTACAGTAGGCATAGAAGACCCAGAAACTTCCTACGTCTGCAACCAAGACAAATCCTTTTCTTGCATACTTGTCAGGGCCAAGATTGTTTTCCCTAATAAACAATCCTTAATATTAGATGCCTTAGTAGACTCTGGCTGTACAAAATGTATCATCCATAGAAGAGTCGTTCCCCCTCAGTTTTTCATGAAAACAACTAAATAAGTTTTTAGCCAACAAGTAGATGGTACTTATAACCCATATACCACCTATTTTGATGAAGGAAAGATCCAATTCTTTACCAACTGCTCCACCTTTTTCTGGATCTTATTCTTTACCTTTGACATGGGTTAGAGCATTGCTAATATACTTTTATGTATTATGTATTAAACACACACAATCTATAAAACTTAGCAAACAATAAATGCAGTAAGTACTAAAGCGAGAAGAACAATTCCTAAGGTTATGAAAAGCACAAGCATAGAGAATCTTTTAGGTTCCTATATATTCTTAATTATTAATATTATAGTTAGAATCGTAGATACATGATCTTTGTCTTTATAGCCTTAGTAATAGGTTTTTGTAATTTGTTTATTTTTAGTTTTATCTGTTTTACTTTGTCTTTATATTCTTATAGAAGATTTGTAGAAACCCCTAGGCAAATCTTTATACCTAGAAGACAAATAGTAAGGAGACCTGCAAATCATTCAGCTTTAAATACTCCAGATTAATCAGTACCTCCACCAAATTGGTATCAGAGCCCTAAGACCTGGAACCCTCCAAAAACCTAGATTATTTAGACCTTAGACTTCCATCAAGATTTGAGATAAAATATATACGTCCTAATTCCCTTAGGTGTCATTTCAACCGTGAAGAACATATTTTACATGGGAATAATCCCCAATTAAATACTATCACAGATCTTATTATAAGTCTAGGTAATAATCTTCAAACAAAGTAACCGAAATAGAATTCACTTTAACTAAGATACAAGACGAAATTAAGACTTTAAAAATAAAAACAAAAAACTCTCTAAGAATTTAGACTATCTAAAAAGTAGTAAAGGATCGCAACAAAATATTGATAAAGAAATAGATTTAATATCCCAGAAATTGAAATGTATCACAATAGAACCCAAAACCTCCTTAGCTAAAAAACCATGGCACTTTCACAGCGAGGTGAAGGATTTACCTCGGAAATAGGAAGTTCTTCTAGAAACCTTAATATAATAGACAGAATAACAGGAAGGAGAAGTGTAGACCAAAGAGATATACAATTAGATGAAATAATAGATATAGATCAAGACATTACTATATTTAGCAATAACCAATTAAACCTTCATAACCCCAGACAATTATATAGAACAGGACCATTAAACTTTAATACCGGATTATTTAGACATTACCGAGAAATCCAGATTAGTTGTGTAGGACAAGATTCTGTTAACATTAACTTAATAGCAAAACAAGCCTTTAAAGAAATAGGGGTAAAAGGATTCATTTAGGTCTGATTGTAATAGGGGTAAAAGGATTAGGACGAAAACATCTAGGAACTAAAACCTTACTTAGTATCTATGATGATAGATGGGCAGACCCTAAAAAGGCAATGTTATGAATCACTGAGGTAGATATGAATCAAAATGGAGGAATATTTTATTGCTCCTTACACTTCCTTATTGGACTACAAGATTTTAGAAAATATATCAAAATAGGTATTCAGACAAAAGGATATGAATCCTTTGTAGGAAACAATCTTTTATTGTGTATTGAATTCTTAGGAAGGTGTACTTGTTCTAGCACTACTAGGTTCAAGGTTAAAATAGATGATGTAGTTAATTTAATAGGAAACAAAGGAATAAAATTAATTAAGCCTATTAAATATTCTCCAGACATTTTAGCAGGATTAGAATGGAACCGTAAATTTAGAGAAGAAAAATTAATCAGTCCTGAAGAAAGTATCATGTACACAGATACTAAAGGTAACATAAATATTAGATTTAATTGCTATGAACAAAAGAGTATAGAAGATACGGAATCAATCTCTAGTGAAAATTATGACCTAGTCAATATAGAATTAGAAACAGAAGAGATAATATACCCTAAAGAATTATATATATATATATATATATATATATATATATAGAGAAAGAGAGAGAGAGAGAGAGAGAGAGAGAGAGAGAGAGAGAGAGACAGAGACAGAGAGTCTGGTCTACAGGTTCTATACCTAGGGCTTTTAGACAAGGGATACATGCTTCTAGGAAACACTGATTGCATTTAGCCCTTTGTTTTTTGCTAGGATACCAAGCACACTTAAAACAAGGATTACTATCTAACCCTGTATTCCATGACCACGTATGTACACATTCTGAAGTAGTGTCCACTCTTAAAGTTTTTAATTACTCAGAAAATATTTTTTTAAAAGGGATCATTTTTTTAAATCAATTTTGGTGAGACGATTTGGCCTGCTCATTCATTCATGGGGTGCCATACTGTGAAAAGATCATGCTTGTAATGTTAGAGCTTAGGTGTTGCATGGGTTCAGTTATGCAGTGGAAAGTTGAATTTACTTTTACCTGTGTCGGCCTAGTTGAATCCTTGGGATAGCCCACACTAGTCAGCATCCCTTGCATACAAATAGTTGGCACACAATAAACCTTTTCTCATATACACAAATCTGTCTACATACAAGATATTCGAGAGCTCCTTTGAGTCTCTATGTCAATGTCTGATTGATTGGCACTCATCCAGCCCCCCTATATATAGTTGGGGAAATTGCTGGCCACATGCCCCTTCGAATGGTCATGTGCTTCTTGGCGCATGCCTCCTCATGTACAACCGCCCCAACTAGCACCCCAAGACCCACGTGACTAGAAACCGTTTAGGAACCATTATAAGCTGAATTTTGATGGTAGCGCCTTTGGGAACCGGGGTTTGGATGGTTTTGGCATGGAGATTTTTAATTCGGGTGGCACTGCCATACTCTCTTACTGTGGCCCTCTCGGAATTGCTAACTCAACCATTGCTGAGCTCTCTGGTCACCTTCACGGCTTGTGTATTTTTAAGGATCGCTTTAGTGGTCTCCTTATCATGGAGGGAGACTCCAAGGTCATCATCGGTTGCTGCTCCACCTCATCCTTCCCCCCGTGGCGTCACTGACAGATTTTTCTTGATATTTTGGATATCGTATCCACCATTTCTTGTACTTCGTCTCATATACTTAGATCAGCCATTTCGGTTGCTGATTTGTGTGCCTATTCCCCCCTTCAATCTCTTATTGTTAGGGGAGGTCTCCCTTGATGTATCTTCCCTTTCTTTGAAATAAGTTTATCATCATTAAAAAAAAAAGGTTGGCTGCCACTAATCTGACTTACCTCCATGCCTTGGTGTTCAGGCACTAGTCCGTATGTGCCCAACCTATACGTGCAGTGCCTAGGGATGGCATCAAGTCGAGTCGAGCCGATTTTGAATCTGCATATGTTCAAGCTGGGCTTGATTTAAATACTTAGAACTCAAGCTAGAGCCGAGCCCAGCGTTAAGCTTAAAATTGGAATTGAGCTTGAGCAGGGTTCAAGCTCCAACCTACATTTAAAACTTTGCATAAAATACAAGTCAAATAAACTGTGCATAAAATTATGCATAAATTTTACTTAAAATTGGGCATGACCTTTGTACATAAACTCTACATAAAATTGTCTATAAACTCTGCATAAAATTGTTTATAAACATTGCATAATATTATGCCAATGTGACTTATATAAAAACATGACCTATATACAAAAAGTGACTTTTACATACAGTTCCCACTCTCTTGAGCCTAGCCAAACTCGAACCTGTATATGTTCGAGCTTTGCTTGATTTGAATACTTTGAACTTGAGTTCGAGCTCAAGCCCAAGAATTTTAACCAAATTTGAGCTCAAGCTCGAGTCGGGTTTGAACTTTAACCTACATTTAAAACTTTCCATAAAATAAATATTGAATATTAAGTTCAAAGAATCCTAAAAGTATGGAAAACAAATAGAGATAATTTTGCATATCAGAGTTATTAAGAAACAAAATATGACTAGATCTATAACTCATAAAGGATCTCAAAATAATTTGTATTGCATAAATTATGTACTACATTGCATGGAGAGAATAAGGATGAAGGAGATCAAATGGGAGAAATGAGCTTACCTATGGCTGACATATATTTCGTGACTTTCATCTGCAATGCCCAGGTCAGCAATGCCTAAATGCGGTTGTGCGATGAAGAGATTGAAAGCGCTAAAGATGGAACATGGCGGAAATAGGTTGAGGAAGGACTGAAATACGAAACTTCCCTAAAAATCTGAGCATGCATATTACCTGTGGTTGGTAATATGCATGCTCTCTTTTCTTTTCTTTTCCATTTTCCTTGTGCATCCAAACAAGAGAAACCACATTTCTCTTTTTTTTCTCTCTTATTTTTCATGGGCATCCAAACAAGAGAATCGATCTTTTAGTCCCATTCCTTGTCTTGAGTAAATCATCCTTGACGTCCGTCATTTTTGAATAACTGGTGCACCCAACATTGTCAATAATACCATTCAGTTTGACATTGTGCACAACCCCTTTAGGGAAAAACCTCGCAAAAGGGATCCAGTCCTGGTTATGAAAAAGTTGAGTCTCATCCCGCTCCGACCACAGATCGTAGCCTCCAGAAAACTGAGACCTGTTAGCCAAAGCCTTCAACTGCTCATCTGCTTTGATGGAAAAGAGAGTTGGGGCTTGTTCAACAATCTCCCACGGTAGCTCAAGCTCAGAAACTGCGGCTCTAAGTTCCACCCTCAACCTCATTTCATAAATTTGGCACTCACGGCAAAGACGGGCCTTTAGGAGCTGTTTGGCTTTTTTGGCCTGCATCCGCTTCCACTGCCAGTTCGAGACTCCGCCGAGGTAGGTACAAGGCCCCCCACCCAGTTTGTCATGAGGTCAGATGAGCCTAAACTCACTTAGGCTAGCGGAACTCCAACTCCCGTGATAGCCTACCTTCAATTCGTCAAAGGTAGTACAACCTCTCACCCCTTAGATCAACGTTGCAAACTCCTTCCTCTCAAATGAAGCACAAGCAATGAAAAGATAGAAAGACAATGGAATAGGAAGAGAAAGTAACCTTGTATTAATACTAGAGAAGATTACAAGAAGTGGCCGTCCAAGGTGGAAGGCCAGCACTCTACAAAAACTCTCCCTCTCGTCTATGTTGAATGAATCTACAAGGGTTGAATGCCTTGGTATTTTTAGGCTTCAACCCCTCCCTTCTCTCATGCTTCCGTCCAATGAGAGTAGAGATCCTCCCTTATCAAATCTCTTTGATTTGATCCTCCATTCAAATCCCTTGATTTGCTCCTTTTTCTTAAAATTTGTTATACCATTGTTATTTTCCTTAGACACTTTGTTAGCCGAATTATTCTTTCTCTAATATTTGGTTAACTTTTCAGCAGTAGATAAAGCTGAAGCTGAAACTAATGTCTTTACTTCCCGTCTTCTCAATTCTTGCTCAGCCCATGCACATAAGCCAACAAGAAAGGAAAAGTGATGATCTTCATCTGACATATAGGAGATACAGAGCATAAGGGAAGTGAAGGATTGTACATACTCTCTAATGGTGCCTTTCTGCGTTAATGCAAGAAGTTCCTTCCTTGCTTAGTACTCGACATCTTTCGGAAAGAACTGCCTCCGCAACTCCCTCTTGAAATCGACCCAAGTGTGGACGGGGTCCTCTCCCTCTTGCTCATCTCCCATGCGTCTTCTCCACTAGAGAATAGCATCATCAGATCAGAACATAGCAATAGTACTAACCTTAGCTTGCTCGTTCAACAACTTGCTTGCATGAAAATACTGCTCCACTTTCCATAGAAAAATATCTATGACCTTTGCATCTCTCTTTCAAGTGAAAGACTTTTGCACACGCATCTTGGAAGGGATCGACCAGTCACGCACAACCTCTACCTTCTTGCTGTCCATCCATATCCGTCCTCACCCTATCCAATGTCCAAGAAAGGACACCTCTTGCAACCCAAAGGATCACTTCTCCTCCTTGACATACAACTGATTATTTCTCAACGTTTCGAAGTTGTTTCTCATGCTCGTCCGTACTCTTGTTGTACACCACGATGTCATCCAAATAAATAACGACAAACTTGTCCAAGTATTCGGAAAATACCTCGCTCATGAGAGTGAAAAATATTGCAGGTGCATTGGTTTGGCCAAAGGGCACAACCATGAATTCGTAAGCTCCAGATCTGGTTACACAAATAGTCTTCCCCTTGTCTCCTTCAGCAATCCGGACTTGGTAATAACCACTTCGCAGATCCAATTTGGAGAAAACTTGCGCCTTTTTCAACTAATCAAAGAGATCTGCAATAAGAGGAATAGGGTACTTATTCTTTATAGTTACCTTGTTGAGCGCCCTGATATCGATGCACAGTCTCATACTTCCATCCTTCTTAGTCTGAAACAGTATACCATAAGGTGCTTTGCTTGGCCTCATGAACCCAGCGTCCAGCAGCTCACTGAGTTGTCTTCGCAGTTTGTCCAACTGTTTGGGTGCCATTCGGTATGGTGCTTGTGCTGGCTTTCTTGCTCCGGGCTCAAGCTCTATGCGATGGTCCACCCCTCTCCTAGGTGGTAACCTCGTTGGAAGTTGTTCAGGCATGACATCTCAATTTCATGCAATACGACTTGTATCTCTTTAGGGGTAGGCATGACCTCTACCTGCTCTATAGCACAAATAAAAACAATGTAAGTAGAGCGGCCCTGCTTAAGACCTTTCTTAAGCTGGAGGGCTGATTGCATTAAGTCCTTTTTTGTTACATCTTTGTTGTCAAGTTCAGAAATAGTATAAGGACTTTGCTCGTCCATAATCCCTACTACCCCAACATGCGGCATTACAAATGCCTTACAAACCGTGAAAAACTCCATTCCCAAAATCACATTGAAATCATCCATGACAACAATAGTAAAATTTAGAAATCCAACCCACTTGCCTATCTCCACCGGGACGTTCTTGGCAATGCCTTGGACTTCACGAGCAGCAGAATTTACAGCTTTCATTTTGCTCCCATCTTTCTCTACCCGTATATTTAGGCGCCTTGCCTCCTCCTCCGAATGGAAGTTGTTCTCTTAAGGGTCTTAACGGAAGTGGAGCAGCCTTCTCCTCCTTTAAAAGAACAACAACATGGAGAAGTGTTAAGGAGCCCAACCTAGGCTCAATCTCTCCATTGTTCACCTCAGTTTGAGCAGCATTGAGGATCCTCTTTCTAAGATGATCCATCGCATATGAAACAGTGGACCTTCTTTTTCTGTTTGTCCCCTCGTTTCTTCTCTTCCGGCCTAGCCTTGGCGTCCTTTGCCCATGACTTCTTCTCCCATTTCTCCTTCTTATTAAAATTCTTTTTACCATTGTTATTTTCCTTAGATACTTTGTTAGCTGAATAATTCTTTCTCTCATATTCGGTTAACTTTTCAGCATTAGATGAAGCTGAAGCTAATGTCTTTACTTCTCGTGGGCTGAGCAAGAATTGAGAAGACGGGAAGTAAAGACATTAGCTTCAGCTTTATATTTTGCTGAAAAGTTAATAGAATATGAGAGAAAGAATTATTCGGCTGACAAAGTGCCTAAGGAAAATAACAATGGTATAACGAATTTTAAGAAGAAGGAGAAAGGGGAGAAGAAGTCATGGGCAAAGAATGCAAAGGCTAGGCCAGAAGAGAAGAAATGAGGGGACAAACAGAAAAAGAAGGTCCATTGTTTCATATGCGAGGGATTGTCTTAGAAAGAAGTTCCTCAATGCTACACAAACTAAGGTGAACAATGGAGGGATTCAGCCTAGGTTGAGCTCCTTAACACTTCTCCATGCTGTTGTCCGTTCAAAGGAGGAGAAGGCTGCTCCACTTCCGATAAGACCCTGAAGAGAACTTCTTTTTATCTCTCTAATACTTGCTGGATGTACTGTTAGAGAAGTGTTGGACACTGGCACCACCCACAACTTCCTTTCGGAGGAGGAGGCTAGGCGCTTAAATATACTAGGAGAGAAAGATGGGAGCAAAATGAAAGCTGTAAATTCTGCTGCTCGTGAAGTCCAAGGCATTGCCAAGAATGTCCCGGTGGAGATGGGCAAGTGGGTTAGATTTATGAATTTTACTATTTTTGTCATGGATGATTTCAATGTGATTTTGGGAATGGAGTTTTTCACGGTTTGTAAGACATTTGTAATGCCGCATGTTGGGGTAGTGGGGATTATGGACGAGCAAAGTCCTTGTACTATTTCTGAACTTGACAACAAAGATGTAACAAAAAAGGACTTAATGCTATCAGCCCTCCAGCTTAAGAAAGGTCTTAAGCAGGGCCGCTCTACTTACATTGCTTTTATTTGTGCAATAGAGCATGTAGAAGTCATGCCTACCTCTAAAGAGATACAAGCCGTACTGCATGAATATAGAGATGTCATGCCTGAACAACTTCCAGCGAGGTTACCACCTAGGAGAGGGGTGGACCATCGCATAGAGATTGAGTCCGGAGCAAGAAAGCCAGCACAAGCACCATACCGAATGGCGCTTAAAGAGCTAGATGAACTGCAAAGACAACTCAGTGAGCTGTTGGACGTTGGGTTCATAAGGCCAAGTAAAACACCTTATGGGGCCCCTATACTGTTTCAAACTAAGAAGGATGGAAGTATGAGACTGTGCATCGATTGTAGGGCGCTCAACAAGGTAATTATAAAGAATAAGTACCCTTTTCCTCTTATTGCAGATCTCTTTGATCAGTTGAAAGAGGCACAAGTTTTCTCCAAATTGGATTTTTCGAAGTGGTTATTACCAAGTCCGGATTGCTGAAGGAGACGAGAGGAAGACTACTTGTGTAACCAGATATGGGGCTTACGAATTCATGGTTATGCCCTTTGGCCTAACCAATGCACCTGCAATATTTTTCACTCTCATGAGCGAGGTATTTTTCGAATACTTGGACAAGTTTGTCGTTGTTTATTTGGATGACATCGTGGTGTACAACAAGAGTATGGACGAGCACAAGAAACACCTTCAAAACGTTGAGAAATAATCAGTTGTATGTCAAGGAGGAGAAGTACTCCTTTGGGTTGCAAGAGGTGTCCTTTCTTAGACATTGGATAGGGGGAGGACGGATATGGATGGACAACAAGAAGGTGGAGGCTGTGCGTGACTGGTCGATCCCTTCCAAGGTGATTGAGCTTAGGAGTTTCCATGGTCTCGCAAATTATTACAGGAGGTTTATCAAGGGCTTCTCAGCTATAGCAGCCCCCTTGACCGACCTTCTCAAGAAAAACCAAAAGTGGCAATGGACGGACTCATGCCAAAGAGAATTCCAACGGCTAAAGAACACCATGGTGGCTGAACCAGTGCTGCACCTCTGTACACAAAAAAAATTGACAAGTACTAAGATGATGGAGAGGTGGTCCAAAAATCTGTGTTACAACTGTGATGAACCATATCGGGTTGGTCGTCAGTGCAAAAGATTGTTTTTGATTGTACGGTTGAAGATGATGATATCGAGGTGACAGAGGATATGATAGAGGAAGCACCACCGGAAATTTTCTTGCATGCAATTACTGGGCAAAAGTCACCCTAAACCATGCAAGTCAGAGCTCAGATCTTCGATCGGGAACTCGTGGGCCTAGTGGACTCAGGGAGCACCCACAATTTTCTTAGTTTGATGGCAGCCCAGCACCTGTAGTTACAGATTCTTCCCCATCTGACAGCCACAGTCTCAGTGGCCAATGGGAGAAGGTTCCTAGCTACGGAATCTGCAAGGTGATAAATTTTACTATTGGCACTACTTTGTTTCATGCTGAGTTTTTTGTAATTCCTCTGGCTGGTTTTGATATGGTGTTGGGAATCAAATGGTTACAAACGTTGGGACCCATTTTGTGGGACTTTTCTGCATTGACAATGAGTTTTGTCGTACGTGGTAGCCAAATGCTCCTACAAGGAAGTCAGATAGGAACACAACAGCACATTCATTCTCTGACTACCCCGGATAATTCAGTAGGCAGTATTGATGGGTTCTCCGACATTTTCTGTGAGCCTATAGGGCTCCCCCCCCCCCCCCCCCCCCCCCCCCCCCTCAGACAGTGTGATCATCGGATATGTTTGAAACCAGGGTCAGATGTGGTAGTTGTTCATCCGTATCAGTATCCTCACCTCCAGAAAGATGAGATTGAAAGACAGTGTTAGACGATGCTACAACAGGGCCTTATTCGCAGCAATAGGTCCCCTTTCTCTTCACTAGTTCTGCTCGAGAAGAAACATGATGGGACTTGGCGCTTTTGTGTTTATTATCGTGAGTTGAACGCGCTGACAGTGAAAGACAAATTTCCCATTCCGGTGGTGGAGGAGCTCCTCGATGAGCCACATGGATCGTGGGTCTTCACAAAATTAGACTTACAGTCTGGGTATCATCAGATTCGCATGCATTCAGTAGATATTGAAAAGACGGCAT
The DNA here is from genome assembly GCF_029961685.1 of Aristolochia californica. Lineage (NCBI taxonomy): Eukaryota > Viridiplantae > Streptophyta > Magnoliopsida > Piperales > Aristolochiaceae > Aristolochia > Aristolochia californica. The sequence continues at coordinate 11,272,666 of NW_027181837.1, forward strand.
TCCGAACACATTACAACCAATTTGAATTTGTGGTCATGCCTTTTGGGCTATCAAATGGTTTTTCTAGTTTCTAGAGGCTAATGAATGAGGTATTTAGCTCTTACCTTCGGAAATTCGTACTTTTTTTTATGATATACTCATATATAGCAAGTCTCGAGATGACCACTTAGCATATTTGAGAATTGTATTTGATTTATTGCGAGCACACCAATTATAATTGAAAAGTCCAAATGCTCCTTTGGGGCATCTCATGTTGCTTACCTGGGCCACATTATTTCCCATGAGGGGGTCATTGTTGATCCCAAGAATATTCACGCCATTAGTGAGTGGCCACAACCTCAGTCTTGCTCAGCATTACGCGGATTCTTGGGTTTGGCAAGCTATTATCGGAAATTTCTTCGGAGTTTTAGTCCGTTTCTAACACCTTTGACAAAACTCCTTAAAAATAATTCCTTTAAGTGGAACGAGGAGGCTTCCATGGCATTTGACGCACTCAAGAATTCTCTTGCATCTACACTGGTGTTATAGCTCCCAAAGTTGGATGACTTGTTTGTCATAGAATGCGATGCTTTTGGTGGGGACATTGGGGCTGTGTTGCATCAAAACTCCCACCCCATTGCTTATTTCAGTCAACAGTTGGCCTCTCGTTATCAGAAATTGGCTGCATATGAACCCGAGCTGATCGGGTTGGCCAAAGAGGTCCAACACTGGTGGCCATATTTATGGGGACGTACTTTTCTCATCCGTACTGATCATTATAGTCTCAAGTTCTTACTTGAGCAGTGTCTCATGATGTCACCACAGCAGCATTGGATTAGTAAGTTGATGGGCTTTGATTTCTCAGTGGAGTATCGTGCAGGCAGATTAAACAAGGCGGCGGATGCCTTGTCTAGACATTTTGAACATCACAGCTCGTCTATGCAGTCAGCCAGCCATGTTTTCTCATTCTAGACACGGTCTATGATGTGCATGCCACACTTCTAGCACTAAAAGAGCTGCACCAAAAAATTTCCAATGGGGAGATGGATTCTAAGAGGTACATTCAGGATTCACTAAGTTGCTATAAGCAGTGGATTTACCTTTCGACCACGTCCGAGTTGCTTCCAACCATTCTCTCAGCTTATCATGATTCTACCCATGAGGGGTTACAGAAGACGTTGTGGCGTATTCGGGCGGATTTCTATTGGCCGGCTATGAAGTCCTCCATTACTACATATGTCTCCGACAATTTGGTATGTCAAAGGAACAAATCAGATCATTTGAGTCTTGCAGGCCTTCTCCAGCCTCTCTCTCTCCCTACTCAGGTATGGGCAAATATTTTGATGGACTTCGTGAAGGGTCTTCTCCTCTCAGCCGGGAAGTCTATTTTGTTTGTGGTGGTTGATCGCTTCTCCAAGTATGGTCATTTTATCCTGATGGCTCACCCCTACATGGTAGCTCGCGTGGCACAGACCTTCTTGGAGCATATTGTATGCTTACATGGCATTCTTGAATCTATTGTGAGTGACCGGAACGCGATTTTCACGAGTACTTTCTGGAGGGAACTGTTTCGACTGAGTGGAACACAATTGAAATTTTCCTCCGCATATCACCCTCAGACGGATGGCCAAACCGAGGTGATTAATCAGAATATCGAGATGTATCTCCAATGCTTAGTGGGAGATGAACTGAAACAGTGGGTTCAATGGCTACCCTGGGCAGAATACTATTATAACACTTCATTCCACTCGGCCTTGCAGTCCTCTCCTTTCCAGGTTCTTTATGGGAGGACCCCCCAAGGCTTCTTTCTTATACCAGAGGCACCACTCGCGTGGATGCCATTCATGAGGCACTCATGGATCGAGATCAGGTGTTGAAGACGTTTACAGGCCGGCTATGAAAGGCTCAGGACCGGATGACTACGGCTTACAACAAGGGCCACCGGGATTGTCTCTTACACGGTTGGGGACTATGTGTGGCTACGTCTCTGGTAGTACCGACATCACTCTCTCGCCGGGCTAGCGCGCCATAAGCTCTCCCCCAAGTACTTTGGGCCCTTTGCTATTATTCAACGCATCGGGCAGGTGGCGTATCAATTACAATTGCCGGACACAGCAAAGCTTCATGATGTGTTTCATGTCTCACTATTGAAACCTCACAAGGGGCCAGCCTCTTCTTCCCCACCGTTCCTTCCTCCAGTGGACAATGGTCACGTCATTCTGACACCCTACGCGGTGTGACGGGCACGTGTGCGAATGACCAATGGGACATCCTTGTGCAGTGGACCTCTATAGACCCCGAGTCAATGACATGGGAGCGGTTAGAGACCTTCAAACAGGTCTATCCAACTTACGCGCTTGAGGATAAGCTCTTTCTCCAAGGGGAGGCGGATGTTATGGACTCAATAGCACATCGAGTCACTCAGAGGAGGAGACAATGACTCACCAAGTCACCTACTTTTACTTTTATTACTTATGTTGCTTTTAATTTGGAATTTTATTGATTATGTAATAAGACTTGAAGGTAGGGGTATAGTTTGGATTTATAACCCTAACCCTAATCTATCTTGGCGTGAATGACCCTATTTAAGGGTAAGAATTGAGAAATAAAATAAGTTCGGATTTAGATTAAAATAGAGTAATTAGGTTCTTGCTAGGTTCCCTATCCTAGGGTTCTTGGTGTGAACTATCCTTGGTGGTTTGCTGCATCCATTGAGGAGTCTTTGAGGAGTTCATGGAAGGAAAAGGAAGAGGAATCATCCTTCTCTTCCAAGCTGCAATAGTTATCCATCTCTTCCATGAACCAGCAGTGAGGGAAGGAGGTTTTACATGAGCCTTAGCATCAAGAAAGAGGTTTTCGAGTTGTTGGTTGAAGGAGGTCTTCAAGTGGTATTTTTATCTATCTTTTCTGAGTTTAGAAGAGCTATAGACTGTCTTCTTTGCATACAACATTGGTAGTTGCATGAATTCAGAAATCCAACTCATTGACGTGCGGTATAGTGTGGGGTTTCATAATTGGATTCTTAAACAGTCTCTTGATTGATTGGAGCATTTATAATTGAGAAAAGGAAACTCCTTTTCAATTATAACGTGTGAGGGAAGTAAAAGAGAGTTTCTTTTCACAAAAAACGTGTTAAGAAACCCTCTAATAGTGCTGGATCCTTATTTGACTCACCAACTTACTAGATCCATGGCTAGGGACCATAACAGTCTACTTTCCAAAGAAGAATGATTTGTTCCAATCGGAGTTATCGACAGAGAGATATTGATATTTCAATGAACAAAGGTCAGTTTGAAAAAAGGTTCGAGCAGCTTCAGCAATCTTTAGATTCTGAGGTATTTTTTGCTATCAAGAACTAGACTTTATATGAAGAAATATATATCAAAAGAAATTTTTGTAAGTGTATTCTTTTACCTATTCAACCAATTTTTTATCCGAGTTATCTACATAGAGAAATTGATATTTGAAGCAAGAAAGGTTAGATAGAAAAAATGGTTCGAACGACAGCAAAAAGCATTAATTTTTTAGGTATTTTATGCTATCAAGACAGAGAATTTATATGGAGAATTATATATCAAACGAAAGATAAGTAAGTATATTTTCTTACCTATTAAACCAATTCACTTTATGATTTTTTTATAAGGAGATATTGATCTTGGAAGAGTCAATGGTTGTTCTGGAAAAACAGGAGAAATAGAACTTAGTTCGGCCAGATGACAGAGACCGAAACCTATCAGATTATTTATCTTATGATAATCATATTTTATGAAGAGATGTTATACTTGGATGAAATTTACTTAAGTCTACTTTCAGAAGGAAAAAAATTCATGTCAATCTGATCTATATTGAAATATATATTCGAATTGAAAAAATCAAAGGTCATGTTGGTATTCTGTAGTATTGAAAAATCCGAATTTATGCCAATTGTTTTGCATCACTTTTTAAATTGATCAGGAAAATATCTCACTTCTCCATGGTTAGAGGGCTTATTTATAAATCTCTATTATTTGGGTTTATTGCTACATCTATGATATTTGGTTCAAGTTGGGATCATTGCCATTACCTCCTAGCTTGAGGGGGAGAAGTAGAAGAAGAACAAGAAAGAGGTATTTTATTCCTAATGTTGTGGACAAGTTTATGTGACCAAAATATTCAAGAAAAGGGGAGCATAAAATATGAAGCTTGTGCATCTAAGAAGGAAAATTTTATATCGGATTATTTCATGGGTTCTTTTACAAAGTTTATTATTTGGCTCGTGTTATATGTGTTGGAAGATGGTCATGTTATATTCAGCTGCAACTATTATGTCTCTTTGGGGACATTATTATTGAATAAGAGGTGGCCTCATGTCATCATTTATTTTACCCTGTCAAAAAGATCAAAATTTTTGTGGTTGGGAATCCACGACGGAGGAACTTCTTCCCCGTCAAAAAGATGAAAATTATTTGTGGTTGGGAGTCCACAATGGAGGAACTTCATCCCTATCAAAAATATGAAAACTATTTGTGGTTGGGACTCCACGACGGAGGAACTTCATCCCTGTCAAAAAGATGAAAACTATTTGTGGTTGGGACTCCACGACGGAGGAACTTCATCCCCATCAAAAAGATGAAAATTATTTGTGGTTGGAAGTCCATTACGGATGAACTTATGATTACATCTATGTTATCTCCCCTGTAATGGCTTTTATGTCTCCTACCACTAGAGAGTCGTTGTCCTATGGAGGGACACGGTGGTGGACACTTCAGAGCAATGCCAAGAGACATACTACCGATAGCAGTGGAGTGTGCCCTACATCCAGCATTAAGACTGGGGTATGAAGCAATGGCTTACCGGTTAGGAGTGATTTTTACTCTCACTAATAATGTTGTAGGGCCTCATGGAAGGACGCAACATCGTGAGGGGGAATGTTGGAAGATGAAGGCATATTGAAAGTGTGCCATTTTATACAAAAATATTTTATACATCATTTGCAGCAAGCTGGGAGTTCATGTTGTTCTCTCACCTCCAACTTGAGGGGGAGAGTTGGAAGATAAGTTCAAGCCCAAATTACCAAGGAAGTCCCACATATGTAAGATTATTATAAGATGGGCCACATGACCAAGAAAGGCCCACAAGATGTGCCCAAGCCCATAAGAAGTAGGACTCACAATGATAACCAAGAGCTGGCATCCTTATTACATCAGTTGGAAGATCAAGGACTCACAAAAGTATCTTTATCTTAGGGTCACGACCAAGAAGAGTTTTAGTTTAAGTTATATTTGTCTTTTATCAATATTGAGTTACCTAATTATGTTAGGACTTACCTTAAGTGTTAGAATTTGGGTGTAATTGGGACAAGGGTAGTTTTATTGTAATTGGACTCTACTAACTTCCTCTATTATAAATAGAGGTTCATGTACTCTGATGACAACAAGTTATTGATGTCAATGAAGTATTTCACTTTTTCATAAATTCAACAGATGAGTATCAAAACCATCAAGCAAACTATTAATCTTGAGAATCAAGATTCTACTCTAAAATTATTAGAGTTAAAAGATCTCAAACATTATTTAAATAATACTGACAAACATAAATATATGCATATTGGATGCATTCAATTGTATTCAAGCATTTGACTTTATTAGGCATTAATACATGTCTACAGGCCATCCTTAGGGAGAATCGATGTTTAGATTGGAAACCTTATCTAATGGGAATAGTTGAAACGAGTCTCATTAGAGGACCGGTCTACTTTAATGTCCATCCTAATCTGACCTTATCCTTAACAGATCAAAATCTGTTAGAAGCTCTTCAGCTTAGGATCCTTACCACAGGATATCATTTTATCTCTAGCACAGAGACTATAACAGTAATTTCTAGAATTCCTCTTAAAATTATGAATACATTAGCTCCTAAGGTCTTTCAATTACCTGAAATGAGTAAAAAAAATTTAATAGAAACCGATTTGTTGAGTGCAAAAGTGGCTACACCTAGAATGATAAATTGGGACGAAATACAATTTCCAAACACATGAATTATCCCTTAGGCTGTCCCACATAAACCCTTGATCAATCAAGCTATTGATCAAATAATCCAAGCCACAGATGGTGATGTGATCATCAATTTCAACGAGCGAACTCAATTTTGAGTTTCATTTTCATCATTTTATAAACATTATAATGTCGGATCTACTTCCAATATTCGAGAGGTTGATGATAAAATCTCCTTTAAAGATGATACTTGTCTTAAAGGGTTAAAAACTTTGGATTCCCAAATCCCCCATGGAATCAATGAGGAGAAGGAGAATGAGCAAATTACTTCAACTCCTAGTGAAATTACTGGTTTTAGACTATAGCTATGTCTGGTTACCTATATAAATGGGTTGCGGATTTCATTTTGAAACACCCCCCCCCCCCCATTCCAAATTAATAGACAACATACTCAAGCAGAATTATTTGACCCGGATAATCAGGAATTTAGAAATTGGTTTTTTCAAAAATTATGATCACAAGGAGAGGACACAATTGTGTCAAGAATTTTATGAACATCTAGAAGAACACATCTGGTTTAAAATTCATAAAATTAGGGATGTTCCCACAATTTTCATGTTAAGTAAATTAAAGAAATAATGGAAACTCCAATCGGGCGTTAGTATTCAGGCAATTCATCCTAAGCTAGCACCTCCTCAGAGCAGCCACAACATGTTGAGGCTATCACTTTTGTCGATTCTAAAAAACAAGGAAACTATTTAGAACTAATTAGAAAACAAAATAATTTTAAAATTTTAAATTTAAAGACAATAAGTAATCAATTAAATCGAAGATAATATTCCATTAAAGAAATAGATCAAGGTCATTAATCAATAATCTTTGATACTATAGGACAATAAACCCTTATTTAAACTTCCTGTCCAAATTACGGATTTTAAAATTGATAATCATAAAGATGACATCATTGAATTCATGTATAGACTCAAAGGTCTAAGCATAAATACAGTAGAACATCATGAAGAATATTTCGTTTATGTTTCTTCTTCAAATTCTGGGGATTCATCATCCTATGATCCTGAACAATATTTAGGCAAATCCTTTGCTACAAAAAAAAAATTCAGGATTAAAAAATATAATTCATACTACTGATTTTCAGGACTCCATGATTTAAGTCATGGAGAAAAATGAGAGCGACACCATTGGGAGAAAACTGGAGGTTATGGACTTGATCCAAACCCTCCCCCATAAGGTATATTTTTAGATATCAAAACTATCAATATTACAAGTATACCCTTCACCCTAATAAGAGTGAAGAAGAGATAGGAAACGTAAACTAATTACATCAGTGCCACCCTAATTACATCATATATTCCAACACTCCCCCTCAAACTGGGAGGTAATGGTAGTGATCCCAGCTTGAACCGAATAACATAAATGTAGTAATAATCTCCTCCATCATGGTGTCCCAAGGATAAGTACGAAATTGGACACAAACTCTCAAAGGGTAAAAATGGATCATAAAACATAAGTCGAAACCAAACTCAAGGATTTCGCACGAATATAGTAAAAATAATCACTAAAGTGGGCAATGCCTGTCATTCACAAGACGGCGATAAAAGACCCACGGGTACCAATTAAAAGTCTCAATAGACTTTAAAGACCCATATGAATAAAAGGGACAACCAAAACAATGCTTTAAAAGGGTTGGCTAATAAGGGTAAGTCAGAGTCAAATAAATGATGGTAGAAGAAAGACTGCCAAAGGGTAATGGGTAATGGGTAAAGAGGAATATACAATGCTAGGGCCACCATGTGATTTATTTTTCTAAGAAATTCAAAACTTGCATCAAACGAACCAATGCCAATGACAGTCAGCAAATAATGAACCCAAGGCAAGCAACCAAGGAGTTTCAGAAATAATGTCTCAATCAAAGAGACACAATAGCAGTAGCGGAAATGGGCCAATGACCAGATAATATGCACCATATGTGCAGTTATATAGTAGCAGATAATCGATAAATAATAGAGGTCCTTAAAAATAATAAGGACATGAAAGAGTCCACAACGAGTCCATCAGTAAATAAGGAAGTTGCACCAAATCCGGGTAATAATCCAAGATAATAATCCAGCCAGAGACCGAGAACCGAGTTGAACCGAGTCAAATAATAGACCAATATAGCCGAGTTGTGAGAGGAATCAGCATAGAACTCGGGACCCAGACACATATACCAAGGCAAAAAAACATAAGTGGTCAATGCTGAGTTGTCTCACTGACTTGACCCGGACCAGGTTGACTCGGTCTGAGTTGATCCGAGTTGACACGGTCAGAAACAAAACCAGTAACTACCCTTGGGTTGCTAGGTTGCGACAGGCGCTGAACCGACGCCACATTAATTTTTTCCTAACTTAGGAAAATCAAAATTTCCAACAGTGTCTTCTTCCCACGGTGCCGAAAAACCAGAGATCACGACGAACAAAGAAAATCAATCCAGGCAAATAATCAAGCTCCAACCAAATTTACGGAGCAGATCAATACGGCTTCCAGAATAAACTCCTCTCAATAAACATGAATAAAATCAATCCAACAAGGAAGATAAAAATTTTTGGAAGTTCATGGATATGTATCTCGGTATGAAAATGCAACGGAAGCTGAAAAATAGAGATGGCAATCAAAGGAGTTTTTGAAATCTTCTATTAATCAGTAAACAACAGAGAGCTGACGACTCCTTCCCCACTCGTTTCGGTCTCCAGGCAGATTAATCGGTGTGATGAGTTTCAAGAAAATCTTTTCGAAGATAGTCTGTAGATACTTTCCGATCACAACAGTAAAATCAGGAAACGTCACCTTCTCCCCCACGACGGTGAATAGCTCGGAGATGAACTTCTTCTTCCTCGCCCTCACCAATGCTAGTGAGGACTCGCCGGAAACAATATTCTTGACAGAATAAATAATCCAAGGAACAGAAACATGGCTCGGCAGTCTCACAACAAAATCATCTACTCCGGTTCTGAACAAATCGAAAAACCAGAGAGAGCTAAGACGTATTGTTGCGGCCACGGCGTTGAACCAGTGATAATTTTTTGAAGATAAAGCCGCAAAGGAAATAATCCAGCGAAGCAGAGACGAGACTTTCTTCAGAAAAAATTTGCCAGCGAGGCTAGTGCCAGTAACAACGAATGTCTAGGAAGGCAATTCTGAATGCAAAATTGGACTAGAAGTTTTCCTAGATCTCTCACCGATGCAAAAAACCAGCGGATAAAGTATACCGGGGGATGAAAATCAATGACCAGCCAACCACCAGCCAATATGACGAAAGACGAGAGTCAACTGATTAATGAGAGGAGCAAACCTTACTCAGAAAAACAGAACCTTACCGCAACAGCTCAAGAAAGTTGAGCTTGATTCAGGGCCAGAGGATACTGCCCATGATGGAACTAGTAGCGAGACCAACCAGCGGGGTCAGGCACCAGATCTTCAAGGCATCGGGCTATGTCTCACGAAGACAGAGTAAAACTAGAAGTAAAATAAAAAATAAACAAAGTTTTAACTATGAAAAAAAACCATCAGAAAAGAAAAAATACCATAGCTACAAGTCCTAAAATACAATGCTCTGATACCATGTTGACTTTCATGACTCCATGATTTAAGTCATGGAGAAAAATGAGAGTGACACCATTGGGAGAAAACTGGAGGTTATGGACTTGATCCAAACCCTCCCCCACAAGGTATATTTATAGATATCAAAACTACCAATATTACAAGTATACCCTTCACCCTAATAAGAGTGAAGCAGAGACAGGAAACGGAAACTAATTACATCAGTGCCACCCTAATTATATCGTATATTCCAACACATACTATAGAAATTCTACAAAAAAAATGGATCAACCTGGTTTTCATAAATTAAATTATGATAAAAAAATCCCAAAGACAGTGGGATGTCCGTAAAAAAATCCACTACCATAGGCCAACTCCCCAAGACCTATTGAATTAAGAAAATTTATATATTGTTTTGATGGGTGATCAATATATGAATGGAATGTGGATGGCTTATTTGTATACCAAATCTTTGAATTATGCAGAAGAATGCTCATATATAAAACCATTTGTTGGTAGAATAAAAGTTCCAATAGGAGTATTACTGAAAAGATTACCACATGATTTTCTGGAGCCCCAAAAGGTTGGTGGGATAATGTGATCACCATTGAACAACAACAAGTATATCATTCCCACAGAATAGTACAAACTGGATCAGGTCTTACCCAATTAAGGGATGAGGATGCTATTTATACTTTGATTTCAGCTATCCTACATTTCATAGGAAAATTAACTTCCCAAACAACAAAGGGAGAGAAATGTTGCAAAACCTTAACTCATAGCCATTTTAGGTGGTATAAAGATGTGTTCATCACTAAGGTGATGCAACGGCTTGATGCCAATAATGAATATTGGAAAGCCAAATTCTTTGATGAATTACCAACTCTCTTTGCTTCATGTTGAATTTATGAAAAAAATATACACTTCATTGACTTCATTAACTTATTATAATCAGAGTACATGAACCTATATTTATAATAGAAGAAGGTAGTAAAGTCCAATTACAATAAAACTACCTTTGTCCAAACTATACCCAAACTCTAACACTTAAGGATAAGCCTTAGCATAATTAAATAACTCAATATAAATAAAATAAAAACCTAACTCAAACTAGAACTTTTCTAGGACGTGACCATAAGATAAAGATGTTAGCTCGTGGTTATCTTTGTGAGTCCTTCTTGATCTTTCAATTAGCTTGAGGTAATCTTTGTGAGTTCTTCTTGATCTTCCAACTTATGTGATAAGGATGCCAGTTCGTGGTAATCATGTTGGGTCCTACTTCTTACATGCTTGGACCCATCTTACAATACTCTTAGATATGTGGGCCTTCCTTGGTCGTGTGGCCCATCTTACAATACTTTTAGATATGTGGGCCTTCCTCTGTCATGTGGGCTTGGGCCCTATCTTCCAACACTCCCCCTCAAGCTGGGGGTGAGAGAACATCAAGAACTCCCAACTTGGTGCAAATTATGTATAAAGCCTTTTGGTATAAAATGTCAGTCCTCCAATCTTCCAACACTCCCCCTCATGCTAGTGCTCTCTTCCATGAGGCCCAGCTAACCAATTTAGGGGGGTATAATATAGATGAAATAATAAGTTCCTCTGTCATGGTGTCCCAACCGTTAACATTTTATATTTTTGACGGAGTATTAAGTTCTTCAGTCATGGAATCCCAACCATTGATAATTTTTATATTTTTTGACGGGGTATTAAGTTCGTCCGTCATGGAATCCCAACAGTTGACATTTGATATTTTTGACGGGGTATTAAGTTCCTCCATCATGGAATGCCAACCATTGACATTTTTTATATTTTTTTATGGGGTATTAAGTTCCTCCACCATGGAATCCCAACCGTTAAATTTTTTGATAATTTTGACGGGGGCAAATAAATAATGGTATGAGGCCACCTCTTCTTCAATAATAATGTCCCCAAAGAGACATAATAGCTGCAACTGAAAATAACACGACCATCTTCCAACACATATAACACGACCCAAATAATAAACTTTGTAAAAGAACCTATGAAATAATCCGATATAAAATAATTTCTTAGATGCACCAACTTCATTAGTGACCCCCCCCCCCCCCCCCCCCCCCCCCCCCCCCCCCCCCCCCCTGAATAGTTTGGTCATATAAACTTTATCCACAACATATAGAATAAATTACCTCTTTCTTGTACTTCTTCTAGTTCTCCCCCTCAAGCTGGGATGTAATAGCAGTGATCCTAACTTGAACCAAATATCATAGATGTAGCAATAAGCCCAAATAACAAAGATGTATAAATAAGCCATCAAACTAGGGAGAAGTGAGACATTTTCCTAATATATCAACTCAAAAAGTGACGCAAAAAAATTGGCATAAATTCGGATTTTTCAATACAACAGATTACCAACATGACCTTTGATTCTTCCAATACGAATATATCTTTAAATATAGATCAGATTGACATGATAATTTATCCTTCTGAAACTAGACTTAAATAAATTTCATCCAAGTATAACTTCTCTTCATAAAATATAAATATCAGAAGATAAATAATCTAGTAGATTTCGGTCTCTGTCATTTGGCCTAAGAACCGTTTCTCCTGTTTTTCCAGCGTGACCATTGAATTTCCAAGATCAATATATCCTTATAATAAACTCAGATTGAGATATGTTTGAATAGGTAAAAAAAATAGACTTATAGATCTTTCTTTTGATATATAATTCTCCATATAAAGTCTCATTCTTGATAGCATAAAATACCTCGTAAGTCGAAGCTTTCTGCTACTACTCGAACCTTTTTTTCAATCTTACCTTCACTACTTAAAATATCAATTTCTGTTTGTAGATAAATCTGATTAAAAATTGGTTGAATATGTAAGAGAATATACTTACATATATTTCTTTTGATTAAATATATATATATATATATATATATATATATATATATATATATATCCATATAAAATCTCGTTCTTGATAGCATAAAATACCTCTGAAGTTGAAGCTTTCTTCTACTGCTTGAACCTCTTTCGCAATCTGACATTAGCTCATTCAAATATCGATTTCTCTTTGTAGATAACATCAAATGGAAAAAATAGTTTTTCCTTAGAATATAGACTCAAATATCTTTCTGAAAATATATCATTTGCAATATGAAAATCTCAGTATAGAGGTGAAAAATGTAAAGCAAACTATGAGTGAAGGGACTGAAAAAAAATAACTACGAACCTAGACTTATGATTTAGGGTTTAGAGAAAAGGATCTCTTTATCTCTATGGGTAGACCAAGTCAACTCACAAAACCTACTCTAATACCATGTTGAATTTATGAATAAGTGAAACACTTTATTGACTTCATTAACTTATTATAATCAGAGTACATGAATTTATTTTTATAATAGAGGAAGGACGTAAAGTCCAATTACAATAAAACTACCTTTGTCCTAATTACACACAAACTCTAACACTTAAGGGTAAGCCTTAGCATAATTAAATAACTCAAATATAAATAAAAGACAAACATAACTCAAACTAGAACTCTTCTAGGACGTGACCATAAGATAAAGATGTCAGCTCGTTGTTATCTTTGTGAGTCCTTCTTGATCTTCCAACTAGCTTGTGGCTATCTTTGTGAGTTCTTCTTGATCTTTCAACATATGTGATAAGGATGCCAGCTCGTGGTAATCATGGTGGGTCCTACTTCTTACATGATTGGGCCCATCTTACAATACTCTTAGATATGTGGGCCTTCCTTGATCTTGTGGCCCATCTTACAATACTCTTAGATATGTGGGTCTTCCTTGGTCATGTGGGCTTGGGTCATATCTTCCAACACTTCAAAGGTAAGGAAGAAGTTACGCAATGAGGTAAGGATAATAAACTACCAGAATTACACCTAGGGTAACTTAATCAGTGCCATAGCAACAGAAGGTTTTGTATTATGCAATGACTTAAAACTCCAAGCTCAACTTCGTAAGCGAAATCTTATCGAGAAAAAAAGCTCGCAGAATTCTGGGAGCAATTTGCTTGTGATAATTCTAAACAATTTCCCCTTTGACACAAGGGACAAGGAAAGGAAAACTTTGATCCTTTCTATGCTAAAAGAGTAGAAAATACTAAAAAAAGAAACCTTATCAAAGGAACTTTCTAGAATCTAGAATTCTCGATTCCAGGGCTCGCAAGAGCAAAGATAAAAAGCAAATTATCTGTTATAAATGTGTGAAATTCGTCATTATTTAAATAAATGCAAAACAAAAGAGAAATTTAATCAACTAGATATAGATGAAGCATAAAAAAATATAGCTAGCTAAAATTCTCTTAAACTCTGATTCCAAGAATATTGAAGTTTATTCCTCAACATCAAGCGAATAAGTAGTCAGAATAGAATGTAGCTACTCTAAAAATACTCACTCAAAATCGGTAGCTCTAATGAATCAACTCAATGTTCTAATAAAAGAACATAAGGTAGTCTTAGTGGATATCGATCAAGAAGATGACCATCTAATAACAAAGTTGTCTAATAGAAGAATATCTAGAACATGACAATAAGAAAATCCAAGGTCCTTGTTCCCTAAAAGAAGTTTATAGGAGACTAGAAGATGAGGCTTCCAAAGAAACTAAACATCCTATCTCCCTTAATCAATTACAAAGAGAGATTAAATAGATCAAAACAGAACTCAAGCAATTGAGAACTTTATATAATAAGTTTAAAATTTTTAGTGGTATTCCTAATGCTTTTTGGGATAGGAAAAAGAGATTCTATTTTCTATAGAGAGTTTTGTAAAGAGTTCCTATTTTCTCTTTAATTTCCGATGTTTCTAAGTTTTGTTCTAAGGTTAAAAAAATACTTCCTTTATATAATTTGTTGTTCTTTTAAATTTCTCAAGTGTTCGATCTTATTTATAAAGCTCACCTTTGTTGTTAATGGTTTTAATAGGCACGATTTTCTCCTAGAATGGCATGCCTAATATTACTTGTTGAGTCATATTTTTTACTAATATAAAATTATTTTATATGCTGTGATTTCAATGCAGATTTTTGCATTATTTAATTTGTATTCTATTTGCTTTTCTGACCACTAGCATTGGCTAGGTTTTGAGTGGTTTTCTCAAAGTATTGAGTGGTTTTATTATATAAAGTTCTCAATTTTTTGAGTTCTGTTTTGACCTCTTTAATCTCTCTTTGTAATTGATTAAGGAAGATAGGATGTTTAGTTTTTTTGGAAGCCTCATCTTCTAGTCTCCTAAAAACTTATTTTAAGGAATAAGGTTGAACACCTTGGATTTTCTTATTGTCTTGTTCTAAATATTCTTCTATTAGTCATCTTTTTATTAGAGGATTGTCTTCTAGATCGATATCCTCTAAGGCGTCCTTTTGTTCTTTTGTTAGAACATTGAGTTGATTCATTTGAGCTACTGATTTTAAATGAGTATTTTTAGAGCAGCTACATTTTGTTCTAACTTCTAATTCGCTTGTTGTTGACAAGTAATAACCTTCAATATTCTCAAAATCAGAGATTAAGAGAATTTTAGCTAGTTGGATGTTTAATCCTTCATCTATGTCTAGCTTATTAAGTTTCTCTTTTGTTTTGCATCTGTTTGAATAGTGAAAATTTTTGTTGCATTTATAGCAGGTAATTTTGTTTTTTTCTTTGCTCTTGAGAATCTTGGAATCTAGAATTCTAGAAAGTTCCTTTTATAAGGTTTCTTTTTGAAATATTTTCTACATTTTTTCCATAGAAAGGATCAAATTTTGATCCCTTGTCCCTTGCGTTGAAGGGGAAATTGTTTAGGATTATCACAAGCAAATTGCTCACAGAATTCTGCGAGCTCTTTTTCTTGGAAAGATTTTGCCTATTGCTGGAAGATGGGCCCAAGCCCATAAGATGTGGACCCACCATGAACACACTAGCTAGTGGAACCCACCATGATCATGTGAGGTGGCATTATGAGTCTTACACAATAAGAAGTCTTACATAGCCAAAATTATTATTGAAGAAGGTCTCACTAAGGAGTTTCAGTTTAAAGGAGTTTTAGTCATGTTAGTTTTCTATTTATATTGGGATATTTAATTATGCTAGAACTTTGTTGGAAGTTGGGTTCAAGCCCACACGACCAAGGAAGGCCCACATATCTAAGAGTATTGTCAGTGGGCCCAAGCACATAAGAAGTACGACCCACCATGATTACCAAGAGCTGACATCCTTATCACATAAGTTGGAAGATCAAGGACTCTCAAAGGTAACCACGGGCTGACATCTTTATCTTATGGTCATGTCATAGAAGAGTTCTAGTTTGAGCTATATTTGTCTTCTATTTATATTGAGTTATTTAATTATGCTAAGGCTTATCCTTAAGTGTTAGAGTTTGGGTGTAATTGGGACAAAGGTAGTTTTATTGTAATTGGACTCTACTACCTTCTTTTATTATAAATAGAGGTTCATGTACTCTGATTATAATAAGTTAATAAGTCAATGAAGTATTTCCCTTTTCCACAAATTCAACATGGTATCAGAGCGGGTTCTATGAGTTGACTTGGTCAACCCACAGATATAAATCCTTTTCTCTGAACCCTAAACCCTAAGTCTAGTTTTATTTGTGTTTTTCACCTCTATAATGAGACTTTCATATTGCAAATTATATATTGAAAGAAAAATATTTGAGTTTATTTTCCAAGGAAATCTATATTTTCAAATCGAAGTTATTTACAAAGAGAAATCGATATTTGAATGAACGAAGGTCAGATTGCAAAAGAGGTTCTAGCAGCACCAGAAAGCTTCATCTTCCAAGGTATTTTATGTTATCAAGAACGAGACTTTATATGGAGATTTATATATCAAAGGAAAGATCTATAAGTACATTTTCTTACCTATTCAACCAATTCTCGATCTGAATTTTTATAAGGAGATATTGATCTTGGAAGAGTCAATGGACATGCTGGGCAAAAAAGGAGAAACAGTGCTTAGTTCGGGTAGATGACAGAGATCGAAATCTATTAGATTATTTATCTTCTGATAATTATATTTTATGAATAGAATTTATACTTGGATGAAAGGTATTTAAGTCTAGTTTTAGAAGGAAAATATTTCATGTCAATCGGATCGATATTTTAAGATATATTAGCATTGGAAGAATTAAAGGTCATGCTGGTATCCTGTTGCATTGAAAAATCCGAATTTAAGCCAATTGTTTTGCGTCACTGTTTGAGTTTCTATATCAGGAAAATATCTCACTTCTCCCTGGTTTAAGGGCCTATTACTACATCTAAGTTATTTGGGCTTATTTCTGCATCTATGATATTTGGTTCAAGCTGGGATCATTGTCATTACCTCCCAACTTGAGGGGGAGAAGTAGGAGTACAAGAAAGAGATATTTTATTCTATATGTTGTGGATAAGTTTATGTGACCAAAGTATTCAAAAAATGGGGATAACAAAAGATGAAGCTTCTGTTATCTAAGAAAAAATATTTATATCGGATTATGATTATTTTATGGGTCCTTCTACAAGGTTTATTATTTTGATTCGTGTTATATGTGTTGGAAGATGGTCGTATTATATTTAGCTACAAATATTATGTCTCTTTGGGGACATTATTATTGAAGAAGAGATGGCCTCCATATCCTTTCTCATATCATCATTTATTCGACCCTATAAAAAAATATCACGGCTGGGAAACCATGACGAAGGAACTTAATACCCTGTAAAAAATATCACTGTTGGGAAACCATGATGAGCCCTGTCAAAAAAAAAATATCATAGTTGGGAAACCATGATGGAGGATACCCTGTCAAAAAATATCACGATTGAGAAACCATGACGGAGGAACTTATTATTACGTCTATATTATACCCCCCGGAATTGGCCAGGTAGGCCTCATGGAAGAGAGCACCAGTGTGAGGGGGAGTGTTGGAAGATGGGAAGACTACCCTTTTATACAAAAAGATTCTATACATCATTTGTAGCAAGCTGGGAGTTCATGATGTTCTCTCATCCCCAACATGAGGGGGAGTGTTGGAAGATGGGTTCAAGCCCACATGACCAAGGAAGACCCACATATCTAAGAGTATCGTAAGATGGGCCCAAACACATAAGAAGTAGGACCCACCATGATTTCCGCGAGCTGGCATCCTTATCACATAAATTAGAAGATTAAGAAGGACTCACAAAGATAACCACAAGCTAGCATCTTTATCTTATGGTCACGTCATAGAAGAGTTTTAGTTTGAGCTATGTTTGTCTTATATTTATATTGAGTTATTTAATTATGCTAAGGTTTATCCTTAAGTGTTAGAGTTTAGGTGTAATTGGAACAAAGGTAGTTTTATTGTAATTGCAATCTACGACCTTCCTCTATTATAAATAGAGGTTCATGTACTCTGATTATAATAAGTTAATAATTTAATGAAGTAATTCCCTTTTCCATAAATTCAACAGACTTATCTTTAAGTATTAAAGTTTGGGTGTAATTGGGAGAAAGGTAGTTTAATTGTAATTGGAGTCTACTACCTCCCTCTATTATAAATAGAGGTTCATGTACTCAGATTACAATAAGTCAACGAAGTATTTCTATTTTTCATAAATTCAACATGGTATCAGAGCAAGTTCTATGAGTTGACTCGGTCAACCACAGAGGTAATGTGATCTTTTCTGATTTATTATCTCTAGCAGTTTAGGTTCGTATATATCTTTTTTTCAGTCCCTATACCTGTTATTTAGTTTACATTTTTATCTCTATACTGAGTTTTTCATATTGCAAATTATATATTGACGAAAAGATATTCGAGTTTAATTTTCAAAGAAAAACATTTTTTTTTTCAATTAGAGTTATATACAAAGAGGAATCGATATATGAAGCAGGAAAGGTCAGAATGCAAAAGAAATTGAAGCAGCAGCAGAAAGCTTCAACTTCTGAGCTATTTTATGTTATCAAGAACGAGACTTTATATAGAGAATTATATATCAAAAGAAATATCTATAAGTCTATTTTCTTAACTATTTAACCAATTCTCTATTTGATTTTTTATATTGAGATATTAATCTTGGTAGAGTCAGTGATAATGTTGGAAAAGGGGGAAGAAGTACTGCTGCTAAAAAATATCATAGAACGACTATGACGCGCCCAAGTTTGGAAGAAGGATGTCTACAACAAAGGCCATAGTGAGGTCTCTTTTGAGGTTGGGGATTATGTGTGGCTACGGCTCCAGCCCTACCGTCAGCAGTCTCATGTGGGACCTCCACGACATAAGCTCTCTCCCAAATTTTTTGGGTCGTTCCCCATTCTTCGACGCGTGGGACCAGTCACCTTTCAGCTCAAATTACCGAACACGGCCAAATTTGAAGCCACATTCTGGGGCGCAGCCTACATCCACTCCATTCCTACCACCGGTTGATAATGGCGAGTTTATTGTTACCTCTGCTGTGGTGTTATGCTCTCGGCTAACCAATGACCATTGGGAAATTCTCGTTCAGTGGACGGACATTGACCCTGACGTTGCAACATGGGAACATGTGGACATCTTCAAACAAGTCTACCCAGCTTTTGAGCTTGAGGACAAGCTCTTTCTCCAAGAAGAGGTAGACGTTGTGCACTCAATAGCACACTGAGTCACACAACGAAGGAGGAAACAACAACTCCCTCAATAGGATTTATTTCTTATATTACTTTGAGTAGGATTTATTTCTTACATTGTTTTAAGTAGGAGTTATTTCTAATTACTTTTATATGTAGGGGCAATATGGGAATTATTGTAACCCTAACCCTAAAACTCTATGATGTGATCTATTTAAAGGGAAAGAATGAATGAATGAGGCAATCTTTGAGATTTTAGAATAACCTAGTGTAAACTGGCTGAGATCACCTCTTGATCTCGAGTTTAGGGTTTACTCCAAAAATCCAACATATCCTTCACCTCCATTGCCATCCATCTTCATCCATCTTCCATCACCAGCATCCCAAGTAAGAAGAGGAGCATCCTGCCCATTTTCCAAGTCCAAAGAGAAGGTCTTTCCTCCTTCGCGGCAGCAGCAGCAAAAGAGGCCTCAACTCCTCCCTTATCGAGCAAAAAAGTGAGGATCTTCATCCTCAGACCCTGAGCAGTCCTAGTGCAACGTGGGAGCTGATCACAACAACAAAGAAGAGGTAATAATCTATTCCAAACTCATGTTTCAAGTTCATTCAGAAAGAAGGTTGCAATCTTAGCTCGAGCAGCAACAAAGAGGGCCAAACCCTCTTTGTCATTATCAAGAAAAGAGATCAGCTTACTCTAGCAAGCTCAGCATTGCTGTGGATTATCCTACCTTTCATAGCAACTCCTTAGGACCATCAAAAGAGGAGCTTTCGTCCTGGCGGAGCACTAGTCAAGAGAAAGACTCACGTACAGACCCTTGACATGAAGTGAGCTTTAATTCTGAGTGCTGGAGTCGCAAGTTCCACGCCGTGTTACTCGATCCATGACCTGGGACCGTAACATGATCATTCATTTTCACTACCTTTGAAAGTCTTCGAATGTCAATGCTTTGTTCATAATTCATTTCCTAGACACAACAAACTTGATCCTAAATCTATCAAGTGTATATTCTTGGGATACTCTGGCACACAAAAGGGTTATGTTTGTTATGGACCCACTCTTCAACGTTTATTTGTGTCCAGGAATGTAACATTTTTTGAAGACTTCTCATTTTATTCTGACAGTGCTCCTCTTGGTCTGTCCTCAGTACCAAGTTCCCCTCGACCGGTTGTGCCCCGTGATACAGAGATTATTCAACTCCCAGAGCAAGTGGCCTACACCACACTTTTTTCCTCAGTACCAAGTTCCCCTCGACCGGTTGTGCCCCGTGATACAGAGATTATTCAACTCCCAGAGCAAGTGGCCTACACCACACTTACCAAGTTAATAGATCCCACAGAGGTAAGTCCTTCATCCCCAGTTATTTTTGGCCATCAATATGATACTCATCCTATTGTTGTAAGGAAAGAACCTAGATCATGCACTAGACCTTCTACTTCTCATCCCATTTCAAATTTTGTGTCTCATCATCGCCTCTCACCTTTATGTTGTCAATTTCTTTCTTCTATTTCCTCCATATTTGTTTCACAGTCTTATCAGGAGGCTCTACAACATCCAGGGTGGAAGGCAACAATGGATGAAGAAATGAAGGCACTTTATGACAATCAGACATGGTCACTGGTTCCTCTTCCAATAAATAAAAAAACCCGTTGGTTGCAAGTGGGTTTATACTGTCAAACATAATCCGGATGGGTCAATAGTACGAGTGAAAGATTGACTAGTTGCCAAAGGTTATACTTAGTGTTATGGAATTGATTATGAAGAAACCTTCTCTCCAATGGAAAAAATGAACTTGGTACATATATTATTATCTCTAGTGGCCAAATTCATCATGGCCGATATATCAACTTGATGTGAAAATTTCATTTATGAATGGGGATATTAAAGAAGAAATTTATATGCAATAACCACCTTGGTATGTGGTTGAGGGGGAGTCAGTATGCTGACTAAAAAATCTTTGTATGGTCTCAAGCAGTCCCCTCGGGCATGGTTTGAGAAATTTAGGCAAGCCCTCATACAGGCCGGCTTTTACAGATGCTCTGGAGATCACTCAGTATTTAATGAAAACACATCGAGAGGTAAGGTAATTCAGGCTGTATATGCTGATGATATCATTTTAACTGGTAGTGATTCAGAGGGCATCCAGAAAATAAAAGAAAAAATATGTGCTGAATTCAAGACAAATGATCTTAGACTACTCAAATATTTTTTGGGTATTGAAGTATTGCAATCCAGACATGGGATTGTGCTATCCCAAAGGAAGTATGCCATTGATCTAATAGAAGAGACAGGAATGATGAGATGCAAACCAGTAAACACTTCTACGGACTCAAATACAAAATTATGTTTAGGCACTAGAGAAGATGGAGATATTGGGAATTATCAAAGACTAATGGGCATCCAACAACATAACACAAACCCATGAGCAACCTTAAGTAGGAGAAGATACAACAACATGTGCTGGAATTCTACCTTAAATGAGATGGATCCAAATTACATAAAGGTAATTGAATTTCACCCATCAATCTTAAAAAGATGTAAACAACAAATGATCTTGATCACTCTTGTAATTGATTTACAAGGAGTCAAGATTATAACATCAATTTAGTCATAAAAATAAATCTTTACAACATATAAAGATTTATCTTGACTTGATATGACTCAAAATTCAAGATGTAAAGAAAAACAGTAAAAAAGAGTATGTAAATAAGAAAAGGAAACAAAAAAAAAAACGTAAATAAGAAGTGTATGAACTTATCTCTTCATGACTGAACTCCTTTTACAACTTCTTGAACAGATTTCATAATAACTCCATGAAGAGATCCTAAAGTCTTTGCTCTGATACCATGTAGAATTTAGGATCTCATGAAAGGAACTTTAGATCAACAAGAAAGAAGAAGAAGAAGAAGAGAGAAGGAGAAGAGAAGAAGAAGAACGTGGAAGGAGAGAGTTTGGATTAAGGAAGAAAAGGGTTGCATTAAAAAGAAAAGGAGGGTTGGACGAATTTGTGGAAAGAGATGAGAGTGCTTCAATGCCCTACCTCTTAGCCAATGCCTTTATTTATAGTTTTACAATGCCCTTAGGGCTACAACTTGATAAAACAAAAGACATAAAAGGAACACATATTTACACTTCTATGCCATCTTTATGGAAAGTACCATATTTTACACATATGCTACTCCTTTGACGTGTGGGCTTCTTGTCTTGAGCTCGTGGGCTTGAGCCCACCTTCCAACACTCCCTCTTGAGGTCCAGGTCGAGCCTCCTTCAAGGCTCAATTCATTTTCACCAATCTACGTTCCAAACACCGAAATCTTCTTCCCACGTCAAGGGAAAATCTGGAGGGAAGAGAAGGAAGAAGGGTGACGAGATCCATCGCCCGGGAAGATCCCAACATCTTGGTATCAGACAGGTCCACCCTTGGGGATTCCTCATCCCCAAAGGATTTGCATCAACTTATAGAGGAACAACATCAAAGGTCAGAGGCACAACATCAAGCCATTACCGATAATCGCAAGCACACTGCTGACCTTCAATAGGCACTGGCCACCTTGAATGATTCCATCTAGAAAATTCTCCGGTGAATGGATGAAGATGTGGTTCGAGGGCCACCGCCGCCCGGAAGCTACACTCCTTCAACTGAGCACCACAATCACCACCTGCCACCACCACCACCACAGTTGCGCCCCCCACATCCCATAATGGGACCCCACACACATGCCCCTAATTCGGTGCCGAGGTATGTTAAATAGGAT
Organism: Aristolochia californica; assembly: GCF_029961685.1. Taxonomy (NCBI): domain Eukaryota; kingdom Viridiplantae; phylum Streptophyta; class Magnoliopsida; order Piperales; family Aristolochiaceae; genus Aristolochia; species Aristolochia californica. Next base: position 11,295,520 of record NW_027181837.1, read on the forward strand.
TTTTCGACATTTGATGGGTCTGCAGACCCCTTGATCAGTTCATTTCCAATCAAAGAACACCTGCGGATCACCGGGTCCAGTTAGCTGCATACCACATGCTTGATGAAGCGCTTCTATGGTTTCACCAGTTTAAGAATGAACATCTGGTTCAGGATTGGGATTTATTTAAACAATCTTGCATGTTGAGGTTTGGTCCTCCCTCCCGTAGCAATCCTTTGGGTGATTTGGTGAATTTAAAATAGATAGGAGCTATTGAATTGTACCAAAAGCACTTTCAGGAATGCTTGACCCAAGCCAGTAACTTTGTGAGGCCCTCCCAGTATGTTCATCTTTTTACTGCTGGCTTGATAGAGGCCCTGCATCTGGAGGTAGAATTACATGACCCTCAAGACTTGGACCACGCTATGAACTTGGCCAGGACAATTGATGCTAAATATCACATCCTCAAAGAGTCCCTGGTCAGATTACCCTCTTGGCCAAGCAGGGCACCCACCAATGCCCCCTCATCGTATTCAGGGACTACACGCCCAGGGCAAAATTCAGCACCCCGTGCAGACATTTCACCCTCCATGCCACCACTTCAGACATTAAAAAATTGTCTAGGCAAAATATGGAACAACAGCGGGACAAGGGCCTTTGTTATAATTATGATGAACAATATGTCGAAGGTCACCTATATGTTGGAAGATAAGATCAAGCCCAAACGACCAAGGAAGGCCCACAGGATGGGCCCAAGCCCATAAGAAGTAGGACCCACATTGATTATCAAGAGTTGTCATCCTTATCACATCCGTTGGAAGATCAAGAAGGATTCACAAAAGTATCTTTAACTTAGGGTCACGACCAAGAAGAGTTTTAGTTTAAGTTATATTTGTCTTCTATCAATATTGAGTTACCTAATTATGTTAGGACTTACCTTAAGTGTTAGAGTTTGGGTGTAATTGGGACAAGGGTAGTTTTATTGTAATTGGACTCTACTACCTTCCTCTATTATAAATAGAGGTACATGTACTCTGATTACAACAAGTTATTGATGTCAACGAAGTATTTCACTTTTTCATAAATTTAACATGGTATCAGAGCAGATTCTGTGTGTTGACTTGGTCAACCACAGAGTAATGTGATCCTTTTCTCTAAACCCTAAACCCTAAGTCTAGGTTCATAGTTATTTTTTTTCAATCCCTACACCTGTAGTTTTCTTTGCGATTTTCACCTATATACGTAGTTTTTAATATTGCAAGATAGATATTGACGAAAAGATATTTGAGTCTACTTTCCAAAGAAGAATATTTTGTTCCAATCATAGTTATCTACAAAGAGATATCAATATTTTAATGAAAAAAGTTCAGGTTGCAAAAAGGTTCGAGCAGCAGCAGCAATCTTCAGATTCCAAGCAAAGGTCAGATTGAAAAAAAGGTTCAAGCGGAAAAAAAAAAAGCTTCAACTTCAGAGGTATTTTATACTATTAAAAAAGAGACTTTATATAGAGAATTATATATCAAAAGAAATATACGTAAGTCTATTTTCTTAAATATTCAACCAATTCTCGGTATGATTTTTTTATAAGGAGATATTGATCTTGGAATAGTCAATGGTCGTTCTGGAAAACTGGGAGAAACAAAACTTAGTTCGGCCATATGATAGAGACCGAAACCTATCAGATTATTTATCTTCTGATAATTATACTTTATGAAGAGATGTTATACTTTGATGAAAGTTATTTAAATCTAGTTTCAGATGAAGAAAATTTCATGTCAATCTAATCTATATTTAAAGATATATTCGAATTGGAAGAATCAAAGATGATGTTGATATCCTGTTGTATTGAAAAATCGGAATTTATGCCGATTGTTTTGTGACACTGTTTGAGTTGATATATCAGGAAAATATCTCACTTCTCCCTGGTTTGAGGGCTTATTTACAAATCTCTGTTATTTTGGATTATTGCTACTTCTATGATATTTGGTTCAAGCTGGGATCACTGCCATTACCTCCCAGCTTGAGGGGGAGAAGTAGAACAAGAACAAGAAAGAGGTATTTTATTCCTTATGTTTTGGATAAGTTTATGTGACCAAAATATTCAAGAAAGGGGAAGCAGAAAAGATGAAGCTTGTGCATCAAAGAAGAAATTTTTATATCGGATTATTTCATGGGTTCTTTGACAAAGTTTACTATTTGGTTCGTGTTATATGTGTTGGAAGATAGTCGTGTTATATTCAACTATAGCTATTATGTCTCTTTGGGGACATTATTATTGAATAAGAGGTGACCTCATGTCATAATTTATTTTACCTCATCAAAAAGATTAAAATTGTTTATGGTTGGGAGTCCACGAGGGAGGAACTTCATCCCCGTCAAAAAGATAAAAATTATTTGTGGTTGGGAGTCCACGACGGAGAAACTTCATCTCCATAAAAAAGATGAAAATTATTTTTGGTTGGAAGTCCATGACAGAGGAACTTCATCCCCGTTAAAAAGATGAAAATTATTTGTGGTTGGAAGTCCACAACGGAGGAACTTCATCCCTGTCAAAAAGATGAAATTATTTGTGGTTGGAAGTACATGACGGAGGAACTTATGATAACATGTTATGGTCCTGGGTTAACTACGTATGTCTTCCGCTCCTATCAGGCCGGTCTTTTGGGTAGTATTGGCTAGGTGCTTAACATTTGGTATCAGAGCTAGTGCTGTGTCCCGACTTCGAATCCCGGCACCCCAAAACGGATGCGGGTGGTCACGCGCCTGGACTGACCTGGGTTCGACCCGGATCCGGTTGCTCTTTTGTGGTAGCCTCCACGGTCGTCCGCTCGGGGAAGGGCGGGGTGATGTTATGGTCCTGGGTTAACTACCTATGTTTTTCGCTCCTATCAGGCCGGTCTTTTGGGTAGTCTTGGCTAGGTGCTTAACATAACATTACATCTATGTTATCCCCACCCCCCCCCCTGTAATGGCTTGTATGTCTCCTACCACTTGAGAGTCGTTGTCCTATGGAGGGACACGGTGGTAGACACTTTAGAACAATGCCGATAGACACACTATCGATAGCAGTGGAGTGTGCCCTACATCCAGCATTAAGACTAGAGTATGAAGCAATGGCTTACCGGCTAGGAGTAATTTTTCTCTCACTTATAATGCCGCAAGGCTCATGGAAGGACGCAACAATGTGAGGGGGAATGTTGGAAGATGAAGGCATATTGGAAGATGTGCCATTTTATACAAAAATATTTTATACATTATTTGCAACAAGCTGGGAGTTCATGTTGTTCTCTCACCGCTAGCTTGAGGGGGAGTGTTGAAAGATAAGATCACGCCCAAACGACCAAGGAAGGCCCACATATGTAAGATTATTATAAGATAGGCCACATGACCAAGGAAGGCCCACAAGATGGGCCCAAGCCCATAAGAAGTAGGACCCACAATGATTACCAAGAGTTGTCATCTTTATCACATCAGTTGGAAGATCAAGAAGGACTCACAAAAGTATCTTTATCTTAGGGTCATGACCAAGAAGAGTTTTAGTTTAAGTTATATTTGTCTTTTATCAATATTGAGTTACCTAATTACGTTAGGACTTACCTTAAGTATTAGAGTTTGGATATAACTGGGACAAGGGTAGTTTTATTGTAATTGGACTCTACTACCTTCCTCTATTATAAATAGAGGTTCATGTACTCTGATTACAACAAGTTATTGATGTCAACGAAGTATTTCACTTTTTCATAAATTCAATATGGCATCAGAGCAGGTTTTGTGAGTTGACTTGGTCAACTCACGGAGGTAATGTGATCCTTTTCCTCTAAACCCTAAACCCTAAGTCTAGGTTCATAGTTATTTTTTTTCAATCCCTACAGCCGTAGTTTTCTTTGTGATTTTCACCTACATATGTAGTTTTTAATATTGCAAGATAGATATTGATGAAAAGATATTTGAGTCTACTTTCCAAAGAAGAATATTTTGTTCCAATCAGAGTTATCTAAAAAGAAATATCAATATTTTAATGAACGAAGGTCAGATTGCAAAAAGGTTCGAGCAGTAGCAGCAACCTTCAGATTCCGAGCAAAGGTAAGATTGAAAAAGAGGTTCGAGTGGTAACAGAAAGCTTCAACTTCAGAGGTATTTTATACTATTAAGAAAGAGACTTTATATGGAGAATTATATATCAAAATAAATATACGTAAGTCTATTTTATTAAATATCCAACCAATTCTCGGTATGAATTTTCTATAAGGAGATATTGATCTTGGAATAGTCAATGGTCGTTCTGGAAAAATAGGAGAAACAAAACTTAGTTCGTCCATATGACAGAGACCGAAACCTATCAGATTATTTATCTTCTAATAATTATACTTTATGAAGAGATTTTATACTTTGATGAAAGTTATTTAAGTCTAGTTTTAGATGAAGAAAATTTCATGTCAATCTGATCTATATTGAAAGATATATTCGAATTGGAAGAATCAAAGATCATGCTGATATCCTGTTGTATTGAAAAATCAGAATTTATGTCGATTGTTTTGTGACACTGTTTGAGTTGATATATCAAGAAATTATCTCACTTCTCCCTGGTTTGAGGGCTTATTTACAAATCTCTGTTATTTTGGATTATTTCTACTTTTATAATATTTGGTTCAAGCTGGGATCACTGCCATTACCTCCCAGCTTGAGGGGGAGCAGTAGAAGAAGAACAAGAAAGAGGTATTTTATTCCTTATTTTGTGGATAAGTTTATGTGACCAAAATATTGAAGAAAGGAGAAGCAAAAAAGATGAAGCTTGTGCATCAAAGAAGAAATTTTTATATCGGATTATTTCATGGGTTCTTTGACAAAGTTTAATATTTGGTTCGTGTTATATGTGTTGGAAGATGGTCGTGTTATATTCAACTACAGCTATTATGTCTCTTTGGGGACATTATTATTGAATAAGAGACGGCCTCATGTCATAATTTATTTTACCCCGTCAAAAAGATAAAATTTTTTATGGTTGGGAGTCCACGAGGGAGGAACTTCATCCCTGTCAAAAAGATGAAAATTATTTGCGGATTGGAGTCCACAACGGAGGAACTTCATCCCCATCAAATAGATGAAAATTATTTTTGGTTGGAAGTCCATGACGGAGGAACTTCATCCCCATCAAAAAGATGAAAATTATTTGTGGTTGGGAGTCCACGATGGAGGAACTTCATCCCCATCAAATAGATGAAAATTATTTGTGGTTGGAAGTACAAGACGGAGGAACTTATGATAACATCTACATCTATGTTATCCCCCCCCCCTGTAATGGCTTTTATGTCTCCTACCACTTGAGAGTCATGGTCCTGTGGAGGGACACGATGGTAGACACTTCAAAGCAATGCCGATAGACACACTACCGATAGCAGTGGAGTGTGCCCTACATCCAACATTAAGATTAGAGTATGAAGCAATGGCTTACAGGCTAGGAGTGATTTTTACTCTCACTTATAATGCCGCAAGGCTAATGGAAGGACGCAACAGCGTGAGGGGGAATGTTGGAAGATGAAGGCATATTGGAAGATGTGCCATTTTATACATTATTTGCAGCAAGCTGGGAGTTCATGTTGTTCTCTCACCCCCAGCTTGAGGGGGAGTGTTGGAAGATAAGATCAAGCCCAGACAACCAAGGAAGGCCCACATATATAAGATTATTATAAGATAGGCCACATGATCAAGGAAGGCCCACAAGATGGGCCCAAGCCCATAAGAAGTAGGACCCACAATGATTACCAAGAGTTGTCATCCTTATCACATCAGTTGGAAGATCAAGAAGGACTCACAAAAGTATCTTTATCTTAGGGTCATGACCAAGAAGAGTTTTAGTTTAAGTTATATTTGTCTTTTATCAATATTGAGTTACCTAATTATGTTAGGACTTACCTTAAGTGTTAGAGTTTGGGTGAAATTTGGACAAGGGTAGTTTTATTATAATTGGACTCTACTACCTTCCTCTATTATAAATAGAGGTTCATGTACTCTTATTACAACAAGTTATTGATGTCAACGAAGTATTTCACTTTTCCATAAATTCAACTCTATGCAAGAGGTTATTCTATTTGGAGGTCTTCGATGACCGAGAGGAAGTTCAACCAGTGGAAGACATTGTTGAGGCCGAATAGGATGCACCTACTATTTCATTCCATGCTAAGACTGGCATGCATAGCTCCAACACAATGCAAGTTCGGGCGGGTTTGCAACACCTCCAGTTACTGGCCTTAGTTGACTCCGGCAGTACCCATAACTTCATAAGTCAGCCAACCACAGAATAGCTTGGATTGGTAATACAACAGAACACTGGCATATCCGTCTCAGTGGCCAATGGGGCAAAAATCTCCAGTGTGGGTATCTCTACAACCACACCATTTTGTATTGAGGGGCACTCCTTTGTAGCCAATTTTTTGGTCATTCCACTCACAGGGTTTGACTTGGTACTCAGAATTAAATGGCTCCAAACGTTGGGGCCTATTTTGTGGGATTTCAAATCACTTACCATGACGTTTACAGCTGCCCAGCGTCAGATTACCCTTCATGGCACTCATGCTACTGCGCCCTGCACTCTTCAGGAAATTCAGGTCTAGAGCACTGAGCACTGTAGGTTAACTACTTTACTTACAGAATTTGGTGATTTATTTCAGTCCCCTACTGCCCTTCCGCCTATTCGCCATTGTGATCACCGCATAAGGTTGAAATTGGCGATTGAACCAGTGGTGGTCAGGCCATACCGTTACCCCCACTTATAGAAGGATGAAATTGAGCACAAATCCAAACTATGCTTACCCAAGGAATTATTCAGCCTAGCAGGTCTCCCTTTTCATCCATCATCTTACTGGTCAAGAAACAGGACAAGTCTTTGCGGTTTTGTGTTGACTATAGGGAGCTCAACGCTCATACAATTAAAGAAACATGACAGGTCTTGGCGGTTTTGTGTTGACTACAGAGAGCTCAATAGTCATACAATTAAAGATAAATTTCCTATACCAGTGATTGACGAGTTATTAGATGAATTACATGGAGCTACCTTATTTACAAAGTTGGATCTGAAGTTAGGTTATCATCAGATTCGGGTTCATCTGTCTGATGTGGAGAAGACGGCGTTGAGGATGCACCATGGGCATTTCGAGCTTCTAGTCATGCCATTTGGTCTATCTAATGCCCCTTCCACTTTCCAGGCCCTCATGAATGAGGTATTTAATTCTTTCCTGAGGAAGTTTGTTCTTGTTTTTTTATGATATCTTGGTATATAGCAAAAATTGGGACGAGCACCTTCATCATCTTCGCCAAGTTTTTACTATCTTACGTTCCCATCATTTGGTTTTAAACCAATCCAAGTGTTCCATGGGCACACCCGAAGTGGCATATGTGGGGCACGTTATATCAGTTGAGGGTGTGAAGGTCGACCAGAGTAAAATACAAGCAGTCACCGACTGGCCTCTTCCCACATCCATCTCAGCATTAAGGGGTTTTTTAGGGCTCGCTGGTTATTACAGAAAATTCATTCGTAACTACGGACAGATTGTTGCTCCACTCAACAATATCCTTAAGAAAAATGCATTTCTCTGGTCCAAGATAGCAGCTTCTTCTTTTCAGCAGTTGAAGGCAACATTATCTTCAACACCGGTCTTGCAACAACCAAACTTTGATGAATTATTTGTGGTTGAATGTGATGCGTCTGGTGGGGTATCGGCGCAATATTACAGCAACATGGCCACCGATAGCTTATTTCAGTAGACAGTTGGGCCAACACCATCACAAACTCGCTGCCTATGAAAGGGAATTGATCAGGTTAGTGAAGCCATCCAGCACTGGCGGCCCTATCTCTGGGGGTGCCCATTTCTCATTCGGACCGATCCTTCCAGCTTGAAGTATATCCTTGATCAGTGTCTTACCACCTCCCCCCAACAGCATTGGTTGAGCAAATTGATGGGGTTCGATTTCACTGTTGAGTATAAACCGGGCAGTTTGAATGTGGGGGCAAATGCCTTGTCTCGCCGGGACATGCCAAAGCCACAATTACATGCTATCAGTTTCCCCATACTTTTTTGTTGGACTCTATTTGGGAGGAAACACAGCAACATCCGGAGCTCATTGAGTTATATCATCATATTGAGTAGGGTACCACAGATAGTCATTGGACAATCCAGGATCATCTTATATTGTTCCGGAACAAGATTTATCTGCATCACACATTGCCACTCATTCACAACATCTTGTCCACTTTTCATGATAGCACACATGAGGGCAAGCAGAAAACATATTTTTGTCTCAGTCGGGATTTTTATTGGTGGGGCATGAAGAGAAGTGTCACTGACTATGTGAAAGCTTGTTAGACTTGTCAGTGGAACAAAACCAAATCATTAACTCCTGCAGGGTTGCTCCAACCACTTCAGTTACCTTCACAGGTATGGTCCGATATTTCAATGGATTTCATTGATGGACTGCCACCATCTTCAGGAAAATCAGTTATTTTGTAGTGGTTAACTGCTTCTCAAAATATGCCCATTTTTTGCCTCTAGTGCATCCCTTCACAGTAGCTCACATCGCCCAGCTCTTCATGGATTATATTGTCTGATTACATGGGGTGCCTACGTCCATTACTAGTGACAGAGACGCCATCTTCTCCAGTACTTTTTGGAAGGAACTCTTCAAACTGCAAGGCACCAAGTTGGCTTTCTCTTCCGCCTACCACCCACAGACCGATGGCCAGATAGAAGTCATCAACAAAACTATTGAGATGTACCTCCATTGTTTTGTGGGAGACTCGCCTAAACGGTAGGTTAAGTGGCTAGCACGGACAGAATTCTGTTATAATACTTCCTACCACAATGCACTTGGCACAACTCCTTTCAAGGTAGTGTATGGTCGTGATCCACCCCGGCTCTTATCGTATGAACCCGGTTCTTCCAAGGTGGCCACTCTAGATCAGGCCCTAGCAAAAAGGGACAATATGCTCAATCAGGTGTGCACTCACCTCCAAGCAGCCCAACGAGCAATGAAACACTCTTATTATAAAAAGCATCGGGAAGTGGTCTTCTCTCCAGGGGATTATGTGTGGCTTCGTCTCCCACACTACCGGCAACTATCTCTCACGGCCTCAAAGCATCACAAATTATCCCCAAAATTTTATGGGCCCTTTCAAGTGCTAGACCACATTGGCACAGTCGCCTACCTCTTGCAGCTACCCCCAGAGGCTAAGATCCACAATATTTTTCATGTTTCGCAATTGAAGGCCTTCCAGGGCGACTCTCCATTACTCCACACACCTTTGCCGCCGCTGCAAGAGGGTCGGGTATTTTCTACTCCAGCTCAGGTATTGCAGGCTCATCGCATTCAGGGCGACTAGGAGATTTTCGTGTAGTGGGCTGAGACAGACCCCATTGACACTACCTGGGAGCCCCTAGCATCCTTCCGGGTTCTCCACCCGACATTCGAGCTTGAGGACAAGCACTTTCTCCAGGAGGGGTGATGTTATGGACTCCATAGCATCTCGGTAATAAACAGGCCTAGAAATTAAATTATGGAATGTTCCTTTTTATGTATGTTGGTTTTGGTTCGAGCTGGTTTGATTGTAATTTTCGTGAACTTAGTGACCCATGGGTCAGGTTTGTCATTCACGTCCCTAATCCTATTTATAGGGGAGAAGGGCTTAATGAGAGATTAAGAATTGAATCAAGTAGAAAGTTAGAGGTCAGATTCTCCCTCGTGAGGTCCAGGTTGAGCCTCCTTCAAGGCTCAATTCGTTTTCACCATTCCACTTTCCAAACACCAAAATTTCCTTCCCACGTCAAGGGCAAATCTAGAGGGAAGAGAAGGAAGAAGGGTGACGAGATCCATGGCCTGGGAAGATCCCAACATATCATCACAAAGTCAAGTTGCAGATATTCTCACCAAGCTGATCACTCACAAGATTATGTCTACCATCTCCAGCAAGTTGGGCATCTAGGATGTTTTCTCGCCCCCATCATGAAGGGTAGTGTTACAATGTAGGATCCACCATGGTGCACAAGCTGATGGGACCTACCATGAGGACGTGGGATTCCAAGAAGAGTCCTCACTCAAGCTAGCACGAGTTAAGAAGATAAGAAGCACAAGCTGAAATCAGTTAGAAGACTTGAAGATCAAGTGGGACCCACAAAGATACCATGAGCTGGTAATCTTATAAATATGAGTTGGAAAATCATGTGGGACCCACAAGGATAAGGCCACGAGCTAGCCTCCTCCCTTATGTCAATGTTATTGAAGAAGAATTCCAATTCAACTTATATGAGACCTCTAGTAGATTGTGTTATCTTTTCATGATAGACTTATTAGTCTGTTGTTACAGGCAACCAAAAATAAAACTTATTCTCCTAAAAATATATGTAGTAGTGCGAGTAAGGATCGATCCCACGAAGAGTGAATAGGCTACTTTTATGCTCCATGAAAAAGGATGGGGAGGGGGGTTGAGTATAACGAAAACACTTTTAAGAAAAACAACTTAGAAACAATTCAAATTAAAAGAATCAAAATCTATCAAAAGAACAAACCTTGGTCTAAGTCAACATCCACCATCGGAATTTCGCAACTGATCATCAATGCAAACATATATCAATTCATACTTGAATATTCACCGTTGGAGCTATCTTCTTATCTCTCCTTTCGTAGTTAATTAGAAAATAAGTGATCCAATTAACCCTAACTACTAAACAACCCAAGACAAGTGCTAAAAGTTTAATCTAGCAGCAGCCTTAAGAATTACAGAGATCAATGAAGCTAAACTGCATAAGCAAAAATGGTTGCATTTAATTTAGTCAAGCGTTCTTCTCAAGATATAATAATTCCTGATGCAAAAAATCATCAAATCTTGATTGCTTCACAGGTTAGAGAGATCAAACAATTACGGATTTGACATCTAACAGAACAGTAGATTGCAATGAGTAATAAACTAGTAAGCCTCTTAGTGATTCAACGAGACAATCATGAAATAAAATTACAGAAAAACATCGGATACTCAAAACATAAATTGAACGATGAAAACAAATCAGATCTCACAATTGTATTGATACTGAGGCTTCAGTTTCCTTTGACCAAGTCTGAAAGTTTAGCCACGCAGGGCCATGAAAAATCTTAAGGAAAAAACCAGAGAAAAGAGAGGAAAATCAGGAGAAGAGAAAATGAGGTCAGGGGCGCCGAACTCCTTTTCTCTTTTTTATTCCCCTTCTTTCTCCCGTTTTAGGGTTTTTCTTTTCATGCATTCAGTCTGGGTCACAATGCATGTGCCGCAACTTCAAGCCCGGTTTTGACTTGGATGCAGCCCATATTGCCCAAAATTCAAAACATAAAAGTTGTAGAAAGTTTTCTTTTAATTCCATAGCATCTCCATCAAAGCTCGGATGAGAGACTTATTCCCAGATTACGAAGCAATATCAAAACAGTCTAGAATCACCCAATGAACTTTGTTTTGCAATTAAAGCTTCCATTTGCATCCTAAATCAAAATATAAGAAAAATGAGTATATTTAGGCACGAAATAATTATAAAAGCCTAATAATTAAGGGATAAAAATATGACATTTTGCATTCTCATCAAATTTCCCCACACTTAGCTTTTGCTCGTCCTTGGGCAAAACTCAAATTCACTTTCCCAAAAACACCAAGGTTGTAACTCCATCAACAAAAAACAACCAAGCTCTTCCAAACTCATAACATATCATGAAAAAACATTATTAAACAACTTAAAATTACTTAGTAAGCATTTTCATTCAAAGATGGAGTAAACCAAATAAGTAGACCCTCACATAAATAAACACTCGACTCTCATATGTTTGAATGGTATGTGTTTCTCTCAGATTCATTCCAATGAAAATGATCTACCATAGGCTTGCATATCTTCTCATTCTCCACCACTAAGATCACATGCATAACACAAATCATAAGGGCTTTTCAAGGGTTGTAATGGGTTTAGGATCAAGGTGGAAAATATTTGGGAATGTATCTCAAAATCCATCAAAACTCGTGGAGCAAAAATGAATCAACTCAAGCTCGAATATATTAGACATGTAAAACCAATCACTCCACTCAACATCTTCTTCAATTTGTATCTATCTCGTATAAATAGACCCCTTTCTTGAAATTTTAGGAAGAATTATGAACACAGACAGTTTGTAAGCCATTCCCTCCATCACTTCCTTTCTTCTTTTCTTTTTCTCTTCACCTTTTTTTTTCATACCACAAATCCAGACACCCCCACACTTATTTCTTGCACACCCATACGAACCATAATGATGAACAATGCTCCACTAGCTCTACGGCTTGGGTGAAGGTTCTTTTTCTAGGTTTAAAGCTTGTAATGTGGGTTCACAAAAAAAAACAATAAAGCTCAAAGGGGTTCAACAAAAGGAAAAAATAATAATTACAAGGTAGGCTATTTGGCTTATGTAGCTTATAACAAAGAGGGCTTTAATCATGTTCATGCATGTATGTGTCAATGTGACCTCAAAGAGAATTGAGGCAAGTTCTAGAGAAACAAATCCATGGAAGATTATCTCTCATGAAAGAAAATAGTGAGACTGATATGGATGTGTCAGTCTAAAGGCTCAAAATCTCACCGACTTTTGTCTACCAAATTGAGTCATTACCATCCTCAAAGAAAATAACTAGACTAATTCATTCTCAATTGGAAGATTACGTATTCAATCATGTTATGAATCTTTCAAGAGCCTAATTTAATCTTGCTCATGACATACACAAACAAAAATCATTAAAAACCACAAAAACAAAGAATTTTTTTTCGTAATTTTAAAAAAAAAAAACAGAATTGAAACACAACCTAAATCACCTCCCCCACACTTAGAACTTACATTGTCCCCAATGTAAGGTGAAATGTAAAGAGAAGGCACAAATAACCAAAATATAAATGCATAATTAAAGAGAAAAATGAACAAACTCCCCTTGGGTTGCCTCCAAAGCAGCACCTTTGTTTATTGTCATTGGCTCAACTCAATGCTTCTATCTTCAACTAGTATAAATTAAATCCTTAAGGTCCAATATTTCCACGTTCTCCACTTGGAAACCTTCATAGAAAGGTTTAAGTCAATGGCCATTCACCTTGAACACTTTGGAAGTCGATAAAATTTGAATTTCAACTGCACCATGAGGTAAAACATTAGTAACAACAAATGGTCCAATCCAACGAGAACGCAACTTACTCAAAAACATATGAAGCCATGAATGGTATAGAAGGACTTTTTGACCAAGTTTAAACTTCTTCCTAGAGATCATCTTGTCATGAAAAGCCTTCATCTTTCCCTTATAAATCCTTACACTCTCATAGGCATCACTATGAATTTCCACTAACTCTTGTAGTTGAAACTTCCTGTGTTCTCCACTTTCATCCATTTTCATGTTGAAACTCTTGATAGCCCAATAAGCCTTGTGTTCTAACTCAACTGGAAGGTGGCATGGTTTCCCAAACACCAACCGATAACGTGACATACCAATGGGCATCTTATACGCAATCCTATATGCCCACAAGGCATCATCCAAGCGCAAACTCCAATCTTTTCTGCTTGGATTGACCATTTTTTCAATGATGGACTTGATCTCTCGATTTGACACTTCTGCTTGTCCACGAGTTTGCGGATGATAGGCAGTCGACACCTTGTGGGTCACATGATACTTTCTTAGCAAAGTCTACACAGTTCGATTGCAAAAGTGAGTGCCTCAATCACTTATTAGAGCTCTTGGAATTCCAAACGTGGAGAATATGTTAGACTTGATAAAATCTGTAACAACTTTAGAATCATAAGTCCTGGTAGCCTTAGATTCCACCCATTTTGAAACATAATCAACAACAAGCAAAATGTAAACATAACCAAAAGATGTAGGGAACGGTCCCATGAAAGCGATGCCTCAAACATCAAAAATTTCACAAATTATTATGGGGGTTTGTGGCATCTCATTCATTGGGGATATATTACCTGTCTTTTGGCAATGTTCGCATGAATTACAAAAGGAATATGAATCTTGGAATAAAGACAGCCAATAGAAACCACATTCTAGCACTTTTCTAGCCGTCCTCTTAGCTCCAAAGTGACCTCCACAAGCATAAGAATGATAGAAGGTGAGAATTGAAATTATTTCATTTTCAGGAACATACCTTCTTATCACTTGATCTGCACAGTGCTTCCATAAGTATGGGTCATCCCACACATTTGGCATCACTCTTGACTTTATCTCTTTGAGCTCTAGACAAACCAGGAGGTAACATATTAGTAACCAAATAATTTACAATATTCGCATACCAAGGTAATGTCACGCTCGCAGAGAGCAATTGCTCATCAAGGAACATTTCTTCCAAAAGAAGTTCATCCTGCACATGAACTAAATGACTCAAATGATATGCGACACACTTTTATGTCCCTCTTTTGTCTTTGATCTCCAAATCAAATTCACTCAAGCGAAGTATCCATCTTATTAATCTTGCTTTTTACTCTTTCTTCGTCATCAAATAATGGAGAGCTGCATGATCAGAGTAAACAATGACTTTAGTACCAATCAAATAAGATCAAAACTTTTCTAAAGCAAAAACAACAACTAAAAGTTCTTGTTAAGCACCTAGCCAATACATCGTTAAGCACCTATCCAATATTAACCGAAAGACCGACATGTTAGGAGCTGAAGGCATAGGTTCTTAGCCCAGGACCCTAACATCACCCCCCACCTTCGCAAGCCGATGTCCACGGTGGCCCACTCTAGCGACGGCCTACTCTAGCGACAGCCTAGTCCACACTGAGGTCGCCCCATCTGCTAGGTCGCCCCTTCCATGAGGTCCCCCCCTCCTCTAGGTCGCCCATTCCATGAGGTTGCCCCCTCTGGGATTTGAAAGCGTGATGTTGGAGCCCGCTTTAATACCAAATGTTAAGCACCTAGCCAATACATCCCAAAAGACCGGCCTGTTAGGCGCAGAAGGCATAGGTACTTAACCCAGGACCAAAACAGTTCATTTTTAATAGTAGAATAATTTCTCTTGGCTTCATTCAATGTCCTTGAAGCATAATAAATAGCATGGGATGCTTTTTCCAATTCTTTGACCCAAAACAGCGGCTACTGCATAATCACTTGCATCGCAAATTATCTCAAAATGAACGTTTCAGTCAGGGGGTTGGATAAATAGGGCAAAAGTCAACAGTTCTGTAAGCTTGTCAAATGCCTTTTTTGATACCTCATCGAACTCAAAATCCACATCCTTTTGTAGCAACTTGCACAGGGTAATGCTATTTTGGAGAAGTCCTTAATGAATCTGCGGTAGAAACCTGCATGTCCAAGAAAAGAACGAACTTCCCGCACACTAGAGGGATAAGGTAAAGATTGAATAATATCAATTTTAGCTTTGTCTACTCAATTCCCCAGAATGAAACAACATGACCCAAAACTATGCATTGTTTAACTATAAAATGACATTTTTACGAATTTAACACAAGGTTAGTTTCTATGCATCTTTGAAGAACAAGTGTAAGATTATGCAAACAAGTATCAAAGAAGTCTCCATAAACTGTGAAATCATCCATAAAGACTTCTATGATATGCTCTGTATAACCTGAAAATATGCTAACCATACACCTTTGTAAAGTGGATGAAGCATTGCAAAGGCCAAAGGGCATGCGATGATATGCAAAAGTCCCGAATGGGCATGTAAAAGTCATCTTTTCTTGATCCTCAGGAGCAATTGCAATCTGAAAATAACCTGAACATCCATCAATAAAATGATACTAAGAATGAATAGATAACCTTTCAACCATTTGATCAATAAAAGGCAAAGGGAAATGGTCCTTGTGGGTTAGAACATTTAATTTTCTATAATCTATACAAACCTGCCACCCATTCTGAACATGGGTAGGAACTAACTCATCATTCTGATTTTTCACAACAGTTATTCTAGTCTGTTTAGGAACCAATTGAACTGGGCTGATCCATGTGCTATCTGAAATAGGATAAATCATCACTCCCACTTCAAGAAGTTTGAGGATCTCCTTCTTCACTACATCCATCATGGGCGGGTTCAATCTTTTGCGGTTGACGGGAAGGCTTTGCTCCCTCTTCAAGTAAGATACGATGCATGCATGTAGATGGGCTAATTTCTTTAATATCTAAAATTGTCCAATCAATAGTTGTCTTATGCTTCTAAAGGACCTGCACAAGCTTTTCTTCTTGTGGTGCACTAAGTTTACGTGAGATGATCACTGGTAATGTTCCTCCATTTCCAAGGAACATGTACTTGAGGTGACTGTGGAGAGGCTTCAAATTTGGAGTGGGATCTTGCGAAATAGAAGGTAAATGCCTCTCATTAGAAACTGGTAACGCAATATAAATAACGTTACCTGACTGCTATAACTATGGAATATCATTCAACGCTGCAACAATTTCTTGCAAAACAGAACTCAAGGCTAACTCCTCATTTTCTTTCTCAAGATGTTTACTAATGGAAACTTCCAATTCATCTTTTCTATCAAGTTCAAAAATTTCCTGTGCAAAAGGATCGATCACATCAATAGAATAAACATGATTATACTCACCAGGATATTTCATGGCATCATAAATGTTAAACTTAACAATTTCACCATCAAATTCCATGGTAAGTGTGCCACTATGAACATCTATCTTAGTCTTGGATGTCTTTAAGAATGGTCTTCCTAACAAAATAGGAGTATTTTGGTCACCATTTTCCATATCAAGCACATAGAAATCATTAGGGAAAATCAAATCATTAACTTGCACAAGAACATCCTCAACTACACCCTTAGGATAGGCATTAGATCTATCAACCAATTGAATCACAACACTAGTTTTATTCAAAAGTCCAAGTTTCAAAGAAGCATATATAGAATATGGCATAACATTAATCGAAGCTCCTAAATCTATCATGGCCATCTCAAATTCGATGTTACCAAATGTACAAGGGACAGTAAACATACCTGGATCTTTGCACTTCGCAAGGATTTTTCTTTGAATAATTGCAAAAACATTCTCCCCTACTCTCACCTTCTCACATCCTTTAATTTTCTATTTCCTTTAATTGTGCGTAGTTCTTTCGGGAATTTAGCATAACGAGGCATTTGTTTAATAGCATCTAAAAGTGGAATATTTACCTCAAATCTACTGAAAGTCTCATATAAATTTTTACTTTGCTCAAATTTTGTTGAATCTACCAAAACTTGAGGAAAATGAGGAACTAGTTTATAATCAGAAAGAGGTGGAAACTTACAGTTAGGTACGTCATCATCATTGGGAATGTTCCTATTTGCAATGACATTTTTCTCCTTTTCTTGCACCGACAATGCAGGGGTTGCCTTTACCGGAATCTCAACCTCTTTACCACTTCTCAAAAAGATTGCACTTGCATTTTCTCTTGGATTTACTACCATTTGAGAGTGTAACTTCCCCGAACGTTGTGCCTCTAGCCAACTAACTACGGTTGCCATCTGACCCATCTGATTGTCCAAACTTTGAACAATGGCCCTTGTCTCCTATTGAAATTGCAAATTATTATTGGTAAGAGATTTAACAATATCTTCTAAAGACATACCAGAATTGGAAGTTTGGCCCAGTTGTTGTCTAGGGGGAAATGGCTGCCTATATTGCTGGTAACTTGGATGATTTTGAGTCGCGGACTGATTAACTTGTGGGTTCCCATAGCTAAGGTTGGGATTATCACTCCATCCCATGTTATACGTGTTTGAATAGGGGTCATACTTCCTTTGCGGTTGTCCAGGAAATTCACTCACCACATTCACTTTCTCAGTGGGCTCCTCTTGAAGAGTTGAGCACATATCAGTTGGATGCCCTACTACTGAACAAATCCCACAAGCCTTCGCTATTTGCGTATTACCTATAGCCATTTGACGAACAAGAGAAGTTAGACTCACAATTTGTTGTTCAAGGGATGAAATATTTACCTCATTAACATTCTTGGATGGAAGGTCAAGCCTAGTGCCAAATTGTTGAGAATTGGCCGCCATATTTGCAATCAAGTTTCTTGCGGCCTTGGGAGTTTTATCCACCAAAGCTCCTCCACTAGCAGCAACAATCATGCTCCTATCAGTGGGTAGAAGGACCTCATAGAAATATTGGATAAGAAGTTGCTCGCTAATGTGATGATGGGGGCAACTTGCACATAATTTCTTGAAACATTCCCAATATTAGTGTAGGGACTCTCCATTATGCTCCTTACACCACAAATTTCTTTCCAAATGTTGGCCACCCTTGAATCTGGGAAATATTTCTCCAAAAAAAAATATCTTCATCTTGTCCCTTGTGGTAATACTCCCGGAGGGTAGATAATAGAGTCAATCCTTAGCCGAAACCTTCAAAGAAAACAAAAAGGCTCGTAATTTAATTTGCTCTTCAGTCACCCCAGTGGGTTTCATACTCGTTCATACCACATGAAACTCCTTTAGATGCTTGTGAGGATCTTCATCTGCAAGACCATGAAAAGTGGGCAAGAGATGTATTAGTCCAGATTTTAATTCAAATGTAGTAGTAGCATCTAAAGTAGGGAACGTTATGCATAAGGGTTGTTGATTCAAATCTGGGGCTTCAAGCTCTTTAAAAGTTTGATTTCCAGCCATGACTTCCTCCTCCTCTAAATCAGATTCTCTATCAAATGGGGAATCAAGAGGTAGATTGTTCTGTTACGGTCCCGAGTCATGGATCGTGTAATACGGCGTGGGATTTGTGAATCCAGCACTAGTACTAAGTTGCTGGACTTGGTCAAAGGGTAAAAAAAAATCTTCCTTGCTGGTTTTCTCGTGGACAAGACTTGATGGATACAATATCTTGATTGCTAAATATATGAAATTAAGCCATCAATGTTGACCAAAATAAAGTAAGGAGAATACTTTTTTCTTCTCACGGAAATCAGGGTTCCAAACCTGATTTGGTTGTCGCAAGTCAAGCTATGTACACCTGGCTTGTAGCAAGCCTTGGCCCACGTGCATAAATGATTACCCTCTCTTTCCTTGCTGGCTCCAAGCTTAGGAACAAAAATTAATCTCCTTACATGAATGACAAGAAAACTCCCCACTTGCTGCTCGTCAAGAGGGTTAGACCCTTGATGGTGGCTGACGTTGATAAAGAAGGAGAACCCTCTCTTTGGGCTTGGAAAAGGGGCAGGAAGCTCCTCTTCTTAGTATGGATGATGAAGGATGAATTTGGGTGAATATGGATGGCAATGGGGGGTGAAGGATAGGTTGGATTTTTGAAGTAAACCCTAAACTCGAGATCAAGAGGTGATCTCAACCTGTTTAGACTAAGTTATTCTAAAATCTCAAAGCTTACCTATTTCATTCATACCTTTCCCTTAAATAGGTCATGTCAAGGAGTTTTAGGGTTAGGGTTACAATAATTCCCCATAATGCCCTTACATATAAAGTAATTAGAAATAACTCCTACTTAAAACAATATAAGAAATATATCCTACTCAAAGAAATATAAGAATTAAATCCTATTAAGTGAGTTGTTGTTGTCTTCTTCGTTGTGTGACTCGGTGTGCTATTGAATCCACAACATCTGCCTCCCCATGGAGAAAGAGCTTGTCCTCAAGCTCAAAAGTTGGGTAGACTGGTTTGAAGATGTCCACACATTCGCATGTTGCAGCGTCGGGGTCAGTGTCCATCCACTGAATGAGAATCTCCCAATGGTCATTGATCAGCCGTGCACATAACACGACAACTGGGTCAAGAATAACCTCCCCATGATCAACCGGTGGCAGGAATGGAGTGGATGTAGGCTGTGCTCCGGAATGCGGCTTCAAAAGAGAGACATGAAATACAACGTGAATTCTGGCTGTGTCCGGTAATTTGAGTTGATAGGCGACTGGTCCCATGCATCGAAGAATGGGAAAGACCCAAAAAATCTAGGTGAGAGCTTATGACGTGGAGGTCCTGTAAGAGACTGTTGACGGTAGGGCTGGAGGCGTAGCCACACATACTTCCCAACCTCAAAAGAGACCTCACAGTGGCCTCTATCGTATACATCCTTCATCCGAGCTTGGGCGCGTCGTAGCCGTTCTGTGATATTCTGTAGCAGTAGATCCCTGTCTATGAGTGCATGATCAATCATGTCCACACAGGTGGACCCTGGGTTGTACGAGAGAAGGCGAGGTGGATCCCTACCATTTATAACCCGGAAAGGAGTGGATTGCAATGCAGAGTGGAACGAAGTGTTGTAACAGTATTCGGCCCATGGAAGTGATTGAACCCATCGCCATGGACGATCCCCCACCAAGCACCGTAGATACATCTCGATGGTGTAGTTCACTACCTCAATTTGCCCGCCTGTCTGTGGATGATAGGCGGAGGAGAAACAAAAATAAAACCCATACTCCTAAATGTCTGTCACAGGCAACCAAAAATAAAACCTATACTCCTACAAATATATGTAGTAGTGCAAGTAAAGATTGATCCCACAAAGAGTGATTAGTCTACTTTTATGCTCCGTGAACAAGGATGGGGGGTTTGACTATAACGAAAACACTTTTAAGAAAAACAACATAGAAACAATTCAAATTAAAAGAATCAAAATCGATCGAAAGAACAAACCTTGGTCTAAGACAACATCCACTATCAGAATTTCACAACTGATCATCCATGCAAGCATATATCAATTTTCACTTGAGTATTCACAGTTGGAACTATCTTCCTATCTCTCCTTTCGTACCTAATTAGAAAACAAGTGGTACAATTAACCCTAACTACTAAACAACCCAGGACAAGCGCTAAAGGTTTATTCTAGTTTCAGCCTTAAGAATTAGAGAGATCGATGAAGCTAAACAACACAAGCACAAGCGGCTGCATTTAATGTAGTCCAGCACTCTTCTCAAGATCTAATGATTCTTGACTCCACAAATCATCAAATCTCGGTTGCTTCATAGGTTAGATCAAACAATTACATATTTGACATCTAACTTAGCAGTAGATTGCAACAAGTAAAAAACTATTAGGCCTCCTAGTGATTAAATGAGACAATCATGAAATAAAATTACAGAAGAACATCGGATACTCAAAACATAAATTGAATGATGAAAACAAATTAGATCTCACAGTTGTATTGATACCGAGGCTTCAATTTTCTTTGACCAAGTTTGAAAGTTTGGCCACACAGGATCATGAAGAAATCTGAAGGAAAAAACTAGAGAAAAGAGAGAGGAAAAGTTGGAGAAGAGAAAATGAGGTCAGGATTCCAAAATCCTTTTCTCCTTTTAATTCCCCTTCTATCTCCCAGTTTAGGGTTTTTCTTTTCGTGCATCCGGTCTGGGTCACAGTGCACGTGCCACGACTTCAAGCCTAGTTTTGTCCTTGATTCATCCCGTATTGCTTAAAATTTAAAGCATAAATATTGTAGAACGTTTTCGTTTAATTCTATATCATCTTGAATCATCTCCATCAGAACTTGGATGAGAGAGTAATGCCCGGATTACGAAGCAATATCGAAACTGTCCAGAATCACCCAATTAACTTCATTTTGAACTTAACCCTACCATTTGCATCCTAAATCAAAATATAAGAATAATGAGTATATTTAGGAACCAAACAATTATAAAATCCAAAGTATTAAGGGATAAAAATATGACATTTTGAATTCTCATCACTTATCTTAGAGAGTTAGAGTTGGAATGTAATTGGGAGATTGAAAGGTTAATTTTATAAGGACGCTATCACTTCCTCTACTATAAATAGAGGTGTTGTAATTCGTAATTAATAAAGTTACACAATTCATTCTTGAGTAAATATCTCTCTCATTGTTTGGCGCACATCTCTCTTTTCCTCTTCTCTTCTCTCTACCTGAGAGCTCTTCTTCCCATTTCTTCTTTTTCTTTCTCCCTTCTCTTGCTCGGAATATTGGAAAAGGGATCCTAAATTCAAAACTCAAGAAAGATGAAAGAGGAAGAAAATAGATAAGAGAGAAGAGAAGAAAAGAGCAAAGAGAGAGAGAGCTAGGGAAGAGAGTTGAGAAGAGACAAGGAAGAAGAGAGACTTTAGACTTGGAGAGAGATTCTTCCACGAATTGAGAAGAGGAAATCTTGATTGAGACCCTTCAATCAAGACCCTTATTTATACTTTTACCATTACATATTTTTGGAAACTCTTCAATCAACGAGGATCCCTAATTACATTAATCAAGGAAGATAAATTAAAAAATCAAGAGAAGATAAAGTTACATAAATCAAGGAAGATTAAAAATCTTCCTCTTCATCAATCAAGGAAGATTACACATCTTCCACCATGTGAAACCTTCTGCCACCTCTCTCGGTCATGTAGGCATGATGGTCTTGGTCCTACCTTTGGTCCCACCTTTCAACAAAATAGTAGCTGCTAAGGCCTCCCGCTAATTTTCTTGAACTAATATGTCACTGGAGTAAGGTCGAGAAATTTTCCATTCTTGAATCAGTCCTCTAAAATGTGCCGAGTATTCATGTATATTTTCCCCTTGCTTTGTATTAAACATGTTTTTGAACAATTCATATAACTTTTGTAAGTTCTCTGTACTAGAGTACAACTTAACACAGGTTTCCCAAATCTATTTTGTGGTCTCAAGGTGAACAACATTTTTTGCTAAATTATTCTCCATGTTATTAATTAACCAACTAATGACCAAGGTGTCATTCTTGACCCATTTAACATAAGAATTATCTTCTTCATCAACCGGTGGAGCTAGTTTGGTTAGGTGTCCTCAGAGGTCTCGAGTGATGAGAAACCTCCTAACCAATTGTAACCAAGTCAGATAGTGAGACAACCCTCTCAAGGATATAGTGATAATTTTATGAAGATCACTTTTACTTCTCATTTAATCTTCAGCCATTAATCAAACTATCAACCCACTACTAATCCAACATTAATCTTAAGCAATATGTCAACCCACTACTAATCCAACCGGATAAGCAAACTACGAGAAATAATATAAACCAATTTGAGCCAATAAGTCACTTGAGAAGAAAGAAATCCAAGCTCAATTATCATTCACCATCACTCAATCCACCATTTTTTTTGTCTCATACAGGATATTTTGCATTCCTTTCTCACATATGAACTTAAATAAGCCAAGGGGATCTTAGGCCGAGAGATAATAACAAGTCAAGTACTATCCTGATATAATCATGCACTTAAACAGGTATAGACAAATAATCACATCCTGGTCATGCCAATTACAGAATATTTCCAATATTTCTTAATTATGAAACTATATAACAAATCAAATCTGTTAAAGGTCTTGAATCAAACCAGAATCCAGCTCAGGTATCTTCTAAAGAAGGAAACCGGCCTTCTTTGTTATTTATGCCACCTAGCAAATAAAGATCACAATCTTTGCTTCTTTATTTCCTTAAATCAATTAGGAAAGGAACCCAAGAGATTATTCTCATAGAGGAAGCCTTCAAATAAGTTAAATCCTTCACTTTCTTTCTCAAAACAAATCCTCTTGGCACGCTTTTGAAGAAGGAAAATTTCCTTCTACAAACATGCGCCAACCTCATGATTTAAGGAAATAAAGAAGCGTAACACAACCAATGGAAGGCAAAAAATTCGTTGCAAGAATGAGCAACTCTTTAAAAAAATTCCTTCTCGGTAATCAAGAAACCAACCTTGACCAATCTCTTTTGCGAGCAAGCCATACAAACATCAACGTAAATCAGTCTTAAATGAATTCAATCATGCTTTTTTCATGATAATTATCATAAATAGTAAAAAATAAACATATATTCATCCAACATGTATTTTCAAAGGAGAGAAATTGAACTCCAGTGCATAAATCAAGTACTTAAAAAATTGTCCATCAATCTTGCTTGATCAAGGATAAATTGAGCACTAGAGTTTCATAAATCATATAAAACTCAATTTCCTATCAAATTTTAACAAGAATCTCATGTATCAATTAATCTTTCAACACTCAAGAATGATAAAATATCTCATCAATGAGAGGAGGAAAAAAACTTATCTTTGTGCAAGACGGAGTTCTTGCTTCACTTAACAAGAGGTCCACTTGAAGCTTAATAATCCAAATGCAATAAACACCATATTATCTTCAGGGTCCTAAATCCATTGCACTGATATCATGTTGGATCTAGGATCCCCTGATAAATAACCTCAATCAAGGTGGTGAAAGAAGAGAGGAGGATGAAGTGTAGAAGAAAAGAGAGGGAGAAAGAAGAAGAGAGGAGAAGAGAGATACGGGTAGAGAGAGAGATGGAGAGAGAGCGTGGGAAAAGAGATAATATGTTACACCCGGATCTAACACATGAGGAAGACGATGAATAGGGAGGATTGATGTGATGTTTTAAGCCTTCGAAGGAGCTCAACCCTGGACCTCAAAGGGAGAATCCGACCTGATTACAACTAGGGGGGGTTAGTCAACTTGAAGGACGAGTTGATCTTCAACCGCATAACGTCCTTCAACACTTGAAGTCGTTAGTGGAGCGTAGATGAAGCTTCATCTCGATGCAGGGGATGAAGGGGGTCCTTCATCTCCACGGTTTAATTTTGATCATTTGGAAGAAAGCCTTGTTTGATCTTCTTTGAGTTGAAGGACGGGTGATGCTGGTTTTTTTCCCTCTCTCTCCTCGCACCAAACCCCCCTCGTGCGTCGCCATTTCTCATTTTTTCTTCCTCTCTCCCGCACTCCCTCTCTCGTCTCCCTACACCCTCCGACGTTCTGTTGCCATAAAATCGATCAGAGTTTTGTCTCCGGCCACCGTCTCTGCTCCCACTAGTCTTTGGCCTCATCTCTCGGTTTTCTTCGGCCTCACCCTCTCTCATCTCCGGCCTCATCTCTCGGTTTCTCTCGGCCTCACCCTCTCTCTTCTCTCGGACTCGCTCTCTCTCGCTTCTCTCTCTCTTATCCCTCCCAACCTCCTTTTCTTCTTTGTCTTCTCCCTCTCTTCTCCCTTTCGGCGTCCCACTCCCTTCTCTCTCTGTCTATTCTCCTTTTCCTTGAAAAATACCTTCTGATTTCATTCGATTTCCTCATTTCCATTTCGATTTTCTTCGATTTTGGACATTTGGGCATCAATTGCTTAATTTCTACTTCGATTAGGCATCAATTCCCCCATTCAGCATCGATTTCCCCATTCGGCATCGATTTCACCCTTCAGCTTCGATTTTCCCCAAATTTCAGAAGGTATGCCTAAACCCTAATTTTATTTTCATTAAATTAGTGTTTTATTTGATTTAAATTTATTTTCATTGCCTAATTGGGGATTATTTGTGCATAATTGTGGGTTACGATTTAGGGTCTAAATTCTTGATTCATGTTAGGAATTATTTTTAGGGTTTGGTGCTCGGTATTTAAGGGTCCTGTAATTAGCGTTTAGGGTTTATGGTTAAGGATTTAGGGTATTTTAGGGATTAGGATTTTTAAGGTTTAGGGGGTTTAGGGTTTTTAAGGTTTTGGGGGTTTTGTGTTTTTAAGCTCTAGGGTTTTTGGCTTTAGGGTATGGAATTATGGTGTAGGGTTTAGGGTTTAGGGCTTTTAAGGTATTAAGTTCTGGAATTAGTGTTTAGAGTTTAGAGTTTAGTAGGTGATAGAGTTTTTAAGGTTTTGAGGGGTTTTGTGTTGTTAAGCTCTAGGGTTTTTTGGGTTTAGGGTCTAGAATTATGGTGTAGGGTTTAGGGATTAGGGCTTCTAAGGTTTAGGGTACTGTGTTATGGAATTAGTGTTTAGGGTTTAGAGTTTAGTAGGTGATAGGGTTTGTCTTTAGGGTTTGATGGTTTATGGTTTAGTTTTTATTAGGGGTTTTTTAGTCCAATTAAAACAAGGTTGAGTCGCCTACATAGGCGTCCATTAGCCAACGAAACCCGACCCCCATCACTGACGAGGTACAGTTCGTAGTGACTATGAAGTTATATGGGGCTCTACCGGGGGTGTTCGATGAATTTGGACTTGATGTGTGTGTTTTCTCATTTTTTAGTGCATATGCAGTAGTGAAAATAGTTTAATTAATTTTGAAATGTTTTAGAATGTTGTTGAGGATTTTTGAAATGCTATTGAATGTTTTTGCCATGTGGTGAGGAAATTCGGGTGTTATATATATCCACCACATGGTATTTTCTTTTTTTTGTGGTTTCGATTTAACCCTTTGGCTTTGATTTTTCTCAAATTTCATAAGGTAAGTCTAAACTCTATTTTTTTATTAATTTAGTATTGTATTTGATTTGCCTTATAGACAGCTACTTGTGATTGATATATCGTACTTTTGATACTATTGAGAACATATTTACCAATGCCATTTCAACCATTGTTCTAAGATTTTGTTTTCCAATCTTATGTTTTTGGAGTAGTAGACTTTTGAGTTCGGAGGCCTGCTTGAGAATGTCTCATCAGGGCAATATTTATATCCCTATTCAGAATTTTTAGATTGTTAAAAGTAAACTAGTAAAGAATTGGCCCTTTCTTTTTACCATAATCACGGATTTATGCTGGATGTTCTTACTTGCATGTCAGGGCAATGCGGATGATGTAACAATTGAAGTATTGAAGGAGTTACCTCTTCTACAAGAGAAAGATCAATCAACGGGCAGATTTGGAAATCAGTTCATAGGGGGAAATGGGCGAGGAACAACTAGCATGAAGAGAAACAATTATAGTTTGTAAATTTGTAATGGATTTATAGTTTTTATTTGGGTGATTGTAAATTGATAGAGATATTTCATTTAATTTTGTTGTGTTTGATTATTGTATGGAGTTTATTTATAATGTTATGCAGTCTATGGAGTGTTTAGACTATTTTATGGAGTGTATATAAACAATTTCATGGAGTGTTTATGGAATGTATAGACAATTTTATGGAGTGTTTATGCAGGTATTATATATATTAATTATGCCTAATTTTAAGTAGAGGTCATGCCAAATTTTATACAGGTATTATATACATAGATTATGCTCAATTTTAAGAAGAGGTTATATATATAGGTTATGCCTAATTTTATGTAGAGGTCATATCCAATTTTATGTAAAATGTATACAGACAGCGATGATTGCGATGGTCTTGAGGATGTGGGTAGCCAAGTAACATGCTTTCAGAGGTAGAGTGCATTAGAATCCACAAGAGCCGCACAATTTCGAGATGCCATATCGACTTCCATGTGGAACGATAAATGATGGTTGTATCTTATTACTTTTGAACATGCGTCATTTATATGTACTGAACTTGTAACTTGATGATTTTAATATTAAAGGCACGAACTCGGTATTAGAATAATATTTTTTTTAGGTTATCAATAAAGTTGTATATGAATTTATTTATTATTTTTGTTCAATTTTATTACTATATTAAACTTCATATTTAAGTCTCTGGTAAATAAAATATAATTAAAGTATGCATTTGATTAATTAATTACTTTAAATTTTGTCAAAATATATTATTAATTAATACCATGTAAAAAATCTATCTTATGTTATTAATATAATACTTTTTTATTCATTAATCCTATTTATTTTTTATTTACTCTATTGTATTAGTGATTTAATAGTGGTAATTAAAATATTGTTAACTCAAACACTTGGTTTAATTAAATTATTTTTATAATTAATAAAATCAATGGTTTTAAATTTCGAAGATGAAAATGAAAATGAACTTGTTCACACTAACACCCTATTTCGAAGATTTCAAAGATGAACTTGTCCACACTAACACCCATTTCGAAGATGAAGATCATTTAGATGCATAAGATGAAGATGAAGATCAAATTTCCAGTTTGTTGACTATCCCCCCCTAATTGATTCAATGTTTACCTTCCTTTATTCATCTCACGTCCCTATATAGGGAATTATGGAAAACACGCCAAAGGCCATATGTTCAACAAATTACAAATAAACCCTAATGAGATGAAATTGCAATTAAACCCCTAATGACTTGAAATTTCAAATAAACCCCAATCTATCCTCTCTAGATGCTATGGAGTTCATAACATAACAGGCAATGGACAAATTTATGAGAAGAGGAGAGACTTAATTCTCTACCCCATGCCTTGAGTCTCTTATTTATAGTTGTGGAAGGAAGTTTACAAGGACTACAACACCCTTAGGGCTACGAGCTTTTTAAAGAAAATGACATAAGTAGACAAATATCATCTTACTTAATTACACCCTTGTGCCATCCTTATAAAAACCCATTTATTTACCTCCTTTGCCACCTCTTGATATGGGAGAGGAGTTCTCCCTTTAATTTACATTTGTGCCACTTAAGTTGTGTCTTCCAACAGTACCTAACAAATAGAAAGTTTGGAATGCTTTCTTACAAAAAGTTATTGAGTTTAGATATTTGTCTATTACACTTGAATTCATGTCTTGCCATTGTCTTCTTTCTTGTGGGTGCTTCTTCAAGAGATGTTCTTCAATTGTTCTTGAGGTCTTGAATTTGGCTTTGACTCTTCAGACCTTGAGATGCTCTTTAAGGTGAAGTATCTGAAATACTTGGAAGTTCAAGTTCATGGGAATCAACTTATAGTCAACAATCTCTCCCTTTTTTATGATGACAAAACCAAACTTGGAAAATAAAAAATTACACTTCCCTAGGATTTGGAGTTAAGTAAATGATGCAATTTTATCATAAGCTCCCCCTCAATCTTGTCATAGTGTGTTTTAATCCTTTTAATGTTAAGATTTGTAATTTTGTGAGTGCCTAGTTCTTTTGATCCAAGTTCGCAAATTTTCTCCCCTTTTTTGTCATAGTAAAAAAGATAGTAATTTGATATGCATGGTATATAACAAAAAAGTGGTTGAAAGGCCATATCATAAATATTTTTCAATTGTGTACAAAATAGTGTGTACAAGTCTAAAAGCTAATACTCCCAAGTATATCATCAAAAATATGTACACAAGGAGTCAAAAAAGGCTGGGTGGATCCTAGTTCAACTACGGTGGAGGCAGGAGTCGGTTGAGGATGGTGTCAAGGAGATGATCGATCCTCTACTGTCATGCCTTCAACTCATCCAATGTGGATAGAATTGCTACCAAGGTAGCCCTCACATCATCCACGACATCTTCTAGTGCTGATAGCCGATAAGTGGATGATGAGCCACCTTCTTCCGTTCTTCTCCTCTTAGTGAATTCAAACTGATCCGAGGGAGGCTCCAGACTCAGCTTGTCTCCAGAAGTGGTAGGCTACGGGGTAGACTTCTTCGATATCTTTTCTTTTTGTATTTTCTCTATCCTCGCCATTTGGTTAGTCCGAACTTTCCAACTTTAATTTCTCCAATGGACATCTTCTTCATCATGTCTATAGACACCTCATCCAAGAGGTCTACACCACTATGTTATGGATGACAATGATCTCCTGAGTGAATGGTCGACTATCTGCCCTCAAAATCAAAGAAATATCAGTTATCCTTCTTCTCATGAACTATCCATAATCCAAGGGGACTTTCTAGAAGATCACCATCAACCAAAAATGTCAATTGTTGTGAGTCGTGAGAAGGTTCCCTTCCTTGGATTTAGCATGTGAGTTACAATCTCCATGGCGAATTTTTTAGGCTTGGTGAGGTCCCATATCCTCACCTCGTAAGAGCTCCTAGCTATCTGTCCATAGATAGAGAAGATAGTTGTTGGGATCTTCCCGATCCAAGGATCTCGTCACCCTTCTTCCCTCTCTTCCCTCCAGATTGGTTGTTGACACTGGAAGAGAACTCCTGTTCTTGGAACGTGTAATGGTGGAAATGGATTGAGCCTTGAGGAGGCTCAAGTTGGACCTCTGAGGGAGAATCCGACCTGGACCTCTGAGGGAGAATCCGACCTGGCTAAAACTAATTGATTCAAAGCTTAATCTTCATTCAGCTCTTTGTCCCAATAAATAAGTTTGGGGACGAAAATACAACTCAGACCCATGGGTCACATGGTTCACGCAAAATTACATTCAAACCAAACCAAATTCAACATACATGCAAAGGGAAATAGCATAATTTAATTCCTACGTCTATTGATAACTCGGGATGCTATGGAGTCCATAACATCACCCCCCTCCTGGAGAAAGAACTTGTCCGCAAACTCAAAAGAGGGGTAGAGGGCCCTGAAAGCGGCTAAGGGCTCTCATTTAGTGTGAATGGGGTTAGTATCAACCCACTGCACTAGAACCTCCCAATCACCTTGAATGCGGCGAGCCTGCAACACCTGCACTGGAGTAGAAAAGACCCAACCCTCATGTAGCGGTGGCAGAGGTGTGTGTAGGAATGGGGAGTCTCCCTGGAAGACCTTCAATTGGGAGACGTGAAACACATTATGGATCTTTGCTTCTGGTGGAAGCCACAAGCGGTAGGCGATTGTGCCAATGTGGTCAAGCACCTGAAAGGGCCCATAATATTTCGGGGAGAGTTAGTGATGTTTGGACGCTGTTAGTGAAAGTTGTCGGTAATGTTGGAGACGTAGCCACACATAATCCCCTGGAGAGAAGAACACGTCCTGGTGCTTCTTATTATAATAGAGTTTCATGGCATGTTGGGCCTCCTGGAGATGAGTGCGTACCTCACTAAGCATGGCATCCCTTTCTGCTAAAGCCTTGTCTAAGGTGGTGATCGTGGATGCACTTGGTTCATACAATAAAAACCAAGGCGGAACTCAGCCATACACTGCCTTGAATGGAGTAGTGACGAGTGCACTGTTGTATGATGTGTTATAATAGAATTCGGCCCATGCCAGCCACTGAACCCACCATTTAGGGGAGTCCCCCACAAAACAACGGAGATACATCTCAAGCGTCCTGTTGACCACCACGGTCTGTCCATCAGTCTGCGGGTGGTAGGCGGAAGAGAACTCCAATTTGGTGTCTTGCAGCTTAAAGAGTTCTTTCCAGAACATACTGGTGAAGATGGCGTCTCTGTCATTGGTAATGGACGCAGACACCCCATGTAATCGGACAATATTATCCATGAAGAGTTGAGCCACATGAGTTGTTGTGTAGGGATGCGCCAAAGAGAGGAAATGGCCATACTTGGAGAAGCGGTCAACCACTACAAAAATAATGGATTTGCCGGAAGAGGTGGGAAGGCCATCAACGAAGTCCATAGAAATATCTGACCATACCTGTGATGGTAGCTGAAGTGGTTGGAGCAACCCTGCTGGACTTAATGATTCAGCCTTGTTCTGTTGACAAGTCTGACAAGCTGCCACATACTCTGTTACACTTCTCTTCATACCCTTCCAAAAATATTCGCGATTGAGGCGGAAATATGTTTTCTGTCTGTCCTCATGTGTACTATCATGGAAAGAGGTTAAGATGCTGGTAATGACTGGCGAGGTGGGGTGCAAAAAAATCCTATTTTTGAACAAAATAAGACGATCTTGGATCGTCCATTGGCTATCTGAGGTCCCCTGCTGAATATCATGATATAAGGCAATGAGTTATGGATGCTAATGTGTCTCCTCCCTAATAGAGTCAAATAGACTTATGGGCTGACTGATAGCATGCAATTGAGGCTCTGGAGAGTCCCAGTGAGACAATGCATCGGCCCCCACATTTAGACTGCTAGGTTTATAGTAAATGGTAAAGTCAAACCCCATCAGTTTACACAACCAATGCTGCTGAGGAGAGGTGGTGAGACGCTGCTCAAGAAGATACTTCAAGCTTGAATGACTAGTCCGAATAAGAAATGGGCGCCCCCAAAGATAGGCCCTCCAATGCTGGATGGCTTTTGCTAAACCGATCAATTCCCTTTCATAAGCCGCGAGTTTGTGATGGTATTGGCCAAGTTGTCGGCTAAAATAAGCGATCGGGTAGCCTTGTTGTTGTAACACTGCACCTATACCCCCACCCGAAGCATCACATTCCACTACAAACAACTCATCAAAGTCCTGTAGCTGCAAAACTGGCACTGAAGATAAGGCTACCTTCAACTGCTAAAAAGAATGATCCACTGGCTCGGACCAGCTGAAAGCATTTTTCCTAAGGAGATTGTTCAGCGGCGCTGCAATCTGTCTGTAGCTGGGGATAAATTTTCTGTAATAACCAGTGAGGCTCAAAAATCCCCTTAACGCTGTGATGGATATGGGAGGAGGCCAGTCTATGACAGCCTGAATCTTGCTCTGGCCAACCTTGATCCAAACTACGGAAATAACGTGGCCCAAGTATGTCACCTCTGGTGTACCCATAGAACATTTGGACTTGTTTAAAACCAAATGATGTGAACGTAGGAGAGTAAATACCTGGTGAAGGTGCTGAAGGTGCTCGTCCCAATGTTTGCTATACACCAATATATCATCAAAAAATACTAGAACATATTTCCGTAAGAAAGAGCTAAATACCTCATTCATGAGGGCCTGGAAAGTGGATGGCGCATTGGAGAGACCAAAGGGCATCACTAGGAACTCGAAATGCCCATGGTGGGTGTGAAACGTTGTCTTCTCCACATCTGAAGGATGAACTCTAATCTGATGATAACCTGACTTCAAGTCCAGCTTTGTAAATATAGTGGCACCATGTAACTCATCTAACAGCTCGTCCACCACAGGAATGGAAAATTTGTCTTTAATCATGTTAGCATTGACCTGCCTGTAATCCACACAAAATCTCCAAGACTTGTCTTGTTTTTTTACCAGTAACACCAGGGATGAGAAGCGAGACCTACTAGGCTGAATAATTTTGTGGGCTAGTATACTTTGGCACTATCTCTCAATTTCATCCTTCTGTAAGTGGGGGTAACTGTAAGGCCGAACCACCACAGGTTTTGTCCCCAGTTTCAATCTGATGCGGTGA
Source organism: Aristolochia californica (assembly GCF_029961685.1). Lineage (NCBI taxonomy): Eukaryota > Viridiplantae > Streptophyta > Magnoliopsida > Piperales > Aristolochiaceae > Aristolochia > Aristolochia californica. The sequence continues at coordinate 11,328,237 of NW_027181837.1, forward strand.
TCACAGTGGCGAATAGGCGGAAGAGCAGTAGGTTCCTGAAATAAATCTTCAAAGTCTATAAGTAGTTGAGATAACTTACAGTGCTCGGTGCTCTGGACCTGAACTGCCTGAAGTGTGCAGGGCATAGTAGCATATGTGCCATGCAAGGTGATCTGATGTTGGCCTTCTATGAAAGTCATGGTCAGGGCCTGAAAATCCCACAAGATAGGCCCCAACATCTGGAGCCATTTAACTCCAAGTACCAAATCAAATCCTGCCAGTGGAATCACCAAGAAATCGGCAATAAAGGAGTGGCCCTCAAAACAAAAGGGGGTGGCTGTAGAGATACCCACACTGGTGATTTTGGCCCCATTGGCCACTGCGACTGAGAGGCCTATTTTTTGCTTGATTACCAACCCAAGTTGTTCTGCCGATGGCTGACTTATGAAGTTGTCTGTGCTGCCAAAGTCAACTAAGGCTAGTAACTGTAGATGGTACAACTTGGCCCGAACTTGCATTGTGTTGGAACTGTGCATGCCAGTCATGGTATAGAGGGAAATAGCTGGGGCATCTTGTTTTGTCTCAATATTGTCTTCTTCTGGGAGTATTTCTTCAGTATCCTCACAGAGAAGCACACTGAATAATCTCTTCCATAGGTGACCCTGGACATACAGTTCATCATAATTAAAACAAAGACCCTTTGCCCTCTTCTATTCCATCTCTTGTCTATTCAATTTTTTTATGTATGGTATTGGCGGCGTGGAGGAAGAACTCACTGCACGTGGAGCTGCATTGTGTCCATTATGTGGAGGTGCTGAATAGGGTGAGGGCGCAGTGGTAGTCGCCCTGCTTGGCCAAGCTGGTCTTCAGACTAGGGATTCCTTCAGAACTCGCTATTTAGTATCAATGATCCTGCCCAAGTTCATTGCGTGGTCCAAATATCCAGGGTCATGTAATTCAACCTCCAGACGCAGGGCCTCTGTCAAGCCAGCAGTAAAGAGGTTAACATAATGGGGGGGCGTGACATTGGTACTGGCTCTGGCCAAGTGTTCCTGGAAGGTCTTTTGGTACACCTCAATTGTGCCCGTCTGTTTCAAATTCACCAATTCTCCCAACGGATTGCTACTGGCTGGAGGACCAAACCTCATCATGCAAGATTGTTTAAATACATCCCAATCTGGAATCAAATGTTCATTTTTGAATTTGTGGAACCATATAAGCGCTTCATCAAGCATATGGAATGCGGCCAACTGGACCCGGTCATCCACCGGTGTTTTTTATGGTAAAAGAACTGGTCACATCGATGTAACCAAATCAAGGGGTCCTTAGACCCATAAAATGTAGGAAAGTCCAAATTCACATACCTGGGAACCGTATTAGGGGCAGTAGCATGAGGTCCCAATGGGGGATGTGGGTGGCGCAGCTATGGTGGGTGGTGCTCTGTCGGTGGTGTATAGCAACCCAGTGGCGGCACTCGAAGCCCACTGTCCTCCTATCGCTGGAGGAGAAGCTGGATTGATGCATCCATGGCTGCCATGGCCGAACGCAGGTCAGCAGTAGTATGATGAACCTCGTCAATGGATTGATATTGAGCCTTTGTCCTCTGATGATTTTCCTCAATCAGTGGACGCAAATCCTTTGGGGAAGTGGAATCCCCAAGGGTGGACCTGTCTGATACCAAGATGTTGGGATCTTCCCAGGCCATGGATCTTGTCACCCTTCTTCCATCTCTTCCCTCCAGATTGGCTGTTGACGCTAGAAGAGAACTTCTGTTCTTGGAACGTGTAATGGTGGAAATGGATTGAGCCTTGAGGAGGCTCGACCTAGATCTCTGAGGGAGAATCTGACCTGGCTAAAACTAATTGATTCAATGCTTAATCTTCATTCAGCTCTTTGTCCCAATAAATAGGTTTGGGGACGAAAATACAACTCAGATCCATGGGTCACATGGTTGACCCAAATTACATTCAAACCAAACCAAACCAAATTCAACATACATGCAAAGGGAAATAGCATAATTTAATTCTTGCGTCTGTTGATAACTCGGGATGCTATGGAGTCCATAACAATAGCATCTTGAATATTTTGAGGGAGGTCCTCGTGGAGATCCATCGGCCAGTTTTCTTTGATATGTCACATCATGTCCATGATGGTGGAGCTGAGGAGGTTATTCAGAGCAGGAGACTGAGTAGAAATGGGTGTTTTCTTCTTTAGACTATGAGGCCCAAGCTCCTCAATTTTCAAGTTAGTGTAAAAAAACTTCACGGGAAGGGGATACACAGGCTCCTCTCTCTCTCCTATAAGCCTCTATAAGGCTGGAAGAGCTTTGCAAAGCATTCAATTTCCCTCTCACAAAAGGGAATGTCAACTCTCATCGGTTTAACAATGCTTTTAGGGGAAATTTTTGAGAAATACCTTTCTCTTTGAGGTATAGTATGAAAGTACTCCCACCAATTTGGCATTTCCACACAAGCATCACTTTATTTCCTCGGAGCTTTCTTCTTTGCAATGACCTTTGTCCTAACCATTGTAGCTTTGTTAGGTTTTGAGAGACAATGGGAAAAAATGAGGGTTTTAGAATAGGATTTCATGGAAATCTCTCAAAAGCAAAGGAGGAATAAAGTTTTAGGGTCACTGAAGATTTAGAATTTGAAAGGGTTTAGAAATGATTTGGGATTAAGATGTAGGTTAAAAATTCGAATTTGACTCTTCGTATTTATTTTTTTCACCATGAATGATCAATCATTCTATTTTGATAGGCATCAATTTATCAATCACCTTTTCAAAGTGACTAAAATGTAGTCTTTTGATTTCCACTTCCATCTACGTTGAAGAGCAGGTATGGAAGAGTCTCAAATGACTCTCACAAGAAGAAATCTTCCAAAGCAAGAATTATTATATAAGGAGGTCTCACAAAAGAGTTCAGTTTAAAGGTGTTTCAGTTATGTTAGTCTTTGATTTATGTTCAGTTCTTTAATTGTTCTAAGACTTATATTTTGGTGTTTAACTTTGGGGGTAACTGGGATAAGGGTAGTTTAGTTGTAATAGGATTCTATTTATTTCTTCCATTATAAATAGAGGCTTATGTACTCAAATAACATCAAGTTAGTAATTTTTTTCTCTTTTCTAAAAATTCAACATGGTATCAGAGCAGGTCTATGAGTTAACTTGGTGAAGCCATAGAGATAATGTGATCCCTTTCTGGCATATAATCACAAGTAATTTATGTTTGTATTCTATCTTTTTTTCTCTCTTTCCAATCACAAAGACACCTTTCCTTGCCTTTTTTTCCTTGAAATCTTTAGTGTTGAATTTATGGAAAAGAGAGATACTTCATTGACTTATTATAATCAGAGTACATGAACCTCTATTTATAATAGAGAAAAGTAGTAGAGTCCAATTATAATTAAACTACCTTTGTCCCAATTACTCCCAAACTCTAACACTTAAAGATAAGTCCTAGCATAATTAACTAACCCGACATAAATAAAAAAATAACATGACTAAAACACCTGTAAACTGAAACTCTTCTGTAAGACTTCTTATTGTGTAAGAATTCATAATGACATAATTGTATGGGCCTAAGGCTTCTCCTTGGTCTATGGGCCCAAGGCCCATAGACCACATCTCTTGGATGTGTGGGCCATCCTTGGTCTTATGGGCTTGGGCCCATCTTCCAACACACTTGGATATATGGGCCTTCCTTGGTCATGGGGGCTTGGGCCTATCTTCCAACATTTAGGCAAGGCCATCTTTGACAAATAAATCAAGGAAAGTTTCTGAAAATAAAATTATCTTCTAAAAATTATTTCCAGATATTGTTACTTAGCAAATAGAAAATTTACAAGGGTAAACCATGAGATACTTTCCTAATATTGTTGATCAATAATAGCAAATCAAAAAGTTAAGCAAAAAAAATTGGCTTAAATCCGTATCTTCGTAGGCAACAATATACCAGCATGACCTTTGATTCTTCCTGAATATCTCCGTAAATATAAATCAGATTGACATTAAATTTTCTTCTTCTAAAACTAGACTTAAATACCTTTCAACGAATTATAACTTAACTTCATTAAATATACTTATTTTGAGATAAATAATCTGATTAATTTTGGACTCTGTAATTTGGTTGAACTAAGTATTTTTTATTCTTTGGCCAGCATGACCATTGACTCTTCTGAGATTGATATCTCCATATAAAAAAATCAGAATGAGAATTAGTTGAATAGGTAAAAAAATAGAATTAAAAATATTTATTTTTATATAATTCTCCATATAAAGTCTCGTTCTTGATGGCATAAAATGGCTTTAAAGTTGAAGGTTTTTGCTACTACATGAAACTTTCCTACTGTACCTTTGCTGCTTCAAATGTCGATTTCTAATTCTAGAAAAATCTGATTTCAACAATTATTTTTTAGTTGGAAACTAGACTCAAATATATTTACAACGACATATAATTTTTAATATGAAAAATATGGCAAGAGAGTGAAATATCAAATGAAATATAGAAATAGAGAAATAAGACTTAAGTAAAAATGAGAAACTCCTTTTGTTCTTTTTTATTTTTCTTCATCATCTTCTTCCTCCGTTTCTGATCCATCTTCTTCCCCATATTCTTCCCCTTTTAAATCTCAACTCATTGCCCACTCTGATACCATGCGAATTTAGGATCCCATGATTAGTTTAAAAGTTAGGACCCCATGAGAATGACTCTAGGTTAACATGGAAGAAGAAGGAGAGCAGAGAGAGAAGAGGGAGAAAGGAGAAGGGTGTTAGAGAGGAGAGTTTGGATTGAGGGAAGGATAGAATGCGTCAAGGGAGAGAACTAATTACATCCTTGTCCCATCTTTATGAGAAGTCTTCTTATTTAGCATGATGCCACCTCTCTTGGACGTGTGGGCCTTCCTTGATCGTGTGGGCTTGGACCCATCTTCCAACAAAAAAAGGGGAATTTCTCATTTTTTTTCCCTTTAGTCTTATTTAATAATTCATGTATTATGTTGGAATTTTTACTCTCTTACCATACATTTCATATAGTAAATTATATACCATTGGAAAGATCATTAAATCTACTTTCCAAATTAGAAATAATAATTTCAATCATTTTCTTATAGTAAGAGGCATCGATATCTGAAGCAACAAAGGTCAAGAAGTATAAGAGTTTCAAGTAGCAATAGAAAGCATCAACTTTATGAATGATTTGTACCAATATAACTGAGAATTTATATTGAGAATTATATCTCAAAATAAATCTACGTGAGTCTGAATTTCTATCCCAATAAACCATTTCTCAATTTGAACTTTCTAGAGAGACACATGCACATTGGAAGATTCAAAGGTCATGTTGGTATCCTGTTGGATTCGAAATTCCGAATTTAAAACGATTTTTTTGCTTCACTTTTTTAGTTGATAAAGTTGTTTAATTTCCCTATTTGTTTTCAAACTCTAGTAATATTTCATAAACTTGAGTATCATTCCTTAAAAGTTTTTTTTGTTTGATATCATATTACATTAGTTTCCTTAACAAAAGTCTTACCCATTACGAGTTTAATTTCCTTTTTTATAAAGTTTGAAATAAATAGAAAGTCTTCTTTACTCATTCTAAATTCTAAATATTAGTGTCTTAAATCTCCCTTATTTCTGAATTTATATCTTGAATATGTTCGTTCCAAATTGGTCAAGGTGTGTTAAAAGGTAATTTAACTTATATGAGAAGTCTATTTTTAGACAGTTTCCATCATTATGTTCCATATCAAAACTTTCCTATTGAAAACATTTTTTTAAGTTTCCTAAATCATCATGTTCATAGAGGAATTATTTTTTATCTCCCTCTTGAGTCAAATCTGGTCACTTTTTATCCATCTATTGGTCTAAAAGTAGCTCCTTACCTGGAAGTATGAAGAGCTGCATTGTGCACCTCCTTCTATGTGAAAAATGAGAGCTACTATCATTTTATTCAACCCTTAATTCCTCGAAGTAATTTCTTCAATTTTTTATATTAAAAACTCACTTAAGAGAAATTCTTATAGACCTATTACCTAAAAATTATAGGAATGTATCTAACATCCAGCTTGAGTCAAGTCTTCTTATTCTTCACCCAAGAGATGTTTCTGTTTGAGCTACCCTTAGAAAGTGAGTAGTCTCTTTATTGATCCCAAATGTTTGGATATTTTCCCACCATTGAAATTGCGCAGAGTTTGATATAGACTATGATTGTTTTGACTAGTGTATGGTGCTTATAGGCTAGGAGTGAATTTTCTTCTCTCACCCTTATGTTGTGCAAGTTGGGTCTCTTGGTAAAGAACAAAGAGATCCATAGCTAGAGGGGGAGAAGTAGATGAAGAAGTATGAGAAAGAGGTAACTAATAATGAATGTTGAATTTATGAAAAACATAAATACTTCATTGACTTAGGGGGGTTGTCCACAATGAACTTGAAATGGAGTTAGACTTCAATTCATCTTAAATGAATTGATTCAACTTCAACTCATCCTTGGGTGTTAGTGTAGACGAGTGCAAGTGCATTGGAAAACAAATTCCAATGTTAGTACCCCAAAATAAAAAATATGATATAAGGAAGAGAATGAGTAACTTTTTATATTATACTTAAATAGAACATATACCTAACAGATAATTAACCAAAATGAACATGGTTACTACACTTATAAATGATTTAATGTGTAGAATTAAAATATATTAATAAACTAATTAATGAAAGACTATATTATATTACTTAATGGTTGTAGCTTATTATAAATTAAAATAATAATTATGTGTGACAAGAATAAATTATAAAAATAAATAAATAAAATAAAAAAACGAATATAATAAATTAATTAATTAATTGAATAAATAAATAAAATATTTTATTAATAACAGATGATCGATTTGTTACGTACTATTAATTAATAATATATTTTTATAAAATAAAAAATGATTAGTTTAATTCATTATAAAAATGTGATAATTAAACCAAAATAATTGTTCAAAGCTCTCTTTAACAATATTTTAATTACCAGTCTTAAATTTAAAATTTAATATAGTAATAAATTAATGAATATATTATTTTATTAATAAACTAGGATAAATTTAATTAAAACTTAAAAAACATGCTTGAAAATGAGCCGAGTTAATCGTAATAGTCCATAATTTACATCATAAAAGCAAACATTTATGCCTTGGAATATAACAACGAGTTCATGCATTTAATATTAAAATCATCAACTTACTAGTTTAGTACATACGAACGATAAAATACATGTTCAAATGCAATAAGATACAACCATCAATGATCATTCTACGTGCTAGTCGTTATGGCATCTCAAAATTGTGTTACTCTAGTGGATTCTAATGCACGCCGCCTCTGCATGTTTGTTCATAGGCTGTCTTCATCCACAAGATCATCACTATCATCGCATCTTCATCCACAAGATCATCACTATCATCGCATTTGCATCCTCATTTACACCTACTAATCGGATCTCATCACCTCCTCCGCCAAACTCATCACCCAACCATTTCGAACATATCATTGTAATCCCACGAGGATGTTGTGCACGTCTATTCCTATGGCTGAGATAGTATCTTCCCATGATGTACAAAATACATGTGAATGCTAAAAAACTTACAATCTTTTCTTTGTATTTCTTAATATCCATGGAAACCTGCAAATACAATCACCACAAGCACAATGACGACTACAAAAATAATTCTTGTTTCTTCCTAAAAGTCATAAACACAAACATACATTTATCTTCAATCAACACCTATTTTCAATCACACCTATACACAACCATATCCAATCATACAGCCGCAATCTTCATCCACACAATAAGAACCTAAAAATCATGAAAACCCAAATCTGAACCATAATGACATTCATAATCTATCAATGATAAGTCTTACAATGTCATAATTAAGAAAACATCATTAAAATTCAAAACACTAGTCCCAAAGTAGATAGTGTACTTAAAACTTATTACTACATTTGACCAGAACAATGTTTAAGCCACTTGATCTGTTGTTCCACTATCAGCTTTGTAAACATGTCCTTCTTAGTTTTCATATCCAACAATTGAGAAGCGTGAAACATCAACTCATATGACAGATCTGGGATTTCCATGGTGGCTTCGAACCGATTTTCTTTGACTTTACCATCTTTAGTTTTGATTGCATCATGCAATACTGAGGCAATTTCCTTCATTGTATCAAGGAACGTGAAAGTGTGATTAGTGGACATTTTGGATCTCTTTCTACGATGAGTTGAATTTGATGGGTTACCACTTCGAAACTAATCAGGTGCCGACTCATTCCCACTTACGAATGGTGATGGAGTATCCCTACCTAAATCAACATCCTCGAGCACGTCCAAGGGTGAGTTTTATTCCTCACGTTGGACATCATTGCACATGTCTACACTAGTTTGACTCATTGTCCCCATGGCTATTGAGTTTCCCACTATCAAAACCGATTTTTTCGTAAAGGGGGCAGCCTTGTTGTCTATACTTTTCAGCATCTCTATGCTCCTACAAGAATATAACATCCTTTACATAGCTTGGAATAGAGTTCTAGTAATGTGGAAAACATAAAAAATGTTTTACAGTACATCATGATTTACTGACCTTGATGTAGTCTTGCCATACAGAATAACATGCAGTAACTCGTTGTGTGGTTGCATCCCAGCCGTACCCACTAGTGTTGAGACAGCTCATTACTGCTTGGAAATTTTTCTTCCATGATCTGGTTCGATTCTTGAGCTGCTCAACTGTTTTTTTATTAAGTGGGTCTTCATTGAACCTATTGACACAATCCATATACACCTCATACTTCCAAACCCCAACGGCCATCTTGTTCCCCATATTGACCTGCTCAACCAAGAGATTGAACATTTTGTTGTCATCCTCGAGGTCCAAATGTCATATGATCAAGGAGTTTGCTATCTTCCCCTAGCCATTTATAATCTAAATCCGAGATGGTCTTCATGGAAAATATTTTATCAGACAACCTTTACCTGTCATAGGTACACACAGAAACACAAACAATAGTAAAAAAATATCATGAGGTGGATATTTATAACACCAAAATCTCCTCACCACATGGCAAGATCATTCCATAGCACTTCAAAAATATTCAACAACATTCTAAAATATTTAAAAATTAATGAAACTAATTCCATAGCATATGCACTAAACAAAGCATATACACACTCATCAAGTCCAAATTTACCGAATACCCCTTGTAGAGCCCCATATAACTTGGCAGTCACTACGAACCGTACCTCGTTAGTGATGGGGGTCGGGTTTCGTTTGCTAATGGAGGCCCGTGTAGGAGACTCAGCCTTTTTTGAACTGGACTAAACAACCCAAACCCCAAACCCTAAACCATAAACGCTATCACCCCAAACCCTACACCCCAACCGATAACCCTAAAAAATTAAAAATAAACCCTAACTGCTAAACCCCAATTCCAGAACCTAAACCCTAAACCATAGACCTTAAAACCACTAAAAGCCGCAAACCCTAAACCCTAAACCCTATCTCCACAAAAATCGAGAACCCTAAATTTTTAAAAAAAAACATAAACCCTAAACCCTAAACCCTTGACCTTAAAAACCCTAAAATCCCAAACGCTAAACCCTAAACTATTATGGACTCCATAGCATCAAGAGTCATTGCTAGACGTAGGACTTAAGTGGTGTCACTTTCAAATTAAGTTAAGGATTGGATCTAATGTAATTTTGAGTGATAAGTGTGGGGCTCGTCATGGCTAGGGAGTGTTAGCATCAGGGTTTTGGAAGTGTAAACGTCATGGCTGGGAAGTGTGTAGTTTGGGAAGTGTAAACGTCATAGCTTGGGAAGTGTATGGCTTGGGTATGTAAAACTTCATGGCTTGGGAAGAGTATGTCTTGAAAAATATAAGTGTCATGGCCCCTTTTTTTATAAGAAGAACGGTTGTCTGTATAGAATGAAGCATTAATCTAATTAGTTGTAGAAAGGTCGGATTCTCCCTTTCCCTAACGAGGTCCAGGGTGAGCTCCCTTTGTAAGCTCAGTTATTCTTTCCTTAGTAAGCTATGTTCTCCAACTATTGGTCGATCAAAGAACTCAAAGTCTTCTTCAATGTCGCACGTCAATCTGGAAGGTCAAAGTGATCGTCGGGTGACTTGATCTATGGCGAGGGAACCTAACATCGTGGTATCAGACAGAACCATCATCGGCAATTCCTCTCCCCCTACGAATGAGAAAAACCAGATGGATGAACTCATAATGGAGACACAGCACACTGTCACTACTGTCCGCACATCACTAATGGAGCTACGGGACTCCTTCCAGCAATTTACTCTTCAAATGGAAGAGTTTATGACAAGGGACTCTGCCCCCTCCTGCTTACCAAATCTGCTAGCACCAACAGCCACCTTCCCCGCCACCACCAATGGCCCCTCTGTACCCAGCCCACCCTCTTCCAGGGGGACCTCATGGCAATAGCCATTCAACAGTGCCCAGGTACACTAAGTTGGATTTTCCTCCTTAAGACAGGTCCACTTACCCTCTGATTTGGTTGCACCGGAGTGACCAATTTTTTTGGAACCAATGAACCCAACTAGAGGACAGGGTTCCATTAGCAGCATTCCACATGATCGATGAAGCCAACCTATGGTATCATCAATTTAAGTCTGAACATCCTGTTGGGATCTTCCTGGGCCATGGATCTCGTCACCCTTCTTCCCTCTCTTCACTCCAGATTGACTGTTGACACAGGAAGAGAACCCCTGTTCTTTGAACGTGTAATGGTGGAATCGAAATGGAATGGATTGAGCTTTGAAGGAAGCTTGATCTGGACCTCTAAGGGTGAATCCGACCTAGACCTCTGAGGGAGAATCCGACCTAGCTACGGATAAATTTTCTGTAATACTCAGCAAGGCCCAAAAATCCCCTTAACGTTATGATGGAGGTGGGAGGAGGCCAGTCTGTGACAGCCTGAATCTTGCTCTGGTCAACCTTCACCCCAACTGCTGAAATAACGTGGCCCAAGTATGCCACCCTGGAGGTACCCATAGAACGTTTGGACTTGTTTAAAACCAAATGATGGGAGCGGAGAAGCGTACATACTTGTTGAAGGTGTTGAAGGTGCTCGTCTCAGTGTTTGCTATACACCAATATATCATAAAAAATAAACAAGAATATATTTCTGCAAGAGAGACCTAAATACCTCATTCATGAGGACCTAGAATGTGGATGGCGCATTGGAGATACCAAGGGGCATGACGAGGAACTCGAAATGACCATGGTGCGTGCGGAACGTGGTCTCCTCCACATCTGAAGGATGAACTCGAACCTGATGATAACCAGACTTCAAGTCCAACTTGGTAAATATAGTGGCACCATGTAACACATCTAACAGCTCATCCACCACTAAAATGGGAAATTTGTCTTTAATTGTGTGAGCATTGAGCAGCCTGTAGTCCACACAAAACCTCCACAACTTGTCATGCTTTTTGACCAGTAACACCGGGGATGAGAAAGGAGACCTGCTGGGCTGAATAATTCCCTGGATGAACATAGTTTGGCACTAGCGCTCAATTTCATCCTTCTGTAAGTGGGGGTTTCGGTAAGCCCGAACCACCACAGGTTCAATCCCTATGTGCAATCTGATGCGGTGATCACAGTGGCGAATAGGCAGAAGAGCAAAAGGTGCCTGAAATAAATCTTCAAAGTTTGTAACTAACTAAGATAACTTACAGAACTCGGTGCTCTGGACCTGAACTGCGTAAAGTGTGCAGGGGCACAGTAGCATGTGTGCCATGCAAGGTTATCTGACGATGGGCCTCTGTGAAGGTCATGGTTAGGGCCTGAAAATCCCATAAAATAGGCCCCAATAGTTGAAGCCATTTAACTCCGTGTACCAAATCAAATCCTGCCAGAGGAATCACCAAAAAACGGCAATAATGGAGTGGCCCTCAATAGAAAAGGGTGTGGTTGTAGAGATACCCACACTGGCAATTTTGGCCCCATTGGGCACTGAGACTGAGATGCCTGTGTTCTGCTGGATTACTAACCCAAGTTGTTCTGCCGCTGGCTGACTGATGAAGTTATGCATACTGCCCTAGTCAACTAAGGTGAATTACTGTAGAAGGTGCAACTGTGCCCGAATTTGCATTGTGTTGGAACTGTCCAGGCCAGTCATGGCATGGAGTGAAATTGCTGGGCCCTCCTAGTCTATCTCAACAATGTCTTCCTCGGGTAAGATGTCCTCAAAATCTGCACAGAGAATTACACTGAACAATTTTTTGCATATGTGACCCTGGACATATTGGTCATCACAATTAAAACAAAGGCCCTTGGCCCTCCTCTGTTCCATCTTCTGTCTATTTAATTTTTTTATGTAAGGGGCTGGTGGCGTGGAGAAGAACTCTCTGCACGCTAGGCTGTAGTAGGACCTATACGTGGAGGCCCTGAATAGGGTGATGGCGCAGAGGTATTTATCCTACTTGGCCAAGTTGGTTTTCTGATCAGTGAGTCCTTTAGAACACACTGTTTAGTATCAATTGCCCTGGCCAGATTCATAGCATGGTCCAAATCTCTTGGGCCATGTAATTCAAACTCCAGACGTAGGGCCTCAATTAATCCAGCAGTAAAGATTTGAACATACTGGGAGGGCTTGAAAAAATTACTAGACCTGGTCAAACGTTCCTAGAAGGTCTTTTGGTACACATCAAGTGGGCATCTCAATTTAAAATTGATCAATTCGCCCAACGGATTGCTACTGGCTGGAGGACCAAACCTCATCATGCAAGATTGTCTAAATATCTCCCAATCCTGAAACAAATGTTCATTTAAGAATTGGTGGAACCATAGGAGCACTTCATCGAGCATATGGTATGCGGCCAACTGGACCTGGTCATCCGCCAGTGTTTTTTTATGGTAAAGGAACTGGTCACATTTGTGTAACCATATCAAGGGGTCCTTAGACCCATCAACTGTTGGAAAGTCCAGTTTTACATTCCTGGGAACCAAATTTACTTCCCTGGGCTTGAGGTGCCATAGGTGGATGGGGGTGGCGCAGCGGTGGTGGAGAAGGTGGTGGTGGCTGGTGGTGCTCGGTCGGAGGAGAATAGGCTGCTGGCGGCGGTGGTCCCCGACCCCCACTTTCATCAAGTCGTTGGAGAATGAGCTCGAGTGTCGTATTCATGGTCTCCACTGAAGTGCGAAGATCATCAATACCTACATCTGATCTTTGATGATTTGCATCAATAAGCTGACGCAAATCCTCCATGGAAGAGGAATCCCCAAGGTTGGACCTTTCTAGTACAAAGATGTTGGGATCTTCCCGGGCCATGGATCTCGTCACCCTTCTTCCCTCTCTTCCCTCTAGATTGACTGTTGACACAGGAAGAGAACCCTTGTTCTTTGAACATGTAATGGTGCAATCAAAATGGAATGGATTGAGCTTTGAAGGAAGCTCGACCTGGACCTCTGAGGGAGAAACCGACCTGGCTAAAATTACTTTACTCAATGCTTACCTTCCTTCATTTATCTCGCATCCCTATATATGGAATTAGGGAAAACATGACAAAGGCCATAAGTTCAACAAATTACAAATAAAGCCCTAATGAATTGAATTAAAAATAATTTAATTTCTACGCCTGTTGATAAATCAGGATGCTATGGAGTCCATAACACATCCGGTGCATGATTGGGACATTTTTCGAGATTTTTGTATGTTAAGATTCAGGCCCCCCGCCCACAGCAATCCTCTGGGTGATTTAGTCTATTTGAAATAGACGGGTTCCATAGAGACCTACCAGAAACAATTTCAGGAACGCCTTGGCTGAGCCATTCCTTATGTGCGTCCCAATCAATATGTCCATTTGTTCACTATTGGCCTAGGGGAGGCACTTTGCTTAGAGGTGGAATTGCATGACCCCCCTTCTATAGCTCATGCTATGAATTTGGCATGTATGTTGGATGCCAAACAACGAATTCTGAAAGACTCTATGGGGCGTTGCCCACCATGGCTAGGCCGAGCAGCTACTGGAACTTCCTATGGCCACAACTCCCCTATGCGCCAAGTGCCAAATCCTAATCAGACCTCAGAGCTTCCCCGGTCCACTCCCCCACCTCAATACATTAAGCGCCTTTCCAAATCCGTAATGGACCAGCGCAAGGCACAAGGGCTTTGTTTTAATTTTGATGAAAAATATTTGCCTGGTTACTTATGAAAATGGCTCTTTTGGTTAGAAGTAGAAGACCCAGAGGAGAACCCCCCAACTAGAGGATGAGGAAGACCCTGAAATGGAAGAACCGGCCATTTCCATCCATGCAATGACTGGCTTACACAGTGCCAACACTATGCAAGTCCACGCAGGCATTCAAAAATTCATGTTACTTGCCTTGGTTGACTCGGGAAGCACCCACAATTTTCTAAGCCACACAGCAGCAAATCAATTGGGATTGACAATTCATCAGAATTCTGGACTTTCGGTCTCCGTAGCTAACAAGGAAGAAAAGCTCACCAGCGTTGGCATCGGTTCAACAGTGCAGTTTGTTATTCCATTGGCTGGGTTTGATCTAGTATTGAGAATTAAGTGGCTCCAACAGTTGGGCCCGATATTGTTGGATTTCACCCCATTAACTATGAGTTTCACTTCGGACCAGCACCACATCACCCTTCATGGGACTCATGCACCCTCACTGTGCACACTCCAGCAACTTCAAGTGGCTGACTCCGACCGCAGTAACTTACACTCTCTCATTGCAGAATTTGGGGATTTATTTAGGGAGCCTCAATCCCTCCCTCCTATCCGCAATTGTGACCATCAGATTCATCTGAAAATGGGAACGGAGCCGATAGTGGTGAGGCCATATCGTTATCCACATTTACAAAAAGATGAAATAGAACGACAATGCCAACAAATGCTTGAGCCAGGCCTCATCCAATCTAGCAGGTCTCCCTTTGCATCTCCAGTGCTCTTAGTGAAGAAAAATGACCATACTTGGCATTTTTGTGTTGATTACGGAGAATTAAATGCTCACACCATCAAAGATAAATTCCCCATTCTGGTGGTGGATGAGCTCTTGGATGAACTACATGGCGCCAACTTCTTTACCAAGCTGGATTTGCACTCCGGGTACCATCAGATCCGCGTACACCCTGTAGACGTGGAGAAAACCGCCTTCCGTACCCATCATGGCCATTTCGAGTTTATGGTCATGCCATTTGGGCTTTCCAATACCCTCTCCACTTTTCAGGCGCTCATGAACGAGGTATTTCGGCCCCTTTTATGGAAATTTGTACTTTTTTTCTTCGATGATATTTTGATCTATAGCCCAACCAAGGAAGGCCACCTGCAACACTTGCATTCCGTGTTCCACATATTGCGTGCTCATCACTTATTTCTCAAGCACTCAAAATGCTATTTCGGCAGCCCGGAGGTCACATATTTGGGCCATGTTATTTTAGACTCTGGCGTCTAGGTTGACAGTACAAAAATTCAGGCCATTATTGATTGGCCCCCTCCCCACTCAGAAACTGCATAGAAAGGCTTCTTGGGCTTATCCGGATACTACCAAAAATTTATACAAGACTATGGCCAAATAGCAGCTCTAGTGACAAGTTTGCTGAAAAAGAATGCTTTCATTTGGTCTGAGGCAGCATCTTCCTCCTTTGAACAACTCAGGCAAGCCTTAGTGTCTGCCCCAGTGCTCTATCTTCCTAATTTTGATGATCTATTTATTATTGATCATGATGCATTCGGGGGCGGCATCGGCATGGTGTTGTAGCAGTAGGGGCATCCCATTGCCTATTTCCGCAGACAACTGGCCACCCATCATCACAAATTAGCTGCCTATGAGCGAGAACTAATTGGCTTAGCCAAAGCCATTCCATTGGAGGCCATATCTGTGGGGCCGCCACTTCCTCATCCGAACTGACCACTGCAACCTGAAGTACTTGTTGGAGCAATGCCTTACCACTTCACCACAACAACACTAGCCCAGTAAATTAATGAGGTTCGATTTTCAGGTGGAGTTCAAACCGGGCCAACTCAACAAAGATGGTGATGCATTGTCTCACAGAGATGGACCAGCACCACAACTCAATGCCATCAGTCAACCTCGGTTCTTGTTGCTGGATTCGATTCGGGATGAAATTCAACAAACGCCGGACCTCCTAGGCTTATTGCACAGCATTGAACAGCAGGCAATGGACAGCAAGTAGGCCATCCAGGACTGCCTCATCTTGTACAAGCAACGGCTTTATCTTCCGACCACCTCGGCCTTACTGCCCACCATCCTTTCCACTTATCACGACAGTACCCATGAAGGACAGCAAAAGAAATATTTTCGCCTTACTCGCAACTTTTATTGAAAAGGTATGAAAAGAATGATAGTTGACTATGTATCCACCTGCCATGTCTGCCAACACAACAAAATAGAAAATTTAAGCCCAGCAGGCTTACTCCAGCCCCTACAGCTCCCTACTCAGATTTGGGCTGATATCTCCATGGACTTCATTGATGGTCTTCCAAAATCATCAGGTAAATCTAGCATATCGGTGGTGGTGGATCATTTCTCGAAGTATGGGCATTTCATTCCCTTATCACATCCATATACAGCTTCTCATATAGCTCAAATTTTCATGGATCATATTGTCCGAGTTCATGGCCTTCTGAAATCCATCACCAGTGATAGAGATGCAATATTTACTAGTAACTTCTGGAAGGATCTTTTCAAGCTACAAGGCACCAAGCTGGCTTTCTCCTCAGCTAACCACCCCCAGACCGATGGGCAAACAGAGGTAGTCAACCGCACTCTTGAGCTGTATTTGCGTTGCTTGGTGGGTGATCATCCCAAAACTTGGGTCCGTTGGCTCGCGTGGGCCGAATTTTGCCACAATACTTCCTACCACAGAACTCTCAAGACCACTCCCTTCCAGGTGGTTTATAGTCAGGAACCCCCTAGGCTTGTCTCTTATATTGCTGGTACTTCTTGGGTTGCTTCTATCGATAAGGCATTGGAGGAAAGAGACCGCATGATAGCCCAAGTCAAAGCCAACTTACAATAGGCTCAAGCGCTCATGAAGAATACTTATGACAAGGGCCACCGTGACCAATCTTATGCCCTAGGACACTATGTGTGGCTGTGTGTTCATAAGTATCGCCAGTTGTCCCTCACTACGTCCAAATGCAACAAACTTTCACCCAAGTACAATGGCCCATTCCAGGTCTTGGAACGCATCGGCAGCATGGCTTACCATCACCAGTTACCCGCTCCCACATTCATGATGTTTTCCATGTTTCCCTGCTAAAGCCATTCAAGGGCGACTCACCTATGTTGCACACTCCTCTTCCACCCCTCCATGATGATCTCATCTTGTCAACTCCAACTGTTACAGTCCCGGGTCATGGATCGAGTAACACGGCGTGGGATTTGTGAATCCAGCACTAGTACTGAGTTGCTGGACTCGGTATGAGGGTGGAAAAAAACTCTTCCTTTCTGGTTATCTCTCATGTGGACAAGCCTCTTGATGAATGAAATATATATATATAGCTAGATATGTGAATTTAATCCACCCAATGTTGACAAGAATAAAATAAGGAAGAATACCTTTTCTTGCCTCACGGAAATCAATGTTTCAAACCTCATTTGGTTGTTGCACGTCAAGAGATGCAACATCTGGCTTGTAGTAAGCCTTGGCCCACTTGAATGGATTATTCTCCTCTCTTTCCTTGCTGACACCAAGCTAGGAACAGCAATTAAACTCCTTCACATGAAGGGGCTAAAAAATCTTCCCCTTTGCTGCTCGTCAAGAGGGTTAGAACCCTTGATAGTTGCTGACGTTGATGAAGAGGGAAGACCCTCTCTTTGGGCTCAGAAAAGGGGCAAGAAGCTCCTCTTCTTAGTATGGATGATGAGAGATGAATTTGGGTGAAGATGGATGGCAATAGAGGGTGAAGGATATGTTGGATTTTTGGAGTAAACCCTAAACTCGAGATCAAGAGGTGATCTCAAACTGTTTAGACTAGGTTATTCTAAAATCTCAAAGATTACGTATTTCATTCATACCTTTCCCTTAAATAGGTCACATCATGGAGTTTTAGGGTTAGGGTTACAATAATTCCCCATAATGCCCTTACATATAAAGTAATTAAGAATAACCCCTACTTAAAACAATATAAGAAATAAATCATACTCAAAGAAATATAAGAAATAAATCCTATTGAGTTAGTTTTTGTTGTCTCCTTCGTTGTGTGACTCGGTGTGCTATTGTGTCCACAACATCTGCCTCCCCATGGAGAAAGAGCTTGTCCTCAAGCTCAAAATCTGGGTAGACTTGTTTGAAGACGTTCCCAAATTGCAGCGTTGGGGTCAATGTCCGTCCACTGAACGAGAATCTCCCAATGGTCATTGGTGAGCCATGCGCGTAACACCACTGCTGGGTTAAGAATAATCTTGCCAGTATCAATCAGTGGTAGGAATGGAGTGGATGTAGGTTGTGCTCCGGAATGCGGCTTCAAAAGAGAGACATGAAACACATCATGAATTTTGGCTGTGTCCAATAATTTGAGCTGATAGGCAACTGGTCCCACGCGTCGAAAAATGGGAAATGGCCCAAAAAATCTGGGTGAGAGCTTATGACGTGGAGGCCCTATAAGAGACTGCTGATGGTAGGGCTGGAGTCGTAGCCACATATACTCCCCAACCTCAAAAGAGACCTCACGATAGCCTTTGTCGTAGACATCCTTCATTCGAGCTTGGGCGCGTCATAGCTGTTCTGTGATATTCTGTAGCAGCAGATCCTAGCCTATGAGTGCCTGATCAATCGCGTCCATGCAGGTGGACCCTGGGTTGTACGAGAGAAGGTGAGGTGGATCCCGGCCATATATAACCCGGAAAGGAGTGGGTTGCAAGGCAGAGTGGAACGAAGTGTTGTAACATTATTCAACCCATGGAAGCCATTGAACCCATTGCCGTGGATGATCCCCCACCAAGCATTGTAGATACATCTCGATAGTGTGATTCACCACCTCAGTCTGCCAGTCTGTCTGTGGATGATAGGTGGAGGAGAACTTCAATTTCGTCCCACTCAAGCGAAACAGTTCCTGCCAAAAGGTGCTCATGAAAACTGCATCTCTGTCACTCACAATGGATTCTAGAATGCCAGGTAAGCAGACTATCTACTCCAGGAAAGTCTGAGCAACCCGTGTTGTTGTATACGGATGAGCTAGCAATATAAAATGTCCTTACTTGGAGAATCTATCAACCACCACAAAAAGTACGGATTTGCCAGTGGACAGGGGTAGACCTTCCACAAAATCCTTTGAAATGTTGACCCAAACCTACGTAGGAAGGGCCAGAGGCTGGAGAAGACCGGCTAGACTCAAGTGCTCGGTTTTTTTGCGCTGGCATACCTGAAAATCGCCCACATAAGTCGCAATGGGTTTCATGGCTTGCCAGTAAAAATCAGCTCGAATTCTATGCAAGGTTTTCTGGATCCCCTCGTGTGTACTGACATGGTAGGCCGAGAGAATAGTTGGAATCAACTCGAACTCAGATGGAAGAAAAATCCATTGCTTGTAATAAATAAGTGAATCCTGGATGGACCACTTTAAATTCATTGTCCCTTCATAAATCTTTTGATGCAGTTCCTATAGTGCAGGGTTAGTGGCATGTGCGTCTCTCACCAAGTCCAGAATGAGAAATCTCGGCTGGCTAATCGAATATACCGACTGCAGATCTTCAAAACACTGTGACAAGGTGTATGCCACCTTATTTAATCTCCCCACGCGATACTCCACTGAGAAGTCAAACCCCAACAACTTACTGATCCCGTGCTGTTGTGGCGACATCGTCAAACGTTGTTCTAGTAGGAATTTAAGGCTGTAGTGATCTGTGCGTATGAGAAAAGCCCAGCCCCAGAGCAAATCCTCCAATGTTGGACCTCGTTGGCCAACCCAATCAATTCGCACTCATAGGCTGCCAGGTTGAGATGACGGATTGCGAACTGTCTGCTAAAATACGCAATAGGATGGCCTAGCTACTGTAAAAGGGCCCCAATGCCCACACCCAAAGCGTAGCACTCTACCACGAACAATTTGTCAAAGTTGGGAAGTTGTAATACTAGCACGGATGCGAGGGCAGCTTTGAGTGCCACAAACGACGTGGTGGCCCCTTCATTCCAAATAAAGGATTTTTTCTTGAGTAGACTCATCAATGGTGAAGCCACTGGCTTATAGTTCTGAAAAAATTTGCAGTAGTAGCCCGCAAGACCCAAAAAGCCCCGTAATGCAGAACACGACTGTGGTTGCGGCCACTCGTGAATAGCTCGGATCATCTCGGGATCCACCGTAACTCCCTCATGTGAGATAATGTGTCCCAGATACCCCACATGTGAAGCCACAAAAGAACACTTGGAATGTTTCAAATAGAGCTGATGTGCTCGTAACAAGTCGAAAACAATCCTCAAGTGTGCCAAGTGTTCCTCAATTGACTTGCTATATATCAAAATATCATCGAAAAATACAATAACAAATTTTCGAAGATAGAGGCTAAATACCTCGTTCATCAAAGCTTGAAAAATGGAGAGTGCATTGCATTGGATAACCCAAACGGCATGACGACGAACTCAAAGTGGCCATGGTGCGTGCGGAACGCCGTCTTCTCGATATCCGAGGGTTGCATCTGGACCTGATGGTATCCCGAACGGAGGTCGAGTTTAGTGAATAACCACAACCCATGTAACTCATCCTGGAGCTCATCCACTAGCAGAATCGGGAACTTGTATTTTACTGTCTGCACATTCAACTACCGATAATCCATGTAGGACCTCCATGTCCCATCATGTTTCTTTACAAGTAAGATGGGTGAAGAAAACGGGGAGTGGCACGAACGAATGAGACCCTGTTTCAACATCTCATGGCACTGACGCTCTATCTCGTCCTTCTGAAGGTGTGGGTAACGGTATGGTCGCACAACCACTACCTCAGAACCTGGTTTCAGACAGATCCTGTGGTCACAGTGCCTCATGGGAGGCAACCCCAAAGGCTCCCTGAAGAGGTCAGAGAACTCCTCAACCAGACCATCACTAGTACTGTCAGGCTGATCTTGTGTCCTGCAAAGTGTGCATGCGGTGGGCCCTGTCCACCTAACTGCCCAGTAAGAGCACCCGACTTCTGGCCAAATCAAAGGTCATGGTTAAAACCGAAAAGTCCCACAGAATGGGCCCCACTGTTTGTAACCATTTAATGCCTAATACCATATCAAATCCCGCCAGGGGAATAAAAAAAAATTCCGCATTAAATGAAGTAAAGCCAATGGAAAAAGTTACCGCCTTACTAATCCCAAAGCTAGGGACCTTCTCGCCATTGGCCACTGAAACGGTGGCTGTCGGATGAGTGTGTATCTGGAGCTAGAGATGTTGTGCGGCTGTCAAACTCAAAAAATTGTATGTACTCCCTGAGTCGACTAGTCCCACCAGTTCTCGGTTGATGACATGAGCTCGGACTTGCATTGTAGTAGGCGATTTCTGCCCAGTAATAGCATGCGAGGATATCTCTGGTGGTTCCTCCTCGATAATATCCTCTGGCTTCTCTGGATCCTCTGAATCCTCCACCTCAAGCCAAAACAATCGTTTACATTAGTGTCCGACCCGATACTACTCATCGCAGTTATAACATAAATTTTTGGACCACCTTTCTGCCATCTCCGCACTCGTCAATTTTTTTATAAAGCTCCTGTAGGGAATTATCAGGGCGGGGATCGGCTACCCGAGTCATAGTCGGAGTGTGTCTGGATGGTGCTGCTGTAGATGCTCCCTGAGATGAATTATAGTGGTGCCCTTGCCATGTGGAGGAAGTGTTCCTCTCACTCGACCAACCCGGCTTACGTTGCTACAGCTGTTGTCGTTGTTCCATTGCTCGGGCCATATTAAAGGCATGAGCTAAATCCGTGGGCATAAGGAGTTCTACCTCTAGCCATAAATACACATTGAGACCTACTGTGAATAAGGAGACATGCTGGTCAACCAATACCCTCTCACCAGCACGAGCCAACGTTTCCTGGAATAGTTTTTGATATTGTTCCACCGAACCCGTTTGTCTTAATAGGACTAACTCTCCCAGGGGGTTGCTGTTGGCGGGAGGCCCAAATCGAACTGTGCATAGATTTTTAAATTCTTCCCAAGTCATTCCCAGTCTCTCTTTCTCTACTTGAGTAACCAATAACATGGCTTCATCTGTCATATGGAAAGAGGCTAGTTGCACCTTATCACGTTCAGTAGTTCCTTGGTTCAAAAAAAAATTCACATCTATGCAACCAAATTAAGGGATCCACAGACCTATTGAAAGAGGGAAACTCTAACTTGGTGTACCTTGGGACTGTGCCTCCATGCTGAGGTCCTTGGACAGCAGTGCGCCCAGGCCACTGCTCCCTCTTCTATGATATGGTTGAGCAACCTCTCTCACCTCTGCACTCTGATGTCTCTCTGTCCTCAACTCCTATAGCATGTTGATGACTCGGCTCATCTCTTCTTCCAAACCACAAACCTTTCCCAACACTGGTAGAGCTATTTCAAGGCTATCTTCTATCTTTTGTATCTTGATTTGGATTTCTTCATTGCTGATATTATCTCCCATGTTACCCTGCTCTGATACCAAGTTTTTACGGTCACGGGTCATGGATCGAGTAACACGGCATGGGATTTGTGAATCCAGCGCTAGTACTGAGTTTTGTGAAGATGGATGGCAATGGAGGGTGAAGGATAGGTTGGATTTTTGGAGTAAACCCTAAAATCGAGATCAAGAGGTGATCTCAACCTGTTTAGACTAGGTTATTCTAAAATCTCAAAGCTTACCTATTTCATTCATACCTTTCCTTAAATAGGTCACATCATGGTGTTTTAGGGTTAGGGTTACAATAATTCCCTATAATGCCCTTACATATAAAGTAATTAGAAATAACTTCTACTTAAAACAATATAAGAAATAAATCCTACTCAAAGAAATATAAGAAATAAATCCTATTGAGTGAGTTTTTGTTGTCTCCTTTTTTGTGTGACTTGGTGTGCTATTGACTCCACAATAGAAGCCACAAAAGAACACTTGGAATGTTTCAAATAGAGCTGATGTGCTCGTAACAAGTCGAAAACAATCCTCAAGTGTGCTCCTCAACCGACTTGCTATATAAAAGAATATCATCAAAAAACACAAGAACAAATTTTTGAAGATAGGGACTAAATACCTCATTCATCAAAGCTTGAAAAGTGGAGGGTGCATTAGATAACCCGAACGGCATGACGATGAACTCAAAGTGGCCATGATGAGTGCGGAACGCCGTCTTTGCCATATCAGAGGGGTGCATCCGGACCTGATGGTATCCCGAACGGAGGTCGAGTTTAGTGAATTACCATGACACATGTAACTCATCCAAGAGCTCATCCACTATCGGAATCGAAAACTTGTCTTTCACTGTTAGCACGTTCAACTCCCGATAATCCACGCAGAACCTCCATGTCCCATCATGTTTCTTCACAAGTAAGACGGGTGAAGAGAACGTGGAGCGACTGGGATGAATAAGACCCTGTTTCAACATCTCCTGGCACTGATGCTCTATCTCGTCCTTCTGAAGGTGTGGGTAACGGTATAGTCGCACGACCACTACCTCAGATCCTGGTTTCAGACAGATCCTGTGGTCACAGTGCCTCAAGGGAGGCAAACCCAAAGGATCCGGGAAGAGGTCAGAGAACTCCTCAACCGGACCATCACTAGTATTGTCAGGTTGTTCCTATGTCAGCAAAGTGTGCATGCAGTGGGCCCTATCCACCTAACGGCCCTGTAAGAGCAGCCGACTCCCGGCCAAATCAAAGCTCATGGTTAAAGCCAAAAAGTCCCACATAATGGGCCCCAATGTTTGTAACCATTTAATGTCTAATACCATATCAAATCCCGCCAGGGGAATAACAAAAAATTCAGCATTAAACGAAGTAGAGCCAATGGAAAAAGTTACCGCCTTACTAATCCTATAGCTAGGGACCTTCTCGCCATTGGCTACTGAGACGGTGGTTGTCGGATGAGTGTGTATCTGGAGCTGGAGATGTTGTGCGGCTGTCAAACTCAAAAAAATTGTGTGTAGTCCCACCAATTCTCGGTCGATGACATGAGCTCGGACTTGCATTATGTTAGATGATTTCTGCCCAGTAATAGCATGCAAGGATATCTCCGATGGTTTCTCCTCAATAATATCCTCTGGCTCCTCTAGATCCTCTGAATCCTCTACCTCAAACCAAAAAAATCGTTTACATTGGTGCCCCACCCGATACTGCTCATCGCAGTTATAACATAAATTTTTGGACCGCCTTTCTGTCATCTCTGTACTCATGAATTTTTTGATAAAGTTCTGTAGGGGATTACCAGGGTAGGGATTGGCTACGCGAGTCGTAGTCGGAGTGTGTTTTGAGGATGGGGCTGCTGGAGATGCTCCCTGAGATGAAGTATAACGGCGCCCTTGCCACGTGGAGGAAGTGTTCCTCTCACCCGACCAACCCTGCTTACGTTGTTGCAACTGTTGTTGTTGTTCCATTGCTCGGGTCATATTCATTGCATGATCTAAATCCATAGGCATAAGGAGTTCTACCTATAGCCGTAAATACTCATTGAGACCCACTATGAATAGGGAGACCTGTTGGTCAACCAATACCCTCTCACCAATACGAGCCAACTTTTCCTGGAACAATTTTTTATATTGTTCCACCGAACCAGTTTGTCGTAATAGGACTAACTCCCCTAGGGGGTTGTTGTTGGCGGGAGGGCCAAATCTAACTATGCATAGATTTTAAAAAATTCTCTCCACGTCATCCCTGGTCTTTATTTTTCTACTTAAGTAACCCATAACATGGCTTCATCTATCATATGGAAAGAGGCTAGTTGCACCTTATCCCATTCAGAAGTCCCTTGGTTCAAAAAACAAATTACATCTATGCAACCAAATTAAGGGATCAACTGAACCATTGAAAGAGGGAAACTCTAACTTAGTATACCTTGGATTTGTGCCTCCATGCTAGGGTCCTTGGATAGCAGTGCGCCCAGGCCACTACTCCCCTCTTCTATGATATGGTTGAGCAACCTCTCTCACCTCTGGGCTCTGATGTCTCTCTACCCTCAGCTCAGTTAGCATGTTGATGACTCGGCTCATCTCTTCTTCCAAACCACAAACCTTCCCCAACACTAGTTGTACTGTTTCAAGGCTATCTTCTATCTTTTGTATCCTGATTTGGATTTCTTCATTGCTGAGAGTATCCCCCATGTTACCCTACTCTAATACCACGTTGTTATGGTCCCGGGTCATGGATCGAGTAACACAGTTTGGAGCTTGAGACTCCAGCACTCAGAATTAAAGCTCACTTCATGTCAAGGGTCTATAAGTGAGTCTTTCTCCTGACCAGTGCTCGGCCAAGAGGAAAGCTCCTCTTTTGATGGTCCTAACGAGTTGCTGTGAAAGGTAGGATACCCCACAGCAATGCTGAGCTTGCTAGAGCAAGCTGCTCTATTTTCTTAATCACGGAAAAGAAGGTTTGGCCTTCTTTGTTGCTGCTCTAGCTAAGATTGCAATCCTTCTTTCTGAATTAACTTGAAACACGAGTTTGGAATAGATCATTACCTCTTCTTTGCTGTTGTGATCAGCTCCCATGTTGCACCAGGACTGCTCAAGGTCTGAGGATGAAGATCCTAACTTTTCTACTCGATAAGGGAGGAATTGAGGCCTCTCTTGCCGCTGTTGCCGAGAAGGAGGATAGACCTTCTCTTTGGGCTCAGAAAAGGGGCAGGAAGCTCCCCTTCTTACTTGGGATGCTGGTGATGGAAGATGGATGAAGATGGATGGCAATGGAGGGTGAAGGATATGTTGGATTTTTGGAGTAAACCCTAAACTCGAGATCAAGAGGTGATCTCAGCCTGTTTACACTAGGTTATTCTAAAATCTCAAAGCTTACCTATTTCATTCATTCTTTCCTTTAAATAGATCATATCATGGAGTTTTAGGGTTAGAGTTACAATAATTCCCCATAATGCCCCTACATATAAAATTAATTAGAAATAACTCCTCCTTAAAACAATATAAAAAATAAATCCTACTCGAAGTAATATAAGAAATAAATCCTAGTGAGTTGTTGCTGCCTCCTTCATTGTGTGACTCGGTGTGCTATTGAGTCCACAACAACTTGGCACTACACCCTTCAAAGTGGTTTATGGGTGAGACCCCCCTCGTCTCTTATCTTACGAACCTGGCTCATCTTGGGTGGCGGCGCTTGACCAGGCTTTGGGGGAACGTGATACTATGCTCGCACAAGTCAAAGCTCACTTGCAGAAATCTCAGGACACTATGAAGAAGCCCTACGACAAGGGTCATCATGACCTTTCCTTTGCTCCGGGAGATTATGTATGGCTTCAACTTCAACATTACCGCCAGCTTTCCATTACGGCCTCCAAACATCACAAACTTTCACCAAGGTTCTATGAGCCATTTCAGGTGCTGCAATGTACTGGCAGAGTAGCTTATCGCCTACATCTCCCACCAAACGCCAAGATCCATGATGTCCTCCATGTCTCCATATTGAAGTCGTTCAGGGGAGACTCGCCTATGCTCCGCACACTGTTGCCACTAGTTCAAGATGGTCGTGTTATACCTTCTCCACAAAAGGTGTTTCAAGCTCACTGGATCCAAGGGTCGTGGGAGATTTTAGTCCAGTGGGCCAACACAAAACCTATTAAAGCTTCCTGGGAACCATTAGAGGCTTTCAGTGCCCTCTACCTCACCTTTGAGCTTGAGGACAAGCTCTTTCTCTAGGAGGGGGTGATGTTAAGGACTCCATAGCATCTAGAGTAATTAGTAGATGCAGGGGTTAAATTATGTAATTTCCAGGTTTTTTACAATTAGCAGGTTTATATGTAATTTTCTTCAAATTAGTGGCCCTTTGTTTGGCCTTTGCTGGAGTGCGTCAAGCCTAATCCTCTTATATGGATGATGGGTTCTAAAATGAAGTTTAAGCATTGATCAATTAGTCTAAATAGAGATCGGATTCTCTCTCTCTCGAGGTCCAAGGTGCAAGCTTCCATCGAAAGCTTGATCCCTCTCAATCATAGGTCGTTCGAAAAATCCAAAGCCTCTCCTAAGAACGAATTACAATATCGAATCAAGAGGAGGTCATCGGGTGACTCGATCCATGGCAAGGGAGTTTAACATATACACAATGTTATGGAATTGATTATGAGGAAACCTTCTCTCCAGTGGCAAAAATGAACTCGGTATGTATGTTATTATCTCTGGCAGCTAACTCTTCCTGGCAAGTATATCAACTTGATGTGAAAAATGCCTTTTTGAATGGGGACATCAAAGAAGAAATTTATATGAAACAATCACCTGGGTAAGTGGTTGAGGGGAGTTAGTATGTCGACTAAAAAAATCTTTGTATGGTCTAAAATAGTCCCCTCATGCATGGTTTAGAAATTTAGTCAAGCCCTTATACGGGCAAGATTTTACAGATGCTCTGGAGATCACTCAGTTTTTAATAAAAACACACCTAGAGGCAAGGTAATTATGGCAGTATATGTTGATGATATCATTTTATCTGGTAGTGATTCCGAGGGCATCCAGGAAACAAAAGAAAAAATATGTGCAGAATTCAAGACAAAGGATCTTGAACTACTCAAATATATTCTGGGTATTGAAGTATTACAATCCAAACATGGGATTGTGCTATCCAAAAGGAAGTATGCCCTTGATCTATTGGAGGAGACAGGAATACTGGGATGCAAACCAGCAGACACTCCTATGGACTCAAATACAAAATTACGTGTAGGTTCAAGAAATATTAGAGACTAGTGGGAAGACTTATTTACCTATGCATAACAAGGCCAAATATATCATATGCGGTAAGTGTGGTGAGTCAATACATGCACAAACCACAACTTAGTCATTGGCAAGCACTTGAAAGGATATTATGATATCTGGAATGAACTTCAGGAAGAGGATTTCTCTATAAAAATCATGGTCACTTCAACATCGAAGGATTCTCAGATGAAGACTGTGTTGGATCCCCGAATGACAGGAAATCAACTTTGGGATTTTATATGATGATCGGAGGGAATTTAGTTACATGGAGAAACAAGAAGCAAAATGTAGTAGCACGGTCTAGTGCAGAAGTAGAATACTGAGCCATGGCACATACTATTAGTGAACTCCTATGGATAAGATCTCTTCTCGCTGAATCGGGATTCTACAAAGAAGCTCTGATGGATCTATATTGTGATAATCAATCAGCTATACACATTACATCGAATCCAGTCTTCCATGAAAGAACAAAGCATTATTGAAGTGGATTGCCGTTTTATACAAGAAAAGTTTCAAGTGGGCCTTTTATCTCTAAACCATTCATCATCACAAAGTCAAGTTGCAGATATTCTCACCAAGCCGGTCACTCACAAGATTATGTCTACTATCTGTAGCAAGCTAGGTATCTACAATGTTTTCTCACCCCAACTTGAGGGAGAGTGTTACAATGTGGGACCCACCATGATGCACGAGTTGGTGGGACCCACCATGAAGATGTGGGATGCCAAGAAGAGTCCTCATCCAAGCTAGCATGAGTTAAGAAGATAAGAAGCACAAACTGAAATGAGTTAGAAGACCTAAAAATCAAGTGGAACCCACAAAGATACCATGAGATGGAATTTTATCAATATGAGCTAGAAGATCACGTGGGACCCACAAGGATAAGGCCACAAGCTCACCTCCTCCCTTATTTCTACGTTATTGAAGAAGAGTTATAGTTCAACTTATATTAGAACTCTATGAAATTGTGTTATCCTTTCAAGATAGATTTATCTTAGAGAGTTAGAGTTGGAATATAATTAGGAGGTTTAAAGGTTAATTGTATAAGGACTCTATCATTTTCTCTACTATAAATAGAGGTGTTGTAATTCAGAATTAATCAATTTCTACAATTTTCTCTAGAGTAAGTCTCTCTCTCTTTGCTTGGCTCACACCGTGTTCTTCTTCTCTTCTTCTCTCTACCCAAGAGCCTTCTTCCCCTTGTCTCCTTTTTTTCTTTCTCTCTTCCCTTGCTTGGAATATTGGAAAAAGGATCCTAAATTCAACAAAAACCTAGGTTCGTTAAGGAGAACGCACACCCCTAAGCTTGTTTAGGAGAACTCAAAACCCTTGTTTACTCTAAAACAAGACTTCCCATTTCTCATTCCTTTCACCCCTTAAGTAGGGTTTATACTAACAAGGGTTCAAGAGAAAAAATTACAATAATGTCCTTACGTCATTCTAGCTCATTAATTGAAATAAAAATGAAGTAAAAGTAAATAAAAAGAAAATAAATTAACCTAATACTGAATGACTCAACCATTGCGCCTTTGCATGACTCGACCTGCTATTGAGTTCATAACAGTGACTCAGCCCACTTGTTTGTTGCATCAGTTATACGGGTCTGTGTCCTGAGTTCTATACATATTTCTTCCGCGACTCAACTATATTGGTGATACCTGGCTCGGTTCTCTATCTCTGGCTAGATTGTTATCTTGGATTATTACTCAGTTCCCACACACTATTTGGTGCAACTTCCTTATTTACTGATGAACTCACTGTGAATTATTTCATGTGTCCATATTACTCTTAAGGACGTCTATTATTTACCGGTTATCCGCCACTATACAACTACACATGTGGTGCATGTTATTTGGGCACTGGCCCATTTCCGTTACTGCTATTGTGTCTCTTTGATTAAGACTTTATTTCTAAAGAAGAACTCCTTGGTTGCTTACCTTGGGTTCATTATTTGCTAACTGTTGTCGGCATTGGTTCGTCTGATGCAAAATTTGAATTTCTTAGAAAGATAAAGCACATGGTGGCCTCAGCATCTTATCTTCCTCTTTACCCATTACCCTTTGGCAGTTTTCTCCTATCATCCTTTATTTGACTCTCATTTACCCTTATTGGCCAACCCTTTTAAAGAATTGTTTTAGTTGGTCCCTTTTATTCATATGGGAGTCTTGAGTCCATTGAGACTTTTTTATATGTACCCATGCGTCTTTTATCATCGTCTTGTGAATGATAGACATTACCCACTTTAGTGATTATTATCACTATATTTGTTTGAAATCCTTTGAGTTTGGTTTTGACTTAAGTTTTATCACCCATTTCTACCCTTGGAGAGTTTGTACCTGGTGTTTGTTGTACTTATCCTTGGGACACCATGATGGAGGAGTTTATTACTACATCTATGTGATTTGGTTCAAGATGGGATCACTGCCATTACCTCTCAGCTTGAAAGGGAGTATTAGAAGATACAATGTAATTGGGGTGGCACTAATGTAATTAGTTTAAATTTCTTGTCTCTTCTGCACTCATATTAGGGTGAAGGGTATACTTTTTAATAATGGTAGTTTTGATACCTATAAATATAACTTATGGGGGAGGGTTTAAATCAAGTCCAAGACCCTAATTTCTTCCTCCTTTTCCCTCATGTATTCTTCTCTCTTTCTCTCTCTAGAATTTGTATCATACTCTGTCCTCTCTTCTTCTTCTCCCTTCTTCCTTCTCTCCTTTGCTTAATCTCATTACCTATGGAATCCTGAAAATCAAAAAAATTGTACATAGTAGGGCATTACTCATCAAACTTCATATGCCTATACACCTAAGTAGAATGGTATGGCTCAAAAAAAAAAAAAAAATAGACATTTACTGGAAGTAGCACATGCTCTATAATTTTCAATGAATGTCCCACAATTTTATCGGCTTCGCACCACTTGCTATCTCATTAATTGTATGCCCATCACCAATCTTCCTGCTTTTTTCTAATACAAAACTCTTTTCTCCACTTGTTAAAGTCTTCACATGTGTTTGTTTTGTGAATATTTTTTATCCAATTCAAAGAAAACTTGATGTAAGTGTTAAGTTGTGGAGCCTAATCAACTCCTTGTGCTAAGTCGGTACGTAGATCGACCTTCGCAATATGGTTGGGGGGGCTGGTGAAAGGTCCACGATATATTAATTATTGTTTCATTAAGGGTAGTTTGGGAAATTCATTCTCGTATTGTGGTTGCCCTAGTTTTTTCTTTATATTTGGGGTCCCGCTATTAAGGTTCATCATCAAAGAAGGATCTTGAGTTGCGGCCCGAGAGAGGTTAGAGAAAAACACATGTGAGTGTGTGTAATTTCTCTAGTAAACTATTTCATCTTCATAGTAGATTACTGCAGTGGTGGAAGAAAGGACGTAGTCTCACTTTGAGGTGAATCTGTATAAATCTTATTGTATTTTTGTGCTTGTTTTTTTTTCTTTTGTGATTATTATTATTGCTCTCATTAGTTTGGAATTAGGGCATCTAATTCCTAACAGCAAGAGCTCTAAAAAGTATCTTCCCTGGATATGAAAAATTAAAAAAAAAGATATGTATGCTATCATCCAGGAATGTGGCATATCTTTGGTTATTATACAAGAATGGACATGTGAATATAGAAGGGTTTGTAGATGTAGATTGGCTAGAGTTCCATATGATCAAAAATCCACTTTTGGTTATTACATTATGATTGATAGCAGTTTAGTCACCTAGCAATGCAAAAAATAAAGTGTGATGGCATGCTCCAGTGTGGAAGCAGAGTATCGAATTCATCTTATGCTATAAGAGAAATGGTGTGGCTAAAACCTTTATTATCATAATTGGGTCTTTCATCTAGAGCCCTGTGCAACCTCAATGTGACAATCAAGTAGCAATGCATATTGCCACAAAACCTAGTTTTTCATGAAAGGATCGAGCATATTGAAGTTGACTATCATTGTATTAGGGAAAAATTATAAGTTGAGAAAAAACAAGTGTTGTAGAGCAGGTATGGAAGAGTCTTACATGACTCTCATAGTGAGAAATCTCACAAAACCAAAATCAATATGGTAGAGTCCAATAAGAGTTTCATGGAAGAAGGTCTCACAAAAGAGTCTTAGTTAAAGTTTTTTTAGTTATATTATTATTCTATTTATATCTAGTTGTTCAATTGTTCTAGGACTTATCTTTTAGTGTTTAACCGTGGGTGTAATTGGGATAAAGGTAGTTTAAATGTAATTGGATTATACTTGTTTTCTCTATTATAAATAGAGGCTCATTATACTCAAATTATAACCAGTCAGTAAAGTTTTCTCTTTTCCAAAAATTCAAATTAGTATTAGAGTAGGTTTTGTGAGTTGACACAGTCAACTCACAAGGATAATGTGATCCTTTTCTGATCTATCATCTCTAGTAGTTTAGGTTCATATTCTATCTTTTTTCTTTCTGTCTTGTCCTAGTTTCATCATTTTCTTGGTGTTCGTACCTCTATAATGAGCTTTTCCTATTAAAAATTATATATTTATAGAAATATCTTTGAGTCTACTTTCCAATGCAAAAATAATTTTAGCAATCCAAGTTTTCTATAAAGATAAATTGATGTTTGAAGCAACAAAAGGTTAGACTACTAGAGAGGTTTGAGCAGCAGTAGAAGACTTCACTTTTCGAACCATTTTATGCCATCAAGAATGAGACTTTATATCAAGATATATATGTCAAACCAATTCTCAATCTGAGTTTTCTAGAGAGTGATATCAATTTCGCAAGGGTCAATGGTCATGTTGGCCATAGATGAAAGAGTACTCAACTCGGCAAGATTAAAGTGTCCAAAACTTATCAGATTCTTTATGTTGGAAGATAAGCTCAAGCCCACATGACCAAGGAAGGCCCACATATTTAAGATTATTATAAGATGGGTCACACAACCAAGGAAGGCCCACAAGATGGGCCCAAGCCCATAAGAAGTAGGATCCACAATGATTACCATGAGCTGGCATCCTTATCATATCAGTTGGAAGATCAAGAAGGACCCACAAAAGTACTTTATCTTAGAGTCACGACCAAAAAGAGTTTTAGTTTGAGTTATGTTTGTCTTTTATCAATATTGAGTTATTTAATTATGTTAGGACTTATCTTTAAGTGTTAGAGTTTGGGTGTAATTGGGACAAGGGTAGTTTTATTCTAATTGGACTGTACTACCTTCCTCTATTATAAATAAAGGTTCATGTACTCTGATTACAACAAGTTATTGATATCAATGAAATATTTCACTTTTCCATAAATTCAATATTTTCTCTCAAAATAAGTATATTTTATGAAGAAAAATTATACTTGGATGAAAGTTATCAAATTTTAGTTTCAAAAGGACAAAATTTTATGTCAGTCTGATCTATATTTAAGAAAATATTAGAATTGGAGTCGAGCTATAGAATGAAGAAAATCAAGAGGTCATCAAAGATTGAAGAATGAAGCTTTTTATGTC
The DNA here is from genome assembly GCF_029961685.1 of Aristolochia californica. Classification (NCBI taxonomy): domain Eukaryota; kingdom Viridiplantae; phylum Streptophyta; class Magnoliopsida; order Piperales; family Aristolochiaceae; genus Aristolochia; species Aristolochia californica. The sequence goes on from NW_027181837.1 coordinate 11,361,564, forward strand.
AGATTAGGTATCAATTTAAATATCTTTGACTCTATATTCTTAATAAACAAACCGTAATGATTCTGAGCTATAGTTTTTAGATATTGATATTAGAAGTACCAAAGGTCAGTTCTACTGAAAATCTCTCTGTTTTTCCTATTTTCTCTCTTATTATCTCTCCATGTAATTGATGTGAATTGAGTTTCCATTTCTCCTAAAATCCTAATTTTTTAACCAAATTTCTCTTCTAATTAGAGAGTTTTGATCAGACTTCATCACTCCACAATGTGCTTATTCAAAGTATGCAATATCTTGCTTCGATGTTGTTTTGAAGTTTTGTGTTTTTTGTCAGAAGTCTTACATGAAGAGCAGAATTAGTATGATGGATGGAGGTCTGATGGAAGAAGGTCTCACAGAAGAGTCTCAATTAAAAGTGTTTTAGTTATGTTAATCTTCTATTTATGTCCAATTTTTCAGTTGTTCTAAGACTTATCTTTTAGTGTTTAATAATGGGCGTTACTGGGACAAGGGTGGTTTAAATGTAATTGGATTATATTTGTTTCCTCTATTATAAATAGAAGCTCATTGTACTCAAATTACATAAGTTGGTAAAAATTTTCTCTTTTCCAGAAATTCAAAAATAACCATGCAGTACATTCCTTTGAAAAATAAACTTGTAGATTTATTTACCTAAGCCATATCAACCACAACTTTTCATATAGCTGACACAAAGTTAGGGATTTATGATGTATATACACCAGCTTAAGAGAGAGTGTTAAAATACCACCCACATTTGGTAGGGTGGTAATATTTTAAATATGATAACTCTCTAAAGAGAGGTGGCATGACTTTGTAACAATGAGAGTAGTTGAGTGCCCTTTTATATCTTTTTTCTCTTAAAAGGTGTAACCTTAAAGGTATTATTGATATTGTAATCTTCACTTTTCAAATATAAATGGAAGCACGGGTGTGGGCTAGAGCATTGACCTCTAGCCTATATTCTCTTCTTTTCTACTCTCTTTCTCTTCTCTTCTCCTCTCCCAAAATTTAGGTTTTCTCCATTCTCCTCCTCCTTTTCTTCTCTTCTCTTATTTTGCTTGCTTCTTCTCCTAATCCTTTATAAGCATTATCAGAAGGCCCTAAAAATCAACAATTTCAAAAAATTGTCTATAAGAAGGGCATAGACATAGAGCAGGTGATAGTCTTTCTTGGAGGCATGTTTGTTCTTTGGCAGCGCTAAAAATGTCTCCTCTACCCACATTGTTCAATGACAAAAGAGCGGTGTTACGGTAGGGTTGGAGTCGTAGCCACACATACTCTCCAACCTCAAAAGAGACCTCATGGTGGCCTCAATCGTAGACATCCTTCATCCGAGCTTCGGCGCGTCATAGTCGTTCGGTGATATTCTGTAGCAGCAGATCCCGATCTATGAGAACCTGATCAATCGCATCCACAGGGGTGGACCCGGGGTTGTACGAGAGGAGGCAAGGTGGATCCCGGCCATATATAACCCGAAAAGGAGTAGATTGCAAGGCAGAGTGGAACGAAGTGTTGTAACAGTATTCAGCCCACGGAAGCCATTGAACCCATTGCTGTGGATGATCCCCCACCAAGCACCGTAGATACATCTCCATAGTGCGGTTCACCACCTCAGTCTGCCCGTCTATCTGTGGATGATAGGCGGAGGTGAATTTCTATTTCGTCCCACTCAAGCGAAATAGTTCCCGCCAAAAGGTGCTCGTGAAAACTGCAATCTTTGTCACTCACAATGGATTCTGGAATGCCATGTAAGCGGACTATCTGCTCCAGGAAAGTTTGAGTAACCCGTGTTGCTGTATACGGATGAGCCATCAGTATAAAATGTCCGTACTTAGAGAATCTATCAACCACTACGAAAAGTACGGATTTTCTAGCGACAGGGGTAGGCCTTCCACAAAATCCATTGAAATGTCGGCCCAAACCTACGTAGGAAGGGCCAGAGGCTGGAGAAGACCGGCTGGATTCAAGTGCTCGGCTTTGTTGCACTAGCATACCTTAAGTCGCCCACATAAGTCACAATAGAGGGTTTCATGGCTTACCAGTAAAAATCAGCTCGAATTTTGTGCAAGGTCTTCTGAATCCCCTCATGTGTACTGTCATGGTAGGCCGAGAGAATAGCTGGAATCAACTCGGACTCAGGTGGAAGGAAAATCCTCTGCTTATAATAAATAAGTGAATCCTGGATGGACCACTTCAAATTCATTGTCCCTTCCGAGATCTTCTAATGCAGTTCCTGCAGAGCAGGGTTAGTGGCATGTTCGTCTCGCACCAAGTCCAGAATGAGAAATCTTGGCTGGCTGATAGAATAGACCAACTGCTGATCTTCAAAACACCGTGACAAGGCATCTGCCACCTTATTTAATCTCCCCGCACAATACTCCACTGAGAAGTCAAACCCCCAACAACTTACTGATCCAGTGCTGCTGTGGCGACGTTGTCAAATGTTGTTCTAGTAGGAATTTCAGGCTGTAGTGATCCGTGCGAATGAGAAAAGCCCGGCCCCAAAGACAAGGCCTCCAATGTTGGACCACTTTGGCCAACCCAATCAATTCTCACTCATAGGCTGACAGCTTGTGATGACGGACTGCCAATTGTCTGCTAAAATACGCAATAGGATGGTCCAACTGTTGTAAAATGGCCCCAATGCCCACACCCAAAGCGTCGCACTCTACCACGAACAATTCATCAAAGTTGGGAAGTTGTAATATTGGTGCAGATGTGAGGGCAGCTTTGAGTGCCACAAACGATGTGGTGGCCCCCTCATTCCACATAAAGGAATTTTTCTTCAGAAGACTCGTCAAAGGTGCTGCCACTGGCCCATAGTTTTGAATAAATTTGCGGTAGTAGCTCGCAAGACCCTAAAAACCCCCGTAATGCAGAACACGACTGTGGCTGCGGCCACTCGTGAATAGCTCGGATCTTCTCGGGATCCACCTTAACCCCCTCATGTGAGATAATGTGTCCCAGATACCCCACACGTGAAGCCGCAAAAGAACACTTGGAATGGTTCAAATAGAGTTGATGTGCTCTTAACAAGTCGAAAAAAATCCTCAAGTGTGCCAAGTGCTCCTCAACCGACTTGTTATATATCAAAATATCATTGAAAAATACAAGAATGAATTTTCAAAGATAGGGGCTAAATACCTAATTCATCAAAGCTTGAAAAGTGGAGGGTGCATTGGATAACCCGAACGGCATGACAACGAACTCAAAGTGGCCATGGTTTGTGCGGAACGCCGTCTTCTCGATATCAGAGGGGTGCATCCGGACCTGATGGTATCCCGAACGAAGGTTGAGTTTAGTGAATAGCCACGACCCATGTAACTCATCCAAGAGCTCATCCACTATCAGAATCAAGAACTTGTCCTTGACTGTCTACACGTTCAACTCTCACTAATCCACACAGAACCTCCATGTCCCATCATGTTTCTTCACAAGTAAGACGGGTGAAGAGAACGGGGAGTGGCTGGGGCGAATACGACCCTATTTCAACATCTCATGGCACTAACGCTCTATCTCGTCCTTCTGAAGGTGTGGGTAACAGTATGGTCGAACGACCACTACCTCAGAACCTAGTTTCAGACAGATCCTGTGGTCACAGTGTCTCATGGGAGGCAACCCCAAAGGCTCCTGGAAGAGGTCAGAGAACTCCTCAACCAGACCATCACTAGTACTATCAGGCTGATCCTGTATCTGCAAAGTGTGTATGCGGTGGTCCCTGTCCACCTGACAGCCCTATAAGAGCACCCGACTTCCGACCAAATCAAAGCTCATGGTTAAAGTCGAAAAGTCCCATAGAATGGGCCCCAACGTTTGTAACCATTTAATGCCTAAGACCATATAAAATCCCTCCAGGGGAATAACAAAAAATTTCACATTAAATGAATTAAATCCAATGAAAAAAGTTACCGCCTTACTAATCCCATAGCTAGGGACCTTCTCACCATTGGCCACTGAGACGGTGGCTGTCGGATGAGTGTGTATCTGGAGCTGGAGATGTTGTGCGGCAGTCAAACTCATAAAATTGTGTGTACTCCCCGAGTCGACTAGTCCCACCAGTTCTCGATCGATGACATGAGCTCGAACGTGCATTGTAGTAGGCAATTTTTGCCCAGTAATAGCATGCAAGGATATCTCTGGTGGTTCCTCTTCGATAATATCCTCAGGCTCCTCTGGATCCTCTGAATCCTCCACCTCGAGCCAAAACAATCATTTACATTGGTGTTCGGCCGGATACTGCTCATCGCAGTTATAATAGAGATTTTTGGACCGCCTTTCTGCCATCTTCGCACTCGTCAATTTTTTTATAAAGCTCGGTAGGGAATTACCAGGGCGGGGATTGGCTACCCAAATCGTAGTCGTAGTGTGTCTAGATGGTGTTGTTGTAGATGCTCCCAGAGAGGAATTATAGCGGCGCCCTAGCCACTTGGAGGAAGTGTTCCTCTCACTCAACCAACCCAGCTTACGTTGGTGCAGCTATTGTCGTTGTTCCATTGATCGGGCCATATTCATGGCTTGAGCTAAATCCGTGGGCCTAAAGAGTTCTACCTCTAGCCGTAATAACTCATTCAAACCTGCTGTGAATAAGGAGACCTGCTGGTCAACCAATACCCTCTCACCAGCAACTTTTCCTGGAATAGTTTTTTATATTGTTCCACAGAACCCGTTTGTCGCAATAGGACTAACTCTCCCAGGGGGTTGCCGTTGGCGGGAAGCCCAAATCTAACTGTGCATAGATTTTTAAATTCTCCCCAAGTCATTCCTGGTCTCTCTTTCTCGACTTGAGTAACCCATAACATGGCTTCATCTATCATATGGAAAGAGGCTAGTTGCACCTTATCCCATTCAGTAGGCCCTTGGTTCAAAAAAAATAAATTCACATCTATGCAACCAAATTAAGGGATCCACAGAACCATTAAAAAGGGAAACTCCAACTTGGTGTACCTTGGGACTGTGCCTCCATGCTGAGGTCCTTAGACAGCAGTACGCCCAAGCCAATGCTCCCCTCTTCTATGATATGGTTGAGCAACCTCTCTCACCTCTGGACTCTGATGTCTCTCTGTCTTCAACTCCTGTAGCATACTGATGACTCGGCTCATCTCTTCTTCCAAACCACAAACCTTTCCCAACACTGGTTGTGCTGTTTCAAGGCTATCTTCTATCTTTTGTATCCTGATTTGGATTTCTTCATTTCTGATATTATCCCTCATGTTACCTTACTCTGATACCAAGTTGTTACGGTCCCGGGTCATGGATCGAGTAACACGGCGTGGGATTTGTGACTCCAACACTGTTACTGAGTTGCTGGACTCGGTATGAGGGTAGAAAAAACTCTTCCTTGCTAGGTTTCTCTCACGTGGACAAGACTCTTGATGGATGAAATATTTTGATTGCTAAATATATGAAATTTAAGCAATCAATGTTGACTAGAATAAATTAAGAAGAATACCTTTTTCTTCTCACGGAAATCAGGGTTTCAAACCTGATTTGGTTGTAGGACGTCAAACTATGTACACCTGGCTTGTACCAAGCCTTGGCCCACATGCATGAATGATTATCCTCTCTTTCCTTGCTGGCTCCAAGCTTAGGAACAACAATTAATCTCCTTCACGTGAATGACCAGAAAACTCTCCACTTGCTGCTCGTCAATAGGGTTAGACCCGTTGATGGTTGCTGAAGTTGATGAAGAGGGAGAACCCTCTCTTTGGGCTAGGAAAAGGGGCAGGAAGCTCCTTTTCTTAGTATGGATGATGAGGGATGAATTTGAGTGTAGAAGGATGGCAATGGGGTGTGAAGGATAGGTTGGATTTTTGGAGTAAACCCTAAACTCGAGATCAAGAGGTGTTCTCAACCTGTTATTCTAAAATCTCAAAGCTTGCCTATTTCATTCATACCTTTCCCTTAAATAGGTCATGTCAAGGAGTTTTAGGGTTAGGGTTACAATAATTCCCCATAATGCCCTTTCATATAAAGTAATTAGAAATAACTCCTACTTAAAACAATATAAGAAATAAATCCTACTCAAAGAAATATAAGAAATAAATCCTATTGAGTGAGTTGTTGTTGTCTCCTTCGTTGTGTAACTCGATGTGTTATTGAGTCCACAACAAGCAGCAAATGGCCATGACTCTTCATTCGGAGTCTCTTGGCAAATGTACGGACTGATCCTTTCACTGCCTCATTACAAGGAGGTATATTTTTTGTTGTTCTTCCATGACATAGTAGTGGTTCCATCCTATTGATCGTAGGTTGAGTCCCTTCTTTATTTTGATGATAACAAAACTTAATAGACCTGAAAATTACAAATTAAGTATTTCATATACTTTTCCTTCAAGAGACATGCATTTCAAAGTCTAAAGCTTCAAAATAAATCAAGTCACTCAAGACCTCAAGCTTCACATAAAGTCGACTCTTGAAGAACCACCATTAGAAAATGAAAGACAAAGCGAATACCAGAATCTAGGATTTACTAAGATAAGTCAAAACTCAGTCTATGTAAAAGAGAGTTGTCCAAACTCCTTCTATTTGAGGTACAATGTAGATTTGGAGCATTAGGATATACATTACATTCATACATATTTTAAAAATATCATATACATCTTTTAAACATGTTAGAAGCACTTAGGATCATTCATTCCCATGTTTTTAAAAGTCAATTTAGTTGAACTAGAACTGAAATAATCTATCAACATCTGCCAATGATCAATCATCTAGAACTTCACAAGCCAAATTTATAAAGTATGATCGATCAACCTAAGTTGATTGATTAATCATCCAAAATATGGACAAAACAAGCTATAAAGCATGACCGGTCTTCCCACTTGGACTAATTGATCAATATTATCCAGGCAGGTGAATTTAACATTGAATGATCGATCATCCTACATGACTGATTGATCAAACAAAACTTTTTCGGTCATGTAGATAAAGCATGATAGATCATGGGAAGTTCATTGATTGATCATACTTGTATCGCACTACCAAAGGGAATTCTGATTGATCGATCATAACTTGGCAATGATTGATCATCTTTGTTGATTTTTAGCACTCATGGATTTACCTCATGGATAAAAAGAGAAAGATACCCATTGGGAGAAAAAACAGGTGGAAGAAGAGGTTATAGACTTATGTTCTACCCCCACCCCCCCTTAAGCTCAATTTATAGATTGTAAAACTATAATATTACAATAATACCCCTAAAACTTAAACTAATTACATCAATATCATCTCTATGAGATGATTCATTATTTACCATCCTACCATCACTGTATGGGCCTGTGGGCCTTCTCATTGGTATGTGGGCCTTGACCCCATCTTCCACATCTCTTGGATGTGTGGGCCTTCCTTGGTCTTATGGGCATGAACTCATCTTCTAACACACTTGGATGTGTGGGCCTTCCTTGGTCTTATGGGCATGAACTCATCTTCTAACACACTTGGATGTGTGGGCCTTCCTTGGGCATGTGGGTTTGGGCCCATCTTCCAACACTCCCCTTTAAGCTAGAGGTGAGAAAATATCATGAACGTACAGCTTACTGTAAATGGTGTATAGAATCTTCCTGTATAAAATGGCAGTCTACCATATCTTCCAACACTCCCCCTCAAGCTGGTGGTCTCATCCAAGAGTCCCAACTGACATAACATAAGTGTGAGTAAAATCACTCGTAGCAGTAAGACATCGCTCCATACTCCAATTAAATAACTCACATACTCCAATTAAATAACTTATGCTGGATGTTGGGCACACTCCTATCTTCTAGAGGTAGTGGCTCTATAGGCATTGTTCAAAAATGTAATAAAAATCCTCCATCATCGTGTCCCTCCACAAGACACCGACTCTCAAATGGTAGGAATAATAACAAATGCCAATTATGGGGTGTAACGGGTAATCACCTAGAACATAATATTTGGGGCAACCATATGCTTTCTACTTCATCAAAATAACCAATGCTGACAACAATCCGCAACTGAGAAGTCGTTCAATAATAGTGTCTCAGCCAAAGAGACACAATAGCAGCAGTTGAAATGGTCCTGGGCCCAAATAACACGTACCAAATAATCCTTAAAAATGACCCATAAAATAATCTGTTGTGAGTCCATCAGAAGGTTGTGCACCAAATAATATGCTAACCAAGGAATAAGCTGCCAATACTTCAAAATAATAATCTAGACGTAGATAAGGAATCGAGTCGAGCCGAGTCAGATATCAGACTAATATAGCCAAGTCCCGGAAGAAATAGGTATAGAACTTGGGACCTAGGCCTGTATAACCGAGGTAGAAAATAAGTTGGCCAAGTCAGGTTGACCCGAATAGAGTTGACACGGTCCAAGTTGGCTCGAGTTAACCCAAGTGAGACAGAAGCACTAAGCAATGCTCGGGTTGCTGGTTTGCTGGGTTAACTTGGTCTGGTCCAAGTCTCGGTCAAAATGCTCAATTAAATAGGTTTCCTAACTTAGGAAACTTTTAATTCAGCAACCAACAGTCATCTTCTTCCCCGCGTGGGATAACAGAACTCTCTTCATGGCAGATTAAATTGAAGATACCAATCAAAGGATTTCCCAAAAATCATTTAGAAAATCAGCAGCTTGTATAATTACTAGTAACAATCCAACAGAGGTAGAAATAAGGCAGCGTAGGAAAGGAAGCTTCTGGATTAACAGAGCAAGAATCGACGGCAGAGACAATTTCGGAGAAGTAATAGCAAAAAAAAATCCTTGGAATCCCATTACCGCTCTAAGTAGAAAGCGAACTCAGCAACCTGTTACCAGTCTATGAGTAATGATGATTCCAGAAATAAACCAAACGCCAGAAATTAGAGCATATCTTCGTTTACCTCCCCTCATCGAAAATTATTTACAAAAGGAGATTCTGGAAAGTAGTTATAATTAGCACTTGACAATATTTTCTCCTGGGATCAATCAGAGATCACGATAAATCAGCAACGGTCAAACAATAACTTAGGATGGCAATCAAATAGTTAAGCCACAGCGATGATCTAGTAATCTTCAGCTCTCAACGAAGCAATGACAACAAAGGATGACATAGAGTATTTTCAGCGAGATTGAAGATGATGCCAATGCAGAATGGCCAAAAAGCAAAGGATGACGGGAACAACAGCAAAGACAAATTCGGAATTGATACTTGTAAGCTCGGGAATAATTCTAGCAGAGAAAGAATAATTCTCGAAACAGTGATGGCGGAGTGAATAATTCTCAGAGGGGCAGCGAAGGAATTTCCATCTTCGATTCGGCATCCCTGTGCACTGCATGGTGCTTCTTCTCACGTCCATGGCGCCGGTGGAGATTTCATCTCGGATAAGCATTGATGACCCTCTGCCATGGTGGAGTTACAGACAGCCTAGTAACTGAGACTAATAGAGTAACCACAGTGAGTAAAGTAATGGTGGGTCCTGTGAGTGATGCTACTGATGGCGTCATGGTGCGATGGCTCCAATCTACCGGCCTTTCTTCCCTTTCTTGTTCCTACTGTGCATCATGCTCAGGAACATGCGCTGGCTTCTTCGTGCTCTTCAACATGTCAATGAAAGAGTCATTGTTTATTGAACAGAGGAGAGCAACAGCTTAGAATCTGCATGTTTTTGCAACATGCATTGTCATGCGTGGTTTCAGATCTCGCCTCAGACTCAGAAACGCCATGATTTTATTCATCATCTGCATGTTTTTTTCAACATGCATTTTCATGCGTGGTTTCAGATCTCGCCTCAGACTCAGAAACGCCATGATTTTATTCATCATCACCAAACCACGAGAGCTACATTGGACTCATGTCACCAGGCAGAAGAAGAAAATGAGCAGTAATAAAAAATTAAGTTCCAACAAAGTTCCAGAAACTATGAAAAAAGAAATACGAGAAAGAAAAAAAATGAGTTTCTGGAATCCTGAAAACCATAACTGTGAGTCCTTAAAATATATGCTTTGATACTATGTTGATTTTCAGGACTCACGGAGAAAAAAATAAAGACACCCATTTGGAGAAAACCAGAAGGAATAAGAGGTTATAGACTTATGTCCCAACCCTCCCCCCTGAAGCTCAATTTATAGATTGATAGAACTATAATATTACAATAATACTCCTAGAACTTAAACTAATTAAATCAATGTTATCTCTATGAGATGTCTCATTATTTACCATCCTACCATCACTGTATGGGCCTATGGGCCTTGAGCCCATCTTCCCCATCTCTTGGATGTGTGGGCTTTCCTTGGTCATGTGGGTTTGGGCCAATCTTCCAAAAATCTTAAAATGTCAGACCTAACGGGAATATATTGATTGATCATACCATTGATCAATAAGATACAGATCTCACTTTACATTGATCAATCAATGAAAACACTGACTTTTGTAGATAGGCCAAAAATAGCTAGTTTGTCTTTGTAAACTTATAAATACCCTGTTGATTTTTAGGACTCCATGGACTTAGATATCCATTGAAAGAAAACAAGAGGAAGAAGAGGTCATGGGCTTGATGCCCTAACCTTCCCCTAAAGCTCAATTTATAGATTAATGATCCTAAAATATTACAATAATACCCCTAAATATTTAACCTAATTACATCAATGTCATCTCTATGAGATGACTCTTTATTTAACATCTTGTCATCATTGTATGGGCTTGTAGGCCTTCTCCTTCATCTATGGGCCTTGAGCCCATCTTCCACATCTCTTGGATGTGTGGGCCTTCCTTGTTCGTGTGAGCTGGGGCCCCATCTTCCAATACTCCCCCTCAAGCTAGGGGTGAGAGAACATCATGAACTCCCAACTTGCTGCAAATAGTGTATAGGATCTTCTCGTATAAAATGGTAGTTCTCCATATCTTCCAACACTCCCCCTCATGCTAGTGGTCTCTTCCATGAGGCCTAGCTGGCATAAGATAAATGAGAGTAAAATAACTCCAAGTTGTATGACATCACTCCGTACTCCAGTTATAACTCATGTTGGATGTAGGTCATACTCCTATCTTTTGTAGGTCTATATGCAGTGCTCAAAAGTGTAATAAAACTTCTCCATCATTGTGTCCCTCCACAAGTGTTACGGTCCCGGATCTAACACAAGGATTCGTTGGGAGGATCTTGGATCTGCCACGGGTTATGAGTCTACCATGCATTATTGTAGGGATAGTAGGAAGACATGGAGAAGATGAAGATCAATGGAGGATGAGAGAATACGTGGGTTTTTTAGGAAAACCCTAACCTCGAGATCAAGAAGTTGATCTCAAGCCTGTTTACGCTAGATTTAACCTAATTCTCAATGTTTGTCTTTCTCATTACTCTTACCCCTTAAATAGGGTTCACCCTGTTAGGGTTTAATATAAATTATTAAAAAAATACCCCTGTAAATAAAATATTTCAAAAATACCCCTATAAATAAAATATTCCAAAAATACCCCTATGGCCTAAACTGAAATAAAATAAAGTAAATTAAATAAAAATAACTAAAATAATAATGTTATTGCGTGCATAACATTACACCCCCTGGAAGAATGAGCTTGTCCTCAAGCTTGGAAGTAGTGTCTGTATGCCAACATCTTCACCTGTGGCCAAGTAGCATCCGCGATCGCTATGTTCGCCCAATAGACTCCCAAAACTGGAGTTTTTTTTTTTTTTTTTTGGGTCACTGCACTTGTTGTAGCATACCCCAATACGGGAAGAAAACGACCAACAAGTGGAATTGTTACCTGCTCCAAACTGGTAACTGTTGATTCAACATTAACAACCGTTGGGGGAGCTGCCCCAGCATTTGCCGCAGTGGCAAAAAACAACATATCCTTGATAACCTCATTCTTGGGACCCAGTCCATGTTCAGCCAATTGCCCCGCTTACTCCACAAAAGTATCATGGCTGTAACACTGAGCATGATGTCAACAACAGTGAGGTCGCCTGCTTTGTCAACATCCACCAATTCCAGGTTGTACCTTTGGTGAAACCTCTCGTCCCTATCAAGAACATGTGCACACCCCCACACATCCCTGAATCCAGCTGGACATGGGCCTTTACTGCCCTCAGCCTCCTGACAAGCTGAGACGGAATGTCCATCAGAAGCAGCATGCCAATAGCCTCCATCATTTAGCTTGTATCGTCCAAGCCCACTTGCCGCACAATGGCTATAACCATCCCCCCTGAATTGCACTCCTTCTAGCCAGGGACACTCACTGACTCTACCACAGAAGGTGTCCTTGCAAGCTGTTAAAGTCACCATTTTATCTCACCAACAACCCCCATTGATGCTCAAGCATTCATTGTGCTGAATATCTTTACCCAAACCAACAATAGCTTCAAAATTTTCCTCAAACCCATCACAACTAGCCTTCAGTACAGCACTTTCCTCTAACGTCCCTAGACACTGGCTATTATGAATAAGAAGTGTAGGCATAATGGTAAAATAACCCCTGAAACTCTTACCAACTTGAGCATTGTGCGCTTTGTGCAGCACTGGATTGTCAGCAGCAACATTTGCATCGCCCATCCATTTTCCCATGTTCTGATAATCAAATCCAAGAGAAGTGATAACTGTATCAGCACATTCCGTTGGGTACTTTGTGTCCTTCATAGGGCACCCGATTTGAAAGTCAGTCACATTTAGTTCTGCGTGGTCATCCTCAGGATGTTCCAAAGTGTCAAAAAGCTTGACTTTGTCATTTTGCACCATGCTAATCCCAGAGTGACCAACTCCAGCACCTGCACATAGAAGAGTTCCTGCAAGTGGTAGGACTGTTTTCTGTAGTGTCAAAACAACGCTGTACAATCCAGGAATACAGTGGATTGCACTGGAACAATAGGGAAAACTACCATACTTCCAATACACATGGTTATGTTGCTGGCCTAGCAATGGATCAATAAGTTTTCTAGGTTCTATTATTGTCGGTTGAGTCCATTTCTACATTGACAAAGCAGCAGCACACCACAAGCTGTGGAAGAACTTAAGGGCTGCAAAACCAGCAGTTGCCTCCTGTTTCCTCCCTTGCTGTCTTGCCCTCTCCTTAAAGACACATAGTACTTCCCCAGCATTCCTGGCATGGCAGAATCTAATTATCATGGCATGCCCAATATTTGATTCCAAACCCTTCAAAAAGCTTACATATTTTGGAAGAAGCTCATCAAATTTATTTGAGAGGAAGACTCGCACATACAACTTCAAATTGGCTTTGTTGGTAGTGTAGTAACTCTCATACAAATCAGGTGAAGCCTGATGAGGAACAAACAGGACAGCTTTGAACACTACATCTCCTTCACAATGAAGTGACTCCAAGCCATTGGCATTTCATCACCAAAGTCCTTTGTAGGAGAATGGTAAAAATTGTAGGACTCTTCAACAGACCTCTTTGGGATTGCGCAGCCATATGGCCCTCACATCATGCAGGACTACCAAGCCACTCAGCTCATCAACAGTGAAATAGAGCCCTCCACAAAAAAATTTCAGCATCACATTAAGCACAAGCAGAGTTGCCTAGCCGATGTCCACGAGGAATTGATCAGTATCCCCACCAATCTGGGGATCGCCGGTGGTTGCCTCAATGTTTACAAGCAACCCATTGATCCTTGCAGTTTCAAGCTCATGGAAATAACTGTGGTTGGATAGTGTAGCATGGTTACACGCACGGTTGAGTTTTAGTTCCCCTGAAAGATCATATTTGAGTAGAAAGCTTGTTGTAGTAGCAGCAATGCCACACTAAATCTCATCCAATCTTTCATTTTGTTCCCGAGGAGCACTTCATCGGCAGTATACCATGTGCAAGAGGGTGCGTGCTAGTAGGACCCCCAAACTTAATTTGGGGAACATTAGGGAAAAATCCACCTTCTCATTCATCTGAAGCTCCATTATCACATCTTGCATTGACATCAGCAGGACACGTAGGTGGCCCTACTGCAATAACGGCTAAGAAAGACAAATCCAAACAAAGGAGTAATAGAAGAATTTTTCTAGCCTCCATTTTTTTGCACATGGAAGAAATCTCAGTGAAAAATTCACCAAAATACAGCCCATTCGGCACACAATTACCCCAAAAATAACCCAAAACCGCCACACTACTGCTGTATTACTTCACCACAATTGAAGACATCCCATTCAACACGAACAGGGCCCGAGCAGCATACAAATCATCCACAAAACAACCAAGCCACACGAAAAAAAATTTCGGAGGTCCCCAAAAAAATTTTCTAACGGATCTCGGCATCCTCCAAAAAAATTCAGCTCGCACTATATACCCCCAATTCAAAATTCCATCAATTGGCCATTGATTCTCTGTGTCATGACATAGAGAACCTTCGTCTCTAATTTTCGAGCAGCGTTGCTACTACTCAGCCCCTTTGAGTCACATCAACACCCTGAAAGACATGTTTTGATCTACAAATCAAGGGAGTTTCCAAAGCTTAGCCCTAATTGTGATGAAGATGGTTCCCCGTTGGGCTTTCGAGGCTGAGGTGGAGCGAAAATTTGTCCGACGGAGTCTCCCCCTTCTCCAGTGGTGAATAGCAGCCCTTAGAGGCTTCACCGCTTGGAAATTTTTTGAGATAGAGGGCTCTCAGAAATATTTCTTGGTCGGAACATTGGCCGGAAAATTTTCCTTCTCCCGTTCGGGACGGAGTGTGGCTTGCCCTAAGCAGGGGAGGTTTGATTTCAAAATTTCTGGGTCCCATTGCCCAACTCGGGATATTTGCGCCTTACGTATTTCCAATGCCGACGAGGGTGTAGCAGATTACCTCTCTGATTTTGGCTTTCCCGGGTCCTCAGAGATTTACAAGGTCCCCGGAGTCGGATTCGACGTTTTGGCAGAAAACCCATCCGATGTCCTAAAATCTGATGTCCCGCCATCTGATTTCGGAAGTGCTGAGGCTGGTTTTGGAGTTGATATCGACTTCAATTTCGGAAGTTCAGGGTCTTGCTCGTCAGATTTCTATGACCCGAAAATCAATTTTGACAGGGCTGTTGCTGGAGTTTCCTACTTGGAGATTTCCCATTCCCTATTTTTTGACGAAGGGTGTGCTAAAATACTCTTCCATTTTTGGAATTTCTGAATCCCCACAGTCGGATGTCACCCCCGTCGGAGATACAGAGAACTCTTCGAGTTCTTGCATCTTCTGTTTGTCCAGATCTAAGGTTGTTCCCAAATCCTCCGCAAAGACTTTGGACGAACGTTTTGATTTTTTTGGCCCATGGATTGTTTCCCTGCCCGAGACTTATGCTGCTTTCCCGTCTGTGCTTATGCTCTGCTCTGCCGGAACAACTTCTCGATCGACTGCCTCACGTTCCTCCATTGATAAAAAATACTTCACCCAGGCTACACGCCATTTTTATATTTGTTCTGCTCCAATGCCTGCTACAGCCATTTCTTTGATTTGTTTGTGCATCGCCATTATTTCATCTTCTTGGTTCATTGTGTTTCCACTCTGATACCAGTTGTTACGGTCCCGGATCTGACACAAGGATTCGTTGGAAGGATCTTGGATCTGCCACAGGTTACAAGTCTGCCATTCATTACTGTAGGGATAGTAGGAAGACATGGGGAAGACGAAGATCAATGGAGGATGAGAGAATACGTGGGTTTTTTAGGAAAACCCTAACCTCAAGATCAAGAAGGTGATCTCAAGCCTTTTTATGCTAGATTTAACCTAATTCTCAATGCTTGTCTTTCTCATTACTCTTACCCCTTAAAGGGGTTCACCCTGTTAGGGTTTAATATAAAGTATTACAAAAATACCCCTATAAATAAAATATTCCAAAAATACCCCTATGGCCTAAACTGAAATAAAATAAAGTAAATTAAAGAAAAATAATTAAAATAATAATGTTATTGCGTGCATAACAACAAGACACTGACCCTCAAGTGGTAGGAGTAATAAATGCCAATTAAGAGGGGTAATGAGTAATTACCCAAAAGATAATATTTTGGGGCCACCTTTGCTTTCTTCATCATCTAAATAGTCAATGCTGAAAAAAAAAAAAAAACAGCAATTGAGAAGTCCATCAATAATAATGTCTCATCCAACGAGACACAATAACAACAACTAAAATGGGCTTAGGCCCAATAAGATGTACCAAATAATAAAAATCCTTATAAAAGGACCCATGAAATAATCTGATGCGAGTTTGTGCAACAAATAATATGCTGACCAAGGAATAAGTTGGCAATACTTCAACATAATAATCGAGCCAGAGAAAAAGAACCGAGTCACGCCAAGTCAAATAGTAGACCAATATAGCTGAGTCACAGAAGAAATATGTATAAAACTTGGAACCCGGACACGTATACTGAGACAAAAAAATATGTGGGCCAAGTCGAATTGACCCGGATGAGTTGACCCAGACCGGGTTGACTAGATCCGAGTTGGTCCGAGTTAACTTGGCATAATTGGTGGGGCTCAATAGACTGATGTTGCCTCACAGGCAGCCAGTTTCACTGGGTTGACCCGGCAAGGTTAGGTCCAGGTTGGGCTAGCGCTCAATTAAAACTTGTTTCCTAACCTAGGAAACATTTAATTTTGCTCCAATGTTCTTCTTCCCTATGGCACTGAAAGGAGCGTGAGACTAGAGACGGCATGGAGGTATCATCGCAGTAATAGAGTACAACCCTTCCGAATTGGTTTCAGGCTTCAAATGGAAACCAAAAAGCTTAGCAGTTGTCTCCCGAGCCTTTCTTCAATTAACAAAGACAACAGAGAGACTATCAGATAGCAAGATAGCTACAAGATTTTTCAAAAAATGTAATGGTGGAATTTGTATCTCGGTATGGAAATGCCAGCGATAGAGCAACACAGAAGATCAATCCCAATATCCAAAAACTTCTCATGCCAGTGAAAGAGATTGCCACAGACTTTCTGAACAAAGATAAGTCCCTAGAGTACTTTCCGAATAGGGGAGTATCAAATGTATTTTCGGCAGTTTATGTGGCAGAGAATATTTTGGATGATTAATGGCGGATAATTTTTCCAAAGTAAGAAACATCTCTGGAATCTAATGCCAGCAAAGAGATGAGCATAAGAATATAATA
The DNA here is from genome assembly GCF_029961685.1 of Aristolochia californica. Taxonomy (NCBI): domain Eukaryota; kingdom Viridiplantae; phylum Streptophyta; class Magnoliopsida; order Piperales; family Aristolochiaceae; genus Aristolochia; species Aristolochia californica. The sequence goes on from NW_027181837.1 coordinate 11,378,587, forward strand.
AACAACAACAAATTCTCATCTCGTCAGTGCAAATCTTCCCTCAAATAACTCCAATAACTCCAATAACTCCCAAAATTAATAGGAATAGAAACAAGAGAAGCATCCAAAATAAACAGGTGAAGAAATAGAGATGAAAGTAGCAACTTCCAGTCTGTCAAATTATCAGCCATTATACCTCGGAGAATCAGACATCGGATAGAGTAAAACTAGCAGTAATATCCAGAAAAAGCAGCAACAAAATAACAACGAAGGACTCTTTTTGATCAATGATAAACTCCCATCAGCGGAAGAACAACGATAAACAAAGATGGTGTAGCTAGCAATGAAAGGAGTTTTCGAAATAAGAAACATAAACTCGGGAGATAAATTCCAAAACAATGTCCAAAACATAAATAAGATCCCGATCTCGGTTGAGTTTCTTTCATCAGTGTGCAGGATAACAACAATGCCAAAAGATCATAACAAAAATATTTTATCGGATTGCTGGAAGATGTTTCCAGAAATACGCAGCAGCAAAAACATAGTTCTAGTAATAATGAAAAACAAAACAGTAATACAAGCAAAGAAAAAAATAATGTGGTTTTTTCAAATCCTGAAAACCATAGATGTAAGTCCTGAAAACCAATGCTCTGTTACCATATTGATTTTCAAGACTCCATGGATTTAGAGACCCATTGAAAGAAAATAAGAGGTAGAAGAGGTTATGGACTTGATGCCCTAACCCTTCCCCTAAAGCTCAATTTATAGATTAATGATCCTAAAATATTATAATAATGTCCCTGAAACTTTAACCTAATTACATCAATACCATCTCTATGAGATGACTCTTTATTTACCATCATGTCATCATTGTATGGACTAGTGAGCCTTCTCCTTGGTCTATGGGCCATGAGCCCATCTTCCACATCTCTTAGATGTGTGAGGCTTCCTTGGTCGTATCGGCTTAGGCCCATCTTCCAATACACTTGGGTATGTGGGTCTTCTTTGGTCGTGTGGGCTTGGACCCATCTTCCAACACTCAAAACTCCCATAGAGAAGTTAATGAGAATTTTATTGGCATATCCTTGAGCCTTTATTCTCAAATACTTGAAAACCTTCTCAAAGTGCTTTTGAGTGAAAGATAGAGTTATTCCTTTGAAAATTCCCACTCTTTCCTCCACTCCTTTCATTGCATCAACATTAGACAAGCTCATATTATTTCATTGCTTTGCAAAGTTGGAAGCTTCAATCTTTCAAGGGGAAGGTAGTTTCCAAGTGCAAAGGGTGTAAGTGTTTTACCTTTCTTTACAATTTTCTTTTGTGAAAGGTTCATCTAGAACTTGAATCTAAATAATAAAGGCCTAGCTAGAACTAGTATCTAGCCAATCTCTTGGAAAGATTGTTTGTAAAAGTGAGTACTTGAGTTAAACGTGGCTGAAAGAGAGCCAGAATCTCTTTGATGTAAATTTCAGCTGTTACAGCTAAAATAGTGGAATTTCCCAAACACGAGTTCTTGGGTAGTGAATACTAATAAGGGAACATCGATAAAAAAAATCATGCGTTATCCCTATGGTATATGAATGCTTTTATTTTTTAAATTGAATGATTGCATGTTTTATATTTCCATGCCTAAGTTAAATTTTAACTTGTAAATCTCAATGCACCCTCCTCTTGAGAAGCCACCTGGGCCAACTCATCCTACTTCACTACATGATTCTCTTACAATTGGGCATGAAGGCTTCCTGAAAACTTATCACTAGATCAAGACTTTTGTTTGGAAAGGGTTGAAATCTGATGTGAAGATGTATGGGGGCCACTTCTCTTATTTGCCAGTGCATCGAATATGACACTTCATCTCTGACAGGTCACTTACAACCTTTGCCTATACTGGACATGGTGTGGGAAGATATCTAAATAGAATTTATTGAAGGCTTGTCCAAGGGAAAAAGTATGATTTTTGTGGTCATTGATTGCCTAGCAAATATGCATATTTTTTTGTGGTATGAAGCACTCTTGTACGACAAGAACAATTGTAGAATTATACATTTCTCAAGTGGTCAAATTCCATGGGATGCCCCACTCTATTATATCTGACTGCGACTCTATTTTTGTCAACTCTTTTTGGAGGATTTTTTTTTGTTTTGTAGGGAACACACTTAAAAAGGAGCACGTGCTATCATCCCTAGATTGATGGCCAGAGAGAAGTGGTGACTGTTTCTTGAAGACATATTTATGAGAGTTTTCAGGCAAGAAACTCAAGACATAGCTTTCATACCTTCCTTGGGCCAAATTTTCGTATAACACATCCTTCCATTCGTCCTTGCAAGCAACTCCATTTAAAGTTGTTTATGGTAGGGCCCCTCCACCATCACTTCATATATTGCGGGCACTTCAACTCTTACAGCCTCGGAAGATGTATTAGTGGGTCATGATTGTGGTCTAGGCCATTAAGCATCATCTCGTCCTCCCCCAACAACATATGAAACTCCAACATGAGAAAAAGCATCTAGAACCAGAGTTTGTTGTTGATGATTTAGTTTATCTCGTGATCCAACCATATAGCCAATTCTCTTTGGCTGCTTTTTGAAACCAGAAGTCGGTACTTTGCTTCGTTGGTCCGTACATGGTGCTAGAATGAATAAGAAAATTGGCAGATGGCACAACAATTCATTGGGTCTTTCATGTATTCTAGCTAAAACAAAATTTGGGCAATGGTGAAGCTATCTCTTTTGCCCTCCAGCCTCCTATGGAGGATGACACTCTTGTCCCCTTAGCAATCCACAAAAGATGGCAAGCCTGCAAAGGTTCCCACCTCTACACCGAGCTTTGATTCAATGGCACCACAAGTCTCCTTATGATGCCAGTTAGGACTTGAAGACTTCCTCCATCGTTTAACTTTCCAAAGTTGAGGACAAGGTACTACTTCTAGGAGTATGAAATATTACAATTCAAAAAAAAACTTTATATGTATTGAGTTAAATTTGTAGAATAATGTAAAGCTAAGCTTAACTAAAGCTATGCTATCACTCTCTCTAGTGAAATTTAATAAAGGGAGAAGAAGCTAAATGAAGGGAATATTTTGGCACCCTCTTCTCATTCTCCCTTCTCTGTATTCTCTCCCTCTTCTATCCTTCTCTCCTCTCTCCCTCCTTCGTCTTCCTCAACTCTTCTTCTCTTATCCTTTTCTCAATCTATCTAACTAATTTAACATTGTCTCTCTATCATAAAAATAAAATAGAATGAATGGGTATGGTAGAGGATGCCTAAATAAAACCTTCAGCAATAATTTTAGAAGAAGACCCATAAGCCAATATAACATGACTTAGGGATAAGGATTTAACTAAGAGGTGTGTAGCTGCCATGCATTATTGTATGAGATGATTAAGATCATCCTTACTTACCACCATCATGTCTGGCCCAATATTAGATCCTTATTTTTGCACAATACCATTAGCTTGTGCAAGCTTACCAAGTTTTTCCAAACATTTCTTTATGGATGATTATTTTTCCGTAATGAATACAAGGTTTTCTCCATTAATCTTTCCCTTGTCCATGACTTTGTCCTCCTTGGTTCCTTCCAATGCTTCCATTGTTTCTTTGCTGAAAATTGGGATTAGAGTAAGCATTAGATATCAAGGTTGAGGACTCACCTTTAGGTTTTTCACTCAGAATGGCTGGTTCTACTCTCACTAATGATACAATATCTTCAAATAGAGTTTTGTTCTTGTTGACTAAGATTTGAGCTCTGATAGTCCATATTTAGACCATAATCCATGTAAAAACCTTGTAACCCTGATTTTTTCCCTTTGAGATTCTGTTAGATCGATATCAAAAGTCAAAGGGTGGTTATTTATTATCTCTTGCCACACGCATTCAAGTTCCCCCACATATTTCATCACATTTTAGCGACCTCTTTAAATTGTAAAATATCTAGAATATGGATCATACAACATGGACATATTCTATTCATGGGACATTCTTCTCTTAAGTCCTTGCCAAATATCAAATGCAATTTTGCAATGGATAATCTGACTCTGAAGATTGGACTCCATACTATTCATAAGTCATGATATAATTAGAAAGTTTTATGCTTTCTAAGTTGTAGACTGATTGGAAGGTGGCGGATCAAGCAAAAAAAATTTCTTCTTACGAGCACCAACATAAACTTATATAATTCATGACCACAGAAAAAAAAATTTTCCATTTAGTTTAATAGTAGAAATAGGTCCATAATCTCCAATAGCTAAAATTGTAGAATTTGTGGCTTATGTGGATGAGTTACAAACACATATACCGAATCACTCTCGAATAAATGTGTTCTTTTCATTTACATCAATGTCAAATCAAATTATGAACCTTTATTCATTCTAGATATCAATAGTAAAGAGTTTCTATAAAAGTAAAACCTGGATAGATCTCAACCTTTTTCACTTGATGCACTCCACATGAACAAACTTCATGATCAAGTCGTATGTAAATTGTTCAAATGTAGATCCATCATTTAAAACTCAACCTTCTAGCACATAAATTTTAATAAGAAAAAAAACCACTATGAAATTAAGGAAAAACTTGTACTTTAAATATTTTTTTTTTTCATCAAACACCCCTAGAACAATACCTATTATTGATGAGATTTCAAGATATTCACTTGCATACTTTCAAAACTTCACCTCCCATGCCAAGGCATGTCATGCATTGCTCTGATACCATAAAAACGAAAGTTCCTCTTAAATTAGAATAGATTTAACTTAAAAGAATTGAAAAAACAAAAAGAAGAATTTAGGGTACTCAATAGTAGAGGAAGAAGGAGAATAAAGGAAAAGTCTTAGAAAAGTACGAGAATCAAATAAAGATCCACGTTTTCCACGATCCTCTCCTCTTTTTATTTCTTATATTTTTAAATTTAAAATAATTGCACAAGGGCCCTTCACTTTTTGGACATAGGATCAATACATCTAAGAGAACAAAGGAATAAACATGAATTATAAACGTAATTTGTGCCCTCTAATTTTTTCACATGGTTGAGGCTCAAAGACTTATGTTGACTTAAATAAAAAATTGGATTCCCTGATTTTGATGACGATAAAGTATTAGCATTTAACTACAAATGAATATTTTAGATGTATAATCTTCAAAATTACTTAAAGAATGGTCTATAAAAGAAGAACTATCATATGAAGATAGTATAAAACCCAAGAACAACATATGTAAGAGGTAAGCTAGTCTTCGAAAGGAAAAGAAGTAAAGGGATATTAAAAATATATATATTTTTAAAAAATAAATTTGTAAAGAAATAGAAAAAGAGAAAGGGGGAGAAGTAAGAGGAGGGGCTGAGTGAAGCTTCTCGAATGCAACCTATTGTTTGCACTAACCAGTTGGATCAACTAGATAACAAGTAATGCTTATTGAGTTGTGATTAGTTTTCATATCAAAAGCTTACTCTACCTAATAGATGAACTGGGTCTAATTTAAGCCAATTAAGCCAGTAAGTCTGCACAAAGATTTTAAAATTAGCAAATTTGTTTCTTTTACCTAATTTTTATTTTTATTTTGTTCTATATTATCTTCTTGTGGCGTGATATTAAGTATCTGATGTTATATTCCTTCAAGGGGTCGTATAACAGGACAAACCACTTGCGTATCCTACTATCACAATTTTTACCAAAACATCTTTTCACGGTAAAAAGCGGGGTATTCAAACAATATCAAGCAGAAAAGAAATTATACAGAATCTCGCAGAGGCAATCTACAAAAGCTTGTCCATAATTTTCCAATTTGATCCGATCTGTATACGTGTTAAGGGTCCGACCCTTCTTCTTCATCTCTCTTCATCTGAGATTCGATAGGCAGGTATTCTCTTCTCAGATCTTTCCATTCGTTTTTTTCTTGTGTGGTTGGTGAATTATGAATTTTATTCATGGAATCTGAAATTTTGGTGTTATGAGTAGAACATCGACCTGATCAGTGCAAGCTCTGACAAAATTGCTGAACTTGTTAATATCTCCGAGCAAGTGATATATTCCCAAGCTAATTCAATTACGCCTGTGTCTTTTTCTCCTGTAGGTTTTCCCAAATGTATTTTTAAGCTTGAATCGATCAGGCTGTGGGCATTTTATTGGATTTTAGGGTACCGGTGAAGTTAGGTTAGCTTTCAAGGATTTCTTGTATGCCCTAATGCCGGAGGATTGTTCTGTCGTGTACATATTTTCTTTCTCTTGGTATGTTTTGGTTCTCTATTCTATTTGGTTTCCCATTTGGAACCTCTTGTAGTTAGTTATCATTATACTCATATCCAATGAGTTCAACATTGGTGGAACTTGTAAGGTTTTCAGTTGTTGACTATTTTCCGTGATGACTCTTGAGTAACATGTCCGCCCGCAGTACTTTCACACGTTTAATTACTGTTAGAAAAAAACTAAAATGTTGTATAACTGTTTTGCTTGTTACACATGACATGCATGCCAAGTTTCAGCTTTTGCTTTTCAGGTTGGTTGTGCATATGAAACTAGGTAGTTGTACATAAATCAAATTTGTGAAATTATCTTGGACATAATTTCATCTAAAGTTCATTTAATTGATGCAAGATTTCTAATTTGGTCTAGTTGTTACATAGGGTTCCTTGGTAGTTCTCAAGTACCTTGTCTATTTTTAGCTGTTGAATCTGGAAAAATATTCAAACTTAGAGGAATTTACTTTTAAATTTTTGTTTATTTAATTTATATTAATTTTGTTCTTATACTAACCATAATGTGATGGGATGTATGTAGCTTTGGAGTTTGATAATGGGTGTTGCACAAAAAGGTTCTGAGATGGAGGATGGAACATTGGAGATCGGGATGCGTATGTTTGGTGTAAATCTGTCTTGTTATGTAGTACAGGATCCCAACTCATATTCTCTTTACTTCATCTTGTTCCCTTTCATTTATATAGAAAAAATTTCTTAGAATTGTTAAATTATTATTTATACATTAAATATTTTATGAATTAAATTATGTAATAAATTAGGAAATTAGTGACAAATCAATCAATTTCCTAAAATCAAGAAAAATTATTGATTAATTTTTTATTTCTTAAATTAAGGAAATTCGACTCCTTAATTAAGAATTCAAATTATCCTTCTTCAACCTATAAATAGGCTTGTATTGATGTAAAATTTCATCATGGTTTAATAAAAAATTCTCCCTCTATTTTTATGTATGTGGATTAGGCTCCTAGGGCTGAACCACATAAAATTTTCTTATGCACTTTTTTCTTTCCATGTTCAATTTTATTTTCGCTCAAAAATCTTTCATGGTATCAAAGCCGATGGCCATAGCTATTATTTTGTTTTCGCTCTTAATTTTTGTATAATTTATGTGCCATATCTTTTCCATGATTTCATTCAAATTGATTGATGCATTAGGTAGGTCGCTTTTTTAAGAGCATTTTGCCTCTTGTTTTCATCAAAATCTATTGATAAATGGTTTATAATTTGGTATTTTTCACCAACGGGCACCGTGTTCTTGAATCACTTTTTCCATTTCAATATTGTGATTTTCTATTTAAATTGAAACATTATTTTGAAAGAGGACTCAAATCAGAGTATTTCCTCTTTTGTCTCGTCAAAATTCATCAACAAATGATGCTGAAATTGAATTTTTTTCAATTTTGGGTCGTTTTGCGTCGAGAGGAAGATGATGGGATAGCTTGGCTCGCGTATCCGGTTTCAAAAACTGGCTCTGACTTTGGACCGTGCGCAGACCCGATATGGTCAAACCAATTCTGCAGTGCTTAACTGTGTGTCTATCCGGCGTGTAGGTTTGGTTTTGACTCAAGGATCCGCCGCATAATCTGATGCATAGTTCCGGATTGGATTTGGACAATCGGTTGAAAATCTACCAAAATCGCATCTACTTCCATTCTCTGTAACATGTTCTGCTTCTCAGATCGGGATCCGACACGCAATCCGAATAGCAGATCCAACCCGTGTCGCTATCTATTTATTTTTTTTGGTTTAGTTTTCTCAATTTTTTACCCGTAACCTGACCAATTTTTGGTTCCAACAAAAATTAGTCCTATTTCCCTCATTTTCATTCAATTTTTATGAAATTTTCATCATTTATTGTCTAAAAAATCCTTTATTTATTATTTTAAAAATGGGAAGGATTGAGAAAGGGTTTATTTATTGAATCAATGGGGCAATATTTTTGTCCTCTTTTGGTGTTAGGAATAGAGGTGTGAGGGATACAATCTCATATCCTAAACTATTTATAAATATAATATTAATATTGTAAAGTTGGGTCCAAGGCTCTATCCCAAAATGACTAGTCAACTTAGGAAACCTCTTTCCCAACTAATAAACTCAAGATCTTTGTACTCACTAATTAATGTGGGACTATTCCTTAACACTCCCCCTCACGTGTAGACCATCTTTTGTGGCTCTACAAGTGGATAATTTACGAGTAGGCAGTTTAGGTGTAGACCACCCTCTTGTGTGGCTTAAGTGGATAGTTTTAGGTGTAGGCCCTCTTTTGTGGCTCTACAAGTAGATAGTTTTTAGGTGTAGGCCCACATATGAGTACCTACTCTGATACCATGTTAAGTTGGGTCCAAAGCCCTATCCCAAAATGACTAGTCAACTTAAAAAACCTCTTTCCCAACTAATAAACTCATGAACTTTGTACTCACTAATCAATGTGGGACTATTCCTTAACAAATATATTTTTCATACACCAATTACCATTATTTCACCTCATATTTGCTGAGTTTTTCATCACATTATTTTCTTGTATAAAATTTTGTTTTTACAAGATTGTGATAGCATGTGCTAGTCGGATGGGCACCCACAACCATAACCACATTAATCCATATGTTATTTATCGCACTATCGATGACGTTAACCACAAAGAAAGTCCCCTTCACAAGATGGAGGCTCTATCTTGTAGCACAACAAGTTGTATTTCGTCTTACCCCTAATACAATTTGAGGGGGAATGTTAAGAGAAATTATTTTTAAAAATAAATATTTTGGAATTAAACTATGTAATAAATTAGGAAATATATGACAAATCAATCAAATGATTTTCTAAAATCAAGAAAAAATCTTGATTGATTTTTGATTTCTTAAATTAAGGAAATTTGAATCCTTAATTAAGGATTTAAGTTCATCCTGATTCAATTAAAAAATTCTCCCTCTCTCCTTCCTTCCGTGGATTAGGCTCTAGGGCTGAACCACATAAAATTTTCTTGTACTTTTGTTCTTTACATGTTCATTTTTTTTTTTTTTTTGCTTAAAAATCATTGGAGAATGTCTAAGTACATGGAAAATTAGAGAGAGTTCTACTCCCTTGGAGCATTGGAGATTGGGTGTAAATCTATCTTGTTATGTAACACAGGATTCTAACTCATGTTCTTTTTACTTCATCTTGTTCTTTCATTTATAAGGAAAAAATGGTTAGAATGTCAAGTAGATGGAAAATTAGAGAGAGTTGTGCTCTCTTTTAATTTATGTCTTGCAAGTAAACTCAACTACATCTAACTGGTAATGTTTTCATCACTTCTCTTCCTCATGTTTTATTCTTAAAGGTTTATTTTGTTGGGGTGGGAGGTAAGCTCAGCGGCAGGGTTGTATAGTTCTACATTTTAGTTTTTAAATATACTATAGATGCTATAGAACTTGTTTATTGGATTCAATAGTTTTCTTAGTTGAGTTCCGCACAACAACAACCCCCCCCCCCTGTCTTGGCTCCTTTACACTGATTTAATGGTAAAGAAAGTTAATAGCTCAAGTTCTATTATCAAATTGTGGAATATCCTGTAATTTATCTTTCGACCTGCCTGTCTGACAGGTCTCCCTAATCTTTCAGTTTCTTTTTTGTTAGCTTATAAACCTGCAAAATCATGGTCTTCATGAGGTTAATGGCATTTTATTGCACTTTCCCTATCTCCAAGAATGTTCATGTGTATGATCTTCTCCTGTATAATACAGAGTATCGGACTATTTCTGGAGTTGCGGGTCCCCTGGTTATTTTGGACAAAGTTAAGGTATGCATGTGGGTTCTCATCTGGCACATATTCATTACAATTTCTCATCTTGGAATTTCAATTTGCTTACACCACTTTGGCATGCAATTTCTTTTTCTTATTCTTGTTCACTCACTCAGGGTCCCAAATTCCAAGAGATTGTCAACATACGTTTGGGAGATGGCACAACTAGACGAGGTCAGGTTCTAGAAGTTGATGGGGAGAAAGTTGTTGTACAGGTTATTCATCATTGTTGCATTCTTCTTTAGATGTTTATTCCCATGGAGTATATTTTTTGTGTTTTCAAGAAACTTCTTGTGATCTCCAATAACAAGTACATTGTTTTTAGGTTTTTTAAGGAACTTCTAGAATTGACAACAAGTACACCACTGTGCAATTCACTGGCGAGGTAAATCAATTTTATGTTTTGGGAGAGATACGTATTTTTAAAAAAAAATTATTTATTTTGCCTATTCAATGTCTGTTGTGTACATATATTTTTTTACATTTGGCCATATAATTCAGTTCAAATTCCTGATTTAATATATAAGACGTGGGAAATAGATAATCACATTTTTTTTTTGAAATGATGCTGATATATAATCACATTGTAATGTTCTATAACCTTGCAAGATAAAAGGAACATAGCATAACCAAAATTTTGGTCATTATAATTGTAAAGAGAAAATAATGACGGGCACGTGTTTGATGAACTTTCTACCATATTGTCCAACTAAACCTATTGTTTAGATGCTTTGTTTCCATTAAGGATTTGTTTTGGCATGCAGTGCAATATCTTTTGTTGGCTAATCATTGAATGGCCTAGTGAAACAAATCTATATTTTAAAGTCTTCATGTACTTTTCTTTCATTTTTTTTTTTATGAAATGTGAATTTATTAAGAGAGAACAAAAGGAGCTAACTCTTGACAACAAGAGATTGCAAGGAGGCTCCTTGCTTGGCTAGAGCATCAACCATAGAATTTGCTGATCTCGAAATGAGAGAACAGAAACAATCCAAGAGATTTACAATATCTAAAACTTCAAAAAAAAGCATCCCAATGGCACCACGGAGGAGTAGAGGCATTCTGGTACTAACCGATCACCACTTTAGAGTCTCCCTCGATCAGGATAGGTCCGGAGCAATGATCGCGAACAACACGAAACCCATTGAGAAAGTTTTGAAGTTCAGCCGTCGTGGTTTCTGCAATACCTAGCGTCCCGGAGAAAGAGACAATCTGGTTCCCAAAAGAATCACATATCACGCCACCAAAACAAGCTAAGCCAGGGTTACCAAGAGAAGAGCCGTCAAAATTAAGCTTAAGAACTCCAGCAGGAGGTGGGGTCTGTTGGAAGATAAGCTCAATCTCACACGACCAAGGAAAGCCCACATATCTAAGATTATTATAAGATGGGCCACATGACCAAGGAAAACCCACAAGATGGGCCCAAGCCCATAAGAAGTAGGACCCACAATGATTACCATGAACTGGCATCCTAATCACATAAGTTGGAAGATCAAGAAGGACTCACACAAGTATCTTATCTTATGGTCACGTCAAAGAAGGGGTTTAGTTTGAGTTATGTTTTTTTTAGCTATATTGAGTTATTCAATTATGTTAGGACTTATCTTTAAGTATTAGAGTTTGGGTGTAATTGGGACAATGGTAGTTTTATTGTAATTGGACTCTACTACCTTCCTCTATTATAAATAGAGGTTCATGTACTCTGATTACAACAAGTTATTGAAGTCAATGAAGTATTTCACTTTTCCATAAATTCAACATGGTATCAGAGTAGGTTTTGTGAGTTGACTTGGTCAACTCACGGAGGTAATGTGATCCTTTTCTCTAAACCTTAAACCCTAAGTCTAGGTTCGTAGTTATTTTTTTCAGTCCCTACACCCATAGTTTTCTTTGCGTTTTTTACCTCTATAGTAATATAGAAAACTATATATTGACGGAAAGATATTTGAGTCTAATTTTCAAAGAAAATCAATTTGTTCCCATCGGAGTTATCTACAGAGAGATATCGATATTTGAATGAGCGAAAGTTAGATTGCTAAAGTGGTTAGAGCAGCAACAGAAAGCTTCAGCTTCCACGGTGTTTTTTGCTATCAAGAACTAGACTTTATATGGAGAAATATATAAAAAAAAAATATATCTATAAGTCAATTCTTTTACCTATTTAACCAATTTTTTATCTGAGCTATCTACAAAGAGAAATCGATATTTGAAGCAGCAAAGGTCAGATTGAAAAAGAGGTTCGAGTGGCAGCTGAAAGTCTCAACTTCCAAGGTATATTATGCTATCAAGAAAGAGAATTTTTATGGAGAATTATATATCAAAAGAAAGATATGTAAGTCTATTTTCTTACCTATTCAACCAATTCTTGGTATAATTTTTTTATAAGGAGATATTGATCTTAGAAGAGTCAATGGTCATTCTGGAAAAATAGGAGAAACAGTACTTAGTTCGGCCAGATGACAGAGACCGAAACCTATCAGATTATTTATCTTTTTATAATTATATTTTATTAAGAGATGTTATACTTGGATGAAATATATTTAATTCTAGTTTCAGACGAAGAAAATTTCATTTCAATCCGATCTATATTTAAAGATATATTGCATTGGAAGAATCAAAGGTCATGCTGGTATACTGTTACATTGAAAATCTGAATTTAAGCCGATTGTTTTGTGTCACTTTTTCAGTTGATATAACAGGAAAATATCTCACTTCTCCTTGGTTTGAGGGCTTATTTATAAATCTCTGTTATTTGGGCCTATTGCTACATCTATGATATTTGGTTCAAACTGGGATCACTGCCATTACCTCCCAGCTTGAGGGGGAGAACTTGAAGAAGTACAAGAAAGAGGTATTTTATTTCATATGTTGTGAAAAGTTTATGTAACCAAAATATTCAAGAAAGGGGGAGCACAAAAGATGAAGCTTGTGCATCTAAGAAGAATTTTTTATATCGGATTATTTCATGGGTTCTTTTACAAAGTTCATTATTTGGTTCGTGTTATATGTGTTGGAAGATGGTCATGTTAGATACAGTTGCTGCTATTATGTCTCTTTGGGGACATTATTTATTGGGTTCTCTTTCGTGTTATATATCACATTGGGAAACCATGACGAAGGACTTATTATTCCATCTATGTTATCCCCCCCCCCCCCCCCCCCCCCCCTGTAATGGCTCTTATGTCTCCTACCACTTGAGAGTCGTTGTCCTATGGAGGAACACGGTGGTGGACACTTTAGAGCAATGCCGATAGAAGACGGAGTGTGCCCTATATCTAGTATTAGGACTGGAGTATGAAGCAATGGCTTACCGGCTAGGAGTGATTTTTACTCTCACTTATATAATGTCGCAGGGCCTCAATGAAGGACGCAACAACGTGAGGGGGAGTATTGGAAGATGAAGGCATATTGGAAGTGTGCCATTTTATACAAAAATATTCTATACATCATTTGCAGCAAGTTTGGAGTTCATGTTGTTCTTTCACCCCCAGCTTGAAGGGGAGTGTTGGAAGATAAGCTCAAGCCCACACGACCAAGGAACACCCACAAGATGGGCCCAAACCCATAAGAAGTAGGATCCACAATGATTACCATGAGCTGACATCCTTATCACATAAGTTGAAAGATCAAGAAGGACTCACAAAAGTATCTTATCTTATGGTCACGTCAAATAAGAGTTTTAGTTTTAGTTATTTTTGTCTTTTATCTATATTGAGTTATTCAATTATGTTAGGACTTATCTTTAAGTGTTAGAGTTTGGGTGTAATTGGGACAATGGTAGTTTTATTGTAATTGGACTCTACTACCTTCCTCTATTATAAATAGAGGGTCATGTACTCTGATTACAACAAGTTATTGAAGTCAATGAAGTATTTCACTTTTCCATATATTCAACAGGGTCCATTCGCAGATGACAAGAGGCTTCAAGGAGAGGTGGAGCTGGGCTAGGCTCTCCAATTATCCCTGATGGATGATCCAAAGAAAGGGGAGAAGGCCTTTCTAGAGTGAAGCCAAGTAGCAATATTGCCTGAGATGGTTTCAATGACTCTATCTTGAGTGTTGAGTTTGGCATTGAATCTTCGTTGGTTTCTCTCCAGCCAAAGACCCCAGGGGATGAATGCGGATATAGCAAAGATCATCAATTTCCCAAGACTGGGGATAGGAGTCCCAGCAAGCATACGACAAGTGGCTGTTAAGTCCTTAGGGAAGCAGAGTTGGAGCCCAATTTTGCTAAGAATCGACTCCAAATCCCCCAAGAAAAAGGGCACAAAAGAAGCAGGTGGCTAACAGTTTCTTCCTGGTCATGGCAGAAAGGGCAAATGTGGTCAACTCCGAGTTGGCCACAAATTTTGAGGTTGTTAGCAGAGAGAATCTTATTATGGACAGCACTCCACATGAAGATTGGAGGGGGGGTAGGGGTGTGCACGCACTGAGACGCCATGTGAGTTCTACTGCATGCTTGGGACCCGAGTGATCTCTCCTCGAATAGCAAGATAGGCGGAGGCGAGAGAGAAGGAGCCACCAGATTAATTTGTCTAATTTGTTAGCTTGGATTCTGGTTGGCTGCAAAACGTCCAACAGTCGATTGGCTTCAAGACCCTTTGAATCAGATAAGCCATGGCGAGGTTGAATGTTCCATCTCCCATTATCAGCAACTTCATCAATCTCAAAATTTTGAAGAGGCTAGGAAAAGTGTTCTGAAGAGGCCTATCCCCCAACCACCGGGGGGGTGGATGATCTCTCCTCGAATAGAAAGATAGGCGGAGGCGAGAGAGAAGGAGCCACTTTTATTTGGCCACCAGATTAATTTTCTCTGATTTGTTAGCTTGGATTCTAGTTGGCTGCAAAACTTCCAACAATCGATTGGCTTCAAGACCTTCTGAATCAGATAAGCCATGGCGAGGTTGAATGCTCCATCTCCCATTATCAGCGACTTCATCAATGGTACTATTCCTCAATCTCGAAATTCTGAAGAGGCTAGGAAAAGTGTTCTGAAGAGGCATATCCCCCAACCATCGGGGGGGTGATCTCTCCTCGAATAGCAAGATAGGCGGAGGCGAGAGAGAAGGAGCCACTTTTATCTGGCCACCAGATTAATTTGTCTGATTTGTTAGCTTGGATTCTGGTTGGCTGCAAAACGTCCAATAGTCGATTGGCTTCAAGACCTTCTGAATCAGATAAGCCATGGCGAGGCTGAATGTTCCATCCCCCATTATCAGCGACTTCATCAATGGTATTATTCCTCAATCTCGAAATTCTGAAGAGACTAGGAAAAGTGTTCTGAAGAGGCATATCCCCCAACCACGGGGGGGTGTTTGGGTGATCTCTCCTTGAATAGCAAGATAGGTGAAGGCGAGAGAGAAGGAGCAACTTTTATCTGGCCACCAGATTAATTTGTCTAATTTGTTAGCTTGGATTCTGGTTGGCTGCAAAACGTCCAACAGTAGATTGACTTCAAGACCTTCTGAATCAGATAAGCCGTGGAGAGGCTGAATGTTTCATCCCCCATTATCAGCGACTTCATCAATGGTACTATTTCTCAATCTCGAAATTCTAAAGAGGCTAGGAAAAGTGTTCTGAAGAGGAATATCCCCCAACCACCAATCTTCCCAGAATTTGATAAGATGGCCATCTCCAACATAGAATCAGACTGCTGCGGAGAAAGTAGGAGTTAAGAGATAGAGCAACCGCCATATAGGAGATAAATTCCTTCTATTTCCCCCATCTATCCACCACTTTGAGGAAATGCAGAGCTTTGAAAACACCATATTTTTCCAAGAGGTTTGGAGCAGATGAATTGACTCTCCAAATCAATTTAAGGAGCAAAGCCTGATTCATGTCTTTGGAGAGCCGGATTCCGAGACCTCCAAAATTCTTCTAGAGGCAAACTTCCTCCCAGTTAACCAAATGGTACTTAAAAGTCAGGCTTGTTCCCTCTCCAAAGAAAGTGCTTCTTCATTTTATCAAGCTGCTGACAAACAGAAGTTGGGCAAGGCATGAAGGATAGATAATGGTTTGGAATGCTAACGATACATAATTTCAAAAGAGTCAACCTTCCTGCCTTGCTAAACAAATGACCCTTCCATGATGCAAATTGTAATTCCATCTTCTCTATTACTGGAATCCAAAGATCTTTGCCAATACAACCAGTGAACAGAGGAAGGCCAAGGTAAGTGCAAGGGGTGGATGAGATTATGTAACCAAGCACCTCTGCCATTTTTTAGAGAAAGTTTGGGTTGAAATTGAATCCAATCAAAGAAGTTTTCCTCCAATTGACTTTCTGACCTGGGCAGATTCCAAAGATCTCCAAAACAACCTTTACTTTTTTAATGTTGTCCAACATTCCTGCTCCAAAAAACAAAGTGTCATCCGCATATTGAAGCACGGAATGTTGAAAGCCGAGGAGCTGCTGGTTGGATGCAGCCATCCACATTCTTTGGCCAAAACTAGCATAGCAGAAAGGAATTCCACCACAGTGTTGAGAAGAAGAGGGGAAAGAGGATCACCCTTTCTTAATCCTCTAGATCCCTTGAAGCAACCACAAACTGTTCCATTTAAGATAAGAGAGTATGAGGCGGAGTACATGCAACTCCTAATCCAATATCTCCAACGATCTCCGAAGCCCATGCTACTCATGATGTCATCCAAGGGACTTCAATTTACCCTATCAAAAGCCTTTTCTAAATCCAACTCAAGGATAAAAATTGGATCCTTCGCGCTAGAAAATTTATCGAACAGTTCGTGCGCTGCCATAGCTGAGTCCAAGATGTTTCTACCCTTCAAGAAAGCACTCTGGCCATGGCTGATCACAAGAGGGAGAACTATTTTGAGCCTGTTTGCAAGGAGTCTAGCAATGCTCTTGTATGAACTTGAAATCAAGCTGATAGGGCGAAAATCACCAGGGGTCTCAACGTTTCTCATCTTGGGGATTAGTGAGATAAAAGAAGCTCCCATGCTGAGGAAGGAGATGCTACTTGTTGGAAGATGGGCTCAAGCCCACAAGCTCAAGACAAGAAGCCCACACATCAAAGGAGTGGCATATGTGTAAAATATGGTACTTTCCATAAAGATGGCATAGAAGTGTAAATATGTGTTCCTTTTATGTCTTTTGTTTTATCAAGTTGTAGCCCTAAGGGTATTGTAAAACTATAAATAAAGACATTGGCTAAGAGGTAGGGCATTGAAGCACTCTCCTCTCTTTCTACAAATTCATCCAGCCCTCATTTTTCTTTTTGACGCAGCCCTCTTCTCCCTTAATCCAAACTCTCTTCTTTCACGTTCTTCTTCTTCTCTTCTCCTTCTCTCTTCTTCTTCTTCTTCTTTCTTGTTGATCTAAAGTTCCTTTCATGAGATCCTAAATTCTACATGGTATCAGAGCAAGGAGTTTAGGATCTCTTCATGGAGTTATTATGAAATCTGTTTAAGAAATTGTAAAAGGAGTTCAGTCATAAAGAGATAAGTTCATCATCTTCATATTTACGTTTTTTTTTTGTTTCCTTTTCTTATTTACATACTCCTTTTTACTGTTTTTCTTTACTTCTTGAATTTTGAGTCACATCAAGTCAAGATAAATCTTTATATGTTGTAAAGATTTATTTCTATGACTAAATCGATGTTATAATCTTGACTCCTTGTAAATCAATTACAAGAGTGATCAAGATCATTTGCTATTTGCATCTTATTAAGATTGATGGGTGAAATTCAATTACCTTTATGTAATTTGGATCCATCTCATTTGAGCTAGAATTCTAGCACATGTTATTGTATCTTCTCCTACTTAGGTTGCTCATGGGTTTGTGTTATGTTGTTGGATGCCCATTCTATGTTTAATGAAATGGCAACAGCCATTTACCCTTTGTAGTTCCTTTTTTTTTTTAACTTTCAACAATTGAATTTTTTCTTACGTTGAAGTCTCCCATGAGTTGAAGATAAATCTCTTCCAAGTGTCTTGGTTTGTCGTTAAATCTTCTCTAAATTTTTGTCTATTGCTCGTTTGTGTTGGAGTTTGGATTAAGGCCTAATCGGTTGCATCTACTTTCTTCTCTTTGTTCTTATGAATACAAGAGAAGTTGAGTGATGGTTGGATGTTATTATCACTTTCTAAAGGCACAAATTTGTTGATAATTTGGTGCTTGCCCGTGTGAAAGAAATTGGTTCTTTTTCTCTTTTGTTGGTGATTGATTTGGTCTACGGGTTCTTCAAATTACATAGAGTAATTGTTCTTTGAAGAAGGCCTTTTCCCTTGACCTCCATATTTTACTTGCCTCATTATGGAGATTGGATACAATAGTAATAAGAGTGATATACTCCGTATGACTACAATTCCACTTAGAGGTCTCTCCAATTACATGAGTTGGTCACAATCGGTTCGGAGGGTTCTTATTACTCATGACCTCTTGAGCCACGTTGTTAACTTTCCTCCTCCGATTGATGAAGAAGATGTGTCCTACCACAAGTGGGTTAAGGATGATAACATGGTGATAAGTTGGCTCATTAATAGCATGGAAGAGCAGGTGGCCAACAATGTGGTCCACTTGGAAACCGCCAAGAACATATGGGACACTTGTGCCAAGCTTTACTCAAGCTTCATTACAAAAAATATATGATGTCTTACAAAACATGATGCATATGAAACATGAAGATAATATTCATGAATTTTTGGCACGGTTTTGCGGTCTTCTTCAAGAATGGAAACTAGCTCAGCCATATTCCACTGATATTGCCGTTCAAGAACGACAAAGAGAAGCTTTGGCAGCAGTCATTTGCTTATCGAATATTAAACCATACCTTGAGGTGGCCAAAACTCAACTTTTAAGTTCTTCTGCTCTTCCATCCTTCGATGATATTAGTGCTACATTACTTAGGATACCGGATCCATCCCCTCCTTCTCCTATTGATGTTCCATCAGCGATGTTCTCTGGAAATCGAGGAACATCTTCCTCATCCCGAGGACGGGGCAGAAGTATGAGAGGGGGTCGAACTATGAGAGGGGCTGAAAATAGTGGTGGTAGAACGGGTTAGAATTTTTTCCGTACTGAGCCTCAACTTTGCACTTATTGTGGTCGTCAGAACCACCTTGTGGCATCATGCTGGAAACTTCATGGCAAGCCTGATTGGGCCACAGCTAACCCAGTCTCAGTTAACATTGAGAAAAATGAAGATAAGGCTGAATCATCATCCGGAAATGTGACTCTTACGACTGAGGACTATGCTGCATTTCAGAAAATGAAGTCCTTATCTATTCCCTCATCATCTATTGCTGCCACTACTATTGTCTCAGGTATGCTTTCTTCATCGTCTTCCTCTTCCTCTTGGATCATCGACTCCGGGGCCTCCGAACATCTATCAGGTAACAAACACTTGTTGCAGTCCTTATCTCCTTGTTATCCTCATAAATTCATTACTATTGTTGATGGTACCCAAACCAAGGTCCTTGGCAAAGGTTCCTCCTCTCTTACTTCATCTATTCCCCTTCAAGATGTTTTGTTTGCTCCTCAATTTCCTTTAAATTTGCTCTCGGTTAGCCAATTGACCAAACAATTAAATTGCTCTATCACCTTCTCACCATCTTCTTGTGTCTTTCAGGATCTCACTACGAAGCGGGTGATTGGTGGCGGCCATGAAAAGGGGGGTTTGTACTACTTCACTCTTCCACCATTAGCTGCATTATCTTCTACTACATCTGAGGCCCAACTTTGGCACAACCGACTTGGTCATCCGTCTACCCCTTCACTTCGTTCTTTGGTTGCATCTTTAAAAGGACTTTCTAATATTAGTTGTGAGGTTTGTCAATTAAGTAAACATGTCAGAAGTACATATTCTCCTCGTCTTACAACTACAAGTACTGCTTCGTTTGAACTAATACATTTTGATGTATGGGGCCCTTTATGTGTCTCAAATATTTCCCAAGTTAAATATTTTGTCATTTTTGTTGATGATTTTACTCGAGTGACTTGGTTATATCTATTTAAAGAGCGTTCCGAAATTCTTCCTTTGTTTAAATATTTTCATGCTATAGTCTTGACACAATTTGGGAAGAAAATTCAAACCCTTAGATCTGATAATGCTAAGGAATACATGTCTCATGACTTCAAATCATTTTGTTAGAGTAATGGGCTTATTCATCAAACATCATGTGCCTATACTCCTCAACAAAATGGTGTTGCTGAAAGGAAGAATCGTCATCTTCTTGAAGTTGCTCGGGGGCTCCTCTACTCCATGAAGGTACCCTATTTCTATTGGCCTCATGCTATACTTACAGCATGCTTTCTCATTAATAGGTTACCTTCATCAGTCATTCATCATAAAACTCCTTACTCTGTGTTATTTAATGGTGAAGATTTTTTTTCTCTTCCTTTGAAAGTGTTTGGATGTGCATGTTTTGTTCATGTTACATCTCCACATAAAAATAAACTTGATCCTCGGTCTATGAAGTGCATTTTTTTGGGATACTCGCGCACCTAGAAAGGTTATGTCAGTTACAATCCTACCCTTCAGAGGATGCTTATCTCTAGGGATGTGACTTTCTGTGAGGATACTCCTTTCTACTCCTCCCATGATGCTCCTCCAGGATGGACTTGTCCTTCTACTACTCCTTGTTCGCTTGTGCCGTTCAATCTTGAAGTGGATCCATCCCCTGATGCACCGGCCGTACCTTCACCTGTGGAGTTGTCGGATCCACCCGAGGTAAGTCCTTCTCCTCCTATGTATGGGCCTGAATTTGATACTCGGCCTATTTCTTTAAGAAAAGAACGTCGCTCCTGTACTACTTCGCATCCTATCTTAAATTTTATGTCTCACCATCGCTTGTCTTCCAAGTTTTTTCAGTTTCTTGCGTCCCTTTCTTCTACTTCCGTTCCACGGTCGTATCAGGAGGCCTTGAGACATCCAGGATGGAAGGCGGCTATGGATGAAGAAATGCACGCCTTATACGAAAACCAAACCTGGTACTTAACATCACTCCCGAAAGGTAAAAGACCTGTTGGTTGTCGATGGGTTTTTTCGGTGAAACATAATCCGGATGGATCGGTTGCTAAGGGCTATACACAGTGCTATGGGATAGATTATGAGGAGACCTTCTCTCCTATTGCAAAATTGAATTCGGTACGCATCATCTTATCTATTGCTGCTAACTCCTCATGGCCCGTCAATCAGTTGGATGTTAAAAATTCTTTTTTAAATGGTGATATCAGTGAAGAAATTTATATGGTTCAACCACCTAGTTATGTGGTTGAGGGGGAGTCAGTATGCCGGTTAAAAAAGTCTTTATATGGGCTTAAGCAGTCCCCTCGGGCTTGGTTTGATAAATTTAGTCAAACACTCCTACGGTTTGGTTTTCATCGATGCTCAGTTGATCATTCCGTATATTATAAAGATACGGTCAAAGGGAAAATATTATTGGCCGTATATGTGGATGATATTATCTTAACCGGTGATGATGCTTTGAGCATACAAGAGGTGAAAAAGATGATATGTCAGGAATTCAAGACTAAAGACCTTGGTATGCTTAAATATTTTTTGGGTATAGAAGTTCTTCAATCCAAACATGGGATAATATTGTCTCAAAGGAAATATGTCTTGGATCTCCTTGAAGAAACAGGAATGAAGGGTTGTAGACCAGTTGACACACCTATGGATACAAATGTAAAATTATGTGCCAGAAATGAAGAAGATATTGATATTGGCAAATATCAAAGACTCGTGGGAAAACTGATTTATCTCACGATAACTAGGCCAGACATATCATATGTTGTAAGTGTGGTGAGTCAATTCATGCACAAACCACAAATTACCCATTGGCAGGCTTTAGAGAGAATATTATGTTATCTAAAAGGAGCTCCAGGAAGAGGATTGTTGTATAAAAAACATGGACACTTCAACATAGAAGGCTTCTCAGATGCAGATTGGGCTGGATCTCTTGATGATAGAAAATCTACATCAGGATATTGTACTTTGGTTGAGGGAAACTTGGTTACATGGAAAAGTAAGAAGCAAAATGTGGTTGCAAGATCTAGCGCCGAAGCAGAATACAGAGCTATGGCCCATACTGTTAGTGAACTTTTATGGATTAGGACCCTTCTTACCGAACTAGGTTTTTATAAAAAGGGGTCCATGAATCTGCATTGTGATAATCAAGTAGCCATTCATATCACTTCAAATCCATTTTTTCATGAAAGAACTAAACACATTGAGGTGGATTGTCATTTTATACGGGAGAAGTTTCAAGCAGGAATAATCTCTCTCAAACATGTGTCATCTCAAGAGCAAGTAGCCGATATTCTCACTAAACCCGTTACATCTAAAATCCTATCGTTTATATGTGGCAAGCTGGGTATTTATGATGTCTTTTCTCCTCCAGCTTGAGGGGGAGTGTTGGAAGATGGGCTCAAGCCCACAAGCTCAAGACAAGAAGCTCACACGTCAAAGGAGTGGCATATGTGTAAAATATGGTACTTTCCATAAAGATGGCATAAAAGTGTAAATATGTGTTCCTTTTATGTCTTTTGTTTTATCAAGTTGTAGCCCTAAGGGTATTGTAAAACTATAAATAAAGGCATTGGCTAAGAGGTAGGGCATTGAAGCACTCTCCTCTCTTTCCACAAATTCGTCCAGCCCTCATTTTTCTTTTTGACGCAACCCTCTTCTCCCTTAACCCAAACTCTCTTCTTCCACGTTCTTCTTCTTCTCTTCTCCTTCTCTCTTCTTCTTCTTCTTCTTTCTTGTTGATCTAAAGTTCCTTTCATGAGATCCTAAATTCTACACTAGTCATGAAAAAACCTTCAACCATCTTATAAATATCTCCCTTGATAATCGGCCAAGCACGATGGTAGAATTCACCATTAAATCCATCAGGTCCCAGGGCCCGATCACAAGCCATGCCCAAGACTGCCTTCTCAATTTCCTTTTGAGAGAAAGGGGCTTCGAGGATAGATGAGACAGAGATGGGAAGCTGCTGGACTTTGGGCCGGTTATTAACATCAGTAGTGTATAGATCTGTGAAAAAACTGAGCAGCTCATTAGTAATTTGGATCCTATTCGACATTACCTCATTATTGACGCATAAGGAGGCAATTCGATTGGATCTCTTCCTCGTCGATGCGAGGGAGTAGAAAAAATTTTTATTGGCATCTCCTTCAGTTAGCCATTTAAAACGGGCTCTTTGCTTCCAACTGATTCTTTCCTGAACTAGGAGAGCTTGCAACTCCCTTTGAAGAGAAAGGCGAGAGGAAATTCAGATGGAGATAGGTACCTTTGTTCTTCCGAAGAATCCAGCTCAGCGATGTTGGAGAGAAGAGAGGATTTCTTTTCTTTGGCAGATTTGCGACGCTGGAAGGACCAATCCTTAAGATTCTTTTTAAGGAATTTGAGCTTTATCGGAAGAGACCACTCTGGTCGACCCCATGCTAGAAAATTGGACCACTAGTTTTTCAAGAGCACTTCAAAATCAGGATCCGAGAGCCAAGTGTTTTCAAATCTGAATGGGGGAGGACCCCATCACAAGAGGTGGATAAGAGGATGGGTCAGTGGTCGGATCCTACCCGATTGAGGACTTTTCCAGAAATATTTTCATAAAGATGGAACCAATTTGAGTCGGCCAGGAAACGGTCTAATTTTGAGAGGATAGGATGCCGTTGCCTGTTAGACCAAGTGAATGTTGTCCCGGAGAGGGTGATTTCTTCAAGTTCACTACCACCGATGAAATCAGCAAAGCCCCTCATAGAAGATGAGATGTGTGTAGCTGGAGGTTGCTTCTTGTCGCAGAAACGAATTGCATTGAAATCTCCTGCGAAACACCACGGGAGAGACCACTGAAGATGAAGGTTTGAAAGTGTTATGGACTCCATAGCATCAAGAGTGGCTAACCGGAGAAGAGAATAGATGGAGTAAACTTGTATTTCAGTACCTTAGGGGTTTAATTGTAATTTGAAGTTCCATAAGGGTCTAATTGTAATTATAGAACCTTTGATGTTTTCCTTGACCTATTTAGGGCGTCAAGTGAAGGAATGAAAACAAGCATTGATCATTAGTCTAAATGAGATCAGGTTCTCTCTCAAAAGAGGCCTAACGTGGGAGCTCCTTTCAAGGCTCACGTCCTTCACCATTGGGCGTTCCAAGAACCCCAAATCCTTCCCTTCCTCATCATTCAATCTGGAAGCTAGAGGAGATCGCCGGGTGACTCGATCCATGGCTAGAGAGCCTAACAACGTGGTATCAGACAGGACCACCCTTGGTGATTCCTCTTCACCTGCAAAAATTCAAAATTTTGTGGAAGAAAACCATGCTGGTCTTCAATCTCAAATCGATGGCTTGGAGGGAAAATTCCAGATGTTGCTGTCACGCATGGAAGAAGGATTCACCCAGCTTTCAGTCCAGATGGCATCCTCATCACGTCCAGCAGATCCTCTCAACCCTCTGCCAACGCCTCCACCTCCTCCCCTGCGCCAAACACCTCAACCTCGTGGGGGCCTCAATCCAGCCCCTCCTACCGTGTCAAGCTACACAAAGCTTGATTTTCCAACGTATGATGGGTCCTCCGACCCTTTAATGTGGTTGCACAGGTGTGATCATTTCTTTTCCAATCAAGGAACTCTGCCCGAAGGCAAGGTTCAATTAGCCGCCTTCCACATGCTCGATGAAGCGCTTATGTGGTTTCATCAATTCAAAAACGAATTTGTGGTCTATGATTGGAAATTTTTCAAAGAAATGGTCCTCCGCTTCGCAGCAACCCAATTGGGGATTTGGTCAATCTAAAACAGCTTGGCACTATAGAACAATATCAGAAATTGTTCCAAGAAAAACTTGCTCGTGCAAGTCATTTGGTCCGACCTGAACTTTATGTCAATTTGTTCACGGCTGGCCTGGTAGAACCCCTTCGCCTAGAAGTGGAATTGGAAGCCCCCACCTCCCTAGCCCACGCCATGAATTTGGCAAGAGCATTGGACACCAAACAGCGCCTCTTCCGTGAGTCCTTAAACAAATGTCCTCCTTGGCAACCTCGCCCACAGCCCCATGGCCCTTATCCCACTCACCCCAGGCCTCCTCCCAACCAACCATCACCACCAGCCTTTACACCCCCACCGGGATTTATCAAACGTCTGACAAAAGCAGAAATTGATCAGAGGAGGGCTCAGGGCCTATGTTTCAATTGTGATGAGAAATTCGTCAAGGGCCATCTATGCAGAAGACTATTTTGGGTAGAAATAGAAGACCCCTCAGAGGATGACTTTCAGGAGGATATGGACCAAACCGAGGAGGAAACACCAGAGATCTCCCTCCATGCCATGACCGGACTGCATAGCACAAATACCATGCAGGTCCATGCCACCATGAACCATCATATTCTGCTAGCACTCGTGGACTCAGGCAGCACACATAATTTTATAAGCAGCCAGGCAGCACAACAGTTGGGGTTATCACTACAGCAGAAATCAGGAATATCAGTCTCAGTGGCTAACGGTGACAAGGTCACCACAGTGGGGTTCGTTCAGCAGTGCCCTTTACTATTGAAGGTCACTCCTTTGTAGCAGATTTTTTGGTCATACCGCTGGCTGGGTTTGACCTTGTCTTGGGAATTAAATGGCTACAGCGATTGGGTCCGATCTTATGGGATTTCCAATCCCTGACCATGAGTTTTAACCAGGACACCCATCCGATCACCCTCCATGGCAATAGCGCCCAGAGGCCATGCAGCCTCCACACACTTTCGGTGGATCCTTCAACAGGGGATAACTTAGCTTCATTGTTGGCCGAATATGCTGATTTATTTCAGGCACCTACCGACCTTCCTCCTATAAGAGAGTGTGATCACAGAATTCGTTTGAAGATGGGCACAGAACCAGTGGTAGTGCGTCCCTACCGCTATCCCCATGTGCAAAAAGATGAGATAGAACGACAATGTCAACAAATGCTACACCAAGGTATTATTCAGCCTAGTCGTTCTCCTTTTTCATCCCCGGTATTACTCGTAAAGAAATCAGACAAATCTTGGCGCTTTTGTGTGGATTACCGTGACCTCAATGCTCGCACCATCAAAGATAAATTTCCAATTCCAGTGGTCGATGAATTATTGGATGAGCTACACGGCTCTCAACTATTTACAAAGTTGGACTTAAAATCTGGCTACCATCAGATTCGGGTTTATTCAGAGGATATCGAAAAAACTGCCTTCCGCACCCACCATGGTCACTACGAGTTCTTGGTGATGCCATTTGGGCTATCCAATGCCCCGTCCACCTTTCAAGTGCTTATGAACCAGGTATTTCGCCCTTTCTTACGGAAGCATGTTTTAGTTTTTTTTGACGATATCCTGGTCTATAGCAAAACTTGGGCAGCACACTTGCATCAATTGAGACAGGTTTTCACCATTCTCCGAGCACACCATTTATTTCTCAATCGTGCCAAATGTGACTTTGCCACATCCGAAGTAGCTTATTTGGGGCATGTGATCTCAGCATCCGGGGTGAAACCAGATTTCAGCAAGATACAATCGGTGATGGATTGGCCCACACCTCACACCGTTACAGCTTTGAAAGGGTTCCTTGGTCTCGCAGGGTATTATAGAAAATTTATCAAAGACTACGGTCACCTGGCAGCACCATTGCATAATTTACTGAAGAAGCATGCCTTTCAGTGGTCTCAGTTGGCAGACTCCTCATTTAACAACTTAAAACAGGGTCAGCACCAGTTCTCCAATTGCCCAACTTTGCCGAAAATTTCATCATAGAATGCGATGCATCCGGGGGAGGGATTGGTGCCGTCTTGCAGCAACAAGGTCACCCCATTGCCTATTTCAGCCGCCATCTCGCTCCTCACCATCACAAGTTAGCCACGTATGAAAGGGAACTTATCGGTTTGGCCAAAGCTGTGCAGCATTGGTGGCCGTATCTGTGGGGCAGACCTTTTGTGATCAGGACAGACCACTGTAGCCTAAAATATTTATTGGAGCAGCGCCTTACTACATCCCCGCAACAACATTGGCTCAGCAAATTAATGGGATTCGATTTTCAAGTGGAATACAAACCGGGTTATCTCAACAGGGCAGCAGACGCTTTGTCACGCCGGGAACTAGAGGATTCACATTTGCACGCATTGAGCCACCCCAAGTCGCCCTTGCTGGACACAATCCGTCAGGATACTAGCCATCATCCAGATCTCCTTGAGTTACAAGCTCAAATCGAAAACCATTCCAAGGACAAGAACTGGACACTACAGGACGGTCTCATTCTGTATAAAGGACGCATATATCTTCATCCTTCGTCGGTACTCGTTCCTGCCATTATTGCCTCCTTTCATGATAGTACACATGAGGGCCAGCAGAAAACATACTTCCGCCTTTGTCGGGAATTTTATTGGAGCGGTATGAAGCGGGTCATTGCTGAGTATGTTGCAGCGTGCCAGATCTGTCAGAGGAATAAGTCAGAATCCTTACAACCCGCCGGCTTGCTCCAGCCACTTCCACTTCCTTCACAGGTATGGGCAGATCTATCAATGGATTTTATCGATGGTCTTCCTCCTTCTGCAGGGAAATCTGTTATTTTTGTTGTGGTAGACCGGTTCTCGAAATATGCCCATTTTATGGCCCTCAGCCATCCGTATACAGCCACACAGGTCGCTCAGCTCTTCATGGATAATATTGTCCTTCTCCATGGCCTTCCGGAGACCATCACCAGCGACCGTGATGCTATCTTCACCAGTAAATTCTGGGGGGAACTATTTAAGCTCCATGGTTCTAAGTTAGCTTTTTCGTCAGCATACCACCCTCAAACAGACGGCCAGACAGAAGTGGTTAACCGCACATTGGCGATGTATTTGCGGTGCTTTGTGGGGGACACGCCCCGACTGTGGGTTCGTTGGTTAGCATGGGCGGAGTATTGTTATAATACCTCATACCACACCGCCTTGGGTACTACCCCTTTTCAAGTTGTTTATGGACGCGAACCTCCGCGACTACTTTCTTATGAACCGGGGTCTTCTCGGGTAGCAGCATTGGACCAAGCATTAGCCGACAGAGATGCAATGCTTGCTCAAGTCCGCCTTCAGTTACAACGTTCACAAGCAACTATGAAGCATACTTATGACAAAGGACACCGTCCCCTTTCCTTTGCACCTGGAGAATTTGTTTGGCTCAAACTTCAGCCATACCGCCAACTATCTCTTGCAGCCATCAAACGCCATAAGCTCTCTCCAAAATTTTATGGGCCATTCCAGATCATGCAACGTATTGGCACTGTGGCGTATCGTTTGAAACTACCACCAGACGCCAAGCTCCATGACGTCTTCCACGTCTCCCTTCTCAAACCGTTCAAGGGAGACTCACCACTGCTGCATACCCCTCTGCCTCCTCTCAAAGATGGCAGGTCCATGCCCACGCCCGCTCAGATCCTTCAAGCCAGGCGAGTTAACAACGCTTGGGAAGTGTTGGTTCGGTGGACTGACAAGGAATTGATAGAAGCCTCTTGGGAGACACTCGAGTCCTTCCAGACTCTATTTCCCACTTTCGAGCTTGAGGACAAGCTCTTTCTTCAGGAGGGGGGTGATGTTATGGACTCCATAGCATCAAGAGTGGCTAACCGGAGAAGAGAATAGATGGAGTAAACTTGTATTTCAGTACCTTAGGGGTTTAATTGTAATTTGAAGTTCCATAAGGGTCTAATTGTAATTATAGAACCTTTGATGTTTTCCTTGACCTATTTAGGGCGTCAAGTGAAGGAATGAAAACAAGCATTGATCATTAGTCTAAATGAGATCAGGTTCTCTCTCAAAAGAGGCCTAACGTGGGAGCTCCTTTCAAGGCTCACGTCCTTCACCATTGGGCGTTCCAAGAACCCCAAATCCTTCCCTTCCTCATCATTCAATCTGGAAGCTAGAGGAGATCGCCGGGTGACTCGATCCATGGCTAGAGAGCCTAACAGAAAGCTCCTCCCAGAAGTTCCTCCTTTCGCGATATCGATTGGGGTCGTAAACTCCAACGAGACACCACTGAGAATCAGAACATCGATCTCGAAAATGAATCCCCACCGAGTAAGTTTCGTGCCTGATGTTGACTGCATCGAAGACAGAACTATCCCAAAGATCCATGATTCCACCAGAGAGGCCGATGAAATTTACAACCGACCATTGCAGTGAGGGGCAGTTCTAAAGGTCTCGAGCGAGGCTATCGCTTGGATTTTGACATTTAGTTTCTTGGAGCACCACAATGGAGGGGTTGTATTGCGATAGGAGGCGACAGATTAATGCTCTCTTCCGTGCAGATCCTACTCCCAGGACATTCCAAGAGATCAAGATCATTTAGAACTGAGTTGATGAACTCCCAAATCTGGTGTCCATCCTGGTTTCCGTCCTGGAGTCTGACCATGGAAAACCACGCCCAAGAGGGGAGCCAGATTCATCATGTTTTGCCAAGTTTCCTCATCATACCAACTTCGTTCGGCTTGAAGCTCTGCCACCATCCTTTCTTGGAAAGATATTTACTTCTGCATTTTTCATGCTTTATAAGTTAAGCTGCTCTTGATTTCCTGTGGGTGTTTTCTGTTGATATGTTTTTGTTTTTCTTAGAAAATATCGTTTTTTTTTTCATTTAATGTACATGTAGCTAAGATCAGCATGTTTAACCATTGCCAATAAGATTGTTTTTGTTTTGTTATCTGTTAAGCCAGTTATTTAGCAGTATGTCAGCTTGCATTTATTTCATCATTGATCTGCCTCTTCGCCATCCAAATAAACCCCTCTTTTTTCCTTGATCTATCATTAAGTACGGTGTACAAAGTTATCGAAATTTTTTTAGGCCTTTTTATGATGGCTTTCTCTTTCATTGTTTAATCTCTGTAAACTTGAGATTAATCAACTTTCTATTTATGTGCTGATGAGTTAATTGAATTAGTATTGATTTGTATTTTCTCGTTTTCTGTTGTCACTCTCTGCTTCGCTTTGGTTATATTAATTCATCACTTTTATATTGTTTTCATCTTGCACTGACAGGTTCTGAAAACACCAGTTTCATTAGACATGCGTGGACGAATTTTTAATGGTTCTGGTAAACCTATAGATAATGGCCCTCCTATATTAACTGAGGCTTATTTGAATATTTCTGGTAAGTAATTTCAAGAAGTTCAGAGGGCGTTTTCTAACTGGAGAATATATTTAGATTGCATTTGAGCATTTTCTGGGTGTATTCTGATTATTGGTGATGTTCGTGCAGGAAGTTCTATCAACCCTAGTGAGAGGACCTATCCTGAAGAGATGATTCAGACTGGAATATCCACCATTGCTGTCATGAACTCCATTGCCCGAGGGCAGAAGATACCTCTCTTCTCTGCTGCTGGGCTTCCTCATAATGAGATTGCAGCTCAAATATGTCGTCAAGCTGGCCTTGTTAAGCGCCTAGAAAAATCTGATAATCTTTTGGAGGTATTCTTCTATATAATTGTGGTGGACTATTGACGCTAGAATCTTATGCATTTGAAAACTAGACAACTGGTTGTGGAAGAATCAGTTGGTGATGTTGTATCCTTTTAAACAAGAGTGATGATAATTAAGAGATACATGGGGAGATCAACATCTAGGAAACTGCACTCCATGCTGAACATATTAGTTGTGCTACAAGATAAGTTTATGATTATTGCTTCCAGCTTGTGGCATGGGGGCTGGCATCTAAAAACTAAAAGGAGCAATTGCTGAAATTGCCTACATACCTCTTGGTTTTAAAATTATGCCTACATTCCCTTACTGTTTAAATGTCGCTAGATTTAAAATTCTCTTATAAAGTTGACATTATATCTCTTCTTTCTTGTGTGGTTATGAATTGTACAATGTGGACTCCACAATTGGGACCAACTTAATATGAGATTATTTGAGACTCATGGACTGATTCATTTGGGCTCCTTGGTTTATGTGAGCTACTTGCATCAGTCTTATGCACTTATGTAATAGAAAATTTTATTTTATGAGGGTGTTTTTGTCTTTTAACATACTAATTTTAAAGTTAATTTTATTTATTGGTGGGGATGTGTGGGCAATTTTGGTGATATTACAGGGGTCTGTCTGCATTGGTTCTGTCGGTGGATAAAAAAGTCTACTAGTATATAGTTGCACGTCTCCAAATCTCAGGCTAGTTGTCTGAGAGTGAAAGTGATTGTTTATATGAGAGTAATCCCACATTGGTTTGGGCTTGAATGATCTTATGCTTATTAGTTAGAAAGAGGCTTCTTAACTACTGCAAGTCATTTTGGGAGGAAGTAGTCCGATTTTAAAATGTTTAAAACCCAGGGGTATGAAGGCAATATCAGTATTCAGGAGTATATATGTGATTAAACCAAATTAAATTTGTTGTTTGATAGTCTGGTTACTAGTAAAATCAGCTGTCTATTGTACTTAGGAATTGCTAAAAATAGTTTAAGCTCCTAGGTGAATGGCTTAGACAGCCTGAGCTGTTGTGTGGAAACAAAAGTGATGAAGGATTAGAAAAATAAGATGGAAATGGAGTTTGGGCTTTGTGTGATGTCACTAGTGAGTTGACTATTTCTTGATCCCCGTAGCTATTATCTGATAATTATCTAATCTCTACTGCATTAGTTTTCTCATTTGAAGTTTCTGCTGATGCTATCTAAGTGATTGAGCGAATGCCTATGCAATCTTCTTTAATGACAGTGTTTCTGCTTATAACTAGTATGATCCTCTTCAAAGAAAAAAAGAAAAAACAACTAGTTGTATGATTCTCTTTTACCCATGAAGCAACAGGATGGAGAAGAGGACAATTTTGCAATTGTGTTTGCAGCTATGGGAGTAAACATGGAGACTGCACAGTTTTTCAAAAGAGATTTTGAAGAAAATGGGTCTATGGAGAGGGTTACTCTTTTTCTAAATTTGGTATGTCTGTGTTCTGTTGATGTTTATTCAGCATCATTGCGGAATTGCTTTCAGCTCATGTATTTGTGCAATAATGAATTCGAACAGCTGGTACTTGATTTCCATGTGTTTTTCTACAGGCCAATGACCCCACAATTGAACGTATTATTACTCCTCGAATTGCATTGACTACTGCAGAATATTTAGCATATGAATGTGGGAAGCATGTATTGGTCATTCTAACAGATATGAGTTCATATGCAGATGCTCTTCGTGAGGTAATAAATCCATTTTGCTGGTAAACATCTATAGATCAATTCCATTGATTTTAATCGTTCGAACATTTCCATTTTTTCAGTAGGAGCACTCCTTGGTAACATGATTATTAGGTTAACAGAAGAAGACAAGCTGCTACACTTACCTGCTTCTATTATTGAGCTCTTTAATGTTATTTATATCTACTTCTTAATATGGTATTGTTCTTGGAAACAGGCTTTAACAGCTTAAGTCCACATCTCCAGTTTGATAAGATTTTTCTGTATTTCTATCCACATGAATGTTATTATAACTACAGGTCACCTTTTCTGGTGTTCAAATTTTGGTCAGGCTCACTATTTAGAGCCTGTGATTCCAGTCACAAGATGGCCAAAGTAGGAAAGAGTACAAACCCTGATAATTGTTCACTAGTATGGTGAAATTCCCTTCAGAGTATGAAAATCTTCATCATGAGAATAGAGAAATGAAGTTAAAATTGAGGAGCTTTGAAGTTAAAAAATGCCCAATGTTTTGACAGAAGGTTCATTGAACCTATTGCAAAACTTGAGGCTGTAAAATTGAGGAGCTTTGAAGTTAAAAAATGCCCAATGTTTTGACAGAAGGTTCATTGAACCTATTGCAAAACTTGAGGCTGTAAAATTGAGGAGCTTTGAAGTTAAAAAATGCCCAATGTTTTGACAGAAGGTTCATTGAACCTATTGCAAAACTTGAGGCTGTAAAATTGAGGAGCTTTGAAGTTAAAAAATGCCCAATGTTTTGACAGAAGGTTCATTGAACCTATTGCAAAACTTGAGGCTGTAAAAAAGTGAAGGATCTAAGACAAAGTCTATCTGCATTTCTTTTGATTGGCCTGACATAGATTATCATCTTCTGTTTGCTTTGCACATATTTTCTCTGTGTATTAGAACTTTACAGGGATCCTTATCTGGGTGTATGTTCTTAATCATTTTTAATTTGGATCTATGAATTATTTGCAATGGTGGCTCAGGTCGGTTTGCTTTATGCTCCTCTTATGGGCATACTGCCTGAGCTGCATGCTAGGAAGTGTTATTTCTGACATGTTCAAGTGGATAATTCTGTGCATGTGGACATTATATGTTAGATGTATTTGCTCTTGGATGTGCTACTTTAGCTCATCTGCAGGAAAGTGCTAACTTTTTGTCTCTTAGTTGTGATTCTCTGCTTGTACACTGCCAGGTGCTCATATTAGCATCTTCTGAATTTGTCAAGAATTATCCCTTAACATAATACAATTGGTTTTTATAGAATTTATGGAAAAATGTAAGTGGGAGTATGTTCACACCAGACTAAGCCATCTTTGGTTATAGGTCTCTGCTGCTCGAGAAGAAGTGCCTGGTAGACGTGGTTACCCTGGTTACATGTATACTGATCTGGCTACAATTTATGAACGTGCTGGGCGTATTGAAGGACGAAAAGGATCCATTACACAAATTCCAATTCTAACCATGCCAAATGATGGTAGTGAACATTAGAGTTTCAGCTTCTCATTTTTGGTCATCTTTCGTGCTTTATATTCTGGTAATGGAAAATCTGTAATTTATTTATTTGTATGGATCAGATATTACACATCCAACACCAGATCTTACAGGTTACATTACAGAGGGACAAATATATATTGATAGACAGCTTCACAATCGACAGGTAGGGTTCCAAAATTGAAAAATCTGTATTCAGTTGAAAACTTCTTTTATTTTTAACTATTGTTTAAAGATTTTTATATAATATAATATATATATATATATATATATATATATATATATATATATATATATATATCTAAAGGGCTGATCCAATACGAAAAGCCATTTGGTGTGAAACATGCAAAAAGCTATCTCTGCCACTGAGATAGCCGTTTCGTATGTTTCGCACCAAATAGTTTTTCGTATTGGATCAACCTTATATATATAATGTTATTTTAACTGATTCAAAGGTAGGTCTTGGATCAATATGCCATGCTTGGAATGTCAGATTGCCGCATCATGGGATGCTGGCAATATGGTGATTTTCTTCATTTTTTTTCTTCTAAAAATTTGTATCTAAAATGTATGGAGGCAGTAAAAATTTACTGCTTCCTCTATGCCTTGCCTCCATATGTTGAAATAAGAGGGAGGCTGGTAGTGGTTTTCCAAGTACCTTCCTTGAAGAAGACGGGAGTTGGAAAGGGGAGGAACTCTGCCCACACTACATTTGGCAGCAGAAGGAATGAGATGGGAAGGTTGAACCCTCCCTTGGCATTTGTCTTATTACTCCTCAGGGCAGAAGAGGGATGAAAATGGAGGGCTTACATCTTCCATTGCCTTCCTCTTCTCCTACCCTCTCTATCTGCCACCAGCAGACACAGAGAGGCCACCTTCCCCTCGTTTTCTCTTTCTGAGTGGAAAAAGAAACAGGAGGGGGCTGACAGACAGATGGACAGATGGGCCACCTTCCCCTCATTCCCCCCCCCCCCCCCCCCCCCCCCCCCAAACAGGGTGGGGGAAAATCATGTGTGTGGCCCGGGAGTGGGGATCCCCAGCCTGTGGGGGAGCATGACAGGAAGGCTCGTGTCTTCTCTCCTCCCCTCTCTCATGAGCATGCGGGGAAATTTTGTGTGGGGCCCATTGTCCCCACAATTATAGATTATTAAAACAATTAAGCTTGTAAGGGCTTTCTTGTTCTTTTTCGCTTATAAATGTGAGAAATGGGTGATAGAAAAACAAAGAGGTGCAAGTGATTGGCATTTCTCAGGGGGTGAGAATAATTTAGGCAATTTTTCTTGGGGTGGAGAGTAATCTACCTGTTTTTTAATTATTGAGGCTTGGGTTAACATAATTTAGGCTTGTTTGATTTCATTCATGGCATCATCCAGTTTTATTTTCAACAATTGCAATGCATTTTTTGGCCACATCAATACTGCTGTGGCTCTACACAATTTATTGCCCCAGTAAACATACTTTGGTGTTTTGTTTTGCTATTCACTATGGCATGCGTTTACATTCGCATATGAACCTGAAGGCTGGAGATTGGAGAAGCTATTGATCCACTCTTTGTCATACTTATTTCTGTAACAATTTTTTAGGAAAATGTTAATGATTGGTGATTCCTAATTTGAGTTTCTCAAATGGTCAAAATCCTAATCGTTTTAAATACCTGAATGTTTATCTAACCTGAATGTTCCCCCCTTTATAGTTCATTTCAGTTGTTGACTGAGAAAGTTTTGTGGTTTTGGCTTGACAGATTTACCCTCCGATCAATGTGCTTCCATCTCTGTCTCGATTGATGAAGGTAACCTGCTAACAGTTGAGGTCAGTGTTTGGTTTTGATTTTTGTATTTATTTTGATGAGAAATTGATGTTTAAGGATTTGTTGTTGTGTTTCTTTCCAGCAGAGTGCTATTGGTGAGGGGATGACTCGTCGTGATCATGCGGATGTTTCAAACCAGGTAATATTGATTAACATCATAATTTAATTTTTTTTTTTTTTGTCAAGAATTTTCATTGACATCAATTCTAATCACATAAAACTTGTTTTATGAGCTTACTGTACCATTTTTGTGGCAATTACTTATCAGCTATATGCAAATTATGCAATTGGAAAAGATGTTCAGGCCATGAAAGCTGTGGTGGGAGAAGAAGCCCTCTCTTCAGAGGACTTGGTTTTTTTTTTTTCCTCTCTCTCTCTCTCTCTCTCTCTCTCACACACACACACATACACACACAAGTGCTCACAGGCACATAAACAAAAGTGGAACTAATATTGTTTTTTACCCTGAAATTACAGTTGTATCTTGAATTCTTGGACAAGTTTGAGCGAAAGTTTGTGGCACAAGGAGCATATGACACCTGCAACATTTTCCAGTCACTTGATCTTGCCTGGACACTTCTGCGTATCTTTCCACGGGAGCTCCTGCATCGTATTCCAGCCAAGACTTTAGACCAGTATTACAGCCGAGAGACAGCTGCACATTGAAGACAATTGCCTCAATAGCCTTGCTAGTTGGAGCTACCCAGC
Source organism: Aristolochia californica (assembly GCF_029961685.1). Lineage (NCBI taxonomy): Eukaryota > Viridiplantae > Streptophyta > Magnoliopsida > Piperales > Aristolochiaceae > Aristolochia > Aristolochia californica. Next base: position 11,414,721 of record NW_027181837.1, read on the forward strand.
ATCAATAAGTGGGTGGGTGTATCATGCCCTCATCTGGCTGTTTTCCTGTTTCTAGCCATTATTCTTTTGCGTTTTTTTTTAAATCGAGTTTTGATAGCACACTTCACCTTTGTATTATCACCTCTTCTGTTTTGCATTACACCCCTTTAGAGTATGCTTATATAATTTTCAAAGGGTAAAAGTTTGGAAACTCAGATAAGGTTTCTAGAAAAAAATTGGAACATAAAATGTCCTTTCAAGGTATAAGACAAAGTCAGTATTTCGGACAAGTTTGAAAGTTTCAACTTCCTCATCTTGTTTCCTGAATAGATAGACCATGCACTTGGCGTCGGTTTTCGTTGGTTCAAGAAACCTTGTATGTGTTGACAACATGGATTGTAGTACCATAATCAATTTACCAAGTGTTATAAGAAACATGAGTCATATTAAATTCAAAACACATTGAGGAACACATTTGGTTTATTTGGGTGCTTGCTAATGCCTTATTGGAATTCTCAAACTGTTCTTGAATAGCTTGTAGATATTCCTTGGCTTTGACACATTTAGGAATCAATACACGAATAGTCTTCCCAATATGAGACTTAATAAACATCAAATTTAATCAATTAGATCTCTTCCAAAGTTCAAATAATGTTTTCTCAATTTGGGTACTAGATTTCGTGGGTTTCGGAGGTTCATCCACTTTAAGTGCTAAGTCAAGATCCATGCACCCTAATAACAGGAGAAGTTTTTCTTTCTACTCAATATAATTTTTTCCATTTAGGGGAACAATAAAGGAATCTAAGGTTGGGACAAATAAAGTTTTAAGAGTTGCAAAAAATAGATAACAAGTTTACTTAACATGTAATAAAGCCAAATTTTGAATATTTACCTATGTAAATAATCTAAACAAATAAATCAGCGTGTCATTATAATCTTTCCTGTGGGTTTAGATTATAACACAAATGCGATTATGTCTTTTTATGATGGGACCCAAAAATTTGTTTGTAACGAAATATTCTAGACCTGTAGGCAATCTAGATTTTTTTTAAATATTTCTTTCCCATAGTGATGAATCACGTAAATATAACATTTACTATCTGGGGTTGAATTATTATATCTCCATGATTAATCACAATTTTTTTATGTTATTGACTTTATGTAACTAAACTTAATGTTACTAGACATTTGCATAATTAAGAATGTTATGCCAATTACTCAATTATTCAAATGTATACAAAAAATATGATATAAAAATAATTTATTAAAATGAATGTCAATTAATAATCCTTATATTTAGGTCAACATAAAATATGCATAAAAAACCGAAGTATGTATAAAACCTAAATAAATTTGCATAATTATTGAAATTGCATAAAAATAAATTACTGTAATTTTAATATATATTTTATGTGTATCCAAAGATAACACATAAAGTCAGTCGGACTTGGTGGTTACGAGTGCCAGAATTCCTTTCTAGCACACGGGTTTGAATCCCCGCTGGTGAAAATTGTTTTTGAGAACCAAGTTAGCTCGGTCTTCACTCGGATTCGCTTCTGCGAGTTGGAACGGGCAAGTCGACCCAAACCGCCCGATTCGACTCTTAAAGTTCAAGTCGCGTCAACCCGTTCGACTCGTCTCAACCCTCTAGAACCAGTCGGATCCTGTTTAACCGGTTCGAGTTGACTCAACCCATCCGAGTCGACTCGTTATTTAAATGAAATATAAAACCCCAAGTTTCAAAAAAAACTTTTTTTTGTAATTTCTGCTGTTGGAGGTCGTCTTCAATCTCCAGCCACACATAGAGGGAACACTCGGCTTCCACTATCGGCCCTCTGCCGGACGTCGCCTCTCGTCGGACATTAGCCATTGTCGTCCGACGGCGACACTGGCTGATGCACAACACCGGCTAGCGGCTCTCCACGGAGGCCCGAGAACGGACACCGAAGAACGTATGCAGAGCGTCGCTCTTCACGAAATGTCGCCTTATTAGAGAGGAGAGCTCTGATACCAACTACAAAACTTTAATGAATTTCAAAAACATATATGAAATTCATAAACTGAAATCGTACCTCCTAACATGGCGTCAACTTCTAGCGAACAAAGATTCTCGGCTATCGTCACCGGTGAATAGAATGTCTCGTCTATTGCAAAGGCTCATCGATGACAACATTCAAGCATGCCTTTGCTAGTCCATACCCCCTCTTATAACCTCCTCTCTATAGAAGTTAGGACCCCATGAGAATGACTCTAGGTTAAGATGGAAGAAGAAGGAGAGGAGAGAGAAGAGAGAGAAAGGAGAAGGACATTTGAGAAGAGAGTTTGGATTAAGGGAAGGAGAGAATGCGTCAAGAGAGAAGAGAGGGTGGCTCGACATTTTTCCAAAGAGGAGAAGGATTGAATTCCTTACCTCTTAGCTAATACTCTTATTTATAGTGTTACAAAGCCCTTAGGGTTACACCTCAATAGATTAAAAGACATACTAAGACAATATATTTACATCTCCATGTCATCCTTATGGAACATACCATAAATAACCATTTTGCCACACCTTTGACTTGTGGGCTTCTAGCCTTGAGCTTATGGGCTTGAACCCATCTTCCAACACTCGCCCTCAAGCTGGTGGAGAAAATACATCATAAATACCCAACTTGCCACCTATATAAGATAGAAATTTGGACATTACCGGTTCGGTGAGGATATTAGCTAATTGCTCTTGAGATGAAACATATTTAAGAGAAATTATTTCTGCTTGAAACTTTTCCCGTATAAAATGACAATCCACTTCAATAGGTTTAGTTCTTTCATGGAAAACTGGATTTGACGTAATGTGAATAGCCGCTTGATTATCACAATATAGGCCCATATAACCTCCTTTATAAAATTCCAATTCAGTAAGAAGAGTCTTTATCCATTAAAGTTCACTTACAGTGTGGGCCATAGCTCGGTATTCTACTTCAGCACTAGATATTGCAACTATGTTTTGTTTTTTGCTTTTTGCTTTTCCATGTGACCAAGTTTCCCCCAACAAGGGTACAATACCTATATGTAAATTTTCTATCATCGGGTGATCCAACCCAATCTGCATCTGAGAAGCCTTTTATATTTAAGTGACCATGTTGTTTATATAGCAATCCTCTTCCTGGAGCACCTTTTAAGTATCGTAGTATGCTCTCCAATGCTTGTCAGTGAGTAATTTGTGGTTTGTGCATGAATTGGCTTACCACACTCACATCATATAATATATCTGGCCTGGTTACCGTGAGATCGATCAATTTTTCCACAAGTCTTTAATATTTTCCAGTGTCAACATCTTCTCTAGTTGTGGCACACAATTTTTCATTCGCATCCATAGGTGTATCAACTGGTCTACAACCCTTCATTCATGTTTTTTCAAGAAGATCCAAGACGTATTTTCTTTGAGACAATACTATTCCATGATTTGATTGAAGGACTTCTATACCCAGAAAATATTTGAGTTTACCCAAATCTTTAGTCTTGAACTCTTTACATATCATATTCTTCACTTCCTGTATACTATGAGCATCATTTCCAGTCAAGATAATATCATCAACATACACGGCTAATGATATCTTCCCTTTGATAGTATATTTAACATATACTAAGTGATCAACCGAGCTCCTATGAAAGCCAAATCGTAGAAGCGCTTGATTGAATTTATCAAACTTAGCCCGAGGGGATTGTTTAAGCCCATATAAAGATTTCTTTAATCGGCATACGGACTCCCCCTCAATCACATATCCTGGTGGTTTGACCATATAAATTTCTTCGCGTATATCACCATTTAAAAATACATTTTTTACATTGAGCTGATATACTGGCCAAGATGAGTTAGCAGCAATAGAAAGGATGATACATACCGAGTTCAGTTTAGCAACTGAAGAGAAAGTCTCTTCATAATCTTTCCCATAACACTGAGTATAACCTTTTGCAACCAGGTGTGCTTTAAGGCGAGCAACCGACCCCATATGGGTTGTGTTTCACTGAAAAAACCCATTTGCAACCAACCGGTTTTTTCCCTTTTGGGAGCGATGCCAATGTCCATGTTTGATTTTCATATAAAGCATGTATTTCTTCATCCATAGCCGCCTTCCATCCTGGATGCTTCAACCAACCCATCTGGGTTGTGTTTCACTTAAAAAACCCATCTGCAACCAACCAGTCTTTTCCCTTTTGGGAGCGATGCCAATGTCCATATTAGATTTTCATATAATGCATGCATTTCTTCATCCATAGCCGCCTTCCATCCTGGATGCTTCAGGGCCTCCTGATAGGATTGTGGTATCAAAATTGGCAAGAAACTGAACACACTGAGAAGATAAGCGATGAGAAGACATAAAATTGGCAATTGGATGAGACGTAGTGCAAGAACGGGTCACCTTTCGTAATGCAATAGGCCAAATATCAAATTCAGGCCCAAACATAGGAGGAGGAGAAAGACTTACCTCAGGAGAATCAGATAACTCCATAGGTGAGGGGACGACTGGTGCTTCAGGGGGTTGAGTAATATCTTCATGAAAAGGCACAAGCGGACATAGAGTAGTAGGAATATATGTAAACCTTGGAGGAGCCTCATGTGAGGAGTAGAAGGAAGTGTCTTCAAAGAAATTCACATCCCGAGATACCATCTACCTTCGAAGTGTAGGATTATAACAAATATGTCCTTTTTGAGTTTGAGAATATCCAAAAAAAAATACACTTCAGAGACCGAAGATCAAGTTTACTTTTTATGTGGTGAAGTATCATGAACAAAACATGTGCAACCAAATACTTTAAGAGGAAGAGAAAATGGATCTTCACCATGAAATAAAACAGAATACGGAGTTTGATTTCTAAGTACTGATGAAGGTAACCTATTGATGAGAAAACATGCTCTAAGAATAGCCTGAGGCCAATAAAAGTAGGGTACTTTCATGGAGTAGAGGAGGCCCCGAGCAACCTCAAGGAGGTGATAATTCTTTCTTTCAGCAACACCATTTTGTTGAGGGGTATAGGCACATGATGTTTGATGAAGAAGCCCATTACCCTCACAAAACGATTTAAACTCATTAGACAAATATTCCTTAGCATTATCGGATCTAAAGATTTGAATTTTTTTTCCAAATTGCATGAGAACTATTGCATGAAAGTTTTTAAACATAGAAAGAATTTCCGATAGTTCTTTAAACAAAAATAACCAAGTCACTCGGGTAAAATCATCCACAAAAGTAACAAAATATTGAACCTGAGAAATGTTAGAGACCTTTAAAGGGCCCCATACATCAGAATGTATGGAGCAGTACTAGTAGTTGTAAGACGAGGAGAATATGTACTCCTAACATGCTTACTTAATTGACATGTCTCACAATTAAAATTAGACAAAGATTTAAGAGATGGAACTACAGAACGTAGTGACGAGATAGATGGATGACCAAGCCGGTTGTGCCACATTTGAGCCTCAGATGTAGTGGATGAAATAATAGCTACTGGTGGAAGAGTAAAATAATATAAAACCCTTTTTTCATGGCCGGCACCTATCACTTGTTTCGTAGTTAGATCCTGATATATACACGAAGATGGTGGGAAGGTGACAAAACAATTCAATTGTTTAGTTAATTGACTAATGGAGAGCAAATTTAACTGAAATTGAGGAACAAATAACACATCTTTGAGAGGAATAGACGTGGTAAGAGAGGAGGAACCCTTGCCAAACACCTTGGTTTGGGAACCATTAGCTATAGTGACCAATTTATGAGGAAGACATGGAGACAATGAATGAAGTATGTGTTTGTTACTGACAAGTGTTTGGAAGCCCCGGAGTCAATGATCCAAGAGGAAGGGGTTAAAACGGAAGAAAGCATACCTGAGGCAATGGTAGTGGCATCAGTAGGACCTGGTGGAGTAGAGGACTGATCCAATAAGGATTTCAGCTTTTGAATTACAACATAGTCTTCCGAAGAGATAGTCACATTCCCGGAATGAGAATCAGTATTGTCCTCTTTTTTCTCAACATTAACTGAGGCTGGATTGGTTGTCACCTAATCAGGCTTACTATGGAGTTTCCAGCATGAATCAACAAGGTGATTCTCACCACCACAGTAAGTGCCCAATTGAGGCTCAGTGCGGGGATGGGTCGGACCCGTTCGACCACCTCTATTGCGGCCTCCTCGAAATGGGGATGATGTACCCTGATTACCAGAGAGCTGACGACCACCATCAATGAAAAATCGACGACGGATGGGTCACTTAAGTGATGGATCGTGAACCGTCTAGATGACGGTTCGTGAAACATCCTACATACTAAGAAAATGATAAGGAATATCAAATCCTAATAAACTAAGAACTTTTACTCTGCTCCTAATAGCCTAAGAACCACAAATTAAGCAACTATCACATTTAAGGAAACTTGCTTCACCAAGGACGTTTCCCCTCATTTTCCAAATTTTTGAAGTGGTGGATTTCTTGTCAATTTTTAATCCTGCATAATCTTCATAAGAATATTCGACAACTTCTATATGCCTCTTACACTTATTGTATGTTAAGTGATATCTTTCAATGGAAGAGAACTATCATCAAATAAATCAAGATGACACCCGCACCGCACAAACAGTAGAAGCACATTCTCCGATTCCAAACAATTAATTGCAAGGCAAAAAAAAAAAACTCAAATTTAGAGAGGGTTTTGCGAAACTATTAGACCATGTTTGCGTGTTTTCAGAGTTAAATTGAATCAATCATACCCAATTTCATTAGCATAGAAGAACTATTGCACAAACCCTCCCTTCCTCCCCGTCCCCGTCCCCCTCCCCCTCCCCTTCATTTTCTCCCCTCCCCTCCCTCTCCTCCCCTCCTCCCCTCCTCCCCAATTAATTTACATAATTGCTTAAATAAAATACATAATTAGTTAATTAATGTCTTAATAACTTAATCAATTATTAATTATATCATGTATTAATTAATTACATAATATATTAATTATTTATATTATGTATTAACTAATTACTTTAAAATTAGTTAATCTACTCTTAATTATATTATTACTTACTTATTTTTATGTTGTTAATTATTAATTAATTAGTTAATTCATTAATCAGTTAATTAAAATATTAATCACTCAATTGATTATGTACTTAGTTAATCTACATACTATCTGTCGCTCAATTAATTAGTTACTCAATCAGTTGATTAATTAAAATATTTACTAACTCAATTTGCTATTTAATTAGTTGATCAATATTCAATTAAATACTTAATTAGTTAATTTAGATAATTAAGTTATACTCAATCAATTGGTTATTAAATTAACTGATTAATTATTTAATTAGTTAATTAATCTTATAATTAATTAATTTATTAGTTCCCTTCAATGATAATTTGTGTTAAGGCGTGCAATTCAGAGTGTGAATTGTAATGCTTAGACTAAACTACATTGTTACTGTCCATTCTAACTCTATGGGATCAGTACATATAATAATGAAAATGTAACAATGACTCCTCTAGATGCACAGCCCTAGATTCATCAAGTTATTAATTATTTACCTACTTATTTAATTAGTTAATGAATTACTAAATAACATTATTTAATTGGTTATGTAGTTAATTTACATAATTACTTAATCCATTATAATCAGTTAATTAACATCTTAAAACTTAATTAATTAATTACATTAATTGCTTGAATTAATTACTTGATTAAATGGTTAACTAGTTGCTTAGTCCTCAATTAGTTATTTACTAATGAATTCTTAATTATGTTAATTGGTTAATTCAGAACAAAGAATAAATTAAGAATATTTTGGTCTTTTTTTTTAATTCTCGAAGAAAGTATTTTTCACTGAGAATAGTATATAATTATCGACGATTATTAATTTCTTTGAGAAAAAAATATTAAATTTATATTTGTTTTCCACTCATTCTCGGTGAAATTAAATTAGTAAACAATATTATATATTTAACAAGGATTTTTTAAATTTGTCGACATTAATTGTATAATTTACCAATGATTATTTTTGTTTTTTCCTACTTATTCTATATGAAATTAATTTTTTCGAGAATAGTATATATTTACCAATGATTTTGAAATTTTCCTAAGATAAGTGAATAATTACCAATGATTTTTCTCCTACTTATTCTTTGTGAAATAAATCTCATAGAAAATAGTACATATTTACTGATGATTCTTAATTTTTTGAAAATAAATGAATAATTATCAATGATTTTTTTGTTTTTTCCTACTTATTCTCTCCATTAGTAATTTTTATGAGAATAGTATATATCTATTAGCACTTTTTGAATTTCACTGAGAATAAGTAAATAGTTACCAATGATTTTTTATTTTTTTCCTACGTAACTCAGTGATATTAATTTCATTTAGAATAGTGTTATTTATTGATGATTTTTGAATTTCGTTGAGAATAATTGGATCCCACCATGTAGCGGAAATCTTTCCTCGGTGCAATTCAAATTTTGTTGACAAGTAAATGTTTGTGTCTGTTAGAAGATGAGCTCAAACCCACAAGTCCATGGAAAGAAAGTTCACACATCTAAGTGGTGACATATGGGTAAATAAGGAGGCTTCTCGTAAAGATGGCATGAAGTTGTAAATACTTGTCTTTTGTATGTCTCTTCTTTTATAAAGTTGTAGCCCTAAAGGGGATTGTAAAAGCTATAAATAGAGGTCATGGCTAAGAGGTAGGGCATTGAAGCTCTCTTCTCCTTTCTCCAAAGTTTGTCCAACCTCTCCTTATCTTGGTAGGCGCTCTACCTCTCCCACCTCGTCCAAGCTCTCTCCCTTCTCCCTCTCTTCTTCTTCTTTTTCTTTTTCTTCTTAGTTTGATTGAAGTCATTTAATGGGATCCTAAACTCTATATGGTATCAGAATAAGGAGTTTAGGATCCCCCTTGATGAAGTATACAAGAAAATATTTATGAAGATCTGTCCAAAAAATTATTCATGAAAGAAGGAGTCGAAGGAGTCCAACCATGAAGAGATAAGTCACTTCTGGTTATTATTTACATATTTTCCTTCTATATTCTATGCTCTTGATTTCTGGATTACATTAAAACAAGATGATCTTCATATAAGAAGTTGTGGAGATTAATCTCTTGTGATTAAGAAGATGTTATAATCTTTATCTTCTTGTCGCTAAATTACAAGTTTGATTAAGATTGGTTGCTACTAATGTTTTATCAAGATTGATGAATTGATGGAAATGATTTTCGACTTGGATCAATTTTCTATGAGTTAGAATTCTAACACACGTAGTTGTAAGATCTCTCACACTTGGTGTTGTTCATGGGGTCTGGCTATTTAGCTGGATGATCAACATATGATTAAATTCCAGTATCTACTTGCCTCCATTATTTTGCTGCCCTTTCTACTCTCTTGAACTCCAAAGCTTGGCTATTTGGAAGTTGGATTGTCACCATGAGTTGAGAGTTATAAGAGACTTGACTTGCTACTAAGGATCTCAAAGAAAGAAAATTGTGGTTCTTAAGTGTTTAGCCACGTTTTTGGAGTTTGGATTAAGGCATAAGTTTTTAAATCTATCATCTTGAAATTTTTTTTAAGGATATAAGAGGATTTGATTCATTTTTGGATGATGTCTCCACTTGACATATGCACAACTTCTTTGATAATTTAGTGCCTGATTGTGTGGAGAAAATTCTATATCTTACTTTGTAAGTGCCTGATTTGGTCCACGGGTCCTTCAAAGTTACATTAGTGGATTTTTTTTGAGACGCCTTTTTCCAATTGATCTTGGTGTGGTTTAAGTATCCCCTCTTCAATTATCTTTGTTGGTCACAATCGGTACGCCGGGTTCTCATTACTTGTGACCTTTTTGGTCACTTAAAAAAACCCTCTCCTCTGATTGATGAAGAAGATTTATCCTACCTTGAGTGGGTTAAAAATGATAATTTGGTTATTAGTTGTCTCATAAATAGCATGGAAGAACTTGTAGCTAACAAATGGTCCACTTGGAAATAGCAAAGGATATTTGGGACATATGTGCTAAGTTATACCCTAGCACGACCTATTTGCAAAAATTGTTTGACGTCTTAAAAAAATATGCTAAATACTAAGCAAGGGGATAATATTCATGAGTTTTGGCTCGGTTTCAGGGTATTCTTCAAGAATGGAAGATCGCTCAACCGTATTCCACCGATATTGTGGTTCAGGCAACGGGAAGCCTTGGCAACAGCCATTTGCTTGACGAATATCAAGCCATATCTTGAGGTTTCTAAGACCCAACTTCTTAGCTCATCCGCACTTCCATCCTTTAATGAAATCAGTGCTACGTTGTTGTGGATCCCTAATCCATCTCCTACCTCCCCTATTGATGCTTCATTTGCTATGTACTATGGTAATAGAGGTACATCATCTTCCAATCGAGGATGCAGGAGAAATTTTAGAGGAGGTCACACAAGAGGTAGTTGAACGGGTCCTACCCAGTCACGCACTAAGCCTCACATATGCACCACCTGTGGTGGTCAGAACCACCTTGTGGAAAACTGTTGGAAGCTTCATGTCAAACTTGATTGGGCCACAGCTAACTCAGCCTCCGTTAATGTTGATAAATGGGAAGAAAAGGCTGACTCCCAATCCATAAAAAAATTGACTCTCACTGATGATGACTATGTCACATTTCAAAAGATGAAGTATATTATGGATTCTTCCCTTCCACCTTTACCTACGACTGCTACCACCATAGCCTCATGTATGCTTTCTTCTTCTTCCTCCTCTTCATCTTAGATCATTGACTTCGGGACCTCCGAACATCTGCAAAGGTAACAAACACATGTTCCATTCATTATCTCCATGTCTTCCACATAATTTTTTTACTATTGCTAATGGTACCCAAACCAAAAATACTTGACAAGGGTTAATCATCTATTACATCCTCTATCCCTCTTCAAGATGTCTTATTTGTCCTTCAATTTCCTTTAAACTTACTTTCAGTTAGTCAAATCACAAAAAATATGAATTGCTCCGCCACCTTCTCACCTTCTTCTTATACATTTCAAGATCTAACTACGAAACGGGTGATTGGTGGCAGCCATGAAAAAGGGGGCTCATATTACTTCAACCTTCCTCCATTAGCTGTACTATCATCCTCTACATCCAAGGCACAACTTTGACACAACTGGCTTGGCCATCCGTCTACACCTACCCTTCGTCATTTACTTCCTTCATTAAAGTCCTTCTCTACTTTCAATTGTGAGGTTTGTCCATTAAGCATACACCAAAGGAGTACATATTCTCTTCGACTTAAACTACAATCGTTGCTCCTTTTTCTTTAGTACACTCTTATGTATGGGGACCCTTGTGTGTCTCTAATATTTCTCATGTTACATATTTTTTTATGTTTGTTGATGATTTTACTCGGGTCACTTAGTTATATCTCTTTAAAGAATGATCTGAAATAATTACTATTTTTAAGACCTATGGTGTTAACTCAGTTTGGGAAAAAAATTCAAATCCTTAGGTCTGATAATGCTAAGGAATACTTGTCTAGTGAGCTTCAATCCTTCTGTAAGGGTAATGGTCTTATCCATCAAACATCTTGTGCCTACACCCCCCAATAGAATGGTTTTGTTGAAAGAAAGAATTGTCATCTCCTTTTATGGTCCCTAGCCATGGATCTAGCAACTCGGCGAGGGAATTGTGAATCCAACACATTATGAGGGTTCTTGATCACGGTAATGAAGCAAGACTTCCTTTTCTCTTCCTCTTTTCGTGATGCTTGAAAAAGAGTTTCCTTTTGTTAGTCTTCTATGTAATTAGAAGACTAATTGTGTTGTTCTTGATAGAGACGGATGAAACCCCTTTTTGAGACTCATGTCAATGAGGTGGAGTCTCACTTGAAAGCTTCTACTGGCCACGTAGAGGGGTTATGATCCCCTAATCCTCCTACACTCGGAAAAGAGGCTTAAGCTCCCTATTTTGATATGCTACTCAAGTAGCTAACCCAAACCCCTTTCCTCCTTGTTCGGATTGAAGGAAAACCCTTCCTTCTTACTGCTATATCTTGGAAGAGGCTAAAGCCCCTCCTTAACTCGGAAAAGAGTATTCAAAACCCTTCTTCCCTTGGTCTCGAATAATCTCAATACAAACAAAATTCAAAGATGATAAGAATGAAGGATCAAATCAAGAACCATACCTTGGAGCTCATCAAGGAGACCTCCCAACCCTATAGCTCGTCAAGGAGAACTCCAAACCCTGTTTAACCTAATTCCAGACTTGCCTTTTCTCTATTTCCTTACCCTTTAAATAGGGTTTTGACATCATAAGTGTTTTAGGGCTAAAAATGCCAATTCTACCCCTATGTCCTTACTCATTACATAATTAATGAAAAATTAAATTGAAAGCATTATAAAATATGAAAGTTAAACTAGTGAACTCTGTGAGTCATTGCCTCCTCTTTTGGGTGACTCGGTGTGCTATGGAGTCCACAACATCTGCCTCCCATTGGAGAAAGCGCTTGTCCTCAAGCTCGTAAGTTGGGTAGACCTATTTGAAGTTGTCTAGCCACTCCCAAGTAGCTGCTTTAGGTTCTGTATCTGTCCACTGAACTAGAATCTCCCACGGGTCATCGACCAAATGGGCGTGTAACACCGCGAAAGGTGTTAGAATGACGTGTCCATTGTCCACTGGAGGGAGGAACAAAGTGGTAGTAGGTTGTGACCCATATATGGTTTCAAGAGGAAGATATGAAAGACATGATGCAGATGTGCCATGGCTGGTAGTTGTAGTTGATAGGCCACCTACCCCACGTGCCGAATAATGGAGAAAGGCCCAAAATACTTGGGGGGGGGGGGGGGGGGAGCATATGGCGTGACGGTCCCGCAATGGACTACTGACAGTACGGTAGTAGGCGTAACCAAATATAGTCCCCTACCTCGTATGAAACATCTCGTTGTCCCTTGTTGTAGGCACCCTTCATGTGATCCTAAGCCCGTTGTAGGTGGTCTGTAATAGTCTGTAATACCTGGTCTTGATCCATGAGTGCTTGATCAATGACATCCACGCAGGTGGAGCCTCTAGCATAAGAGAGAAGGCGAGAGGGATCCTTTCCATAAAGAACCCTGAAAGGAGAGGATTGCAGAGCGGAGTGGAACGAAGTATTGTAACAGTGTTCAGTCCATGGTAGCCAATGAACCCAGTGCTTCAGACGATCTCCAACAAAGCACCATTGATACATTTTGATGGTGCGAATAACCACCTCAGTTTGGCCATCTATCTGAGGATGATACGCTGATGAGAACTTCAATTTTGTGCCGCTCAGACGAAAACTTTTCCTCCAGAAAGTGCTTGTGAATACCGTGTCCCAATCACTAACAATAGATTCTGGAATGCCATGTAATCGTACAATATGCTCAAGGAAAGTCTGTGCCACTTGCGATGCCGGATATGGATGAGCCATCGGAATAAAATGGGCATACTTGGATAACCGATCAACCACCATGAATAAAACGGATTTCCCGGCTGACAGTGGAAGACTTTCAACAAAGTCCATCGAAATATCAGCCCATACCTGGGTAGGGAGGGCGAGAGGCTGTAGAAGACCTACTGGAGTCAAATGATCGGTTTTGTTGCATTGACATACCTGACAGGCTGAGACATATGTCGCAATGGAAGTCTTCATTGCCTGCCAATAAAAATTGGCTTGAATGCATTGCAAAGTTTTCTGGAATCAACTCATGTGGGGGAGGTAAATCCGCCATTTGTAACAAATAAGTGAATCATGGATGGACCACTTAGAATCCATAGTCCCCTCTGTAATCTTTCTGTGGAGCTCCTGTAGGATAGGAAGAATGTCATGTGCATCTCGTACCAAGTCTAGGATGAGGAAACGAGGTTGGCTGACCGCATATATGAGCTGCTGGTGTTCAAAACGCCTGGACAAGGCATCTGCTGCCTTGTTTAATCTCCCCGCACGGTACTCAATCGAAAAATCAAAGCCCATTAACTTACTGATCCAATGCTGTTGTGGCGAAGTCGTGAGGCGTTGTTCAAGTAAGAACTTGAGACTATAATGATCAGTACGGATGAGAAATGCACGACCCATAAGTAAGGCCACCAGTGTTGGACTGCCTTGGCCAACCCAATTAATTCCCATTCGTACACAGCCAATTTTTTATGACGAGCTGCCAACTTCTGGCTGAAATAAGCAATGGGGTGTGAGTGATGCTGTAAGATGGCCCCAATGCCCCCACCAGAAGCGTCGCACTCAACCACAATAAGTCTTCAAAATTCGGAAGCTATGAAACAGGGGTGGACGTGAGAGCACTTTTGAGGGCCTCAAAGGACTGTGTGGCCCCCTCGTTCCAATGAAAGGAATTCTTCTTGAGGAGATTTGTCAAAGGAGCTGCCAAAGGACCATAATTCCGAATGAATTTGCGATAATAGCCCTCTAGACCCAAAATCCGCGCAAAGCTGAGCAAGACTGAGGCTGTGGCCACTCACGAATTACCTTAATCTTCTCAGAATTAACAGTGACCCCCTCATGTGATATAATGTGGCCGAGGTAAGAAACATAAGATGCCACAAAGGAGCATTTGGATTTCTTCAAATAGAGCTAATGTGCTCGTAATAATTCAAACACAATCCATAAATGCGCTAAATGCTCTTCTTTGAACTTGCTATATATGAGTATAACATAAAAAAAACAAGTACGAATTTCCGAAGATATGCTAAATACCTTATTCATCAGTGCTTGAAAAGTTGAGGGTGCATTTGATAACCTGAACGACATGACCACAAATTCAAAATGGCCATGATGTGTGAGGAATGTTGTCTTCTCAATGTCGGAGGGATGCATGCGAAGCTGATGATATCCAGAACGTAAGTCCAATTTATTAAAGACCCACGACCCATGTAATTCATCTAGGAGCTCCTCCACAACCGGAATTGGGAACTTATCCTTCACTATCTGCGCATTTAATTCCCGATAATCAATACAAAATTGCCATGTGCCATCATGTTTCTTCATGAGCAGTACCGGTGAAGAGAACTGGGACCGACTGCTATGAATAAGGCCCTATTGTAACATCGCCTGGCACTGTCTCTCGATTTCGTCTTTCCGTAGCTGTGGATACCAGTATGATCGAACAACCACCACATTAGACCTTGGTTTCAAACAAATCCGGTGATCACAGTGCCTCAAGGGAGGCAACCCAGAAGGCTCATGGAAGAGGTCGGAGAACTCGTCAATAAGATTTTCAAGAGTGTTGTCTGGAATGTCTTGGGCGTGCATAGAATGAAGGTGATGGGGTTTGTCCACTTGACTCCCCTATAAGAGCACTTGGCTACCGCACAAGACAAAGCTCATTGTTAAAGCAGAAAAGTCCCACAGAATTGGTCCCAATGTTTGTAACCATTTAATGCTCAATACCATATCAAATCCGGCCAGAGGAATGACAAATTTTTTTTGCATGAAATAAAGTAGTACCAATGGAAAAATTTACCGCCTTGTTGATCCCGTAGCTTGGGACTTTTTCCCCATTGGCCATTGAAACCGTGGTTGTCGGATGTGGAAGGATCTGTAACTGCAGATGCTAAGCCATAGTTAAGCTAAGAAAATTGTGGGTACTCCCCGAATCCATTAGTACCACAAGTTCCTGATCGAGGACCTGAGCTCTGACTTGCCTATTTTTGGCAGATTTCTGCCCAGTAATGGCATGCAAAGATATTTCTGGCGGGTCCTCCTCTATAATATCATCTGTGTCATCTGGATTCTTTGCTTCATCCACTTCGAGCCTAAACAAACATTTGCACTGGTGACCTGCTCGATACCGTTCATCATAGTTGTAACACAGATTCTTGGACCGCCGTTCCTCCATCTCAGCACTTGTCAATTTTTTTATATACTGAGGAGGATTACTAGATCTCGTGTCTGCTGTCAGATTCTTATCCGGGTTGTTTCTTGGAGGAGGTAATGCTGAATGAAATGATTGAGGAGGAGTATTTTTTCGTCCTTTCCAAGTGGAGGAAGTGCTATGTTCCACTTGCCATGTTGGTCTTCTGTTCTGGACTTCTATTGAAGTTACAATGCCTGAGCTAGATTCACTGCTCTGGCTAAGTAGACAGGTACATGTAGCTCCAACTCTAGTCGTAAGGACTCATTAAGGCCTGTTGTAAATAAATTGACCTACTGGTCCATCCGAACCATCCGACCCGCTTTTGCTAATTTTTCCTGGAACTGTTTTTGATAGAGCTCCACTGAACCAGTTTGGCGTAACAGCATCAAATCCCCCAAAGGGTTGCTGTGGGCCGGAGGACCAAAACGCAGAGTGCATAATTCTTTAAACTCTTCCCAATCTACCAATAATCTATCTGACTCAACTTGATGATACCAAAGTTTTGCTTCCCCCAGTAAGTGGAAAACGGCCAACCTTACCATATCATTAGTTATTTGATGGCTAAATTTTTTTTCACACCTATGCAACCAAATCAAAGGATCTTCTAACCCATTAAAAGTAGGGAAATCAAGTTTAGTATACGTTGGTATGGTGCCTCCTCCTTGGTTGAAGTGTCCCTGTTGGCTAGGAAAACTAGTGCACCCAGCAAACTCGTCTACCCTTCTGTTATGCGAATTGTCCTCTCCTCTTTGTTCAGGAATTGTGTTCCTTCCAATCGTTATACCCGTTGTTATACTGTCCATCCTCCCATTCAGTCTCTCAATCTCGAGATTTATTTTAGTAAACATCTACATGATTTGAGCAAATTTCTGTCATTCTCTGACTGACCTCTAAGCACCAACTCCCTTAATTCATTCATGTTGTTCTCTGCCGTGTTACTCTGCTCTGATACCATGTTGTTATGGTCCCTAGCCATGGATCTAGTAACTCGGTGAGGTAATTGTGAATCCAGCATGTTATGAGGGTTCTTGATCATGGTAATGAAGCAAGACTCTCTTTTCTCTTCCCGTTTTCTTGATGCTTGAAACGAAGTTTCCTTTTCTTAGTCTTCTATGTAATTAGAAGACTAATTGTCTTGTTCTTGACCAAGACGGATGAAACCCCTTTTTGAGACTCACATCAATGAGGTGGAGTCACTCTTGAAAGCTGCTACTGCCCATGTAGAGGGGTTATGATCCTCTAATCCTTCTACACTCGTAAAAGAGGCTAAAGGTGCCCACGTAAAGGTGCCTCTTTTGATATGCTGATTGAGTAGCTAACCCAAACCCCTTTCCTCCTTGTTCGGATTGAAGGAAAACCCTTCCTTCTTACTGCTATATCTTGGAAGAGTCTAAAGCCCCTCCTTAACTAGGAAAAGAGTATTCAAAACCCTTCTTCCCTTGATCTCGAATAATCTCAATACAAACAAAATTCAAAGATGATAAGAATGAAGGATCAAATCAAGAACCATACCTTGGAGCTCGTCAAGGAGACCTCCCAACCCTAGAGCTCATCAAGGAGAACTCCAAACCCTATTTAACCTAATTCTAGACTTGCCTTTTCTCTATTTCCTTACCCTTTAAATAGGGTTTTGATGTTATAAGTGTTTTAGGGCTAAAAATGCCAATTCTACTCCTACATCCTTACTCATTACATAATTAATAAAAAATTAAACTGAAAGCAGTATAAAATATGAAAATTAATCTAGTGAACTTTGTGAGTCATTGCCTCCTCCTTTGGGTGACTCGGTGTGCTATTGAGTCCACAACATCTCCTTGAGGTTCCTCGGGCCCTTCTCTACTCCATGAAGGTACCTTACTTTTATTGTCCTCATGCTATACGTACGACATGTTTCCTTCAATAGGTTACCTTCATCTGTTCTTAGTCATAAAACTCCTTACTCTGCATTATTTTCTGGTCAAGACCCCCTTTCTCTTCCTCTCAAGGTTTTTGGATGTGCATGCTTTGTCCATGTCACATCTCCTTAAAAGAGTAAACTTGCTCCTCATTCTATGAAGTGCATTTCTTGGGATACTCTCGCACCCAAAAAGGTTATGTCTATTATAATCCTACCCTTCGGAGGATACTTGTGTCTCGAGATGTGACCTTTTTTTAGGACACCTCATTCTATTCCTCGACTGATGCTCCTCCAGGTTTGTCATTTCCTCCTATCACTCTTTGTCCATTGGTGCCCTTTAATGTCGATATTACTCAGCCCCCTGAAGCACTGGTTGCCACCTCACCTATGGAGTTTTTGGATCCTCTCGAGGTACGTCCTTCCCCTACTACGTTTGGTCCAAAATTTGATTCTTCCTTCCCCTACTACATTTGGTCCAAATTTTGATACTCGACCCATTGCTCTAAGAAAGGAACGCCGTTCATGTACTACTCATCCTATGTCTTACCAGTCTTCCGCTTGTTTTCAATTCCTTGTATCTCTTTCTTCCACTTCTATTCTGTAGTCCTATAATGAGGCCCTGTAACATTCAAGATGGAAGGCGGCTATGGATGAGGAAATGCACGCCTTATATGAGAATCAGACCTGGCACTTAGCACCGCTCCAAAGAGGAGAAAATTGGTAGGTTGTAAATGGGTGTTTTCAATTTAACATAACCCGTATGGGTCCATTGCTTGTCTTAAGGCCCGACTCATTGCTAAAGGGTAGACTCAATGTTATGGAGTGGATTATAAGGAGACCTTCTCTCCCATTGCCTAGTTAAATTCGGTACGTATCCTATTATCTCTTGCTACTAACTCATCATGGCCTGTATATCAACTTAATGTAAAAAAATGCATTCTTAAATGGTGATATACGAGAGGAAATTTATATGGTTCAACCACCTGGTTATGTGGTTGAGGGGGAGTTTGTATGCCAGTTAAAAAATCCTTATATGGGCTTAAAAAATCCCCTCGGGCCTGGTTTGATAAATTTAGCCAAACACTACTACGGTTTGGTTTTCGTCGGGGCTCGATAGATCATTTGGTATATTTTAAAGATACCTCAAAAGGAAAAATACTATTGGCTGTATATGTTGATGACATTGTCTAAACTGGCGATGATACACATAACATATAAGAAGTAAAAAACATGATATGTCAGGAATTCAAAACTAAAGATCTTGGACTTCTCAATTATTTTTTTGGGAATAGAAGTCCTTCAATCCAAACATGGGTTAATATTATCTCAAAAAAAATATGTCTTGGACCTCCTCAAAAAAATAGGGAATTAAGGGGTGTCGCCCAATTGACACACCTATGGATACGAATGTAAAATTATATACAACATCTGGAGAAGATATTGATATTGGCAAATATCAAAGAGTAGTGTGCAAACCAATCTACCTCACAGTAACTAGACCAGACATATCATATACTGTAAGTGTGGTGAGTCAGTACATGCATAAACCACAACTTACCTATTGGCAAGCCTTGGAGAGAATATTACGATACTTAAAAAGGAGCTCCAGGAAGAGGCTTACTTTATAAAAAACATGTCCAATTCAACATAGAAGGTTTCTCAGACGCAGATTGGGTTGGATCACCTGATGATAAGAAGTCTACTTCTGGATATTGTACTCTTGTTGGAGGGAACCTGGTTACATGGAGAACTAAGAAGCAAAATGTGGTTGCAAGATCTAGTGCAGAAGCAGAATACATGGCTATAAATTACACAGTTATTGAACTCCTACGGATCGGGACCCTTCTTACCAAATTAGGATTTTATAAAGGAGGTCCTATGGGTCTATATTGTGATAACCATGCACCCATTCATATTACTTGAAATCCAGTATTCAATGAAAGGACCAAACACATTGAAGTGGATTGAACTTTATACGGGAGAAATTTCAAGCCGGTATAATCTCCCTCAAACATGTTTCATTATAAGAGCAAGTAGTAGATATCCTCACTAAACCTGTTACATCTAAAATCCTATCCTTTATATGTGGCAAACTGAGTATCTATGATGTTTTTTCTCCTCCAGCTTGAGGGGGGGAGTGTTAGAAGATGGGCTCAACCCCGCAAGATCAAGGAAAGAAAGACCACATGTCTAAGTGGTGGCATATGGGTAAATAAGGAGGTTTCTCATAAAGATGGCATGAAGTTGTAAATACTTGTCTTTTTATGTCTCTTTTTTTATAAAGTTGTAGCCCTAAAGGGCATTATAAAAGCTATAAATAGAGACCATGACTAAGAGGTAGGGTATTGAAGCTCTCTCCTCCTTTCTCCAAATTTTGTCCAATTTCTCCTTCTCTTGGTAGGTGCTCTACCTCTTCCACCTCGTTCAAGCTCTCTTACCTTGGTAGTTCATCCCTTCTCCCTCTCTTCTTCTTCTGCTTCTTCTTCTTCTTCTTCTTCTTCTTCTTCTTCTTCTTCTTCTTCTTCTTCTTCTTCTTCTCTTCTTCTTCTGCTTCTTCTTCTTCTTCTTCTTCTTCTTCTTCTTCTTCTCTTCTTCTTCTTCTCTTCTTCTTCTTAGTTTGATCGAAGTCCTTTTCATGGGATCCTAAATTCTACAATGTCAATGAATTCTTTTTGCTATTATTAGTGCTTATTTTTTGTCAGTAAAATTAATTTTTACTAAGAAAATTGTTTTTTATCACAAAAATTAATTTCGCAGAAAAAAAAATCATTGTGAAAGGTCAATTTTCTTGTAGTGTGAAGATATGGTTTCCTTTTCATGGGACTAGATAGAGTTTAGCAAAATCAATTAGAAGTAGTTTTATTTCAGTACAGTTCTTTAATTAGTCAGTGTTTTAGTTATAGTAGAAGAGTGCGCATGTGAGGCCTAAAGAAGAGGAGACTCAGTAGTAAAGTCACATGAGAGTCAGATGAGCACTAAAAATATGTAAAACTCTTTGAGAACTAAAAATCCAATTCAGTACAACTTTCTCTGTATCTAGCTTCAACTAAATCAAAGTCTTTTGATTGACGATTTAAAGGACACTTAGATGGCTAGTCCCTGATTGAAAGGTGTCTACTAGTGTGAGATGTTTGACCAATGGTAAAATCATGTTGGTGTTCATTACTTTGATGGTAATCAATGGAAAAGACATGATTGACCCACCGATTATTCAAAGGATTACAAAGTGGTTGATTGATGCCATGATTGATCATTGGGCCATAGGAACTAAAAAATATAGCCATTACAAAGGCATGATCAATCGTTCCTTTTTCAACTTTTTGTAAATGGTAAAAAGTGGCGTAAATGGTAAAAAATGGCTACTTTGGCAAGGAAAGTTATAAATAGACTCCCAAACTCATAGAGGAGCATTTATTGAGCTTGTATTAGAATACCAAACTTATGAAAAAAATATTTTTGTGCTTCAAATTTTGATTTACTCTTTTCAAGAGAAAACTCACAAATTTGCCTAAATCTTCCAATTCCTATTTGTTGACCGTAGGTTGACTTCCTTATTTCTTTTGATGATAACAAAACTTAATAGAGCTGCCAATTTTTTAAGCCAAGTATTTTAGGTACTTTACCTTCAAGAGTTAATGCATCTCAAGTTTAAACTTCAAAACGACCAAGCCTACAAAAGATCTCAAGCATCATTGAAGGACATCTCTTGAAGAAGCACCCAATGAGGAAGAAGACAACGAGAAGACTATAGTTCCAATCTAAAAATTCAAAACTCAGTCACAAATGTAGAGTATTCTTAAACTCCCTTATTTGAGTACAATAGTGAATATGGAGCTTTACATCATAAATTACATGTAAACATATTTAGGAACATCATAAACATCCATTAGAATATGTTAGAGCACTAAAACAAAATTCCCATGCTTTTAAGGCCAACTTAGTTGATTTGGCACTAGAATGATCAATCAACCTCTACCAATGATCGATCATCCAGAATTGTGTAAGCCAAAATTATAAAGCATGATCGATCAACCAAAGTCAATTGATTGATCATCCAGAACATGGCCATTTCATGTTATAAAACATGGCCATTTGGATTGATCGATCAAAACTGTCCATACATGAAAATTTTACATGGAATAATTGATCATCCCATAGGATTGATGGGAATTTTCCATAATTCAAAATAGGAACACTTCTTCTCTTTGACAAATAAATCAAAGAAAGTTTCTGAAAATAAGATGATCTTCTAAAGATTCTTTCCAAATATTGTTAGTTAAGAAACAAAAAATTTCCAAGGGTAGACCATGAGATACTTTCTTGATATTGTTGATCAATAATAACAACTCAAAACAGTGGAGCAAAAAATTCTGCTTAAATTCAGATCTTTGCATGCAACGTGATACTAGAATGACCTTCTTACAATGCCAATATTTCCTTAAATATAGATTAAATGGACATGTAATGTTATCCTTTTGAAACTTGACTTAAATACATTTCATCCAAATATAAATTTTCTTCATAAAATATACTTCTTTTGAGATAATTAATCTGATGGATTTCGAACTCTGTAATCTGGCCAAACTGAGTACTTTTTCTTTTTTGGCCAACATGACCATTGACTCTTCTGAGATCGATATCTCCATAAAAAAAAATCATATTGAGAGTTGGTTGAATAGGTAAAAAAATAAACTTACAAATATTTCATATGATATAGAATTCTCTATATAAATTCTCATTCTTGATGACGTAAAATGTCTCGAAAGTTGAAGATTTCTGCTGTTGCACGAAACTTTTCTGTTGTTGTACCTTTGCTACAACAGATGTCGATTTCTCTTTCTAGAAAATTATGATTTCAATGATTCTTTTTGAATTAAAAATTAGACTCAAATATCTTTCCAAAGGTATATAATATAATATATGAAAAATATGGTGCGTAAAATATCCAATGAAAAATAGAAATAGAGAAATAAGACTTATGGAAAAACTAGAAACTCCTCTTTTTTCTTTTTCCTTTTCTTCGTCCTCCCTTTCTTCTCCATCTTCTTCTCTTTTTCATCTAAGATCATTGCCTATTCTGTTACCATGTTAAAACTTAGGATTCCATGATGTATAATCAAAGTAGAAGAGGATTAAGGGGTGAGAAAAAGAAGAAGAGTTGTGGAGAGAAAGTTTAGGAGGAGGAGAAGAAGGGTGACTAATTTGGGGTATTAGGGTTATGGACTTGTTCCAAACCCTCCCCCTTAAGTTGTATTTATAGATATCAAAAGTATTAATATTACAAAAATACTGTTTCCCCTAGTTAGAGTGAATAATATACAATTTTTTTTAACTAATTACAGCAATGCCACCCTAATTACATCATATCTTCCAACAAAAATATCTTAAATCAATAATAAAATATGTTAACTACATTATAATATTAATTTTAATATTTTTTATTATTATAAATAAGGTAATAAAATATGTACCAACAAATATTATTTTTAAAAACTATATTAAAATTTTAAAAATATTTATTAAATTAAATAATATCTTAAATCGATAATGTGAGGTATTAATTACATTAGAAAAATATTTTGTAAATAATTAATAACCAAAATTTTATTTTTATTATATTTAATGTAATTTAATAAAATGTGTAAAAAAATTTTAAAAATAAATTAATGTTTTAAAAATATTTTCAAAACTAAAAAGAACTTAAATCAATAATAAAATAAAAAAGGAGAAAAAAGGTATGCTGATGTGGAGTGCTGATGTAGTGCATGATGACATGTTATACACATGCTTGATGACATGGCATTAATTCTCTCGATTGCTTATGTGGCATACTGACATGTCGTCTTGGACTGCACACATGCGCAGTTGACTAGACAAAAATGGTTATTTTCTGTGTTATGTTTGAAAGTTGGTTCTTTTTGTTAATAATTTTTTTAAAATGGGTAGTTTATATATATATATATATAACATAATACAAGAAAAGTAATTCAACGATGACAAGTTGTTCCTCTCGATATCATGGACGATCCATAGAAGAAGAAAAGTGATGAAAGGTATCCATAATTTCTTCTATTTGACACTTCATACCACTATGAACCAATCTTTAATTTCTTCTATTTGTCAGCTCATGCCAACACAAATTGTTTATTTTTTATTCTAATAGAAAGTCGGGAATAATTTTTCTTTCTTTAGTTGTCTTTTCCATCGTCTGAAAGTGCGTAGCCCTTTCTTATATATGGGGAATTTGGTTTGCCTAGACATTATTGATTGATTAGTCCAATTGGATTGATTGATCATGTTTTTTAGCACAGTTTGGCCACGTTCTGGATGATCGATGAATCGACCTTTGTTGATCGATCGTGCTTTATATTTTTTGCCTATAAACTTCTGGTTGATCAATCATTGGCAGATGTTGATTAATTATTCCAATGCCAATTCACTATATGGATTGTGAAAGCATGGAAATTTGCGATCCTAACTGATTATAACATGTATGAAATGTGTGTATACATTTTTTAAAAAATTATTGAATGCAAAGTATGTCCTAAAGCTGCAAAATTGCATTGTACCTCATGTTTTGGAAGAATTGCGTTGCTCTTTGACATAGACTAAGTATTTGACTAATCTCAATAATTTGTAAACTGTAATCTTCAAATTTTCTTCTTTTTCTAAGGGTGCTTCTTCAAGAGTACTTTAACATTCCATGGAGCTTGAGGTATTTGAGAAGTTTGTGTTGATTCCATAGTTTGACCTTTGAATTAATTATCTCTTGAAGGGAATGCATCTGAAATACTTAGAATTGCAATTGTTAGCTCAATTAAGTTTTGTTATCATCAAAACAAAGAAGGGTGTCAATGCTCGGCCAACATCTTTTAAGCCAAAGTAGTTGACAACAACCCTTGGCCATTCCTCTAAACTCGGCTTTAGCACTGGATAATGACACAACCTTTTGCTTCTTACTTCTCCATGTGACTAAATTGCCTTTTACAAAGGTAAATAGCATGAGGTGGAGTTCCTTTAAAAAATATTCCATGCCCAATCTACATCTGTGTAACCATCAATATTTAGA
Source organism: Aristolochia californica (assembly GCF_029961685.1). Taxonomy (NCBI): domain Eukaryota; kingdom Viridiplantae; phylum Streptophyta; class Magnoliopsida; order Piperales; family Aristolochiaceae; genus Aristolochia; species Aristolochia californica. The sequence continues at coordinate 11,439,526 of NW_027181837.1, forward strand.
TGGTGATTCTTGGAGAACATAAGTTCCTTTTCCAGGAGGGGAATTTAAATAGCAAAAAATCCAAATTACAACGCTCGTATAATCTTCACTAGGATAGTGCATAAATTGACTCACTATGCTTACAACATAAGAAATATTTGGTCGAGTATGGGATAAATAGATTAGCTTACCTATCAACTTTTTATACCTTCCTTTATTAGTAGGCACATTATGTCCATACTCTCCAAGTTTGTGATTGTTAACAATTGAAGTGTCAGCTGGCTTATAATCTAGTAATCCAACTTCTTATAGGAAATCTAACACATATCTCCTTTGCGAAAGAAATATTCCTTTTTCTCATCTTGATAATTCCATTTCCAAAAATATTTGAGTCTTCCCATATTTTTCATATCAAAGTCAGTTACCAATTGTTCTTGAATTCAAGAGATTTCTTCCATGGCATCCCCTATAATAATCATGTCATCTACATAGATTATTAAAGTTGTTACCTTTACTAGTCAATGTTTCAAGAATAGAGTATGATCTGAGTTGCTGTGTTTGAAGCCATATTTTCTAATAGCGAAGCTAAACCAACCAAACCATGCACAAGGTGATTGTTTAACTCCATAGAATGTGCATTGCAACTTACACACAACCTTAGTTTTCGAGGATGTAATGTACCTTGGTGGTATATCCATGTAGCCCTCCTCAGATTACCACGAAGAAAGGCTTCTTTATCTCAAACTAATGCAACGATTAGTCTAGGTTTGCTACAAGGGACAACAAAATTGAATACCAACTAAAATCGAATGGTATGTATTTTTGCCATAGGTGAGAAAGTCTTTGAATAATCTGTTACAAGGTGGGACCAAACCCACCATGACCATACGAGCAAGCATGATGAGTCATCACACAAGCTGGAATCCTTATCACATGAGTTAGAAGATTTGGCAGTCTTCCTTGATTAATGTAATTGATTTATCTTCCCTTGATTGATGTAGATTTGGATATCCATGATTGATGTAATTAAGGATTCTAATTTATCTCAAAATTTTCCCTAAATATGTAATGGAAATAGTATAAATATGGGTCTTGGTTGAAGGGTTCAATCAAGCTCTCCACTTCTCAACTCGTGGAAGAATATCTCTCTAGCCAAAAGTATTTATCTCTCTTTTTTCTCTTCTCTCCTCTCTACCCGAGCTCTCTCTCTCTCTCTTTGCTCTTTTTCTTCTCCCTCTCTCATGTTGTTCGAGGTTTCAATCATGGGGTCCTAAATTCAACATTGCCGCACCAGGCATCTAGCCCAAACTACCGAGACACGAATCACTCCTTATGCTCCTACTTCTACACTACCATTGGGTTCTCACCCTATGCTTACACGAGGTAAAGCTGGTATTTTTAATCCACGCCATCTGGCCAACTTCGGTATTGTGGGATCCTCTAGACTTCTCTCTACTCTCCTTTCCTCTACTGCACCTAAAGGATTCAAAACTACCGCTAAAAATCTTACTTGGCTTGCTACCATGGATGAAGAAGTTCAAGCTCTACAAAATAATTAGACCTAGATTTTACTCCTTTGACCTGCCAACACCAATATTGAGGGTTTCAAATGGGTATTTAGGACCAAATATCTGCCTAATGGATCCATTGAGCATCTCAAAGCACGCCTCGTTGCCAAGGGCTACACTCAGGCCCCTGGTCTTGACTACACTAACACCTTTAGCCCTATGGTAAAAACTTCTACTATCTGAGTTGTGCTCTCTATTGCTGTGACTAACAAATGGCTTCTTCACCAACTTGACGTCAAGAATGTGTTCCTTATCTGTACTCTCACTGAAAATATTTATATGGAACAACCTCCTGGGTACATTGAGCCTCATTTTTCTCATCATGTTTGTCAGTTACAGAAAGCTCTCAATGATCTCAAACAAGCTCTTCGTGCCTGGTTCCGGCACTTCAGCTTCTTTATCACTCAACTTGGATTCTCTTCCAATCGTGCTGACACTTCTCTGTTTGTCTTTCATAAGCACTCTAACACTATATATTTTCTCCTTTATGTCAATGACATTATTATTACTAGCGACAACTCAGCTCTTATGTTATAGCCCCGGATCTGACACATGGATTGGTAGGGAAGAAGAAGAGAAAGACGAAGATCAAGCCAAAGGGAAACTTGAAAACCCTAGGTTCGTTAAGGAGAACGCACACCCCTGAGCTCGTTGAGGAGAACTCAAAACCCTATTTAACCTAAAATCAATACTTAACTTTCTCATTACTCTTACCCCTTAAATAGGGTTCACCCTTATAAGGTTTAAGATTAAATATTACAAAAATACCCCTATAAAAGAAATATTCCAAAACCCATGTGGCCTTTTCTTTAACTAAAATAAAATAAAGTAAATTAAAGAAAAAAATTAAAAAAATAATGTTATTGTGTGCATAACATTACACCCCCCATGGAAGAAAGAGCTTGTCATCAAGCTCGAAGGTAGGGTCTGTATGCCGACGTCTCCACCTGGTAGCATCCGCAGTAGTTGTGTCCGCTCTTTGGACTCCCAAAACTGGAGCATTCTGCCCAAGTTGCAATTTTTTATTTTTTTTTCGCCGAAAGCCTCTGCACCCATCTCTCTTCAACCCCACCTGGACCTTTGTCTTTATTGCTGCTTGCACTCTGGAGGCCTCTCTTGGCCTTCCCCATGGGGTACTCCCCTCTTCACCTTTCGTCCAGAAGATACCTTCTTTGGCCTATTTTTGGCAACAATGTCCTCTTCATAATCATCATCGTCAGCAACATCTTCATCATCTTCATCCCCTTCCCCTTCTATATCATCAAACTTGTCACCCTGAACAGCCTCTCCCGTAAACCATGAGACATCATGTGGGATAAATTTGTCTCTAACGGTGGATCCAATATCATAATCTTGTCCCATTTGATTCTGAAGTTGTTCAACAGTTTCTTCATAACTATCATCATCATCCGAGAATTGTGAAGGACTGAAGAAATTAACGAAACTTTCACACTTTTCAGTTTTTGTGATGGGTTTGGTGTTCTTTGATCCCTCTTTAGGCTTCTTCAAAACCTTATTGGCTCTAAAATGGGTTTATCCTCATCGCATATGTGATAAGTTTTGACCAAGTCATTATTTGTAAAATATGGATTGGGATAAAAAAAAAAACTCCAGCTTGCAGCCCTTGGGATTATCAATCCTAGACCAATTGATATCTTTCAAATATTTAAGAGTCCCGTCATCACGCTCTTGTATCTCCTCTGCTAGTATTTCAATAGTTTTCACCGCCGAAAGCCAGAAATTGGGAACACCTTTCTCTTCAACTGTATTTTCTTCTCCCGTTCTGTAGATTCTTCGATTTCAATTACTCCATGTACTATCTCATATCTCTCAGTATATAATAGGTCATAAAGTTTCTCGTACTTGGCTGCAAGAGCTGCTCTCTCCTCAAAATTTTTGCCTCAACCTCATCTTGTTGTTTCTGAATGTTGTTAGGAATAAAACCTTTCAACGTTATTCTCTGAAGCATTTCTGAAATTGCATCAGATATGTGTTTGGACAAAGAATAGTTATTATCTTCGGCAAGGAATTCATAAATCACTCCATCCACCTCAATCATACAACAGTCTGGAGACTTCTTAATTCCTCTTTCCTTTATATGTTTTCTCTCCCTTGACATTTCAATTCCAGAACATGAACAGAAAAAATATACTTTGCCAATCACAAATTGATCAACTGCAGCACTTGCTAATATAAGAGTTCCTGCAAGTGGTTCAAGTGCCACCCCCGAAGCATAAGCACTAGATTCAGCACCACTGGAATCATACTCCCTTTTCCAGCACTCTAGGTTAGCAGTGTATGTTGGATTGCTTCAGCAGCCTTGTTTGCTTGGCTGGCTGGCAGCAGTGTATACTGGACTGCCACAGCACTCAACTGGGTTAAGAGAGCCTTTTCTGGGTTTAAAGAACTCAATGTAGTGGAACTTCCTCGCTGCCCATAAACACCACCATACTGCTGGCCTAAATATGGACCTATCAGTAGTCTTGTTTCCAACTTGTGTTCACAGAGCTAGACAGCAGTAATCACTGCAGCATGTCCCTGATACTTATCAACTATAGATGCACCCTGTGATTCATTTCCATTTTCTCCTACATTTTCTAGCTATTTCTCATCTGCATCACTTCTAACCGGTTTCATTTTTTTTTTTTTGTTGAACCCATTGCTGCATTACCACCACAACAACAATTTGAAAATTTGGAAGTGGCGCTCCTGCCCACCCCAAGAATGCAACAACAGCAGAAATATGAAACTGTTGAACCCATTGCTGCATTGCCACCACAACAGCAATTTGAAAAATTGGAAGTGGCTGTCCTGCCCACCCCAAGAATGCAACATTAGCAAAAATTTGAAACTGTTGAAACTATTGCTGCATTGCCACCACAACAGCAATCCCTTTCTTTATAGAAATAGGATTAGCAGCAGATGTTACACTGAGCAAACCCAGTTTGATTATCTCCCTGGCAAGTACTGAAGCTGTTGTAGTCCCATCACCACCAGAGTCATTGGTTTTACTTGCAACCTCCCTAATCAAAGCTGCAACAACATTCTCCATAGCATCTGGAAGCTCAATAGCTCGAGCAACATCTTCTGCGTTGACAAATTGAACAAATCCAAAACATTCAGATTTCTCACATCTTGCTCTCATTACTATAGACATGGAACCCCAAAAATGAATCCCCACATTTTCAATTTGCCAACGAACCCACGCACAATGATTGTGCTCATCAACAACAAATCATAGCCCCCCAAAAAATTTCAGCAATCCCCATAAAATTATTTCTATGAATCCTGGCATCCCCAGAAAAATTTCATCTCAAAATTCATACAGCCAAGCCGGAATTCCAGCAATTGGGCACTGGTTCTCTACTTCACGGAATAGAGAAGCTCCTTCACCAATTTTTGAGCAATGTGGCTGCTGCTCAGGCCCTTGGAGCCCCATCAACGTTATGGAATACTCTTGTTTACCTAAAAATCGATGGCGTTTCTGAAACTTACCCCAAAATACATTGACGTTGGTTCCCCACTAGACTGCCGAGAGAGAGATTGAGAGTGAGCATGAGAATCCGAGAGCCAAAGCCCCCTGGATTTGTTTCCGTCGGCGCCTCTTTTTTCCCGGTGGTGAATAGCAGCAAATCGTGGTCGAAATTTAGAATCTTTCTGCTCAACAACGAACAAGTCTTTTGGTTCTGCTACCGCAGAGTCGATCTTCGGATTTGAGGTTGCCAAATCGTCCAGTTCCATTTTTTTCGTCTTTTGTGGAAGATCTGTGGCCTCCAGTGAGAATATCCCTTCGATTTCCAAAAATCGGGGTCCCCGCCATATGATTTCGGAAGTTCGGGGAGCTTTTTCAAGAAAGAGAGCACTCGGATTTCTGCTGAACTCCATTACGGATTTTTTGATGAAGTGTGTGCTGAATACTCTTCCGATTTTGGAATTTCTAAGTCGTCAATTTCGGATGTCGCCGCCACTGGACAGACCAAGGGTTCTCTGATTTCTGGCGTCTCTTGCCTGTTCAAGCCAGCGTCTAGAGCGATAGCGGCAGCAAGTTGCTTCCTATCATAACTCTCGATGGAAGTTGCACATTATTCACGTATTTTTTCCAATTCGTTGTCATGATTTGAGGTCGTATGACCTTTTCTGCGGCAGCGAGTTGCCTCCTTGCATAAAAAATTCTAATGGAAGCTGCACGTCATTCACGTATTCTTTCGAATTCATCACGCCGTTCACGTATCTCTTCCGATTCTTTGCACTGGGCCATCAGATTGTGTTCCCTCTCTAATACTAGTTGTTATGGCCCCGGATCTGACACATGGATTTGTAGGGAAGAAGAAGAGAAACATGAAGATCAAATCAAAGGGAAGCTTGAAAACCCTAGGTTCGTTAAGGAGAACACACACCCCTGAACTCGTTGAGGAGAACTCAAAACCCTGTTTAACCTAAAATCAATGCTTAACTTTCTCATTACTCTGACCCCTTAAATAGGGTTCACCCTTACGAGGTTTAAGATTAAATATTACAAAAATACCCCTATAAATAAAATATTCCAAAAATGCCCCTATGGCTTATTAATTATTTAACTGAAATAAAATAAAGTAAATTAAATAAAAATAATTAAATTAATAATATTATTGTGTGCATAACATCTTATAACCAGGTTCACTCGTGAGCTTAATTCTAAATTTGCCACTAAAGATTTGGGTCCGCTCAGTTACTTTCTTGGCCTTGAAGCTTCACTAACTACAAATGGATTATTTATTAGTCAACTCAAATATGCACGGGATATTCTTACTCGAGCTCAACTACTTGATAGAAAACCAATTCATATGTTTATGGTCATTTCACAGCATCTATCTACTGATGGTTCTCTATTTTTGGATCCCACTCTTTATAAGTCTATCGATGGCACCCTTCAATACTTGACCATCACTCACGCTGACATAGTCCATGCGGTCAACTATGTTAGCCAATTCCTACATGCTCCCACTGAAGATCATTTTCTTGTTGTTAAGCGTATTCTTCGCTATGTCAAAGGTATTATTCACTTTGACTTGAGTTGGTTGTCCTAATACACGTCACTCCACCTCTAGTTACCCCATTTATCTTGGAGACAATTTTATTTCTTGGAGTGCTAAAAAGCAACTTATGGTATCACATTCTAGATGTGAATCTAAGTATCATGCTCTTGTGCACACTGTAGCTGGAATTATTTGGCATACACATCTCCTTTGCGATCTACATGTTCCTATTCCTCAACCACTTCTTCTCTTATGTGACAACAAAAGTGCAATCTTCCTCAGCTCCAATCCAGTTTCTCACTAGCACGCCAAATATGTTGAGTTAGATTACCATTTCCTTCGAGAATGTTATGCCTACAATAACATTGCTAAGTTATTTAAAGCCTAATTAATTATTATTTTTAATTTACTTTATTTTATTTTTTAAAATAATTAATAGGCCACAAAGGGCATTTTTGTAATATTTTATCTTGAACCTTGTAAGGGTGAACCCTATTTAAGGGGTAAGAGTAATGAGAAAAAATAAGCATTGATTTAGAGTAAACAAGGGTTTTGAGTTCTCCTCAACTAACTCAGGGGTGTGGTTCTCCTCAAAGAACCTAGGGTTTTTGTTACAATGTGGGACTCACGATGGTGCTCGAGCTAGTGGGACCCACCATGAGGACATGGGAAACTAAGAAGAGTCCTCACCCAAGCAAGCATGAGTTAAGGATTTAAGAAGCACAAGCTGAATTGAGTTAGAAGACTTGAAGATTAAGTGGGACCCACAAATATCTCACGAGCTGTCAACCTTATCAAGATGAGCTGGAAGATCATGAGGGACCCACAAGGATAAGGCCACAAGCTGGCCTTCTCCCTTATATTCCCTTGAATTAAGAAAGAGTCCTAGTTCAACTCATATTAGTCTTCTAGTAGATTGGTTTGGATAGACTTATCTTAGAGAGTTAGAGTTGGAATGTAATTAGGATTGAAAGGCTAATTGTATAAGGACTCTACCTCCTCCTCTACTTTACATACAGGAGTTGTAATTCGGAATTCATCAAGTTACACATCTCATTTTTGAGTTATTTTCTCCCTCTCTCTCTTTGTTTGGTGCAACCTCTTTTTGCTCTTTTATTTTTTCTTCTCTCTACCCGAGAATTCTTCTTCCCTTTTTGTCTTTTTCTTTCTTCTTTCTCTTGTTTGGAATTATGGAAAAGGGATCCTAAATTCAACAGGTATTAGAGCATTATATTTAGGATCCTTCGTCAAAGGAATGCTCTAGAGAAGTGATGATCAACACCACTCAAAGAAGGCTCTTTTATAAAGGAAGAACACAAGCCGAGAGATAAGTGTTCAAAATTATTTTTTTTCTTTTCACATTACTGTTTTTCGAATTTAGAAGATAATTCAAGGATGAATATGTGAATGCTTTCATCTTATTATATTATGGATATGCATGCCTCTCTATCTAGAAGGAGCTATCAAAACAATTTTGTCGGTTTGGAAATTCTGCTTAACGAGACCAGTCCATGATCAGATTATTTGAATTTTTTTTTTTGTGGGATAAGAGTTCCATGATATAGAAGATTGTTATTGAGTCTCTTATGAGTAGTATTAGAGAGAGAAAATCAGAATAATAATTTAGCATCAATGCTAAAATTCATACATCGAGTTGATTGAAGAAGTACTACTTGGTGTTATTATTAGATTTTTTTTTTTTTTTGAAGAAGAAGAGTCTATCATGGCTGAAGAAAATATAAATATGAAATGTGATATACTGAGAATTACCACCATACCCTTACGTGGGGTATCAAATTTTATGAGTTGGTCCAAATCGGTTTGGAGGTTCCTTATAACAAAAGACATACTTGGTCACCTCACCACCCGAGGACCACCTATTGATGAAGATGATATTTTTTACATGAAATGGCTGAAAAATGATACTTTGGTAATTAGTTGGTTAATAAATAGCATGGAAGAATATGTCTCCAATAATTTCATTCATCTTGACACTGCCAAACAAATTTGGGAGACATGTGCTAAACTATACTCATGCCCGAATACTCTACATAGACCCTATGATATTCTCCAAAGAATGTTGAATACTAAACAATGAAAAAATATCCATGAGTACTTGGCCAGCTTTAGAGGCTTTATTCAAGAGTGGAAGTTAGCTCAGCTTTCAACCACTGATATTTCTATCCAAGACAAACAGAAGGAAACCTTAATTACTGCTATTGGTCTTGCAAATATTAAACCTCATCTTGAGATTGCCAAGAGTCAACTTTTCGGTGTTTCTGCTGTCCCAAAGTTTGATGATGTGTGCACAACACTACTTCGTATTCCAGACACTTCTTCCTCCACTACTGACATATCATCCGCTATGTATTATGATAATAGAGGATCATCATCTAATCGTGGTTGAGGCCGAGGTAGAGGTTATAGAGGAGGCAGAGGAAGAGGTGGAAGGACTGGTGCTGGCAGAGCAGATGGGAAAGAATGTACTCCTTGTAAAAACTTGGCCACACTATAGATCAGTGCCGTTACAAGGCATGCACCTACTGTGGACAATATGGCCATTATAAAGAAATATGCTATAAAGCCAATGGACAGTCAGAATTGACAAGGACTAATCAAGCCTTTATAAGTGATATAAAAGAAGAACATCCCACAAAATTAGCAGCCCAAAAAAATATTACTGATGAAGAGTATGAGCTATTTTAAAAAATGAAGACAATGCTAGGTTCTTCTCCTAGTTCCTCCACAACTACTACTGCCACTACCGCTTCAGGTATGCTATCTGCCTCATCTTCATCCTGGATAATTGACTCAGGAGCCTCCGAGCATCTTACAAGTAACAAAAATTTATTACATTCTCTATCTCCGAGTCTTTCACACAAGTTTGTTACCATAGCTGACAGTTCTCAAACCAAAGTCCAAGCGAAAGGTTCCACTTTTGTCACCCCAACACTTCCGCTCATTGATATTATTTTCGTTCCTACTTTCCCTCTGAATCTATTATCTGTTAGTTAGCTGACAAAATATTTTAATTGCTCTCACCCACTTCATGTGTTTTTTAGGATCTTATAACGAAGCAGGTGATTGGTGGAGGCCATGAAAAAGGGGGGCTTTACTACTTGGATGTGCTGAAAATAAATATAGTTTCTACTACTAAAAAATGAGACACGGTTATGGCACAATCGGTTGGGACATCCATCTGCACAGTCTCTTCATTATATGTTTCCATCTCTTAAAGTAAGGTCAGAATTTCATTATGAGGTTTTTCAATTGAGTAAACATCAAAGGAGTACATACTCTCCGTGTCTAGAAGTCAAAAGTTTCACTCCATTTTCGTTAATTCATACTGATGCTTGTGGGGGATTGAGTGTTTCCAATATTTCTCAAGTAAAATATTTTCTTACATTTATTGATGATTTCATTGGCACAACTCGGTTGTTTATCTTTAAGGAGCGTTCTGAGATACCATTCATTTTTAAGTCATTTTATGCTATGGTACTCACATAATTTGGTCATAAATTAAAAATTCTTCGGTCTGATAATGCCAAAAAATATGTTTCCAAAGACCTTGATGTTATGCACCTAGCCAATACTACACAAAAGACCGGCCTATTAGGAGCGAAAGGCATAGGTACTTAACCCCAGGACCATAACAGTACACCCCCCATCCCAAGCCAACGCCTACGACAGCTGGGATTAACACACGCAACCGCTGGCCAGGATTAATTACATGTAGCTATAGGGATGCCCAAGATTAACACACGTAGATGCCCCACGTGGGAATCGAACTCGAGACGTACTGCCTACTTTGATACCAAATGTTAAGCACCTAGCCAATACTACCCAAAAGATCGACCTGTTAGGAGTAGAAGGCATAGATTCTTAACCCCAGGACCATAACACTTGACTCTTTTTGTCAAGAAAATTGCATTATCCATCAAACATCAGGCTCCTACACTCCTCAACAAAACGGTGTAGCTGAATTGAAAAATCATCATATTCTTGAGGTAGCTCGAGGTTTGTTATATGCCATTAAAGTTCCATACTTTTGTTGGCCTCATACAGTCCTTACGGCTTGCTTTCTTATAAATCATCTACCATCTACCGTTCTTGGTAATAAATCTCCTTACTCTAGATTATTACCAAATGGTGATCCATTTTCATTACCGTTAAAAGTCTTCGGATGTCAATGTTTTGTTCATAATTCATTACCTAAACATAGCAAACTTGATCCTAAATCTATCAAGTGTATCTTTTTTGGATACTCTCGCACACAAAAAGGTTATGTTTGTTATAGTCCTACTCTTCAAAGTTTTTTTGTGTCAAGGGATGTAACATTTTTTGAATACTCCTCATTTTTTTTATAACACTCCTCCTAGTCTGTCCTCAGTTCCAGGTTCCCCTTGACTAGTTGTGCCTCGTGATACAAAGATTATTCAACCCCCAAAACAAGTGGCCGACACCACACCTATCGAGTTAATAGATCCACCAGAGGTAAGTCCTTCATCATCAGTTATTTTTGGTCCTCAATATGATACTCGCCCTATTGCTATAAGGAAAGAACCTCGATCATGCCCTAGACCTTCTACTTCTCATCCTTTTCAAAATTTGTATCTCATCATCGCCTCTCACCTTTATGTTGTTAGTTTCTTTCTTCTATTTCCTCCATATTTATTCCATAGTCATATCAGGAGGCTCTACAACATCCAGGGTGGAAGGCAGTAATGGATGAAGAAATGAACGCTCTTCATGACAATCATACATGATCACTAGTTCCTCTTCCCACACGTAAAAAACCCGCTGGTTGCAAGTGGGTTTATACTATCTGGATGCGTCAATTGCACAACTAAAGGCTCGACTGGTTGCCAAAGGTTATACTCACGGTTATGGAATTGATTATGAAGAAACCTTCTCTCTAGTGGCAAAAATGAACTTGGTACGTATATTATTATCTCTGGCGGCCAATTCATCATGGCCAATATATCAACTTGATGTAAAAAATGCATTTCTTAATGGTGATATTAAAGAAAAAATTTACATGCAACAACCACCTAGATATGTGGTTGAGGGGGAGTCCGTATGCTGCCTTAAAAAATCTTTATATGGTCTAAAGCAGTCCCCTCGAGCATGGTTTGAGAAATTTAGTCAAGCCATCTTACGGGCCGACTTTCACAGATGCTTTGCAGATCACTTAGTATTTATTGAAAATACAACGAGAGGTAAGGTGATTTTGGCTGTATATGTTGATGATATTATTTTAACTGGGAAGGATTCCGAGGGCATTCAGAAAAGAAAAGGATAAAATATGTGTTGAATTTAAGACGAAGGATCTTGGACTACTCAAGTATTTTTTGGGTATTGAAGTATTACAATCCAGACATGGGATTGTGCTATCCAAAAGGAAGTATGCCCTTGATCTACTAGAAGAAATAAGAATGATGGGATGCAAACCAGAAGACACTCCTATGGATGCAAATACAAAATTATGTGGAGGCACTGGAAAAGATGTAGATATTGGGAAATATAAAAGACTAGTGGGACGACGTATTTACCTGTGTGTAACAAGGCCGGATATTTCATACGTAGTAAGTGTGGTAAGTCAATACATGCACAAGCCACAACTCTGTCATTGGCAAGCACTTGAAAGAATACTACGATATCTGAAAGTAGCTCCAGGAAGGGAGATTCTCTATAAAAACCATGGTCACTTCAACATCGAAGGATTCTCATATGCAGACTAGGCCGAATCCCCGGATGACAAAAAATCTACTTCAGGATTTTGTACGATGGTTGGAGGGAATTTGGGTACTTGGAAAAGCAAAAAGAAAAATGTAGTAGTACGGTCGAGTGCAAAAGCAGAATACAGAGCCATGACACATACTGTTAGTGAACTCGTATGGATAAAATCTCTTCTCACTGAATTGAGATTCTACAAAGAAGCTCCAATAGATCTTACTAGGACAATCAAGCAGCAATACACATTACATCGAATCCAGTCTTCCATGAAAGGACAAAGCATATTGAAGTGGATTGCCATTTTATACGAGAAAATTTCCAAGCCGGTTTCTTATCTTTGAAGCATATATCATCACAAAGTCAAGTTGCAGATATTCTTACCAAGCCGGTCACTCACAAGATTAAGTCTACCATATGCAGCAAGCTGGGCATTTATGATGTCTTCTCACCCCCAGCTTGAGGGGGAGTGTTACAATGTGGGACCCACCATGGTGCTCGAGCTGGTGGGACCCACCATGAGGACATGGGAAACTAAGAAGAGTCCTTACCCAAGCAAGCACGAGTTAAAGAATTAAGAAGCACAAGCTGAATTGAGTTAGAGGACTTGAAGATCAAGTGGGACCCAAAAATATCTCACGAGTTGTCAACCTTATCAAGATGAACTGGAAGATCATGAGGGACACACAAGGATAAGGCCACGAGCTGGCCTTCTCCCTTATATTCACGTGAATGAAGAAAGAGTCCTAGTTCAACTCATATTAGTCTTCTAGTAGAATGGTTTGGATTGACGTATCTTAGAGAGTTAGAGTTGGAATGTAATTAGGATTGAAATGTTAATTGTATAAGGACTCTACCTCCTCCTCTACTATAAATAGAGGAGTTGTAATTCAGAATTCATCAAATTATTGTTATGGACCAAATAGTGAGCCGAGTCAGGCTGAGATGCCATGGCTAAGTCAATTACCCTGGCTGAGTCATTTAAGTAGTCATTTAGTTTTTTTTTTTTTTTATGCTTTTTGGGTTTAAATATGCCTCAGGGGCATTTTTTTTAATTTTTGCCTAAACTCTTGTTGGCGTGAACTATTTGTATGCATCATAAGGTAATGAATGGAAAAGAAATTTCAGTAGGTTAAATAGTAGATTAAATGAGGCCAGGTTCTCCCTCTCACGAGGCCTAAGGGGAGCTCCTTCAAATGCTCAAAACCTCACAGCGATCCTTCCTATTTATCGTCTTCCTCATTGTGTTAGATCCGGGCATACCATCTGGCATCAGAGCGGGAACACGATGAGCCAAGAAGAATGGATGGCGATGGAAAGAGAAATGTCCTTCCATGAGTGGAGGTAGGCAAACAGAGAAATGGAAAGAGTGTGGGCAAGAACACCTCTCTTCCAGATTAGGGAGAGAATACGGGAATGGAGTGCAGATTACACCAAAAAAATTTTTGCTAAGGAAGAAACTGGCTCTATCTCTCCCTCGGACAGGCAGGAGACCCAAAAATGGATGTCGGTGGTCAAAAACTTCAGCGAGCGCACCGTCTCTCCAGCGGCGGTGACATTCGACATCGGGGACTCCGCTATTCCGCAATCAGAAGGGTATTCAGCACCACCTTCGTCGGTCCCGGCTAATTTGGGTTTGACCTCCCAAATTCCCTTCTCACGAACAGTAGAAATTCTTCCTGCACCACAGAAGGACGCATTCAACCTTTCTTTTGTTCGTCCTTTCAAACAGACATGCTGGACATCCGCGAGCTCATTGTATTGGAAATGCTTTTCGACCTTCCAAAATCCGACGACAGAGACCCTGCACATCAAAACTCGCAGTCATTCTCAAGTATGAAATCTGCCTCACCACTTCAGAAATCCGCCGGCTGGAACTCTGATTTTGGGAGAGCGGGAGGGTCTTCTGCCCCCAACGGTTCGACCTCCCAAAACCCCTCCTCACGACTAGCAGAATGCCTTCCGACGATTCTTCCAACCAGGGTGTGTTTTTGAGAGCTCTCTGTCTCGAAAAATCCCCAAGCGGCGAAGCCCACAAGGGCTGGTCTTTGCCACCGGACACGAAGGCGGCTCCATCGGCGCCATCGGAAGCAAGTCTGGTGGGATTTAACTTCCGGCCACCACCTACCCCTCCCATTCTAGCTCTTGGCAGTCCCGCAGGGAACCCACTTCAACGTCATTTGGGGTAAGCCTCTGAAACGCCAATGAATTTTCTGTCTCAACGGTTTTTCCATGGGGGTGAAGGGGCTGAGCAACGCTGCTCAAATTTTTGGCCGGGAGGTTCTCTGTTCCGGGAGGCAAAGAAACCGTACCATTTTGGTTCAATTATGGCGGGTGTGTATGACTTCTGAGAGGGATTTTTTCTGGGGACGTCGGGAACGGTTGCCATAATTGCTGATATGGGTGCTGCACATTTGAAGCACAAATTTGGTGGGTATGGAAACATACCCAGCGCTATAGTACTGGGGGAAGGAGATGGGAAATTCCAATGTTTTGGATTTGTTAATTTTGAGCATGCAGCAGAGGCTTCTCTTATCGTTGAAGATCTTCATGACATACAAATTGATGCCAAGGAGTTGTATTTTGGGATGGCTCAGAGGAAACTAGAAAGGGAGAGGTTCCAAGCGGTAAACCTGTACTGGAAGAACCTGATTCATAGCACAAATGACGAGCAGTTGCACGAATTGGTTTCTGAGTTTGGTCTAATTGCTTCACGCAAGGTTTTTGTAGTGAACTTGATAAATGTGTTGCGTGGTCTATATGCTCTCTTAACTGGTAGTTCTAACAGCCTTGCTGTGATTGGAGATTCACATGATAGTCATTTAAATTTGTCAATTCTTGGTTCTCCAAAGTATGGAGATAGATTTATTGATTCTGCACAGCAGGCTATTGCCAGTGGGGTTATGGTTTATGTGAACCTTGATTGGACAACAACAATGCCCCACCGGGTAAAGTATGCGTTGTGGACCCATAGCAATGATTAGAGTGGGTCTCAGTGTGACATGTTGATGCCAATTGGGAAGCATGCAGAAGTATGCAGTCGAGCTCAACCTACTCTTGGGTATGTGGAGCAAGCGGAATCAGTGCTACATGTTTCTGCTATTAGAAGTGCCTCAGTTGAGACAACAGAAATAAAGTCTAGTTCTGTACACGATGTCTTTTACTATCCTGGGTCATGGATCGAGTAACACGGCTTGGAACTTGAGACTCCAACACTCAGAATTTAAGCTCACTTCACGTCAAGGGTTTGTATATGAGTCTTTCTCTTTGACCAGTGCTCAGCCAGGAGGAAAGCTCCTCTTTTGATGGTCCTAACGAGTTGCTATGATAGGTAGGATACCCGACAACAACGCTGAGCTTTCTAGAGCAAGCTGCTCTCTTTTCTTGCTCACGGCAAAGAGGATTTGGCCCTCTTTGTTGCTCCTCTAGCTAAGAGCGCATTTATTCTTTCTGAATTAACTTGAAACATGATTTTGGGATAGATTATTACCTCTTCTTTGTTGTTGTGATCAGCTCCCATGTTGCACCAGATTGCTCAAGATCTGAGGATGAAGATCCTCAGTTTTCTGTCGATAAGGGAGGAATTGAGGCCCGTCTTGCTGTTGCTGCCGAGAAGGAGGACAGACCTCCTCTTTGGGCTAAAAAAAGGGGCAGGAAGCTCCTCTTCTTAGTATGGATGATGATGGATGAAGTTGGGTGAAGATGGATGGCAATGGAGGATGAAGGATAAGTTGGATTTTTGGAGTAAACCCTAAACTCGAGATCAAGAGGTGATCTCAACCTGTTTACACTAGGTTATTCTAAAATCTCAAAGCTTACCTATTTTATTCATTCTTTTCCCTTAAATAGATCACGTCATAGAGTTTTAGGGTTAGGGTTACAATAATTCCCCATAATGCCCCTACATATAAAAGTAATTAGAAATAACTCCTACTTAAAAATAATATAAGAAATAAATCTTACTCAAAGTAATATAAGAAATAAATCCTATTGAGTGAGTTGTTGTTGCCTCCTTCGTTGTGTGACTCGGTGTGCTATTGAGTCCACAACATCTGCTTCCCCATGGAGAAAGAGCTTGTCCTCAAGCTCAAAAGCTAGGTAGACCTTTTTGAAGATGTCGACACATTCCCATGTGGCAGCATTGGGGTCAGTGTCCGTCCACTGAACGAGAATCTCCCAATGGTAATTGGTCAGCCACGCGCGTAACACTGCAGCTGGGTTAAGAATAACCTCGCCATGATCAACCTGTGGTAGGAATGGAGCGGATGTAGGCTGCACCCCGGAATGTGGCTTCAAAAGAGAGACATGAAACACATCATGAATTTTGGCCATGTCCGGTAATTTGAGTTGATAGGCGATTGGTCCCACGCGTCGAAGAATGGGAAATGGCCCGAAAAATCGGGGAGAGAGCTTATGACGTGGAGGTCCCGCAAGAGACTGCTAATGGTAGGGTTGGAGCTATAGCCACACATACTCCCCAACCTCAAAGACCTCACAATGGCCTTTGTCGTAGACATCCTTCTTCCGAGCTTGGGCGCATCGTAACCGTTCTGTGATATTCTATAGCAGCAGATCCCGGTCCATGAGTGCCTGATCAATCGTGTCCACACGGGTGGACCCTGGGTTGTACGAGAGAAGGCGAGGTGGATCCCGGCCTTATATAACCCGAAAAGGAGTGGATTACAAAGCAGAGTGGAACGAAGTGTTGTAATAGTATTCGGCCCACGGAAGTCATTGAACCCATTGTCGCGGACGATCACCCACCAAACACCGTAGATACATCTCGATGGTGCGGTTCACCACCTCTGTCTGCCCGTCTGTCTGTGGATGATATGCGGAGGAGAACTTCAATTTAGTCCCGCTCAAGCGAAAAAGTTTCCGCCAAAAGGTGCTCATAAAAACTGCATCTCTGTCACTCACAATGGATTCTGGAATGTCATGTAAGCGGACTATCTACTCCAGGAAAGTCTGAGCAACCCGTGTTGCTATATAAGGATGAGCCAGCAGTATAAAATGTTCGTACTTGGAAAATCTATCAACCACCACGAAAAGTATGGATCTTTCGGAGGACAGGGGTAGACCTTCCACAAAATCCATTGAAATGTCGGCCCAAACTTGCGTAGGAAGGGCCAGAGGCTGGAGAAGACCGGCTGGACTCAAGTGTTCGGCTTTGTTGTGCTGGTAGACTTGACAGTCACCCACATAAGTCGCAATAGAGGGTTTCATGGCTTTCCAGTAAAAATTAGCTCGAATTCTGTGCAAGGTCTTCTATATCCCCTCGTGTGTACTGTCATGGTAGGCCAAGAGAATAGCTGGAATCAACTCGGACTCAGGTGGAAGGAATAGCCGTTGCTTGTAATAAATAAGTGAA
Source organism: Aristolochia californica (assembly GCF_029961685.1). Classification (NCBI taxonomy): domain Eukaryota; kingdom Viridiplantae; phylum Streptophyta; class Magnoliopsida; order Piperales; family Aristolochiaceae; genus Aristolochia; species Aristolochia californica. The sequence goes on from NW_027181837.1 coordinate 11,457,192, forward strand.
TCCTGGATGGACCACTTCGAATTCATTGTCCCTCCCAAAATCTTCTGATGCAGTTCCTGTAGTGCAGGGTCAGTGGCATATGTGTCTCTCACCAAGTCCAGAATGAGACATCTCGGTTGGCTGATCGAATAGACCAACTGCTGATCCTCAAAACACCGTGACAAGGCATATGCCGCCTTATTTAATCTCCCCGCACGATATTCCACCGAGAAGTCAAACCCCAACAACTTACTGATCCAGTGCTGCTATGGCGACATCGTCGAACACTGTTCTAGTAGGAATTTAAGGCTGTAGTGATCCATGCGTATGAGAAAAGCCCGGCCCCAGAGATAAGGCCTCCAATGTTGGACCGCCTTGGCCAACCCAATCAATTCGCGCTCATAGGCTGCTATCTTGTGATGACGGATTGCCAACTATTTGCTAAAATACGCAATAGGATGGCCCGGCTGCTGTAAAACGGCCCCAATACCCACGCCCAAAGCGTCACACTCTACCACAAATAATTCATCAAAGTTGGGAAGTTGAAATACTGGCGCAGATGCGAGGGCAGATTTGAGTGCCACAAACGACTTGGTGGCCTCCTCATTCCAAATAAAGGAATTTTTCTTGAGTAGACTGGTCAATGGTGCTACCACTGGCCCATAGTTCTGAATATATTTGCGGTAGTAGCCTGCAAGACCCAAAAAACCTCGTAATGCAGACAGGACTGTGGTTGCGGCCACTCATGAATAGCTCGGATCTTCTTGGGATCCATCGTAACCCCTCATGTGAGATAATATTTCCCAGATACCCCACATGTGAAGCCGCAAAAGAACACTTGGAATGTTTCAAATAGAGCTGATGTGCTCGTAAAAAATCGAAAATAGTCCTCAAGTGTGCCAAGTGCTCCTCAAACAACTTGCTATATATCAAAATATCATTGAAAAATACAAGAACAAATTTTCGAAGATAGGGGCTAAATACCTCATTCATCAAAGCTTGAAAAGTGGAGGGTGCATTGGATAACCCGAACGACATGATGACAAACTCAAAGTGGCCATGGTGCGTGCGGAACGCCGTCTTCTCGATATCAGAGGGGTGCATCCGGACCTGATGGTATCCCGAACGGAGGTCGAGTTTAGTGAATAACCACGACCCATGTAACTCATCCAGGAGCTCATCCACTACCGGAATCAAAAACTTGTCTTTTACTGTCTGCATGTTCAACTCCTGATAATCCACGCAAAACCTCCATGTCCCATCATGTTTCCTCACAAATAAGATGGGTGAAGAGAACGAGGAGTGATTGGGATGAATAAGATCATGTTTCAACATCTCCTGGCACAAACGTTCTATCTCGTCCTTCTGAAGGTGTGGGTAACGGTACGGTCGCACGACCACTACCTCAGATCCTGGTTTCAGATAGATCCTGTGGTCATAGTGCCTCAGGGGAGGCAAACTCGAAGGCTCCTGAAAGAGGTCAGAGAACTCCTCAACGGGACCCTCACTAGTACTGTCAGGTTGTTCCTGTGTCTGCAAAGTGTGCATGCGATGGGCCCTGTAAGAGCACCTGACTCCCGGCCAAATCAAAGCTCATGGTTAAGGCCGAAAAGTCCCATAGAATGGGCCCCAACGTTTGTAACCATTTAATGCCTAATACCATATCATATCCCGCCAGGGGAGTAACAAAAATTTCAGAATTAAATGAAGTAGAGCCAATGGAAAAAGTTATCGCCTTACTAATCCCATAGCTAGGAACCTTCTCACCATTGGCCACTGAGACGGTGGCTGTCGGATGAGTGTGTATCTGGAGCTAGAGATGTTGTGCGGTTGTCAAACTCAAAAAATTGTGTGTACTCCCCGAGTCGACTAGTCCCACCAGTTCTTGGCCGATGACATGAACTCGGACTTGCATTGTATTAGGCGATTTCTGGCCAGTAATAGCATGCAAGGATATCTCCAGTGGTTCCTCCTCGATAATATCCTTTGGCTCATCTGGATCCTTTGAATCCTCCACTTCAAGCCAAAATAATCGTTTACATTGGTGTCCTACCCGATACTGCTCATCACATTTATAACATAAATTTTTGGACCGCCTTTCTGCCATCTCCGCACTCATTAATTTTTTTATAAAGCTTGGTAGAGGATTACCAGGGCGGGGATCGGCTACGTGAGTCGTAGTCAGAGTGTGTCTGGATGGGGCTGCTGGAGATGCTCCCTGAGATGAAGTATAGCGGTGCCCTTGCCACGTGGAGGAAGTGTTCCTCTCACTCGACCAACCCGGCTTACATTGTTGCAAATGTTGTCGTTGTTCCATTGCTCGTGCCATATTCATTGCACGAGCTAAATCCGTAGGCATAAGGAGTTCTACCTCTAGCCGTAAATACTCATTGAGACCCGTTGTGAATAGGGAGACCTGCTGGTCAACCAATACCCTCTCACCAGCACGAGCCAACTTTTCCTGGAACAATTTTTTAAATTGTTCCACCGAACTAGTTTGTCGCAATAGGACTAACTCTCCCAGGGGGTTGCTGTTGGCGGGAGAGCCAAATCTAACTGTGCATAGATTTTTAAATTCTCCCCAAGTCATCCCTGGTCTCTCTTTCTCTACTTGAGTAACCTATAACATAGCTACATCTGTCATATGGAATGAGGCCAGTTGCACCTTATCCCATTCAGTAGTCCCTTGGTTAAAAAAAAAACTTTGACATCTATGCAACCAAATTGAGGGATCAACTGAACCATTGAAAGAGGGAAACTCTAACTTGGTGTACCTTGGAACTGTGCCTCCATGTTGGGGTCCTTGGACAATAATGCGCCCAGACCATTGCTCATCTCTTCTGTGATATGGTTGAGCAACCTCTCTCACCTCTGGACTCTGATGTATCTCTGCCCTCAACTCCGTTAGCATGTTGATGACTCGGCTATTGCTTCTTCCAAACTACAAACCTTCCCCAACACTGGTTGTGCTATTTCAAGGCTATCTTCTATCTTTTGTATCCTGATTTGGATTTCGTCATTGCTGATATTATCCCCCATGTTACCTTGCTCTGATCCCAAGTTGTTACGGTCCCGGTTCATGGATTGAGTAACATGGCGTGGAACTTGAGACTCCAACACTCAAAATTTAAGCTCACTTTACATCAAGGGTCTGTATATGAGTCTTTCTCTTTGACTAGTGCTCGTCCAGGAGGAAAGCTCCTCTTTTGATGGTCCTATCTAGTTGTTGTGATGGGTACCCCACAGCAACGCTGAGCTTGCTAGAGCAAGCTACTCTCTTTTCTTGCTCACGGAAAAGAAGGTTTGGCCTTCTTTGTTTCTTCTCTAGCTAAGAGTGCAATTCTTCTTTCTGAATTAACTTGAAACACGATTTTGGGCTAGATTATTACCTCTTCTTTGCTGTTGTGATCAGCTCCCACGTTGCACCAGGATTACTCCAGATCTGAGGATGAAGATGCTCACTTTTCTGCTCGATGAAGGAGGAATTAAGGCCCCTCTTGCTGCTACTGCCGAGAAGGAGGACAAACCTCCTCTTTGGGCTCGGAAAAGGGGCAGAAAGTTCCTCTTCTTAGTATAGATGATGATGGATGAAGTTGGGTGAAGATGGATGGCAATGGATGATGAAGGATAGGTTGGATTTTTTGAGTAAACCCTAAACTCGAGATCAAGAGGTGATCTCAACCTGTTTACACTAGGTTATTCTAAAATCTCAAAGCTTACCTATTTCATTCATTCATTTCCCTTAAATAGATCACGTCATGGAGTTTTAGGGTTAGGGTTACAATAATTCCCCATAATGCCCCTACATATAAAAGTAATTAGAAATAACTTATACTTAAAACAATATAAGAAATAAATCCTACTCAAAGTAATATACGAAATAAATCCTATTGAGTGATTTGTTGTTGCCTCCTTCGTTGTGTGACTCGGTGTGTTATTGAGTCCACAACAATGTCAACCCTGCAGTAGAACCTGGAATTGAATTTGGCAAAAAAAAAAAAAATTCTTAAGTTCGAGTGCACAGATGTTGTTGCCTATGGTGAAGGTTTGCCAATTTGCTCTATTATTGAGGTGAACTCTAGGGTTGAAGTTTTGACAACTGATCAGGCTCTGCAATTTTCTACAACACCGAAAGGAGAACCACTGGAGGCTCCCATACGACATGTCGAAGAGTACACTGATATAATTGTCCTAATGCACTTTGACAGTGGTGTTGTCCAAAGAGCTGCATCAACAACAGGTTTTCCTGGGGATGGTCAAGACCAGGACCCTCCCTAGGTTCTGTGGGCTGTTTTTAAATCTAGTGATGGCCTGAAAAATGAAATTGCAGAGGCAGTTGAATCTGTTTACAACCAGTTATCAAACCCAAAGGGGAAGGAACCAGTTGAAGACTTATTGTTGCCCAACAATCAACAGTCTGATGATACAGACTGTCATGGATCTCTTACAGTTTCTCCTCACACGAAGAATCCGTGTTCTGGTGGTGAGCCCAGTGAACCACCTGGCTTTTCTCTCAGCAACCATCACGAAGCACATAGTCGTTGGGGACAACACACGGAGTCTGCCCAGGTGACTAAACACAGTGACGAGTATAAGGATGATCACCCGGTCTCCACAGCCATGTCACCTGGCTTTGCACCCGCTGCATTGCATGGTACTGACATAAGAGAGATTTGTAGTGATGAGGTTCCTGACATGCCTCTGGGTTTTGGTTGACAAGACCATTTCATCATCCAAAAAAAAAATTTGTTTTTTTTTTTTCAGGTGGAACCTACGACTCACGGAGCAAACCAGGGGAGGATACATTTCGGCAGGCATACTCTACTTCGAGCTCGAGGACAAGCTCATTCTCTAGGAGGGATGAGATGTTATGGACCAAATAGTGTGCCGAGTCAGGCTGAGACACCATGGTTGAGTCAATTACCCTAACTGAGTCAATTAATTAGTCATTTAGTTTATTTTCTGTTTTATGCCTTTTGGGTTTAAATATGCCTCAGGGCATTTTTGTAATTTTTGCCTAAACTCTTAAGGTAATGAATGTAAAAGAAATTTCAGTAGGTTAAACAGTAGATTAAACGAGGTCAGTTCTCCCTCTCATGAGGCCTAAGGGGAGCTCCTTCAAAAGCCCAAAAGCTCACTGCGATCCTTCCTATGCATCGTCTTCCTCCCTATGTTAGATCCGGGAATACCGGTTACACATCTCATTCTCGAGTTACTTTTTCTCTCTCTCTCTTTGCTTGGTGCAACCTCTCTTTACTCTTTTATTTTTTCTTCTCTCTACCCGAGAGTTCTTCTTCCCTTTTTGTCTTTTTGTCTTCTTTCTCTTGCTCGGAATTATGGAAAAGGGATCCTAAATTCAATAGTTTTCAAGCTTTCTATCAGCTTGATTTTCATCTTTCTTTTCGTTTTCCCTAGGAATTGTTGTGTCAGATCCAAGACCGTAACAACTGATATTAGAGCCAGGTAACATGGGGAAGACCAGAAAGAGTGAGCTGTTAGAGGGCAGATTACGGTCATAGAGGCAGAGGCAAAAAACGAGACGAGGTTCACTCAGATCTCGCAACAGTCGGATCAAATTCCAATTCTTAACTAGAAACTCGACAGACTTACAATGGGAAATACGAATGGGAGCCAGGCGTGATCGAATTTTTGTGGAAGGAGTTAGGAAATAAGAAATCGGGGACACTGAAAATCTTCGAGTAGAGAAGTCCAGCGCAAAAATCCCAAGCATGGAAATGGGACCGAGAAAATCCGAAATCAAAAGACCCTGCTCACGGCAAGCAAAACTCCATCCCGAACAGGAGACGGAAAAATTTCCAGCGACTCTTCCGACCAGCAAACGTTTCTTAGATACGCCTCTCACGGGAAGGGCTGATTTGGGTTCCGCATCAACAACCCCCTTCTCACGGGAAGCAAAACGCCTCTCAGACCATGAGACAGAAAATCCCCAAGCGGAGAAGCCCCGAAGGGCTAATGTTCGCCATCAGAAAAAAGTGAGGCTTCGTCGGAAAAAGGTCCGGTTGGGACTCTCATGCTCACTCTCGGTCTTGGCAACATAGCGGGAACCCGACTTTAACAAAATTTGGGGTAAGATCCTGAGATGAATTTCTCCAAATTTCGTTTTCTCCTTTCTCAAATCCCCCGATGTTTTACAAAATACCTCTCTAATGGCGTTGGGATTGTTCCGTGAAGCAGAGCAACAAAGAGATTACTCCAATTTTGACAAAATTCAGGTTTTTCTGTTTACAATGCGAGATGGAAACTTTTTGGGTTTTCTGGAAATGGTAGAGAATATGCTATGGGTGATGATTTTTATTATGGTTAATGAGAACAGAACCTGTGCGTTTGTTCTTTTTCATTTTTCCAGCAGTAACAGTCAATCTGAAAACTGTGTTTAATTTTCTGGGTCCCATGTATGCTGCTCGGCCACTGATAGTGGCAATTCTTCAATCAGGCGTGAGTTCTAGAAATGGGAGGGTAGCCAACGTGAGTAATAATGGGGAGACTGTTAGAATGAACCGACTGACGAAATTTCAAATTTCTGCTGCTGTTGCAGTGCAGACGGGCACAACAGCAGACAGTTAAAACTTTTAGAAAGTATGCAGATGAGCAAAACCTGAAATATGTAGAGAATAAAAGGGATCGTATAAAATTACACGATTTCAAATCCACCGACCTGTTTCTACCAAAAGCAAACACTGCAGGTCTTGGTTTTGAATCTGCAACTTTTGGGTCCAGTGCATTGATTCATGGGTATGCAAACTTGGGTTGGACAGGAGAGACACTTCCAATTACTGTTGGTTGTTTAGATGCTTGCAATTATTGCAAGACAAAGCAGGCCTTGATGTATATAGCAGTCACTTTATAAAAATTCAAATTCTGTTCCAAACATTTTAGCAGTGGGGCTTGTGTGCAGAAGATGAAAACTGACAGTAAGAATTTTGAAGAAGCTGAGCAGAATGAAACAGGTGCTGTTAATTCTGGAAATCTGGATGTGTATGCAAAGTGTGGGATGGCTACAGTCAATTTTTTTTTGTTGCTGTTGTTGCAGTGCAGATATATGTTGGCATGCTCAGTGGGATACATGACGACTGAGTGGATGACAACTTTTAAATTTGCTGCTGCTGTGACAGTGCAGAACGGGGCACCACAGCAGAAAATAAAAACCGATAGAAAGGATGAAGATAATGTTTATACATTATGTATGCAGAATGATGGGACTGTGACAGTCCTGAATTTAGAAGTAGCAGTGGCAAGAGATGCAAAGCTCAAATGCAGGACTTATGAAACAAAATTATCTGTTGTTGTGGGAAATAAATATAGTCCTATGCTGGATGTTGCTGATTCTTGCCACACAGGGACAGCAATAAATGTAATCGGGGTTCTTGCTGCAGGTGCCATTCTTGGACCTGTTTACACTGACAAATGGGTTCAATTCTGCATAACAAGGAATAGGTTGGAATTGACTGATAATCTATGCACTACCTTTCTGAATTTATATGCAAAATGTGAATTGCTAGATAACTCTTTGGTTGTAATTGAGCAGCTGCTCCAGAATTTTTTTTTGTCTTTGACAGCCTTAGTTCTGGGTTTCGATAGTAATGGATCCCATAGAGGAAGCTGCTGGTTTTGCAGCACATGGGTTATGCAGAGAGTCACTAGAAATGTTTGGTAAAATGAAAACTCATACCGTTGGACTAGATGAGATCACTTACCTGTGTCTGTTCAGTGCTTATGCTCATGGTAAGTACAGCATGCTGGCCAATGTGAAGAACTTGGACTGGCTCCAACAACACAAAACTGTGACTTCAGGGTGGCTGTTCTCAGTACATCGGGGTTAGCACATAACAGGCCACCTGAAGAGGCTCATGGGTTCTTCAAAAAAATGATGTCTATTGTGCCAGTGCAGAAAACAGTGCTGCCAGACAGCCAAGAAAACAGTGTTGCTGTGGCAGTGCAGAAAACAGTGCTGCAAAACATTATTCAACATGATATACCAATTCTATTTTTTGGTGGTGCTCAACATTCTGTTGTCCACCATGTCTTGCAGTTGGGTTTGAAGCTCCTTATTCCTAAGCAGATAAATGACATAGAGAGAATGGTTGGGGTAAGTGTTGGGATCTTCCCGGGCCATGGATCTCGTCACCCTTTTTCCTTCTCTTTCCTCTAGATTTGCTATTGACGTGGAAGGAGTTTTCGGTGTTTAGAACGTGGAATGGTGAAAGCGAATTGAGCCTTGAAGGAGGCTCGACCTAGACCTTAGGAGGGAGAATCCGACCTCTAACTTTCTACTTGATTCAATGCTTAATTCTTCATTAAGCCCTTCTCCCCTATAAATAGGATTAGGGACGGAATGACAAACCTGACCCATGGGTCACTCAGTTCACGGAAATTACAATCAAACCAATCCGAACCAAAACCAACATACATAAAAAGGAAAATTCCATAATTTAATTTCTACGCCTGATTATTACCTGGGATGCTATGGAGTTCATAACATCACCCCCCCTCCTGGAGAAAGAGTTTGTCCTCAAGCTCCCCTCCTAGAGAAAGAGCTTGTCCTCAAGCTTGAAGGTGGGGTAGAGAACTCAAAAGGACACCAGGGACTCCCAGGTAGTGTCAATGGGGTTTGTCTCAGCCCACTGCATGAGAATCTCCCAGTCGCCCTGAATGCGGCGAGCTTGCAACACCTGAGCTAGAGTAGAAAGTACCCGACCCTCTTGCAGCGGTGGCAAAGGTGTGTGTAGGAATGGAGAGTCGCCATTGAAGGCCTTCAATTGCGATACATGAAAAACATTGTGGAGCTTAACATCTGGGGGGTAGTTGCAAGCGGTAGGCTATTGTGCCAATGAGGTCCAGTACTTGAAAGGGCCCATAAAATTTAGGGGATAATTTGTGAGGCTTTGAGATCGTGAGGGATAGTTGCCGGTAGTGTTAGAGACGAAGCCACACATAATCCCCTGGAGAGAAGACCACTTCCCGATGTTTTTTTATCAAAAGAGTGTTTCATTGCTTGTTGGGCTGCTTGGAGGTGAGTGCGCACCTAATTGAGCATATCGTCCCTTTCTGCTGGGGCCTAGTCCAGAGTGGCCACCTTGGAAGAACCGGGTTCATACGATAAGAGCCGGGGTGGATCACGACTATACACTACCTTGAAAGGAGTTGTGCCAAGAGCGCTATAGTAGGAAGTATTATAACAAAATTTTGCCCATGTCAGGCACTTAACCCACCGTTTAGGCGAGTCTCCCACAAAACAACGGAGGTACATCTCAATAGTTCTATTGACGACTTCTGTCTGGCCATCGATCTGCGGGTGGTTGGCAGAAGAGAAAGCCAACTTGGTGTCTTGCAGTTTGAAGAGTTCCTTCCAAAAAGTACAGGTGAAGATGGCGTCTCTATCACTAGTAATGGATGCATGCACCCCATGTAATCGAACAATATAATCCATGAAGAGCTAGGCGATGTGAGCTACTGTGTAGGGATGCGCCAGATGTGAGCTACTGTGTAGGTACTGGCTGTGGGCCAAGCATTCCTGAAAGTGCTTTTGGTACAATTCAATAGCTCCCGTCTATTTTAAATTCACCAAATCACCCAAAGGATTGCTACAAGTGGGAGGACCAAACCTCAACATACAAGATTGTTTAAATAAATCCCAATCCTAAACCATACGTTCATTCTTAAACTGGTGGAACCATAGAAGCGCTTCATCGAGCAAATGGAATGCGGCTAACTAGACCCGGTCATCCGTAGGTGTTCTTTGATTGTAAAAGAACTGGTCACATCAATGTAACTAGATCAAGGGGTCTGTAGACCCATCAAATGTTGAAAAATCCAATTTAACATATGGTACCGAATTAGGGGCAGGTGCATGGGGTCCCATTGTGGGATGTGGGGGGTGCAATTGTGGTGGGGGTGATGGCGGGTGGTGATGGTGGTGCTCGGCTAAAGGAGTGTAGTTTCCAGGCGGCGGCAGCCCTCGAACCACACCTTCATCCAGTCACCGAAGGATTTGCTAGACGAAATCATTCAAGGCTGCCATTGCCAATTGAAGGTTAGCAGTGTTCTAGCGATTATCGTTGATGGCTTGATTTTGTCTCTCTGCCCTTTGACGTTGTTCCTCTATAAGTTGATGCAAATCCTCTGGGGAAGAGGAATCCCCAAGGGTGGACCTGTCTGATACCAAGATGTTGGGATCTTCCTGGGCCATGGATCTCGTCACCCTTCTTCCTTCTCTTCCCTCCAGATTTGCTCTTGATGTGGGAGGTGTTAGGGACTCCATAGCATCACGAGTTATCCACAGGCATAGGAATTAAATTATGTCAATTTACTTTTAATGTAATTTCATTTGGTTTGGTTTGGTTTGGTTTAGTTTGGTTTGGTTTGGTTTAGATGTAATGTGGCGTGAACCACTTTACCCATAGGTCTACTTTGTAATTCCGTCTTCAACCCTATTTAGGGGGACATCAAGGTGAAGGGAAAGCAAGTATTGAGAAAATTAGAATTAAACAGGCCAGATTCTCCCTCAGAGGTCCAGGTCGAGCTTCCTTCAAAGCTCAATCATTCCATTCCGAATTCCATCATTCCACGTTCAAGAAACAAGAATCCTCTTCCAGCGTCAAGATTCAATATGGAGGGAAGAGAGGAAGAAGGGTGACTCGATCCATGGCTCGGGAAGAACCTAACATCTTGGTATCAGACAAGTCCACCCTTGGGGATTCCTCTTCCCCTGAGGATTTGAGGCAATTAGTTGAAGATAATCGCCAGAGGACAGACCTTCAGGCTCAATCCCTGGAAGAGGTGCATCAGACAACATCTGACATGCGTGAGGCCATAAAATCCATGGATATCGCCATCCAAGCTCTCCTTCGGCAACAAGATGACAATGGTACACGAGCACAACCGCCGATAACCTACTCTCCACTGGCCGACCACCATCAATACCACCCACCACCTCCTCCACCATCACCAATGCGTCATCACAATCCCCATCTGGGGCCTGCCGCTCAGGGACCAAATACGGTTCCCAGGTATTTAAAACTAGACTTTCCTACATATGATGGGTCTAAGGACCCCTTGATTTGGCTAACCAAGTGTGATCAATTCTTTTATTATCAAAAAACACCTGCGGATGAGAAAGTTTATTTGGCCGCCTACCACATGCTCGATGAAGCGCTTCTTTGGTACCACCAATTCCGAAATGACCAATGGGTTCAGGATTGGGCAACCTTTAGACAATCATGCATGATGAGGTTTGATCCTCTAGCTAGTAGCAATCCATTGGGCGAATTAATCAATTATAAGCAAACTGGATCACTAGAGGTATATCAAAAGACCTTCCAGGAACGGTTGGCCCGCGCTAATGAGTTTGTCAGTCACACACAGTATGTTCATATTTTTTACTGTTGGTTTGACAAAAGCTCTACAACTGGAAGTTGAATTACATGGTCATACAGATTTGGACCATGTTATGAATTTAGCCAGGTCAATTGAGCATAAGTAGTGTGTGCTAAAGGATTCACTGGTCAGAAAACCAGCTTGGCCAAGGAGGCACAATGCCACTGCGCCAACCCCTTATTATGGACCTCCACGTTCTGGAGCCAGTGCAGCACCACGCTCGGACAACTAACTCGACTCCACTTGTCCTTACTTCAAAAAACTGAACAGACAGGAGATGGATTAGAGAAATCCGAAGGGCCTTTGTTTTAATTGTGATGAACAGTATGTACAAGGTCACTTATGCAAAAGATTATTCAGTATATGTCTATGGGAGGATGGTGAAGACATACTACCAGAGGAGGAGATTGTGGAAACAGACCAAGAGGGTCCAGAGATTTCCCTTCATGGCATGACTGGTCTGCGTAGTTCCAGTACTATGCAGGTTAAAGCCCAGTTACATCATCTACAGTTACTTGCTTTAGTTGACTCTGGCAGTACACATAATTTCATCAGTCAGCCAGCGGCAGAACAACTTGGGTTAGTAGTCCAGCAATAGACTGGCCTTTCTGTATCAGTAGCCAATGGGGCTAAAATTACCAGTGTGGGCATCTCTCCAGCCACACACTTTGATATAGAGGGACATGCATTTATTGCATATTTCCTGGTGATTCCACTGTCCGGCTTTGATTTGGTACTGGGAATTAAATGGCTACAACTGATGGGGCCAATATTATGGGATTTTCAGGCTTTGACCATCATTTACAGAAGGCCATCGCCAGATTACATTGCATGGCACACAAGCACTAGTGCCCTGCGCACTTCAGGTTGTTCAGGTCCAGAGCACGGACAATTGTAAGTTATCTCAATTACTTACAGACTTTGAGGATATCTTTCAGGAACCTACTGCTCTACCACCAATTAGGCATTGTGATCACCGTATCCGTTTGAAAACGGGCACTTAACCTGTAGTGGTGAGTCCTTATCGTTACCCCCACTTACAGAAGGATGAGATTGAAAGGCAGTGCCAAAAGATGCTAGCCTAGGGGATTATTTAGCCCAACAGGTCTCCTTTTTCCTCACCGGTATTACTGGTCCGCAAGCATGATAAGTCGTGGAGGTTTTGTGTGGATTACATGCAACTCAATGCGCATACGATTAAAGATAAATTTCCCATCCCAGTGGTGGACAAGTTGCTAGATGAGTTACATGGTGCTACTATTTTTACCAAGCTCGATTTGAAATCTGGCTATCATCAAATCCGAGTTCATCCATCAGATGTGGAGAAAACAACATTCTGCACGCACCACGGGCATTTCGAGTTCCTCGTAATGCCATTTGGTCTCTCTGATGCGCCTTCCACATTCCATGTATTCATGAATGAGGTATTTTCCTCTCTCTTGAGGAAATACGTTTTGGTATTTTTCGATGATATTTTGGTATATAGCAACAGTTGGGAAGAACATCTTCAACACCTTCACCAGGTATTTACTCTTATCCGCTCACATCATTTGGTTTTAAATCAGTCCAAATGTTCTATGGGAACCTCAGAAGTGGCATACTTGGGCCTCGTTATTTCAGCAGTGGGGATGAAGGTCGACCAGAGTAAGATACAGGCCATCACAGATTGGCCTCTTCCCACATACATTACAACATTAAGGGGATTTTTGGGCTTAGCTAGGTATTATAGGAAATTTATTCGCAGCTATGGCCAAATTGCAGCACCGCTCAACAACCTACTAAAGAAAAATGCCTTTATTTGGTCTGAGACAGCGGCTCATTCCTTTCAGCAGTTGAAAGAGGCCTTATCATCCGCCCCAGTTTTGTAGCTACCGGACTTTGATGAGTCATTTGTGGTGGAATGTGATGCTTCGGGGGGCGGTATTGCTGCAATGTTACACCAACAGGGACACCTGATTGCTTATTTTAGCCGCCAACTTGGCCAGCACCACCACAAGTTAGTAGCTTATGAGAGGGAACTGATCGAATTAGTGAAAGTCATATAGCATTGGCGGCCTTATCTCTGGGGGTGCCCATTTTTGATTCGCACTGATCATTGCAACCTCAAGTATCTGCTTGAGCAGCGCCTGACTACCTCACCGCAACAACATTGGTTAAGTAAACTTATGGAGTTTGACTTTACTGTGGAGTATAAACCTAGGAGTTTGAATGTGGGGGCTAATGCTTTATCTCGCCGGGACATTCCAGAGCTGCAATTACATGCCATAAGTCAGCCCAGAGCTCTCTTGTTGGATTCTATACGGGAAGAGACACAACAATACCTGGAAATTGTTTTATGTCATGAGATCCAGCAGGGAACAACGGCAAACCATTAGTCGGTTCAAGATAATCTGGTCCTCTTCAAAAATAGGATCTTTCTACACCACACATCACCACTGATTCACAACATTTTAGCCTCCTTCCATGACAGTACACATGAGGGCCGACAAAATACATATTTTCGGATAAGTTGGGAATTTTATTGGAGGGGTATGAAGCGCAATTTAGTCGATTATGTGGCGGTTTGTCAGATTTTTCAACGGAATAAAGCTAAATCTTTAAGTCCAGCTGGGTTGCTCCAACCACTTCAGCTGCCGTCACATGTCTAGTCTGATATTTTCATGGACTTCATAGATGGACTTCCCTCATCATCCGAAAAATCCGTTATCTTTGTAGTGGTTGATCGTTTCTCAAAGTATGGTCATTTCATACCTCTGGCGTATCCTTACACTGCAGCTCACATAACTCAGCTCTTTATGGATAATATTGTCTGTTTATATGGGATGCCTAATTCCATTACAAGTGACATGGATGCCATCTTTACCAGTACTTTCTGGAAAGAACTATTCAAGCTGCAGGGCACAACGTTAGCATTCTCTTCTGCCTACCATCCGCAGACAGATGGTCAGACAGAGGTCGTCAACAGGACAATTGAGATATATCTTTGTTGTTTCGTGGGGGACTCACCTAAACGGTGGGTTAAGTGGCTTGCCTGGGCTGAATTCTGTTACAATACCTCCTACCACAGCGCACTCGGAACAACCCCATTCAAGGTAGTATATGGTAGAGACCCGCCCAACCTTTTATCATATGAACCGGGTGCCTCCAAGGTCGCCACTTTGGACCAAGCATTAGCAGAAAGAGACACCTTGCTCACTGAGGTGCGCACTCATCTCCAAGAGGCACAACATACTATGAAGTTGTATTATGACAAGAAGCATCGGGAAGTCTTCTTTTTTCCAAGAGATTATGTATGGCTGCGTGTCCAACACTACAGGCAGCTGTCATTGACAGCCTCCAAACGCTACAAGCTCTCTCTGATGTATTATGGTCCCTTTCAGGTTATGGACCGCATTGGTACAGTTGCCTACCACATGCAGTTTTTGCCAGAGGCAAGGATTCACAATGTGTCTTATGGCTCCTAATTGAAGGCCTTCCAAGGTGACTCTCCCTTGCTGCACACACCTCTGTTGTTACGATCTTGGATCTAACACAAGGATTTGTTGGGAGGATCTTGGATCTGCCACGGATTACCGTACGGATAGTAAGTATTGTAGGGACATATGGAGAACGAAAACGAAAGATTAAGCCAAAGGGAAACTTGAAAACCCTAAAGCTCGTTGAGGAGAACTTTAAGCTAGTATACGCTAGATTTAACCTAATTCTTAATACTTCAATGCTTTCGTTTGTCATTACTTTAACCCCTTAAATAGGGTTCACCCGGTTAGGGTTTACAATAAAATATTCTAAAACTACCCCTATAAATAAAATATTAAAAAAATACTCTTATAATAAAATATTCTTAAAATACCCCTGTAACCTAAAACTGAAATAAAATAAAGTAAATTAAAGAAAACAACTAAAATAATAATGTTATTGCGTGGATAACATTACACCCTCCCTGGAAGACGAGCTCGTCCTCAAGCTCGGAAGTAGTGTCTGCGCAAGTGTCAACCGCGGTATCGAAGAACCTCAAGCCAGCGAAAGATTTTTTTTTTTTCTCGAGTTGACCCGGTTTGAGTTGGCCTGGGTTGACTCGGTTCTGGAAGCCCAGTCCCGCGCGCAACTCAGCTTCCTGCGCTGATCAAAATTTCCTAACTTAGGAAAATTTGAATCGGGAGTCATCTTCCTCCTTCGGCGGAAATTTCGCTGACGGGTCTTCTAGGAAAATAGGAAATCTTCCTCATCCTCATGTCGATCCCGAACAGGGCGGCCGTCAGATATTGCGGGAACCTGGGCTTCTTCCCTCACGACACTGACTAAGGCAGGCGACAGTTGTATGCCATCCTCACGGCACTGCACAGTGCGGAAATTTATGCCACGGAGTCTCATGTTGCTCCGGCGGTGAACAACAGCCCTTGGAGGCTTCGCCGCTTTGAAATTTGCGGAGACAGAGTGCTCGCGGAAATATTTCCTAGTCTGAATGGCTGGAAAATTTTCCCTCTCCCGTTCGGAACGGAGTGTGGTTTGCCGTGAGTTGGGGAGGTTTGATTTCGGGATTTCGGAAATCTGTTCCGAAATGGCGAGCTTTCAGACTTGAGGGGGACCTGGAAATGGTCTTCCGTGGGTGTCGCCGAAGGGATTTTGTGATAGCCTTCCGATTTGGGACATGTTGAGTCCCCAATTTCGGAGGTCGCCATCGCGGAATCGACGTTGGTGGTCGGCGCTAGTGGAGATGAGGGTGGATGGTGGTGCTGAGGCGTTTGGGGTGAATCTAGATTTGAGGTTTCCCCCAAATCCTCTGGAGGAGTCTCGATCGATAGACAAAACGAAGTCGAAGCCTCGGCGTTACCCTTTTTCCCGTCAGAGACAGTTTTCCACGGGATGCCTCTCTATACCTCTTCATTCGCCATAATTTCACTCCGTCAGAGATATCTTCTCCGAGGAATGCCTCTCTGTACTCCGTCGTTAGCCAATATTTCACCCAACCAGCACGCCACATCTGTATACTTTCCGGCGTGTCACCATCTTCAGCCATTTCACGGACTTGTCTGTACATCGCCAAGTATGGGTCTTCGATGGGCATCGTGTTCCTGCTCTGATACCAGTTATTACGGTCCCGAATCTGGCACAAGGATTCTTTGGGAGGATCTGAGATCTACCACAGGTTACGGGTCTTCCATGCATTACTGTAGAGATAGTAGGAAGACATGGAGAACACGAAGATCAATGGAGGGTGAGAGATTACGTGGGTTTTTTAGGGAAACCCTAACCTTGAGATCAAGAAGGTGATCTCAAGCCTCTTTACGCTAGATTTAACTTAATTCTTAATACTTCAATGCTTTTATTTATCATTACTCTTACCCCTTAAATAAGGTTCACCCTATTAGGGTTTACAATAAATATTCTAAAAATACCCCTATAAATAAAATATTCCAAAAATACCCCTATAAATAAAATATTCTAAAAATACCCCTATAAATAAAATATTCCAAAAATACCCTTATAAATAAAATATTCCAAAAATACCCCAATTGTTACGGTCCCGGATCTGACACAAGGATTCTTTGGGAGGATCTGAGATCTGCCACGGATTATCGTACGGATAATAGGGATTGTAGGGAGACATGGAGAAAAAAAACGAAAGATCAAGCCAAAGGGAAGCTTGAAAACCCTAGAGCTCGTTGAGAAGAACTTTAAGCCACTTTACGCTAGATTTAACCTAATTTTTAATACTTCAATGCTTCTATTTCTCATTACTCTTACCCTTTAAATAGGGTTCACCCTGTTAGGGTTTACAATAAATATTCTAAAAATACCCCTATAAATAAAATATTCCAAAAATACCCCTATGACCTAAAACTGAAATAAAATAAAGTAAATTACAGAAAAAAATTAAAATAATGATGTTATTGTGTACATAACATTCCGTAGGAGTCTCGGTCGGTAGACGGAACGAAGCCGAAGCCTCGGCGTTACCCTTTTTCCCGTCAGAGACAGTTTTTTCCATGGGATGCCTCTCTATACCTCTTCATTCGCCATAATTTCACTCCGTCGGAGATATCTTCTCCGAGGAATGCCTCTCTGTACTCCTTCATCAGCCAATATTGCACCCAGCCATCACGCCACATCTGTATACTTTTCGGCGTGTCACCATCTTCAGCCATTTCACGGACTTGTCTGTACATCGCCAAATATGGGTCTTCGATGGGCATCGTGTTCCTGCTCTGATACCAGTTGTTACGTTCTCGGATCTGACACAAGGATTCGTTGGGAGGATCTTGGATCTGCCACGGATTACCATACGGATAGTAAGTATTGTAGGGAGACATGGAGAACGAAAACGAAAGATCAAGCCAAAGGGAAACTTGAAAACCCTAGAGCTCATTGAGGAAAACTCTAAGCCAGTTTACGCTAGATTTAACCTAATTCTTAATACTTCAATGCTTTCGTTTCTCATTACTTTTACCCCTTAGATAGGGTTCACCCGGTTAGGGTTTACAATAAATTATTCTACAAATACCCCTATAAACAAAATATTTAAAAAATACCCCTATAAATAAAATATTTCTAAAATACCCCTGTAACCTAAAACTGAAATAAAATAAAGTAAATTAAAGAAAACAACTAAAATAATAATGTTATTGCGTGCATAACATTTAATGTTATTGCGTGCATAACATCTACCCCACTACATGAGGGACGTGTACTTTCTACTCCAGCATAGGTATTACAGGCTCGCTGCATTCAGGGTGATTGGGAGGTCCTAGTGCAATGGGTTGATGCTGATCCTAGTGACACGACATGGGAGCCATTAGCTGCGTTCCGCACCCTCTACCCCTACATCAAGCTTGAGGACAAGCTTTTTCTCTAGGAGGGGGGTGATGTTAGGGACTCCATAGCATCACGAGTTACCACAAGCATAGGAATTAAATTATATCAATTTAATTTTAATGTAATTTCATTTGGTTTGGTTTAGTTTAGTTTGGTTTGGTTTGGTTTAGATGTAATGTGGCGTGAACCACTTGACCCATGGGTCTACTTTGTAATTCAGTCATCAACCTTATTTAGGGGGACATCAAGGTGAAGGGAAAGCAAGTATTGAGAAAATTAGAATTAAACAGGTCAGATTCTCCCTCAGAGGTCTAGGTCGGATTCTCCCTATGAGGTCCAGGTTGAGCTTCCTTCAAAACTCAATTATTCCATTCTGAATTCCATCATTCCATGTTCAAGAAACAAGGATCCTCTTCCAGCGTCAAGATTCAATATGGAGGGAAAAGAGGAAAGAAGGGTGACTCGATCCATGGCTCGGGAAAAACCTAACAGAAGGAGTTTTCGGTGTTTGGAACGTGGAATGGTGAAAGCGAATTGAAACTTGAAGGAGGCTCGACCTGGACCTTAGGAGGGAGAATCCGACCTCTAACTTTCTACTTGATTCAATGCTTAATTCTTCATTAAGCCCTTCTCCCCTATAAATAGGATTAGGGACGTGAATGACAAACCTGACCCATGGGTCACTCAGTTCACAGAAATTTACAATCAAACCAACCCGAACCAAAACCAACATACATGAAAAGGAAAATTCTATAATTTAATTTCTACACCTGTTTATTACTCGAGATGCTATAGAGTCCATAACAGTAATTACTAGAATTATTTCCTTTTTCCCTAGTACTGCAATTTCTGAATTTGATTAGCACTTGCAAAATTTAGAGTTTTTTTATCTTGACGTCTTTACTGCTGCCTACAACCCAATGATGAACATACAATCCATTCTTGCTCAATATCTTGTAGTGGGTTTCATCACAACTTGCACCAATCTGGGTGCATTACATTAAGGAAAACAAACTTACATCAAGATATCTTTTAACTGCTCGCATTCAAGCAGCTTTTCAGCGAAAGAGGTTATCTATGAAATTTTTGCACGGCTGTTGATGGCTGAATATGCTTATGAGGCTCATGTTAGTGGTCTCTCTTATGGGATAAACAATACCGAAAGTGGAAACCAGATGCCAATGATTTCAAGCCCACTATTGTCAGTACCAATTGAACTTGATCTGGGTCCACGTCTTGGAATTACTGGTGTGCCAGAAATTGGATTTATGTACACATAATTCGTCAGGGCCGTAAACAGTACTATCGTGGCTGTTTGTGGAGTTCTAAAGGATATGCTGAGTGATCCAAGAGTAGCAGTTTATGCACAAAAAAGTGAGGGTACACTGGAAGAAATTAGGCAAACCGCAGTAATTATGAATGTTGGGATTTCAAACTTTAGAGTTTTGCCTCAAATCAAAACTACCCAACCTCTAACATGTAGCGTGTATGATGCTGCCACCCAGTTTCATGACATGCCTATCAAGGCACATAAGGTGGAGGATACTAGTAGAGTTTTTGACCAAATCTCAGAGGAATTTAATTTGTTGACATGCTATGATGGGGGGACACTGTCTTGCAGCAATGGTGGGTTTATTCTCATATGGGTTTCAGAAGATTATGGTGGAACGTCTTGTTGGCCAATCATGGTATTGCCAAAACGGAACAAGTGTTAATATGTTGTTTGGTTGCTTGACCGTGTGGTGGGTTGCTACAACGAATGAGACTGGCAGTGTTGGATTCTCACTGAAAAAAAATTTTGCTTCCCGGGTGGAATAATCCAGTTTTATCGTCCAGAGGGCTGACATAGATATTATGGATACTACTTGGGAGTAGGTGGAAACGTTCTGCAAGCAGATTATATCTTCAAGTTTGAGGACAAACTATTTCTCCAAGGGGGAGGGGTGTAATGTTATGCCCGCAATAACATTGCTAAGTTATTTATAGTCTAATTATTTGTTTTTATTTACTTTATTTTATTTAAGTTAAAGAATTAATAGGCCATAGGGGTATTTTTTTAATATTTATCATAAACCTCGTAAGGGTGAACCCTATTTAAGGGGTAAGAGTAATGAGAAAAAGCAAGCATTGATTTTGAGTAAACAAGGGTTTTGAGTTCTCCTCAACAAGCTTAGGAGTGTGCATTCTTCTCAAAGAACCTAGGGTTTTCAAGCTTCCATTCAGTTTTTTTTCGTCTTTCTCTTCTTCTTCGCGACGAATCGCTGTGTTAGATCCGGGACTGTTACAACGAAATTGTTGTTGTTGACAAACTTTACAGACAATATGTGCCATCTCATTTGTAGGTTGCTAATATTTTCATCAAAAGTATTCCACACCCTCTCTGAATTTTTTTGCTCCACACTTCACGTCTGTTCCAATTCGACGCTCAGCTAGGAGGGGGGGGGGGGGGGGGGGGGGGGGTGTGTGTGACGAGATGGCGCCATAACAGAAGCGTGCAGACCAGGCTTCCATCTCCGGAATTGACAGATCTCTGAGTGACAAAAAAATATTTTTTTAGTTATTTAATTTATGTATAAATATACTTTGTAACCTTGTTTATAATCGTGGTGAATAAAGAGTTTTTCATTAAAAATTTATAGGTGGGGAGCTCCCGAAAGGTCCACGATATATTGACTAATGTTTCATTAATAATAGTTTGGAAATTTCACACTTGTAATGCAGTTGCCCAAATTTTCTCTTTATAATTGGGGGACACTACTATTAGGGTTTTATCATCATCATGGAGGACTTTGAGTTGTAGCCCGAGAGAGGTTAGAGAAAAACACATGTAAGTGTGTGTGATTTCTTTGTAAACTATTTCATCTTTATAATGGATTATTGTAGTGGCGGAAGACAAGACGTAGTCTCACCTTGAGGCGAACCTATATAAATCTTATTGTATTTTCATGTTTGCTTTTTCTTTTTTCTGTGATTATTATTATTTCTCTCGTTAGTTTAGAATTAGGGCATATAATTCCTAACAATTTCTACCAGTGTTGTTGCTATTCTACATCTCTTCACCGGATGATGAGATTCTGTCCGCCCCAGCCGCTACCAGTGTTGCTTCTCTTCTCGTCCTTTTGCTTCCAAGAACCCTCGAAACAAAACTCCTTACATAACCAGTGCCAAGTTCGTAGTTTCAGTTGTTATGGGACAAGATTGACCTCTCTAACAATTGGCCTAGCTTGAGTAGGCATGATTAGTGATAAGCAGAATCCTTTTAGTTATCGGATGAGATTCCATTGGATTTATCCCATGTTGTATTTATTTTATCATATAAAGCTTATATTTTCTATTCTAAATTATATAAATACCCTACTCAATTGTAAAGGTGTGGGTTTGTTCAATGTTTCACAAGTGATACGCGGTTTTTAAAAACTAAATTAAATGTTTAAAAAATATTATATTAAATTAAATAATATCTTAAATCGATAATGTAATTTTCAAATAATTAGTAAATAAATTTTTTTTATATTAAATATAAGGTAATGAAATGTGTAAGATTTTTAAAACCATAAATTAATGTTTTAAAATGTTTTTAAAATTAAAAAAGATGTTAAATCAATAATAAAAAAATGGGAAAAAAATATGTTGGCGCGAAGTGCTAATGTCGTGTGTGATGACGTGTTCTGGCATGTGATGACATGGCGATATGATGCCGTGTCAAGTGACATGGTGTTAATTCCCTCGGTTGCTTATGTGGCATGTTGACGTGTCGTCTTGGATTGTACACAATATTTTTATATTAAGTTTAAAAATTGCTTCTTTTTGTTTATTTTCTATATTAGGTTTAAAAATTGCTTCTTTTTGTTAATATTTGTTAAAAATCGGTAATTTAATAAATTTCCCTAATATAAATATAACATAATACAAGAAAAATAGTTCAACGATGACAAGTTGTTCCTCTGATATCATGGACAAGGAAAGTGAAGAAATTTATTCTTAATTTCTTCTATTTATACTTCATAATACTATAAACCAATCTTTAATTTTTTCTATCTGGTGGCTCATGCCAAGAAAAATAGTTCATTTTTTTTATTCTAATCGAGTGTACGGCCACGTGCCCCCTGCTGGCTTCTGTTGCTTGTCAACGCCTCACTATCAGAATTTTTTAGAAAAAATAAAATAAAATAGGTAGCTTCGTGTGTACGACGGATTTGTCTTTTGCTGTCGACGGGCGGACAGAGAGATCAGTGGAAACAATTTACACCACTAAATTAGATCACTAATATATTTCCAGTCGTTTCAGAAACAATTTTATAATTAGAACTGAAGAAATAATAACAACAAAAACTTCAATACATATCGTTCAAATATTTTAATACACTTTATTCTCAATAACAACAAAATATAAATTCCACCGGCAAGTATTAACCACTGACCTCTCTAAACTCGTTTTTTTTTTTTTTTTTTGTCTGTTGCTGTGTATTCACGACTTCATGAATTTAACGATTAAAGATAGAGATTTGAAGCTAGTCGAGGGCTGAGACTGAGATCAAGAGGAGTTGTCTTTGGGAGAGTAACCCCTAAACCCTCAGTCAAATCGACCGGTTCTCCTGATGGTATGTCCAAATTGAAGCCATGCAAGAGGCGCGCGAGGGTCAAGTATATGACCTCGAGTGCAAAAGGCCCTCCTGGGCACATACGCCGACCAGATGAAAAAGGAATGAGCTCGAAATGCTTGCCCTTGGTATCTACATGTGCATGAGTCGTGAGGAACCTCTCTGGTCGGAATTCGTCAGGCTCCGGCCAGTAACGCGGGTCTCTTTGTATTTTCCAGATATTGGTAAAAATACGGGTACCTGCTGGGACATGGTACCCTCCAATAGAGCAATCCTCGATGGCTTCGTGAGGGAGTGAGAGTGGGGCTGGTGGGTACATCCGCAAGGTCTCCTTTACAATGGCTTCGAGGTATGGCAAATTCTTTATGTCTGATCCATCCACGTTTCGATCTTTCCCTATTACTCTGTCCAATTCCTCCTGAGCTTTCTTTAAAACATGGCGGTTGTTCATCAACAGGGAAAGTGCCCAAGTGAGGCTCAAGAAAGATGTATCACTACCGCCAAGGATGAGGGCCTGGATGCATAAAGACGATCGAGTTAATTATAAACTAGAAATAATAGTTGAAGAGCGCATAGATATGCAGTAACTTACCCAACTAGTTGTTTTAACCACAATCTCAGGGTCGATATTTGGAATATTGGCAGTCTCCATGACAGACAGCAGCACATCGATGAAGTCTGGATTCTCCACTTTCTCCCCGGAGAGACGCCTCTGCCGGTGCTCCTCCACCCACACCGAGATAATGGAATCCAACTCTTTGATGTTGTTCTTCATAGCAACAACATAACCACCTATATCCAGCCATTCCAGTGAAGGGACAGCATCGGAGAGAGTAAAGGTCCCTGCGAGCAGAAAGTTCTCGCTGATGGCTTTATGGAATTTCTCAACATCTTTTTTATCTTCATGAACGTCGGAGCCGAAATATCTCTTCCCACAAATTGCTCTTGCGATGTTGTTCAGTGAGAGGTCGCTGAGGTACTGTTTCATCTCGATTTTGAGGGGAGCCTTGCCATTTTTGAGCCAAAGTTTATGCAGCTCTTTAATGCAAAAGTCGATCTCCGTGGAACGAACTTCCTTGAGTCGGTCCACCTGCTGAGTTGAGAGAAGATTGGATACGGCGATCTTGCGCACCTCCCGCCAGTAAGGCCCGTAAGAGGCGAACGCGAACATGGCGTAATCGGAGGCCAGGTACTTTCCGACCATGAACTTGGGTCGACCGGCGAGAGCCTTGTCATGGGTGGTGAAGCATTCCCGCGCCAGCTCTGCGCTATTCACCACCAGAGTCCGATGAGCGCCCATCCATACCGTGAATGCCGGCCCGTATTTGTCTGCCAATGCTCCCATCGTTCGCATCATCGGTTGCTTCGCTCTACTTAGCAGTGGTAAGTGACCAATGATCGGCCACCGCCCTGCAACTTCCGGAGCCCCCGCCGCCTTCGCCTTCCTCCCTTTTGCAATCACGCTTATCAGAACTACGGCGATCAGCCCAAAAAATATCTGCATCACGAGAAGCGAATCCATCCCAAATTCTGAATCGCCTTCCCTTCTTTCTCGCTACTTACATGGCAGAGGGGTCACTCCAATTTATATGCCAGTGTCGATGGAGAGAATTTCCTCTGTAGAATCCAGACTAGAGCAGTAGGCAAAAGCCACGTGCGACATCGCCGCCACCATTGGTCATGAAAAATATTTGTATTTCAATACGTCGCCTACTTTCTTGGAAATTAACATGAGAATTGTGGGATTCATGCATGTTTGTAGGCCTATGTCGGCTCTCATTTTTTCTGAAGTCACTAGGTTGGACCGTCATAGTGAGACTATATATTACACAGTACTACATAGAGTTAGCTCGTCTGAATAGATTGCGTGATGTTTTTTCAAGTGGCGAATCCTGCTGCCATGCTGAGCTTTCATTAATGAAAATGAAGGTGATTAATTGAAAGGTCTATGTTGTCTGCTTTAAAATATGAAGAAAGAATTTCGAATTAAAAGCTGACTGCCATTGACGGGTTGAAGGCTTTCATCTAGACTGCCTTTTTATCTATATAGGGGTTTTAAGTCCATTGAGACTTGTTTCTACTGGTGCCCTTAAGTAGTTTTTTTTTTATCGTTGTCCCTTTGAGTGACATATATTACCCTATTAGTAAGTGACATGGTGCCTTGCTCTGGTGCTCTTTGAAAGGTTCTATCTTTTCAAGCAAAACAAGTAGGAGTTGAGAGAGAAGTATATTAAGAAGGTTGGATTAAGGGAGAAAGAGAGAAAGAAAGTGAGATCTCATGGGAAAAAAAGAGAAGAAGAAGCAAAAATGAGAGAAGAGTTAGGGGACAAGTAGATAAAAGAGAGAAGAAGAAATAAGAAAAATAGAGTTTTTGCTACTCTTTGCCCTCGCTAAGTTTTTTTCTTCTATTTATAACCTTTCTTTTACACCCAAATAGAAACCCTAATTTAATAAAAATTAAGCCTAACTTACCCAAATCAAAACTTTTCCTAATTAGTGTTGGTCTAGGTGGTTTCTCAAGTGGGGAGTTAATTGAGTTATTTCAAAATTTAAACTTAGTGTGCTAATTAAAAATTAAAGAAAATATAAAATATAAAAATATACACAACAAAAATTAACACTGATATTTTTCTATTGACGTTTCATTAATGGTATTCACCATCTAGTAACCTTGTTTGTGAAATTCTATTGATTGGCTTTATTAGTTAGAATTTATGAAAAAAGATATCTCAACTCTTTCTAGAACCACGTGTATACTCAAATACACAAACTTATAATATTCTCCTCTAAGATTTATAAGCTAGGTTTTAGCTCTAGCAAGTTTTTTTTTTAATCTAGAATTAAAGGTTCTAGATCAACCTAGGAATTAAAAATAAAAGTACAAAAGAAGAAAAGCTTAGACCCTTTGAGTTTGGTGGAGAAACCACCTTCTCTTTGAGATTTATAAGCATCCAACTCTAAGCACGAATTAGAATAAATTTGGAGCTTGATGTAATATGATGCAAGGAAAAATTTTAAGAGATGATGAATTTTGTAAGGTTTATTGTTGGAAGCAGCACAAAACCTCAATTTTCTTATGTTTTTATCAGCATTGACCTCTATAGGAGGCTTTATATTGAACCCTTTACTCGTTATACCAGATTGTACTGATGGCTCAGCATCCAACTGCAGTTGAGATGGTTTTCTTGAGTGTCCAGAAGAAACAGACTTATGACCAGAAGAGTGGGTCTGCTCGGACTTTGCACTTGGAGAGCCATTTTCCTCTTTAGAAGCTGCATTCTTTGCAACGGGCTCCTCTTTCTTTGACTCCTCTTCCATTATCTCTAACACCCACCTATCTCCTCCAACAAGATGGCATAACTCAGAATCAATCCTTGAGTCATCACCCTCAGATCCAAAACTTGGCCTTGATGGGGACCCATCAGCAGAAGTGTGCATGTCACAGACTATCATACAACCGTTCAATTGAGGTATCCACGCAAGCTTCTTTAGGAAGATTAATAGCCTCGTTTCGAGGGCTGTGAGGACTAAGAGTACTCTTTGTCAACTTATTTACAGAAGAATTTTCGTTGAGTGTGGGGCTCACGGCATGTACAACCCCTTCTTCATTTTTACCATCCACGAAAATTCCAGGCATTTTACACGCACAGTGACTGTGCTCATCAACAGCAAAATATAGGCCCCCCAAAAAAAATTCCAGCAATTCCCATAAAATTTTTCCTATGAATCCCGGCATCCCTAGAAAAATTTTCTCTCAAAATACATACACCCAAGCCCGAATACCTTCAATTGGGTACTATTTCTCTGCTTCACGGAACAGAGAACCTCCCGACCAAACATTTGAGCAACGGTGCTGCTGCTCAGCCCCTCGTAGCCCATTCACCCCCATGGAAAAATAGTTTGTACATATTGAATGAGGCCATGTTAGAAGCTTACCCCAAAAAACGTTGATGGTGGTTCCCCGCTGGACTGCCAATGGTGAGGTGGAGCAAAAATTTGTCCGACGGAGCTGACGGAGTCGCCCCCTTCTCCTGTGGCGAACAACAACCCTTGGAGGCGTCGCCGTTTGGATATTTGGCGAGACAGAGTGCTCTCGGAAACACATCCTGGTCGGAAGAAGCGCTGTAAATATTACCTTCTCCTGGTCGGCAAGGTGTTTGGGTTGCCGTGAGCCTTGTTGGTGTGATTTCGGATTTGATGTCTCACCCAATTTGTCCAACACCGACGAGGTGTTAGCAGAAAACCCCTCTGATTTTGGATTTCCCAAGTCCCTGTCATCAAATTTTGGAAGTTTGGAGTCCGATTTCTGATTGGTTTCCTCAATTTCGGATTTCACCGCAACTGGAGAGACATAGGGTGCTCTGATTTCTTGTGTCCCCTGCCCTTCCGAGACAACGTCTCGATCGACTGTGGCAGCGAGTTTCTCTATCGAAGCAACCTCATCTCCTCCTCTGTTATACGAGTAGTCCTCTCCGCTTTGTGCCAACGTTGTGTTCCTTCCATTCATTAGACTTGTTATGTTATTCATCCTCCCGTTCAACCTCTCTATATCGAGATTCAATTTAGAGAACCTCTCTTCCAATCTAGCGAATTTTCTATCATTCTTTGCCTGGCCTTTGAGGATCGCTTCAAGCAATTCATTGGTGCTGATCTCTGCCGTGTTACCCTGCTCTGATACCAAGTTGTTACGGTCCGGGATCTGATACATGGATTTGTAGAGAGACATGGAGATGAAAACGAAGATCAAGCTAAAGCGAAGCTTGGAAACCCTAGAACTCGTAGAGCTCCAAGCCTGTTTAACCTAAAATTAACCTAAAATCAATGCTTGTCTTTCTCATTACTCTTACCACTTAAATAGGGTTCAGCCTGTTAGGGTTTAATATAAAATATTACAAAAATACCTATAAATAAAATATTCCAAAAATACCTTTGTGGCCTAAACTGAAATAAAATAAAGTAAATTAGAGAAAAAAATAAAATAATAATATTATTGTGTTCATAAAAAAATCTGCTCGAACATGATGCAAGTTTTTCTAGATGCCTTCATGAGTGTTGTCATGGTAAGCAAAGACGATTACTGAAATCAACTCAAAAGTGGTGGTACATATAAGTGCTTATTGTAGAAAATAAGAGAATCCTGGATTGACCACTTAGATTTCATTGCCTCCTCTGTAATTTAATTTCCCGATCATGGAAATTAGATGACAGGGACCCTGAAAGAATGTCACTTGGTCAAGGAATTCAAAGTTTTTCCTCAGGTTCTAGAATTAAAACTTGGAGAAAAATTTCTTCTAGATGAAATAGCTGCGGAAGAATCTCTTGGAGACTCTCTAAAAGATGTCCAGGACATGTCTTTTAGGCTCTTTGTGGATGACAAATCTTCATTGAATGGGTCAACAAAGGATAATCACATTGAATTGGAGAGCAGAAAAGGGAGACCTAGAGCTGCAAGACCATGTAAAACCTATCTTGAGCAGGATTAAAAAACCAAGCTCTGAAGCTAAAGAAAATGAAGTGGGAAGGAAACATAAGGAAACTGGAGCAGGTATAGTTAATGAGTACCCTACTTTGTGGTGACGAAAGAGGCTTATTGTTATTGCATTAGATAGCTATGATAATCAAGGAAACCCCAACAAAAAATTGTTACAGATTGTGCAGGAGATTTTTAAGGCAGTCAGATTAGATTCTCAAATGGCAAGATTCACAAGATTTGCTCTTTCTACTGCAATGCCAATTTTGGAAACAATTAATTTTTTGAAGTCTGGTAAAATCCACACAACAGATTTCAATGCAATTACTTGTAGTAGTGGGAGTGAAGTGTATTATCCAGGTATAAATCAGCCTGAAGATGATGGTGGAAAGATTTCCTCAGCCCTTGATTATGCTTCCCATTTGATTACCGTTGGGGCTGTGATGGTTTGAAGAAAACTATTTACCAGTTATTGAGTACACAGGATAGAAAACTGGATAAATCCGAGGACACTTCACATGCCATTGAGGAAGATGCAAATTCAAATACCAATCATTGTATTTCATACTTCATAAAAAATTCTTCTACGGCAAAGAGACTGGATGACTTGATGTGTGATTTTTTTGTGGCTGGGTTGAACGGTAGGACGAAGTGTCCACTAGTTGCTGCTATCACAGTGCAGAAATGGGCTCCACTAGATAGTAAGATTGGAGCTAATTCCGAGGTGATAAGAAAATTGGAAGATGACGGCTTGTAGTTTGATGAAATGCCTGGCAGACAGGGGGAATATTTTAATTTACTGCTTAGCAGTTTGGGTTTTCTGGAATTGGTGCAAAATATGAATGGAACTGCTACTGAGAGGTTTTGTGTGCATAACTCAGGGGCTAAAGTTGTGGTTGAAGGGGTTGGAAATCATGGTTGTGAGTACATGACAGGTGGTACTGTAGTAGTACTTGGGAAAATTGGAAGAAACTGTGCTCTGGATGGTCCACTTATGCTTTATGTTTCTAAGATGATTCCTGCCTCTGATAAAGATCAATTTTTTGCCTTTGGACGTATCTTTGCTGGTAAGGTCTGCACTGGTATGAAGGTATGAATTATGGGGCCAAATTATGTTCCGATATAGGAGAAAGCTCTATATGTGAAGAACGTCCAAAGAACTATCATTTGGATGAGTTAATGCAGGAGTCCGTTGAAGATGTTCCTTTTGGAAAAAAACAATTGCTTTGGTTGGATTGGATCAGTTAATTACCAGAAATGCTACATTGACTGGTGAGAAAGAAGTTGATGCTCACCCAATTCGAGCCCTGAAGTTCTTTGTGTCCCCTGTTGTACGTGTTGCTGTATAGTGCAAAGTTGCTTCAAATCTCCCCAAGGTTGTTGAAGGTTTGAAACGGCTGGCCAAGTCAGATCCTTTGGTTGTTTGTACAATTGAAGAGAGTGGTGAACATAGCGTAGCAGGAGCTGGAGAACTCCATCTTGAGACCTGCCTTAAGGATTTGCTAGATGACTTCATGGGTGGAGCTGAAATCATTGTTTCTCCTTTAGTTGTTTCATTCTATGAGACTGTTCTCGAGAAGTCATGCCGTACTATAATGAGCAAGTCTCCTAACACACACAATCGACTTTATTTGGAAGCTAGGCCAATGGACATCTGCACTCTTCCTTTGGATCCAAATATTGGAAAGATGCTTCTCATGGGATGTATTTTCTAGGCATTGATCCTGCATTGACAATTGTTGTTGTCATGCTGGAAAAGTGGGGGCAGTGCCACCTTGCCAAAAAAAAAAAAAAAAAAAAATTGCTACTTGGGTGGCATGCTGGTGTTTTGGGCGTCCAAAGGGAGGGCACAGCTACCGCGGATGCTACTTGAGAACCGGTGGAGACATTGGCATACAGACCCTACCTTCAAGCTTGAGGATAAACTCTTTCTCCCAGGGGGTGTAATATTATGCATGTAATAAAATTATTATTTTAATTGTTTTTATTTAATTTACTTTATTTTATTTCAGTTAAAGAACTAATTGGCCACTGGCATTTTTTGGAATATTTTATTTACAGGGGTATTTTTGTAATATTTTATCATAAACCTTGTAAGGGTGAACCCTATTTAAGGGGTAAGAGTAATGAGAAAGGTAAGCATTGATTTAGAGTAAACAGGGTTTTGAGTTCTCCTCAATGAGCTCAGAGGTGTTCGTTCTCCTTAACGAACCTAGGGTTTTCAAGCTTCCCTTTGGCTTGACGTTCTTCTTTCTCTTCTTCTTCCATACGAATCGCTGTATGAGGTCTGGGACCATAACAAGATCTTGTAGGACCGGATTGCTGGTATTTTCCACCTTAACCAAGTCTAGGAGAAGAAAACGTGGCTGGCTGATGGCATAGACAAGATGTTGATTCTTCAAACATCATGACAAGGCATCTGCCACCTTGTTTAACCGCCCGGAATGGTACTCCACTAAAAAGTCAAACCCTATTGAGTTTAGGACCCCATGAATAATAACTCGAGCAAGGGGAGAGAGAAGAGAAAAAGAGAAGAGGGAAAGAGAGGAGAAGAAGAAAAAACTAAAGAGAAGAGAAGAGGAGAGAAGAGCTTCTTTCACATGAATGAGAAAAGAGGAGAGAACTCCTGATTTGATTGATTTTTCTTGAATACAAGCTCCTCTACTTATAGTGGAGGAGTGATATAACTTATGTACACTTTCCAACTATAATTCAACTTAATTTGGAACTTACCCAAATTCTAACTTAACCAAAAACTGACTTTCCCAATTCCTTCTTCATGAGTTGGATAGGCTGAGGATGCCAGCTTGTGCTATATTCTTGTGGGTCCCATTAGATCTTCAAGCTCATGGGACAAAGATGCCAACACGTGGTATCTTTGTGGGACCCACTAAATCTTCAATTCTGCCAACTTATTCCAACTCATCATCCAACTCATGCTAGCTTGAGTTGTGACTCATCTTGGCTTCTCAAGTCCTCATGGTGGGTCCCACTATCTCATGCAACATGGTGGGCCCACATTGTAACACTTCCCCTCAAGCTGGGGTGAGAAAACATCGTAAATGCCTATCTTGCTACAGATGGTGGTTTTATGAGTGACCAGTTTGGTGAGAATGTCTGCAACTTGGCTCTGTGTAGATATATACTTGAGAGATAATATGCCGGATTGGAACTTTTCTCATATGAAGTGGCAGTCTACTTCAAAATGCTTTGTCCTCTAATGAAAGACAGGATTGGATATGATATGTATGGCTGCCTAATTATCACAATATAGGTCCATAGAAGCTTTGTTGTAGAATCCCAATTCAGTAAGAAGATATCTGATTTATAGAAGTTCACTAACCGTGTGTGCCATGGCATTGTATTATGCTTCTACACTAGACCGTGCAACTACATGCTGTTTCTTGCTTCTCCATGTAACCAATTTCCCTCCAACCATCGAAACAATATCCTGAAGTAGATTTTCTGACATCCGGAGATCCGACCCAGTCCGCTTCTAAGAATCCTTCGGTGTTGAAGTGACCATGATTTTTATAGAGGAGCCCTCTTCCTGGTGCTCCCTTCAGATATCATAATATCCTTTCTAGTGCTTGCCAATGACTGAGTTGTGGGGTGTGCATATATTTACTTACCACGTTGACTGCATATGAAATATCTGGCCTTGTTACACAGAGGTAAATAAGTTTTCCCACCAATCTTTGATATTTTTTGATATCTACCTCTTCTCTAGTACTGGCACATAATTTTGTATTTGAGTCCATAGGATTTTCTACTGGTCTACATCCCATCATTCTGGTCTCCTCCAATAGGACAAGGACATACTTCTTTTGAGATAATATAATTCCATGTCTGGATTATAGTAGTTCAATGCCCATAAATATTTGAGTAGTATGAGATCCTTTGTCTTGAATTCAGCACATATCTTTTCTTTTGTGTTCTGGATGCCCTCGGGATCACTACCAGTTATAATGATATCATCAACATATACTACCAAAATCACCTTGCCCTTTGGTTTGTCTTTAATAAATATAGAGTGATCTCCACAACATCTGTGAAATTCGACGCGTATGAGTGCTTGGCTAAAATTTTCAAACCATGCACGAGGAGACCATTTAAGATCATAAAGATATTTTTGAGTCGAACCACATACCCAAGTGGTTGCTGCATATAAATTTCCTCTTTGATATCCCCATCCAAAAAGGCATTCTTGACATCAAGTTGATATAACTGCCAGGATGAGTTATCTGCCAAAGATAATAACACACGTACCGAGTTCATTTTTCCCACTGGAGAGAAGGTTTCTTCATAATCAATATAATAACACTGTGTATAGCCTTTAGCAATGAGGTGAGCCTTCAACCAAGCCATGGACCCATCCGGATTGTGCTTCACAGTAAACACCCATTTGAAACCGACGGGTTGCTTCTCTGATGGAAGTGGGACTAGAGACCATGTCTGATTTTCATAAAGTGCTGCCTTCCACCCTGGATGTTTGAGAGCCTCCTGATAGGACTGTGGTACAGACATGGAGGAAATAGCCGAGAGAAATTGACAGCATACATGGGACAGGCGATGATGAGACACAAAATTTTTAATGGGATGACAAGTAGAGGGCATGGTGCATGATCAGGGTTCTTTTCGGAGGGCAATATGACGAGTATCATATTGTGGGCCAAAAATAACCAGAGAAGATGGACTTACCTCAGAGGGATCTACAAACTCAGTAAGTGAGGTGTTAGCCAGCGTTCTAGGGGCTGAGTAATTTATGTAGCACAGGACATAACCGGCCGAGAGGAATCTAGTACTGAAGATACACCTGGAGGAGCATTGCCAGAATAATAAGGAGAGTCTTCAAAAAATGTGACATCTCGGGACACAAGTAAATGCTGAAGAGTATTGTAGCAAACATAACCATTTTGGGTGTGAGAGTATTTGAGAAAAATACACTTTATAACTTTTGGATCAAGATTACTGTGTGTTGGGGAGGAAACATGAACAAAACATTGACACCCAAATACTTTCAACAGCAGTGAAAAAGAATCATCATGAGGTAACAATAGAGAGTAAGCGGATTTGTTACCAAGAACGGAAGATGGTAACCGGTTTATAAGAAACCATGCGGTAAGAATTGCATGCGGTCAATGAAAGTATGAAACTTTCATGGCATATAGTAAACTATGAGCTACCTCAAGAATATGATGATTCTTCCATTTGGCTACACCATTGTTTTGAGGGGTGTGGGCAAATGAGGTTTGATGAATAATGCCCTTTTTTTGAAAAAAAAAGTCAAGGTCTTTGGAGGTGTATTTTTTTGGCATTATCCGACCTAAGTATTTAATTTTTTTTACCAAACTAAGTGAGTACCATAGCATCAAACGATTTAAAAATAAATGGTATTTCATAACACTCTTTAAATAGAAATAACCAAGTGGTATGAGTGAAATCATCAATAAATGTTATACAATACTTGACTTGAGAAATGTTTGAGACCCTCAATGGTCCCCACAGATCAGTATGAATTAAGGCAAACGGACTGACACTTTTAACCTTTGGACAAGGTGAGTATGTAGACCTCTGATGTTTACTCATTTGATAGACTTCCCATTGAAACCCTGACCTTGCTTTAAGAGTAGGAAAGATATGATGAAGAGATTGTGCAGATGGATGTCCCAACTGGTTGTGCCATAACCTGGTGTCAGTTTCACTTGTGGAAACGATATTTATTTTTGGAACATCTAGGTAGTACAACCCCCCTTGTTCACGCCCCCCACCAATCACCTGCTTCATTATGAGATCCTAAAAAACATAGGAAGCGGGTGAGAAGGTGGTAGAGCAATTAAAATGTTTAGTGAGTTGACCAATTGATAAAAAATTTAAAGGGAAGGTAGGAACAAAAAGAATATCAGTGAGCATGAGTGATGGTGTAACAGAAGTGGAACTTTTCCCTAGAACTTTAGAGTGTGAACCATCAACTATGGTAACGAATTTTTGTGACAGACAAGGAGACCATGAGTGTAGTAAATTTTTGTTACCTAAGAGATGTTCGGAGGCCCTTGAGTCAATTATCCAAGATGACGAGGAGGCAGATAGCATACCTGAAGTTGTGGTAGTAGTAGTAGCAGAGGATGAGCTCGGAACAGAACCCAGTAGTGTTTTTATTTTTGTTGGAAGACAGGGCCCAGGCCCACACGACAAAGGAAGACTCACATATTGAAGTGTATTAGAAGATGGGCCCAAACCCATAAGACCAAGGAAGGCCCACATATATAAGAGTATTATAAGATGGGCCTCATGACCAAGGAAGGTCCACATATATAAGAGTATTATAAGATGGGCCACATGACCAAGGAAAACCCACAAGATGGGCCAGAGCCCATAAGAAGTAGGACCCACAATGATTACCATGAGCAGACATCCTTATCACATTAGTTGGAAGATCAAGAACTCCTAGTTCTACTCAAGTTAGTCTTCTAGTTGTTTAGATAAACTTACTGAAATTAGACTTACTTAAATGATAATTAGGATTGAATGATAAGTTGTATAAGGACTCTACATCCTTCTGTACTATAAATAGAGGTTCATATACTCTGATTACAACAATTTATTGATGTCAATGAAGTATTTCACTTTTCCATAAATTCAACATGGTATCAGAGCAAGTTCTATGAGTTGACTTGGTCAACTCACAGAGTAATGTGATCCTTTTCTCTAAACCCTAAACCCTAAGTCTAGGTTCGTAGTTATTTTT
The DNA here is from genome assembly GCF_029961685.1 of Aristolochia californica. Lineage (NCBI taxonomy): Eukaryota > Viridiplantae > Streptophyta > Magnoliopsida > Piperales > Aristolochiaceae > Aristolochia > Aristolochia californica. The sequence goes on from NW_027181837.1 coordinate 11,492,197, forward strand.
TTTAGTCCCTACACCAGTAGTTTTCTTTGCATTTCTTACCTCTATACGTAGTTTATTATATTGAAAATTATATATTGACGGAAAGATATTTGGGTCTACTTTCCAAAGAAGAATTATTTGTTCCAATAGGAGTTATTGATAGAAAGATATCAATATTTTAATGAGCGAAGATCAGATTACAAAAAGGTTTGAGTAGCAGCAGCAATCTTCAGATTTCGAGCAAATGTTAGATTGAAAAAGAGGTTTGAGCGGTAGCAGAAAGCTGCAACTTCTAAGGTATTTTAAGCTATCAAGAACGAGACTTTATATGGGTAATTATATATCAAGAGAAAGGTATATAAGTCTATTTTCTGACTTCTTCAACCAATTCTCGGTATGATTTTTTTATAAGGAGATATTGATCTTCGAAAAGTCAATGGTCGTTCTGGAAAAAGCAGGAGAAACAGAACTTAGTTCGGCCAGATGACAGAGATTGAAACCTATCAGATTATTTATCTTCTGATAATTATATTTGATAAAGATATGTTATACTTGGATGAAAGGTATTTAAGTCTAGTTTCAAACGAAGAAAATTTAATGTCAATCTGATCTATATTTAAAGATATAATCGTATTGGAAGAGTCAAAGGTCATGTTGGTATTCTGTTACATTGAAAATCCGAATTTAAGCCGATTGTTTTGCATCACTGTTTGAGTTGATATATCAGAAAATATCTCACTTCTCCCTGGTTTGAGGGCCTATTTATACATCTCTATTATTTGGTCTTATTGCTACATCTATGATATTTGGTTCAAGCTGGGATCACTGCCATTACCTCCCAGCTTGAGGGGGAGAAGTACAAGAAGTACAAGAAAGAGGTATTTTATTTCATATGTTGTGAATAAGTTTATGTGAACAAAATATTCAATAAAAGGGGAGCACAAAAGATGAAGCTTGTGCATCTAAGGAAAAATATTTATCTCGGATTATGATTATTTCATGGGTCCTACAAAGTTTATTATTTGGTTCATGAAGATGATCATGTTATATACAGTTGCTGCTTTTATATCTCTTTGGGGACATTATTATTGAAGAAGAGGTGGCTTCATATAATCATTTATTTTACCCCGTAAAAAAATATCACGGTTGGGAAACCATGATGGAGGATACCCTATAAAAAAATATCACGGTTGGGAAACCATGACGGGCCCTATAAAAAAAACCCACTGTTGAGAAACCATGACAGAGGATACCCTGTCAAAATATATCACGGTTGGGAAACCATGATAGGCCCTGTCAAAAAATATCACGGTTAGGAAACCATGACGGAGGAACTTATTATTACATCTATGTTATCCCCCCCTGTAATGGCTTTTATGAGTCCTACCACTTCAGAGTCGTTGTCCTGTGGAGGGACACGGTGGTGGACACTTCAGAGCAATATTGATAGATACACTACTGATAGCAGTGGAGTGTGCCATACATCCAACATTAGGACTGGATTGTGAAGCAATGGCTTACCGGCTAGGAATGATTTTTACTCTCACTTATATAATGCCGCAGGGCCTCAATGAAGGACGCAAGAGTGTGAGGGGGAATGTTGAAAGATGAAGACATATTCGAAGATGTGCCATTTTATAAAAAAATTAATAATAAAAATATTTTATACATCATTTGCAGTAAGCTAGGAGTTCATATTGTTCTCTCACCCACAACTTGAGGGGGAGTGTTGGAAGACAGAGCCCAAGTTCACAGGACCAAAGAAGACTCACATATTGAAGTGTATTAGAAGATGGGCTCAAGCCCATAAGACCAAGGAAGACCCTCATATATAAGAGTATTATAAGATGGGCCACATGACCAAGGAAGACCCACATGATGGGTCCAAGCCCATAAGTAGGACCCACAATGATTACCAAGAGCTAGTATCCTTATCACATCAGTTGGAAGATCAAGAAGGACTCCTAGTTATACTCAAGTTAGTCTTCTAGTTGTTTAGATAGACTTACTTAAACTAGACTTACTTAAATTGAAGAGTTAGAGTTTTAATGTAATTAGGATTGAATGATAAGTTGTATAAGGAATCTACATCCTCCTCTATTATAAATAGAGGTTCATGTACTCTGATTACAACAAGTTATTGATGTCAATGAGGTATTTTCTCGTTTCCATAAATTCAACAATTTTCTAAAATAACTCATACTCATCATTATTGAGGGTTTTCTATTTTGGTGATGTGGTAGTGTTAGGATCCTCACGGGCCATGGATCTTGTCACCCTCCTCTCTTCTCTTCCTTCCATTGCTTGCTTGACTTGAGGTAGATTGATGGAGTGATGAGGAAGAATTTCGGAAAGGGGAATTGGGCAAAAAAGGGGTAGAGCTTGAAGGAGCTCTCGACCTGTTAACTAAATTACTCTAGGCTAAATTATAACTCAATTGCTATCTTTCATTAACCTAGCCCTCCCCTTAAATAGGGTTGAGGATGCCAAATACAATTCAGACCCTTGGGTCACTGGTTCAAGCCAAATAAATTTTAAACCAAACCAAACCAAAATCAATTACATGAAAATTGAAAACCACATTAATTAATTCCTATGCCTACTGGTAACTCGTGATGCTATTGAGTCCATAACAGGTAGGTTGTTCCCCCTTTGTAGCACTTAATAAGACTTGATTAGCCTTCTTATGACATATCTCTGCCATGTGGCCATATCTTCCTTAGAAGTTACATTTCTTGTCTGAGAAACACCTATCAATAGTGTGGCCAGGTTTCCCACACTTAGTGCCTTTTTGTTTACATAACATGTTTCTATAGTGTGGCCAGATTTCCCACACTTAGTGCATTCTTTCCAATCTGTTCTGTCATACCCATTTCTTCCACCTCTTCTTCATCCTCCTCTAAAATAGCTGCCACGGCCTCGACCACTGTTAGATGATGGTCCCCTATGCTCGGAGTACATAGCGGATGGTATTGTAGGAGTAGATGAAGAAATTTCTGGAAGACGAAATAATGTGGCACATACATCATCAAATGTCAGGATTGCAGAAGAGCTAAGAAGTTGACTCTTACCAACTTCAAGATACGGTTTGATGTTGGCAAGACATATGGCCGTGACTAAGGCTTCTTTTTGTTTGTCTTGGATAAAGATATTCGTGGAAGTAGGCTGGGCTATTTCCCATTATTGAAGATGCCCTCTAAACCAAGCCAAGTACTCATGGATGTTATCTCCTTGCTTAGTGGTAAGCAATCTTTGGAGAATATCGTATGGCTTGTGTAAGTTATCGAAGCTAGAATACAGCATAGTACATGTCTCCCAAATTTTTTTAGCTGTATCAAGATGAATAACAATAATGGAGATATGTTCTTCCATGCTGTTTATAAGCCAACTAATCACCAATGTATCATTCTTCAACCACTTGTTATAAAGATGACCATGGAGGTCTTTGGTTATAAGAAATCGGTGAACCGATGTGGACCAGCTCATAAAATGCGATACACCTCGTAAGAGTATATCACTCTTGTGACCCATGTATTCTTCAGCTATAATAGGCAAAAAAAAATCTCCAATCAACTACTAGTTAAAAACCAAGTATAGGTTTTTAACCAAAACAACTAAAAGAGGAGTTGTAGTATAATAGCTAAACAATCATATTTCTGAAAATTTTCCGAATAATCACTCATAAAAGGCTCAATATAATTCTTATTTATATGGTAATATCGTTCCCACATAGTTATAAAAAAATTCAACATAAACTGGTTTCAGTCAACAAAATTTTCAAACTGACAAAAAACTGTCTTGATGAATCCTTCTAATCCGAGATGAAAAATATTTACACAAACTCATGAGATCAAGACATGCATAAAAATATTTCTAAACCATCCTTTTAATATCTGAAAACCAGCAGCATAAATTAATAATATCATAAAAAAAACTTATCTCTTGAGCTTCAATCATGTTTCATGAAGAGCCTTCTATGATCATATCTTCTTAGAGCATTTCTTTGACATGGGGATCCTAAATTATTTTCTCTGATACCATGTTGATTTTAGGACCCCATGAATAATAACTCGAGCAAGGGTAAAGAGAAGAGAAAAAGAGAAGAGGGAAAGATAGCTCTCGGGTAGAGAGAGAAGAAGAAGAAAAAACTAAAGAGAAGAAAAGATCTTCTTTCACGTGAACGAGAAAAGAAGAGAGAACTCCTTGATTTGATTGATTTTTCTTGAATAAAAAATCATCTCTTTATAGTGGGGGAGTGATATAATTTATGTACACTTTCCAACTATAATTCAACTCAATTTAGAACTTACTCAAATTCTAACTTCCCCAAAAATGGACTTTCCCAATTCCTTCTTCACGAGCTGGCTAGGCTGAGAATGCTAGCTCGTGCTATATTCTTGTAGGTCCCATTAGATCTTCCAGCTCATGGGACAAAGATGCTAGCTCGTAGTATCTTTGTGGATCCCACTAAATCTTCAATTCTGCCAACTTATTCCAGTTCATCATCCAACTCATGCCAGCTTGTGTGTTGACTCATCTTGGCTTCTCACGTCCTCATGGTGGGTTCCACATTGTAACAAATCCCATAAATTCACTAATCCAGTGTTGTTAAGGAGAAGTAGTGAGGTGCTGCTCAAGCAAATATTTAAGATTGTAATGATCAGTGCGAATGAGAAATGCACGACCCCACAAGTAAGGTTGCCAATGTTGGACAACTTTGGCCAATCCAATTAATTCCCATTCGTATGCTGCCAATTTTTGATGCTGTGCAGCCAATTGCCTACTGAAATATGCAATGGGGGTGGAAGTGCTGTTGTAGGATGGTCCCAATGCCCCCTCCGGACACATCACACTCGACCACAAATAATTCCTCAAATTTTGGGAGTTGCAAAAATGGTGCAGAGGCGAGAGCTAGTTTGAGATCTTTGAAAGACTGTGTGGCTTGGACATTCCAAATAAAGGAATTTTTCTTGAGGAGGCTTGTCAATGGAGCTGCTAACGGGCCATAATTTTTATGAACTTTCTATGGTATCCAGCTAACCCCCAAAACCCTCTCAAAGTAGAGTTATTCGAAGGTTGTGGCCAATCGGGAATGACTTGAATCTTCTCGGAATCAAATGTGACCCCTGCATGTGAAATAATATGGCCGAGATAGGCTACATGGGACTTCGCAAAAGAGAATTTATATTGTTTAAATAAAGTTGGTGTGCTCGTAACAATTGAAACACCAAACATAAATCCTCTAAATGTTGATCCCCTGACTTGTTGTAAATGAGTATATCATAAAAAAAACAAGTACAAACTTTCTGAGATAGTTTTGGAATACCTCGTTCATTCATGCCTGAAAAGTGGATGGGGCGTTTGATGGCCCAAACGATGTCACAATAAATTTAAATGGGCCGTGATGAGTGCGGAAGGCCATTTTCTCTGTGTTGGCAGGATGCATACGAAGTTGATGATACCCTGAGCACAAGTTCAATTTGGTGAATACCCTTGAACCATGTAATTCACCCATGAGCTCCTCCACCACAAGGATTGGGAACTTATCCTTTATGTTTTGGGCATTAAAATCCCTATAATGAACACAAAATCTCCATGTGTCATTATGTTTCTTAACGAGGAGAACAGGTGAAGAGAATGGGGAACGACTGTTACAAATAAGGCCATGTTGCAACATTGCTTGGCTCTGCCTTTCTATTTCATCTTTCTGGAGGTGTGGATACCAGTATGGTCTAACCACCACCACATCTGAGCCAGGTTTTAAACAGATCTGATGATCACAGTGCCTCAAGGAAGGCAGTCTCGAAGACTCTTGGAACAAGTCCGAGAACTCATTTAGGAGTTTGTCTAAAGTGTTGTCTGGTTGGTCTAGTTTGTGGAGGGTATGAATGTGATGTGGCTTGTCAACTTGATTGCCAGGTAACAACACTTGGCATCCTCCCAATGCAAAACTCGTAGTTAAATAAGAGAAGTCCCACAAAATAGGGCCCAAGGTTTGCAACCATTTAATACCCAATACCATATCGAACCCAACTAAAGGTATGACAAAAAAATCTGAATGAAAGAAAGTCATACCAATTGAAAACTTTACCACTTTTCTAATCAGAGTACATGAACCTCTATTTATAATAGAGGAAGGTAGTAGAGTCCAATTATAATAAAACTACGCTTGTCCCAATTATACCCAAACTCTAACACTTAAAGATAAGTCCAAGCATAATTAAATAACTCAATATAGATAAAAGACAAACATAAGTCGAACTAGAACTCTTCTAAGACGAGACCATAAGATAAAGATGCCTTTTTGAGTCCTTCTTGATCTTCCGACTTATGTGATAAGGATGCCAACTCATGGTAATTGTGGTGGATCCTACTTCTTATTGGCTTGGGCCATCTTGTGGGCCTTCCTTGGTCGTGTGGCCCATCTTATAATACTCTTAGATATGTGGGCCTTCCTTTGTCATGTGGGCTGGAGCCCATCTTCCAACAAACAACATGGAAGAACATGTCTCCGATAACGTTCATCTTGACACTGCTAAACAAATTTGGGAGACATGTGCTAAGTTTTACTCTTGCCCGGATATTCTACATAGACCATATGATATTCTCGAAAGAATGTTGAATACTAAACAAGGAGAAAATATCCATGAGTACTTGGCCCGCTTTAGAGGCTTTCTTCAAGAGTGGAAGTTAGCTCAGCCTTCAACCATAGATATTTTTGTCCAAGACAAGCAGAAGGAAGCCTTAATTACTCCTATTTTCCTTGCAAATATTAAACCACATCTTGAGATTGCCAAGAGTCAACTTCTAAGTGTTCCTGCGGTCCCCATGTTCGATGATGTCTATGCAACACTACTCTGTATTCCAGACACTTCTTCCTCCACTACTAAAGTATCATCCGCTATGTATTCAAATCATAGAGGAACATCATCTCATCGTGGTCGAGGCCGAGGAAGAGGTGGAAGGACTGGCATCGGCAGAGCAGATGGGAAAGAATGTACTCATTATAATAAATTTGGCCACACTACAGATCAATGCTATTATAAGTATTACAAAGCATGCAGTTACTGTGGACAATATGGTCATTATAAAGAAATATACTATAAACCCAATGGACAATTAGAATTGAAAAAGACTAATCTAGCCTTTGGAAGTGATACAAAAGAAGAACAGCCCACACAATCAGCAGCACAAAAAATTTTTACTGATGAAGAGTATGAGCTATTTCAAAAAATTAAGACAATGTTGGGTTCTTCTCCTCGTTCCTCAACAACTACTGCTGCCACTACTACTTCAAGTATGCTATCTGCCTCATCTTCATCCTAATTAATTGACTCAGGAGCCTCTGAGCATCTTACAGGTAACAAAAATTTATTACATTCTCTATCTACGTGTCTTTCACACAAGTTTGTTACCATAACTGATGGTTCTCAAACCAAAGTCCAAGGGAAAAGATCCACTTCTGTCACACCATCACTTCTGCTCACTAATATTCTATTTGCTCCTACTTTCCCTTTGAATCTATTATTTGTTAGTAGTTGACAAAATATTTTAATTGTTCCATTACCTTCTCACCCACTTCATGTGTATTTCAGAATCTTATAGCAAAGCAGATGATTGGTGGAGGCAATGAACAAGGGGGGCTTTACTGCCTAGACGTGTCAAAAATGAATATGGTTTCCACCACTGAAAATAAGACAAGGCTATGGTACAATCGGTTGGGACATCCATCTACACAGTCTCTTCATTATATGTTTCCTACTCTTAAAGTAAAGTAAGGTCAGAATTTCATTGTGAGGTTTGTTAAATGAGTAAACATCAAAGGAGTACATACTCTCCTCGTCATAAATCAAATGTGTTACTCCATTTTCTTTAATTCATAGTGATGTCTGGGGGGACCTTGAGTGTCTCAAACAGTTCTCAAGAAAAATATTTTATTATATTTATTGATGATTTCACTCGCACAACTTGGTAGTTTGTATTTAGGGATCATTCTGAAATATCATTGATTTTTAAGTCATTTCATGCTATGTTACTCACACAGTTTGGTCATAAAATAAAAATACTCCGGTCTGATAATGCCAATAATGCCAATGAATACATTTCCAAAGACCTTAAATCTTTTTGTCAAGAAAAAGGCATTATCCATCAAACATCATGTGTCTACACTCCTCAACAAAATGGTGTATCCAAATGGAAAAATCGTCATATTCTTGAGGTAGCTCGAGGTTTATTATATGCCATGAAAGTTTCCAACTTTTATTGGCCTCATGCAGTCCTTACGGCTTGCTTTCTTATAAATCGTCGACCATCTTCCATTTTTGGTAATAAATCTTCTTACTCTAGATTATTACCAAATGATGAACCATTTTCACTACCTTTGAGAGTCTTCGGATGTCAATGCTTTGTTCATAATTCATTTCCTAGACACTGTAAACTTGATCCTAAATCTATCAAGTATATCTTCTTGGGAAACTCTCGCTTATAAAAGGATTATGTTTGTTATAGTCCTACTCTTCAACGGTTATTTGTATCCAGGGATGTAACATTTTTTGAAGACTCCTCATTTTATTATGATAGTGGTCCTCCTAGTCTGTCCTCTGTACCAAGTTCCCCTTGACCGGTTGTGCCCCGTGATACAGAGATTATTCAACCCCTAGAGCAAGTGGCCGACACCACACCTGCCATGTTAACAAATCCCACAGAGGTATGTCCTTCATCCTCAGTTGTTTTTGGCCCTCAATATGATTCTCGATCTATTGTTGTATGGAAAAAACCTAGATCATGCACTAGACCTTCTACTTCTCATACCATTTCAAAATTTGCATTTCTTCATCGACTCTCACCTCTATGTTGTCAGTTTCTTTCTTCTATTTCCTCCATATATGTTCCACATTCCTATCAGGAGGCTCTACAACATCTAGGGTGGAAGGCAGCAATGGATGAAGAAATGAAGGCCCTTAATGACAATCAGACATGGTCACTGGTTCCTCTTCCAATAAATAAAAAACAAGTCGATTGCAAATGGTTTTATACTATCAAACATAATCCGGATGGGTCAATAGCACGATTGAAGGCACGACTAGTTGCTAAAGGTTATACTCAGTATCATGGTATTGATTATGAAGAAACCTTCTCTCCAGTGGTAAAAATGAACTCGGTACGGTGTTACAATGTGGGACCCACCATGGTGCACGATTTGGTGGGATCCACAATGAAGACATGGGATACCAAGAAGAGTCCTCACCCAAGCTAGCATGAGTTAAGAAGATAAGAAGCACAAGCTGAATTGAGTTAGAAGACTTGAAGATCAAGTGGGACCCACAAAAATACCATGCGCTGGTAATCTTATCAATATGAGTTGGAAGATCACGTGGGACCCACAAGGATAAGGCCACGAGCTAAGCCTCCTCCCTTATGTCCACTTTATTGAAGAAGAGTTCTAGTTCAACTTATATTAGACTTCTAGTAGATTGTGTTATCTTTTCATAATAGACTTATCTTAGAGAGTTAGAGTTGGAATGTAATTAGGAGATTGAAAGGTTAATTGTATAAGGACTCTATCACTTCCTCTACTATAAATAGAGATGTTGTAATTCAGAATTAATCAAGTTACATATCTCCTTCTTGAGTAAATCTCTCTCTCTCTTTGCTTGACTCACTTCTCTCTTTTCCTTTTTCTTATCTCTACCAGAGAGGTCTTCTTCCCTTTTCTTCTTTTTCTTTCTCCTTTCTCTTGCTCAGAAGGTTGGAAAAGGGATCCTAAATTAAACATGATATCAGAGCGATAAATTTAGGATCCCTCGTCAAAAGGAATGCTCTAAAGAAGTAATGATCAACACCACTCAAAGAAGGCTCTTTTGTGAAGAAAGATCACAAACCGTGAGATAAGTGCTTATTTTTTTAATTCATGTTACTGGTTTCCGAAATTAGAAGATGATTTAAAGATGAGTATGTAAATGCTTTTCATCTTATGATATTGTGGATATGCATGCCTATCAAAACAGTATTGTCGGTTTGGAAATTCTTTAAACCGAGACTAGTCCATGAACAGATTGTTGGAACTTTTTTTTTTGTTGGAATAGGAATCCCATGATATAGTCTATTATTGAGTCTCTTATGTGTGGTATAAGAGAAAAAAAAATATCAGAATGATAATTTAGCATCAATGTTAAAGTTCTCCATACATCGAGTTGTTTGAAGAATACTGCCTGGTGTTATTGTTAGAATTTTTTTGAAGAAAGGCCTATCATGGCTGAAGAGAATATGAATATCAAAAGTGATATTTTAAGAATTACCACTATACCCTTACGTGAGGTATCAAATTTTATGAGTTGGTCCACATCGGTTCGGAGGTTTGTCACCTCACCACCCGAGGACCACCTATTGATGAAGATGATATTTTTTATAACAAGTGGTTGAAAATGATACTTTGCTGATTAGTTGGCTTATCATCAGCATGTAACAACATGTCTCCAACAATGTCATTCATTTTGACACTGCTAAACAAAATATGGGAGGTATGTGCTAAACTGTACTCTTGCTCGGATACTCTACATAGACCATATGATATTCGCCAAAGGATGTTGAATACTAAACAAGGAGAAAATATCCATGACTACTTGGCCTGCTTTAGAGGCTTTCTTCAAGAGTGGAAGTTAGCTCAGCTTTCAACCACAAATTTTTCTATCCACGACAAGCAGAATGAAGCCTTAATTACTGCTATTTGCCTTACAAATATTAAACCCCATCTTGAGATTGCCAAGAGTCAACTTCTGAGTGCTTTTGTGTTCCTCAAGTTGGATGATGCCTGTGCAACACTACTCCGTATTCCAAACACTTCTCCCTCCACTACTAAAGTATTATCCGCTATGTATTCAGATCATAGAGGAACATCATCTTATCGCAACCGAGGCCGAGGTAGAGGTTATAGAGGAGGGCGAAGAAGAGGTGGGAAAGAATTTACTCATTGTAAGAAATTTGGCCACACTATAGATCAATGCTATTACAAGGATTACAAGGCATGTAGTTACTGTGGACAATATGGTCATTATAAAGAAATATGTTGTAAAGCCAATGGACAATTAGAACTGAAAAAGGCCAATCAAGCCTTTGTAAGTGATACAAAAGAAGAATAGCCCACAAAATCAGCAGCACAGAAATTTTTTACTGATGAAGAGTATGAGCTATTTCAGAAAATGAAGACAATGTTGGGTTCTTCTCCTAGTTCCTCCGCAACTACTGCTGACACTACTGGTTTTGGTATGCTATCTGCCACATCTTCATCCTGGATAATTGATTCGGGAGCCTCCAGTCATCTTATAGGTAACAAATTTTATTACATTCTGTATCTCCATGTCTTTCACAAAAGTTTGTTACCATACCTGACGGTTCTCAAACCAAAGTCCAAGGGAAAGGGCCCACTTCTGTCACACCATCCCTTCCATTCACTGATATTCTCTTCATTCCTATTTTCCCTTTTAATCTACTATCTGCTAGTCAGCTGAAAAAATACTTTAATTGCTCTGTGACCTTCTCACCCACTTCATGTGTATTTTAAGATCTTATAACGAAACATGTGATTGGTGGAGGCCATGAACAAGGGGAGATATACTACCTAGACGTGCCAAAAATGAAATTGGTTTCCACTACTGAAAATGAGACTAGGTTATAGCATAATTGGTTAGGACATCCATCTGCATAGTCTCTTCATTATATGTTTCCTTCTCTTAAAGTAAGGTCACAATTTCATTGTGAGGTCTGCCAATTGAGTAAACATCAAAGGAGTACATACTCTCCTCGTCCAGAAGTCAAAAGTATTACTCCATTTTCTTTAATTCATACTGATGTTTGGGGGCCCTTGAGTATCTCCAACATTTCTCAAGGAAAATATTTTATTACATTTATTGATGATTTCACTCGCACAACTTGATTGTTTGTATTTAAGGTGCATTATGAGATACCGTTTATTTTTAAGTCATTTCATGCAATGGTACTTACACAGTTTGGTTAGAAAATAAAAATACTCCAGTCTGATAATGCCAAAGAATATGTTTCCAAAGACCTTGATTCTTTTTGTCAAGAAAATTGCATTATCCATCAAACATCATGTGTCTACACTCCTCAAATAAATGGTGCAGCCAAATTAAAAACTCGTCATATTCTTGAGGTAGCTCGAGGTTTATTATATGCCATGAAAGTTCCCTACTTATTGTCCTCATTCAGTCCTTACGGCTTTCTTTCTTATAAATCGTCTACCATCTTTCGTTCTTGGTAATAAATCTCTTTATTCAAAATTATTACCAAATGATGTGTTAAGCACCTAGCCATTACTACCCAAAAGACTGGCCTGTTAGGAGCGGAAGACATAGGGGCTTAACCCCAGGACAATAACAGTACAACCCACCCTCCAGAGCCGATGACCACAACGGCCTTAACACAGCAACGGGGACCGGGTCAGGAGCCCATACTCCCTAATGGCGCCCTGCCAGAATGTGGTCCACCTGCACACTCGGGGACTCGAAGTCGGGACGTAGCGCCTGCTTCGATACCAAATGTTACGGTCTTTGGTCATGGATCGAGTAACACGGCGTGGAACTTCAGACTCCAGCACTCAGAACTAAAGCTCACTTTATGTCAAGGGTCTGTATGTGAGTCTTTGTTTTGACCAGTGCTCGGCCAGGAGGAAAGCTCCTCTTTTAATGGTCCTAATGAGTTGGTGTGAAAGGCAGGATACCCCAACAACAATGCTGAGCTTGCTAGAGTAAGCTACTCTCTTTTCTTGATCACGGCAAAGAGGGTTTGGCCCTCTTTGTTGCTGCTCGAGCTAAGATTGCAACCTTCTTTCTGAATTTTCTTGAAACATGAGTTTGGAATAGATTATTACCTCTTCTTTGCTGTTGTGATCAGCTCCCACGTTGCACCAGGACTGCTCGGGGTCTGAGGATGAAGATCCTCACTTTTCTGCTCGATAAGGGAGGAGTTGAGGCCTCTCTTGCTGCTGCTACTGAGAAGGAGGAAAGACCTTCTCTTTGGACTCGAAAAAGGGGCAGGAAGCTCTTTTTCTTACTTGGGATGCTGGTGATGGAAGATGGATGCCAATGGAGGGTGAGGAATATGTTGGATTTTTGGAGTAAACCCTAAACTTGAGATCAAGAGGTGATCTCAGCCTGTTTACACTAGGTTATTCTAAAATCTCAAAGCTTGCCTCATTCATTCATTCTTTCCCTTTAAATAGATCACGTCATGGAGTTTTAGGGTTAGGGTTACAATAATTCCCATAATGCCCCTACATATAAAAGTAATTAGAAATAACTCCTACTTAAAACAATATAAGAAATAAATCCTACTCAAAGTAATATAAGAAATAAATCCTACTCAAAGTAATATATGAAATAAATCCTATTGAGTGAGTTGTTGTTGCCTCCTTCGTTGTGTGACTTGGTGTGCTATTGAGTCCACAACATCAGAGCAGTTTAACATGGGGGATACTCTCAGGAATGAAGAAATCCAAATCAAGATACAAAAGATAGAAGATAACTTTGAAATAGCACAACCAGTGCTGGGGAAGGTTTGTGGTTTGGAAGAAGAGATGAACCGAGTCATCAGCAGGCTAACTGAGCTGAAGGCAGAGAGACGTCAGAGTCCAGAGGCGAGAGAGGTGGCAGTCCCCCATGTTAACATGGGGGATACTATCAGAGCAGGTTAACATGGGGGATACTCTCAGCAATGAAGAAATCCAAATCAGGATGCAAAAGATAGAAGATAACCTTGAAACAGCAGAACCAGTGCTGGGGAAGGTTTGTTGTTTGGAAGAAGAGATGAGCCGAGTCATGAGCATGCTAATTGAGCTGAAGGTAGAGAGACGTCAGAGTCCAGAGGCGAGAGAGGTGGCTCAACCATATCACAGAAGAGGGGAGCAGTGGCTTGGGCGCACTGTTGTCCAAGGACCCCAACATGGAGGCACAGTTCCAAGGTACACCAAGTTAGAGTTTCCATCTTTCAATGGTTCAGTTGATCCCTTAATTTGGTTGCATAAATGAGAAATTATTTTTTAACCAAGGGACTACTGAATGGGATAAGGTGCAACTAGCCTCTTTCCATATGACAAATGAAGCCATGTTATGGGTTACTCAAGTAGAAAAAGAGAGACCAGGGATGAATTGGGGACAATTTAAAAATCTATGCACAGTTAGATTTGGCCCTCCCGCCAACAGGAACCCCCTGGGGGAGTTAGTCCTATTGTGACAAACTGGTTCTATGGAACAATATCAAAAACTGTTCCAAGAAAAGTTTGCTCGTGCTGGTGAGAGGGTATTGGTTGACCAACAGGTCTCCCTATTCACAGCGGGTCTCAATGAGTATTTAAGGGTAGAGGTGGAACTCCTTATGCCTACGGATTTGGCTCATGCAATGAATATGGCCTGAACAATGGAACAACGACAACAATTGCAGCAATGTAAGCTGGGTTGGTCGGGTGAGAGGAACACTTCCTCCACGTGGCAAGGGTGCCACTATACTTCATCTCAGGGAGCATCTCTAGCAGCACCATCCTCCAGACACACTCCAACTATGACTCGGGTAGCCGATCCCTGCCCTGGTAATCCCCTACTGAACTTTATCAAAAAATTAACGAGTGCGGAGATGGCAAAACGGTGGTCCAAAAATCTATGTTATAATTGCGAGGAGCAGTATCGGGTGGGGCACCAATGTAAACGATTGTTTTGGCTCGAGGTGGTGGATTCAGAGGATCCAGAGGAGCCAGAGGATATTATCGAGGAGGAACCACCAGAGATATCCTTGCATGCTATTACTAGGCAAAAATCGCCTAACACACAATGCAAGTTCAAGCTCATGTCATCGATCGAGAATTGGTGGGACTAGTCGACTCGGGGAGTACACACAATTTTTTGAGTTTGACAGCCGCACAAACCTCCAGCTCCAGATACACCCTCACCCGACAGCCACCATCTCAGTGGCCAATGGCGAGAAGGTCCCTAGCTATGGGATTAGTAAGGCGATAACTTTTTTCATAGGCTCTACTTCATTTAATGTTGAATTTTTTGTTATTCCCTTGGCTAGATTTGATATGGTATTAGGCATTAAATGGTTACAAACATTGGGACCCAATCTATGGGACTTTTCGGCTTTAACCATGAGCTTTAATTTGGTCGAGAGTTGGGTGCTCTTATAGGGCTATCAGGTGGATAGGGCCCACCTCATGCACACTTTGCAGACACATGAACAACCTGACAGTACTAGTGATGGTTTGGTTGAGGAGTTCTTTGACCTCTTCCAAGAGCCTTCAGGATTGCCTCCCATGAGGCACTGTGACCACAGGATATGTCTGAAACCAGGATCTGAGGTAGTGGTCGTGTGCCCGTACCATTACCCACACCTTCAGAAGGACGAGATAGAGCGTCAGTGCCAGGAGATGTTGACACAGGGTCTTATTCGTCCCAGTCGCTCACCATTCTCTTCACCCGTCTTACTTGTGAAGAAACATGATGGGACATGGATATTTTGCGTGGATTATCAGGAGTTGAATGTTGAGACATTGAAAGATAAGTTTCCAATTCCGGTAGTGGATGAGCTCCTGGATGAATTACATGGATCGTGGTTATTCACTAAACTCGACCTCCGTTTGGGATACCATCAGGTCTGGTTGCACCCCTCTGATATCGAGAAGACGACGTTCCATACACATCATGGCCACTTTGAGTTCGTCGTCATGCCGTTTGGGTTATCCAATGCACCCTCCACTTTTGAAGCTTTGATGAATGAGGTATTTAGCCCCTATCTTCAAAAATTTGTTCTTGTGTTTTTCGATGATATTCTTATATATAGCAAGTTGGTTGAGGAGCACTTGGCACACTTGAGGATTGTTTTTGACTTGTTATGAGCACATCAGCTCTATTTAAAACATTCCAAGTTTTCTTTTACGACTTCACATGTGGCTTATCTGGGACACATTATCTCACATGAGGGGGTTATGGTGGATCCCGAGAAGATCCGAGTTATTCATGAGTGGCCGAAGCCACAATCTTGTTTTTCATTATGGGGTTTTTGGGTCTTGCAGGCTACTACCACAAATTTATTCAGAACTATGGGCCGGTAGCAGCACCATTGACCAGTCTGCTCAAGAAAAATTCCTTTATTTGGAATGAGGAAGCCACCCAATCGTTTGCAGTACTAAAATCTGCTCTCGTATCCACACCAGTATTACAGCTTCCCAACTTTGACGAATTATTTGTGGTCGAGTGCGACCCTTCGGGCGTGGGCATTGGGGCCTTTTTACAGCAGCTGGGCCATCTTATTGCGTATTTTAGCAGAGAGTTGGCAGTCCAACATCACAAGCTGGCAGCCTATGAGCGCGAATTGATTGGGTTCGCCAAAGCAGTCCAACATTGGAGGCCTTATCTATGGGGCCAAGATTTTTTCATACGCATGGATCACTATAGCCTTAAATTCTTACTGGAACATCATTTGATGACGTCGCCACAACAGCACTGGATCAGTATGTTTTTGGGGTTTGACTTCTTAGAGGAATATCATGCGGGGAGATTGAATAAGGCGGTAGACTCCTTATCGCGGTGTTTTGAGGATCAACAGTCGGTCTATTCGATCAGCTAGCCGAGATTTCTCATCCTGGAATTGGTGAGAGATGCACATGCTACTGACCCTGCACTACAGGAACTGGATCATAAGATTTCGGAAGGGACAATGAATTTAAAGTGGTCCATCCAGGATTCACTTATTTATTACAAGCGGCGGCTTTTCCTTCCACTTGAGTCTGAGTTGATTCCAACTATTCTCTCGGCCTACCATGACAGTACACACGAGGGGATACAGAAGACCTTGCACAGAATGTGAGCTGATTTTTACTGGCAAGTTATGAAGCCCTCTATTGCGACTTATATGGGCGACTGTTAGGTATGCCAGTGCAACAAAGCCGAGCACTTGAGTCCAGCCGGTCTTCTCCAGCTTCTGGCCCTTCCTACATAGGTTTGGACCGACATTTCGATGGATTTTGTGGAAGGTCTACCCCTGTCCTCCGATAAATCCTTACTTTTCATGGTGGTTGATAGATTCTCTAAGTACGAACATTTTATACCGATGGCTCATCCTTATATAGCAACACAGGTTGCTCAGACTTTCCTGGAGCAGATAATCCTTGTGAGTGACCGAGATGCAGTTTTCACTAGCACTTTTTGGCAGGAACTCTTTCGCTTGAGTGGGACTAAATTGAAGTTCTCCTTTGCCTATCATCCACAGATAGACGGGCAGACAAAGGTGGTGAACTGCACCATCGAGATGTATCTACGGTGCTTGGTGGGTGATCGTCTGTGACAATGGGTTCAATGGCTTCCATGGGCTGAATACTGTTACAACACTTCGTTCCACTCTGCCTTGCAATCCACTCCTTTCTGGGTTCTATATGGCCGGGATTTACCTCGCCTTCTCTCGTACAACCCATGGTCCACCAGCGTGGATGCGATTGATCAGGCACTCATAAACCGGGATCTGCTGCTAAAAAATATCATAGAACGACTATGATGCGCCCAAGTTCGGATGAAGGATGTCTACGACAAAGGCCACTGTGAGGTCTCTTTTGAGGTTGGGGATTATGTGTGGCTATGGCTCCAGCCCTACCGTCAGCAGTCTCATGTGGGACCTCCACGACATAAGCTCTCTCCCAAATTTTTTAGGTCATTCCCCATTCTTCGACGCGTGGGACCAGTCGCCTTTCAACTCAAATTACCGAACACGGCCAAATTTGAAGCCACATTCAAGGGCGCAGCCTGCATCCACTCCATTCCTACCACCGGTTGATAATGGCGAGTTTATTCTTACCCCTGCTGTGGTGTTACGCTCTCGGCTAACCAATGACCATTGGGAAATTCTCGTTCAGTGGACGGACACTGACCCCGACGCTGCAACATGGGAACATGTGGACATCTTCAAACAAGTCTACCCAGCTTTTGAGCTTGAGGACAAGCTCTTTCTCCAAGGGGCGGCAGATGTTGTGGACTCAATAGCACACTGAGTCACACAATGAAGGAGGCAACAACAACTCGCTCAATAGGATTTATTTCTTATATTACTTTGAGTAGGATTTATTTCTTATATTGTTTTAAGTAGGAGTTATTTCTAATTACTTTTATATGTAAGGGAAATATGGGAATTATTGTAACCCTAACCCTAAAACTCCATGATGTGATCTATTTAAAGGGAAAGAATGAATGAATGAGGCTATCTTTGAGATTTTAGAATAACCTAGTGTAAACAGGCTGAGATCACCTCTTGATCTCGAGTTTAGGGTTTACTCCAAAAATCCAACATATCCTTCACCCTCCATTGCCATCCATCTTCATCCATCTTCCATTACCAGCATCCCAAGTAAGAAGAGGAGCATCCTGCCCATTTTCCAAGTTCAAAGAGAAGGTCTTTCCTCCTTCTCAGCAGCAGCAGCAAAAGAGGCCTCAACTCCTCCCTTATCGAGCAAAAAAGTGAGGATCTTCATCCTCGGACCCTGAGCAGTCCTGGTGCAACGTGGGAGCTGATCACAACAGCAAAGAAGAGGTAATAATCTATTCCAAACTCGTGTTTCAAGTTCATTCAGAAAGAAGGTTGCAATCTTAGCTCGAGCAGCAACAAAGAGGGCCAAACTCTCTTTGTCATGATCAAGAAAAGAGATCAACTTACTCTAGCAAGCTCAGCATTGCTGTGGATTATCCTAACTTTCACAACAACTCCTTAGGACCATCAAAAGAGGAGCTTTCCTCCTAGCTGAGCACTGGTCAAGAGAAAGACTCACGTACAGACCCTTGACATGAAGTGAGCTTTAATTCTGAGTGCTGGAGTCTCAAGTTCCACGTCGTGTTACTCGATCCATGACCTGGGACCGTAACATGATCATCCGTTTTCACTACCTTTGAATGTCTTCGAATGTCAATGCTTTGTTCATAATTCATTTCCTAGACACAACAAACTTGATCCTAAATCTATCAAGTGTATATTCTTGGGATACTCTTGCACACAAAAGGGTTATGTTTGTTATCGACCCTCTCTTCAACATTTATTTGTGTCCAGGAATGTAACATTTTTTGAAGACTTCTCATTTTATTCTGACAGTGCTCCGCTTGGTCTGTCCTCAGTAGCAAGTTCCCCTCGATTGGTTGTGCCCCGTGATACAGAGATTATTCAACCCCTAGAGCAAGTGGCCTACACCACACTTGCCGAGTTAATAGATCCCACAAAGGTAAGTCCTTCATCCCCAGTTATTTTTGGCCATCAATATGATACTCATCCTATTACTGTAAGGAAATAACCTAGATCATGCACTAGACCTTCTACTTCTCATCCCATTTCAAATTTTGTGTCTCATCATCGCCTCTCACCTTTATGTTGTCAGTTTGTTTCTTCTATTTCCTCCATATTTGTTCCACAGTCTTATCAGGAGTCTCTACAACATCCAGGGTGGAAGGCAACAATGGATGAAGAAATGAAGGCACTTTATGACAATCAGACATGGCTACTGGTTCCTCTTCCAATAAATAAAAAAACCTGTTGGTTGCAAGTGGGTTTATACTGTCAAACATAATTCGGATGGGTCAATAGCACGACTGAAAGATTGACTAGTTGCCAAAGGTTATACTTAGTGTTATGGAATTGATTATGAAGAAACCTTCTCTCCAATGGAAAAAATGAACTTGGTACGTATATTATTATCTCTAGTGGCCAAATTCATCATGGCCAATATATCAACTTGATGTGAAAATTTCATTTATGAATGAGGATATTAAAGAAGAAATTTATATGCAATAACCACCTTGGTATGTGGTTGAGGGGGAGTCAGTATGCCGACTAAAAAATCTTTGTATGGTCTCAAGCTGTCCCCTCGGGCATGGTTTGAGAAATTTAGCAAAGCCCTCATATAGGCCGGCTTTTACAGATGCTCTGGAGATCACTCACTATTTAATGAAAACACATCAAGAGGTAAGGTAATTCAGGTTGTATATGTTGATGATATCATTTTAACTGGTAGTGATTCCGAGGGCATCTAGAAAATAAAAGAAAAAATATGTGCTGAATTCAAGACAAATGATCTTGGACTACTCAAATATTTTTTGGGTATTGAAGTATTGCAATCCAGACATGGGATTGTGCTATCCCAAAGGAAGTATGCCATTGATCTAATAGAAGAGACAGGAATGATGAGATGCAAACCAATAAACACTTCTATGGACTCAAATACAAAATTATGTGGAGGCACTAGAGAAGATGTAGATATTGGGAAATATCAAAGACTAGTGGGATGACTTATTTACTTGTGTGTAACAAGCCAGATATATCATACACAGTAAGTGTGGTAAGTCGGATATATCATATGCAGTAAGTGTGGTAAGTCAATACAAGCACAAGCCACAACTTAGTCATAGGCAAGCAATGTAAGGGTACTACGGTATCTGAAAGGAGTTCCAGGAAAAGGGCTTCTCTATAAAAATCATGGTCACTTCAACATCGAAGAATTCTTAGATGTAGACTGGGCCAGATCCCCGGATGATAGAAAATCTACTTTTGAATTTTGTACGATAGTTGGAGGGAATTTGGTTACATAGAAAACAAGAAGAAAAATGTAGTAGCATGGTCTAGTGTAGAAGCAGAATACAGAGCCATGGCGCACACTATTAGTGAACTCCTATGGATAAGATCTCTTCTCACTGAATTGGGATTCTACAAATAAGCTCTGATAGATCTATATTGTGATAATCAAGCAGCAATACACATTACATCAAATCCTATCTTCCATGAAAGAACAAAGCATATTGAAGTGGACTACCACTTTATACGAGAAAATTTCCAAGTTGGCTTTTATCTCTAAGGCATATATCATCACAGAGTCAAGTTGCAGATATTATCACCAACTCAGTCACTCACAAGATTATGTCAAACATCTGCAGCAAGCTGGGCATTTATGATGTTTTATCGCCCCCAGTTTGAGGGGGAGTGTTACAATGTGGGATCCACCATGGTGCACGAGCTGGTGGAACCCACCATGAGGACGTGGGATACCAAGCAGAGTCCTCACCCAAGCTAGCACGAGTTAAGAAGATAAGAAGCACAAGCTGAATTGAGTTAGAAGACTTGAAGATCAAGTGAGACCCACAAAGATTCCACGAGCTGGTAATCTTATCAATATGAGCTGGAAGATCATGTAAAACGCACAAGGATAAGGCCACGAGCTGGCCTCCTCCCTTATATTCATGTTATTGAAGAAGATTTCTAGTTCAACTCATATTAGACTTCTAGTAGATTGTGTTATCTTTTCATGATAGACTTATCTTAGAGAGTTAGAGTTGGAATGTAATTAGGAGATTGAAAGGTTAATTGTATCTAGACTCTATCACTTCCTCTATTATAAATAGAGGTGTTGTAATTTGGAATTAATCAAGTTACACATCTCATTGTTGAGTAAATCTCTCTCTCTTTGCTTGGAGTGCCTCTCTTTTCCTTTTTTCTTCTCTCTACCCAAGAGCTCTTCTTCCCTTTTCTTTTTTTTTCTCATTTCTCTTGCTTAGAAGGTTGGAAAAGGGATCCTAAATTCAACATATGTATATTATTATCTCTGGGGGCCAATTCATCATGGCCGATAAATCAACTTGATGTGAAACGACATTTTGGAATGGGAATATTAAAGAAGAAATTTACATGCAACAACCACCTGGGTATGTGGTTGAGGGGGAGTCAATATGTCTACTAAAAAAATCTTTGTATGGTCTCAAGCAGCCCCCTCGGGCATGGTTTGAGATATTTAGTCAAGCGCTCATACGGGCCGGATTTTAAGGATGGTCTGGAGATCACTCAAGATTTATTGAAAACACACCGAGAGGTAAGGTAATTTTGGCTGTATTTAACTTGTAGTGATTCTGAGGGCATCCATAAAACAAAGGAAAAAATAGGTGCTGAATTCTAGACAAAGGATCTTGGACTACTCAAATATTTTTTGGGTATTGAAGTATTACAATCTAGACGTGGGATTGTGCTATCCCAAAGGAAGTATGCCCTTGAACTACTAGAGAAGACAGAAATGATGGGATGCAAACCAGCAAAAACTCCTATGGACTCAAATAAAAAATTATGTGGAGGCACTAGAGAAGATGTAGATATGGGAAAATATCAAAGACTAGTGGGAAGACTTATTTACCTTATGTAAAAAAGCAGGATATATCATATGCAGTAAGTGTGGTGAGTGAATACATGCACAAGTCACAACTTAGTCATTGGCAAGCACTTGAAAGGATACTATGATGTCTGAAAGGAGCTCCAGAAAGAGGGCTTCTCTATAAAAACCATGGTCACTTCAACATCGAAGCATTCTCAGATGCAGATAGGTCTGGATCCCCAGATGACATAAAATCTACTTCGGGATTTTGTACGATGGTAGGAGAGAAGTTGGTTACATGGAAAAGTAAGAAGCAAAATATAGTAGCATGGTCATGTGCAAAACCAGAATACAGAACCATGGCACACATTGTCAGTGAACTCCTATGGATAAGATCTCTTCTCATTGAATTAAGATTCTACAAAGAAGTCGTGATGGATCTATATTGTGATAATCAAGCAACAACACACATTACATCAAATCCAGTCTTCCATGAAATAACAAAGCATATTGAAGTGGACTGCCATTTTATATGAGAAAAGTTCCAAGTAGGCTTTTTATCTCTAAGGCATATATCATGTTATGGACACCATAGCATCCCGGGTAATAAATAGGCGTAGAAATTAAATTATGGAATGCTCCTTTTTATGTATGTTGGTTTTGGTTCGGGTTGGTTTGATTGTAATTTCCGTGAACTTAGTGACCCATGGGTCAGGTTTTTCATTAACATCCCTAATCCTATTTACAGGGGAGAAGGGCTTAATGACAGATTAAGCATTGAATCAAGTAGAAAGTTAGAGGCCAGATTCTCCTTGTAGAATTTAGGATCTCATGAAAGGAATTTTAGATCAACAAGAAAGAAGAAGAAGAAGAAGAGAGAAGGAGAAGAGAAGAAGAACGTCGTGGAAGGAGAGAGTTTGGATTAAGGAAGAAGAGGGTTGCATCAAAAATAAAAATGAGGGCTGGACGAATTTTTGGAAAGAGAGGAGAGTGCTTCAATGCCCTACCTCTTAGCTAATGCCTTTATTTATAGTTTTACAATGCCCTTAGGGCTACAACTTGATAAAATAAAAGACATAAAAGGAACACATATTTACACTTCTATGCCATCTTTATGGAAAGTACCATATTTTACACATATGCCACTCCTCTGACGTGTGGGCTTCTTGTCTTGAGCTCGTGGGCTTGAGCCCACCTTCCAACACTCCCTCTTGAGGTCTAGGTCGAGCCTCCTTCAAGGCTCAATTCATTTTCACCAATCCACGTTCCAAACACCGAAATCTTCTTCCCACGTCAAGGGAAAATCTGGAGGGAAGAGAAGGAAGAAGGGTGATGAGATCCATCGCCCGGGAAGATCCCAACATCTTGGTATCAGACAGGTCCATCCTTGGGGATTCCTTATCCCCAGAGGATTTGCATCAACTCATAGAGGAACAACATCAAAGGTCAGATGCACAACATCAAGCCATTACCGATAATCGCAAGCACACTGCTGACCTTCAATAGGCACTGGCCACCTTGAATGATTCCGTCTACCAAATTCTCCGACGAATGGATGAAGATGTGGTTCGAGGGCCACCGCTGCCCTGAAGGTACACTGCTTCGACTGAGCACCATAATCACCACCTGCCACCACCTGCCACCACCACCACCACAGTTGCGCCCCCCACATCCCACAATGGGACCCCACACACATGCCCCTAATTCGGTGCCGAGGTATGTTAAATAGGATTTTCTGACATTTGATGGGTCTACAAACCCCTTGATCTGGTTACGCCGATGTGACCAGTTCTTTTACAATCAAAGAACACCTGCGAATGACCGGGTCCAGTTAGTCGGATACCACATGCTTGATGAAGTGCTTCTATGGTTCCACCAGTTTAAGAATGAACATTTGGTTCAGGATTGGGATTTATTTAAACAATCTTGCATGTTGAGGTTTGGTCCTCCCTCCCGTAGCAATCCTTTGGGTGATTTGGTGAATTTAAAATAGACAGGAGCTATGGAATTGTACCAAAAGCACTTTCAGGAACGCTTGACCCAAGCCAGTAACTTTTTCAGGCCCTCCCAGTATGTTTATCTTTTTACTGCTGGCTTGACAGAGGCCCTACATCTAGAGGTAGAATTACATGACCCTCGAGACTTGGACCACGCTATGAACTTGGCCAGGACAATTGATGCTAAATAGCACGTCCTCAAAGAGTCCCTGATTAGATGACCCTCTTGGCCAAGCAGGGTGCCCACCAATGCCCCCTCATCGTATTTAGGGACTACACACCCAGGGAAAAATTCAGCACCCTGTGCAGACATTTCACCCTCCATGCCACCAGCTCCATACATTAAAAAAACTGTCCAGGCAAAATATGGAACAACAGCGGGCCAAGGGCCTTTGTTATAATTATGATGAACAATATGTCGAAGGTCACCTATGTGTTGGAAGATAAGATCAAGCCCAAACGACCAAGGAAGGCCCAACTATGTAATATTATTATATGATAGGCCACAAAACCAAGGAAGGCCCACAGGATGGGCCCAAGCCCATAAGAAGTAGGACCCACAATGATTATCAAGAGTTGTCATCCTTATCACATCCGTTGGAAGATCAAGAAGGACTCACAAAAGTATCTTTATCTTAGGGTCACGACCAAAAAGAGTTTTAGTTTAAGTTATATTTGTCTTCTATCAATATTGAGTTACCTAATTATGTTAGGGCTTACCTTAAGTGTTAAAGTTTGGGTGTAATTGGGACAAGGGTAGTTTTATTGTAATTGGACTCTACTACCATCCTCTATTATAAATAGAGGTTCATGTACTCTGATTACAACAAGTTATTGATGTCAACGAAGTATTTCACTTTTCCATAAATTTAACATGGTATCAGAGCAGGTTCTGTGCGTTGACTTGGTCAACTCACGGAGGTAATGTGATCCTTTTCTCTAAACCCTAAACCCTAAGTTTAGGTTCATAGTTATTTTTTTTTCAATCCCTACACCTGTAGTTTTCTTTGCAATTTTCACCTATATACGTAGTTTTTAATATTGCAAGATAGATATTGACGAAAAGATATTTGAGTCTACTTTCCAAAGAAGACTATTTTGTTCCAATCGGAGTTATCTACAAAGAGATATCAATATTTTAATGAACAAAGGTCAGATTGCAAAAAGGTTCGAGCAACAGCAGCAATCTTCAGATTCCGAGCAAAGGTTAATTTGAAAATGAGGTTTAAGCCGCAAAAAAAACTTCAACTTCAGAGGTATTTTATACTATTAAAAAAGAGACTTTATATAGAGAATTATATATCAAAAGAAAGATACGTAAGTCTATTTTCTTAAATATTCAACCAATTCTCGGTATGATTTTTTTACAAGGAGATATTGATCTTGGAATAGTCAATGGTCGTTCTGGAAAAATAGGAGAAACAAAACTTAGTTTGGTCATATGACAGATACCGAAATCTATCAGATTATTTATCTTCTAATAATTATACTTTATGAAGAGATGTTATACTTTGACGAAAGTTATTTAAGTCTAGTTTCAGATGAAGAAAATTTCATGTCAATCTGATCTATATTGAAAGATATATTCGAATTGGAAGAATCAAAGATCATGCTGATATCCTGTTGTATTGAAAAATCTGAATTTATGCCGATTGTTTTGCGAAATTGTTTGAGTTGATATATCAGGAAAATATCTCACTTCTCCCTGGTTTGAGGGCTTATTTACAAATCTCTGTTATTTTGGATTATTGCTACTTCTATGATATTTGGTTCAAGCTGGGACCACTGCCATTACCTCTCAGCTTGAGGGGGAGAAGTAGAAGAAGAACAAGAAAGAGGTATTTTATTCCTTATGTTTTGGATAAGTTTATGTGACCAAAATATTCAAGAAAGGGGAAGCAGAAAAGATGAAGCTTGTGCATCAAAGAAGAAATTTTTATATCGGATTATTTCATGGGTTCTTTGACAAAGTTTACTATTTGGTTCGTGTTATATGAGTTGGAAGATAGTTGTGTTATATTCAACTACAACTATTATGTCTTTTTGGGAAAATTATTATTGAATAAGAGGTTGCCTCATGTCATAATTTATTTTACCCCGTCAAAAAGATTAAAATTGTTTATGGTTGGGAGTCCACGAGGGAGGAACTTCATCCCCGTCAAAAAGATGAAAATTATTTGCGGTTCAGAGTCCATGACGGAGGAACTTCATCTCCATAAAAAAGATGAAAATTATTTTTGGTTGGAAGTCCATGATAAAGGAACTTCATCCCCGTTAAAAAGATGAAAATTATTTGTGGTTGGGAGTCCATGACGGAGGAACTTCATCCCTGTCAAAAAGATTAAATTATTTGTAGTTGGAAGTACATGACGGAGGAACTAATGAGATAACATCTACATCTATGTTAACCCCTCCATCCCCCCCACCCCCCTGTAATGGCTTTTATGTCTCCTACCACTTGAGAGTCGTTGTCCTATGGAGGGACATGGTGGTAGACACTTCAGAACAATGCCGATAGACACTCTACCGATAGCAGTGGAGTGTGCCCTACATCCAGCATTAAGACTAGAGTATGAAGCAATGGCTTACCAGCTAGGAGTAATTTTTATCTCACTTATAATGCCGCAAGGCTCATGGAAGGACGCAACAACGTGAGGGGGAATGTTGGAAGATGAAGGCATATTGGAAGATGTGCCATTTTATACAAAAATATTTTATACATTATTTGCAACAAGCTGGGAGTTCATGTTGTTCTCTCACCCCAGCTTGAGGGGGTGTTGGAAGATAAGATCAAGCCCAAACGACCAAGGAAGGCCCACATATGTAAGATTATTATAAGATAGGCCACATGACCAAGGAAGGCCCACAAGATGGGCCCAAGCCCATAAAAAGTAGGACCCACAATGGTTACCAAGAGTTGTCATCCTTATCACATCAGTTGGAAGATCAAGAAGGACTCACAAAAGTATCTTTATCTTAGGGTCACGACCAAGAAGATTTTTAGTTTAAGTTATATTTGTCTTTTATCAATGTTGAGTTACCTAATTATGTTAGGACTTACCTTAAGTGTTAGAGTTTGGGTGTAATTGGGACAAGGGTAGTTTTATTGTAATTGGACTCTACTACCTTCCTCTATTATAAATAGAGGTTCATGTGCTCTGATTACAACAAATTATTGATGTCAACGAAGTATTTCACTTTTCCATAAATTCAACATGGTATCAGAACAGGTTTTGTGAGTTGACTTGGTCAACTCACAGAGGTAATGTGATCCTTTTTCTCTAAACCCTAAACCCTGAGTCTAGGTTCATAGTTATTTTTTTTTAATCCCTACACCCGTAGTTCTCTTTGCGATTTTCACCTACATATGTAGTTTTTAATATTGCAAGATAGATATTGACGAAAAGATATTTGAGTCTACTTTCCGAAGAAGAATATTTTGTTCCAATTAGAGTTATCTAAAAAGAGATATCAATATTTTAATGAAAAAAGGTCAGATTGGAAAAAGGTTCGAGTAGCAGCAACAATCTTCAGATTCCGAGCAAAGGTAAGATTGAAAAGGACGTTCGAGCGGCAACAGAAAGCTTTAACTTCAGAGGTATTTTATACTATTAAGAAAGAGACTTTATATGGAGAATTATACATCAAAAGAAAGATACGTAAGTCTATTTTCTTAAATATTCAACCAATTCTCGGTATGATTTTTCTATAAGGAGATATATATCTTGGAATAGTCAATGGTCATTTTGGAAAAACAGGAGAAACAAAACTTAGTTCGGCCATATGACAGAGACTGAAACCTATAAGATTATTTATCTTCTGATAATTATACTTTATGAAGAGAAGTTATACTTTGATGAAAGTTATTTAAGTCTAGTTTCAGATGAAGAAAATTTCATGTCAATCTGATCTATATTGAAAGATATATTCGAATTGGAAGAATCAAAGATCATGGTGATATCCTGTTGTATTGAAAAATCAGAATTTATGTCGATTGTTTTGTGACACTATTTGAGTTGATATATCAGGAAAATATCTCACTTCTCCCTGGTTTGAGGGCTTATTTACAAATCTCTATTATTTTGGATTATTGCTACTTTTATGATATTTGGTTCAAGCTGGGATCACTGCCATTACCTCCCAGCTTGAGGGGGAGCAGTAGAAGAAGAACAAGAAAGAGGTATTTTATTCCTTATGTTGTGGATAAGTTTATGTGACAAAAATATTCAAGAAAGGAGAAGCAGAAAAGATGAAGCTTGTGCATCAAAGATAAAATTTTTATATCGGATTATTTCATGGGTTCTTTGACAAAGTTTAATATTTGGTTCGTGTTATATGTGTTGGAAGATGGTCATGTTATATTCAACTACATCTAGTATGTCTCTTTGGGGACATTATTATTGAATAAGAGATGGCCTCATGTCAAAATTTATTTTACCCCGTCAAAAAGATTAAAATTTTTTATGGTTGGGAGTCCATGAGGGAGGAACTTCATCCCTGTCAAAAAGATGAAAATTATTTGCGGTTCGGAGTCCACGACGGAGGAAGTTCATCCCCATCAAATAGATGAAAATTATTTTTACTTGGAAGTCCATGATGGAGGAACTTCATCCCCGTCGAAAAGATGAAAATTATTTGTGGTTGGGAGTCCACGACAGAGGAACTTCATCCCCATAAAAAAGATGAAAATTATTTGTGGTTGGAAGTACAAGACGGAGGAACTTATGATAACATCTACATCCATGTTATCTCCAACAACACCCACCCCCGCCTGTAATGGCTTTTATGTCTCCTACCACTTGAGAGTCATTGTCCTGTGGAGGGACATGGTGGTAGACACTTCAAAGCAATGCCGATAGACACACTATCGAGAGCAGTGGAGTGTGACCTACATCCAGCATTAAGATTAGAGTATGAAGCAATGGCTTACCGGCTAGGAGTGATTTTTACTCTCACTTATAATGCCGCAAGGCTCATGGAAGAACGCAACAACGTGAGGGGGAATGTTGGAAGATGAAGGCATATTGGAAGATGTGCCATTTTATACAAAAATATTTTATACTTTATTTGCAGCAAGCTGGGAGCATGTTGTTCTCTCACCCCCAGCTTGAGGGGGAGTGTTGGAAGATAAGATCAAGCCTAAATGACCAAAGAAGGCCCACATATATAAGATTATTATAAGATAGGCCACATGATCAAGGAAGGCCCACAATATGGGCCCAAGCCCATAAGAAGTAGGACCCACAATGATTACCAAGAGTTGTCATCCTTATCACATCAGTTGGAAGATCAAGGACTCACAAAAGTATCTTTATCTTAGGGTCACGACCAAGAAGAGTTTTAGTTTAAGTTATATTTGTCTTTTATCAATATTGAGTTACCTAATTATGTTAGGACTTACCTTAAGTGTTAGAGTTTGGGTGTAATTTGGACAAGGGTAGTTTTATTATAATTGGACTCTACTACCTTCCTCTATTATAAATAGAGGTTCATGTACTCTGATTACAATAAGTTATTGATGTCAACGAAGTATTTCACTTTTCCATAAATTCAACACTATGCAAGAGGTTATTGTATTTGGAGGTCTTCGATGACCGAGAGGAAGTTCAACCAGTGGAAGACATTGTTGAGGCCGAATAGGATGCACCTGCTATTTCATTCTATGCTAAGACTGGCATGCATAGGTCCAACACAATGCAAGTTTGGGTGGGTTTGCAACACCTCCAGTTACTGGCCTTAGTTGACTCCGGCAGCACCCATAACTTCATAAGTCAACCAGCCACAGAACAGCTTGGATTGGTAATACAACAAAACACTGGCATATCCGTTTCAGTGGCCAATGGGGCAAAAATCTCCAGTGTGGGTATCTCTACAACCACACCATTTTGTATTGAGGGGCACTCCTTTGTAGCCAATTTTTTTGTCATTCCACTCGCAGGGTTTGACTTGGTACTCAGAATTAAATGGCTCCAAACGTTGGGGCCTATTTTGTGGGATTTCAAATCACTTACCATGACGTTTACAGCTGCCTAGTGTCAGATTACCCTTCATGGCACTCATGCTACTGCGCCCTGCACTCTTCAGGAAATTCAGGTCTAGAGCACTGAGCACTGTAGGTTAACTACTTTACTTACAGAATTTGGTGATTTATTTCAGTCCCCTACTACCCTCCCGCCTATTCGCCATTGTGATCACCGCATAAGGTTGAAATTGGCGATTGAACCAGTGGTGGTCAGGCTGTATCATTACCCCCACTTACAGAAGGATGAAATTGAGCACCAATCTAAACTATGCTTACCCAAGGAATTATTCAGCCTAGCAAGTCTTCCTTTTCATCCATCGTCATACTGGTCAAGAAACAGGACAGGTATTTGCGGTTTTGTGTTGACTATAGGGAGCTCAACACTCATACAATTAAAGAATCATGACAGGTCTTGGCGGTTTTGTGTTGACTACAGGGAGCTCAACAGTCATACAATTAAAGATAAATTTCCTATACCAGTGGTTGACGAGTTATTAGATGAATTACATGGAGCTACCTTATTAACAAAGTTGGATCTAAAGTCAGGTTATCATCAGATTCGGGTTCATCCGTCTCATGTGGAGAAGATGACGTTTAGGACACACCATGGACATTTCGAGTTTCTAGTCATGCCATTTGGTCTATCTAATGCCCATTCCACTTTCCAGGCCCTCATGAATGAGGTATTTAATTCTCTCCTGAGGAAGTTTGTTCTTGTTTTTTTTTTATGATATCTTGGTATATAGCAAAAATTGGGACGAGCACCTTCATCATCTTCGCCAAGTTTTTACTATCTTACGTTCCCATCATTTGGTTTTAAACCAATCCAAGTGTTCCATGGGCACACCCAAAGTGGCATATCTGAGGCACGTTATATCAGTAGAGGGTGTGAAGGTCGACCAGAGTAAAATACAGGCAGTCACCGACTGGCCTCTTCCCACGTCCATCTCAGCATTAAGGGTTTTTTTGGGGCTCGCTGGTTATTACAAAAAATTCATTCGTAACTACGGACAGATTGTTGCTCCACTCAACAATCTCCTTAAGAAAAATGCATTTCTCTGGTCCAAGACAGCAGCTTCTTCTTTTTAGCAGTTGAAGGCAACATTATCTTCAGCACCGGTCTTGCAGCTACTAGACTTTGATGAATTATTTGTGGTTGAATGTGATGCGTCTGGTGGGGTATCGACGCAATATTACAGTAACATGGCCACCGATAGCTTTTTTCAATAGACAGTTGGGCCAACACCATCACAAACTTGCTGCCTATGAAAGGGAGCTGATCAGGTTAGCGAAAGCCATCCAGCACTGGCGGCCCTATCTCTGGGGGTGCCCATTTCTCATTCGGACCGATCATTTCAGCTTGAAGTATCTCCTTGATCAACGTCTTACCACCTCCCCCTAGCAGCAATGGTTGAGCAAATTGATGGGGTTCGATTTCACTATTGAGTATAAATCGGGCAGTTTGAATGTGGGGGCAGATGCCTTGTCTCGCTGGGACATGCCAAAGCCACAATTACATGCTATCAATTTCCCCAGACTTTTTTGTTGGACTCTATTTGGGAGGAAACACAGCAGCATCTGGAGCTCATTGAGTTATATCATCATATTGAGCAAGGTACCACAGATAGTCATTGGACTATCCAGGATCGTCTTATATTGTTCCGGAACAAGATTTATCTGCATCACACATTGCCACTCATTCACAGCATCTTGTCCACTTTTCATGATAGCACACATGAGGTCAAGCAGAAAACATATTTCCGTCTCAGTTGGGATTTTTATTGGTGGGGCATGAAGAGAAGTGTCACTGACGATGTGAAAGCTTGTCAGACTTGTCAGTGGAACAAAACCAAATCATTAACTCCCATAGGGTTGCTCCAACCACTTCAGTTACCTTCATAGGTATGGTCCGATATTTCAATGGATTTCATCGATGGACTACTGCCATCTTCAGGAAAATCAGTTATTTTTGTAGTGGTTAACCGCTTCTCAAAATATGCCCATTTTCTGCCTCTGGTGCATCCCTTCACAGTAGCTCACATCGCCCAACTCTTCATGGATTATATTGTCCGATTACATGGGGTGCCTACGTCCATTACTAGTGACAGAGACGCCATCTTCTCCAGTACTTTTTGGAAGGAACTCTTCAAACTGCAAGGCACCAAGTTGGCTTTCTCTTCCGCCTACCACCCACAGACTGATGGCTAGATAGAAGTTGTCAACAGAACTATTGAGATGTACCTCCGTTATTTTGTGGGAGACTCGCTTAAACGGTGGGTTAAGTGGCTGGCACAGACAGAATTCTGTTATAATACTTCCTACCACAGCGTACCTGGGCACAACTCCTTTCAAGGTAGTGTATGGTTGTGATCCACCCCGGCTCTTATCGTATGAACCCGGTTCTTCCAAGGTGGCCACTCTGGATCAGGCCCTAGCAGAAAGGGACGATATGCTCAATCAGGTGCGTACTCACCTCCAAGCAGCCCAACGAGCAATGAAACACTCTTATGATAAAAAGCATCGGGAAGTGGTCTTCTCTCCAGGGGATTATGTGTGGCTTTGTCTCCCATACTACCAGCAACTATCTCTCACGGCCTCAAAGCATCACAAATTATCCCCAAAATTTTATGGGCCCTTTCAAGTGCTGCATTGGCACAGTCGCCTACTGCTTGCAGCTACCCCCAGAAGCTAAGATCCACAATATTTTTCATGTCTCGCAATTGAAGGCCTTCCAAGGCGACTCTCCATTACTCCACACACCTTTGCCACCGCTGCAAGAGGGTCGGGTATTTTCTACTCCAGCTCAGGTATTGCAGGTTCGCCGCATTCAAGGCGACTAGGAGATTCTCGTGCAGTGGGTTGAGACAGACCCCATTGATACTACTTGGGAGCCCCTAGCGTCCTTCCGGGTTCTCCACCCCACATTTCGAGCTTGAGGACAAGTTCTTTCTCCAGGAGGGGTGATGTTATGGACTCCATAGCATCCCGGTAATAAACAGGCCTAGAAATTAAATTATGGAATGTTCCTTTATATGTATGTTGGTTTTGGTTCAAGTTGGTTTGATTGTAATTTCCGTGAACTTAGTGACCATGGGTCAGGTTTGTCATTCACGTCCCTAATCCTATTTATAGGGGAGAAGGGCTTAATGAGAGATTAAGAATTGAATCAAGTAGAAAGTACGGGTCAGATTCTCCCTCTTGAGGTCAGGTCGAGCCTCCTTCAAGGCTCAATTCGTTTTCACCATTCCACTTTCCAAACACCAAAATTTCCTTCCCACGTCAAGGGCAAATCTGGAGGGAAGAGAAGGAAGAAGGGTGACGAGATCCATGGCCCGGGAAGATCCCAACATATCATCACAAAGTCAAGTTGCAGATATTCTCACCAAGCAGATCACTCACAAGATTATGTCTACCATCTCTAGCAAGTTGGGCATCTAGGATGTTTTCTCGCCCCCATCTTGAAGGGTAGTGTTACAATGTAGGATCCACCATGGTGCACAAGCTGTTGGGACCTACCATGAAGACGTGGGATTCCAAGAAGAGTCCTCACTCAAGCTAGCACGAGTTAAGAAGATAAGAAGCCCAAGCTTAAATGAGTTAGAAGACTTGAAGATC
This sequence comes from Aristolochia californica, assembly GCF_029961685.1. Taxonomy (NCBI): domain Eukaryota; kingdom Viridiplantae; phylum Streptophyta; class Magnoliopsida; order Piperales; family Aristolochiaceae; genus Aristolochia; species Aristolochia californica. The sequence continues at coordinate 11,525,975 of NW_027181837.1, forward strand.
AAGTGGGACCCACAAAGATACCACAAGCTGGTAATCTTATAAATATGAGCTGGAAAATCATGTGGGACCCACAAGGATAAGGCCACGAGCTAGCCTCCTCCCTTATGTCGATGTTATTGAAGAAGAATTCCAATTCAACTTATATGAGACCTCTAGTAGATTGTGTTATCTTTTCATGATAGACTTATTAGTTTGCTGTTACAGGCAACCAAAAATAAAACTTATACTCCTAAAAATATATGTAGTAGTGCGAGTAAGGATCGATCCCACGAAGAGTGATTAGGCTACTTTTATGCTCCATGAAAAAAGATGGGGAGGGGGGTTGAGTATAACGAAAACACTTTTAAGATAAAAAACTTAGAAACAATTCAAATTAAAAGAATCAAAATCTATCAAAAGAACAAACCTTGGTCTAAGTCAACAACCACCATCGGAATTTTACAACTGATCATCGATGCAAACATATATCAATTCATACTTGAATATTCACCATTGGAACTATCTTCTTATCTCTCCTTTCGTAGTTAATTAGAAAATAAGTGATCCAATTAACCCTAACTACTAAACAACCCAAGACAAGTGCTAAAAGTTTAATCTAGCAGCAGCCTTAAGAATTACAGAGATCAATGAAGCTAAACTGCATAAGCAAAAATGGTTGCATTTAATTTAGTCCAGCGTTCTTCTCAAGATATAATAATTCCTGATGCAAAAAAATCATCAAATCTTGATTGCTTCACAGGTTAGAGAGATCAAACAATTACGGATTTGACATCTAACAGAGCAGTAGATTGCAAGGAGTAATAAGCTAGTAAGCCTCTTAGTGATTCAACGAGACAATCATGAAATAAAATTACAGAAGAACATCGGATACTCAAAACATAAATTGAACGATGAAAACAAATCAGATCTCACAGTTGTATTGATACCGAGGCTTCAGTTTCCTTTGACCAAGTCTGAAAGTTTAGCCACGCAGGGCCATGAAGAAATCTAAAGGAAAAAACCAGAGAAAAGAGAGGAAAATCAGGAGAAGAGAAAATGAAGTCAAGGGTGCGGAACTCCTTTTCTCTTTTTTATTCCCCTTCTTTCTCCCGATTTAGGGTTTTTCTTTTCATGCATTCAGTCTGGGTCACAATGCATGTGCTGCAACTTCAAGCCCGGTTTTGACTTGGATGCAGCCCATATTGCTCAAAATTCAAAACATAAAAGTTGTAGAAAGTTTTCTTTTAATTCCATAGCATCTCCATCAAAGCTCGGATGAGAGACTTATTCCCAAATTAGGAAGCAATATCAAAACAGTCTAGAATCACCCAATGAACTTCGTTTTGCAATTAAAGCTTCCATTTGCATCATAAATCAAAATATAAGAAAAATGAGTATATTTAGGCACAAAATAACTATAAAAGCCTAATAATTAAGGGATAAAAATATGACATTTTGCATTCTCATCAAATTTCCCCACACTTTGCTTTTGCTCGTCCTTGGGTAAAACTCAAATTCACTTTTCCAAAAACACCAAGGTTGTAATGCCATCAACAAAAAACAACCAAGCTCTTCCAAACTCATAACATATCATGAAAAAACATTATTAAACAACTTAAAATTACTTAGTAAGCATTTTCATTCAAAGATGGAGTAAACCAAATAAGTAGACCCTCACATAAATAAACACTCGACTCTCATATGTTTGAATGGTATGTGTTTCTCTCAGATTCATTCCAATGAAAATGATCTACCATAGGCTTGCATATTTTCTCATTCTCCACCACTAAGATCAAATGCATAACACAAATCATAAGGGCTTTTCAAGGGTTGTAATGGGTTTAGGATCAAGGTGGAAAATATTTGGGATGTATCTCAAAATCCATCAAAACTTGTAGAGCAAAAATGAATCAACTCAAGCTCGAATATATTAGACATGTAAAACCAATCACTCCACTCAACATCTTCTTCAATTTGTATGTATCTCGTAAAAATAGACCCCTTTCTTGGAATTTTAGGAGGAATTATGAACACAGACAGTTTGTAAGCCATTCCCTCCATCACTTCCTTTCTTCTTTTCTTTTTCTCTTCACCTTCTTTTTTTTTCATACCACAAATCCAGACACCCCCACACTTATTTCTTGCACACCCATACGAACCATAATGATGAACAATGCTCCACTAGCTCTTTGTCTTGGGTGAAGGTTCTTTTTCTAGGTTTAAAGCTTGTAATGTGGGTTCACAAAAAAAAAACCAATAAAGCTCAAAGGGGTTCAACAAAAGGAAAAAAAATAATTACAAGGTAGGCTATTTGGCTTATGTAGCTTATAACAAAGAGGGCTTTAATCATGTTCATGCATGCATGTGTCAATGTGACCTCAAAGAGAATTGAGGCAAGTTCTAGATAAACAAATCCATGGAAGATTATCTCTCATGAAAGAAAATAGTGAGACTGATATGGATGTGTCAGTCTAAAGGCTCAAAATCTCACCGACTTTTGTCTACCAAATTGAGTCATTACCATCCTCAAAGAAAATAACTAGACTAATTCATTCTCAGTTGGAAGATTACTTATTCAATCATGTTATGAATCTTTCAAGAGCCTAATTTAATCTTGCTCATGACATACACAAACAAAATTCATTAAAAACCACAAAAACAAAGAATTTTTTTTCGTAATTTAAAAAAAAAAACAGAATTGAAACACAACCTAAATCACCTCCCCCACACTTAGA